>NC_064627.1:53793487-55172237 GCF_023864275.1 Schistocerca cancellata
TTCACGGTGTTCTTATTTCATTTTCCAGGAGTGTATGTCTACTTTATCTGAGGCCTAAATGAAGACGATCCAGACAGGAGTACGAATGCCATGAGTTGTACACAATCCGACAAGAAGCCAATCCCAGGATTTATAAAAGCATCCTTTGGAGCAACGAACTGACTTGAGGTGAATGGTAGAGTTGAAGAGACACGAATACCTCTACTGTGATTCTACGAGTCCCCATGGGGCTGTTGAGACAATGTTACACTCTCCTCGTGTGAGTGTTTTCAGCGGTGAGCTAATCGGGTCTACCTTTTTTAATGGTACTGTCATTTGTGTAAATTGCCTAGACACGTTCCAAGAGTGTTGTTAGAACTGTAGAACAGTCCACTTTTTGATCATCTGTAACCGGTTGAAAAAACTTGACATGGCAACAATATGGAGCACAGCCGTATTTGGGGTTATTGTGACAGACTTTCTAAATGAAAACTTAACTGAGTGAACTGGCAAACGGGGTGCTATACAATGACTTCCACAATCTCCGGATATCACACCCATGGATTTTTCAGTCTGGGGGTACAATAAAAGATAACCTTTATTCCGTCAATATTAGTGATGCTGAGCATTTGAACGGATGAATCCAGTCAGAACTTGAAACCTACAGTCCCGGAAGATTCACAACAAAATTTGTAAATCAGTGTAGAAAAGATGCAATGTTTACTTAAAACAGTATGTGAACTTGAAAGGGTACAGTACCGCCTGACATTGAAAATAGGTAAAACATACTTCATTATTTTTGTCAGAACAACATTTTTTTTTGTAAAATAACTCAATTTCAATTAATACAGCGAAGCCAGATACCAGTGTAGGAAAGAATGACAATTTATTTATTTAATTTATCATATGTGCACTCCCACAAAATAAATCCCTACATCCAGTTTGGTGAGATCTTTTGAAATGAATGAATGTATGGTCGTCTGCTAACCGCAGATAGTAAATGTGAATATATGATCATCTTTGAGACGATCCTTTGGCCACCTTTGGTGGGACCAAAGAGATGAAATTTACCTGAGCTTTGAGCGCCTGAAATGTGGCTGACCAATACGGTAGCTAGGTGCTCCCCCACTTCAGCAAAGGTGCGAGAGGACCTAGAGAACGGCCATGTTTCGGCACTCTGCCGCTGGATCTTGTGCTGCTATGACCTGTTTTAGTTGTGCTCCGTAATGACGAAAGAGTGGAGACATGGTATGCATGTGGAATATTTAAGAGTAGTTTGAAATAATAATTTCTCTATTTCAGGAACTTTTGTGGGGAGAATTAAGTGTGAGGCAGGTAATATTAATGGGATTGTAGTAATCTTCGGAAGTGACCAATGGTCACAATGAAACCACGTGTAGCAATAAGTTGAAATACTTCCGTGTGCTTCAGTTAAGATGAATTACTAGCGTGTGTACAATAAGTTGAAATATTTAAGAAATAGCGTGTGTACCATAAGTTGAAATATTTAAGAAATGGCGTGTGCAGGACTTGAAATTAGAGACGAGTACTTCCACGTGGTGAGTACTGTGTGAGTCTCAAACTGTGTATGAGACAAAAGATAAAGAGATGTACTCGTCCATGGTATCAGTTGAGGACTCGCGCGCGTGATGAATACGTTCTTAATATTACTTTGCGTGATATGATTCCGTGTGACGCTAGATTCAAACTCTGAGAGAGAAGCAAGGTGAGTCAGCCGTCTATCCAGCAACGCCACTTGGCTTGCATTGCACAGGAAGACGTGCATATATCTCCAGAGTTCATAGTAGGAAAGTAGAATTACGAAGTGGGGCAGTGTCATGTGAAACTGGGATAAATATTAATTGAAGGGGGAAAGCTGAAAGTGATAGTGTTGTGACTATTTAGTGTTTTGTATTTCTTATTACAGTGTGATGTATGTCATGTAATTTGGGTATGTGTGGTTTGCATGGGAGAGTAGCAGTGTAGTTTCAAAAGATTAGTGGGTTATGCTTGTTCCTTCTGTACCGCTCGATCTGGAGGAAAGTTTCGTGGTGATGATTGTGAGAGTCGAAGTGTGAGGTATAATAAAAGGTCCACCATCCTATCCAGAAAGTGCACTGTAGCGTTAAATAATTACGCGACCATAATATAGAGATTCACCAATGTAAAGTCATGCCCACTGGGCAGAATTTCTCATGTGTTATTGTTTTAGGTTATAGAATTTGTGTGTTTAGGTTAGAGAATTTATCGGAATAAATAAGATAGCGAAAAGAAAAAGATTGGTGGACTTTTCCATTGAATTGTATGTTGCCATAATGTCCCGAATTTATAATGTGTGCGCCATTCATATTCAGTGCGGTGTCCACGTGTAGACAAAAGCCGTTAAATAAAAAAGGAAAGAAAATGTAGTATTGCCAGTGCGTAGTGTACAGTCAGAGTTCTGTAAATTACTGATAGTCAGATGCGTGTTTCCGTTGCGTATTATTCATACAGGAGGATAATTTGTAACTTAATTGTGAGTACGAGAGTTCATGTTACTCGATAAATAAGAATGAATCCACTCGCTTGGCAGACCACTCATCTTGCAGGCCTGACTGCTTGATGCCACAGTATGAGCAAGGCATCATTGGTCTCTACATGTATTTCTGTGTTGATAATAAATGTGTATTTTCATTTCTTTGGTATTATTGCAGCAAACAAATTTTTGATGACTGACTTGTGGTCCACCCTGTATATTTGTATACATAATTAGAAGTATTGTATCTAAAGATACTGTTTAAATAATAATCCATGCGTTGCTTCAACCATTACCTAGATATGGCACTAACGGATGTGATCTTGACAACTCACAGCTCTGTCACAACCAAAACTACGCTTTCCTCTCGCCCTCCTCTCACCCTCTATCTCTTATTCCCGCCCTCACACACACAAAACACACAAACACAAACACACACACACACACACACACACACACACACACACACACACACACGCTCTCACATAAAACCAACGTAACGTATCAGTAGTAAGTAAGAGGGGTGCCGAAAAAACGGAATCATTTTTTAAAAATTATATAATTTCAAATTGTTTACAAAACAACCTTATCCCCTTCAAAATACTCACCATTACAACTAATACATTTTCCCCACTGGTGCTTCCACTGTTCGAAATCTTTTTTGTTGTCACGTTTATAAATGGCTGACAGCTCCTCCCCTCCCTCATTTCTTTTCTTAATTTTTTAATGTTGTGAAACTGGTGTCCTTTCATGCCCATTTTCACGCGTGGAAATAAGAAAAAGTCGCATGGAGCCACCTCACGTGAGTAAGGTGCGTGGGGCAGCGGAACCATGCCATTTTTACTCGAAAAGTGTCTAACAGAAGTTGCTGTATGTGCAGTGCGTTGTCGTGGTGGAATAACCAGTCTTCTGTCTGCTGAAATTCGCTAAACCGAGCTCCAAGATAACCCACTAATCTCGTACAGTTATCTGTCGTCGGTCTGCGACCACAAGCTCTCGAATTTTTTTCAATATTCCCGTCGATTCGGCCAGTTGATGGACCTCCAGAACAAGGTTTGTCATCAGTAGACAAGTCGCCGTTTTTAAATCGAGCAAACCACTCGTACACCTGCGTTTTTCCCAAAGCGTTACCTTAATGAACTGTTTTCAACATTAAAATAGTTTCAGCAGCATTTTTACGGAGTAGAAAAAATTTCATAACTGCACATTGTTCGTTTAAATTTTTCATCATAAAAAACAAGAACAAAACAGCGCTAACAAATTAACCACTGGAGATGAACTGAACAAGCCAGGTCGAAACACAGGCGGCACCGAACTGGTAATTATTTGCTCTATAGACGCCTAGCGGCAGAAATTCTAGAAGCTCCACCAATGGCAGTGTTATAAATTTTGCCTCTGTTGGCAACATGGTTATTACACTTAATGTTTCTAAAGTGTCATCCTTATTATTTATACGTGTATTATGTCAGCTTGACTGAAAAGATTCTCTGAGGACTGGAGATATTTACACTTAAATTTCTATTCATCCGCACAACAGAAATCCTCGAATGCCTTGAGACTCGCTCCGACGTAGTATTTTGTTTTCCTTTACGTGCTTTGCACTTATTACATTCTAGACCTCATCTTTTCTCCCGTTAGAGTTTACAAAGGGTGGTGGTGTACGTGATGCAACACCATAGAAGAAGGAGTTTGTGACCACAGGAGCTATTTTTAATTTTATTCTATTTTCACAATTGTATTTTCATCCATCCTTTCAGGCGAAGACCTCTAGGTGAGTATGAGCCAAGTGCAGAAATAGTTTATTCTTGTCTCTTCTAGACTGTGCCACAGCTTACCCCAAGTAGTTCCAGAACACGTAAGTGTCGTATTAGTTGATATAAAACCACCTGATGCTGGAGATTTGAATCTCCGAAACGCCTCGTGGAAATAAATAAATATTGACTGATAACGCTAAACTTGTTTTCTTCAGTTGAAACTTCCGGGCTGAGAGGCCGTGGTCTATGTATAACATTTCCACCTAACGTTTCGTCTCCATCTGCGGGAGACATCTTCTGAGGTTGTCCGGCTACTGCCTCTGAGGCTGCAGGTACTCTCGCATTTCTAGAGCGCATAGAGCGCACCACCATTCGCCACGCGATGCCGACGATATGCCTATCTTTGGAAGGCATCACCATTCTCGATTAAGAGCAATCGATTGTCCTTCTGCTGGCGCAACGTCGACATCCATATTTTGTCTATAAAACTTCCTCTTTTCTATTGAAACGTCCCCTTAGAACAAATTGTACTTGACTGTGCTTAAACTGACATACAATATTTTTAGCGCAACGCAATCTGACTTTCAGAAATCCCTACAAAGGAATGGCCCTGACTAACATTAACCTATACATTTCACAAATCACTTACCTCACAAAAATCTTCGTTACTCGAACTACTGCAATACAGCGAGCGCCACTACTGCCAGCTAAATAAAAGATTCAAATTTAATAGTCATAATTGACATCCAGTCTTACAAATTTCCAAACTCCGCCATCTCTC
Organism: Schistocerca cancellata; assembly: GCF_023864275.1. Classification (NCBI taxonomy): domain Eukaryota; kingdom Metazoa; phylum Arthropoda; class Insecta; order Orthoptera; family Acrididae; genus Schistocerca; species Schistocerca cancellata. Next base: position 53,798,517 of record NC_064627.1, read on the forward strand.
TCCCCACATCCACCACTGCTGGCGGCTCACCTCCAACTGCGCAACGCTCAAAAGCTGTTAACATCCAGCTGCCCAACACTACAATGGCAGACAACAATGCAAACTAGCCACAGACAGCACACAGCACAGCCAGTGATTTTCATACAGAGCGCTACGTGGCGTTACCAATATAAGAACCTAAACAGCCTACTTACATAGCCCCCATGCTCCCCACAAAAAATTTTACAAATTGTTTTGGGCAGTGGCCAATAATGATTCGATAAAATTTTTCATAATTGTAATAACAAAGATATCAAATGCACACACTTATTGATACAATGTTGGTCAAAAGCTAAAATTTTCTCACAGTCCATAAAGATAATCCTGATCATTCATCATAATAGGAATTCCAGTTTTTTTCTTTTTTTTCTTTTTTTTTTAAACACTAACTACTGATAGGCATAGTTAGCAAAAGAAAGATTTTAATAGAGAACAAACAATGTATTTACCTTAATAGTGTTGAAAAAGCATAATATACATAGCAGTTTATGACATCCAGTCTTACAAATTTCAAGACTCCGCCATCTGTCTCCCCACATCCACCACTGCTGGCGGCTCACCTCCAACTGCGCAACGCTCAAAAGCTGTTAACATCCAGCTGCCCAACATACAATGGCAGACAACAATGCAAACTAGCCACAGACTGCACACAGCACAGCCAGTGATTTTCATACAGAGAGCTACGTGGCGTTACCAATATAAGAACCTAAACAGCCTACTTACACTATTAAAATTGTTATGGTGTTTGTGAAACTCTATTGCTTCTGTATACATGCGCGCACGATAATGGGATGTTCGTACTAGAACGCTTGTCTCATTAAATTTAATTTCGTGGTTCCCATCTCGAAAAACCTGCTCAGCTACGGCCGATTTTTCGATGTGTCCTAAGCGACAATTTCTCGATGGAATTTTGCATACCTCAGGTGTTGCTAGAGGGTGTCGGGCGGCTTTTGCAGTTCTTAAATATTCCTTAATCATTAAATATTCCTTAATTCGATGCAGTTGTGGACAAGTATATATTGAAACGAAAAGAAGTGTAAACACCCGCTTAGCCGAACATAAAAGAAACTGTCGCTTAGGACACATCGGAAAAATAGGCCATAGCTGAGCATGTTTTTCGAGATGGGAACCACGAAATTAAATTTAATGAGACAAGCGTTCTAGCACGAACATCCCATTATCATGCGTGCACGTATAGAGAAACAATAGACATTCACAAACACCATAACAATTTTAATAGAAAAGAGGAAGTTTTGTAGACAAAGTATGGATGTTGACGTTGGGCCAGCAGAATGACAATCGATTACTCTTAAGGGGCTCCGGAAAGGCTCAAAAATCATGAAAACTTCAATTTTTACTTTTTTGCGTTTTCTGAATCTGCAGACTATTACTTTTTAATAGATATATAATTTATTCAATTCCGAAGACTACAACTATTTTTAAATTTTTTTTGAAATGTGTTCTACATGGGCGTGACCCACCGTGGCGCTGTTAAACTGCTGTCAAATGGTGTTATTATTAACGCCCGTGTTCATCAGGTACATTTTAGTGATGTGAGATAAAGTATGTGTTGTGGCTAACCTGTGATGGTTCAATATATATCGCTGGTGTGATTGTCGATTGTTTCATGTTTATTTACTCTGTCGTTATCTCGAAAATATTCGTAATTAATTCTGTTTCTTGAGTCTCTGTTTTGTTGGAGTATAATAATGAGTAAAAGTAAAGTTATTAGAAATCCTCTGAAGGCTTTTAAGAAAAGGAGAAATGTTGGAAAGCCAAAGGTATGTGTTATTACTGTAAATAATAACATTCTAACATGGTACGAGCGATGCTTGCTTTAGACAAGGAACGCCTTCGGGCTGCAGACAGGGCTGTAAAGAGTCTAGACATACAAGCAAGAGTAAACAGGAGGAGGAACAAGAGCAAGCTGGAGGAGGAGTTTGCAGAGGATGAAGATAATCCACCCTATGGACCTGGAATGCACTAAAAAGTTAATCCAATCTTTGTCGCTCGATTCCCAAAACTTTTATTTTCTCATACTAATTACATGTTTTCTAAGGATCTTCCAAACATATTTGTTTCGAACTTTCAGTAAATGTTACACAGTACCTTCTGCATAATTGAACACAGCCTTTTTCCTAAAAACTGTATATTTTTGAATATATAAATAAAAAATTGCAAAAAAATGTTGTGAATTCTCATTACAATTGAAAAAAAATCATCTTAAATAACTGAACAAAAATTTTGTAAAATCCCTGTGTTAAGTTGTAGCCCATATTCCAATAAATAATCTGTAAAAAGTTCAACTTCCTACCTCAAATACTTTGTGAGGAAAGATGTAATTTGTAAGCGTTATTTTAACATTGCAAGTATAGGGCGTTCCGGAGCCCCTTAATTGAGAATGATGACGCCTCCCAAAGATAGGCATACCGTCGATATCACGTGACGGGTGGCGGTGCCCTCTATGCGCTCTAGAAATGCGAGAGTACCTGCAGCCTCAGTGGTAGTAGCCGGACGACCTCAGAAGATGTCTCCCGCAGATGGAGACGAAACGTTAGGTGGAAATGTTGTACATCGACCACGGCCTCTCAGCCCGGAAGTTTCAGCTGAAGACAACACTGGCCGTTAAAGCCTACATTGTATGACTACTCTTAGATTAATTACTAATCTTTCGATGCTCAGGACCCGCTGTGCGGCCACCGCTGCGACAGATCGTGGAGTTCTCTACGGCGTTCCTAAGCTCAGCAGGGCGCTGCCCCTGTGGCAGGGAGGCGCGTTCTCTGGTTTCGCTGCAGCTGCAGCTGCAGTCAGCTGGCGCCAGGGGCTTCCGCACGGATTCCATTACGGGCCCAACTTCCGCCGCGGCAGCATGCTGTCGCTAACAGCTGTTCACCGCCTGTTCAGCGTTGTCGACGCGGAACGCTCCTGGGGAATCTACAGGGCTATTACAAATGATTGAAGCGATTTCATAAATTCACTGTAGCTCCATTCGTTGACATATGGTCACGACACACTACAGATACGTAGAAAAAGTCATAAAGTTTTGTTCGGCTGAAGCCGCACTTCAGGTTTCTGCCGCCAGAGCGCTCGAGAGCGCACTGAGACAAAATGGCGACAGGAGCCGAGAAAGCGTATGTCGTGCTTGAAATGCACTCACATCAGTCAGTCATAACAGTGCAACGACACTTCGGGATCCACCAACTGCTAACTCCATTCGGCGATGGTATGCGCAGTTTAAAGCTTCTGGATGCCTCTGTAAGGGGAGATCAACGGGTCGGCCTGCAGTGAGAGAAGAAACGGTTGAACACGTGTATCTGGACATGCTGGAAAATTGGCTCACGCCACAACTGGAGACCGACTTCATCTTTCAACAGGATGGCGCTCCACCGCACTTCCATCATGATGTTCGACATTTCTTAAACAGGAGATTGGAAAACCGATGGATCGGTCGTGGCGGAGATCATGATCAGCAATTCATGTCATGGGCTCCACGCTCTCCCGACTTAATCGCATGCGATTTCTTTCTGTGAGGTTATGTGAAAGATTAAGTGCTTAAACCTCCTCTAACAAGAAACGTGCCAGAACTGCGAGCTCGCATCAACGATGCTTTCGAACTCATTGATGGTGACATGCTGCGCCGAGTGTGGGAGGAACTTGATTATCGGCTTGATGTCTACCGAATCACTAAAGGGGCACATATCGAACATTTTTGAATGCCTAAAAAAACTTTCTGAGTTTTTGTATGTGTGTGCAAAGCATTGTGAAAATATCTCAAATAATAAAGTTATTGTAGAGCTGTGAAATCGCTTCAATCATTTGTAATAACCCTGTATATGTGTGGTTGCGTGAGCACCGGTTTGGTTACTCATCTTTGGTTCCGCTGCCAAGGGATTTTAGTTTACTTCATCAGCACTTTTTATGGCGCCGCTCTGACAGTTTTCTCATTGGTATTTATAATTTTATATGTTTTAATTATTGTCCTAGTGGTCCATTGAGAAAAAATGTACTTTCTTCGATGTTTACTTTTTAATGCTTCTGACCCGTGATTTCATTGTCATTATTGCTTCTGAAATCCCCTGGAACAGGTGAAATCCTCGTGGAAGGCTAAGCCCCGGTTATGATATTCATCATTTCTTACAGTGTAATTTTTTTAAAGAGATAATGCAACTAAAAAGAGCTGATTTGCTCCACAGAATTCGAACAGTTTTAAAGCAGCTACATTTAAGACATTGCAAGTTCAGACCGTCTCCTTCACAATCCAAATTTTTTTCTTAAAAAAGATAGCACTGAAAATGTAATATTCTCAGTCGAAGCAGTGCTGAATCACAAGTGGAACAACTACAGACTTGACGTATTAGGTGCTGGAGAAATATTCAATATTCAATAATTTGTGAATCTTAAAAAACCAAACAGATAAAAATCTTACAATCGTATTTCAAGCGGTTCCAAGTTAACAGTGGGCCCCGTAACAGTTTTAGAACAACAATCCTTAAGAAAGGTTCCTTCGAAAACAATCAATTAATTAGCAAAAATATAATTTAATAACAGGTGTTTGAGTCAAGGTAAGTCCTTGATACACTCCTGGAAATTGAAATAAGAACACCGTGAATTCATTGTCCCAGGAAGGGGAAACTTTATTGACACATTCCTGGGGTCAGATACATCACATGATCACACTGACAGAACCACAGGCACGAAGACACAGGCAACAGAGCATGCACAATGTCGGCACTAGTACAGTGTATATCCACCTTTCGCAGCAATGCAGGCTGCTATTCTCCCATGGAGACGATCGTAGAGATGCTGGATGTAGTCCTGTGGAACGGCTTGCCATGCCATTTCCACCTGGCGCCTCAGTTGGACCAGCGTTCGTGCTGGACGTGCAGACCGCGTGAGACGACGCTTCATCCAGTCCCAAACATGCTCAATGGGGGACAGATCCGGAGATCTTGCTGGCCAAGGTAGTTGACTTACACCTTCTAGAGCACGTTGGGTGGCACGGGATACATGCGGACGTGCATTGTCCTGTTGGAACAGCAAGTTCCCTTGCCGGTCTAGGAATGGTAGAACGATGGGTTCGATGACGGTTTGGATGTACCGTGCACTATTCAGTGTCCCCTCGACGATCACCAGTGGTGTACGGCCAGTGTAGGAGATCGCTCCCCACACCATGATGCCGGGTGTTGGCCCTGTGTGCCTCGGTCGTATGCAGTCCTGATTGTGGCGCTCACCTGCACGGCGCCAAACACGCATACGACCATCATTGGCACCAAGGCAGAAGCGACTCTCATCGCTGAAGACGACACGTCTCCATTCGTCCCTCCATTCACGCCTGTCGCGACACCACTGGAGGCGGGCTGCACGATGTTGGGGCGTGAGCGGAAGACGGCCTAACGGTGTGCGGGACCGTAGCCCAGCTTCATGGAGACGGTTGCGAATGGTCCTCGCCGATACCCCAGGAGCAACAGTGTCCCTAATTTGCTGGGAAGTGGCGGTGCGGTCCCCTACGGCACTGCGTAGGATCCTACGGTCTTGGCGTGCATCCGTGCGTCGCTGCGGTCCGGTCCCAGGTCGACGGGCACGTGCACCTTCCGCCGACCACTGGCGACAACATCGATGTACTGTGGAGACCTCACGCCTCACGTGTTGAGCAATTCGGCGGTATGTCCACCCGGCCTCCCTCATGCCCACTATACGCCCTCGCTCAAAGTCCGTCAACTGCACATACGGTTCACGTCCACGCTGTCGCGGCATGCTACCAGTGTTAAAGACTGCGATGGAGCTCCGTATGCCACGGCAAAGTGGCTGACACTGACGGCGGCGGTGCACAAATGCTGCGCATCTAGCGCCATTCGACGGCCAACACCGCGGTTCCTGGTGTGTCCGCTGTGCCGTGCGTGTGATCATTGCTTGTACAGCCCTCTCGCAGTGTCCGGAGCAAGTATGGTGGGTCTGACACACCGGTGTCAATGTGTTCTTTTTTCCATTTCCAGGAGTGTATCATAGGATTGTGCTGGCACTAACGTTCAAGGGGCTAGTCAGAATCTGACTACGAGAGGAACTAAGGAACAAACGGCTAAACGTTACAGAAGGAAAAGCATACGCGGCTTAGGGAGCCGACGAAGCGGCACGAAAGGAGCCCACAAAGGTAAGTGACGCGGTGTCAGATCGCACCCTGCCCGACAAACAACACGCCGGAGTCGCGCAGCGCCGAACATACGCACGCGGCATTACACAGCCGCTCCACTCCAGTACCGGTCCGGCTGTTATTATAATAGTTATTTGACTTCCAGGTGCGTCTTGCATGAGGTGCTGGTTTAGACATTACATGTGGTAGTCCGGCCCCGGTAGCTGAGTGGCTAGCCGGCACAGTAGCTCAGCGTGTTCGGTCAGAGCGTTAGCTACCCTCTGCAACGAAAAACTGAGGGAACGGATCAACAAACAACCTGAACGGGTGAAACTTCCTGGCAGATTAAAACTGTGTGCCCGACCGAGACTCGAACTCGGGACCTTTGCCTTTCGCGGGCAAGTGCTCTACCATCTAAGCTACCGAAGCACGACTCACGCCCGGTACTCACAGCTTTACTTCTGCCAGTACCTCGTCTCCAACCTTCCAAGCTGTGAGTACCGGGCGTGAGTCGTGCTTCGGTAGCTCAGATGGTAGAGCACTTGCCAGCGAAAGGCAAAGGTCCCGACTTCGAGTCTCGGTCGGGCACACACTTTTAATCTGCCAGGAAGTTTCATATCAGCGCACATTCCGCTGCAGAGTGAAAATCTCATTCTGGAAACATCCCCCAGGATGTGGCTAAGCCATGTCTCCGCAATATCCTTTCTTTCAGGAGTGCTAGTTCTGCAAGGTTCGCAGGAGAGCTTCTGTAAAGTTTGGAAGGTAGGAGACGAGGTACTGGCAGAAGTAAAGCTGTGAGTACCGGGCGTGAGTCGTACTTCGGTAGCTCAGATGGTAGAGCACTTGCCCGCGAAAGGCAAAGATCCCGAGTTCGAGTCTCGGTCGGGCACACAGTTTTAATCTGCCAGGAAGTTTGATATCAGCGCACACTCCGCTGCAGAGTGAAAATCTCATTCTGGAAACATCCCCCAGGTTGTGGCTAAGCCATGTCTCCGCAATATCCTTTCTTTCAGGAGTGCTAGTTCTGCAAGGTTCGCAGGAGAGCTTCTGTAAAGTTTGGAAGGTAGGAGACGAGGTACTGGCAGAAGTAAAGCTGTGAGTATCGGGCGTGAGTCGTGCTTCGGTAGCTCAGATGGTAGAGCACTTGCCCGCGAAAGGCAAAGGTCCCGAGTTCGAGTCTCGCTCGGGCATACAGTTTTAATCTGCCAGGAAGTTTCATATCAGCGCACACTCCGCTGCAGAGTGAAAATCTCATTCTGGAACCTGAACGGGTGTCTTCGGACGTCCGCCACGAATTCAACGAACAATATAGAACAAAATGAGATTAAAAAAAAAGTGGTTTCGCCACAGAATGTCAATCCTAAGGGCCCGGGCTCGATTTTCGGCTGGTTGGAGATTTTCTCCGCTCAGGGACTGGGTGTTGTCATACAATGAAGGCTTTCACGACCGGATGGTATTGCTGTTGATAATCCTTCCGGGTTATATGGCCGTGGTCCATGGAATTCTTCTATTGCTAACGTTTCGTCCAATACTACGTTGGACATCCTCAGAGGTATGGCTGGTCCTGCTGAGTCCTGTTAAAGATAGAAAGCCACCATTATCATCTAGCGGTGTGTATAAAATTCCGTGTGCTTGTGGCAAGGTCTATATTGGTACTACGAAAAGAAGTGTGAATACGAGGGTAAAGGAGCAGAAAAGTCTTTGCCGACTGGGAAAAATAGATAAATCGGCCGTTGGGGAACATGCACTTCAGTCACGTGACCATGTAGTTAAGTTTTCTAAAACTACAGTTTTAAGTGCTACCACGATTATCCACGACTGTATAGGGAGGCTATTGAAATATATAAACATGAAGATAATTTTAATAGAACAGGCCTTAGAATTAAGCGAGATATGGACAGTGGCGTTACAGAATCGATAAGTGATTTTTAACTATGACGGACTATTATCGATAGTTACATTTTATCTTTGACTAGTTTTCTCTCTGCTACTATGTGCAAGTAGAAGCCGACCTCGGGGAAGATCAGTTTGGATTTCGTAGAAATAGTGGAACACGTGAGGCAATACTGACCTAACGACTTATCTTAGCAGAAAGATTAAGGAAAGGCAAACCTACGTTTCTATCATTTGTAGACTTAGAGAAAGCTTTTGACAATGTTGACTGGAATACTCTCTTTCAAATTCTAAAGGTGGCAGGGGTAAAATACAGGGAGCGAAAGGCTATTTACAATTTGTACACAAACCAGATGGCAGTTATAAGAGTCGAGGGACATGAAAGGGAAGCAGTGGTTGGGAAGGGAGTAAGACAGGGTTGTAGCCTGTCCCCAATGTTATTCAATCTGTATATTCCAGAATGAGATTTTCACTCTGCAGCGGAGTGTGCGCTGATATGAAACTTCTTGGCAGATTAAAACTGTGTGCCCGACCGAGACTCGAACTCGGGACCTTTGCCTTTCGCGGGCAAGTGCTCTACCAACTGAGCTACCGAAGCACGACTCACGCCCGGTACTCACAGCTTTACTTCTGCCAGTACCTCGTCTCCTACCTTCCAAGCTGTGAGTACCGGGCGTGAGTCGTGCTTCGGTAGCTCAGATGGTAGAGCACTTGCCCGCGAAAGGCAAAGGTCCCGAGTTCGAGTCTCGGTCGGGCACACAGTTTTAAGCTGCCAGGAAGTTTCATATCAGCGCACACTCCGCTGCAGAGTCAAAATCTCATTCTGGAAACATCCCCCAGGCTGTGGCTAAGCCATGTCTCCGCAATATCCTTTCTTTCAGGAGTGCTAGTTCTGCAAGGTTCGCAGGAGAGCTTCTGTAAAATTTGGAAGGTAGGAGACGAGATACTGGCAGAAGTAAAGCTGTGAGGACCGGGCGTGAGTCGTGCTTCGGTAGCTCAGATGGTAGAGCGCTTGCCCGCGAAAGGCAAAGGTCCCGAGTTCGAGTCTCGGTCGGGCACACAGTTTTAATCTGTCAGGAAGTTTCAATCTGTATATTGAGCAAGCAGTAAAGGAAACAAAAGAAAAATTCGGAGTAGGTATTAAAATCCACGGAGAAGAAATAAAAACTTTGAGGTTCGCCGATGACATTGTAATTCTGTCAGAGACAGCAAAGGACTTGGAAGAGCAGTTGAATGGAATGGATGGTGTCTTGAAGGGAGGATATAAGATGAACATCAACAAAAGCAAAACGAGGATAATGGAATGTAGTCGAATTAAGTCGGGTGATGTTGAGGGTATTAGATTAGGAAATGAGAGACTTAAAGTAGTAAAGGAGTTTTGCTATTTGGGGAGCAAAATAACTGATGATGGTCGAAGTAGAGAGGATATAAAACGTAGACTGGCAATGGCAAGGAAAGCGTTTCTGAAGAAGAGAAATTTGTTAACATCGAGTATAGATTTAAGTGTCAGGAAGTCATTTCTGAAAGTATTTGTATGGAGTGTAGCCATGTATGGAAGCGAAACATGGACGGTAAATAGTTTGGACAAGAAGAGAATAGAAGCTTTCGAAATGTGGTGCTACAGAAGAATGCTGAAGATTAGATGGGTAGATCACGTAACTAATGAGGAAGTATTGAATAGGATTGGGGAGAAGAGAAGTTTGTGGCACAACTTGACCAGAAGAAGGGATCGGTTGGTAGGACATGTTCTGAGGCATCAAGGGATCACCAATTTAGTATTGGAGGGCAGTATGGAGGGTAAAAATCGTAGGGGGAGACTAAGAGATGAATACACTAAGCAGATTCAGAAGGATGTAGGTTGCAGTAGGTACTGGGAGATGAAGAAGCTTGCACAGGATAGAGTAGCATGGAGAGCTGCATCAAACCAGTCTCAGGACTGAAGACCACAACAACAACAACAACTATGTGCAAGCTAGACCACGCCCACTTTGCTCGGTATTTAGGCCGCTCTCCGACGCCCGACTCGTCAGTCGGCAGGACTCAGCAGGACCAGCCATACCTCTGAGGATGTCCAACGTAGTATTGGACGAAACGTTAGGAATAGAAGAATTCCATGGACCACGGCCATATAACCCGGAAGAATTATCAACAACACTGGGTGTTGTCCTGTCCTAATCATCATCATTTTCATCCCCATCGCCGAGGCGGCGTCAAATCGAAAGATTTTCACCCGGCGGACGGTCTACCGGACGGGAGACTACTACATGTGGTCTGCGTTACGTTTTGAGTTTGTTGATTTTTCTTGGTTTTGTGTAAGTTTGTTTATACTTTTTCTAGTTACGTTGGACTGGGTTCACTACGTTTCTTACGGGACGTTCGTGTCTCGTACACGTGTCGTTACCTTCAGCTGCTTATTAATATTGTCTTTGATTTGGACTTTGCCTTAGTTTCAAAGAGAAACTAATGTAAAGTGAGCGCTCCTCACACCTTTTCTACTTTAGTGGAGGTTGTAGTCACGTTACTCAGTTTCCGTTCCTTTGGTAGACGGGACACACTGCCGCTTTCTACGAGTAATTGGTGTGTGGTTGCGGTCGCGTCGTTTTTCAGACTTTTCTTGCTTAGTTACGGATACTTCAATAGTGTTTAATTTTTCTACACGTATGTCAGTTTACTTGCTGCCTGTCGATGACAGCGCTGTGCAAACGTGACATCGAGTGGCCATCCGTAAGAATAGCTGTTTTTGGCAGGCCGGAGTGGCCGTGCGGTTCTAGGCGATACAGTCTGGAACCGAGCAACCGCTACGGTCGCAGGTTCGAATCGTGCCACGGGCATGGATGTGTGTGATGTCCTTAGGTTAGTCAGGTTTAAGTAGTTCTAAGTTCTGGGGGCCTGATGACCTCAGAAGTTAAGTCGCATAGTGCTCAGAGCCATTTAAACCAACCAGCTGTTTTTGTGGCTCAGATTTATACTTACTTCAACGCTCTTTACCTTTCGCGTAGTCTCTAATCCTATTTTGGTTTCTTTTGTCTCCAGGCCCTCGCCTGCGGTTGCAACATATGTTTGACTTTTTCAGGAGCACTTGAAGTGTGGTTTTCAGTCTGCTCACTTTTCCATACTCCCTCTGACGACACGCGTATGGCCGATGTGCTACTTTTTAACTTGGATATATATTGATTTTAGGTATGCCCATTTGTTACTTATATATTTTTGACCTTACTTGTTTTGTGCTACGGGCAGGCTTTCATGTATCTTACTGTTCAGATATATGGTTTCATTTTTAATTTACAGTTGCACCTGAAGTGTAACTAAGAATTCAGGTATAAATGTTTTGTGGAATTGTAGCCAAAGATTCAATTATGGACAATTTACATATCACTTGTGGATATCCCACTAACAAAAATTTTACTTGCTATACTGTATAGCGAAAGAAGTGAATGCAATGACTCCAGATATGGCGTGTGTCGTGCATACGGTGGAGGCCACAGTAAACATTTGTGGTGAAAACTTTGATCGTGATCATAATTGTAAAAAATACCCCAAGGTTGCATGGGAATGGGTGTAAGAGATATAACCTCGTAATATCGTATCTTCTTTTGAAAATAACAAATGTATAGTTCTACTTGTATGTTAAAATAAATCCCAAATTGCTATCTTCATTCATGTAGGAGACGTAGTCTTGGGGAATCCAATGAACCGTTTTGAAATACTGTACTATGTTATGTGAAACGTGTATGTAGATGTGAATACCTGGGAGATGTTAGACGGGCATCATGTATGCGAAAGTTGAGGCCATTTGGGCAGTGGTAGCCCCAACAGTCTATTGTCATCCGTTCCCATGCTCCAACTATTGCGCCTGCCACCTTGGAAACACAACGAAAAATAAAAATAAACATACATTCACACCGTAAGCCACCTCACGGAATTTTAACAGTGAACCTCTCCATGATGCATAAAGCCTCTCTTGTAGCATCTGCCACTGTAGCTTCTTGGATCCAACTTGGTACACGTCAGAGACTGATTAGCGAGACTCAAGAATTGGTTTTAGTAAATTTTTTGTAAGTCACGTGCCTCGTGAATGAATTACATTTCTTTTAGTTTAGAAAGGGAGTAAGACACGAATGGAGTCTTTCGCCCCTATTGTTCAACCTGTAGTTTGTAGAAGCAACGATGGAAAAATAACACAGGTGCAATAGTGGTATTAAAATTCTGGGTCGAAGGATATCAGTGACGAGATCCACTGATAGCACTGCTACCCTCAGTGAACGCGAGGGAGAATTACACAAGCTGTTGAATGGAATGAACAGTCCTACAAACGTACATTGTGGATTGAGAGTAAACCGAAGAAAGAAAGTAATGAGGACCAGCCAGAATGAGATCAGTGATAAAATAAACATAGATATGAGGTGCATTCAAGTTCTAAGGCCTCCGATTTTTTTTCTCCGGACTGGAAAGAGATAGAAACATGCGCATTGTTTTAAAATGAGGCCGCGTTCATTGTCAATACGTCCCAGAGATGGCAGCACCGTACGGCAGATGGAATTTTACCGCCAGCGGCGAGAGTGAGAACTGGTTTAAATACTTAAAATGGCGACGTTTTCCTTACTTGAACAGCGTGCAATCATTCGTTTTCTGAATTTGCGTGGTGTAAAACCAATTGAAATTCATCGACAGTTGAAGGAGGCATGTGGTGATGGAGCTATGGATGTGTCGAAAGTGCGTTCGTGGGTGCGAGAGTTTAATGAAGTCAGAACATCGTGTGACAACAAACCGAAACAACCTCGGGCTCGCACAAGCCGGTCTGACGACATGATCGAGAAAGTGGAGAGAATTGTTTTGGGGGATCGCTGAATGACTGTTGAACAGATCGTCTCCAGAGTTGGCATTTCTGTGGGTTCTGTGCACACAATCCTGCATGACGACCTGAAAATGCGAAAAGTGTCATCCAGGTGGGTGCCACGAATGCTGACGAACGACCACACGGCTGCCCGTGTGGCATGTTGCCGAGCAATGTTGACGCGAAACGACAGCATGAATGGGACTTTCTTTTCGTCGGTTGTGACAATGGATGAGACGTGGATGCCATTTTTCAATCCAGAAACAAAGCGCCAGTCAGCTCAATGGAAGCACACAGATTCATCGCCACCAAAAAAATTTCGGGTAACCGCCAGTGCTGAAAAAATGATGGTGTCCATGTTCTGGGACAGCGAGAGCGTAATCCTTACCCATTGTGCTCCAAAGGGCACTATGGTAACAGGTGCATCCCATGAAAATGTTTTGAAGAACAAATTCCTTCCTGCACTGCAACGAAAACAACCGGGAAGGGCTGGGCGTGTGCTGTTTCACCAAGACAACGCACCCGCACATCGAGCTAACGTTACGCAACAGTTTCTTCGAGATAACAACTTTGAAGTGATTCCTCATGCTCCCTACTCACCTGACCTCGCTCTTAGTGACTTTTGGCTTTTCCCAACAATGAAAGACACTCTCCGTGGCCGCACATTCACCAGCTGTGCTGCTATTGCCTCAGCGATTTTCCAGTTGTCAAAACAGACTCCTAAAGAAGCCTTCGCCGCTGCCATGGAATCATGGCGTCAGCGTTGTGAAAAATGTGTACGTCTGCAGGGCGATTACGCCGAGAAGTAACGCCAGTTTCATCGATTTCGGGTGAGTAGTTAATTAGAAAAAAAAAATCGGAGGCCTTAGAACTTGAATTCACTTCGTACTGGAGACCACAACTTAGTCGAAGTGAAGGACTTGTGCCAGCTTCCAAACAATATAACACAAGGCAGAGGATTTATGTTCATAGCACAGTTTTGTGGGAAGTGAATCATGGGACGTTAAAAGCAGAGTATCACAGAGAAAAATGGGGCATTGCTGGCCAAAAAAGGTCAGGAAGTCCATTTGTACCAAATGTTGGCATGATATGTGGAATAAATTACTAAGGATTTATGTTCATAGCACAGTTTTGTGGGAAGTGAATCATGGGCTGCTCGGAAACGGGAAAAGAAGGGAATCTATGCGTTTCTGATATGCTGTAGAAGGATGTTGAAAATTAGATGGAGTGATAAGGTCCGGCCACGAAAGGTGACAACGGCCGGGAGAGCGGTGCGCTGACCACATGCCCTTCCATATCTGCATCCAGTGATTGAGGACAAGATGGGCAATGCGCAGGGACCAGTTCTCGTCCAAAGCACTGGGCGAGTTCATTCGTTTGTTCGGAAGTGGAAGCTGACAGTGTTTGCCACCTTTCGGTCAGTTGGTGACGACAGAATCGAGGCGAGCGTCCTGCAATATTTCTCAAAAGATTTTACATAAATTATCCGATAAAAATTTCGTTTTTGGATTACTTGTGGTGTCACTGCCAGACACCACACTTGCTAGGTGGTAGCCTTAAATCGGCCGCGGTCCATTAGTACATGTCGGACCCGCGTGTCGCCACTGTCAGTAATTGCAGACCGAGCGCCACCACACGGCAGGTCTAGAGTGACGTACTAGCACTCGCCCCAGTTGTACGGACGACTTTGCTAGCGACTACACTGACGAAGCCTTTCTCTCATTAGCCGAGAGATAGTTAGAAGAGCCTTCAGCTAAGTCCATGGCTACGACCTAGCAAGGCGCCATTAACCATTTCTATAGACAGTCTCACGTGTATCATCAAGAATGCTGTATACAAATGATGGATTAAAGTTAAGTATTCCAGCAGCTACGTACTTTTCTTTATAGCATTCATTACGTATCCTTTTCCAGACCTCACGCCAGTCTGCGTTAGATTATAGCGTGCATTTCGGCCTCCTTTAACTACAAGGTGTTGGCACATCTGCCAACACATCATTACTTATAGCTTTATATGTGAGATTCATGATGACGTGCCCATTATTTCGTTAATGGCCATAGTTATTGTGATATTTACGTGGAAGTAACACACTGCGCGAGATTCGAAAAATGGGGGGTGCTATGAGTCTGTGTTTGGTGCACATGACATAATATCTTGCTGCGTATGAAATTCAGCTAACATATCGAATTTTGCCTTAGACTTGGGTGGAGGTATCTATCTGTCACCAACTTTGGTAAGCCGAGCGGTTCTAGACGCTACAGTCTGGAACCGCGATACCACTATGGTCGCAGGTTCGAATCCTGCCTCGGGCATGGATGTGTGTGATGTCCTTAGGTTAGTCAGGTTTAAGTAGTTCTAAGTTCTAGGAGACTGATGACCTCAAAATTTATGTCCCATAGTGCTCAGAGCCATTAGAACCAACTTATGGGACCGAGAGAGGTGGCGCAGTGGTTAGCACACTGGACTCGCATTCGGGAGGACGACGGTTCAATCCCGTCTCTGGCCATCCTGATTTAGGTTTTCCGTGATTTCCCTAAATCGCTTCAGGCAAATGCCGGGATGATTCCTTTGAAAGGGCACGGCCGATTTCCCTCCCCATCCTTCCCTCACCCGAGCTTGCGCGCTCCGTCTCTAATGACCTCGTTGTCGACGGGACGTTAAACACTAATCTCCTCCTCCTACAACTTATGGAAAATTGATCTGATGTAGCCCACTCATTCGCGATCGGGCCGTGCCAGCGATAAAGCCAGAGTGAAGAATCCACAACATTGCTCATATTCCATTAACGGTTTGAGATATCGGAATGAGATTTTTTAAAACGATAGCACTCAATGAAGAGGGTATTTTACGAGGGTAATCCCAAAATCAAGGTCTCCTATTTTTTTCGTAAGTGCAGAATTCTGTTTGTGTGGCAGTTGGTCACACTGTTATGAAGAGCGCTTCACTAGCTGTGTGTAAACATCCGCACGCCGCGCTGAGGCGCTCAGTCTTGACTTGGCAGCCGTTGAGAATGGAGCTCCCGTTGGGTGTTACCGCCAAGTGCGAACTGAGCGCAGTTATTCGGTTTTTGAACGCAAAGGGCACTGCACCGATTGAAATCCGTCGCCAATTGACGAAAGTGTATGGTGAGTCGTGCATGGATATCAAAAATGTTCGTAAGTGGTGTAGAGAGTTTTCAGCTGGTCGAACCGAAATTCACGACGAACAAATGAGTGGGAGACCGTCAATTTCTGAGGAGACAGTGTTGAAGGTTGAGCAAAGCATGTGCGAAGATCGGCGGATCTCCGTGGATGATCTCTGGACATTGGTTCCTGAGGTTTCCCGAAGCACCGCTCACAGAATTTTAACGGGAACATTGAACTACGGAAGGGGTGCCCAAGATGGGTGCCACGCATGCTGTCTGAGGACCACATGCAGCAACGAGTTGATGCTTCCCGCGCATTTCTTCACCGCCTTGCAGCCGAACAGGACAACTTTCTGGACTCAATTGTCGCAGGTGACGAAGCCTGGGCACACCACTTTACACCCGAGACCAAGCAACAATCACGCCAGTGGCGGCATCCTCCTTCGCCAAAGCCGCGAAAATTCAAACAAACACAGTCTGACGGTAAAGTCATGACCACCGTTTTTTGGGAGCGGAAAGGGGTATTGTTGGTCGACTTTATGCCCACTGGGACCACAATTAACGCTGACAGGTACTGTGAATTTCTGGAAAAACTCAGACGGGCAATTCAGAACCGGAGGAGAGGAATGTTGAGCAAGGGCGTACACATTCTCCATGACAACGCTCGCCCACACATTGCTCTCCAAACCGTTGCTCTCCTGTAACAGTTTTAGTGGAAGAATCAGCCATCCACCCTATAGTCCTGACTTGGCGCCCAGTGACTATCACCTGTTCCCTAAGTTAAAAGAACATTTGGCCAGAAAGCGATTCAGCTCCGACGACGAGGTGAAAGAAGACGTTCAGAACTTTCTGAACAGTATGACGGAGAGCTGGTATGACATGGGCGTACAAAAACTGCCACGGCGTCTGCAAAATTGCATCGGCAGAAATGGTGATTATGTCGAAAAATAGCTAAATGTTCAAGCTGTAAACCGATGTAAACCATTGTAGAAACAAACAGGTGTATGCATTTACAAAAAAAGGAGACCTTACGTTTGGGAATACCCTCGTACCGTATGGTTGCTATGCAAAACTTTATTACCTAGAGTGCTATTACTCTAACTGCAGACTTTGTCGATGAAAGAATGTAATTTGTAGGCGCCATTAGTAACTGGTGAAACGGGAAATGCTACGGGTTTTGGAGTAACATAAGTTAAGACATTACACTTTATTGTGTCCTGAGGATGCGCTTATTCATGAGCTACTGACCTTACTTTTCCCCTGTTCCTCACTTAATAAACTTGTAAGTAGGCTGTTTATGTTTTCTTATTGGCAACGTTACGTAGCGCTCTGTACGAAAATCACTGGCTGGGCTGTGTGCAGTCTGTGGCTAGTTTGCATTGTTGTCTGCCATTGTAGTGTTTGGCAGCGGCAGCTGGATGTGAACAGCGCGTAGCGTTGCGCAGTTGGAGGTGAGCCGCCAGCAGTGGTGGATGTGGGGAGAGAGATGGCGGAGTTTTGAAAGTTTGTAAAAATGGTTGGCATGAACTGCTATATATATTATGATCATTAAGGTAAATACATTGTTTGTTCTCAATTAAAATCTTTCATTTGCTAACTATGCCCATCAGTAGTTAGTGCCTTCAGTAGTTTGAATCTCTTATTTAGCTGGCAGTAGTGGCGCTCGCTGTATTGCAGTAGTTCGAGTAACGAAGATTTTTGGTGAGGTAAGTGATTTGTGAAAGGTACAGGTTAATGTTAGTCAGGGCCATTCCTTTGTAGGGATTTTTGAAAGTCAGATTGCGTTGCGCTAAAAAAAAAAAAAATATTGTGTGACAGTTTAAGCACAGTCGTGTATAATTGTTCTAAGGGGACGTTTCATTGTCCTGAGGATGCGCTTATTCATGAGCTACTGACCTTACTTTTCCCCTGTTCCTCACTTAATAAACCACTGTTTCAGAATTCTCTCACAACTGCGTCTGCATAACATGTTTGTGAGGTGATACTGTGTAAACTGCGCTGTTTTTTTTTTTTTTTTTCAAAAGAAGGAGACTTTGACATGGCAACAAGAAAAATCAGGTTTTACTCTAAATTCCGGACTAATGGCGCTTCTCTGAAAGTTACAAATGGTTAACTAGCCAAGCGGAGATAAATCGCTGCATTTTCAGAGGACTCCTTTTTGATACTAATCAAAGTAGAGGTGACAGATCTTTCTGAATGGTCACCATGCAAGTGTGGGCGCGGAGGTTCTCCACTTAATATTTATCAAAAATAGGCCTCAGTTTAGAATGGCACTTCCGCTCCAGCGCTCTGCGTTTCCCCTACAGCGTATGCCCGTAACCCCCACCACTACCACTTTCCCCACACGCGTCTTGCTGCCTGCGCATCTACCGTCCACGGTATTCTGCGCGGACTCTACCTATAGGCTGAGGATGAAATGGATCGGTCGGTAGCGTTCGGTCTTTCGAGGCCTGATAGAGTTTAGTAAGGAGGGAGGTGGTTCTCTGCAGAGTCGGCGGAGTATACGAGAAACACTGACTAGATGAGGGACAACAGTGCAGGACAGCAGGTACTACTGTCCATTTCGTAATGATTGACCCCTGACTTCGAGCATGGCCACATTGCATTACGAACATCGATATACTATACGTTCCGTAATCGTGGAAACTTATACTTTTATTTAGTGTTTGAATATTACATCAGGGAGACACACACGGTAATATTTAAGGGAAACCGTGCTTTTTCTAGCGCTTTTCTGCGAGTGCCAACTTTAAAGACGCATGAAAATCCGACCGTAATTAGGAGGAAAACTGCCTTAGTAGAGTTTAAAGATACAACCTTGTTCCACTGACAAGCGAATTTTCGTTAGATTGTGATTGCTCATTTTATCGCTGTAATGTCGAACGTAAGAGGCTGCGATTGAGCTTACCGCTGTAGCAACGGAGATGGGACTGTTGTTAACTTTGCAACGTAACCAACCAGTACTGGTGGTGCTAAAACTGTATCTAAGTAGGAAGATTGCCGTCGCTTTGTCATGTCCTAGCGCTCCTGCAAGCTACCGTCTGTACTAAATGGTTTCTTAAATTCGTGTGGTCCACGAAATTACTGGACCCTGCTAGTTATTGCCGGGTATTGATAATTTCTAGCGGAAGGTTTTAACCAACCGGTAAAAATTTGAATGTAACGGATAACGTAATATATATGAGCCACTAATGGTGGCACCTATACAGGTCGTAATAGGCAGTATATGGATTTTATTTGCTTTCATGACCCAGGATTCGACTGAGGTACTGACTTTCACCTATTCTTTATGATGCAGGGACCAAATAATCAGTCGAGGGTATAGATTAAATAATATTTGTTCAGTACCGACTGCATTTCAACAACTAACTTTGTTTCTCTTGCAATATACATGATCACAACTGGTCTCTCTAGTTACCATGGTTCAGTTTCGCCACGTAATTATGGAATGGGACAGGGGAACGCAGAGCTTGCTTCAGTGTAATTTTATACAAACACACAATTATGCCTACACCCATTCAGTTTCTATAGGTGACTCAGAACAAGTTCAGCAAAGCACTACAAACAAAATTAGGTCAGGGTGAAAGAGTAATTCGCAAGTCTTTATCAAATCAATGGGCATTAAAATCCGATACTTTTTCTAGTGCACGAGTTTAAACCATGTATTTTACTTATCGCACAATATCACCAACAAATCAGATAGTTATGGGGGAACACAAGAAACATCATTTCAGTGCTATTCAACACACGTGGCCAAGTTTCGGTAGCCAACGGAAATCCAGAAAAATACGGACACACAAGATTATTCCTTCCCTATTCCACACTTCCCCACTATCTTATGATTATTCATCGTGCACAATACATTTACAGACCGAAACTACAGTTATCCAATGTGGCGATTGCTCTAACAGACCACGTGGCGCGAAAGCAAGTTCACAAAGAAAAGATATGAAAGTTGAATAAAAATCCCAAAAAATATTACTGTAAAGGAAAGAACAGATTAAAATGCATTGAATGAGTGAATTTCAGTTAATCACAGAGAAAAAATGTGACAGTGAGCTTAAGGCCCATGGTACATGGCCTGACCAAGTCACAAACACAAAGTTCTACTGAAAAATGGTTCAAATGGCTCTGAGCACTATGCGACTTAACTTCTAAGGTCATCACTCCCCTAGAACTTAGAACTAATTGAACCTAACTAACCTAAGGACATCACACACATCCATGCCCGAGGCAGGATTCGAACCTCTGCGTCCGTAGCAATCGCTCGGTTCCAGACTGCGGCGCCCAGAACCGCACTGCCACTCGGGCCAGCAAAGTTCTACTGAAATTCGAATAAATTATGAAAATAAATTCCCTCATGGGGTTTAGTGGTAATTTCGCAGCTGATTTCAAAATCTGGTCTTCGTTACCGAACAGATTTTAGACCATCTAACACCTTTGTTAACATTAGCTAAACGAGAGCTGCGTCTCCATGTCTGTCCGGCGCCGCGATCCAGGAACAAGTGCTCCACCGGACACCCCGCCTAACCGTTCTTCGTTCAAAAGGTGGTGGAGGGGATGGTTCGCCAACCTAACAGAGCCAATCCTCAGGCCTTCGCGATCTCTCTCATATGACTTGCCTACCATCTTTGCCAAACTTGTTCACGTTTAGGTTGGTACTATCCTGCCACAGAATGACTCTACACATGCAATACTGGGACCTCTGACCAGAGCTTTCTGCTACATTACATACTATAACATTCATACAGTCCAAGGTCGCATAAGGGAGCGGACACAAGGAAACGTGGAACACATGAAATGAATAAATAAGCACCGCTTGGTCCATTCTCTTCTGTTTGTCATACACGGAATTCGCTTCTGCAGAGTCAATGGCTATAGTTCTCCCGTGCCGGAATTTATTGGAAAAAATATGGAACCGTACAATAAGTTCCGCCTCAAATCGAATTTTTGTAAGTTGCATCATATGTCTTTACTAACGATTATTGGTCCTCTTTGTTAGTTGTTGTTGTGGTCTTCAGTCCTGAGACTGGTTTGATGCAGCTCTCCATGCTACTCTATCCTGTGCAAGCTTCTTCATCTCACAGTACCTGCTGCGACCTACATCCTTTTGAATCTGCTTAGTGTATTCATTTGGTCTCCCTCTACGATTTTTGCCCTTCACGCTGCCCTCCAATACTAAACTGGGGATCCCTTGATGCCTCAGAACATCCCTTCTTCTAGTCAAGTTGTGCCACAAACTCCTCTTCTCCCCAAATCTATTCAATACCTCCTCATTAGTTATGTGATCTACCCATCTAATCTTCAGCATTCTTCTGTAGCACCACATTTCGAAAGCTTCTATTCTCTTCTTGTCCAAACTATTTATCATCCATGTTTCACTTCCATACATGGCTACACTCCATACAAATACATTCAGAAATGACTTCCTCACACTTAAATCTATATTCGATGTTAACAAATTTCTCTTCTTCAGAAACGCTTTCCTTGTCATTGCCAGTCTACATTTTATATCCTCTCTACTTCGACCATCATCAGTTATTTTGCTTCCCAAATAGCAAAACTTCTTTACTACTTTAAGTCTCTCATTTCCTAATCTAATTCCCTCAGAATCACCCGACTTAATTCGACGACATTCCATTATCCTCATTTTGCTTTTGTTGATGTTCATCTTATATCCTCCTTTCAAGACACTATCCATTGCGTTCAACTGCTCTTCCAAGTCCTTTGCTGTCTCTGACAGAATTACAACGTCATCGGCAAACCTCAAACTTTTTATTTTTTCTCCATGGATTTTAATACCTACTCCAAACTTTTCTTTTGTTCCCTTTACTGTTTTCTCAATATACAGATTGAATAGCATCGGGGAGAGGCTACAACCCTGTCTCACTCCCTTCCCAACCACTGCTTCCCTTTCACGTACCTCGACTCTTATAACTGCCATCTCGTTTCTGTACAAATTGTAAATAGTCTTTCGCTCCCTGTATTTTACCCCTGCCACCTTCAGAATTTGAAAGAGAGTATTCCAGTCAACATTGTCAAACGCTTTCTCAAAGTCTACAAATGCTACAAACGTAGGCTTGCCTTTCCTTAATCTAGCTTCTAAGGTAAGTCGTAGGGTCAGTATTGACTCACGTGTTCCAATATTTCTACGGAATCCAAACTGATCTTCCCCGAGGTCGGCTTCTACTAGTTTTTCCATTCGTTTGTTAGTTAAGAGTTCATAAAGCAGGCGTGGTAGTAGCCGCAATACATGTGAGGCTGTGGTGGAGCGTAGGTGTCACACCAATACGCCGCCACTGTTTAACGCGCCATAAGCGCCTCTTTGTCAGCGAAGAACGGCAACTTCGTTGTTGCACTCCAGTACAGCATTGCTACGTTCGGTTTTTGTAGCGAGTAGAGGGAAACAATGTGGTAAACAGCAAATAAATACAGGATATGCAAGCAGCTCAGGATAAATGAACATTTGTATAGTACATTTCAACAGTAAATGGAGTAGTCCACTAGTTCGAATAAATTTTGCAGTAAGGAGTGATGACTCAAATAAAACCTACCTTAATCGCTTTCGCTGCTGGACGAGGTCTCGTTGCCGCTGTTGCAGTCGTCTACTTGGATCAACAATTGGTTCTTCTGCTATGTGAAGACAGTTGGCTCTTTGAGCACAACTGTTTTCAAGTTTGTGTACATGACTCACTGAATTCCTCCACACTTGGGGAGCACTTCCCAGAGCCGAGCGGCACAACTGTAAAGTATCACTTATTTAAAAATTTTTTCACCTTTGCTACCTTGCTCTTGACAAATGCCCAAATAAGTTTGTAAACTCCCAACGGAAAATATAGCATTCAGGTTTAGTGTAACCTCCCAACAGATAAAAATATGATTATATAATTCACATTTTAGCGTAACCTACCAACAGATAAATTCCGTAACCTCACAATAATAACGTGACTAATCTCTCAATAAAAAATTGTGGCTCACTTATAACTTTTCAATAATTGACTGTGAATTTAAACTGGTAAATTTTGGACGTCAGCAGTACTGCGTCATGGCCCTGAAAGATCATTCTGAATAAATTGAAAATTCTTACCTCAATAAGGTCGCCGGATAACGCATGTATGTCTGCTAAGAAATTTTTCTGGCACAGCCCAGTGCAATGCTGGCCGATAGATTTGTCATGTATAAAAAGAAACAACTGATTTTTTTCTTTACAATAATTGGGATGACCATGGATTGGACAAATTAGTAAATTCTTTAAATTGAGATGAATGACTGTCAAAAGTTAATTTTTATAAGAAGGGTTGTTATTATGATATTTTTTTAAAAAACATTTACATGCGACTTGATATAACAACACTACATATGCGCGAGGCTGCTTTCACCTTATACTACATCGCTCAGGCTCCGCCATCGCTCCTCACGACCGGCCCAGCCAACTCCACACACACGACTCCTCGCTACTACTTACTCCTACTGCTGTAGAATACTGCTCTCACTGCATACAACACTGCTCTCTGGTTTGAGATTCTCTTATATCTTACATAGCGCAGGCAGCGCGTGAGCAATCCATCGAAATTACATCTGCTCGAGTGCGCTAGCAACAAAGTCCTTAAGGGGCTCCGGAACGCCCTATACTTGCAATGTTAAAATAACGCTTATAAATTACATCTTTCCTCACAAAGTATTTGAGGTAGGAAGTTGAACTTTTTACAGATTATTTATTGAAATATGGGCTACAACTTAACACAGGGATTTTACAAAATTTTAGTTCAGTTATTAAAGATGATTTTTTTCAATTGTAATGAAAATTCACAACATTTTTTTGCAATTTTTTATTTATATATTCAAAAATATACAGTTTTTTGGAAAAATGCTGTGTTAAATTATTCAGAAGGTACTGTGTAACATTTACTGGAAGTTTTAAACAAATATGTTTGGAAGATCCTTAGAAAACATGTAATTAGTATGAGAAAATAAAAGTTTTGGGAATCGAGCGAAAAAGATTGGATTAACTTTTTAGTGCATTCCAGGTCCATAGGATGGATTATCTTCATCCTCTGCAAACTCCTCCTCCAGCTTCCTCTTGTTCCTCCTCCTGTTTACTCTTGCTTGTATTTTTAGACTCTTTACAGCCCTGTCTGCAGCCCGAAGGCGTTCCTTGTCTAAAGCAAGCATCGCTCGTACCATGTTAGAACCTATCTTCATTCCCATATTTCTAAATACCTTGCACCTTACAATGTTGCCATCCTTCAGAGGATTTCTAATAACTTTACTTTTACTCATTATTATACTTCAACAAAACAGAGACTCAAGGAACAGAATTAATTACGAATAGTTTCGAGATAACGACAGAGTAAATAAACATGAAACAATCGACAATCACACCAGCGATATATATTGAACCATCACAGGTTAGCCACAACACATACTTTATCTCACATCACTAAAATGTACCTGATGAACACGGACGTTAATAATAACATCATTTGACAGCAGTTTAACAGCGCCACAGTGGGTCACGCCCATGTAGAACACATTTCAAAAAAAAATTTAAAAATAGTTGTAGTCTTCGGAATTGAATAAATTATATATCTATTAAAAGGTAATAGTCTGCAGATTCAGAAAACGCAAAAAAGTAAAAATTGAACTTTTCATGATTTTGAGCCTTTCCGGAGCCCCTTAATCATGGACCTCTTACAAGTTCTGTGGCGTTCAATTCGCAGTGCGCTGCACGCAACCACAGAAATTTAATTTCCTTGTCCACTAATCGCAATATATTTTCCAAAAGGTATTCCTCCGCCGTGAAGAGCGGTCGTGCGTGTTCCAGCAGGCAAATTCCTCATGTGTGTGGCCTGCACCTCCTAACCACTGAGTCATATGATGGGATATTGTTGCCGTACACTTCCATCAATCAGCATGATTTGTTGCAGCTTTGCTCCCCATAAAATGCATAATACAAAATTGCGCACCGCACTCCACTTTATCAGTCGTCTGCGCCATTTTGTTTCGGCTCGTTAAGTGGGATGCTACGGTACTATGGTGTGGTTACTTCATTGTGTACCAGAATTGCAGACATATAACTTAAACCAAATATAAAATTAGTTACCCAGCTTTATTTTTTCGAGGTATAATTTAAAACCTTATGGCTATCTCTGCTTATTATACTCTGTCTCCATATTCAAAACACTCGTGTTCACGTAATTTCCTGGCTGATTAATTTCGTATGTCGGACGCTCTAAGGGGCTAAGCTATCTAGGCACTACTCACCACCCGTCCTTAAGTTTTAGCTGTAACAGTGGCTCTCTCCCACGCACTTTCCGAACTTCACAGAAGTTTTTCTTCGTATCCTTCTGGAAAGAAGGAAGGATATAACAGAGAAACTGCTTAGCGACAACATTGGGGTCAGTCACAGAACCCGATTTCCACAGTGCAGCGGAACATGAACTGTTTTGGAACTTGTATCAAGTTCGGACACTAGGAGGGAGCTTAAGCTCGTAGGACCTGATTTTCTAAGCAGGTAAAAGGCTTTATGCGCGAAAGGCAATATTCTGGGTTTGAGTCTCGGCCCAGCAACTAGTTTTAAGCCGCCAGAAAGTTTCTAAACAATGTAGACTTTACAGGAAAAGGAAAAGATTAATACTGAGATTTTAGTCTCCTCTACGCCAGTCATTCATACCGACCTCGCCGTAATCGGCCTTACAAATCCCTTTTTCAGTCTCATTACCGACTACAAACCGCAGCAAGCGAGCACCAAGGAAACATCCCTATATATCCTATACTAAATTTACCTATACGACTGTGCTGAGCGTTGTTAATATTACCTACTGCAAACCACAGGAAGCAGCCACATACACACCACTTTACTTCACACTTACCACATTTTATTCTTCTCTACACCAATCAGTTGACACTTACCAAATTTTATTCTTCTCTACACCAATCAGTTGTATCTGCCTAAACAAGCACATTTACAGTCTGATAACCCACTCAAAATCTATATCCATGCACTTCTCAATACAATGTCAACTATACTGCTGAGCTGTCAAAATCTATATCCATGCACTTCTCAATACAATGTTAACTATACTACTGAGCTGGTCTGATAACCCACTCAAAATCTATATCCATGCACTTCTCAATACAATGTCAACTATACTGCTGAGCTGTCAAAATCTATATCGATGCACTTCTCAATACAATGTTAACTATACTACTGAGCTGGTCTGATAACCCACTCCAAATCTATATCCATGCACTTCTCAATACAATGTCAACTATACTGCTGAGCTGTCAAAATCTATATCCATGCACTTCTCAATACAATGTTAACTATACTACTGAGCTGCAAGTTGTTATTATATTCCCATCATACAATTTCTACTTTTTTTTTTTTTTTTTTTTTTTTTAATGGACTTGTAGTCCGGGGTGATAGGTTGCAATACAGCATCACCGGTCTATTGCGGTCTAACTGTGTTGTTTTGATGGTAGTATAAACCGCAACTTTCAACAAAACGACTGCAAGAACCAGCGCTCACCATTAAATGAAATGAGTTAATGATTTATTAAAACTTCTTATATTCTTCTGAGCCCGCTGCGTAGTAGATGTCTTTTAAGGACATTGTATAGTTATAATAAATTATATCTTATTACTGTATATAATATTATACATTATAATCACACAATTCTCAAACTGTTCCATTCACATTTTTTCTGTTAACGGAAATTCTGATCACAGATAGTAACAAATAGTTTGATCAGTTGAAGAATCTCTGTTAACATTTGACAATAATATTGTAATTATGTGAGTACGACCGTAAATATTATATTCCACGCATGAAAATTCTCTCGAATTTTGTGTTTGCAAAACTCATTTAAATGAATACCTGCGATACACGGTGTCGACGTGTTCGCAAAGACACCAAGTCGAATGCAACGAACTGTATGTAATATAAGAGATGATGGGTGTTTACTTTCGATTTCACGTCCTTCGTAATTCCTGTCTATGACTCTTCGTTCCAGCACTGAAGTTTGCTTCGTGAAGTTCACGTCCTACTTTCGTCCGCAGTACGAGCCGTGTTTCGTTTCAAGGTAACTAAGCAGTATCTGTTTTATGAATACTTTATTTGCTTAGCACCGTCTATGCTGCTACTAAAATAAGTTTTGCTATGACACATCCTCCCCAATTTTCTTTTGTTCGACTTCAAAGGACAACTTGTTTTTAAGCTGCTAATGTGAGGTTCTTTTACACATTTTGTTCATCGTTTACTTCAGACTGTGTCGAATGCACGCACATGTCAAAAATCTTCTTCCCCTCCTCTCCTGGTCTCTACAACACTTACATACTGTGTAATATTGTAAATCTCGCACATTATGCAAATTTCTTATTTTAATTTCACCTGATGTTGCAGTTTATTTGCACTAGGCGTCTCATTTGTTAATGCAATTCCTTCGGCATCGCCTAAATTACTTTGACCACATCCCATCATATTGCTTTTACTTTTATTGATATTCCTCTCACGACACATTTTCAAGACACTGTCTAATCTGTTCAATTTCTCTTCCAAGCCCTTTGACGTCTCTGACAAAATTACAATGTCGTTGCCAAACCATAAAGTTCTTGCTAGTTCTTCTTGAAAGCTAATCTCCCTTCCAAATTTCTCCTTCACTCCTTTTATTCCTTGCTCAATGCATATTTATTTACCGTGTGGCTTTTTGACACATTGAGCATTATATATGCAATACAAAATCTTATAAAAACATCCAAAGCAGTTGTGTAATCTCTCGACTTCAGAGTCGCCAATAGGAAGTCTTCTGGTCTGCCACCGTATGATTTTTTGGGGCATTCTTCTGTGATGTGGCTGATGGTTTGCGGTTCTCCGCAATCACAAATTAGGAATAGTTGCTTAGCGCATTTGTGTAAAACATCATGCACATCTGCAATGTTAGGTTCTAATTCTCTTATCAATGACGATGTTTGGCGTGGCATGTAAAATCCCTACGGTTTTTGGTGATACGTGGCATATTATTATTCTGCTATTCTGTCCGTGCTTGAGGCCATGCGCTGTACGGTCGAACTCCCACATCGACCTTTGCTGCTTTTGTTGGTGGTCATCTAGAGCAGAGTCGGTTATGGCTTGCATCATCGATATCTTAATGGATTGGTAGATTTTTATCACCTATGATCTTTTTTCACCCATTCGTGAGAGTATTTATGCGTCGTTGTTGAGAGGTTCAGCTTAGTACTGGCAGCCATTACAAAGGTGTTGACCTGATAAGGCCATCAATCGTTCTCATGCCGTTATTTAGTTGGACATCTATCTTTTGCGCATAGGGGCTGTTTTGATAAACTGGGGCACAATATTCAGCGGTTGAGAAGACAAGATCCAGAGCCGAAGAACGTGGGGTGAATGCCGATGCTCCCCAGGCTGACCACGTAGTTTGTGAATGGCGTTGTTTCATGTTTTCAATTTTTAAATGCTACGTGAAAGAGTTCTATCGATGTTACTCCCATGTACTTTGTTGTTTTATTATGAGTGAGTGCAGTGTTTTCAAACTGTACATCGAGTTTTCTTCCGGCGAGTGGAATAGTGGCCTTTGGTTGGAGTTTCCATTTACGAAAGCACTCTTTCACTACATGTATGTCCTCCATTAGGATATCTTCTGATTGTTCAGTTGACGTACACCTTATTCTAATCAACCAGTCGTCGGTGTACGGAATCTACCTTGATTGTGATTTTGTCATATTTGCGCAATATGAGATGGAGAGAAGTGGAGCAGGGGCTGACCCCTGTGGTAGATTCGCGAGGTGCTGGGGTGGAGAAGAGTTTGCACTTTTGTAATTCCGACGAATTTTTCATGAGAACGAGACATGAACTCTACCCCCTCCTTATCTGCCACCTAATTAATTATACGCACCAAGGTAACGGAAGAAAATGATGGTCGACCCTGCTAGTTGGGAAAATAAGGAGTGCACACTCACAGTAATTTAATAAAAATCTTAATCTAATCAGAAAAAAGAGAGAACTTTATCATAATAAACAACAAGAAATAGGATTCTTTATATATCTACGAAATGATATGCGGATTAAATATTACAATCAGATTTATTATACATCAGAACATAAATGCACATGATTATCGACACAAACAGTAGGTTAAAGGATAGGGTACACTGAACTATTATGAGAATAAGAGCTGGCTCGAGAACAAGGGGCTCCTACTCTCTGTGATGCAACAGATTGGCAATGGTGACTGGAGGTCCTAATGAATCAAATATCAATCTCCCAACTACATAGGAGTATCGCAATTAGTACTGAGAGCTCAAATGGTATCACATGGAGAAACAAGCAAGGTGGACTTGTAGCAAAGCGAGGGCGCGTGCTGCTGAGGGATTCAGTATAAAACTGATAAGGTCCTACAATGCCGGAGCCGCAAAATACTGTACCAGTACTGAAATCTGCAGCACGTCGTCGGCAGGCAGCGTCCTGATGATGTAGGCGCCGACTTCTGCCGTGCAGCAACTCTGAGTCAACCCCTGGCCTCGAAGGCTGTCCAAAAATTCGAAGCTCTTCCGAAGAAGAGCGACCATGTCGCAAGACTGTCCGACTCAGACGAAGATCAGATCCCGAATCCACTGCCCGCGCAACGCAAGAGCGAAGCCAACATTGCTCTACTCCCTACTCTCCTCGAAAAACTGCGAATCGACATTCAGTTCAGATTCCAAAAAATTCCCCCACACTGTCTCATAACACCGTTCGCGCCAATAGCGGCCGTTCCCTCCAGTTTCGAGCAGGGCTTTATGACGTCAACTAGCCTCAGTTTAAGTTGACCAATCATGCCTCTGCTATTCAGCTGAGGGCACTGAACTTGCCGTTTAACAGGCTATGAAAACAACCTGCCTAGACCACCGGCCATCCGGCGCCAGACAGTCGCACCCAGCAGGGCACAGACCTCAAGTATTCTATGAATGAAGAGGACAATGCAGTCAGTCGGTGCCAGGAGTCTTCGTTCCGGACGCGCCGGAACGGTAAACACACAAACTGCGGCGACTCTCAGACGTCTCGCAGGTTATTTCGCCCTGCATACAACAGGCGAAACTCGACCGACGTCAGTCTTTCCGCCAGGCGCTTAAGCCTATTATACAGGGTGTTTCAAAAATGACCGGTATATTTGAAACGGCAATAAAAACTAAACGAGCAGCGATAGAAATACACCGTTTGTTGCAATATGCTTGGGACAACAGTACATTTTCAGGCGGACAAACTTTCGAAATTACAGTAGTTACAATTTTCAACAACAGATGGCGCTGCGGTCGGGGAAACTCTATAGTACGATATTTTCCACATATCCACCATGCGTAGCAATAATATGGCGTAGTCTCTGAATGAAATTACCCGAAACCTTTGACAACGCGTCTGGCGGAATGGCTTCACATGCAGATGAGATGTACTGCTTCAGCTGTTCAATTGTTTCTGGATTCTGGCGGTACACCTGGTCTTTCGAGTGTCCCCACAGAAAGAAGTCACAGGGGTTCATGTCTGGCGAATAGGGAGGCCAATCCACGCCGCCTCCTGTATGTTTCGGATAGCCCAAAGCAATCACACGATCATCGAAATATTCATTCAGGGAATTAAAGACGTCGTCAGTGCGATGTGGCCGGGCACCATCTTGCATAAACCACGAGGTGTTCGCAGTGTCGTCTAAAGCAGTTTGTACCGCCACAAATTCACAAAGAATGTCCAGATAGCGTGATGCAGTAATCGTTTCGGATCTGAAAAATGGGCCAATGATTCCTTTGGAAGAAATGGTGGCCCAGACCAGTACTTTTTGAGGATGCAGGGACGATGGGACTGCAACATGGGGCTTTTCGGTTCCCCATATGCGCCAGTTCTGTTTATTGACGAAGCCGTCCAGGTAAAAATAGGCTTCGTCAGTAAACCAAATGCTGCCCACATGCATATCGCCGTCATCAATCCTGTGCACTATATCGTTAGCGAATGTCTCTCGTGCAGCAATGGTAGCGGCGCTGAGGGGTTGCCACGTTTGAATTTTGTAAACTCTGGCGCATGAGACGATACGTGGACGTTGGCGTCATTTGGACCGCAGCTGCAACACGGCGAACGGAAACCCGAGGCCGCTGTCGGATCACCTGCTGCACTAGCTGCGCGTTGCCCTCTGTGGTTGCTGTACGCGGTCGCCCTACCTTTCCGGCACGTTCATCTGTCGCGCTCCCAGTCCGTTGAAATTTTTCAAACAGATCCTTTATTGTATCGCTTTTCGGTCCATTGGTTACATTAAACCTCCGTTGAAAACTTCGTCTTGTTGCAACAACACTGTGTTCTAGGCGATGGAATTCCAACACCAGAAAAATCCTCTGTTCTAAGGAATAAACCATGTTGTCTACAGCACACTTGCACGTTGTGAACAGCACACGCTTACAGCAGAAAGACGACGTACAGAATGGCGCACCCACAGACTGCGTTGTCTTCTATATCTTTCACATCACTTGCAGCGCCATCTGTTGTTGAAAATTGTAACTACAGTAAATTCGAAAGTTTGTCCGCCTGAAAATGTACTGTTGTCCCAAGCATATTGCAACAAACGGTGTATTTCTATCGCTGCTCGTTTAGTTTTTATTGCCGTTTCAAATATACCGGTCATTTTTGAAACACTCTGTACGAACCCCACAGAATTGAGGGAAATGCAGCCCCCAACCGGAAACGCAGTGTGCCACGTCCTCCGATGCTCGCCTCGCACAGTCCACCCAGGGAACTAACGCAACACGTTTAGGGATCAAGTGAAAAGTATTTTTTTGAGGTCTCAGCACAAATACTCTCATTAGCATAACCTTATTCGGTCTGTTCCTACCGTGCAATGACATAGAACATTAATAAAACTGATGAAAATGAGGGGCGACATGCAAAAGAGGGCATGGAACCTCTCAGATTCTTCTTTTGATTTTCTTTCGGGACTGATGCTGGATGTAACGACTACTCGAAAAGTCGGTCTTTATCATATTGTCGATCACGCGAGTCACTGGTTTGCAAGGAATTACGTGAAGAAGAATGTATAACATGCCTTCTCACCACACTGTGTGATAGGCCGCTGACAGGTCAATGAATGCCGTGGTGCATTTGTTTGCATTGAAAAATACTGCATGGGTGTAGAGGGCGAGTGATGGAACTTGATCTATGCAGCTTCGTTTTGGCCAGAAGGCTACATTGTAATGATTCTGTTATGTATAGGCCGTTATGTAGCTTGTAGGTCACAGATATCAGGGTTATTGGTCTGTAAGTAGGATAGTTTGCCAGGTACTTTAGCAATTTTCTTCAAGTGCCTAAATTCTTGCGGTGTACTTTACGATCTTGTGAGCATCAGACACATTCTAAGTGCTAGGTCCTCGCCAGTGTAGGAACCGGAGGCGCTTTGAAGTCCTCCGCCAACCAGAAGCGCGGCCCAATCAGCAACCACCGCACCACTACCAAAGAGGTGGACTTCTGCGTTGTGATAAGCGACGGCCAAAGGCACACAGGCAGCAATGCACATTCCATGTAAGGCGTTGAGTTTGGCGTACTGGAGATCAGACCGCGATACTTAGTCTACCAGTGGGGTCACCTATAGCCCTCGCAGAGGGACAAGTGTTTACTACAATGATTAGCAGTGTGGCGCCCAAGACGGACGTAGCCTTGTTAACACTGAATTCAGCAACGCACACCTTGACACGCCATTGCTTATTAGTATCTGTCCGCTAGCACATCCAACGAGTTGCTGTACAACTTAGCTAACAA
Source organism: Schistocerca cancellata (assembly GCF_023864275.1). Classification (NCBI taxonomy): domain Eukaryota; kingdom Metazoa; phylum Arthropoda; class Insecta; order Orthoptera; family Acrididae; genus Schistocerca; species Schistocerca cancellata. The sequence continues at coordinate 53,831,318 of NC_064627.1, forward strand.
TCGTAGCACAATAAAGTATGTATTTATCCGTCACTACTTTGTTGCACCATTACAGTCCCTCTATCCACATCTGGCGCACCTAAACCTAATACGACGTGTACGAGCTTTTCTACTCAGATGACCCATACACTTCACTACGTATCCCAGACAGCTCAGTGTGTGGACTAAATAACGTTGGGGAGAGGCTACAACTCTCACTTCTTTCCCAATCACCGTGTCCCTTTACGCTATTAGAGTCTTACACTTGCAGTGTGGACATAAAAGTTTTCTGGGTTTGGTACCGCGTCGTAATATAAAAAACTACTGCTGCTATAGAAAAGCCAACGTTTCGGCCACGATTGCAGCGGCCTTCTTCTGGGTCTAATGGTGCGTTCTAGCTATGCAGTGTCCTTTATATTTTGTTGTTAGTGTTCACTGCGCATACCATTACGTCATAATTTTAAAAAGGTAGTTGGTTTATTGGTCACTTAAGGAAGAAGGAGAGGGAACTTTATTTTAATAGATTATTGCGGTGGAGGGAGAACGTGACCTCTGTTGTCCATTGGCTCTTGTGTTATGTGCCATGATTGGTGGCCACCGTCGAATGAGAAGTTTGCTGTGTGTTTACCAGCTGCTGGACGTCGGCCGCGCGGCGGCAGTTACTCGCCGGTAGTGCTCGTGCCTCGTGTTGACAGTGCGGTCTGTTGGGCTCTGATTGCTGGCAGCCAAGATGGGGCAAGCCTGAGTCCATCCTCCCTGTTCATGTTGTTAGGGTGTTTGAGAATTTCGATGGTCTCTCTGATTTTGCGTTTCGTCTTGGTAGGCCAATAGCAACGCGCATTCGGGAGCACGAGCGTTACATTCGTCTAGGGCAACACAATAAATCCGCAGTGGCAGAACATCACCTTGACTGCGGAAAAGAAATAAAATTCAGCGAAGCCTTGGCCAAGCAGCCAACCAAGACGAAACGCAAAATCAGAGAGGCCATCGAAATTCTCAAACACCCTAACAACATGAACAGGGAGGATGGACTCAGGCTTGCCCCATCTTGGCTGCCAGCAATCAGAGCCCAACAGACCGCACTGTCAACACAAGGCACGAGCACTACCGGCGAGTAACTGCCGCCGCGCGGCCGACGTCCAGCAGCTGGTAAACACACAGCAAACTTCTCATTCGACGGTGGCCACCAATCATGGCACATAACACAAGAGCCAATGGACAACAGAGGTCATGCTCCCCCTCCACCGCAATAACCTATTAAAATAAAGTTCCCTCTCCTTCTTCCTTAAGTGACCAATAAACCAACTACCTTTTTAAAATTATGACGTAATGGTATGCGCAGTGAACACTAACAACAAAATATAAAGGACACTGCATAGCTAGAACGCACCATTAGACCCAGAAGAAGGCCGCTGCAATCGTGGCCGAAACGTTGGCTTTTCTATAGCAGCAGTAGTTTTTTACATTATGACGCGGTACCAAACCCAGAAAACTTTTATGTCGACTGACTCTGGCCGCGGAAGCCTACGCAATTATACTTGCAGTGTGGTTTCTATGTAGGCTGTAGATAATTTTTCTCTCCCTGTATTTCATGCTTGCTACCTTCAAAATTGCAGAGACTGTATTCACGTTAGTAGTGTAAAAAACTACCTCTAAATCTGCAAATGCGATGCTACAAAAGATTACTTCTAATACCATGGACAGCTCATCGAACTAGTGAATCGATCCTGAAGCAGCTCAGCATTGCCAAAAGGCTGTCTGCACTTATCAGTCAAAATCAGTTTCAATATTTCGGTTACACTACCAGAAGGCAAGAGACAGTGGAAAGAACAATGAGGAGAAAGTCGATGGCCGAAGACCTGTAAAATACGCACCATTGCGGTGGACGGACCAGACTAAGAACTTTACCGGGATCGGCTTGCAGCAACAAAGTCACCATGCCCAAGACAGAGCTTCGTGAAAACGGGTTGTCGAGGGGATTACCACGTGATGCCAGTGCAGTCTTGGGTAGGGTTAGACTAGAGAGAGAGGGAGAGAGATCCGACGCAAAAAACGATGTTTCGCAGCGCTCAGCCCAGGGAAAGATGGCTGGAATGTTCACAGTTCAATATACACTCCTGGAAATTGAAATAAGAACACCGTGAATTCATTGTCTCAGGAAGGGGAAACTTTATTGACACATTCCTGGGGTCAGATACATCACATGATCACACTGACAGAACCACAGGCACATAGACACAGGCAACAGAGCATGCACAATGTCGGCACTAGTACAGTGTATATCCACCTTTCGCAGCAATGCAGGCTGCTATTCTCCCATGGAGACGATCGTAGAGATGCTGGATGTAGTCCTGTGGAACGGCTTGCCATGCCATTTCCACCTGGCGCCTCAGTTGGACCAGCGTTCGTGCTGGACGTGCAGACCGCGTGAGACGACGCTTCGTCCAGTCCCAAACATGCTCAATGGGGGACAGATCCGGAGATCTTGCTGGCCAGGGTAGTTGACTTATACCTTCTAGAGCACGTTGGGTGGCACGGGATACATGCGGACGTGCATTGTCCTGTTGGAACAGCAAGTTCCCTTGCCGGTCTAGGAATGGTAGAACGATGGGTTCGATGACGGTTTGGATGTACCGTGCACTATTCAGTGTCCCCTCGTCGATCGCCAGTGGTGTACGGCCAGTGTAGGAGATCGCTCCCCACACCATGATGCCGGGTGTTGGCCCTGTGTGCCTCGGCCGTATGCAGTCCTGATTGTGGCGCTCACCTGCACGGCGCCAAACACGCATACGACCATCATTGGCACCAAGGCAGAAGCGACTCTCATCGCTGAAGACGACACGTCTCCATTCGTCCCTCCATTCACGCCTGTCGCGACACCACTGGAGGCGGGCTGCACGATGTTGGGGCGTGAGCGGAAGACGGCCTAACGGTGTGCGGGACCGTAGCCCAGCTTCATGGAGACGGTTGCGAATGGTCCTCGCCGATACCCCAGGAGCAACAGTGTCCCTAATTTGCTGGGAAGTGGCGGTGCGGTCCCCTACGGCACTGCGTAGGATCCTACGGTCTTGGCGTGCATCCGTGCGTCGCTGCGGTCCGGTCCCAGGTCGACGGGCACGTGCACCTTCCGCCGAACACTGGCGACAACATCGATGTACTGTGGAGACCTCACGTCCCACGTGTTGAGCAATTCGGCGGTACGTCCACCCGGCCTCCCGCATGCCCACTATACGCCCTCGCTCAAAGTCCGTCAACTGCACATACGGTTCACGTCCACGCTGTCGCGGCATGCTACCAGTGTTAAAGACTGCGATGGAGCTCCGTATGCCACGGCAAACTGGCTGACACTGACGGCGGCGGTGCACAAATGCTGCGCAGCTAGCGCCATTCGACGGCCAACACCGCGGTTCCTGGTGTGTCCGCTGTGTCGTGCGTGTGATCATTGCTTGTACAGCCCTCTCGCAGTGTCCGGAGCAAGTATGGTGGGTCTGACACACCGGTGTCAATGTATTCTTTTTTCCATTTCCAGGAGTGTATTTTCGTTGCAGACATCTAACAGGTTGTGCGAGGTGTAGTGGTGACGTGTTTGTCGAGCACCATGAGCTCCATGGGACCCAGACGGCGTAGACAGCCGCGCCTTGCTTACTATAGTGTTCCTTTGTGATGTTCCATCCATTTTGTCAGTCAACTAAATGGAGCTATTCTCTTTCAGCTGCCACTTTCTGCTTCCAACAACACGTCTAACTGGAATTAATTGAATCACCACTCTCATTGTAGAAAGTTTACTGGCTCCTCCGTTATCTAGAAGACCCAGCATCCGCTCACAGGATCGGTGAATTGCAGGGATATCACTGTCGGAAGACCGCTATCTGACATACAGAAAGATAACGGCCCACACAAAAAACGAAACGTCAGCGCAAAGAAAACATTAATATAAATTAAAAGTGAATATCTTTTATTAAGCTCCGTTAACTGACGTTCTCCTAATTTTACACGTTTTGGGGCGTACGTTTAACTTAGCCTCAGCAACACCTTTAGACACTGAGTCCCTCCAGAAAGGTAGTTACCGTAAAGAAAATCGCGAGTCCTGCAGTCTTATACCGAACAGAATTCGTTCACTATACATTATAGCGAGGTTCCTTCGGCAGTTTACTTTTCGCTGCGAGCAATGCATCGCTCTGCTTTCCGCTGGCCCAGGAAGATATGACAAACTTCTCCTTCGTGCTGTCACTCTGACATTTACGTAGCTTGTAACTTCCCTCTTACTAATCTGCCTATCCTGCTTGCGATATAAAATATGACCGTGGGCCGCGTGTATGCCTAATGGATTTTTTTCTAATTGTATAAGGCTATCTTTCCCGAAGAAGTGATACCGATAAGTAGGAGGTAAGTGTAAAACCGACCCTTCTGATGGGAAGTCTACTAAAATTATAAGAAATTAAACCGAACGGGGCTATAATTTGGAAAATGAAAGTTATTTTGTGCATTCACTCACGGACAACACTGGACAGAAAAGGGATACCACTGATTATGAATCCAAAAGTTACACTAATGAACGAAAAGGAAATAATTTACCGTCGCCAGCCGACTAGGGCAATTTACGTCCAAAATCCTGTACAAGATGATGGGAAAGAAAAACATGCATTATTAAACACTGACGTGGCAACTGAAGGTTGTCACGTTTTTTGGCACTAGTTTTAAGTGAGTATGTAATGATAATGAAAACTGAGAAGTCACTCTTACGTTATGTTTGTCATTAAGGACAATCGAGTAATGATTTGAAAATATGCAATTAAACTGTATGTTAGTACTGAACTTCGTTACGTGAACAATGACTTTCAGTAACTTCAGCATAACGTCGTCAAAGAAATTTAGAAAAAAGCAAGCACTTTTTACTTATTTTGCAAATTGAATTTCATATTATTGTCTGAACAACTGAGCCTTTTTTACTGACTTTAACAGAATTAAGTACTCGAATATGCACCAAACCATACATCCATGTGCTCCGCACTCTTAATTTGAGCATTTCTTTAGATTTGGATTTTTTCCAATGTTTGGTTGTCAAAGTTGTAAAATGAAATTGCTTTACTTTATATACTGAAGTCTCTATTGTACATCAGTTAATTGAAAGTCGACTGCGGCTAAAATCCTTTAAAGAGAATTTATTCATCAATAAACCGGCTGTAACTATTCAATTTGTTTCTTATGACACTCAGTTAGCGTATCAGGAAGAAAAGAAACAAGGATCCTGTTTGGTAACAATGTCTGGGGGAAAACAGGACACAATCGCCCTGAGTTTAACTGATAATTATTTAAATAAATCTTATCAATCAAGCTACATTCAGTTGTGCTGCTGGGTAAGCCGTTGATGCTTTCTACCAATGAACAGCCTTACTTCAGTGCTGTGCGTACGACGAAACTCGGAGACGACGACGAAACTGTGTTGCTGGAACTGCTGCTGTTGTTGAAGACGGTAGCATATTGTGGAACCACGGATAATTATAGGAACGGGCAATCGTAATTAATACAGCCTCTTCCGCCCGTCCGCTGTCCGTACTCCTGCTCTAAACATCTGGCCGGCGCGAGTACATGGTGCCGCTGAAATTGGTTCTCTCTACTGCGAGAGCGTTAACACCACACTTCCGCACACTACAGGCGCTGAAACCCGCCTCCCCCGCTCTCCACTCCCTCTGTGCAACAACTCCCTACCCAAAGATATTACGACGCACAAGCACTGCTATTATTGTTGCTAGTCGATACAAATAACAAATACTTCAGCTTTTTCCCATAGCTTATAAGTTTCACAGTAAAAGACAGATAAACACAATGAAACCTCAACAGACTTCTACCTAAATGTACACATACAGTGGAACAATGTCCTTACTTATTAAAAGAAAGCATTTAAATTACAAATATTTACATACAATTTTAAAAAAAAAGTTATATATCGGTAGTAGGTGCCACGCATCCTGCATTTTCGGTGTTCACAAGCTACCTAAGTACTTACCCTGTGATACCTTTTACCACTCTCAGTCGGGTGTTGCTTTACTGTGAAGGAACACGATAAAAGAGCTATTTAGAACAATAGCGTAATGAGCAGCCTGCTAGTTTGAGAGACAGGGAGGTCAGTCAGACGAGAATCGAATCTAATTGGTGGAGTAACGACAGTTGGTCTGGTGCACAGGCCAGCCTGTATGGGGTTTATGGGCGGTTTTTGGGCGGTTTTTCACCCTCTTTTGAGCAAATGCTGCGCTGTCCCCAATCTCCGCCTTAACATGCGGTAAGCAAATACCTAAAATGACTGGCGTCAGGAAGTTATGAACAAGTATAATTTTCTCAGCTCATGAAAACTGCGGACACCGTACAAAGAGATAAACGTTCAGAAATAGAGAAACAGAGATTACATAAATGCACCCATCTCCAGCGGAAATCTAGGTGTAGCGATTTCTCTCAGCCTTTGTGTTCGCAAAATCGGTCTTCCTCGCCTAGTTACCAATTGTGGAGAATCTGTGTGATGATGATGATGATGTTTGGTTTGCGGGGCGCTCAACTGCGTGGTTATCAGCGCCCGTACAATTACCCAATCTTTGCTCAGTCCAATTTCGCCACTTTCCTGGATGATGATGAAATGATGAGGACAACACAAACACCCAGTCATCTCGAGGCAGGTGAAAATCCCTGACCCCGCCGGGAATCGAACCCGGGACCCCGTGCTCGGGAAGCGAGAACGCTACCGCGAGACCACGAGCGGCGGACGAGGAGAATCTGTGTGCCGCTTCTTTTGTTTATCGTTCTTAGTTGATTGCAGCTGTGTAGTGTTATTTCGTTGACACACACACACACACACACTCTCTCTCTCTCTCTCTCTCTCTCTCTCTCTCTCTCTCTCTCTCTCTGTGCCAGCCGGTGTGGCCGAGCGGTTCTAGGCGCTTCAGTCTGGAACAGTCTGGAACCGCGCGACCGCTACGGTCGCAGGTTCGAATCCTGCCTCGGGCATGGATGTGTGTGATGTCCTTAGGTTAGTTAGGTTTAAGTAGTTCTAAGTTCTAGGGGACTGATAACCTCAGAAGTTAAGGCGCATAGTGCTCAGAGCCATTTTTGAACACACAGTGTAGTGTAATAATAGTGAGTGTGTAAATATGATGAATGATATGTGTGTAGTGTAACTGCAACGAGTTGCATGAAATTGTTTTTTAAACAGAGAACGGTTAATTATTTTTATCATAGGTCTTCTTAAAGTCTTTTAAACTGTAAAAATATTAACACAGATTTATTGGACCCAACATTTCTGTGTGCTAAATAATTGATTATAATTATTTCCTTTTATTGAACTTACGTTATCGTGCAGATACGTTATTGAACAAGAAAGCAAAAATAGCTTATGAAACTGACCTCATTTGGTCTCAGGGGTTGAAACCTTCGGGTTCGTGTGTGTGTATATTTATTAGTAATAAAATGGTTTGTTAATTTCAGTTGCATGAAGCAGATTTAATTATGGCTTTCTCTGTAATGGCTCCTACGTGAAAAATCACGTACTCGACATTTGTGGCCCAATACGGCAAAATTTGCATGAGGAAATGAATATAATGACTGAGACAATAATTTCATAAATGCATAAACTGAATAAGTTATCTCAATAATATCTTGGCTAGAAGAACCGTAATTACCAAAGATAGTTTTACCGACTGTATTGGCGAACAACAATAGGGTGAGGTCGTAATTAATAAAACCTTTAATAACTGCAGGAAAGGATACAATTCCTCTTAATAGTAACAAATAACATTTTCTATTGTGAAAACAATTTAGATAAGTTAACAAGTGTCACACTTATTGCAGACCTCTTTATATGGAACGACGGAAGAGTGCGTCTCGCTAGGTCAGCGGTACTACTCGAAAAGGTGCAATGACCTGTCTTTTATCAGACAAATGAAAACTAACAGAGTATGTATTGTCTTTTTTAATCGTTGCCTACACAGATCATAAATCGTGCTTATTGTCTTTGTCCTTTTCACTCAATGCACTTCACATGAAGAAATATTGTTTTTCATATATTAGAGAAAAATATTAAGTCTTTTCTTCAAGTATATTCACAGCGAAAAATATGCTAGGAGACTGCACATCACACAATATTACGAGGGCTGTCCAGAAAGTAAGTTACGATTGATCGCAAAATAAAAATCACAGTGAAAATCAGAAATGTTTAATTTGTAACAGTTAGCTACACCTTTCAGCTACTTCTCTACGTAGTCGCCGTTCTGACTCAGACATTCGTCGTAGCGTTGTACCAACTTTCCAATACCCTCATCATAGAAGGCAGCCGCCAGTGCTTTCCGCCAATTCTCTACGCTGGCCTAAAGCTCGTTGTCTGTGCCAAAATGTTGTCTTCATAGCCAGCGGTTCGTTTGAGCAGAGATGAAACTCAGTGGGAGACAATTACGGGCTGTATTGTGGGTAACCAAACATTTCCAATCGAAACGATGCAGGACCATCTTCATTGCCCCTGCAGAATGAGGCTGGGAATTGTCTTGAAGAAGAAACCGCACGACAGTTATGTAATGTTGGTTGCATAGCTTCAGGGGAAAATTCTCACCTGACCCTCGTACTTGGCGGGAGACACTATTTTCTATAACATCTTTACGCGCTCACTAAGAGCTCAGGAATGAAAAGAGCGACATAATTCTACCTAGAGTCATACTAGAGACACTGCCCAACACATCTTTGCAAAGCTTTATCGGATTTTCATAGTCGTTTCGATTTCGCGACCGATCGTAGCTTACTTTCTGGACAGCCCTCATAATATAAAGAGAGTGTGGACAATACAATATAATAGTCAATGGCTCTGAGCACTATGGGACTTAACATCTATGGTCATCAGTCCCCGAGAACTTAGAACTACTTAAACCTAACTAACCTAAGGACAGCACACAACACCCAGGCATCACGAGGCAGAGAAAATCCCTGACCCCGCCGGGAATCGAACCCGGGAACCCGGGCGTTGGAAGAGAGAACGCTGCCGCACGACCACGAGATGCGGGCTAATAGTCATAGTCTACATGTTGTGATGGTCAAAAAGCTAGGTAGATTGAGGTGACATTAGCCATGAGATATATTACTAATACCGTGTCGCACCTCCTTTTGCCCGCCGTACTGCAGCAACACGACACGTCATGGACTCAGCAAGTCGTTGAAAGTCCCCTGCAGAAAAGGTGAGCCGTGCTGCCTGTATAGGCGTCCATAGTTGCGAAACTGTTGCCGGTGCAAGATATTGTGCACGAACTGACCTCCCGATTATGTCCCATAAACACTCGATGGGTGGCCAAATCATTCGCTCGAATTGTCCACAGTGTTCTTCAGACCAATAGCAAACAATTGTGGTCCAGTTACACGGTGTAACGCCGGACATGCATATCCTCCTATTTCCATCCATTGTACTATAATTTTTTCTCCTTGCTTTGTTACCTCAAGATATGACATTTCTGTCTCTTTATATATTGTAATTGTTTTACTGTTTGTATATATATATATATATATATATATATATATATATATATATATATATATATATATATATATATATATGCATTTATGTCGATGTATAATTGGTTTGTTTCGTAAATATTATTTGTATTTTTACGCTGGGTCTTGCCTAGGGAAAACTGCTATCGAACGATTACGTCGATAGGTCGTGTGAAGAATGAAAGTGTGTAGGATCTTTGGGTAGTGTTAACTCTCTCGCGTGGAGCGCGGACAGAGAGGGAGTCTGGCTGGGGTGGTGCAGTGGAGATGGTGTGTTGTGTGACGCTCCCGCGAGTTGCCGCACTTTCGGGGTTTGGCAGCATGTAATTGCGCTCGACTTGCGATGATAGTTTCTGACATGGTGTCGCGGACGGGAAGCATTAGCTATCGCACATCAAAAGCCCGTTTCGTCTGGTGACCGTGTCGAGAAGAAGGCGCGCCAACATCCAGCTTCTGCAAACAGCGACGGCCGACAATGAGTGACTGTCGCCACCTCCTCGATCGACGGCTTCAAACCTTCAATCAACCAACAAGGAAGACTGCAAGCACGTAAAGTTTTAGAACTGTATGGCAGACCTCAGCTTTTCAAACTGTACCATTTTCGTAACTATAATTACAGCAACTTAGCGTGAACCTTTGTTGCTCATTGTCCCAATTGCATTGCCAAGCAGGGTCCCTACCTTTTCCGAAATGAACCCGAGTGTCGTTGAAATTCAAATATAATTCGATTTCACTGCTTTAATTTCAAAGTTCAGTTAAGGCATTCATAGCTGGCTACAATATTTAGATTACACAAGCACGAATTAAGAGTGCGAGTTTTGTTACCGTATTTTAGCTTACCTGTGACTGCAGCTCAGCTTGGTACGTACTAAATTTTACTATTGTTAATTGTTCAGAATCATTTAATTCAAGTTCAAAGTTAAATCTCTTATTTCTAAATTGCGTAGATTCAAGTAGCTTTTGAAATGCTTGTTGAGGTAGTCCAAGACTAACCGTGTTTTACTGAATATCGATGTGCTTCAGGAAGAAAGCTCACTATTAACTTCAGTCACTAAATTAACTTTCGATTTTCCTGTTTTACTAATTCTTTTGCTAAATTAAGTCAGAGTGTAGCGAAATTTATTACTTCTGACAAACTTTCAGTTTTCACACTACATATGTCAACCTTCAGTTGCCACACTTCTAGTCCTAATTATATGTGTAATAACCTTTCTTTTTCAGTTACTATAGTAATTGTCCTTAGGACTCGCGACCGTAATTTCCCCCAAATCTCAAATATCTAATTAACGCTAGTTAATTGTTAACGTAACGGCCGCACATTTACTTTCTTTATTAACTTTACCCCTTTTCAAAATCAATTTCCACTTGTTTCATTAGCATTTTTCCTTTCATTTAGATGTAACCCTTTCCTCCCTCTTTACCGACAGATTAACTTCGGTGACGATTGCTGTCATTAAGGTCGATAAGTGAGGGGGAGGTTACAACGACATACTGTCATCCATAAAAATTCCCTCGTTGTTTGGGAACATGACGTCCGTGAATGTCTGTAAATAGTCTCTAAGCAGCCGAATGTCCAGGGGACACAGTCCATTCAATGTAAACACAGCCCTCACTATTACGAAGTCACGCACAGGTTGCGCAGTGCCTTGTAGACAACTTGGATCGACGCTTTCATGAGGTCTGCGCCACACTCGAAACCTGCCATCAGCTCTTACCAACTGAAACCGGGTCTCGTGTAACCAGGCCACACGTTTCCAGTCGTCTAGGGTCCAATCAATATGGTCACTAGTCCAGTAGAGGCGATATAATGCTGTTAGCAAAGGCATCGTTCATTTGCTGCGACAGCCCATTAATGCCTAATTTCGCCACACTGCCCTAACGGATACTTTCGTCGCTCGTCCCTAGTTCCTGCGTTTATTCCACGCTGGTCTGTTAACTCCGGTAGCTCTACGCAAACGCCACTCCAATCATTAAGTGAAGGCCGCCGGCCACTATGTTGTCCCTGGGGAGTGCTAATGCCTGACATGTTGTATTCTCGGTACACTCTTGACATTCTGGATTGCGCAATGCTCAATTCTCTTACTTACAACTAACATTCCGCATTCAAAGTCTGTTAATTCCCATCGTGTGGCAGTCATCACGTTGGAAACCCATTCACATCAATCACCTGAGTGCAAATGACAGCTCCGCCAATTCACTGCCCTTTCATACCTTGTCTATGCGATACCAACACCATTGTGCAGGACTATTACAAATGATTGAAGCGATTTCATAAATTCACTGTAGCTCCATTCATTGACATATGGTCACGACACTCTACAGATACGTAGAAAAACTCATAAAGTTTTGTTCGGCTGAAGCCGCACTTCAGGTTTCTGCCGTCAGAGCGCTCGAGAGCGCAGTGAGACAAAATGGCGACAGGAGCCGAGAAAGCGTATGTCGTGCTTGAAATGCACTCACATCAGTCAGTCATAACAGTGCAACGACACTTGAGGACGAAGTTCAACAAAGATCCACCAACTGCTAACTCCATTGCGCGATGGTATGCGCAGTTTAAAGCTTCTGGATGCCTCTGTAAGGGGAAATCAACGGGTCGGCCTGCAGTGAGCGAAGAAACGGTTGAACGCGTGCGGGCAAGTTTCACGCGTAGCCCGCGGAAAATTGGCTCATGCTTCAACTGGAGACCGACAGCGCCGACTTCATCTTTCTACAGGATGGTTCTCCACCGCACTTCCATCATGATGTTCGGCATTTCTTAAACAGGAGATTGGAAAACCGATGGATCGTTAGTGGTGGAGATCAGCAATTCATGTCATGGCCTCCACGATCTCCCGACTTAACCCCATGCGATTTCTTTCTGTGGGGTTATGTGAAAGATTCAGTGTTTAAACCTCCTCGACCAAGAAACGTGCCAGAACTGAGAGCTCGCATCAACGATGCGAGCTCGCATCAACGATGCTTTCGAACTCATTGATGGGGACATGCAGCGCCGAGTGTGGGAGGAACTTGATTATCGGCTTGATGTCTGCCGAATCACTAAAGGGGCACATATCGAACATTTGTGAATGCCTAAAAAAACTTTTTGAGTTTCTGTATGTGTGTGCAAAGCATTTTGAAAATATCTCAAATAATAAAGTTATTGTAGAGCTGTGAAATCGCTTCAATCATTTGTAATAACCCTGTATAAGAGCATATCGATATGCCATGACGTTCCTTTTTCTTTCACCTTAGTGCAAAGTAACCATTCATACGTAAACAGCAAGGTGAGAGAGAAAAATGAGTTTGATAAAATAGAGAAAATGAAAAGATATTAGGGTACGAAGGAAAGGGACTGTGTCACTGGAGTACATCGGCGGTAGGTAGAGTGCACTGTTCCTTGTGCGAAACGAAACGCTGCTCATGAGTCAGCAACTGTAGTTTACGCAAGAAAACACGTCCTCCGGGTTGATCACGTTTCCAGTTAGTAACAAACGTTAACTTCCCGCTGTCACGTCATCAGGAAAGTTTGTTTTGAACAGCTTCGATAAACATTCAAGAATACAGCGACTCAGGCTTACGTCACTGATACGCCAATTTCACTGCTGAGTCAAAACAGTTTGCAGACGTTAGGGCGCACGGCCTTGAGCTACAGAAGACACTACTTGTCTTATTTGGTCATTGCTCCTGAAGAGAAGTAATACTCAACTCATATTGATATGCACACCTAAAGTCCTAGTTGTTGAGGGAACTTCAGTGGTTACCGAGAAGTACTGACTGGTTGGTGAAGAGTTGAATCCTTCGTATCCTATGTATACTTTCATAATACACATCCAAATATTTATGGGAAAGGTCTCTATTATGTACTACAACGTTTTTGAATTTTTCTTAGAAATTTAATTATATATGAAGGTTAGTGTCTTAAATATGGAGCATATGTTGGCTACGACGAATTTTTTTACGAAATTAGAACCGGTTCAAATAATAAGAGAGCAAGGATCCCACGTGAGTGTAACGACACGTACCAAATGTGGAGGACATGTAGCCAGCAACGTACACAGACGTGGGGCAAAACTGCAGATCATTCTGACACTGCAGCCTTTCTTTCGTATTCAGATTTGTCAAATTTGCCATCTCACAACCAGACTGCCACCTTCTAACTTAACGCAGACATTGAGCTATCTTATAGACTAATATGACACAAGGCGACGACGAAAATAAATTACAGACATAAGGAAAATCTCGAAATATTTATTCATCCTTTTCTGCTCACTGCAAGTCGTTGAGCCAGCCATTTTTCAATAGACTGTAATCCCATACCTAAAGAAAGCCCTGTCTGTAACAGACAGGAGGCGTAGAAGGGTGAATTCTCTTATAAAAATTCAGTCATGTGGGTACTGCTATGAATTTCGTATTGAAAATGACTGAAAACGAGGAATGATGGGAAGGAAGAAATAAGAACATATTTCAGTTTTCAAACACTACCGATAGCTACAAATACAGGGTGATTCAAAAAGAATACCACAACTTTAAAAATGTGTATTTAATGAAAGAAACATAATATAACCTTCTGTTATACATCATTACAAAGAGTATTTAAAAAGGTTTTTTTTCACTCAAAAACAAGTTCAGAGACGTTCAATATGGCCCCCTCCAGACACTCGAGCAATATCAACCCGATACTCCAACTCGTTCCACACTCTCTGTAGCATATCAGGCGTAACAGTTTGGATAGCTGCTGTTATTTCTCGTTTCAAATCATCAATGGTGGCTGGGAGAGGTGGCCGAAACACCATATCCTTAACATACCCCCATAAGAAAAAATCGCAGGGGGTAAGATCAGGGCTTCTTGGAGGCCAGTGATGAAGTGCTCTGTCACGGGCTGCCTGGCGGCCGATCCATCGCCTCGGGTAGTTGACGTTCAGGTAGTTACTTTTTCGTAGGACTCTCCATACAGTTGATTGTGGAATTTGCAGCTCTCTGCTAGCTCTGCGAGTCGATTTTCCTGGGCTGCGAACAAATGCTTGCTGGATGCGTGCTACATTTTCATCACTCGTTCTCGGCCGTCCAGAACTTTTCCCTTTGCGCAAACAGCCATTCTCTGTAAACTGTTTATACGAACGTTTAATATACCACCTATCAGGAGGTTTAACACCATACTTCGTTCGAAATGCACGCTGAACAACTGTCGTCGATTCACTTCTGCCGTAGTCAATAACACAAAAAGCTTTCTGTTGAGCGGTCGCCATCTTAGCATCAACTGACGCTGACGCCTAGTCAACAGCGCCTCAAGCAAACAAATGTACAACTAAATGAAACTTTATAGCTTCCTTAATTCGCCGACAGATAGTGCTTAGCTCTGCCTTTTGTCGTTGCAGAGTTTTAAATTCCTAAAGTTGTGGTATTCTTTTTGAATCACCCTGTATATTTACTCCTTCTGCTGATGCATCTGCAAACATTTGAAATAGTAAAGAAAAATAAAATTAATTCCAAAACTTCAGCAGTGATTGGTTGTTGCAATCTTTTCCTCGAATAAAATATTTAGAAGTCACTGTGTCTTAGACAGCTATGGTACAGAATATTACGCCATTAATTTTGTACGATGAATGTTTAGTGTACGTTGATATCCCGTAATGTCTTAATGGAATCTACACTTTTCTGTTCCCAGCGAAGCGTCCTGGTGTTTCATAGTCAACCAGTAGCTCTCGTGGCTATCGGTGTGATGTGATCTCGCCATAGATGCTAAACATTTCTGTAGTTCCCGTCGAGAATGCTGCACTATCAGAACTGTCGTTTGGGCTGTCGTGTGAAGCAACTTAATGCCGTGGACTGCAGATCCATAAATCCAGTTTCATCTTATTTTTTCACACACACAAAAAAATCTGCTTTTGTGGTCAGTGCCCACGCAAATCACGTGTTATTAAAAACTGCTTACGTGCTATTTTACACATTTCATGCTGAGTACATGGCTTCTGAGAATGGTATTCTTCCATGCAGTTGATTTATAACAATAATAGACATGTACTTATTTTGAAGTTTCTGAAATTTCGTATGATGAGCAAGGATATATGTACAGTCTCCTGACTATGACTTTTGACTACGACTTTTTCACATCATATATTTTCTAAGCCTCCAAAAACCAGCTTGCTCCTTTCTTCCCGCCAGGAAAATGTGTCCACCAATCCTCTAAAAAATTACTACAGCATCCCAACGTAACTGTTTCTTTAAAAAAACTGTCGTACAAAGAAACGGTAAAACGTCAGCTAGCCAATGAACTGAATTTCTTCCCCTCTTTTCTAAGAAACTTCCCACTAAGTGTTACGTCCTGCTGACAACGCTTGTAACACGCGAATCAGTGATCAGTCAGCCACCAGCAAGCCTTGCATTACGAGGTGCATTCAAGTTCTAAGGCCTCCGATTTTTTTTCTCCGGACTGGAAAGAGATAGAAACATGCACATTGTTTTAAAATGAGGCCGCGTTCATTGTCAATGCGTCCCAGAGATGGCAGCACCGTACGGCAGATGAAATTTTACCGCCAGCGGCGAGAATGAGAACTGTTTTAAATACTTAAAATGGCGACGTTTTCTTTACTTGATCAGCGTGCAATCATTCGTTTTCTGAATTTGCGTGGTGTGAAACCAATTGAAATTCATCGACAGTTGAAGGAGACTTGTGGTGATGGAGTTATGGATGTGTCGAAAGTGCGTTCGTGGGTGCGACAGTTTAATGAAGGCAGAACATCATGTGACAACAAACGGAAACAACCTCGGGCTCGCAGAAGCCGGTCTGACGACATGATCGAGAAAGTGGAGAAAATTGTTTTGGGGGATCGCCGAATGACTGTTGAACAGATCGCCTCCAGAGTTGGAATTTCTGTGGGTTCTGTGCACGCAATCCTGCATGACGACCTGAAAATGCGAAAAGTGTCATCCAGGTGGTTGCCATGAATGCTGATGGACGACCACACGGCTGCCCGTGTGGCATGTTGCCAAGCAATGTTGACGTGCAACGACAGCATGAATGGGACTTTCTTTTCATCGGTTGTGACAATGGATGAGACGTGGATGCCATTTTTCAATCCAGAAACAAAGCGCCAGTCAGCTCAATAGAAGCACACAGATTCGCCGCCACCAAAAAAATTTCGGGTAACCGCCAGTGCTGAAAAAATGATGGTGTCCATGTTCTGGGACAGCGAGGGCGTAATCCTTACCCATTGCGTTCCAAAGGGCACTACGGTAACAGGTGCATCCTACGAAAATGTTTTGAAGAACAAATTCCTTCCTGCACTGCAACAAAAACGTCCGGGAAGGGCTGTGCGTGTGCTGTTTCACCAAGTCAACGAACCCGCACATCGAGCTAACGTTACGCAACAGTTTCTTCGTGATAACAACTTTTAAGTGATTCCTCATGCTCCCTACTCACCTGACCTCGCTCTTAGTGACTTTTGGCTTTTTCCAACAATGAAAGACACTCGCCGTGGCCGCACATTCACCAGCCGTGCTGCTATTGCCTCAGCGATTTTCCAGTGGTCAGTGGACTCCTAAAGAAGCCTTCGCCGCTGCCATGGAATCATGGCGTCAGCGTTGTGAAAAATGTGTACGTCTGCAGGGCGATTACGTCGAGAAGTAACGCCAGTTTCATTGATTTCGGGTGAGTAGTTAATTAGAAAAAAAATCGGAGGCCTTAGAACTTGAATGCACCTCGTACAAGTGCTGCGAAAATGTTAAACTGTCCGTGAGGCTAGTCGCCGATTTTGCTGCAATGTTAAGTAGGTCAGAGATGCCTTGTCGTGTTTCTAGGAAAGCCAGGAGATGCTTATCTGCTCAAGTATTTCTTTCAATAAGTTCCTTGTGCCTACCACGTGCTGACAGGGTCCTGTCTTCTGGAACAAAAGGCTTTTCATTTCAGACGTGCCTCAGGCGCTTAAACCAGATACTGACCTCCGTGCTTTCTCACCGTTCGGCAAAGTGTCATCCACCCGTCGGCCTGGCGAGGAAGCTATACCTGCATATCTTCTATGTTTCTTGGAAGGCCGCTATGACTCTTTTGGCCTGGCCTCGCAGCAAGTCGCCTGTCTCATATTTACAGTACTCCTCGCTACCAAACAAAACTAAATTTCTTCCGTGCAGGCCATGAAGGCCCAAAGGTACCGACTGGCCGCCGTGTCATCCTCACTCAGACCACAGGCGTCACTGGATGCGGTCATGGAGGGGCATGTGGTCAGCACACAGCTCTGCCGGCCGTATGTCAGTTTCCGAGACCGGAGCCGCTACTTCTCAATCAAGTAGCTCCTCAGTTTGCCTCACAAGGGCTGAGTGCACTTCGCTTGCCAACAGCGCTCGGCAGACCGGATGGTCACCCATCCAAGTGCTAGCCCAGCCCGACAGCGCTTAACTTCGCTGATCTGACGGGAGCCGGTGTTACCACTGCGGCAAGGCCGTTGGGCCTCACTACCACCCATAAAGCAAACTGACACACACAATACTAAGATTACAGAAGGTTAAGAAGATGAACTGAAATCATCTCAAAAATCACTGCGATTTCATGATTCCCGTTAAACTAATTCAACTCCCTCCAGTTGTGTAATTAAGATGAACAAATTAAAAGAGGCAAGCCACGTTTCGAGTTTCATAACGTATATTACGACTAAGTTTCATTATCTAAGACTACTGTTAAAGGTAGTGATATAAGTATAAAAGAATCATGTCTTACATACGTCATTAGTTCTCCAACATTTTGTACCCTGATCATACCTTGAGAACGTGGTGGCATTGTCGTGCTTCTGACAAGAATTTGATATTCTTATCAGCAGCACGACAAAGCCACCGAGGTTTGAGATCTGGTAGTGAGACCACAAGCAGTTGCTTGCATGTTTCGATCAGATATAAATGTGTACCTGAGAACTGTGATGTTTCATTCCGAAATCATGAGGTAGTTCTCCTGTTAGAGGGACAAAGGTAAGTGAAATCTTCAGTGTGATCGTGTAAAAGATTGTGCAGTCCATTGCATTCTAGGTCATACGTTTGCTAAACTGAACATTTAGCCAACCATCCATTCAAATTCCGACTCTTTGGAGGCGGCACGCAACAAACATCAAAGTCGGATGATGCTTCGATATGCAAATACTTTTGCATTTCAGCACATACAAAGTAGGTGTGAGTAACATCATTTAAGGGGCTCCGGAAAGGCTCAAAATCATGAAAAGTTCAATTTTTACTTTTCTGCGTTTTATGAATCTGCAGACTATTACCTTTTAATAGATATATAATTTATTCAATTCCGAAGACTACAACTATTTTTAATTTTTTTTTGAAATGTGTTCTACATGGGCGTGACCCACGGTGGCGCTGTTAGACTGCTGTCAAATGGTGGTATTATTAACGTCCTTGTTCATCAGGTACATTTTAGTGATGTGAGATAAAGTATGTGTTGTGGCTAACCTGTGATGGTTCAACATATATCGCTGGTGTGATTGTCGATTGTTTCATGTTTATTTACTCGGTCGTTATCTCGAAAATATTCGTAATTAATTCTGTTTCTTGAGTCTCTGTTTTGTTGAAGTATAATAATGAGTAAAAGGAAAGTTATTAGAAATCCTCTGAAGGCTTTTAAGAAAAGGAGAAATGTTGGAAAGCCAAAGGTTTGTGTTATTACTGTAAATAATAACATTCCAACATGGTACGAGCGATGCTTGCTTTAGACAAGGAACGCCTTCGGGCTGCAGACAGGGCTGTAAAGAGTCTAGAAACACAAGCAAGAGTAAACAGGAGGAGGAACAAGAGGCAGCTGGAGGAGGAGTTTGCAGAGGATGAAGATAATCCATCCTATGGACCTGGAATGCACTAAAAAGTTAATCCAATCTTTGTCGCTCGATTCCCAAAACTTTTATTTTCTCATACTAATTACATGTTTTCTAAGGATCTTCCACACATATTTGTTTCAAACTTTCAGTACATGTTACACAGTACCTTCTGCATAATTTAACACAGCCTTTTTCCAAAAAACTGTGTATTTTTGAATATATAAATAAAAAATTGCAAAAAAATGTTGTGAATTTTCATTACAATTGAAAAAAAAAATCATCTTTAATAACTGAACTAAAATTTTGTAAAATCCCTGTGTTAAGTTGTAGCCCATATTCCAATAAATAATCTGTAAAAAGTTCAACTTCCTACCTCAAATACTTTGTGAGGAAAGATGTAATTTTTAAGCGTTATTTTAACATTGCAAGTATAGGGCGCTCCGGAGCCCCTTAAGCCCGCACGGTAGGTGTGCGGTCTAACGCACTGCTTTCCGGGCGGGAAGGCGTGCCGGTCCCCAGCACGAATACGCCAGGCGGTTTAGTGTCGAGGTCCGGTGTGCCGGCCAGTCTGTGGACGGTTTTTAAGGCAGTTTTCCATATGCCTCGGGGAATGCTGGCTGGTTCCCCTTATTCCACCTCAGCTACACTATGTCGGCGACTGCAGCGCAATCACTATCTCCACGTAAGCGTACACCATACTTACTCTACCACGCAATGATACGTTGCGGGGGGGGGGGGGGTTAGTCCACTGGGGGCCGAACCGCACAATAATCCTGGGTTCGATGTGGGGCGGCGGTGGGGTGAGTCGACAGCTGTAGCCTGTTGTGAGGTTGTGAACCTCTGAGGGCTACGGCAGGACGAAGCCTCTCCGTCGTTTCTAGCGCCTCAGTTCAATACAATGCAATACAACGTCATCTACATTATGTATATAAGGATCATTACGCAGTGGGTTTCTCAGTCAGAAAGAGAATTTAAATGTTAACTGCTTGTGAGAAGATCGTGTTTTGCCTTTCGTAACTGTGAGTGAGGTCTACCATCACTTATGAAAACTCGACAGCGGCAGGGTCGGAGACCGTCCAGTTTACATTTTAAATTGGTTGGGATCGCACATTGTCATGCGGGTATGGTGGATTCTACACAGAGTACGCGAAAGAACTTTCCCCCCTTCTAACAGCCGTGTACCGCAAGTCTCTAGAGGAACGGAAGGTTCCAAATGATTGGAAAAGAGCACAGGTAGTCCCAGTCTTCAAGAAGGGTCGTCGAGCAGATGCGCAAAACTATAGGCCTATATCTCTGACGTCGATCTGTTGTAGAATTTTAGAACATGTTTTTTGCTCGAGTATCATGTCGTTTTTGGAAACCCAGAATCTACTATGTAGGAATCAACATGGATTCCGGAAACAGCGATCGTGTAAGACCCAACTCGCTTTATTTGTTCATGAGACCCAGAAAATATTAGATACAGGATCCCAGGTAGATGCTATCTTCCTTGACTTCCGGAAGGCGTTCGATACAGTTCCGCACTGTCGCCTGATAAACAAAGTAAGAGCCTACGGATTATCAGACCAGCTGTGTGGCTGGATTGAAGAGTTTTTAGCAAACAGAACACAGCATGTTGTTATCAATGGAGAGACGTCTACAGACGTTAAAGTAACTTCTGGCGTGCCACAGGGGAGTGTTATGCGACTATTGCTTTTCACAATATATATAAATGACCTAGTAGATAGTGTCGGAAGTTCCATGCGGCTTTTCGCGGATGATGCTGTAATATACAGAGAAGTTGCAGCATTAGAAAATTGTAGCGAAATGCAGGAAGATCTGCAGCGGATAGGCACTTGGTGCAGGGAGTGGCAACTGACCCTTAACATAGGCAAATGTAATGTATTGCGAATACATAGAAAGAAGGATCCTTTATTGTATGATTATATGATAGCGGAACAAACACTGGTAGCAGTTACTTTTGTAAAATATCTGGGAGTATGCGTGCGGAACGATTTGAAGTGGAATGATCATATAAAATTAATTGTTGGTAAGGCGGGTACCAGGTTGAGATTCATTGGGAGAGTCCTTAGAAAATGTAGTTCATCAACAAAAGAGGTGGCTTACAAAACACTCGGTCGACCTATACTTGAGTATTGCGCATCAGTGTGGGATCCGTACCAGATCGGGTTGACGGAAGAGATAGAGAAGATCCAAAGAAGAGCGGCGCGTTTCGTCACAGGGTTATTTGGTAACCGTGATAGCGTTACGGAGATGTTTAACAAACTCAAGTGGCAGACTCTGCAAGAGAGGCGCTCTGCATCGCGGTGTAGCTTGCTCGCCAGGTTTCGAGAGGGTGCGTTTCTGGATGAGGTATCGAATATGTTGCTTCCCCCTACTTATACCTCCCGAGGAGATCACGAATGTAAAATTAGAGAGATTAGAGCGCGCACGGAGGCTTTCAGACAGTCGTTCTTCCCGCGAACCATACGCGAGTGGAACAGGAAAGGGAGGTAATGACAATGGCACGTAAAGTGCCCTCCGCCACACACCGTTGGGTGGCTTGCGGAGTATAAATGTAAATGTAAATGTAAATGATCTAGATGGGCTCTAGAAGGCCTTATTCAACACCACCCAGCACCTCAGCAAATGCTTGGGACAAGCGTGCGAGAGGACAGAATGTTCGTTCGGCCGTGTAGGTTCCTACAGCCACACTTTGCACATTGAGTCAGGAAACGTACTTATCTGCAGTGAGGCAACTGTCCACACGAACAGTGCTACAGTGTCTGGAACAACAGGTACTGTCAGCCCGGCGAGCACTATTGTGGTTTTCCTTTAAGCGGTGGCAAAGAGAGACGTGTCGTCATTGATGCGCACAGCGACTGTACTAGGCACAGGAGTGACACCATGTCTTCTTTTCAGGTGGGTCTAGGCTCTTCGTACATCATCACCGCAGACTTATTTATGTGTGGAAGTTGTAGGAGAACGAACTTTTCCAGATTACAGTCATCATCATCGTATGGGCTCAGAACCTCGTGGGATGTTAGGGGTTGCAAAAAATGTTATACAATTTGTTCATCTCTGAGTCATATTGCCGCTAACTTGGTCAGCAGTACTTGCATTTCTGACGTGTTCAGGCCGATGGCTGTACGCTGTCTTCGAAGTATCGTTAAAGTTCTGTATCCGAAGGATAACGCCAGACAGCATGTAACAGTGCTATCCTGATCTACAGGTGTCAATCCTGTGTATTATTCTTCATCTTCTTCTGCAGCCTATCTCAGTCCACTGGTGGATAAACGCCTCTCCCATACGTTTCCGTTGTCTTCGATTCTGAGTCTCCTGGCACCATCGTGATCCAGCCACCAGCTTCAAGTCATCAGATTTGTTTTGTGGTCTTCTAACGCCTCTCTTGTGGTCCCACGATCTCCGATGTTCAGTTCTAGCGGTCCACTTGTGATCTTCTCAAACTACGTGTTCGACTCACTGCATTTCAGACTTGCAATTCTCTCAAGTATTTCTGTTACTTTGTTCTTTTTCTAATGTCCTCTGATAAACTCCTAGCCCTGAGACTGTCTCCCAGCCTGCGTATCTGCATGTCTAGTCGTGTGCACTTTTATTTACGAGCACTTGCCTTCGTCGGAATCAGTTTCCAGACAGTGGGTTGTAACTAGTAGCATGCACAGATTAGCAGTCTTCGCCTTCAGGTTATTTGGGAAATTCTTGTTTGTCAGGATAAATTATAGTCTCTAGAAATCTACCCAGATCATTCCTGTTTTGCAAGGAATTCTATGTAATAAATTTTGCAGATCTGTGCACACCCAAATCCCCTACAATTCTGTGTTTTTCCTGCTACTGTGTTTACGCACAATAAGTAAAGTTTCGTTATTTGCTTGCCAGACGACTTTTATCTATCTTCAGAGAGGGATGAAGAAATTTGATTGGTGGGTAAGTGAAGTCATTCTTGAATAAATTTGAAATGGTAGAGAGACCGATATTCATCCTTCACGATGCATCTGGTTTATCTCTAAAAGCTATCTCGTCCTCGACAGCCAATCAAAAAGGTCGTACAAAAGGAGGCCCGAGAAATTCTAGGAAGCTTTCGAGACACTTCATTTCCAGGACGTAATTTAAAATCAGCTCTTTAATAATTTGCCTTTTTTTTGCACTTTGTACAAACCTTGAATTGTAATACAGATATCAATATGCAATCTTGAGAGTCAGATTGGGATTCGTCAGGGGAGGTTGGAAATAAACAAATGAATTAGGGTACTGACTGGAATGGAAGACGTGATTATAATTGTATTAAAAATGAGGTTGATACATCAGGTCATTTTTATTTGTGGTAGAAGCATCAATACAAAGAAATACGAAAAGAGAGAAAGAAGACAACAAAGCTAGAAGAAAGAAGATGGTAAAACATTGAAACTAGAATATCTAATAGAAAACGTCCCACCAACTGAACTAGATGATGCCACGATGCAATCAAAACAAAAAAAAACAAAAAAATGGTTCAAATGGCTCTGAGCACTATGGGACTTAACTTCTGTGGTCATCAGTCCCCTAGAACTTAGAACTACTTAAACCTAACTAACCTAAGGACATCACACACATCCATGCCCGAGGCAGGATTCGAACCTGCGACCGTAGCAGTCCCGCGGTTCCGGACTGCAGCGCCTAGAACCGCACGGCCACCGTGGCCGGCCTACCATCAAAACAACTACAGTCACAAAGCAACAGCTGAAGACGCCATTTGAGCAGACTTATTGAAATAGTCAGAAGAAAAGGTGACAAGTGATCTACGTTTGCTTTTGGAAACATTTAGAAAACGCACAAAATTACATAAGAGTGGAAAATAGCATTAAACTACCCGATACAAAAAAAGGGACAAACAATACTCAACGATTAAAGAAAAGTGTCACTTGTGTCAGTGGGATACAAAACATTACCAACAATTCTCCTGAATGGAGTTGGAGACACCTTAGATGAACAGTGGGAGAATACGAGAATGGTTTGTGGAAGGGGGGGGGGGGGGGTGACGCACAGAAGAGATTTTAACTTAAAATCAATAATGGACCAGAGAATGCTGACCACCAATTCTATAATAGAATCATTATTGATTTCAAGAAAACATTTCATTTTGTTGATAGAGGAACAATAGACACATTATAGAATTTGGTGTTAAAGTAAGATTAGAAAACATAACTAGTACAACTCTAGCAAATACGACATCTAAAGTGAAGTTATGGGAAAAGTATCTCAGCCGTTTGAAATACAAGCTGGTGTTAGGCAAGGGAAGGCTTATTGTCTTTACTTTTTAACAGCAATGTAAAAGTAATTGTTGTAACGGTCTGGAATTTGGAGCTAAGAACTCACGAAACTGAACCGGTAATTCTGGGAAGAAAATCAATTATAATTAAGACTAACTGACTGTCTTTCGCAGCCGATTTTGCAATACTTCCAGAAAATCTGACAGATGAAGTTGATCAACTAAATCTTGTGGGAAAAACAGCGAGTGACACTGTTCTCAGAAACTTAGATGAAAAAACTTCATGATAAATATAAAAAATGTACCAAAATCCACAGGAACACAAATAGGTAAAATAAAGTAAATTTAAATGCCTAGGAGGAATCATACTGCAGAATGAACCAAAAAAGATTTATAATATAGGTAAGAGTTAAATAAACGGAAAGAGCACAAGGCCTGACAAAAAATACCTACGACAAAATATGCATATCTAGAAAAAGAAAATTAGAACACCGTACCACAGTGGTAAGAACAGAGCACTGACAGGTCGTGCAAACTTTTACCAATATTACAAAAATATAGAGAGCCTGTTTCACTTTTCATGATAGGAGCAACTTAATATTGTTGCGATATTAGTTTTCCCTATGCACTAAGATCAAGTCTGTTGTTTATATGTTCATGATTTCTACTATGTTTTTTAATACATTAATACGCCCCATATCTTTGACTCCTCCTGTACCCCACGCATCAGTATTCCCGAATAAGAAATATGTAAAATAAAGAAAAATCCGTTGCGAACATCACACCCACAGATGCAACTCACTTCATACACTTTTATATTAATTTTCGCTACATACTCGTTTTTTTATTACCATCATTTCCTTACTTACAAGAATGTTAATCGCAACTAAACTGAATATATTAGTTTTACTTATATAAATTGAATTGTTTGAATATACTTTAATTTTATGCTCAATGTTTTTTAACATTGTGAAGAACAAAATACAAAGAAATAAAGAATGGTAGGAGCAAGAATCGAACCAGAGCCGACGAATTACCAAATGGTGTGCTTGACCGCTGCACAGCAGCACCAATATGTGAAATATTCTTCAAAAATCTCTCAAATTCTTCTCGTACATCTTCAGAGAGCGTTTTACTTTTTACTACGACGCTCGTTATAGCAGCGTCTTATTTGCATTACAAACTACAGATTGCTGGAAAATGAGAATTTCCAAGGAGATCTGCAAAAAATACGGTAAATATAAAAAGTGATGATAAAGCAAACAATCGTCTTTGGACATCTGTAACGAATGAATAAATACAGGCTAACGATACAAACCTTCTTGAATTTATGGAAAGAGCAATTGACAATAGTACAGATTATAGAAATAAGAGAAGAACGAGATAGAAACAACATCAAAGAATCTGAAATAGCAGACGGAAATAGTTAAAAGAAAACTAATAAACTTAGGCTTACAAAGCAGAAGGAATAAGAAACGCGGAATAAAATGCCACCCACTCGTGTTGTCGAAACGTCAGGAAAATCTTCAAACGGCCGTCGACTAAAGACTCCGAGATGAAAACCAACAAGGAACACGTCAGCTGCTGGCCGTGAAACTCTTTTAACAATTTTGTATTTTGAACAATTTGCAACGATATCGATATGGTGTTGCGCTTCCCCTCCTCACGATTCCCCAGCTGTTCGTCCACGCCCCCACTCTACACTTATTCCATCTTTGTTGTACTCTCGTCCGATTCGGCTCTCCCGTCAGTCGTGACGGGCGGCGCTCTGAAGCACGCACGCTCTCGACACGGCGAGAACAATGTCCAATCGTAACGACGCAGTAAAGAGCTCTCCGATATCTATGTCAGCACACAAAGGGCGGTCGCGCCATAACCAGGTTCCGTAACGACGAAAATGGGTCACCGGCGGATTTACGACCCATCAAACACAAAAAAACGACTTCTGTCCTTATTTATGGACCACAAAAAAAGCGTTTTTATTCGCATATCGTGCATAAAGTTCGCCGTTATCCATTTACTACGGTCTGTGATGCTTGGTGCGCCGTAGCTGGGCCAGGAATCTGGCAGGAAGCTTCGGCGAGACGTTCGACATTAGCGGTCGTTTCGCTTTAACACCCTGCGCTTCGTCCTAGGCTGCTCTCCGTTAACCACGAGTGCTACGCAATATATTTTTTTGCAGCTCGCAGTTTAGGGGAGACATTAAACCGCGGCCGATTTCAGCGGCGACGCTCCAGGGACGTAAAATTTTCTAATCGTAATTTAAATGGCGATTCGCTGTAAAGGCGCGAGTGCCGAAGCGGTGCCCGACGGCAGAAGTCCTCTGACAATGCGGGCAGTTTCAAGCGCCAGGGCAGTGCATCGCAGATGTTAGACGGGATAAGAAGAAAACGATTTATATAATTCTAGTAAAATAAAGTACTATAAATTCCAAGGAGGAAATAAAAGATACAGGGTGTTTCAAAAATGACCGGTATATTTGAAACGGCAATAAAAACTAAACGAGCAGCGATAGAAATACACCGTTTGTTGCAATATGCTTGGGACAACAGTACATTTTCAGGCGGACAAACTTTCGAAATTACAGTAGTTACAATTTTCAACAACAGATGGCGCTGCAAGTGATGTGAAAGATATAGAAGACAACGCAGTCTGTGGGTGCGCCATTCTGTACGTCGTCTTTCTGCTGTAAGCGTCTGCTGTTCACAACGTGCAAGCGTGCTGTATACAACATGGTTCATTCCTTAGAACAGAGGATTTTTCTGGTGTTGGAATTCCACCACCTAGAACACAGTGTTGTTGCAACAAGACGAAGTTTTCAACGGAGGTTTAATGTAACCAAAGGACCGAAAAGCGATACAATAAAGGATCTGTTTGAAAAATTTCAACGGACTGGGAACGTGACAGATGAACATGCTGGAAAGGTAGGGCGACCGCGTACGGCAACCGCAGAGGGCAACACGCAGCTAGTGCAGCAGGTGATCCGACAGCGGCCTCAGGTTTCCGTTCGCCGTGTTGCAGCTGCGGTCCAAATGACGCCAACGTCCACAAATCGTCTCATGCGCCAGAGTTTACACCTCTATCCGTACAAAATTCTAACGTGGCAACCCCTCAGCGACGCTACCATTGCTGCACGAGAGACATTCGCTAACGATATAGGGCACAGGATTGATGACGGCGATATGCATGTGGGCAGCATTTGGTTTACTGACGAAGCTTGTTTTTACCTGGATGGCTTCGTCAATAAACAAAACTGGCGCATATGGGGAACCGAAAAGCACCATGTTGCAGTCCCATCGTCCCTGCATCCTCAAAAAGTACTGGTCTGGGCCGCCATTTCTTCCAAAGGAATCATTGGCCCATTTTTCAGATCCAAAACGATTACTGCATCACGCTATCTGGACATTCTTCGTGAATTTGTGGTGGTACAAACTGCCTTAGACGACACTGCGAACACCTCGTGGTTTATGCAGGATGGTGCCTGGCCACATCGCACGGCCGACGTCTTTAATTTCCTGAATGAATATTTCGATGATCGTGTGATTGCTTTGGGCTATCCGAAACATACAGGAGGCGGCGTGGATTGGCCTCCCTATTCGCCAGACATGAACCCCTGTGACTTTTTTCTGTGGGGACACTTGAAAGACCAGGTGTACCGCCAGAATCCAGAAACAATTGAACAGCTGAAGCAGTACATCTCATCTGCATGTGAAACCATTCCGCCAGACACGTTGTTAAAGGTTTCGGGTAATTTCATTCAGAGACTACGCCATATTATTGCTACGCATGGTGGATACGTGGAAAATATCGTACTATAGAGTTTCCCAGACCGCAGCGCCATCTGTTGTTGACAATTGTACCTACTGTAATTTCGAAAGTTTGTCTGCCTGATAATGTACTGTTGTCCCAAGCATATTGCAACAAACGGTGTATTTCTATCGCTGCTCGTTTAGTTTTTATTGCCGTTTCAAATATACCGGTCATTTTTGAAACACCCTGTATGAGCACATAGAGAGGGGAATCTGACCCACTGACACACATATGCTTACTCTATCTAAAGTACGCTGTATGGAGAATCAAGCGAAGTTTACGACTAATTTGAGGGGTTCTTAAAAGGACGCAGGTTGTCATGCTGGATGGAGAGTCATCTACAGATATACACTCATGCTCATAAATTAAGGATAATTGCAGAATGTGGTACCACCCAACATGGCACTACACAAAACTGGCGCTAATAGTATAAGCACATAGGGAACACTCGACACAGATCTGTAAGTCCAAGGTATTGGTGATAAGTTCAGAAAACGGTCCCGAAACACAAGTGCTACAAAACGCCACTGTTTCCTGCGCATGTACCCCGACATCAATACGGGATGTGATCACCATGCACACGTACACAGGCAGTACAACGGGTTGGCGTACTCTGGATCAGGTGGTCGAGCAGCTGCTGGGGTATAGCCTCCCATTCTTGCATCAGGGCCTGTCGGAGCTCCCGAAGTGCTCTGGGGGTTTGAAGACTTGCAGCGATACGTCGACCGAGAGCATCCCACACGTGCTCGATGGGGTTTAGGTCTGGAGAACAGGCAGGCCACTCCATTCGCCTGATATCTTCAATTTCCAGGTACTCTCCCACGATGCCAGCTCGGTGGGTCCGTGTGTTATCATCCATTAGGAGGAAGGTGGCACCAACTGCACCCCTGAAAAGGCGGACATACTGGTGCAAAATGACGGCCCGATACACCTGGCCTGTTACAGTTCCTCTGTCAAAGACATGCAGGGGTGTACGTGCACCAATCATAATCCCACCCCAAACCATCAAAGCACGACCTTCATACAGGTCTCTTTCAAGGTATTAAGGGTTTGCTATCTGGTTCCTGGTTCACGCTAGATGAAAACCCGCCGAGAATCACTGCTCAGGCTATACCTGGACTCGTCCGTGAACTTAACCTGAGACCACTGTTCCAATGACCATGTACTATGTTCTTGACGCCAGGCTTTACGGGCTCTCCTGTGACCAAGAGTCAGTGGAATGCACCTTGCAGGTCTCCCGGCGAATGAACCAAGTCTGTTCAGTCGTCTGTAGACTATGTGCCTGGAGACAAGTGTTCCAGTGGGTGCGGTAAGGTCCCGAGCGAGTCTACCTGGAGTACTCCGATGCCGTCTGTGGGCACTGACAGTGAGATACCGGTCTTCTTGTGGTGTTGTACACTGTGGACGTCCCGTACTGTAGCGCCTGGATACGTTTCTAGTCTGTTGGAATCGTTGCCACAATCGTGAGGTCACACTTTGTGGCACACGGAGGGACCATGCTACGACCTGCTGTGTTTGACCAGCCTCCAGTCGCCCTAGTATTCTACCCCTCGTAAAGTAATTCTTTGAGCAATTTTCAACACACAGTCACAATTAGCACGTCTGAAATCGTCTGCACACTTACTCGCTGCACCGTACTCTGACGTGCACCAACACACCTCTGCGTATGTGGACTGCTGCCTGCGCCACCGTGTGACGACCGCAGGTCAAATGCACAGCATGGTCATACCCCGAGGTGAGTTAAACCTAGAAACTGCCCACCAGAGCGTTATTTCACCATGTATCAACATTATCCTTAATTTATGAGTGTACAATGAAATTCAGATGTATCCTAGGAAAGTATGTTGGGACTCTTGTGAAAGGTGAAAAGCCGTCTGGCTTACCTCCTCCCGTTAATAAGCCAATACTATCTCCCAATTGTCATGACTGGAGATCAGTCCCGGGTATACGATATTTCCGAAGCGGGGCAAACACTTGCTGGTGGCGCCCCCCCCCCCCCCGCCCCCCTCCCGTCGAGCGATTGACACAGGACGTCAAAAGTTTAAAAAATTCAATTTTACAAAATAATGTTCATTTTGTAGAGCACATCTTTAAGAAGAGCTTGACATATAAAACATATATCTTCGAGGAAATGTTAGACGTATTAAAAAAATGGTTCAAATGGCTCTGAGCACTATGGGATTTAACATCTATTGTCATCAGTCCCCTAGAACTTAGAACAACTTAAACCTAACTAACCTAAGGACAGCACACAACACCCAGTCATCACGAGGCAGAGAAAATCCCTGACCCCGCCGGGAATCGAACCCGGGAACCCGGGCGTGGGAAGCGAGAACGCTACCACACGACCACGAGCTGCGGACTGTTAGACGTATTATTTGGTCTTAAGTGTGAGAGGTGGCATGAGCCCCCTCTGATTTTCTATCTTACGATTTTCCTCTCTAATTGCATGCAGTGAAAAGTCGCTATTCCTTCACACGCGGACTTCGCACACGATGTCTCTCGTCACCCGGGTGGTCCGGTGACAGGCGAGTACTGCTGATCTGGAAAGCGTTAAGCCGACGGGTGTGAGGAAGTCGAGTGAATGCTTTGCAGACGCCGACATTGTCAAAAGACACGCCCGGAGGGCTCTGAAGTAGCGGCTGGGCTAGAGGTTCCGTTACTTCGCAGAAACTTAGCGAAAACACTTTCTCGCGGGCTACCAGCGAGGCGTGGGAAGGACTTGTGTACCCAGGCAGTTGTGGCGGGAAAATTCCCTCGCTTTCTGCAAAATAGTAACTGTGATTGGCTTGCTCAGGGCATAGCTCCGTGACGTAGCAAAATCAGCGCAGAAATTGGCGCCAAGAATCTCCATTGGTGGAATGGTAGTGCTCCGGCAATAGAGTGGAATTTTCCGCCGGTTTTCGAGTTGCTGATTGGAACGTTTAACCACGGCCACTGTCGTGGGGGCGGGAATGTTGTGTGTTCGGCCTGTACGGGTGCATGGGGTAGTCGGCTCTCGCCTTTCGGTCGAGGACGTCGAAGCAACCAGCCATCGCCTCCAGTACGCCAAATCGTGTTCTTGCAGTTAAGAAGACAGATTGGTAAGGTATGTCCGCAGCACCGGCAGACAGGGATTTTCCTAGGTGATAATCAGAGCTCAGCAGAGCGCGCCTGTTCGTCTTTTTCTAACTTTGTTCTGTCTTGGGTAGCAGCAATTAATGTTGGGTGGCTATGTGTTTTCTCTTAAGATTTGAGTTGCAAGGAATTGGCTCCACATACCACTTCGTCATAATCCTCACAATCTAGTTTAGGAACAAGTTCACATTCACAGCGTTTGTTTGAGTATCCAATTTGAGCCAATTTGATGTATTGTAAATGTTTCATGTGTTTTTGTTTATTATTTTGTGTTTAGTCTTAACAAATCATATTGTTATTTTGAACAGAACTTTCATTCTGTTAATCAGTAGAGCAACCCTATCATTCCTCACTATGTTAATGAAACCTTCGTTTATTTAACTTATTTATCAAATTAAATTATTGCAGGTGCCAAACTCTCTTCTACTCCACTGGCAGGGTTGATTAGAGTCAGTTCGCGTATTTTTTTAATCCTTGTGCAACAGCAAAAGTCGGAGTTAGAATAGGGGGGGGGGGGGGGGCTTAGAGCATCACTTACATATGTAGATTCTAGAAGAATTTAGTGTTAAATACACTGCTAGCCCCGGCACCTCGCAAGTGTACCAATGTGCTGTCTACTCCTCTTCACACAGCATTCTTCTATCGCACGTCACTATTTCGTTCTGTGGAAATCAAACGTGTATGTTTTTGTAATGGTAGCTATCATACCCACATTCAGGACAGTGGAAATTAAACTGTCCATCGGTGCCTCTCCTGGTCCCAGTCGGCCGGTTTGATATCCTACCCCTCCTTAAAAAAACTCACAATTAACACTGGGTGAGATTATTTGTGACCGGTAGAATAGGAACTCTTCAGAAAATTTGCACTCTTTATTGCCTATTAGCTAATAACTTCCTCTTCTGTGTAACACAAAATTAAATACAGGAAGCATAAAACTGGTGGAGACGAGAAACAAGCAAGGCAGTACACATTTCTTCAATCCTTAGGTCCCAGAATTTTTCTCTCTTTAAACTTGCTACGGATTTACACGGCGCGCTTTCCTTTCTGCGAAAGAATTTATTACTTCATTAACGTTCGTCAAATGTTTTGCTGCATGAAGAATCATGATGTCTTTGTGTAGTACTGAAAAAGCTGTTAATTCGAATAGTACCTAAGACTGGTGTGGTTTCTCGATCTGATTACGTCTATTTTGCCATTGTCTGCTAGATAAAGCGAAATGAGCCTTTCTAATATTGCAGCAGTTGTAAAACACGTCAACTAAGCGAGATGTTTTGGCAGAAATGGTCTTTTTTATCTCATTTACACGACAGAATATAATTGAGGAAGAACCAATACCAGGAGCTCTGAAAGTAGTAACAGTAGTGCGAAATTTTTAATAAATTTTGGATCGTCCTATTCTTCCCTATAATTTGTGTGATGTCCTCGTTTCTTCTCCTTCCTCGTTCTAACAGTCTTGTTATCACTAATTCTATAACTATTCCTGCCATTGTCAAAACGTATTCTCCAGTTAACTTCATTAACCTTGCCAGAATCACCTTTTCAATTATCCCCCGTTTATTATCCGGTTAGGCGTTATGTGTTCGTGCTTCACGTTTTTCGTATTATTCCAATAATAGAACTTAAGCGGCTACTAACCGGGAACTGTACAACTGGCCCCTAGTAGTGTAGCAGAATTTCAAAAATTTTCTGTCAGAATTTCACTTTCTTGGATGTACAGAGAAGATAATATGTAATCTTTCTTCCCTGTTGTTCTGTTGGCGTTTATTTCAACTCTGGTAGTTTGAATCTATGGATTTCGTTAATGATTATAATAACGCACACCCAATCGATCAGATAAACAAATAGTGATTGGCATTCACTCGTTCGCATATATTCTGCTTAGCTCGTGTAGCCTCGTCCCTGTTTGTCTGTGGGAAAGTTTCTTGTTTCCAGATGCGACTGGGATTCTCCTGACAGACACCATGTACACTATGCACGCATTGAAAATTCAACTTATGATTCTTTAAGAAATAAACTTAGAATGGGTTAAAAAATGTTGATAAACCAACAGGGATACGTTTCAAAATGATATGAGTAATCGACAGACCAAAGTGCATTGGATGCTAGGCTCTTTATGAAACAAGGTCTTTTTTTCTCAAGAATATGAATTTGGCGCCGCCTGAAATTGCTACGCGGGGCAGCTCGGCCTCCCCCTCCAGCCCCCCCCCCCCCCCGCCCAGATCTGGACTTGCCGGAGATATGCTGAACACGTGATTCTCTTCACCTTATTAACTCCGGCTTCCGTATTTGATACTGAGTGTTGTATTCGATAAAAAGTGCAGGGATTGTCTGTCTGAACTTATGTTGCTTCGACCAAGAGAATTCGTGGGAATCTTGGAGATCGTTTCCTCACGAACTGGGGAACGCCCGAGGGACACGACACAGTGAATAATGGGGCGGGATTAAGTCTCTGGCTTGCGTAGATGGTGGAGACACTCGAGTGAATCTTGCGCGGCGCTCGTTTCACACAACGGGTTTTCGGTGTTGTGGCGTACGGTACAGTCAGGTGCCCGACTCCGACTAGTGCGTTCGAGGCTTAAGGGCTGGAATGTCAACTGATAACATTCTTGAAGAGGCAGCACTGTTGCTGTGGAAACGAGACCTGGTGGAGCTCCCGTCACGTTTGCTTGGCGTGTTAGAAATTATGACTTGTAAATGCAACGCTCTGATTCGCCTACCGCGTATTGACGTCAGATGGGAATTTCCACAACAAACTTTGAGAGAAGAGTGCGCAGTGATTGGCACTCTACTTGATATACTCATTAGTGGAAAATTATTTAACACTGCTGTTAGACGCTATGGGACAGATGTAAACAACATGCTGACTGACTGGTCTTTGCTGCTGTGATGGCGCAAACGGGGGAGTCGCTTGCAGGGACGCAAAATCGCGGAACGAGGTGACGCAGTCGATAGCTCACTGGGCTCGCATTAGGGAGGACGACTATTCAAACCTGCGTCCGGCCATCCTCATTTAGGTTTTACGTGATTTCCCTAAGTCGCTTCAGGCAAATGCCGGGATGGTTACTTCGGAAGCGCACTGTCGACTTCCTTCCACATTCTTGCTTGGTCCGCTGGGACCGATGACCTCACAGTCTGGTCCCCTACCCCACATCAACGAACCAACCAACACTCTCAGTTCGGTCGTCTTAGAGTAGACCTCACGTGCTCCAGCTCTGAGAGGGCGATCATTCTTGCGTTCTACGCTGGGACGCTACTTAGCGCGATCCTTAGATTCCAGGCTGGTGCAGATCTCGTGCTGATCCACATCTTCACATCCATCGAGACGACACGAGATTGGTGAGCATATCGTGTAGCATCGGAATGTTATATGGCAGTTTACCATTTTATAAGGCTACCCGAAGCCACAGTGATGTTAGATTCCACTTAGTTCGGGCAACCAATCACAGCATCGTAAAATTCAGATTCGTGGGGTTTATTGAAGAAATGTGGAGCCCGAACCTACATCCTTCCCTAGACATCATACTTGTGTCCATCATGTTAGAGTCGTATTGTCAATCTCTCGGTTTTCTTGTATACGAAGACGAACTTTTGTAAAAAAATCACCAGTTTATTTTGATTTGAATTTCATTTAATGTAGGTAAAATGCCGTCCATCTCAGCCGGCTGGAGTGGCCGAGCGGTTCTAGGCGCTACAGTCTGGAATCGCGCGACTGCTACGGTCGCAGGTTCGAATCGTGCCTCGGGCATGGATGTGTGTGATGTCTTTAGGTTAGTTAGGCTTAAGTAGTTCTAAGTTCTAGGGGACTGATGACTTCAGAAGTTAGGTCCCATAGTGCTCAGAGCCATTTGAACCGTCCATCTCATTTTCATCATCAACTGTTTTTAAACACATAGTCATTGATGTCATAGCAATTCCTCCGCATCTTAGGATCTCACGTCAGGGCCAAATTTCAGATAGCGCATTTCCATTGTGTTAAGTGTATCAACATTGGGTCTTCAGAGCTGCGTCGGTGTGTAGATACTCTCTGACTCTGGTAACGATTTCAAAATTCACACACACGGGGAATTGCACTTGATATTGATGTTGTACGTTAATGAATTTGTGTTGTTGTTGTTGTGGTCTTCAGTCCTGAGACTGGTTTGATGCAGCTCTTCATGCTACTCTATCCTGTGCAAGATTCTTCATCTCCCAGTACCTACTGCAACCTAAATCCTTCTGAATCTGCTCAGTTTATTGATCTCTTGGTCTCCCCCTACGACTTTTACCCTCCACGCTGCCCTCCAATACTAAATTGGTGATCCCTTGATGCCTCAGAACATGTCCTACCAACCGATCCCTTCTTCTGGTCAAGTTGTGCCACAAACTTCTCTACTCCCCAATCCTATTCAATACTTCCTCATTAGTTATGTGATCTACCCATCTAATCTTCAGCATTCTTCTGTAGCACCACATTTCGAAAGCTTCTATTCTCTTCTAGTCCAAACTATTTATCGTTCATGTGTCACTTCCATACATGGCTACACTCCATACAAATACTTTCAGAAATGACTTCCTGACACTTAAATCTATACTCAATGTTAACAAATTTCTCTTCTTCAGAAACGCTTTCCTTGCCATTGCCAGTCTACATTTTATATCCTCTCTACTTCGACCATCATCAGTTATTTTGCTCCCCAAATAGCAAAACTCCTTTACTACTTTAAGTGTCTCATTTCCTAATCTAATACCCTCAACATCACGCGACTTAATTGGACTACATTCCATTATCCTCGTTTTGCTTTTGTTGATGTTCATCTTATATCCTCCCTTCAAGACACCATCCATTCCGTTCAACTGCTCTTCCAAGTCCTTTGCTGTCTCTGACAGAATTACAATGTCATCGGCGAACCTCAAAGTTTTTATTTCTTCTCCATGGATTTTAATTCCAACTCCGATTTTTTCTTTTGTTTCCTTTACTGCTTGCTCAATATACAGATTGAATAACATCGGGGAGAGGCTACAACCCTGTCTTCCTGCCTTCCCAACCACTGCTTCCCTTTCATGTACCTCGACTCTTATAACTGCCATCTCGTTTCTGTACAAATTGTAAATAGCCTTTCGCTCCCTGTATTTTACCCCTGACACTTTTAGAATTTGAAAGAGAGTATTCCAGTCAACATTGTCAAAAGCTTTCTCTAAGTCTACAAATGCTAGAAACATAGGTTTGCCGTTCCTTAATCATTATTCTAAGATAAGTCGTAAGGTCAGTATTGCCTCACGTGTTCCAGTATTTCTACGGAATCCAAACTGATCTTCCCCGAGGTCGGCTTCTACTAGTTTTTCCATTCGTCTGCAAAGAATTCATGTTAGTATTTTGCAGCTGTGGCTTATTAAACTGATTGTTCGGTAATTTTCACATCTGTCAACACCTGCTTTCTTTGGGATTGGAATGATTATATTCTTCTTGAAGTCTGAGGGTATTTCGCCTGTTTCATACATCTTGCTCACCAGATGGTAGAGTTTTGTCAGGACTGGCTCTCCTGAGGCCGTCAGTAGTTCCAATGGAATGTTGTCTACTCCCGGGGCCTTGTTTCGACTCAGGTCTTTCAGTGCTCTGTCAAACTCTTCACGCAGTATCGTATCTCCCATTTCATCTTCATCTACATCCTCTTCCATTTCCATAATATTGTCCTCAAGTACATCGCCCTTGTGTAGACGCTCTGTATACTCCTTCCACCTTTCTACTTTCCCTTCTTTGCTTAGAACTGGGTTTCCATCTGAGCTCTTGATGTTCATACAAGTGGTTCTCTTATCTCCAAAGGTCTCTTTAATTTTCCTGTAGGCAGTATCTATCTTACCCCTATTCAGATAAGCCTCTACATCCTTACATTTGTTCTCTAACCATCCCTGCTTAGCCATTTTGTACTTCTTGTCTATCTCATTTTTGAGACGTTTGTATTCCTTTTTGCCTGCTTCATTTACTTCATTTTTATATTTTCTCCTTTCATCAATTAAATTCAATATTTCTTCTGTTACCCAAGGATTTATACTAGCCCTCGTCTTTTTACCTACTTGATCCTCTGCTGCCTTGATTACTTAATTCCTCAGAGCTACCCATTCTTCTTCTACTGTATTTCTTTCCCCCATTCCTGTCAATTGTTCCCTTATGCTCTCCTTGAAACTCTGTACAACCTCTGGTTCTTTCAGTTTATCCAGGTCCCATCTCCTTAAATTCCCACCTTTTTGCAGTTTCTTCAGTTTTAATCTACAGGTCATAACCAATAGATAGTGGTCAGAGTCCACATCTGCCCCTGGAAATGTCTTACAATTTAAAACCTGGTTCCTAAATATCTGTCTTGCCATTATATAATCTATCTGATTCCTTTTAATATCTCCAGGGTTCTTCCATGTATACAGCCTTCTATCATGATTCTTAAACCAAGTGTTAGCTATGATTAAGTTGTGCTCTGTGCAAAATTC
Source organism: Schistocerca cancellata (assembly GCF_023864275.1). Lineage (NCBI taxonomy): Eukaryota > Metazoa > Arthropoda > Insecta > Orthoptera > Acrididae > Schistocerca > Schistocerca cancellata. Next base: position 53,869,223 of record NC_064627.1, read on the forward strand.
TACCAGCTGCCTTCCTCTAAATTTGTAAAACAACATTAATAGTAACCTCAGACTTTTCGCATCTGATTCATTTATCAATAACGAAAAACAGTTCGAAAAATAGACAAATATTCAGTTAGATGTGACAACATTTCAAAATTGTACAAAGATTAGCAATTTGCTTTAAATGTTCAGAAATTGAAAATTTTTTTATTTAAAATTTTAAAAAACGCAGTGTCGTATGACTACAGAATAAGTGAGTCACAGCTAGAGTCGGTCAACTCATACAAATACATGCTTGTAACAACAAGTAAGGATATGACATAAAATAATGACATAGGTTCATACGTAGGTAAATCAAGTGGCAGACTTCTGTTCGTTGATAGAAGACCAGGCAAATGCAACTCTGAAAAGTAGACCCATCTTTCTCAAGTGTGTGAGACCCATATGAAGACGGACTAACAGAAGGTGTTGAACCAATAAAAAGAAGTATAGAACGGTTGTGGTTCATGGTGTGGGTTCCTGTAGTCATGTCCTAGTTCATGAACCACGAGCAACGTATGAGTGGCCAAGTAAGTGGTCCCGACAGTCGGGATACCAGTTACTTTGGAATAAGGCTGGGCATCTCGGATATATTCTGAGTCGTGGTCACCTTTGTGCTCATACGGCAAAGACTACCAAATCCACCGGTTAGTCCCTCAGCCGTTAGGGGTAAAACCCAATGGGACTCGGGGCAAGTAAGGCTAGCAACCTGCTTCCCTGGTACTTTAAATATGATGCTGGCAACAATCAGAGCAAAATGCCTCGGACCTTTGGAGGTGACGGAGTCCCACCTCTAACTGACAAACCAGGGACTCCTAAGATACGACTTATCAAACAAATGGTAATGAGATGGGGAGCTATTAATATCAATGGGGGCTACTCTGGGAAGAAGGTAGAGCTGACAGAGGCTGCAAGTAAGACGGGGCTGGACGTTTTAGCTGTTAGTGACATTCGGGTAAGGGGTGAGAAAGGAGATGAAGTGGGAGAATACAAGGACTACCTGTCAGGAGTCAAAGCAGGAATAGCACAATGGGGTGTAGGGCTTTACATCAGGAAAGAAATGGAATCCAGCGTAGTTGCAATAAGGTATGTAAACGAACGACTGATGTGGGTAGATTTGACAGTGTCTAGCAAGAAAATTAGGATTGTGTCAGTATATTCGCATTGTGAAGGGACAGATCAAGATAAGATGGATAGTTTTTATGAGGAACTCAGTGATGTAGTTGTTAGAGTAAAGGACAAGGACAGTGTTCTGCTCATGTGTGATTTTAACACCAGGATTGGAAATCGAACAGAAGGGTATGAAAAGGTTATGTGTAAATTTGGAGAGGATATGGAGGCCAACAGGAACGGGAAACAACTCTTGGATTTCTGTGCCAGTATGCGCTTAGTAATCACAAACTCCTTTTTTAAACATAAGAACATTCACCGGTATACTTGGGAAGGCAGGGGAACCAGATCTGTCATTGACTATATAGTAACAGACCAGGAATTCAGGAAGGCTGTGGGGGACACACGTGTATTCAGGGGATTCTTTGATGACACTGATCATTATTTAATATGCAGTGAAATTGGGATTGTGAGGCCGAAAGTGCAGGAGGTCAGGTCCATATGTAGGAGGATAAGAGTGGAGAAACTTCAGGATAAGGAAATCAGGCACAAGTACATAACAGCGATCTCAGAAAGGTACCAGTTAGTTGAATGTAGTCAATTACAGTCATTGGAAAAGGAATGGACAAGGCACAGGGACACAGTACTAGAAGTGGCTAAAGAATGTCTTGGAACAGTAGTGTGTAAAAGTAGCATGAAGCAAACAGCTTGGTGGAATGATACAGTCAAGGCAGCCTGTAAAATGAAAAAGAAGGCGTATCGAAAATGGCTACATACCAGAACCCAGGTAGACAGAGAAAGTTATGTTGAAGAAAGAAACAAATCCAAACAGATAATTGCAGCGTCCAAGAAGAAATCGTGGGATGACTGTGGAAACAGGTTGGAGACTATGGGTCAAGCTGCTGGAAAACCATTCTGGAGTGTAATTACCAGTCTTCGAAAGGGAGGTAAGAAGGAAATGACAAGTATTTTGGACAGGTCAGGAAAACTGCTGGTGAATCCTGTGGATGCCTTGGGCAGATGGAGGGAATATTTTGAAGAGTTGCTCAATGTAGGTGAAAATGCGATCAGTAATGTTTCAGATTTCGAGGTAGAATGGGATAGGAATGATGATGGAAATAGGATCACATTTGAGGAAGTGGGAAAAATGGTCAATAGATTGCAGTGCAATAAAGCGGCTGGGGTGGATGAAATTAAGTCGGAACTCATCAAATACAGTGGAATGTCAGGTCTTAAATGGCTACACAGGATAATTGAAATGACCTGGGAGTCGGGACAGGTTCCATCAGACTGGACAAAAGCAGTAATTAAACATGGAAACAGAAAAGATTGTAACAATTACAGAGGTATCTCTTTAATCAGCGTTGTGGGTAAAATCTTCTCAGGTATTGTTGAAAGGAAAGTGCGAGTATTAGTTGAGGACCAATTGGATGAAAATCAGTGTGAGTTTAGGCCTCTTAGAGGTTGTCAGGACCAGATCTTTAGCTTACGGCAAATAATGGAGAAGTGTTATGAGTGGAACAGGGAATTGTATCTATGCTCTATAGATCTGGAAAAGGCATATGACCGGGTTCCTAGGAGGAAGTTATTGTCTGTTCTACAAGATTATGGAATAGGAGGCAAACTTTTGCAAGCAATTAAAGGTCTTTACATGGATAGTCAGGCAGCAGTTAGAGTTGACGGTAAATTGAGTTCATGGTTCAGAGTAGTTTCAGGGGTAAGACAAGGCTGCAACCTGTCTCCACTGTTGTTCATATTATTCATGGATCATATGTTGAAAACAATAGACTGGCTGGGTGAGATTAAGATATGTGAACACAAAATAAGCAGTCTTGCATATGCGGATGACTTAGTTGTGATGGCAGATTCGATTTAAAGTTTGCGAGGTAAAATTTCAGAGCTAGATCAGAAATGTAAGGACTATGGTATGAAGATTAGCATCTCCAAAACGAAAGTAATGTCAGTGGGAAAGAAATATAAACGGATTGAGTGCCAAATAGGAGGAACAAAGTTAGAACAGGTGGACGGTTTCAAGTACTTAGGGTGCATATTCTCACAGGACGGCAACATAGTGAAAGAACTGGAAGCGAGGTGTAGCAAAGCTAATGCAGTGAGCGCTCAGCTACGATCTACTCTCTTCTGCAAGAAGGAAGTCAGTACCAAGACTAAGTTATCTGTGCACCGTTCAATCTTTCGACCAACTTTGTTGTATGGGAGCGAAAGCTGGGTGGATTCAGGTTACCTTATCAACAAGGTTGAGGTTACGGATATGAAAGTAGCTAGGATGATTGCAGGTACTAGCAGATGGGAACAATGGCAGGAGGGTGTCCACAATGAGGAAATCAAAGAAAAACTGGGAATGAACTCTATAGATGTAGCAGTCAGGGCGAACAGGCTTAGATGGTGGGGTCATGTTACACGCATGGGAGAAGCAAGGTTACCCAAGAGACTCATGGATTCAGCAGTAGAGGGTAGGAGGAGTCGGGGCAGACCGAGGAGAAGGTACTTGGATTCGGTTAAGAAGGATTTTGAAGTAATAGGTTTAACATCAGAAGAGGCACCAATGTTAGCACTGAATAGGGGATCATGGCGGAACTGTATAAGGGGGGCTATGCTCCAGACTGAACGCTGAAAGGCATTATGAGTCTTAAATGATGATGATGATGATGATGATGATAGACCGGATGGCCAAGACGCCGACTCCAAGTCCATACCGCTCGATGGCTGAAGGCAAAGTGCTTCTTATCCTCAATTCTCCCGTCTTCCACGCGTACGAAGACTCGGCGGAAGAAAGTTTCGGCTAATGTCGAACGCTCTAACATCGCCGAAATTCCTCCAACGCCATTTCTGAGATTCTACACAATGACGGGTAGGTCATATCGTCCCTAGGCAAACGTAATTCCCGTCTTCGCCACGTGCTGCTCCGAAGGCCGGGCTACCCCTAAAAGCGCCGTATTGTCCCGCGTTTCCGGTTACCACTACCTTCCGCCCACGGCGGCCCGGCGAGCTACGGCCAGCTCCAGACTTCATACTCTACAGTTCTCAACTTCCGACACTTTTCACTAACGCTTTAAGTTAGTGACTTAATCACCCAGACATGTAGGGAATACTACCCGAGAGTGCCTCATATTCATCATAAGTCAATGAAGTCAAGACCTGATGCCCTTGCCAGTTCCTTTATTATTAATATTAATGTTGAGAAGCTAACGCGTAAGGGCCCAAATACTGGCACCTTACAACGAGTCCGAAGGATCAGCTCAGTGACTCAGCAGGGAACTGAATGTCCCTTGCCAAACGGTCTACAAAATCCAACGTTTCACTCCACGAAAACGTCCTCATTACATTCAGGTACTGCATCATCTTGAGGGAGATGTGTTATGAGATCCTGGAATCTATAGAGAACGAGAATTTACTGTGGAACATTTTATTCTTCGATGAAATCGCATTTCACGTTTGTGGGAAACAGCACAGGTACAACAGCGTATGAAGAACCACGTGAGGTACCGGAGTGGGAACGTGATACACCGAAGGTCAATGTTTGGTTGGGTATGACAAAAGCTAAGGTGTATGGCCCATTTTTCTTTGCCGAAAGAGCAATAACAGGTGACAGCTACCTCGACATATTAGAACTATTCCTTGAACCGCAGCTTTAGGACGATGGCACATGGGATACAGTTATGTTTCAGCAAGATGGCGCGCCTCTACATTTTGCACACACCATCCGTGATTACCCGAATAGGACCTTTCCAGGGAGGTGGATAGGCAGAAGGCTTCACGTTCACCGGGCCTTACTGCTTTAGACTTTTTTCCATGGGTGTACATCCAATCCAAAATGTAAACTAGCAAAGTGAATGGTCTGCCTGATCTACGAAATCGCATCAGGGAAGCAGCAGGCCACAATACGGTTGAAATATTAAGGTGTACATATCGTTCCACTACTGAAAGATGGTGTATACGAGGTGTGGCTAGAAAAAAACCGGACTAGTACTGGTGAAACAATAAAACGAATGCAATAAGGCTGAAAGTCACGTGCCCTGTCACGTGACTCTCGCTCCGCCTACTGCGCGAGTTTCATCTGCCCCCTGCACTCAGTCTGCCCGTGGCGTCTGTTTTAAGTAGTTGACGTTTTGTCTGTGCGTCGGAAAATGTTGAGTGTACAGAAAGAACAGCGTGTTAACATCAAATTTTGTTTCAAACTAGGAAAATCTGCAAGTGAAACGTTTGTAATGTTACAACAAGTGTACGGCGATGATTGTTTATCGCGAACACAAGTGTTTGAGTGGTTTAAACGATTTAAAGATGGCCGCGAAGACACCAGTGATGACACTCGTACTGGCAGACCATTGTCAGCAAAAACTGATGCAAACATTGAAAAAATCGGTAAACTTGTTCGACAACATCGCCGTTTAACAATCAGAGCAGTGTCTGAGTTAACAGGAGTTGACAAGGAAAGTGTTAGGCAGATTCTTCATGAAAATTTCAACATGAACAAAGTGTGTTCAAAAATGGTTCCAAAGTGTCTCACAATTGAATAGAAGGAACGCCGAAGAATGATTTGTTCTGACATCCTGGAAAACATTGAAAGTGATCCCACCTTCTTACAAAATGTTATTACTTGCGATGAATCGTGGTTTTTTACTTACGATCCCGAAACTAAACGCCAATCGATGCATGGGAAAACTCCTGGTTCTCCACGACAAAAAAAAAAGCATGAATGTCAAAATCGAAATTCAAGGCAATGATGATTGTTTTTTTTTTGACATCAAAGGGATTGTGCACATTGATTGGGTACCAGAGGGACAAACAGTGAATCAGCATTACTACATTAGCGTCCTGGCTACCCTATGTGAGCGAGTACGGAGAAAACGGAACGATTTGTGGAGAAAAAAGTCATGGATCCTTCACCAAGACAATGCCCCAGCTCACAGTGCGTTGTCAGTGAAGACGTTTTTGGCAAAACACAACATTCCCATCTTAGATCATCCACCCTACTCACCTGATTTGGCCCCCTGTGACTTTTTTCTTTTCCCTGAAGTCAAGTCAGCTTTGAAAGGAACTAGATTTGAGACTGTTGAAGCAGTAAAAGAAAAAGCGACGGAATTAATGTATGGACTTACCGAAAATGATCTGCAGCATTGCTATGAACACTGGAAAATTCGTATGGAGCGGTGTAGAGACCGAGGAGGAGAGTACATTGAAGGAGATAACATGAAATTGTAAATAACTGTAAATAAATGTTTTTTCCAGCATCAGTCCGGTTATTTTCTAGCCGCACCTCGTATGTTTTGTCACAGTTGGCGGTCATGTAGAAGGGCAGTAGAATATGTGTAACATTTCACAATAAAATTGATTTTTCAGTCACCGTCTTCCTTCCCTGAAATGGGTAGTGAGTTTACAGACACCCCTTATTTGAGTAAGTTGGCAGCCTTTTATTATTAATCATAATGGATTAGACGTACTATGTCCTATGTCCTCAGGGTTGTAATTATATCGGTATCCTATCTAACGAAGGGAGTCAAGCATCCAGAAAACAAGATACGATGTGATTGTAACTTCATACATCTACACATCGTTGGTTGGTGTGTAAATGTTTAGAGTTTTATTTCTTTGTGACATATAGAACGGTCACCAGAGTGTGTTGGTGTTGTCCGTGTTTAGTTTCGTTACTAGGTCTGATAGGGGATACAAGGTGTGTGAACAGCATCTGATGTTGAGTGACCACTGAACAAGACAGAGAAGCTGTGTACTCGTCTGAGACAACATTATCAGCACTAGACAGAGTTGGTGGGCATTAAGATGTGACAGTCGCCCAATGTTGGACCAGATGGGAAATTGAGGGCAGTCATTCCCATCGTCTAGGTTCTGAGTGACCTCGTCTTACGATCTGTACCTGCTGTCTGTGAACAAGTAATTGACTTCCTGCAACGTTCTCTATCATCCCGTACCATTGGTCAAAGACTAGCATCAGCCGGACTGGAGAATTACCGCCCTATGCATAGACTGCCATTAACACTACAACACAAACGAGTTGTTTTTGGAGTGGGGGTGCCATGACCTGCAAGCATGGACTGCTGATAAATCACGTCGCATTGTGTTTAGCGATCAATCGTGGCCTGCCTTACACTAGATGACCATCGGTAGCGAGTATGGCGCAGACCTGCAGAGAGGTCCTGTACTGTATCTCTCAAAAATGAAATAAATAAAATGGAATAGTGATTCCAGAATGAGATTTTCACTCTGCAGCGGAGTGTGCGCTGATATGAAACTTACTGGCAGATTAAAACTGTGTGCCCGACCGAGACTCGAACTCGGGACCTTTGCCTTTCGCGGGCAAGTGCTCTACCATTTTTTTTTTTTTAATCTCATTTTGTTCGCTTTCGTTCGTTGCATCTGCTCGGGGCGGACGTCGTAAGACACCCATTTAAGTTCGTTGTTGATCGATTAACTCAGATTTTTTATTACAGAGGGCTGTTAACCCTACCATCTGAGCTACCGAAGCACGACTCACGTCCGGTACTCACTGCGCACACTCCGCTGCAGAGTGAAAATCTCATTCTGGAAACATCCCCCAGGCTGTGGCTAAGCCATGTCTCCGCAATATCCTTTCTTTCAGGAGTGCTAGTTCTGCAAGGTTCGCAGGAGAGCTTCTGTAAAGTTTGGAAGGTAGGAGACGAGGTACTGGCAGAAGTAAAGCTGTGAGTAGCGGACGTGAGTCGTGCTGCGGTAGCTCAGATGGTAGAGCACTTGCCCGCGAAAGGCAAAGGTCCCGAGTTCGAGTCTCGGTCGGGCACACAGTTTTAATCTGCCAGGAAGTTTCGGATTAGTGATTGCTTGAATGTTAATTGAGAGGTGGGACACATCACACTGACGTTTCTCAAATTCTTGCAAAGGTCAGGCGCAAATGTCGTCGTTGGAAAGCGGAAAAACCTGGTGAGGCAGGAAATAAAATATGAAAGTGCAAAGCTGTGGGCGAGCTCATTCGTTTGTTCGGAAGGGATCGCCAATCACCGACATATGTTTGCTACCTTTTGGCTGTTCAGCGATGGCTGAATCGAAGCGCACGCCCTGCTATCTTTCTCAAATTATTTTTCAGAAACTATTCGGTAAAAAAAAATAATTTTTGCGTTGTTTATAGCTTTATATGTCAGTTTCATCATGTTGTGGCCATCATTTTGTTAATGGTCATAATTATTGTGATATTTACGTGGAAGTAACACCGTGCGCGAAACTCGAGAATGTTTGCTGTTGAAAATGTGGGTGGCTATTGTTGTGGGTTGGCAGGAGAGCCAACACCGTAATATTAGAGGAAGCCGAAAGGCACGCGTTTTAGCTCACGCAGGCTGGCGTGAGGTCTGGAACAGGTCAATGAAATTAGACTTTAGCAAAAAACGTAGTTGGTGGAATACTTAACTTTAATCCATTAATGATGAGCGTCGCTCTTGACGGTACATGTTTTACAGTATCAATAGTAACTGGTAATGGCGCCTTGCTAGGTCGTAGCAAATGACGTAGCTTAAGGCTATGCTAACTATCGTCTGGGCAAATGACAGCGTATTTTGTCAGTGAACCATCGCTAGCAAAGTCGGTTATACCACTGGGGCGAGTGCTAGGAAGTCTCTCTAGACCTGCCGTGTGGCGGCGCTCGGTCTGCAATCACTGGCAGTGGCGACACGCGGGTCCGACGTATACTAACGGACCGCGGCCGATTTAAAGGCTACCACCTAGCAAGTGTGGTGTCTGGCGGTGACACCACAGCTGTGATTCTGCATTTCGTGCAAATTATATAATATGTCGCTGCATATGAAATTTTGGTAACATTTCGAATTTTCCTTTAGACGTGGATGGAGGTCTCTATCTGTCACCAATCACGTGAAAATTTATCTGATGTAGCACACTCACCTGTGATCGCACCGCGCCAGCGATAAATCCAGAATGAAATATCAATAACATTCTTCATATTCCATAAACGGTTTGAGATATTGGAATGAGATTTTGGCAAATGATATCAAACGAAGAGGAGAGTATTTTACGATATGGTTAATAGGCATAATTTCATTATCTACTGTGTTATTCCACTAATTACAGAGTTTTTCGATTAAAGACTGTAATTTTTAAGGGCCGTATATAGCTGGTGAAATGAGAAGTGCTATGTGTTTTAGAACAACGCGTTTATTTGGTACCAGGACGTGCTTTTTTAATAAGCTACTGACCTTACTTTTCCTCAGTTCCTCACTTCACAAACTTAATAAATCACAGTTTCAGAATTCTCTCGCAACTGCATCTGCACACCATGTTAGAGAGGTGACACTGTGTAAACTCCACTGTCTTGGCAAAAGAAGCAAATTTTAATATGGCAGGAGGAGAAATGTGTAGTTTTTACTCAAAATTCGCCATCCTTGACGCTTCTTTGAAAGTTACAAAATGGTTGACAAGCCATGCGAAAATAAATCGCTGAGTCTTCTGCGGAATTCTTTTTAGATGCTAATCAAAGCGGAAATGACAGATCTTTTTGGATGGTCACCATCCAACTGTGGGCATGGAGTTGCTGCATTTAATATTTACAAAAAATGTGAGCATAGGCTTTTGTTTAGAGCCGCGCTTTCCCTACAGCACTCAGCATTTTCCCTAAGCGCCTGCCTGTAATGTCCACTGCTACCGCTGTCCCCACCTTTCCCAGACGACTGCGCATCTACGCGCCACGGTACTCCGCGCAGACTCTAACAAATGATTCGCTTAATAATAGCAATGTTAATCGGACTGAGTAAAAAGAAAATTAGACTGCAGGCTCGACTGGTAAAAACTGGAATATACATTTGACAGCACTCTCACGGCGCGCGTTCGTCACTCCACCAAACCGACCACTTCCGACGCCTTGCGGTTCACAGTTAGTGGAACAGGATCATAATGATTCTAGAAACGAATGAAAATAAAACACATTTATAATTATTAAGTGTATAACAAAAACTAAATACGGTACCTTCTTCTCTGCACGTCCATTCGACAGAGCGTACAAGGAGCAACGGACGAGAGTTGTAACAAGAGGACGTCGTGAATCAATTTTTTGAAAAGAGTTGATTCATGTAGAGGGCTATTACAAATGATTGAAGCGATTTCATAAATTCACCGTAGCTCCATTCATTGACATATGGTCACGGCACACTACAGATACGTCGAAAAACTCATAAAGTTTTGTTCGGCTGAAGCCGCACTTCAGGTTTCTGCCGTCAGAGTGCTTGAGAGCGCAGTGAGACAAAATGGCGACAGGAGCCGAGAAAGCGTATGTCGTGCTTGAAATGCACTCAATCAGTCAGTCATAACAGTGCAACGACACTTCAGGACGACGTTCAACAAAGATCCACCAACTGCTAACTCCATTCGGTGATGGTGTGTGCAGTTTAAAGCTTCTGGATGCCTCTGTAAGGGGAAATCAACGGGTCGGCCTGCAGTGAGCGAAGAAACGGTTGGACGCGTGCGGGCAAGTTTCACACGTAGCCCGCGAAAAATTGGCTCATGCCAGAACTGGAGACCAACAGCGCCGACTTCATCTTTCAACAGGATGGTGCTCCACCGCACTTCCATCATGATGTTCGGCATTTCTTAAACAGGAGATTGGAAAACCGATGGATCGGTCGTGGTGGAGATCATGGATCAGCAATTCATGTCATGGCCTCCACGCTCTCCCGGCTTAACCCCATGCGATTTCTTTCTGTGGGGTTATGTGAAAGATTCAGTGTTTAAACCTCCTCTACCAAGAAACGTGCCAGAACTGTGAGCTCGCATCAACGATGCTTTCGAACTCATTGATGGGGACATGCTGCGCCGAGTGTGGGAGGAACTTGATTATCGGCTTGATGTCTGCCGAATCACTACAGGGGCACAAATCGAACATTTGTGGATGCCTAAAAAAACTTTTTGAGTTTTTGTATGTGTGTTCAAAGCATTGTGAAAATATCTCAAATAATAAAGTTATTGTAGAGCTGTGAAATCGCTTCAATCATTTGTAATAACCCTGTATTTTATACTCATTTTGTCATATATGATCATATACACTTCGTGGAGTGCATTTTTGTTCTTGACTTTGAATAACGATTTGTTCAGTCCCACTCTTCCAAAGTTATGCGGAAGCACAGTGATGTTACTTCTTCTGTCATGGTGTGGAGAGCCACCAAGAATGAGATCACAGCTAGTAGTAGGGCTAAAACTGATACCGGTACACTGATGAGCCAAAACATTATGAGCACCTACTTAAAAGCGTGTTGGTCCACCTCCAGAAGGCAATTCAACAGTATTCTGCATGTCATGAATTCGGTGGCAAGAGGTTTGTGGCACAAGATGCCTATGCACCGATTACACACTTTCCATTATTTACAGGTGTTTGGTTTGTGGGCGCAGCGCTGGCGTCCAATAACGTCCCAGATGGGTTTCACCAGATTCAGACAAACCGAATTTGATGGCCCAGGCATCAACGTCAGTTCACCACCATGCTCCTCAGACCACTGCTACATGTTTCTGACCTTGTGACAGAGACAGTTATCGTACTGGAAGATGTCACTGCTTTTGAGAAAGACATCTACCATATGGGATTACAGGTGGTTCCTAATAACGTTCTCGTAGTCCACAGGTGTCATGGTGCCTTCGATTACCACCACAGGTCTAATGGAAGCACTGGTGGACGTCCCCCATATCATAGTACTGCTCCCACTGGCCTGCTTCCGTGGTACACTGCATGTTTCAAGCAGCCGTTTACCTGGATGACGGTGAATCTGGACACTACCGTCGACCTGGTTTAACAATAAATGGGATTCACCTCACCAGGTGACACGATTCCATTGATCCGCGGTCCGATCTCGATCATGATGTTTGGTTTGTGGAGAGCCCAACTGCGCGGTTATCAGTGCCCAGTCTCGCCACTTTCATGAATGATGATGAAATGATGAGGACAACACAAACACCCAGTCATCTCGAGGCAGGTGAAAATCCCTCACCCCGCCCGGAATCGAGCCCGGGACCCCGTGTACGGGATACGAGATCGCAACTTCGAGACGACGAGCTGCAGACTAATCTGGATGATCCCGTACCCACTGTAATCATAACTGACGATGATGTTGGGTCGACATGGGAACACGTAGGGGTCCTCTGCTGCGGAACACCATGTTCGACACCTTGCAGCGCACGATGTGCTCCAAAACTCTTGTGCCTGCGCCAGCACTGTGATCTGTCGTCAGACCTGCCACAGATCGCCGCCTATCCTGCTTTTTAGAGAGCGGGCAAGCTTTCGATCCCTATGTTTTGCGATGAGGTATGGACTTCTTAGTTCTTGTCGCCTATCCGCGGATTCAGCATTCTTCAGCCACTTTCCACAGACGCTACGCTCGCGACAGTGGCACGCGAACAGAAGACCAGCTTCGCCATTTCCGCGATGCTCTTTCTCAGCCACAGGGCCGCAACAATCTTTGTCGAAATCGCTTAAGTCGGCGGACTGCTCAGTTTGCGCCACTTACCGTCGTTAGAATGGTTTTCCATTCGTCTCTGCTCCGCTCATATACGAGGTGTGGCTAGAAAAAAACCGGACTAGTACTGGTGAAACTATAAAACGAACGCAATAAGGCTGAAAGTCACGTGCCCTGTCACGTGACTCTCGCTCCGCCTGCTGCTCGAGTTTCATCTGCCTCATGCACTCAGTCTGCCCGTGGCGTCTGTTTTAAGTAGTTGACGTTTTGTCTGTGCGTCGGAAAATGTTGAGTGTACAGAAAGAACAGTGTGTTAACATCAAATTTTGTTTCAAACTAGGAAAATCTGCAAGTGAAACGTTTTTAATGTTACAACAAGTGTACGGCGATGATTGTTTATCGCGAACACAGGTGTTTGAGTGGTTTAAACGATTTAAAGATGGCCGCGAAAACACCAGTGATGACACTCGCACTGGCAGACCATTGTCAGCAAAAACTGATGCGAACATTGAAAAAATCGGTAAACTTGTTCGACAAGATCGCCGTTTAACAATCAGAGCAGTGTCTGAGTTAACAGGAGTTGACAAGGAAAGTGTTAGGCAGATTCTTCATGAAAGTTTCAACATGAACAAAGTGTGTTCAAAAATGGTTCCAAAGTGTCTCACAATTGAACAGAAGGAACGCCGAAGAATGATTTGTTCTGACATCCTGGAAAACATTGAAAGTGATCCCACCTTCTTACAAAATGTTATTACTTGCGATGAATCGTGGTTTTTTACTTACGATCCCGAAACTAAACGCCAATCGATGCATTGGAAAACTCCTGGTTCTCCACGACAAAAAAAAGCACGAATGTCAAAATCGAAATTCAAGGCGATGATGATTGTTTTTTTTTTTTTTTTGGCATCAAAGGGATTGTGGACATTGATTGGGTACCAGAGGGACAAACAGTGAATCAGCATTACTACATTAGCGTCCTGGCTACCCTACGTGAGCGAGTACGGAGAAAACGGAACGATTTGTGGAGAAAAAAGTCATGGATCCTTCACCAAGACAATGCCCCAGCTCACAGTGCGTTGTCAGTGAAGACGTTTTTGGCAAAACACAACATTCCCATCTTAGATCATCCACCCTACTCGCCTGATTTGGCCCCCTGTGACTTTTTTCTTTTCCCTAAAGTCAAGTCAGCTTTGAAAGGAACTAGATTTGAGACTGTTGAAGCAGTAAAAGAAAAGGCGACGGAAGTAATGTATGGACTTACCGAAAATGATCTGCAGCATTGCTATGAACACTGGAAAATTCATATGGAGCGGTGTAGAGAACGAGGAGGAGAGTACATTGAAGAAGATAACATGAAATTGTAAATAAATGTTTTTTCCAGCATCAGTCCGGTTTTTTTCTAGCCGCACCTCGTACTTCTCTCACCGCGTCACGTGCCCTCAGTGCCACCAGGTGGCGTACAACCTTGGGGTGAGATTTTCACTCTGCAGCGGAGTGTGCGCTGATATGAAATTTTCTGGCAGATTAAAACTGTGTGCCGGACCGAGACTCGAACACGGGACCTTTGCCTTTTGCGGGAAAGTGCTTGGAAGGTAGGGGACGAGGTACTGGCAGACGTGAAGCTGTCAGGACGGGGGGTGACTCGTGATTGGGTAGCTCAGATGGTAGAGCACTTGCTCGCAAAAGGCAAAGCTCCCGAGATCGAGTCTCGGTCCAGCACACAGTTTTAATCTGCCAGGAAGTTTCATATCAGCGCACACTCCGCTGCAGAGTGAAAATCTCATTCTGGAAACATCCCCGAGGCTGTGGCTAAGCCTTGTCTCCGCAATATCCTTTCTTTCAGGAGTGCTAGTTCTGCAAGGTTCGCAGGACAGCTTCTGTAAAGTTTGGAAGGTAGGAGACGAGGTACTGGCGGAAGTGAAGCTGTGAGGATGGGTCGTTTGTCGTGCTTGGGTAGCTCAGTTGGTAGAGCAATGTATTTTAGTTCCGAATAATGGGTATTTTTCACCATTTGCTTGTTCTCGGTTGAACAGATGTTTTTCATTTTTTACTTATAACCGAGTAAAAGAGCCGAAATAGCACTTAGCCATAGCAGCAGTGCTATAACTTTTCGTTTTTAAATAATCCATTCTTTAAAAAGGAGTAATTTTTATGCATTAAATTTGCATTGATTTGAAATATTGCTTTATTATGGAAAATGGGAAAATCCATCAGTGCTGTTTTAATAAATAAAATTTGCATTGATTTGAAATATTGCTTTATTATGGAAAATGGGAAAATCCATCAGTGCTGTTTTAATAACAATTAGACAGAAACGTGCAACAAACACATGGGACAAGAATTTGTAAAAGTGCTGCTGAGACAACATTGTTCCTGTTGCCATATATCGTGGCTTAAGGCATGCATGTACATGCTCTGTGGAAGATCTGCCTTCACCTGGTCTACACTGGAGTTTCTCGCTATTGTCACCGGACATCCATTGTCTCGCAGAATGGCACCTACACTAGTCACCAAATATTTTCGGAAAGTGACACAGCTATGAAGTACAATGCTTCATTTGCTGTTTTTAAAAGTTGAGCATTTATCTGCTGTTTCTATGAAATTATAAAAGGGGAAAGAAATTATGGTAACAGCAATAAATTAAAAATCTAACAACAATTCATTAATAGTATACAGCAAAAATAGAGAGTGATATGCCGTCTTTGTCTACAATATGCCTTTATCTGCTTCTAGCCACTGAAAATAAACAAATGATAATGAAAAAGAGAGTTCCTCTGCCTCAGTTTTCACCCTTTAGCACTGACTATTCGTAATGCCTAAATTGAGATATGATGCACGATTACCAGATTATTTTTGAGCAGAGTTAAAAAAAATTAGAATCAACAAGAGAACTCTGGTGATCTTTTGTAATATTCAACCACTTACACTTTTCGAGAAAAGCAGCAAACGGTTGGTGGATTACGTTTTCTCTTATGTGCCTATTTAATTTAATATTTTGATTCTATGTTTCTTGATAGAGTGACAGTCAACATTTTTCAGTCTTTATTCGATTTCTCCAGTTGTTACAGGAAATAGTAACAATAAAAAACAGCAAATCGATTGTTTCAGAAACCGGCTTTTTCAGCGGTTTTAACACTCTGATTAAACTGGCGTGAAAGAGAATAGTATAGCTGAAAAGCGATCGTTTCTGCGATAACCGCCATTCCTAGCTGGTAGTGATCGAAGAGCCTCTGGCAACACAATGGTACATCATGGATATCATGCCTCCTCATGTGTTACACTTCATGTGACAGTGTCGTGGTGCCATTTTTTCAACAGGACAATAGTCATCTACACACGGCAACCCTCTGCATGAACTATACGCATTATGTTGAGGTACACGCATGGCCATCAAGATTCCCAGAGAGAACTTGGGACCAGCTCAGGTATCAACTCCATGCCAGTGACAGTATCCAGGATATTAAGGACGAGTTACAGTTGTTCTTGGGCATCTTCCTCAGAAGGGTATTAACGGCCTTATGAGAACCTTCCCAGCCGAATTAGTAGGTGCCAGAGAACAGAGGGAGTATAATGGTATACCAATAAGTGGGATCATACGGCGTAATTCTGTGTAAATCTGATTGTGAGACGATATTCCAAGCTGTGGAACAACGTCATATACCTTTCCAACCTGTGAAGTTTTGTTTCCTTTACCTTCGAGTAGTATTTATAATGGTAATTCAGCTGCCCCTGCAACAAGGTTTTACGCAACCCGCGACACCTTCGAATACCACCTACAAGATTTTTCAGATCCTCTCCCCCGCTACACGCGATTAGTCATACAGAAACGTAAACAGGACATTTTTGTAAGAATTTTAGTGTAGTTAAATTTTACAGTGGGATGCATTTTCGCTAGAGACAGTAGTTTCCGAATTATTCAAGAAAAAGTGCAAAAGTCACCTACAAATGTTTTATCTCAATGAAGACCAAAAAAGGATATGGGAAATACTCTCACGATTAGAAAAAAGAGAACACCTTGAATGACTAGAGACAGGACGTCCATACTCACAGGACATGTACATTAGAATATTCTGCAAAAATGACTAGCATTTCATTCACCTCTGTTCAGCATGTGACCTGTTGCCTAATAGGCACAGGGACCACCATGGTCCCTTGTAACTTGATCCACGCGTCGTGACATCGACGCATATAAGGCGCGAATAGCGTCTTATGATATAGCCATCCATGCTGCATTCACCTGGTTCCCCCGGGTTGCCGGCCAGTGTGGCCACGCGGTTAAAGGCGCTTCAGTCTGGAACCGCGCGACCGCTACGGTCGCAGGTTCGAATCCTCCCTCGGGCATGGATGTGTGTGATGTCCTTAGGTTAGTTAGGTTTAAGTAGTTCTGAGTTCTGGGGGACTGATGACCTCAGACGTTAAGTCCCATAGTGCTCAGAGCCATTTTGCACCCCCGGGTTCCCGGGTTCGATTCCCGGCGGGGTCAGGGATTTTCTCTGCCTCGTGATGACTGGGTGTTGTGTGATGTCCTTAGGTTAGTTAGGTTTAAGTAGTTCTAAGTTCTAGGGGACTGATGACCATAGATGTAAAATCCCATAGTGCTCAGAGCCATTTGAACCATTTTCACCTGGTTCCAAGGTTCGTCTGTGGTGTCTACTGGGGACGAGTCTGGCGATCTGGCGGGCCAGGGCAAAAGTCCGGCATCTTGCGACACCAAGAAAGCACGTGTAACAAGTGGTCATGCATTGTCCTGCTGAAAAATAGCGTCGGGTATGTTGTGCAGGAGGGGTCGTAGGATATCATTCTCGTAGGTCACACTGGTCACAGTGCCGTGGACTGTGATTTGTGGTTCTACCCACTGGCATCCCACATCTTGAGTGGGCCTTGAGTTGGCGCTGTATGTCTTGTGATAATGCAGTCATTCTGATGCTGTCACTGTGATCTGCGACAGTCTGTAATTTTACAAATCTTTAACATATTGCAGCGTGTCAGCAACTGTGAAATGTACAGCAAATAAACAATTTTTTCAGCCTTCAGTTGCAAGGTAGTTTTACTTGTTTACCTAGCTTTCGATTCCAGTAATGGAATCTTCTTCAGAACAAAAAATGAAATTATTTTGTGAGCCAAACACTGGCCATGTCACAGATTAAAAATTAAAACATTAAAGACGCATAATCATAAGATTATGTCAGTCAAAATTAAAACCATTAGGGCGAACGTAGACGGAGCTGCGCCGGGCATAAATCAGGACCACACGTAAGCGGCTCGAAAACTCTGCTTAGTTTTCGAGCCGCTTACGTGTGGTCCTGATTTATGGCCGGCGCAGCTCCGTCTACGTTCGCCCTAATGGTTTTAATTTTGACTGACATAATCTTATGATTATGCGTCTTTAATGTTTTAATTTTTAATCTGTGACATGGCCAGTGTTTGGCTCACAAAATAATTTCATTTTTTGTTCTGAAGAAGATTCCATTGCTGGAATCGAAACCTAGGTAAACGAGTAAAATTACCTTGCAACTGAAGGCTGAAAAAATTGTTTATCTGCTGCACAGCCCGCAATCACTTCAATTGTCTTCAACCCCCTGTTTTTATATTACATTGGTATGAATTTCTCTGGCAAAGTATTTAAAAAAAACGTGTATAAAATTTGCGTATTTCATATAACAGCCGTCTCGGTACCTACTTTAATTTCTGCGCCCTGTTACGTGCAGCGACCACCGGAATACGTGAGGGGTGCTGGGTTCTGAGTCTCCCACCGAGGAGATGGTTCTTCATGGTATGACTGACCACCACTTGTTGCTGTCCAATCATGAATTTTTTCGACAAGCAGTGTGGCTCTACGGTAGAGTGCTTTTTCACTACGTCACCTCTTGGCAGAATCACATTATTAAACAAAGGTACTTGTTCTGCGAGTATTTACGTGAACCGTAAAGTACACAAAGGAAGAAAAAAATTAATTTGTAATCTTTAACTGTACAGTCTTGATAAATCTTCTATATGGGATCGTTGATTAAAAATTTTTATTTGTAATGCAAATTGGATCGGACTGCTTTGGGAGAGGCGTTTCTGAGTTTTGAACTTCACGCACCATAAATTTAAAAAATTACAAAAATACGAATGCCGTGTGGTCTCCTTGTAAGACATAATGAAGCTATGTAGGACTGATTACCGAGTGTTTGCTAATAAACAAATGGAAACGCAAGGAAATACACACGTGTCATTCAGTCAACAGTATTGAGTTGATGGTTTGTTTGAGCACATTGTACACCAACGAAGAGAAGGTATGAATTATACACAACGTGTAAAAGTGCAGCAGTACACTAGTACATTATTCTATTAAGTGTTCAGCTTACATTTTCCACATAGAACTGGTTCTACCTTCTCTCCGTTGGTGTACATCGTACCCACACGAACATTCAACTGAAGTGAATTGACCGGTCTGCATTTTCCTTGGTCTACTGTCAACCTCACCAAGTAGACGAATTGTGTTAGCCCAGGTCCTGCACTGCATGCTAGTACAGAAGATTTCTGGGTTAGGTTTTAATAACCTCTTGTTTCCATGATTTGTGCAGCGTGATACGTTTTCGGATAGGTCTTGATGAGAGGAAGTGAATTACCGAATAATAAAGACGGAGTGCTAATTAAAAAGGACTTAAGCTATGTAAGTAGGCTGTTTAGGCTATTTTATTGGCAACGCCGCCGCCACGTAGCGCTCTCTGTATGAAAATCACTGGCTGTGCTGTGTGCAGTCTGTGGCTAGTTTGAATTGTTGTCTGCCATTGTAGTGTTGGGCAGCTGGACGTGAACAGCGCGTAGCGTTGCGCAGTTGGAGGTGAGCCGCCAGCAGTGGTGGATGTGGGAAATGAGATGGCGGATTTTTGAGTACAGAATGGAAATTTGACTGCTATATATATTATGATTATTAAGGTAAATACATTGTTTGTTCTCTATTAAAATCTTTCATTTGCTAACTATCCCTATCAGTAGTTAGTGACTTCCGTAGTTTGAATCTTTTATTTAGCTGGCAGTAGTGGCGCTCGCTGTATTGCAGTAGTTCGGGTAATGGAGATTTTTGGTGAGGTAAGTGATTTGTGAAAGGTATAGATTAATGTTAGTCAGGGCCATTCTTTTGTAGGGATTTTTGAAAGTCAGATTGCGTTGCGCTAAAAATATTGTATGTCAGTTTAAGCACAGTCTTGTATAATTGTTCTAAGGGGACGTTTCAGCTGTTCATAGCTTCGTTACAAGCATCGTTACAAGAAAGACAATCACACAGCTTAATGTTGGCCTGGTATGTCAACAACATTTTCTTGATACAGTTTTTATTTTGGTTCTGGACAAAAAGGTATTTGAGGTGGCCAAGGTAAGTGGGACGTCCTGACCAATTACGTGTGTGTGTGTGTGTGTGTGTGTGTGTCTCCTGTACTCCAGCAGGAGAGCAGGAGAATATAAGACAAGACACGCACAGTTCGCTTGTGGGACAGAAATACAGAGTGACGAAGTGTAGGGAATTCGGCTGTCGCCTCTAGTGAGGGAACGCTTTCAGCATCCACCCTGGCAACAGCTGTCCCCTTTAAAGGTGCGGAGGAAGAGTAGGAGGAGGAGGAGGAGGAGGAAGGGAGGCGGGGACTAAATAAACGTCGGCCTTGGCAGAAGACGCGCCCACTACGCACAGCTTTAAGGCAGGCCGGCGTTATCTCGGCTGCCACAGCGCAAGACTGTAAAAGTTTTATTCCCCGGGGAGTCGGCCTGCCTTGCCCCGCCTCGCCTCGCCGGCCGCCATTTCCCCGGTGACCCAGTTACAGGCAACGGCCCCAGCGGAATGAGCGCAGCGCGCGCGGCCAAATTGAAACCGCGGGCGCATTCACTGCGTCCAACGACGCGCCGCGAGCGGAACCTGCCGCACCCCCACTCCACAACACAACAACTCCTACGGGTCGTTGAACATATAACACATGGCTTCAACATAAACAAAGCTACAGGGGCAGTGTTCCTGGACATCGAAAAGGCTTTCGACCGTCTATGGCACAACGGCCTCATCCGCAAACTCAGCGACGCGGGGTTCCCCGACGGGCTGCTGCGTCTAATACACTCATACCTCACAGACAGGAGTTTCAACACTGACGTGCAGGGAAAACAGTCAACACGACACGGTATACACGCGGGAGTACCCCAGGGAAGCATCCTAGGGCCCCTACTGTTTAACCTCTACATAAACGATCTCCCAACCACACACAACACAATGATGGCAATCTACGCGGATGACACAGCCATCCTTGCGCAAGATTGGAAACCATCAAACATTACGTCACGCCTACAGACTGCACTCAGAGTAGCTGAGCCTTGGTTGGAGAAATGGCGTGTTAGAGTAAACGTCGACAAGTGCGAAGCCGTTCTGTTCACTAAAAGACCGAAGCAACTGCGCAAACACCGCTACTGCAGACCAATAACTCTACATGCACGTCCAATACGTTTCCGCGAGAAAGTCAAATACCTCGGTGTCTGGCTGGACCGGAAATTACTCTGGGGGGACCACATACAACACATGACCAACCGAGCTAGCGCGAGGCTCAAACAGCTCTATCCTATGCTCAACAGGCGTAGCACACTGAACAGAAGGGTGTCGAGGTCCATGTACATGACGCTTATCCGACCCCTGATGACGTACGCAGCTCCTGTCTGGGGATACGCTGCGCCCACACGCCTGCGCCGTCTGCAGCTCATACAAAACAAAGTACTCAAAATCATAAGCAATGCTCCACGATACACACGCATCGCGGACCTACACCGGGAATACCGACTTGAGACTCTCACGGACGTAATCCACAAACTCACCACAAGACTATACAGAAACTCCAGACATTCGCAGAACTCGTTTATTCTGAATCTGGGGAACTACGACCACAACCATAGATGGAAACATAAAAGACCAAAAGACATACTTGCAAGGGCATAACATCTATGGCCAAGCTTACGCAAACATAACGGCACGGGCGACCCCCTGTTAATCAGACGCATTTACTGGATATCCAGCTGAAATACACTGCCGAATAACTGGTACCACACAGGGAAGACGTACCGTACACTGCATGCAAACAAGCTCCACACATCCCCCACACAGTGAGATGATCTATGGCCGATCTCCCACTACTGTATAACGATCTCGATTGTTCCAGGAAAGTAGCAGCCGCAGCAACTGGGACACATCGCCATCGCCTGTCACGGTAATGATGCATGATACCTATACTAACAAATCCAACCTTGCATGAGCTATCGCAGCTAGTAAGCCACTACTGCTCTTACAACCCATCCCACTGTCGCAGAGGTTTTTCTCCCACGGCACGAGCCATGGCACTTTTTTCCCTCTGCTCTTCAAATCGCTACCCTCACTCGCGTTTCGTCCACTATCTATCACCTGATGGACCGTGTTAATGCGTAGCCTTACCCAGACGCACGGACAACATCACAGCCCAGCATCCTGTGATCCACCTATTAGATAACTAACATGTTTACGGAGGCGACAGTAGAACTTTTGGTTTGGTCACCACGTTGGTGCGGGCGTGGAGGGGCCCCATCTCTTATTAAAACCCAGTCGTAGGAGGGGCGCACGCTGTACCGAACTCTCATCCAAGAAATCAAAGTGACACCGCCGTGAGCGTCAGTTTCCTGCTATGTGAGCTGCTCCAGCAGCAACGTATTAACCGGGTGGTTAGAATTTAAGTACAGCTACTCAAAGATGTCGAGCGTGGGCTCTAATTATCGTACGATAGTGATATTCTAATGCGTTAATACGGAACGGATTTGCACTGGAAGAAAAAAAAAATAGTGTAAATTTTGGCCACCAGGTGCAAATCTGGCGCTGTGAATGCAAGAAAGACGTGTAGAAATGTTTCCGTATTGAGCCGTGGTAAAAACTGCTGTTTTGAAGAGTGTGCCGCAGCGCATAGTGTGAAGCAGTCGCCCTCCGTTTCTGGCGGTGGCGCCGCTGTGGCAGTCCAAGCTTTGGTGCCTCCCTCTGGAGAGGAAAGGTGAAACGTCCCCTTAGAACAATTACACAAGACTGTGCTTAAAGTGACACACAATATTTTTAGCGCAACGCAATCTGACTTTCAAAAATCCCTACAAAGGAATGGCCCTGACTAACATTAACCTATACCTTTCACAAATCACTTACCTTACAAAAATCTTCATTACTCGAACTACTGCAATACAGCGAGCGCCACTACTGCCAGCTAAATAAAAGATTCAAACTACGGAAGGCACTAACTACTGATAAGCATAGGTATCAAATGAAAGATTTTAATAGAGAACGAACAATGTATTTACCTTAATAGTCATCAAAAGTCATAATATATACAGCAGTTCATTACATACATTTTCACAAATTTCAAAACTCCGCCATTTCTCCCTCCACATCCTCCACTGCTGGCGGCTCACCTCCAACTGCGCAACGCTACGCGCTGTTCACATCCAGCTGCCGCTGCCCAACACTACAATGGCAGACAACAATGCAAACTAGCCACAGACTGCACACAGCACAGCCAGTGATTTTCATACAGAGCGATATGTGGCGTTACCAATAAAAGAACCTATACAGTCTACTTACAAAGGTTGCCTGTTCACGTGCATGTAAGGGGCGCTATGAGCTCGCCAGAGGGTCAGTCTGGGTCAGTCTCTCGTCTCTAGCTTGCTAGTCTGTCCCTAGACCGCATGTGTTAGGCAAAATGAGAGGCTTTCCACCCCGCCAGTAAGAGAACTCAGCGAGTGGTCGCCCGGTCGGGTTTTAGTTCCTGCATCTGAGTCTGCGCGTTAGGCCGCCAGTCAGCTCGAGTTTGCTCAGGCAATGGTCATTGGCGGTTGGATCGATCGGTTGGCAGGTCGCGCACTGAGACACAAGATGACTGGTCCGTCTTGAGCGTCGGCGCATGTGAGGTCGCCACGTGAGTCCAGTGGGCCGCGGCGTACAGCGAGGGGTAGTGACTTCGCGGTCGACACGAGAGCAACAGGAGTCAACCCACGACATCGGTCTGGCCGGTGCGAGCTGCGACGCCGTGAGACGGGAGATCGGCTCGCCGTCCTGCGTCCGCTGAAGCGGCTGGCAGTGGACGGTTCGGGAGAGCGATTTGGGGGTGCTGCGCCAGGTCTTCTCGAGAAATCGCAGTTCATTAGAAGTTAAGTGATCGGTGATATATTGTTTGATTTACTCTTGTTAAATTCCACTTGTTTTCTTGGGGAGGTCACCAGCCGTTTTGCTTTGGGGTCGTTTCACCATTCTTCTCCGTTTGCCCACCGCGGGGAGGTGGTTGTTTATAAATTGGGTGGTCCGTTTTTCCCTTGTGGAGTAGGGGCGGGTTAGAGCAACCTACAGTTCGGGTTGTTCGGTAATCTCCCTATCAATCCACCGTACGTTAGTAGCTGCCACTCTCATGTTTGTCGGATATGGTGTGTTAACGAATTTATTGCTTGGAGTGTAACGGCCTAATACCTGAAATATGTTTTGATCTTTGGAAACCTTGATATTATTGCCTGTGATCTTGAGAGGCTGTATCTGTGTACTGTAGAGCCAACCTTGTAGAATTTCACATAAGATTGCATTTCATGCGCTTTTATTTAAATGATCATTTTAGTATAAAAAGTTGCTACTCTTTCACCGTAAGACTTTTCTTAGAAGTTAAAATCAAGGTGCACCTTCGGTGGCAAGGTTAATATTTTAATTGTTAGAGTTTTGTACCATTTCCATCCCTCCTACGGGGGAGGGGGGGGGGTGCATAGTTTGTGTGCTTCTGTAAATTGTTAAAACTCTTAGTTTAAAGTTGTCTGGTGTGTTGCAGATATGCACCAGTGTAGTCTTACAGAGGCTGTTGTGAGCGGTCGTAACTACGGCCGTGTCAAAAGGGAGCGGCAAGGTTCTCTGCCGGAAAACTCATACAGTCAAAACTTGTTTCTATCTGCCTCTGAATAAATTGTAACTTTGATATTTAGAGCGTGCTTCCTGATTATAATTTTAAATCTGTTTCTTTTAAAACTACTTTTAGGCACTATTAAAGTGAATAAAATTCCCATTTGTTAAAAGGAATTTGGTTATGATTTCATCAGTTACTCCCTGGTAACTACTCCCATGCTTACGTGGTGTGATTAAATGTGTTAATGTTCTTGATGAATCGCTAGTAAATAAAATAAATTCTTAAGAATATTCTTTGAAATTAAATCACGGTTCACATATGTAATGGGTTAGGATTGGGACAGAAAACGTCGAACAAGTGAGAAAAGCATAATGTTACACAGTTTACTCAGTATGAAAACCAGGGACACCGATGCTGTACAGTGCCAGATTTGCACCTGGTGGCCAAAATTGGAACTATTTTTTTTTCCCGTGAAATCAGATCCGCATTAACGCATTGTCATATCTACCAAGTGTTGTGGATTGGCAAGACAGCCAATCCACTATGAGGAAGCCGAAAGGCACGCGTTTAAGCTCACGCAGGCTGGCGTGAGGTCTGGAACAGGACACGGAATTTTAGACTTCAGAAAAAAGGAGGTAACTGGTAGAATACTTAACTTTAATCCATAATTGGTGAACATCGCTCTTGACGGTACATGTTTTACAGCCTCAGTAGTAACTGGTAATGGCGCCTTGCTAGGTCGTAGCAAATGACGTAGCTGAAGGCTATGCTAACTATCGTCTCGGCAAATGAGAGTGTAATTTGTCAGTGAACCATCACTAGCAAAGTCGGCTGTACAACTGGGCGAATGCTAGGAAGTCTCTCTAGACCTGCCGTGTGGCGGCGCTCGGTCTGCAATCACTGATAGTGGTGACACGCGGGTCCGACGTATACTAACGGACCGCGGCCGATTTAAAGGCTACCACCTAGCAAGTGTGGTGTCTGGCGGTGACACCACACCAAGCCTCGCTGACATGTGATAATTGCAGCCCATGGTGAACCTCTATGAGTAGTTGCACTTTAATAACAACCACTTAGTAATATCTGATCAAAAATGTTTGGACATATAGTGGTGGACATCAATATGGTGTGTGTCCACTTTTCATAATTACACTACTGGCCATTAAAATTGCTACACCAAGAAGAAATGCAGATGATAAACGGGTATTCATTGAAGAAATATATCATAATAGAACTGACATGTGATTACATTTTCACGCAATTTAGGTTCGTAGATTTTGAGTAATCAGTACCCAGAACAACACCTCTGGCCGTAATAACGGCCTGATACTCCTGGGCATTCAGTCAGAGCTTGAATGGCGTGTACAGGTACAGCCCCCATGCAGCTTCAACACGGTACCACAGTGCATCAAGAGTAGTGACTGGCATATTGTGACGAGCCAGTTGCTCGGCCACCAATGTGCGTTCACCGCGATGTCGTCAAACACGGGTACGACCATCATGATGCTGTATACAGTTACAGTTTACTCTTTGCCGTCGCAGCCATGCGGATAAGATGCCTGTCATCTCGACTGCTAGTGATACGAGGCCGTTGGGATCCAGCACGGCGTTCCATACTACCCTCCTGAACGCACCGATTCCATATTCTGCTAACAGTCATTGGATCTCAACCAGCGCCAGCAGCGATGCCGCGATACGGTAAACCGTAATCGCGATAGGCTACAATCCGACCTCTATTAAAGTCGGAAACGTGATAGTACGCATTTCTCTTCCTTACACGAGGCAACGTCGGTCAACTGCTGCTTGTGTATGAGAAATCGGTACGAAACTTTCCTCATGTCAGCACGTTGTAGGTGGCGCTGAAAAACTGATCATTTGCATAACACAGCGTTTTCTTCCTGTCGGTTAAATTTCGCGTCTGTAGCACGTCATCTTCGTGGTGTAGCAATTTTAATGGCTTGCGCTCTGCTTGGGACACTTTCGACGGTGTGTCGGGATGTGGAGCAATGACAGCCCATTCTTCCTCAATAGCCCAAAACTGAGTAGGTAATGATGTTGAAAGCTGGGATCTCATGAGAAGTCGACGTTCTGTCTTATCCGAAAGAAGCTCCGTTGGGTTCAACTCGGAACTTTGGGCAGGGCAGTCCATTTCTGGAAGGTTATTATCCACAGATGATTGTCTTACAGATGTTGCTTTATAGCAGGGTCCTTCGTCATAATGGTACGATCATCGTCGTCGTACATTTGCTCTACACAGTACAGAATGCTGTAAACTACGTTCGTAACCTTCTGTTATTGGCGTTTTCTTAAGAGCAATAAAGGGACCACGCCATAAACACGTCCTCTGCACTTGGCTGTTGCCACTAATCACGATGCCAGGTAACGTTCTCCAGGTATTCGCGAAATCCAAACCCTTCTGTGGGATTGCCACATCGTCGTTCACCATTGCAAATCACTGTTCTCCTGTTATCCACTGTTCCAGTAGCGCTGCTCTGTCGCTTAACATGGACTACTGGAATTATGAAGAGCTCGTCGACCGCTGTACTCAGTTCGTTTTTAGTCTGTATGCACAATCATTGTGCTAGGTGAACTGATGGTAACACTTTGGAACCCACGAGTGGGTCCTTGCGCTGATTTAGTGCCGTTTTGTGCAAGTATCCTCCTCAGTGCCTGGTTGGCCCTGTCCCTCGGTACATGAGGTCTGTCTGGTCTTGATTACCAGGCGTGTTTTTTAAGTAAGGTCCGTTTGAACATAAGTGCACAACGAAAGGTTATTTCCAAAATGTAAATTTATTTTCAGAAAGTACAAGGTTATTACAAATGATTGAAGCGATTACATAGCTCTACAATAACTTTATTATTTGAGATATTTTCACAATACTTTGCACACACATACAAAAACTCAAAAAAGTTTTTTTAGGCATTCACAAATGTTCGATATGTGCCCCTTTAGTGATTCGGCAGACATCAAGCCGACAATGAAGTTCCTCCCACACTCGGCGCAGCATGTCCCCATCAATGAGTTCGAAAGCATCGTTGATGCGAGCTCGCAGTTCTGGCACGTTTCTTGGTAGAGGAGGTTTAAACACTGAATCTTTCACATAACCCCACAGAAAGAAATCGCATGGGGTTAAGTCGGGAGAGCGTGGAGGCCATGACACGAATTGCTGATCATGATCTCCACCACGAGCGATCCATCGGTTTTCCAATCTCCTGTTTAAGAAATGCCGAACATCATGATGGGAGTGCGGTGGAGCACCATCCTGTTGAAAGATGAAGTCGGCGCTGTCGGTCTCCAGTTGTGGCATGAGCCAATTTTCCGCGGGCTCCTCGTGAAACTTGCCCGCACGCGTTCAACCGTTTCTTCGCTCACTGCAGGCCGACCCGTTGATTTCCCCTTACAGATGCATCCAGAAGCTTTAAACTGCGCATACCATCGCCGAATGGAGTTAGCAGTTGGTGGATCTTTGTTGAACTTCGTCCTGAAGTGTCGTTGCACTGTTATGACTGACTGATGTGAGTGCATTTCAAGCACGACGTACGCTTTCTCGGCTCCTGTCGCCATTTTGTCTCACTGCGCTCTCGGGCGCTCTGGCGGCAGGAACCTGAAGTGCGGCTTCAGCCGAACAAAACTTTATGAGTTTTTCTACGTATCTGTAGTGTGTTGTGACCGTATGTCAATGAATGGAGCTACAGTGAATTTATGAAATCGCTTCAATCATTTGTAATAGCCCTGTACATACTTCACTCTATTTTTCGACATAGTTGCCAAGTTTGTTGAAGCAAGTATCATATCTCTCAACCAATTTTAAAATACTCTCTTCATAAAAACTTTTACCCTGCTCCGATAACCAAGAGTTCACTGTCGTTTTCACGTCGTCGTCATCACTGTAATGGTTGCCACTGAGGTGTTGTTTGAGTGTGAGGAAAAGATGGTGATCGCTTGGCGCAATATCAGGACTGTAGGGTGGGTGGTCTAAAACTTCCCAGCCAAAATTGTCCAATAAATCGCAGGTCTGACCGGCCGTGTGAGGTCTTGCATTGTCATGGAGAAGGACAATTCCCTTCGTCAGCATGCCGCGTCTTTTGTTTTGAATCGCTCTGCGTAGCTATCTCAGGGTTTGGCATTGATAGTGGTTCATCGTTGCATGAAGTCGGCCAACAAAACACCATGCCTATTCCAAAATACCGACGCCATGACTTGGCGCTGGGACAGAATCTGTTTGCCCTTCACCTTTACAGGCGAGTGTGTGTGTGTCTCCATTCCACGCTCTGTTGCTTCGATTCGGGCGTGATATGCGAAACCCGTGTTTCGTCTCCAGTTACGATCTGACTCAAGGAGCCGTCACCTTCTTCATGATAACGAGTGAAGAACTTCATCGCCCACTCATATCTTTAGTTTTTGTGGACCTCTGTCTGGAGTTTTGGGGCCCAACGGGAACACAGTTTCCTAAACTTTAGGTGTTCAGAAACAATATTGTAAAGCACTGATCTCGGCACGTCAAGAAATTCGTTTGAGAGACCTGTTATTGTGAAGCGCCTCTTCTCACGAATCCTCGCTTCAACTGAAGCCAGCCACCAAATCGTCTGGAATCAAAGAAGGGCGACCGGAGCGGTTCTCATCATGGACGCTGTCACCGCCATCTTTGAATTCTCGTACCCACTTACGCACTTTGCTTTCACTCATAACAGTATCACCATACACTTCGCAGATCTTTCGATGAATTTCTGCAGCAGACAAGTTCCTTGCTGACAAAAACCGTATCACTAAGCGAACCTCACATGCAGCGGGCGAGTTGATAGTCTTAAACATTTTGAAAGCACGGAACAGAACCGTACAGGTTAGCTACAGAGCTTAAACTGAGCACACTTGTTCCCGAGGCAAGCCGGTACACGACGCACGCGCTCCTTGCGGTATGCGTGGGAAGTACTAGTGTCTACAACAATATGGACCTTACTTTGCGAGGTGCCGGGGTTAGTAGTGTATTTAACACTAAATTCTTCTAGAATCTTCATACGGAAATAATGCTTTAAGCCCCCCCCCCCCCCTTCCCCGTTTTCTAACTCCGCCTTTTGCTGTTGCACATGGATTAAGAAGAAACGCGAACTGACTGTAATCGACCCTCCAAGTGGAGTAGAAAAGAGTTTGGCACCTGCAATAATTTAATGTGATAGAAATTAATTTGATAAAGGAAAGTTTCATTAACGTAGTGAGAAATGAAAGGGTTGCTCTACCGATTAACAGAATGAAAGTTCTGTCCAAAATAACAATTTCATTTACTATGACTAAACTCATCCCAAGTGGTATGTGGAGCGAATTCCTTGCAACTCAAGTCTTAAGAGAAACACCCAGCCAGCCCAACATTAATTGCTGCTACTGTAGTGAGAACTCAGACAATGAACACCCAAGACAGAGCCACGTTAGAAAAGACGGGAACAGGCGCGCTCTGCTGAGCTGCGATGTCATGTTGTAACACCGGAAATGCATATCCTCCTATTTCCATCTATTGCACTGCAATTTTTTTTCCTTATTTTGTTACCTGAAGATATAACATTTCTGTGTCTTTGTATATTGTAATTGGTTCAAATGGCTCTGAGCACTATGGGACTCAACATCTTGGGTCATAAGGCCCCTAGAACTTAGAACTACTTAAACCTAACTAACCTAAGGACATCACACACACCCATGCCCGAGGCAGGATTCGAACCCGCGGTTCCGGACTGCAGCGCCAGAACCGCTAGACCACCGCGGCCGGCTATATTGTAATTGTTTTACTATTTGTATATATATGCATTTATGTTGACTTATAATTGGTTTGTTAAATGAATATTATTTGTATTTATACGCTGGGTCTGGCCTAGGGAAAACTATGCTATCGAACGAATACATCGATAGGTCGTGTGGAGAACCAAAGTGTTTAGGATCTTTGGTAGTGTCAACTCTGTCTCGTGGAGCGCGGGCAGAGAGAGTCTGGCTGGGGTGGTGCAGTGGAGCAGGTGTGTTGTGTGACGCTCCCGCAAGTTGCCGCGCTTTCGGGGTTGGGCAGCATGTAATTGCGCTCGACTTGCTATGATAGTTTCTGACACGGTGTCGCGGACGGGAAGCATTAGCTGGCGCACATCAAGAGCCCTATTCGCCTGGTGACCGTGTCGAGAAGAAGGCGCGCCAACATCCAGCTTCTGTAACAGCGACGGCCGACAATGAGTGACTGTCGCCACCTCCTCGATGGACGGCTTGAAACCTTCAATAAACCAACAAGGAAGACTGGAAGCACGTAAAGTTTTAGAACTGTATGGCAGACCTCAGCTTTTCAAACTGTTCCATTTTCATAACTAAATTACAGCAATGTAGCATGAACCTTTGTTGCTCATTGTCCCAATTGCATTACCAAGCAGGGTCCCTTCCTTATCCGGAATGAACCCGAATGTTGTTGAAATTCAAACGCCAGCATCATTCAATTTCACTGCTTTAATTTCAAAGTTCAGTTAAGGTATTAATAACTGGCTACAATATTTAGATTACACAAGCACAAATTAAGAGTGCGAGTTTTGTTACCGTATTTTAGCTTACCTGTGACTGGAGCTCAGCTTGGTACGTACTAAATTTTACTATTATTAATTGTTCAGAATCATTTAATTCAAGTTCAAAGTTAAATCTCTTATTTCTAAACTGCGTAGATTCAAGTAGCTTTTGAAATGATTGTTGAGGTAGTCCAAGACTAACCGTATTTTACTGAATTTCGATGTGCTTCAGAAAGAAAGCTCAGTATTAACTTCAGTCACTAAATTAACTTTGATTTTCCGGTTTTATTAATTTTTTTACTGAATTAAGAAAGAGTGTAGCGAAATTTATTACTTCTGACAAACTTTCAGTTTTCACACTACACGTGTCAACCTTCAGTTGCCACGCTTCTAGTGCTAATTATATGTGTAATAACCTTTCTTTTTCAGTTACTATAGTAATTGTCCTTAGGACTGGCGACCGTAATTTCCCCCAAAACTCAAATATCTAATTACCGCTAGTTAATTGTTAACGTAATGGCTGCACATTTACTTTCTTTATTAACTTTACCCCTTTTCAAAATTAATTTACACCAGTTTAATTTGCATTTTTCCTTTCATTTAGATGTAACCCTTTCCTCCCTCTTTACCGACAAATTAACTTTGGTGACGATTGCTTTTTCCCAAATTTCCGTTAGGTACACGCGGTTTAATTTTTCACTGTCATTAAGGTCGATAAGTGAGGGGGAGGTTACAACGTAACTAAATTCCCTAATCTGCCGGTGCTGCGGACATACATTACCAAGCTGTCTTCTTAACTGCAAGGAGACGATCTGGCATACCGGAGGCGATGAGTGGTTCCTTCGACGTCCCATCGTGGTATTGATAATGTTGCGTGTATAGCCCGAAACAAATTGTCCTGGTGTGGTTGTTCCAGACTAAAGACTTACTAGCAACACAAATGCGCCTCTGCGGGAGACGAAGAAGGCTCGCTACACAATCACAGACGGTACAGTGATTGATTTTAACAAGAAGTCACACAGTAACTCTGACACAGTCAACTAGCCAAAGCTGTTCAAGACGCACAACATAAGGCCGCTTGTACGCAGAACGCTCAATTGCCAACTGTACTCGGAAAGTTACGTTGAACTCGAAACTTCAGCAACTTCATCAAACAGTTACAATTAAATAAAAGTATATTAGACAGCCAACGGAAGGCAGGCTGTCCAGAGCAGCGAGAGCTCAGTCTTGTAACCTACTTCGACCGAAAGGCGAGAGCCGACTCCCTCAAGAGCACCCATACAAGCCGAACACAGAACATTCCCGCCCCAACGACAGTGGCCGTGGTTAAAACGTGCCATCCGCAGCTCGTGGTCGTGCGATAGCGTTCTCGCTTCCCACGCCCGGGTTCCCAGGTTCGATTCCTGGCGGGGTCAGGGATTTTCTCTGCCTCATGATGACTGGGTGTTGTGTAATGTCCTTAGGTTAGTTAGGTTTAAGTAGTTCTAAGTTCTAGGGGACTGATGACCATAGATGTTAAGTCCCATAGTGCTCAGAGCCATTTGAACCATTTTAAAACGTGCCAATCAGCAACTCGAAAACCGGCGGAAAATTCCACTCTATTGCTGAAGCACTACTATTCCACCAATGGAGATACTTGGTGCCAATTTCTGCGCCGATTTTGCTACGTCACAGAGCTGTCCCCTGAGCAAGCCAATCACAGTTATGATTCTGCAGAAAACGCTGGAATTTGCCCGCCAAGACTGCCTGGGAACACAAGTCATTCCCACGCCTCGCTGGTAACCCGTCAGAAAGTGTTTTCACAAATTTCTGCAAAGTAACGGAATCTCTAGCCCAGCCGCTCCTTCAGGCCCCTGTGGGCGTGTCGTCCCTGCTCTTATGAAAATGTCGGCGTCTGGAAAGCATCCACTCGACTCCCTCACACCCGTTGGCTTAATCCCTTTCAAGTTCAGCAGAACCTGCCTGTCACTGGAGTACCCGGGTGATGAGAGACACTGTGTGGGAAGTCCGTGTGTGAAGGAATAGCAACTTTTCACCGCATGCAATTAGAGAGGAAAATATTCACATCTTCTGAGTTCTCAATACTAGCCTTGTAATGACCATACTCGGCTATACTTCCCCAAATCGAATTACTCAGAGTAAGTTTGAAATATGAAAGGGGGCTCATGCCACCTTTCAACTTAAAAAACACACCTCGTACCTGTGTTTCCATTTCATAATCACATCACCAACAGTCGACTTGGGCAGTTTTAGAAGGGGTGAAATTTCCCTGACGTATTTGTCACTTTGGTCACACTCAAAGTCACTGTTCTCTTCCGACAAACCCATTCTGCTGTTACTGCTTCTCCTCTGACAACACTGTACTCCTGATCTCCTTTTGTAGTGACGAATCCGGATATTGTAACCTCTAGCGGTCAATTCCGCAATACAAGGAAGTGTTCTGATACTTTTCATCAGGTGGTATATTTACACTGCCGGACATTAAAATTGCAACATCAGAATGCACAGTAATTAACGAAACCTTACTTATTGTTTGTACTCAGTAAAGTACAAAGAAAATCTGCGTAAATTTTTAGGTGATTTGGAGGTTCACTTTGTAGCGAAATGTGGTAGACAGCCCCGCGACGTCTGCCAGGTACAACGGATATAACCCGACCAGGCAGCCGGCCGTGGTGGCCGAGCGGATCTAGGCGCTTCAGTCCGGAACCACGCGACTGATACGGTCGCAGGCTCGAATCCTGCCTCGGGCATGGATGTGTGTGATGTTCTTATGTTAGTTAGGTTTAAGTAGTTCTAGGTTCTAGGGGACTGATGACCTCCGATGTAAAGCCCCATAGTGCTCAGAGCCATTTGAACCATTTTTGAACCGACCAGGCATCCAGATGGGCAGAACTTGGGTTGCCCGTCATTCTACGGAGCTTCAGCTTTCCGCCAGGGTTCATCTGCTAATCTCTTAGCAATCGTATCCATATGCTTTCAGTGTGTGAGATGTCTGGAGAATACACTGATAAGGCCACGGGTCGAAAACTCGTTGTATCAAGGTAGGTCAGGACCCAATGGACCACATGCAGTCTTGCATTATTACGTTACGGTGACCTTTAACAAAGGGCACGGCCAGTGACCTCAACATGTCACAAAGCAGACGGCTGCTGTCTAAGTTACCGATTATTGCCGATCAGCGGTGATCGTGTTGTGCGTCATATGACACCCCCATACCATCAACCACGTACGACAGATGACGAGTGCAGTAAGATGGGCCGAAAACAATTAACTTGTTTTTGAAATCGTAAATGTGCGGAAAACATGCAAATTAGGGAGAAGAAGAAAAAGAAGTAAAAGAATAAATCAATTCGATTCATGTATTCGAGATATATCTCGAATATACAGGCTCTAAAGTTTCAGGAGATCTGCAAAAATTTGTATTCTTACGACATCATTTAATATGTTTCTACATTCCACCAGTCAAATACAATAGTTCAATTTGTGATGTATCAGAACGACAAAGAATAATGTTAAAATTTTATTTACTTCCGTCAATGTCTTTAGGTCGCGCACTGGCTTTAGAGATGCCGTAAAAATAGGTATAGTTAACTATAAAAGAGTACATACAGTTAAAGGATAAAACTATTGATAACTAATTGTAGATACAGGAAGAACATGGCGTTACTCCTACCTACGTTGCGCTCAAGTATTAATCATTTGCTTATCGAAGCATGAAGTACACTTCATGCCAATTAGTCATCTTTACATGCGTCTTCACAGTGTCGCAATACTAATGGATACCTGTGTAACAATCACTTGTTCTCATGAAATGCAGGATCCATTTGATAGCTATTTCATCTTCTGCGGGTGGAGAAGTGTCTAACTTCAGTTCCTGCCACACGTCAGTCAAAGTGCTGCACCAATTTACTACTGTGTCAGCCAGTTTGTTTGATTCCGCATTTAACAACAAGTAATAATTCGCATAACAAAGTAACTGACTTTTGTTTTGTTTCGTTTTGGTAGGTACTCAGCAGATGAGAGCCCTATCTGCTCTGAGCACTATGGGACTTAAGTTCTGAGCTCATCAGTCTCCTAGAACTTAGATCTACTTAAACCTAACTAACATCACACACATCCATGCCCGAGTCAGGATTCGAACCTGCGACCGTAGCGGTCGCGCGGTCCCAGACTGTAGCGCCAGAACCGCTCGGCCACAGCGGGCGGCCCCTACCTGCTGTTGAGTCATTCGGATTTAAATATCTTATTACCATATGCGGCAGAACCTGGCTACACGTGTAGGCAAAAGAAAATCTGTCTAATAATCGTTAAAAGTAAATCTCCAAGTAGTGTAAGGTTACAAGATGCTACTCCAGGCGCGTATAAATGAATGTGCGGAACGGAAAATAATAAAATGATGATTTGGCCCTGTCTGACTTCCCCTTGAAGCAGATCTTACGATCTCTTAAGTCTCTTTTTATATATAAATTACAATCTAAACATAGTCCGCAGCTCGTGGTCTCGCTGTCGCGTTCTCGCTTCCCGAACACGGGGCCCCGGGTTCGATTCCCGACGGGGTCAGGGATTTTCACCTGCCTCGAGATGACTGGGTGTTTGCGTTGTCCTCATCATTCCTGAATGTGGCCAGTTTGGACTGAGCAAAGGTTGGGAATTTGTACGGACTCTGATAACCGCGCAGTTGAGCGCCCCAGAAACCAAACATCATCATTTCAATCTAAACATAAACGTATGACCAAGGCAACTAATGTTACTAAATGATAAACGTTGTTGTTCAATATATATTTATTACAGATTAAAATCAACCCTTTCAGTACAATTGTCTATATTTCCTAACTAAAATTATTAATCAATTGCCCAACTCTGCCCCTTATTATGACTGCGCGATCTAATATTAATAACGCGAAATGACTGACATCATCTACGCACCAAACACTAGAAGACACTGCTTTCAAAGATGATCTACCGCGGTGTGGAACCTCAGTGGAAATAAACTAACGTGATCACAGCTGTTTAGCTTTATAGCCCTAATAAGCTGAAGCAATTTGCAATATCACCCTATGTACTGCGGCCGGTGCGTCGATGTGATGGTTCTCGTACTCGTCTGCGACGATGGAAGAACTCCAGCCACGAATAAACTCTTTCAAGCATTCGGGCGGCACAAGGCTGTCCTCTGACTACTATACTCTAATACTGCCTTCTCCTCTCTGTGCTCTACAGACGAGAATCGCGAACTCCCAGCCACAAGGATGGAGTTCTGATGTCTCAACGTAAGTATAGGCAGAAGAAGTGCTCTCAATTACTGAACGCTGCGTATTCAATGACGACTTCCAACCCAGAGGTGAAGTCCAGAATCGTTTATGTTCGCAACAGTACAGTGCCTAGCTGTTCTAACTATAAACTCTCCTGAGAGCAAAGACAGCAAGTACGTCTGCACCAACAAAGCTGATACTGAGCGACCGTCACATATGGGAAGAGCCGGCCGTGGTGGCCGAGCGGTTCTAGGTGCTACAGTCTGTAACCGCGCGACCGCTACGGTCGCAGGTTCGAATCCTGCCTCGGGCATGGATGTGTGTGATGTCCTTAGGTTAGTTAGGTTTAAGTGGTTCTAAGTTCTAGGGGACTGATGACCACAGCAGTTAAGTCCCATAGTTCTCAGAGCCATTTGAACCATTTTTTGAACATATGGGAAGACCCAGTCTCTCCCTGCTGGCTTCCCAGTAAGGCTCCACTCCCCACGCTCGAAATTCCGAAAACCAATCATATTCCCGAAACCACGGAATATTCTCCCTCTCTACAGATTCTTCAGAACGCTGACCAACCATATTTTAGTCTGTTGTCGTCCAGCGCGGAAAGTTTGCCAGGAAAAACCTACAATGGTACGCTTCTGAGTAAAAACCCTTGTAAATGACCCAGCCTACGTGGTTTCCGAGGTGCCGCTTCTTCGTTTCTCTCACCTGCGTCCAATATTTGCAGAGATCCCGGTTATCCTTCTGGTCGTGCTACAACAGGGGCCTGCCGTCACCCTATTGTGCTCCAGAGCTCAGGTGCCACGACGTCCGTCTACCTGCATCCACACAGAGCTTGAGTTCTGCCTGCAGTTTCATCTCCACTGGCGTTCCAACCTCTGTTAGTACAGCCGCGCAGAGGCTCATCCGCGCTGCTGCTGCTGCTGCACAGGCAACTGCATTGAACGCCGCCACGATGCCTTGCAGGAGAATTCGTCGCCGTTCTAAACAGACAGTGTATAAAACCATCGAGAACATCGAGTTCGCCACAACAGCTGGAGACAAGAAGAACCGCATACCAGTTAAGAGTGTTGCCGCTACCGCACTTGTCGATGGACCTTGTGTTTTCTGTGGTTGTAGACTTAATTTTAGTATTGATCCTAATGATACATTTTCACATGGCAATGGTTGGCTCACAGTAGCTGTTTTACGTGGAGAGACATTATTGCCTATCGTACCTACCACATGGCAGAACTGGCAGATAAAGACTTTGGTAAATCAGCTTACATGTCTACTTCAGCATTGCCATTGTAGACTTAATTTTAGTATTGATCTTAATGATACATTTTCACACGGTAATGGTTGGCTCACAGTAGCTGTTGTACGTGGTGGTAGTGGTGTACCTAGTGTTGGTGGACTTGAAAGTTTTGTAGATAGAGACATTATTGCCTATCGTACCTACCACGTAGCAGAACTTGCAAATAAAGACTTTGGTAAATCAGCTTATATGTCTACTTCAGCATTGTCTTTGTATACTCGTAATAAGAGAAAAATATCTGTTAATGAGTCTGTATTCATTTGAGTTAAAGGTAAAGGAGTATGTGAATATGTAAAATTTGTTGGAGACTGTACTTTGTATTTTCATAAATAAATTCATTATGCTGTTCTGTTAATGAAGACACTCCCTCACCTTTCATACAATAAGCGTTAACAATTATTTACAAGGCATACTTGGCAATGTCAGTCTCCTTTAAATATTCATATATACGATGTACAACCTATCAAATGAAACGTAAGTGTGCTTGTAGTTCACGGCAAAGTGTGTGGATGAGTGCTTGTAAGGTGGTCATGTCATTTTGATTTTTTTAGGATATCGATGTGCACGACAGAGAGGGAGAGAGAGCAAGTTATGTTACTATTAAATAATCTTAATATTTTCGTGGCACCGTCTGTGACTGCACAGTCCGATACAGACTTAGATGAAGTGCGGTAGGTGACGGACGTGTTCAGTAGCCCTGTGTTGACTCGTGATTGTATCTGTCAGACGAAGAAAGATTTACTGTAGGGAACATCAAGGGTGAATATAATGTATGCAGGCTGTATCATAATTAATGGCGTAAATGCATACAGTTGAAAGTTCACGATACTAGAAGCAAAAAAGTCTCAGTAAACATAGGGTCGAAAATGCATACCTTAAGAGCTACGAGTAATTTTTCATCTTCGATACTGTGAAGCAAATCTCTTCTACTGCAAGCTCTTTGCTTTCCACGTTTTGGGAAGTAGTAGTATGGACCAAAACAAGAAAATAATGTCCAGTAAAGTTTGCTCTAAAGTGCACACCTTAAAAGCTATGAGCACGTGCTCATCTTCGCTTCTTGGAAACACAACTCTTCTAATGAACAATTGCTCATAACTTTTAAGGTATGCATTTTAGAGCAAATGTTTACTGGACTTTTTTTTTCTCCATGCTACCACTTCCCAAAATTTGGAAAGCAAAGAGCTTGCAGTAGAAGAGATTTGCTTCACAGTATCGAAGATGAAAAATTACTCGTAGCTCAAGGTATACATTTTAGACCCCATGTTTAATGAGACTTTTTGCTTCTAGTGTCGTGTACTTCCAACTGGATGAGTTTACGCCATTAATTATGATAAACCCTGTATATGGTAAGGCGAAAGGAATATAAATTTGGAGTTTTTCTCTTTTTCTGAAGAGAGGAAGTTTGAGGTAAGACTACAGCACTGCGCACTTAATTTGTAGAAATGATTAGTAGCAGCTAGATAACTTTGTTCACTTTCTCAGAGCTGAGAGAAAGACCACCCCACTTCCCTGACTTATGCATATCCTTTTTTAAATCATTGCTCACTTTATTAAGTATAGTATTGTTCAGACCAATGTTATGTGTGAATACGACGCTAAGTTTTACTCTGTCTCTCTGACTACATAATTCTTTCAAAAATCGTTGTCTCGGAATATAATTTCACAGAGATCATTACTCTCCCAGTACCGGTTGATCATTACGCGTTACCACGTCGCACAATGTGGTATGCAACAGTTTGAATATTTATTTTGAAATAGAAATCTATCTAAGCCGTTGCCTGCTTGCTGTTTGCTGTTGTGCTGTCGGGAAATCTGTAACACTGTTGTCAAGGCGCGAGGTAAGTGGAAATTGTGATTAGGGCCAGATCATTGTGTTACTTTGTAAGTAGGCTGTTTAGGTTCTTATATTGGTAACGCCACCGCCACGTAGCGCTCTGTATGAAAATCACTGGCTGTGCTGTGTGCAGTCTGTGGCTGGATGGCATTGTTGGAATTTGCTATTGTACTGTTGGGCAGTTGGCTGTTAACAGCGCGTAGCGTTGCGCAGTTGGAGGGGAGCCGCCAGCAGTGGTGGATGTGGGGAGAGAGATGGCGGAATTTTGAGAGCGGACGATCTGGACGTGTGTCCATCACAAAGAGTCAATTTGTAATACTGGATATATATATATATATATATATATATATATATATATATATATATATATATATAATACTGGATTATATATATATATATATATATATATATATATATATATATATATATATAATGACTTTTGAACTATTAAGGTAAATACATCGTTTGTTCTCTATCAAAATCTTTCTTTTGCTAACTATGCCTATCAGTAGTTAGTTACTTCTGTAGATTGAATCTTTTATTTAGCTGGCAGTAGTGGCGCTCGCTGTATTGAGTAGTTCGAGTAACGAAGATTTTAATGAGGTAAGTGATTTGTGAAACGTGTAGATTAATTTAGTCAGGGCCATTCTCTTGTAGGGATCATTGAAAGTCAGATTGCGTTGCGCTAAAAAATATTGTGTGTCAGTTTAAGCACAGTAATGTATAATTTTTCTAAGGGGACGTTTCAACTTCAGTTGCGCATTTAGTATACAGACAAGCTGCTTTCATATCAGTTGCAGTTTAGTTGAAATGGTTCCGTTTGGTAAATGTTAGCATACGAGTCTAAGTTGTGTAACAGTTTGTGGGAACAGAGTTTTTATAATACGTTGACTTTTATTGAATGAGAGATACATTTGGGCTAAATTTCATACAAAAATAAATGTAGTGAGGAGGTTACATTTTGCATACATGAATCCTGCGTGACATGTTCTGATGTCCGTTCTGCTCTTAGTACGTCTCGGCAAATTTTTAAAGTCTTTTGTCACGAAAACGTCTATTCACCCGTTAGTGAAACTTTCTCGCGTGATAAAGTACGTCAGTTCTGAAGCCCTAATAACTACATGACCAGTAATACGTTAAGAATGGTTGTGTCCACATCAGAGAGAGCTTGTATAAACCTGAATGAGATTTTCACTCTGCAGCGGAGTGTGCGCTGATATGAAACTTCCTGGCAGATTAAAACTGTGTGCCCGACCGAGACTCGAACTCGGGACCTTTGCCTTTCGCGGGCAAGTGCTCTACCATCTGAGCAACCGAAGTACGACTCACGCCCGGTACTCACAGCTTTACTTCTGCCAGTATCTCGTCTCCTACCTTCCAAACTTTACAGAAGCTCTCCTGCGAACCTTGCAGAACTAGCACTCCTGAAAGAAAGGATATTGCGGAGACATGGCTTAGCCACAACCTGGGGGATGTTTCCAGAATGAGATTTTCACTCTGCAGCGGAGTGTGCGCTGATATGAAACTTCCTGGCAGATTAAAACTGTGTGCCCGACCGAGACTCGAACTCGGGACCTTTGCCTTTCGCGGGCAAGTGCTCTACCATCTGAGCTACCGAAGCACGACTCACGCCCGGTACTCACAGCTTTACTTCTGCCAGTATCTCATCTCCTACCTTCCAAACTTTACAGAAGCTCTC
Source organism: Schistocerca cancellata (assembly GCF_023864275.1). Classification (NCBI taxonomy): domain Eukaryota; kingdom Metazoa; phylum Arthropoda; class Insecta; order Orthoptera; family Acrididae; genus Schistocerca; species Schistocerca cancellata. The sequence goes on from NC_064627.1 coordinate 53,910,302, forward strand.
CTGCGAACCTTGCAGAACTAGCACTCCTGAAAGAAAGGAGTTTGGAACGTAGGAGACGAGATACTGGCAGAAGTAAAGCTGTGAGTACCGGGCGTGAGTCGTGCTTCGGTAGCTCAGATGGTAGAGCACTTGCCCGCGAAAGGCAAAGGTCCCGAGTTCGAGTCTCGGTCGGGCACACAGTTTTAATCTGCCAGGAAGTTTTGTATATACCTGTTCGTCGCGCTGTATTTGTTTTCCCTATGACGTCATGGTACCATTGCAAGTGCATGCCCGTATCATGAATTAGCTTAGTGTAAAGTTATAAAGTGGTGCAGGGTGGAAACTTGTGTAGGTAGGAAAATGATTCGAATATCATTGTGTGTGAATAGCTTGCGGAGTGAGACAATAAGAATATTCGCCGTAGTGTATGTGCAAATCGATATTAAACAGAAATTACAAAATAATGAAAGATGTTGTCGCACATGACTCGTAAGTAGGCCCGGATTTATAGCAGGCGGGAGTCACACGAAAACTCGCGTCGAAAGAAATCCAGCAAGCTTAAGAAGTCCAGTGCCGAGCGAATGCTAAAACTAATGCAGCTCAAAAAGGAGATAAAAAATGGCGGGAAGTTATTACGTAGCTGTCTCGTCGGGCATACAGTCGAAACTACTCTAAGGAATCATCGTATTAAATATTAATACGAAACACTTGATACAATTCTAAGCCGAAGATTTTACCAATAATCTACGGATTCGAAATGCGCAGACAGACTTTTTTAAACACGAGTAATCATTGTGGAATCCATACACGAAATTCTTTGCATCATTACTTTCCATTTGATGTGTGTGAAAAAAAAGAAGGAAAGCAGAGTACATTTCGTTGGCAGCACTGCTCGAGAATAAGAGAGACGAGATTACCCGTAGTGCTTGGAGCCTTTCTATTGTACTCCATTAAGATTATTTTTCTGTAAAACTTCATGCCAAATCAGCATTCGAACGCCGACCCGTATGGTCCTCAAACAATGCTACTATCAACTGAGTTATCGAGGAATACCTCACAGCCTGAGTCAAGCCTCAAACAAACACGCTCCAGTCACAATAACTTCACGACCATCTACGTTTGACACAACATGCAATAACCATTCGTAGATGGCAGGTGGCACTAATAGCAGTGGAGGATATATGAAGCGTGTATGGGGGACGCGGAAATATGTCTTATGTCACTTGCATGATATCACATATAAACACTAGCAGCTTGTTGCTACCTGCAATAACTCCTGTTTTGAATGATGACTTGTGAATGATACTGAATAACGTTTTGTAAAACTACGTAAATACTTTTTAACTGGCCAATGAGTGCCAATAATTACTGTAATGAGATGACTTATGAATGATGTTATGTAATACTCCATAAATACTACATAAATTCATTGTAACTTGCCAATGAATGCTAATAATTATTGTAATGAGATGACTTAAGAATAATGTTCTGTAATACTCCATATGTACTGCATAAATGTTTAGTAACTGGCTAATGAATGCCAATGATTACTGCAATGAGATGATTTATGAATGATGTTATGTAATACTCCATACATACTACATAAATGCTTTTTAACTGGCCAATGAGTGCCAATAATTATTCAGATCGGTTGATACACCAGTGTAATTCTGAATGATGAGTAGCATAAGACTTAATGTATTCTTGACCTTCTAGCCTAATTACCACCAATGACTGCGATATCCGTATGTCCTGTCCATACTCATGATCATGGAATGTTACATTTGGTTTTTGCACTAATTCTACGTTGATGTAAGAGTATTGATTTTGATGTTGACATGAAGCTGTCCACCACTCTGACCGAAGGAGATGTCATTATGGTCCTGCTGTTTGGTGTACCTAATGTACTACCAAAATGATAACACGCAGTATTAATACAACATTTCAGTGTCTTGACTACACTGATAAATACTTCAGGGAAGAGAACTTCAGATTGTCTCAGTTGGTGTTGTGCTTCTGCAGAAAGATACGGACTTTCAGTGCAGCAACATGCAACCCACTGTGCTACAACCATGATGCTATCCTACCCATTCCTTTCCTAGTTCTTGTAAAATGGTATAGACTTATACATTGCGTATGCACTCTATTTCATTTCTTAAAATGTTCTGTATTTATTAATAATGTTATATATATCTATATACTCTGTGACACTTTGTCATTTCTTAATATGTTCTGTACTTATCAATAATGTTATATATATATATATATATATATATATATATATATATATATATATATATATATATATATATATATATATATATTCCGGAGGAGAGAAAGTTGCACAGAAGATCAGACAACAGAAAATGAAGAGAGCATATGGTATGACACATGAAATATACAATAAAAAATGCATCTCCTCGAACACAAAAATCAGACACTACTGCGCAGTAATTAAGCCAGCAGCACTATATGCTAGTGAAACGCTCACACTCCACACAAAATGTGACTTAGAAAAAATACTAAAAGAAGAACGCAAAAGTATGAGAAAGATTTTAGGTCCAAAATTAACAGAAGAAGGATACCGGATACAATCAAGAAGAACCACAGAAACTATATCAAACCTGGCAGCAGACATAAGAAGGCGAAGATTAAAATTTTATGGACATGTCACTAGACTTCCCCCCACACGACTCACCAACAGAATTCTCACTTACATAGAAAAAGTCAAATCAACAACACCATGGATTAGCCAAGTAAAAGTAGATTTACAAAAAGCAAATATTGAACTTAAAGATGTCAAAGATAGAAAAACTTTTAGAAATAAGGTGGAAAAGTGGATTGTATTGTCGGAGAAGGAAGCACTAAAGAGACCAGGAACAAAATGGACAGATGAAAGAAAAAGAAAACATGGAGAACGAATGAAAGAAGTATGGAAGAAACGACGTCAGAAAGCTTTGCGTGATCCTTCTGGGTCCATTCGCGATAAATAATAAATAAATATATACTCTGTGACTGTAGACTTAGTAAACTAAATAGACTATAGAAAAATTTGTTGCTCATGGCAAGTCCAGTTGATTCACCATCGCTGCCAAATTTTTACCCCTCCAGTGGAGGGTTATATAAGAGGTCCATGACTAAGGAATTTATTGCTACCGCACTCGAGCAGATGTAATTTCGATGGATTGCTCACGCGCTGCCTGCGATACGTAAGCTATAAGAGAATCTCAGACCAGAGAGCAGTGTCTGCTGCAGTAGGTGCTGTGTCAGCAGTAGTGGTGGTAGCTCGCAGTCAGGCTGTTGGGCCGTTCGTGCCTGAGCGATGTAGTAAAGGGTAAAAGCAGCCTCGCGCATATATAGTTTGTTACAACGAAATTTGTACTATTGTTATATCAAGTCCCATTTAAATTGTTCAAAAAAACCTTTTAATAATAATCTTTTTTATATAATTAACTTTGTGACAATCATTCATCTGAATTTAAAGAATTTACTAATTTCTGTAATCCATGGTCACCCCGATTATCGTAAAGAAAAATCAGTTGTTTCTTTCTATACATGACAAATCTAGCAGCCAGCATTGCACAGGGCTGTGCCAGAAAAATTTCTTATATGAGCAGTTATATACGCTTTATCCGGCGACTTCATTGAGGTAAGAATTTTCAATTTATTCAGTATGATCTTTCAGGGCCATGACGCAGCACTGCTGACGGCCAAATTTGCCAGTTTACATTCACAGTCAGTTAATTATTGAAAGGTTATACATGAGCCACAATTTTTTATTGGGAGGTTAGTCGCGTTATTATTGCGAGCTTACGGATTAATAAATTATTGCGTGGTTACACTGAATGTGAATGGTATACATATTTTTTCTGTTGGGAAGTTACAATGTATATTCATATTGTATACTGTTGACTCAGCAGTATTTGGCTTGTAATGCGGCAACTAGGTATCCCAGCCCCTGGCCTAGACAATGAAACCAGCCAAAACTTTCAATATTTCAACTCTGAGTCGGAGAGTACGTAGTTGAGGGCCACTACACCTCAATTATTATTTTAAATCGCGAACCCTGCAGCAATCGTCGGAAGCATTATAGTCTGGGCAATGTATTCGTGGCATTTCTTGGGTGATTTCGTCATTCTGGAAGGCACAATGAGTCAACACAAGAATGCATCTCTCCCTGGGGACCATGTGTACTTATACAAGCTGTTTTTTTTTTCTCGGTACAATAGTATCTTCCAGCAGGACAATGCGATGGGTCACACAGCTCGCAGTGTACGTGCGTGGTTGGAAGAGCACCAGCATGAGGTTAGCCTACTTCCTTGGCCACCAAACCACCCGGATTTGAACCCAATCGAGGATCTGTGGGATACCTCCATCTGCCTGTTCGCGCCATGAATCGTCACCCGACAAACCTAGCAACGTCACTGGAGGCGCCATGGCTGCACAGCCCTACCTGTACCTTCGAGAACCTCACTGACTCTCTTCCTGAACGTCTGTCACTGCAAAAGGTGGTTATTTAGGTTTTTGACAGGTCGTCACATTAATATGACTGGATAGTGTATAGTGGCAAGAGATGTTCAGAGTGCTGAGGAAAAGTGGAATAAAGTAAAAAGACATCCGTGTGTACTCAGTTTCTATAAGAATGAGGTGGCAGTGATTATGAACTGTTAAAAGGAACAAGAATCAAATGTTAGAAAAGGGGTAAGACAAGGATGTGCTCTCTCTCCTCTTATATTCAATGCTTACATCCAGGAAGCTGTAGACCAAGTTCGAGAAACTACTGAGGTGGGGATCAAAATTAATGGGCAGAAGATAGGCATGCTACGTTATGCAGATGATACTGCTACAGTCACGGAGACAAAAGGAGATCTAGAGGAAGTCCTCAGAACTATGGAAAAATTATATGCAGCCAGTATGGAATGAGAATAAACAAGAAAAAGACTAAAGTGATGGCATGCAGTACAGGAGCAGAATATGAACCTCTGAGAGTGACAGTTGGAAGAGAGGAGCTGGAAGTGATAGAGGAATTTACTTACCTGGGAAGCAAAATCGCAAGGTATGGTAGAAGCCGGAAAGAAATTGCTAGCAGAATACAAAAGGCCAAAATTGCATTCAGTCGGAGAAGGAACTTACTCACCAGCAACAACATCAGTCTGAAAATGAGGAAACGTATCATGAAAGGTTTCGTTTGGAGTGTGGCCCTATATGGATGTGAAACTTGGACAGTTGGAAGAGAAGAGAGAAGACGGCTAGAAAAGGATGATGAAGATCAGCTGGAGAGACGAAGTTAAAAGTGAGGAGGTGCTTAGAAGAGTACAGGAAACCAGATCTCTGTGGAGGCACATCCAAACAAGAAGAGACCAACTTGCAGGGCACATCCTACGACACAACATCATTGGAACAATAGCAGAAGGAGCCATTGAGGGAAGGAATCGGCGGGGACGACCAAGTATATCATACATGCAACAGATCATGAATGACGTTGGATGTAACACATACGTGGCAATGAAGAGGAAGGCAGACAGAAGAGAGAAATGGCTCTCTGCTGCAAACCAACCTCAGGGTTGAACACTAAAAGAAAGAAGTAAAGTGTATAAGTATCTACGGATTTGACGTCCTTAGGTTTGCTACAGTCTCATACCACCTCTTACTTCACCCAACGATCCCTCATAGGAAGCCTCCCTCGCCTAATTATTCTCTTCGCTGTCCTACTCACATTAACGTGCAGTCACGTGTGATGCGTTATTACGTATCAGAAATGTAAACATTTGGGCACGTCAGGATGCCGGTAAGCAGCGAACATTATAAACTGTATACATATGTTTACATCAGAAATGGCTAATTTTTTTCACTTCTGTCACTTCCAAACGAATTAATAGACGTACACCGGTTCAAATACAGACATGATTATACAGGGTTATTACAAATGATTGAAGCGATTTCACAGCTCTACAATAACTTTATTATTTGAGATATTTTCACAATGCTTTGCACACACATACAAAAACTCAAAAATGTTTTTTTAGGCATTCACAAATGTTCGATATGTGCCCCTTTAGTGATTCGGCAGACATCAAGCCGATAGTCAAGTTCCTTCCACACTCGGCGCAGCATGTCCCCATCAACGAGTTCGAAAGCATCGTTGATGCGAGCTCGCAGTTCTGGCACGTTTCTTGGTAGAGGAGGTTTAAACACTGAATCTTTCACATAACCCCACAGAAAGAAATCGCATGGGGTTAAGTCGGGAGAGCGTGGAGGCCATGACATGAATTGCTGATCATGATCTCCACCACGACCGATCCATCGGTTTTCCAATCTCCTGTTTAAGAAATGCCGAACATCATGATGGAAGTGCGGTGGAGCACCATCCTGTTGAAAGATGAAGTCGGCGCTGTCGGTCTCCGGTTGTGGCATGAGCCAATTTTCCAGCATGTCCAGATACACGCATGAAACTTGCCCGCACGCGTTCTACTGTTTTCTCGCTCACTGCAGGCCGACCCGTTGATTTCCCCTTACAGAGGCATCCAGAAGCTTTAAACTGCGCATACCATCGCCGAATGGAGTTAGCAGTTGGTGGATCTTTGTTGAACTTCGTCCTGAAGTGTCGTTGCATTGTTATGACTGACTGATGTGAGTGCATTTCAAGCACGACATACGCTTTCTCGGCTCCTGTCGCCATTTTGTCTCACTGCGCTCTCGAGCGCTCTGGTGGCAGAAACCTGAAGTGCGGCTTCAACCAAACAAAACTTTATGAGTTTTTCTACGTATCTGTGGTGTGTCGTGACCATATGTCAATGAATGGAGCTACAGTGAATTTATGAAATCGCTTCAATCATTTGTAATAGCCCTGTACAATCAGTGACGAAGTATCAAATCTCTATCTTACGGAGACGAAGAACATTGGGCGTAAACATCTTTTATAAGGTCAAAACATGAACTTCACGTGGTTGAGCAACTACTCTGCATACTTCCTTCTCCCTTTGTACCATCATCGAACATAGCGTGCTACTGTACTGCACATCTACAAAGTGGAACAATGTTTCAGTTTCAAATTATTGCAGCTGTCCCCATTCAATACTGAACAAGGTGGGCTGCAGACAATCTGATACGACATCCGCCTGCCCGAAACCTGTTATGTCTTCTCGGCTTCACTGACAATGCACGGAAAGAGGAAATAACCGTTAGGAGATTGTCTGGAAACGGAGAAACTGCCTACTCCAACGGATGGAAGCAATACCGGAAGGTTTCCATCTTTCAGACGTAAATGGAAAGGCGGAGAACTCTCAACAAATCACATTCGGCTTCTCAGTACGGTAACACTGTGTAGAACTCAAATTATGAACTTCGGTAACTCTTCTGTATGAGGTATTGTCTTCTGCAGCTGATGCCAAACAGTGCTTGCCATCTCATGCTGCATTTTTTGTTTCTGTGTGGATCAGCAGTCTCTAAACCCACTTAGGTATTTATATATGAATGTATCTATGCATTTATGGCGGTCCGTATCTATTTCTAAACCAATGGACCGATTTAAACCAAATTTGGTACACATATCACTTTTTGTTTTGTTTTTAATCACCAGTATTCTTACTAGCTTGACGCGGACCGCAACGAATTTCTCTCTTGTGCCAGCCTTTCTGTCTCACAGTAGCATTTGCAACCTACGTCCTCAATTCTTTGCTGCATGTTTTCCTCCACAGTTTTTACCCTCTGTATCTCCCTCCAGCAACATAGATGCCTTAAGGGGCTCCGGAACGCCCTATACTTGCAATGTTAAAATAACGCTTATAAATTACATCTTTCCTCACAAAGTATTTGAGGTAGGAAGTTGAACTTTTTACAGATTATTTATTGGAATATGGGCTACAACTTAACACAGGGATTTTACAAAATTTTAGTTCAGTTATTAAAGATGATTTTTTTTTCAATTGTAATGAAAATTCACAACATTTTTTTGCAATTTTTTATTTATGTATTCAAAAATATACAGTTTTTTGGAAAAAGGCTGTGTTAAATTATGCAGAAGGTACTGTGTAACATTTACTGAAAGTTTGAAACAAATATGTTTGGAAGATCCTTAGAAAACATGTAATTAGTATGAGAAAATAGAAGTTTTGGGAATCGAGCGACAAGGATTGGATTAACTTTTTAGTGCATTCCAGGTCCATAGGATGGATTATCTTCATCCTCTGCGAACTCCTCCTCCAGCTTCCTCTTGTTCCTCCTCCTGTTTACTCTTGCTTGTATTTCTAGACTCTTTACAGCCCTGTCTGCAGCCCGAAGGCGTTCCTTGTCTAAAGCAAGCATCGCTCAAACCATGTTAGAACCTATCTTCATTCCCATATTTCTAAATACTTTGCACCTTACAATGTTGCCATCACTGAAAGTCGCAACAGCGTCATACACACCAAAGTGAAGTGTTTCTATTCCAACAAATACAGTCTTAACACTATTTACGCTTTCATTGGGGTTTTGAGTTTTTCCGTGAGTACACTTTTTCAACAGTTCAGGTGCTGCTAAGTTAGCCACAACACATACTTTATCTCACATCACTAAAATGTACCTGATGAACACGGACGTTAATAATAACACAATTTGACAGCAGTTTAACAGCGCCACAGTGGGTCACGCCCATGTAGAACACATTTCAAAAAAAATTTAAAAATGGTTGTAGTCTTCGGAATTGAATAAATTATATATCTATTAAAAGGTAATAGTCTGCAGATTCAGAAAACGCAAAAAAGTAAAAAATTGAACTTTTCATGATTTTGAGCCTTTCCGGAGCCCCTTAACAGATGCCCTTTCATCCTTTTCCTTTTTATTGTTAGTATTTTCCCTGTATTCCTTTTCCCTCGCCGTTTCTCCAGAGAACCCCCTCATCTCTTACCCTATCAGTCCGCCTAATATTCTTCTGTAGCATCACATCTCAAATGCTTCGATCCTCTTTTCCAGTATTCCCACTGTCCATGTTTCACAACTATACAATGCAGTGCTCCAAACGCACGCTCTTAGAAATTTCTTCCTCAAACTGAGGCCTACGTTTGATACCACTAGACTCATCTTGGACAGGAATGCTGTTTTTGCCAGTGCTAGTCTACTCTTTGTGCCTTTCTCGCTCCATTAATCATGGGTTATTTTATTGCCTAGTTAGTGGAATTCTTTAACTTCATCTACTTCGTGGTCACAAATGCTAAAATTTCTCGCTGTTCGCCGGCCGTGGTGGCCAAGCGGTTAAAGGCGCTACAGTCTGGAACCGCGCGACCGCTACGGTCGCAAATTCGAATCCTGCCTCGGGCATGGATGTGTGTGATGTCCTTAGGTTAGTTAGGTTTAATTAGTTCTAAGTTCTAGGCAAGTGATGACCTTAGAAGTTACGTCGCATAGTTCTCAGAGCCATTTGAACCATTTTTTTCTCGCTGTTCTCATTTCTTTCGTCTTCCTTCGATTTACTCTCAGTCCACATTCTGTACTCATTAGACTGTTCTTCCCAGTCAACAGATCCTGTAATTTTTCTTTCCTTTCACTGAGGATAGCAATGTCATCAGCGAATCTTATCACTGATATCGTTCCACCTCGAATTTTGATCCTACTCTTAAACCTTTCTTTTATTTCCGTCATTGCTTCTTCGATGGACAGACTGAACGCTAGGCCCGAAAGACTACACCCCTGTCTTACGCTCTTTTTAATCTTAGCACTTCATTCTTCAAGTCTTCTTGTTTCCTCTTGGTTCCTGTAGATATATACATTACTGGCGATTAAAATTGCTACACCAAGAAGAAATGCAGATGATAAACGAGTATTCATTGGACAGATATATTATACTAGAACTGACATCTGATTACATTTTCATGCAATTAGGGTGCATAGATACTGAGTAATCAGTGCCCAGAACAACCACCTCTGGCCGTAATAACGGCCTTGATACGCCTGGGCATTGAGTCGAACAGAGATTGGATGGCGTGTACAGGTAAAGCTGCCCGTGCAGCTTTAACACGATACCACAGTTCATCAAGAGTAGTGACTGGCGTATTGTGACGAGCCAGTTGCTCGGCCACCATTGACCAGACGTTTTCAGTCGGTGAGAGATCTGGAGAATGTTCTGACCAGGGCAGCAGTCGAACATTTTCTGTACCCAGAAAGGCCCATACAGGACCTGAAACATGCGGTCGTGCATTATCCTGCTGAAATGTAGGGTTTCGCAGGGATCGAATGAAGGGTAGAGCCACGGGTCGTAACACATCTGAAATGTAACGTCCACTGTTCACAGTGCCGTCAATGCGAACAAAAGGTGATCGAGACGTGTAACCAATGGCACCCCATACCATCACGCCATCAGATGACGAATACATGCTTCCAATGTGAGTTCACCGCGATGTCGCCAAACACGGATGCGACCAACATGATGCTGTAAACAGAACCTGGATTAATCCGAATAAAATGACGTTTTGCCGTTCGTGCACCCAAGTTCGTCGTTGAGAACACTATCGCAGACGCTCCTGTCTGTGATGCAGCGTCAATGGTAACTGCAGCCATGGTCTCCGAGCTGATAGTCCATGCTGCTGAAAACGTCGTCGAACTGTTCGCGCAGATGGTTGTTGTCTTGCAAACGTCCCCATCTGTTGACTCAGGGATCGAGACGTGGCTGCACGATCCGTTACAGCCCCGCGGATAAGATGCCTGTCATCTCGACTGCTAGCGATACGAGGCCGTTGGGATTCAGCACGGCTTTCCGTATTACCCTCCTGAACCCACCGACTCCATATTCTGCTAACAGTCATTGAATCTCGACCAACGCGAGCAGCAAAGTAGCGATACGATAAACCGCAATCGCGATAGGCTACAATCCGACCTTTATCAAAGTCGGAAACGTGATGGTACGCATACCTCTTCCTTACACGAGGCATCACAATGACGTTTCACCAGGCAATGCCGGTCAACTGCTGTTTGTGCATGAGAAATCGATTGGAAACTTTCCTCATGTCAGCACGTTGTTGGTGTCGCCACCGGCGCCAACTTTGTGTGAATGCTCTGAAAAGCTAATCATTTGCATATCACAGCATTTTCTTCCTGTCGGTTAAATTTCGCGTCTGGAGCACGTCATCATCGTGGTGTAGCAATTTTAATGGCTAGTATCGTATATTACCCATCTTTACCAACAGCTTACCCCTGTTTGTCTCAGACTTTCGTGCATATCGTGTCTTTTTGCATAGTCATATGATTTTTCCAGGTCGACAAATCCCATGTACGTGTCTTTTTCTACAGTCTTCTTCCACTGTCAACCGCAACATCAAAATTTCATCTCCGGTGCGTATACCTTTCCTAGAGGAAAATTGATCGTTATTTAACACATTCTGAATCAATTTTTTCCATATTCTGCTAACAGTCATTGTATCTCGACCAACGCGAGCAGCAATGTCGCGATACGATGTCAACTATTGATGTCAGTAACTTGAATGCACGAGTTGTTAAGCTGAATGTGTGATAATTCTCGCACTTGGAATTGTGTGGACGATATTTTTTCCGAAACTCTTATGGTACGTCGTCAGTCTCATAGATTGTACACACCAACGTGAATAGCCATTTTGTTACCACTTCCCCCGGTGCTTTTAGAAATTCTGATGGAATGTTACCTACTCCGTCCGATCTTAAGTCGAACAAGGATCTTTTAAACTCTGATTCTAATATTGGATTGTACTTGCCTCTTTCGCCGATTGACTGAAATATTCCTTTGGTTACCCACAGTATCCCCGCAGTTACTTTCCTTGTATCTATGGTTTTCTTTCCAACTTCTGTGATTGCCGTTCTTCAAGCTGTACAGTACTCTTCAACTGAACTGTGAACTGAGCTATTCATTATTGCAATATTGCAGCTTCAGAAAATTTCAAACATATCTCTTCATTCATTAGAACTCCCGCAGTTGACCTCACGCGCATTCATTCTTCATGACTAGTCTATTAAATTTCAGCCTACTCTTTATCATTATTAAATTGAGGTATACGTCTTTATCTGCTCCTCGGTACACCTTACAGTCCAATCCAATATCCGGAATCTCTGCCTGACCATGATGTAATCTAACTGGACTTCTCCTGTACCTCTTGGTCCTTCCCAAAAATACCTCTTCCTCTTGTGATTCGCTATTACTAAATGAAATTTATTTCCGAACTCAATTACTCTTTCTCCTCGCTTATTCTTGGCACCAGAGCCTATAATTTCCAATTTCTCATTCTTCTTTTTCTTGTCTTAATACCCCATTCCACTGCCCCATGATTATTAGATTTTAATCTCCATTTCCATAATGAATTACGCGTTGAGTACCCTCATTTACGATCTCTGTCTTCTTTTCTCCTGCTCGCGACGTCGCCATGCATGCGAGAAGTATTGTTATTGGTTTTGATTTGCTGTCGATTCTCATGAGAACAACCCTATCACTGAACGTTTCATAGTAACACACTTTGTGCCCTACCTTTCTACGCCCATTATACTCATTTCTGCTGCTGTTGGTATTACGCTACACTCATCTGAACTGAAATCCTTGTATTCTTTCCATTTCACTTCATTGGTCTCCACTATAGCTAGACTGGGCCTTAGTATTTGCCTATTCAGATTTTATAGCTTCCCTACCACTTTCTAACTTCTGATATTCTTTTATCAACTTGTGACATTTTCTCATCGTCACCTTCCCATTGACCCACTTTGTATGGATTAAGATTCACAATAACTTAGCACGGAACAGAACCGTACAGGTTAGCTACAGAGCTTAAACTGAGCACTAGACTTAGCCACTGTTTCTATGTTTCGATACAGTGTATCGATACCTGGAACTGTTTCAGTGTTTCGGAACGGCTATGGTTCACTGTTTCGAAACAGTGGTGTTTCATTCCGCCCTTGTCTCGGATCTCGAGCCAGACACAGAAAATGTATCGTTGTTTCAAAATAAGACTGTTTCAGTCCACCTGCGCCTGGAACGGACTAATTGTATCGAAACAGTGATGTTTCATTCCGCTCTGTGTCGGACGAGATTCGGGCTCGGCACAGGTACTGAAACACAACATACCACTTCATGAAACACTTTCAAGAGTGTCGAAATCTTTTGACAAGCAATAGCATGAAGCTCAAGATATCCGAAAATAAAGCTTCGTTTCTAGCTGACTGTCCTATTCCGAAATGGCGTAACATCTGCTTTATAAACACTAACCAAACAATAAAACAACGCATACTACGAGGGCAGTTCAATAAGTAATGCAACACATTTTTTTTCTCGGCCAATTTTGGTTGAAAAAACCGGAAATTTCTTGTGGAATATTTTCAAACATTCCCGCTTCATCTCGTATAGTTTCATTGACTTCCGACAGGTGGCAGCGCTGTACGGAGCTGTTAAAATGGCGTCTGTAGCGGATGTGCGTTGCAAACAACGGGCAGTGATCGAGTTTCTTTTGGCGTGAAACCAGGGCATCTCAGATATTCATAGGCGCTTGGAGAATGTCTACGGTGATCTGGCAGTGGACAAAAGCACGGTGAGTCGTTGGGCAAAGCGTGTGTCATCATCGCCGCAAGGTCAAGCAAGACTGTCTGATCTCCCGCGTGCGGGCCGGCCGTGCACAGCTGTGACTGCTGCAATGGCGGAGCGTGTGAACACACTCGTTCGAGATGATCGACGGATCACCATCAAACAACTCAGTGCTCAACTTGACATCTCTGTTGGTAGTGCTGTCACAATTGTTCACCAGTTGGGATATTTAAAGGTTTGTTCCCGCTGGGTCCCTCGTTGTCTAACCGAACACCATAAAGAGCAAAGGAGAACCATCTGTGCGGAATTGCTTGCTCGTCATGTGGCTGAGGGTGACAATTTGTTGTCAAAGATTGTTACAGGCGATGAAACATGGGTTCATCGCTTCGAACCTGAAACAAAACGGCAATCAATGGAGTGGCGCCACACCCACTCCCCTACCAAGAAAAATTTTAAAGCCATACCCTCAGCCGGTAAAGTCACAGTTACAGTCTTCTGGGACGCTGAAGGGGTTATTCTGTTCGATGTCCTTCCCCATGGTCAAACGATCAACTCTGAAGTGTATTGTGCTACTCTTCAGAAATTGAAGAAACGACTTCAGCGTGTTCGTAGGCACAAAAATCTGAACGAACTTCTCCTTCTTCATGACAACGCAAGACCTCACACAAGTCTTCGCACCCGAAAGGAGCTCACAAAACTTCAGTGGACTGTTCTTCCTCATGCACCCTACAGCCTCGATCTCACACCGTCGGATTTCCATATGTTTGGCCCAATGAAGGACGCAATCCGTGGGAGGCACTACGCGGATGATGAAGAAGTTATTGATGCAGTACGACGTTGGCTCCGACATCGACCAGTGGAATGGTACCGTGCAGGCATACAGGCCCTCATTTCAAGGTGGCGTAAGGCCGTAGCATTGAATGGAGATTACGTTGAAAAATAGTGTTGTGTAGCTAAAAGATTGGGGAATAACCTGGTGTATTTCAATGCTGAATAAAACAACCCCTGTTTCAGAAAAAAAAGTGTTGCATTACTTATTGAACTGCCCTCGTAGATGCAGAAGCTGCCACAGCGCCACTCCGAAGTCAGCCGACTGTATCAACTTCAGACTGGCTGTCAGCAGGCACTTAGCTCGCTTTGAGAACTCCATCATTCGCCGCAAGACCGATGGCGCTTCATATGCAGACGGGGGTCACCGCTAATGTCCACACCTTCAACAGAGCAAATAGTATCCGGTCACCCATTTTCATAAGTGTGGCGCACTCAAGACTTCAGAGAGTACCGCACCACAACCGACAAGCCGAGCTCGTAACACTCGCAGAGCAGCACCTGCATCGGCTGGCATCACCAACCATACAGATGTCCGCCTGTACCGCGGTTGCCAACCCACGAGCATCACGCCTGTGTGTAGCGACTGGTCGAGGCCACGTTAAACGCCGGAGCACTCACCTACGGCGGGCGGATAGTTCTCTTCCGTGCGCCGAGTCATGCACAGTCTACGTTTACCGCCGAGTCTACAAGCTGCAGTGTTCGTCAATCGTCTCTGAGACTTTGGCGCAGTAGGCGTCATTCAGAGGCACGGTGTCGTAGTGCTTCAGTATTCTAGAGGACTTGTAATAATTTGAGGCATCTAATTGTGCTGGACAATTCACAAGAAGAAACATCGTTTAAATTGAGTATTTCTTCATATTTAGTAAATATCATTTGATTATTAATTGTTGGGGACCTAAGTGATTGAAAATAGCGTGTGATGTCCTCCTACATTCTCAACAGGTGCACTCGGAGATCTAGGGGGGAGGGGGGGGAGGGGGAGGAGGACACGACAGTTCTTGCAAGACTGCCTTTAACAAGACTGCAATTAACGTTGGCGCCACCATAAGCAGTTACTAGAAGCGACCAGTCATTGAACCAAGGACGATAATCAATTAGACGAACAACAGTAAATGCAGCATAGGAAGATAAGTACGCGGTGCATTCAAGTTCTAAGGCCTCCGATTTTTTTTTTCTAATTAACTACTCACGCGAAATCGATGAAACTGGCGTTACTTCTCGACGTAATCGCCCTGCAGACGTACACATTTTTCACAACACTGACGCCATGATTCCATGGCAGCGGCGAAGGCTTCTTTAGGAGTCTGTTTTGACCACTGGAAAATCGCTGAGGCAATAGCAGCACGGCTGGTGAATGTGCGGCCACGGAGAGTGTCTTTCGTTGTTGGAAAAAGCCAAAAGTCACTAGAAGCCAGGTCAGGTGAGTAGGGAGCATGAGGAATCACTTCAAAGTTGTTATCACGAAGAAACTGTTGTGTAACGTTAGCTCGATGTGCGGGTGCGTTGTCTTGGTGAAACAGCCCACGCGCAGCCCTTCCCGGTTGTTTTTGTTGCAGTGCAGGAAGGAATTAGTTCTTCAAAACATTTTCGTAGGATGCACCTGTTACCGTAGTGCCCTTCGGAACGCAATGGCTCAGGATTACGCCCTCGCTATCCCAGTACATGGACATCATCATTTTTTCAGCACTGGCGGTTACCCGAAAGTTTTTTTGTGGCGGTGAATCTGTGTGCTTCCATTGAGCTGACTGGCGCTTTGTTTCTGGATTGAAAAATGGCATCCACGTCTGATCCATTGTCACAACCGACGAAAAGGAAGTCCCATTCATGCTGTCGATGCGTGTCAACATTGCTTGGCAACGTACCACACGGGCAGCCATGTGGTCGTCTCTCAGCATTCGTAGTACCCGCCTGGATGACACTTTTCGCATTTTCAGGTCGTCATGCAGGATTGTGTGCACAGAATCCACAGAAATGCCAACTCGAGGCGATCAGTTCAACAGTCATTCGGCGATCCCCCAAAACAGTTCTCTCCACTTTCTCGATCATCTCGTCAGACCAGCTTGTGCGAGCCCGAGGTTGTTTCGGTTTGCTGTCACACGATGTTCTGCCTTCATTAAACTGTCGCACCCACGAACGCAGTTTCGACACATCCATAACTCCGTCACCACATGTCTGCAACTGTCGATGAATTTCAATTGGTTTCACACCACGTAAATTCAGAAAAAGGATGATTGCATGCTGTTCAAGTACAGAAAACGTCGCCAGTTTAAGTATTTAAAACAGTTCTCATTCTCACCGCTGGCGGTTAAATTCCATCTGCCGTACGGTGCTGCCATCTCTGGGACGTATTGACAATGAACGCGGCCTCATTTTAAAACAATGCGCATGTTTCTATCTCTTTCCAATCCGGAGAAAAAAAATCGGAGGCCTTAGAACTTGAATGCACCTCGTACTTCCTGTCATTTACATTTGCCAGCTTCTAAATAAGAGTGAGTGAATGTTACCCGTGCAATTGTATGTTTTTGTGTCTGTACTATAAAGGTCTACCTGGAATACAGCTCTTACAACTACAGACACAACATTGAGCCATGATCGGCTCTCGCTGATGCTGTTTTTCTTGTTTGGAATTTTGTCACCATCGAGTGGCGTCTTAGTGCTCCCTCAGTTACTACCTCAACCAGTTGCTCACTTGCCTCTATCAGTGGCAGCAGCAGCATTTATCGATACATCTGCATCTACTACATCTACATTTATACTCCGCAAGCCACCCAACGGTGTGTGGCGGAGGGCACTTTACGTGCCACTGTCATTACCTCCCTTTCCTGTTCCAGTCGCGTATGGTTCGCGGGAAGAACGACTGTCTGAAAGCCTCTGTGCGCGCTATAATCTCTCTAATTTTACATTCGTGATCTCCTCGGGAGATACCTCATCCAGAAACGCACCCTCTCGAAACCTGGCGAGCAAGCTACACCGCGATGCAGAGCGCCTCTCTTGCAGAGTGTGCCACTTGAGTTTGTTAAACATCTCCGTAACGCTATCACGGTTACCAAATAACCCGGTGACGAAACGCGCCGCTCTTCTTTGGTTCTTCTCTATCTCCTCCGTCAACCCGACCTGGTACGGATCCCACACTGATACGCAATACTCAAGTATAGGTCGAACGAGTGTTTTGTAAGCCACCTCCTTTGTTGATGGACTACATTTTCTAAGGACTCTCCCAAGGAATCTCAACCTGGTACCCGCCTTCCCAACAATTAATTTTATATGATCATTCCACTTCAAATCGATCCGCACGCATACTCCCAGATATTTTACAGAAGTAACTGCTACCAGTGTTTGTTCTGCCATCATATAATCATACAATAAAGGATCCTTCTTTCTATGTATTCGCAATACATTACATTTGTCTATGTTAAGGGTCAGTTGCCACTCCCTGCACCAAGTGCCTATCCGCTGCAGATCGTCCTGCATTTCGCTACAATTCTCTAATGCTGCAACTTCTCTGTATATTACAGCATCATCCGCGAAAAGCCGCATGGAACTTCCGACACTATCTACCAGGTCATTTATATATATTGTGAAAAGCAATGGTCCCATAACACTCCCTTGTGGCACGCCAGAGGTTAGTTTAACGTCTGTAGACGTCTCTCCATTGATAACAACATGCTGTGTCCTGGTTGCTAAAAACTCTTCAATCCAGCCACACAGCTGGTCTGATATTCCGTAGGCTCTTACTTTGTTTATCAGGCGACAGTGCGGATCTGTATCGAACGCCTTCCGTAAGTCAAGAAAAATAGCATCTACCTGGGAGCCTGTATCTAAAATTTTCTGGGTCTCATGAACAAATAAAGCGAGTTGGGTCTCACATGATCGCTGTTTCCGGTATCCATGTTGATTCCTACATAGTAGATTCTGGGTTTCCAAAAACGACATGATACTCGAGCAAAAAACATGTTCTAAAATTCTACAACAGATCGACGTCAGAGATATAGGCCTATAGTTTTGCGCAACTGCTCGACGACCCTTCTTGAAGACTGGGACTACCTGCGCTCTTTTCCAATCATTTGGAACCTGCCGTTCCTCTAGAGACTTGCGGTACACGGCTGTTAGAAGGGGGGCAAGTTCTTTCGCGTACTCTGTGTGGAATCAAATTGGTATCCCGTCAGGTCCAGTGGACTTTCCTCTGTTGTGTGTTTCCAGTTGCTTTTCTATTTCTTGGACACTTATTTCGATGTCAGCCATTTTTCGTTTGTGCGAGGATTTAGAGAAGGAACTGCAGTGCGGTCTTCCTCTGTGAAACAGCTTTGGAAAAAGGTGTTTAGTATTTCAGCTTTACGCGTGTCATCCTCTGTTTCAATGCCTTCATCATCCCGGAGTGTCTGGATATGCTGTTTCGATCCAGTTACTGATTTAACGTAAGACCAGAACTTCCTAGGATTTTCTGCCAAGTCGGTACATAGAATTTTACTTTCGAATTCACTGAACGCTTCACGCATAGCCCTCCTTACGCTAACTTTGACATCGTTTAGCTTCTGTTTGTCCTGAGAGGTTTTGGCTGCGTTTAAACTTTGAGTGAAGCTCTCTTTGCTTTCGCAGTAGTTTCCTAACTTTGTTGTTGTACCACGGTGGGTTTTTCCCGTCCCTCACAGTTTTACTCGGCACGTACCTGTCTAAAACGCATTTTACGACTGCCTTGAACTTTTTCCATAAACACTCAACATTGTCAGTGTCGGAACAGAAAATTTCGTTTTGATCTGTTAGGATACAAGTACAGTTGTACCGTCCTTAGAGTGGCCGCTATATTTCCGCGTCGTGGTGTGTGTGAGGCAGTTGGTCGGTTGCGACGGAGCAGTGAGGAAGTCACCGCGGCGTGAGGTCAGGCGAGGGCCTCTGGGAGGTGTGTACGCGCGGTCGGAGTTGTGTGGCACTAGCTGCGAGAGCTGCAGGGTTCGTCGCCCACTGCACCTGCATGCTGGAGTTGAGTAGTCAGTGAACCTGTTATGAAACCTCAACTGCTCTGAGATCGCTTCGTTGAACGCAGGTTCTTGCTTCCTCGGCTGTTCCCGCAAGCAGCAATGTGATGGTGTGCTGGAGTCGGAAATACACTCCTGGAAATGGAAAAAAGAACACATTGACACCGGTGTGTCAGACCCACCATACTTGCTCCGGACACTGCGAGAGGGCTGTACAAGCAATGATCACACGCACGGCACAGCGGACACACCAGGAACCGCGGTGTTGGCCGTCGAATGGCGCTAGCTGCGCAGCATTTGTGCACCGCCGCCATCAGTGTCAGCTAGTTTGCCGTGGCATACGGAGCTCCATCGCAGTCTTTAACACTGGTAGCATGCCGCGACAGCGTGGACGTGAACCGTATGTGCAGTTGACGGACTTTGAGCGAGGGCGTATAGTGGGCATGCGGGAGGCCTGGAGGACGTACCGCCGAATTGCTCAACACGTGGGGCGTGAGGTCTCCACAGTATATCGATGTTGTCGCCAGTGGTCGGCGGAAGGTGCACGTGCCCGTCGACCTGGGACCGGACCGCAGCGACGCACGGATGCACGCCAAGACCGTAGGATCCTACGCAGTGCCGTAGGGGACCGCACCGCCACTTCCCAGCAAATTAGGGACACTGTTGCTCCTGGGGTAGCGGCGAGGACCATTCGCAACCGTCTCCATGAAGCTGGGCTACGGTCCCGCACACCGTTAGGCCGTCTTCCGCTCACGCCCCAACATCGTGCAGCCCGCCTCCAGTGGTGTCGCGACAGGCGTGAATGGAGGGACGAATGGAGACGTGTCGTCTTCAGCGATGAGAGTCGCTTCTGCCTTGGTGCCAATGATGGTCGTATGCGTGTTTGGCGCCGTGCAGGTGAGCGCCACAATCAGGACTGCATACGACCGAGGCACACAGGGCCAACACCGGGAATCATGGTGTGGGGAGCGATCTCCTACACTGGCCGTACACCACTGGTGATCGTCGAGGGGACACTGAATAGTGCACGGTACATCCAAACCGTCATCGAACCCATCGTTCTACCATTCCTAGACCGGCAAGGAACTTGCTGTTCCAACAGGACAATGCACGTCCGCATGTATCCCGTGCCACCCAACGTGCTCTAGAAGGTGTAAGTCAACTACCCTGGCCAGCAAGATCTCCGGATCTGTCCCCCATTGAGCACGTTTGGGACTGGATGAAGCGTCGTCTCACGCGGTCTGCACGTCCAGCACGAACGCTGGTCCAACTGAGGCGCCAGGTGGAAATGGCATGGCAAGCCGTTCCACAGGACTACATCCAGCATCTCTACGATCGTCTCCATGGGAGAATTGCAGCCTGCATTGCTGCGAAAGGTGGATATACACTGTACTAGTGCCGACATTGTGCATGCTCTGTTGCCTGTGTCTATGTGCCTGTGGTTCTGTCAGTGTGATCATGTGATGTATCTGACCCCAGGAATGTGTCAATAAAGTTTCCCCTTCCTGGGACAATGAATTCACGGTGTTCTTATTTCAATTTCCAGGAGTGTATTTTGCAGCCGTCTTCCTGTCTGGCGTTTAACTTTTGAAATTATTATAATTTATTAGTGAAGTGCACCAGTGGTATCTTCTGCCTTGTAGCCGTTAACGTTCCGGTTACCTGCCTTGGTCGTTAGCGTAGTTTTCTGGCAGTGTGTTTTGCTAACCGTGTTGATGCTGTCCAGCACAGTGTGTAGTTCGACAGCTCGATGTTGTTCTCCCTTTTTCTTTGAGTGGTTATTTTGCCTTGACTGTGTTTAGACGCCGATTATTAAGACATAGTCCTGCTGTGATCCTTGTCCTCGCTGATATTTTTGGTTGTCGTCCCGTTGGTTGGGTGGAAGGGAATTGATTGGGTTGTTGGTTGGCTCTTCAGCCCTTCCTAGGTCGTGCTGTCACTCTATTATTCAGTGTTACGCTTGGCTTCCTGTCTCACCTAAACTGTTGTTAGAGTTTCCTCCCCAGGATGACCCTTGGAACACTTCTGAGCGCCACTGCTCTGTTGTTTGTTCAAATGGTTCAAATGGCTCTGAGCACTAGGGACTCAACTGCAGTGGTCATAAGTCCCCTAGAACTTAGAACTACTTAAACCTAACTAACCTAAGGACAGCACACAACACCCAGCCATCACGAGGCAGAGAAAATCCCTGACCCCGCCGGGAATCGAAACCGGGAGCCCGGGCGTGGGAAGCGAGAACGCTACCGCACGACCACGAGATGCGGGCTCTGTTGTTTGTTTGTGATTGTGATTTTCTTTTGTCGCCAGTAGTCCGCCAGGCCTTCAGCTATGTATTAATTTTGTCTTTTCTATGTTCAGTATATGGCCTGCAGCCCAAGCTTATGTCAAGTGTTTTAAGGTTAGGCCTTCAGCCGTATTTTATTTAAAATTCTTGTTTGCTCTGTATTTAGGCCTTCAGCCGTGTTTGATTTAAAATCTGTGGCCTTCAGCCGTAATGTGTAAATTCCTGTCTGTAAGGTTTCTGTTTAAATATTTTGAATTCTTAAAATGGCCTTCAGCTATACTGTGTAAATGCTTATCGTAAGATTGTCTTTAACTATTTTGAATAATTGTTTGGGTCTTCGGCCATGAAGATATTTCAATTTTTTTTTAATATGGCTTTTAGCCGAAATTTTTAAATGCTTGCCTTTTAAAGAATTTCCTTTGGTCACCTGGAATTTTACTTGGGCCTTCAGCCGAGAAGATATTTTAATTTTACTTAAGTAAGGCCTTCAGCCTTTGTTACTGAGAAGTAACTTGGGCCCTTAGCGGTGAACTGATCCTTGTTGTTTTAAAGAGGATAAAGTTGTGTGTTCTTGTGTAACTAAGAGTAACTGGTCTTGGCCCCTTTCCACAACCTGATCCGCTCTGTCCAGCGAAACCAGATTTCAAACACACCAGGTGATTTTTGAGGAGCGAAAACGTAGACATGAACAACCATGATGTCCGCCAAGCCATTCATAGCTGGGAAGACGTGTCGCATTGTGAGGTAAATACATAGAGGCGAGCTAACACCTCTCTGCCCTGTCGCAAAATGGATTCACGTAACACACTGGATGCAACAGGTGTAACTAGATCAGCAGGATACCTGCAACAAAGTCAGCAGAAGCCTACTTGCGTAACAAATACAGCTGTCACCCAGCGACCATCCCCCTTCCCCAACAATCCCCCTTCCCCAACAACAATACATTTCGATTAAATTTTCGGAAGTACTGTTTATATCTAGCGCCAATTATTTTCATTAAAATGGCTAGACCTTGAATTATTCCTTGATAGTGAAAAAATAAAACGATGGTACGGTATTATCGGCTGGGGTAGTGCGGCCACCTATAGCAGCCGGCCGCGGTGGCCGAGCGGTTCTAGGCGCTCAGTCCGGAGCCGCGCGACTGCTGCGGTCGCGGGTTCGAATCCTGCCTCGGGCATGAATGTGTGTGATGTCCTTAGGTTAGTTAGCTTTAAGTAGTTCTAAGTTCTAGGGGACTGATGACCACAGAAGTCCCATAGTGCTCAGAGCCATTTGAACCATTTGAAACACCTATAGCAATTATTTCTAGTTGGGGCCACTTTGACGACTTGTGCGTCGGTGACGATGAGATGAAATGATGAGGACAGCACAAATACTCAGTCCCCGAATGGAGTCACTCTCCTGTCCATCCAGGAGTCGAACCCAGAATTCTAGGTCATAGAGGCAGCAACACTAACCACTAGACCAAGAGCTGCGGAACTAGATATTGAAAGCCAATGCAAATGGATCAAGGATATTGAGTCATAAGGTCTCACCATTGTTGTTCACAGCCGTAATCGAACATACCTGCCACAGTGTGAGTGTTGTGGAAGAAGTCTCGCGTGTCCGTCTCTCACAAGAGCTCAGAACGTTTTTTTTTTTTCCTTTGGTTTTATCTGTGGAGGGCACAATCTGTGTTCGTGCTAACCAATCAGGAATCAGTACATACTGCCACTGTACATCAGCTTTTAATGTTACTTTATATCAACAGCGGTTTTGAAACAGTAAATAATTCCAGATGACTTTGTGGGAGACTGACTCTCTTTGCCTATAAGTTTTCAATTTAGGAAGATGTCTTTATATGAAATATAACTTAAACAATTTAGTAGAGGTTGAAAATACCACTTCAGTTGTAAGATTCTTTCTAGTTTGCAATGATTAAACCACGACATGTTTCGCGATCTTACACGCCCATCATCAGATGCCGTCATCAGGAGCTAATAATAATCTTTACACGCAGTAGTAAGGCAAACTCGGATAATATCGTGATCCGTTTAATTTCGTGATATTCCTTCATCAAGCAGTACAAGGCTATGCGAGCTGAGAATGTGATTCCTTTTCTCCCTCATAGACGGAAGGAACTGTACTTTTTCGTGCTGTAGTTATAATTACGCTAGCAATGCTTCTTATGTGACTTCCAGGAACTTCTAAGGAAAGTGAACGGTTATTGTCAAACCTCCTCTTGAGAAAACTCGTTTGAAATTGTTGAAGCTTTTTAAGTTGAATTTGGTCGAATTTTCAAATTTTGCAGCAGGATATGGTGAGGAGAAAGTTCCGTTTAATATTTTGTACATGAAATTTTGTATTAAGTTAGTGCATTTTCCATCAGTTACTTAAATTTGGAGCATCTTCCCTTAGCCTCTTTGTGTTACGGCTTAAATTCAAGCGCCAGCACGCCAGTCGGGAATGAAGAGCAGAGAGGACGTGCGAAGACGTCAGCCACTCGCTCGCTGATCGAGACCTCTCCAGGACGACAGCGCAACACCAGCGGCCCCTATACGAAGCCGGCATAAGCGCCGCGCCCGACTGGTCGCGACCCAATCGAACAGCAGCCACAAGATTAGCGACTTGCATAGAAGCGTCAAAGTTCATTAATTCGCCTGAACTCTCTATGTATGAGACATTGACATTGTTATACGGAAGAAACTTGATTATTTCGTATGTCGCCCTTTGCTTGCGAACATCTGTGTATCACAAAGGTAAGTATTGTAATTGCACATTTTGTAATAAAACTCAGTGATACGATTTGTTTGAATGTTGTCTAGCGATCCGAGAAAACAGGTTTCCTAGGCACCCCATATTGACGACTAGGCTGGATTTAACACTTTCCGTACTTTCAGCAAGGAAAATCCCATTGAACATATAGCCTCGTGTTTCAGTTGGGCATAACAAAGCCATGTATTGAAAAAAAAAAAAAACATACTGGAATGTACACTACTGGCCATTAAAATTGCTACACCACGAAGTTGACGTGCTACAGACGCGAAATTTAACCGACAGGTAGAAGATGCTGTGATATGCAAATGATTAGCTTTTCAGAGAATTAACACAAGGTTGGCGCCGGTGGCGACACCTACAACGTGCTGACATGAGGAAAGTTTCCAACCGGTTTCTCATACACAAACAGCAGTTTACCGGCGTTGCCTGGTGAAACGTTGTTGTGTTGCCTCGTGTAAGGAGGAGAAATGCGTCCCATCACGTTTCCGACTTTGATAAACGTCGGATTGTAGACTATCGCGATTGCAGTTTCTGGTATCGCGACATTGCTTCTCGCGTCGGTTGAGATCCAATGTATGTTAGCAGAATATGGAATCGATGGGTTCGGGAGGGTAATACGGAACGCCGTGCTGGATCCCAACGGCCTCGTATCACTAGCAGTCGAGATGACAGGCATCTTATCCGCATGGCTGTAACTGATCGTGCAGCCACGTCTCGATCCCTGAGTCAACAGATGGGGATGTTTGCAAGACAACAACCATCTGCAGGAACAGTTCGACGACGTTTGCAGCAGCATGGACTATCAGCTCGGAGACTATGGCTGCGGTTACCCTTGACGCTGCATCACAGAAAGGAGCGCCTGCGATGGTGTACTCAACGACGAACCTGGGAACACGAAAGGAAAAACGTCATTTTTTCGGTGTTTGGCAACATCGAGGTGAACGCACATTGGAAGCATGTATTCGTCATCGCCATACTGGCGTATCACCCGGCATGATGGTATGGGGTGCCATTGGTTACACGTCTCGATCACCTTTTGTTCGCATTGACGGCACTTTGAACAGTGGACGCTACATTTCAGATGTGTTACGACCCGTGGCTCTATCCTTCATTCGATCCCGGCGACACCCTACATTTCACCAGGATAATGCACGACCGCATGTTTCATATCCTGTATGGGCCTTTCTGGGTACAGAAAATGTTCGACTGCTGCCCTGGCCAGCACATTCTCCAGATCTCTCACCGACTGAAAACGTCTGGTCAATGGTGGCCGAGCAGCTGGCTCGTCACAATACGCGTCACTACTCTTGATGAACTGTGGTATCGTGTTGAAGCTGCATGGGCAGCTGAACCTGTACACACCATCCAAGCTCTGTTTGACTCAATGCTCGGTCGTATTGAGGCCCTTATAACGGCCAGAGGTGGTTGTTCTGGGTGCTGATTTCTCAGAATCTATGCACCCAAATTGCGTGAAAATGTAATCACATGTCAGTTCTAGTATAATATATTTGTCCAATGAATGCCCGTTTATCATCTGCATTTCTTTTTGGTGTAGCAATTTTAATTGCCAGTAGTTTAGTTCCATGTATAACGTCACATGGTGACAAAATTTAAATTATGTCAGTCACTTATCCTTAATTTCCTGCAACGCTGGATTGCATACGTATATGGGATTTTTTTTCTATTTCAGATGCCTGAGAGGTAAATAGGGGGCAAAATATTTTTCAATGGACTGAAAAATGCTATTTCATGTGTTTTGGAGAATACACTGCACTGCATACAGTGCATCTAAACTTACAGTTTTAGATCGAATGAAGGCTACAATTCCCGTAGCAGTAAAGCCACAAATAAAAAAGGGAAGCCATTTATTCTTTCGGTGGAACAAGAAGCTGAACTGTCGAGTTACACCATAAGAATGCGAGAGCTTGGTTTTAGGTTAACTGCCGCAGATGTGCGAAGAGAAGCATTTTAACTATCAACCCTAAATGCTGATAAGAAGAGTTCTTTCAACTCAGACGAGGGTACTGCAGGATGGGGTTTGTGGGTTGGTTACAAGAAAAGATACGGGCTTGTAATGTAGCAGACTGAAAATATATCTGATAGAGCTATGACGTCCCCAAGAGAAATTATGAATGGTTTTTATGACAGCAGGGACTAGAGCAGACAGGGTTACGGAACACCTTAGAAGGAATTTGGAAACTCGATGAAATTGGGTTCAAATTGTTCAAATGTTTGTGGAATCTTATGGGACTTAACTGCTAAGGTCATCAGTCCCTAAGCTTACACACTACTTAACCTAAATTATCCTAAGGACACACACACACACACACACCCATGCCCGAGGAAGGACTCGAACCTCCGCCGGGACCAGCCGCACAGTCCATGACTGCAGCGCCTAAGACAGCGCGGCTAATCCCGCGCGGCAAATTGGCTTCAGTTCCGTTCCAAAAGCTTCAAAAGTGGTTAGTCCGTAAGGTGCAAATAGGGTAATGCAACAGACAACTGATGAAAGAAGTTCTTGTCATCAGCATTTGCTGGAGAAAGTGCACCAAATGTGGTTGTTTTTAAGGAGATGAGTGTTGCAGCTGCGATTCAGAAAAGTGCTCCACTTAAATGTCTCATAACTGTCTCTAAAAACGGGTGGATTAATTCTGAGATGTTCATGATATTCCTTCAGCATTTTCTGTCACATGTTCCTCTTGTGAGACCGTTAATGTTGGTTATGGGTTCTTACCATAGTCATCTAACTGCCGAAGCACTTCAGTTCAGCGAGGGAAATGGGTTATTGCTCTTCATTATCGGTGTCCTCGCTACATTAAAATTTGCCTGTCATTCATGAAACAAAATTTGTCTTAGGTCTTATCTTACGTAAGCCTGGCTAAGTCGCCTCGTTTTAGTTAGCAGTTTTTGAACTGCTCCTACTTTTAATGTGTCCCTTTTGGTGCTATTCGTGCTAACTATTAATTGGTGTAGAAGTTTTTGACAGCGTGGACTTTATGGTTTAGCTACCTTCCATTTTGTTTACTAACGAGGTGCTTTTTGTTAATAGCGGTGACACTTTCGTATGTTCTTTGAACTCATGACATGATACGTTATTTCACGTCGCCTTATGCTTCCCTAATAAATTAAAAATTCGCAGGTCACTCATTGAAAGGAAAAATAGAATCATCGTGTTTTATGGTTTACTCAGAAGCTTTAAGTAGATGGCTTCGAGTTAGGAGTTTTACTACAGTTCTGTGCTGCTTCTGGTTCAAATGGCTCTGATCACTATGGGACTCAACTTCTGAGGTCATCAGTCCCCTAGAACGTTGAGCTACTTAAACCTAATTACCCTAAGGACATCACACACATCCATGCCCGAGACAGGATTCGAACCTAGGACCGTAGCGGTCGCGCGGTTCCAGACTGAAGCGCCTAGAACCGCTCGGCCACTCAGGCCGGCTGTACTGCTTCTGTTCATTGTATTCATTTAACACTCGTAATGTACTCTTAACGGTCTTCATTCAGCTTTCTTGTAATGTTTATTTTTTTCCTTGTAAATCACGAATTCAAATTGGTCCCGTGCCCGTGCTGTGCGCTCTCTGGCAGTACGCGGAGTCCTGCACTCGGCCATCGCAGCGCGCGGTGTCACAGCACAAATTCGAAGCGGCTTGGTGTCCCTGCAAAAGCCTCTCCGCAGTGCCGTATGATTGTTAGCAGCGCGTGCCGTATGATTGTTCGCCTGTCTGGGTCACTTCCATTCAAGTGGACTCTCCCAATATTCCACTGTTTTCGTTTATCTCAGCCAGCGTCAGTAGTATCATTGGTGTGTGTCGTTACGTGGTGACGTGAACGTTTGAGTTTAGTTCCTTTGTTCGTCTGTTTCGTTTTTCTCTCTGTTAAAATGCTAACCATTGAAGAACTTGTGGTTTTAGTCGGACAAGTGTTCAAAGCTGGCGGTAAATACACAGTTTCAGTTCGTCAAACATTTAATTCAGTTCTACCGGAGACAAATTCCTACAACGCGATGCTGTGGGAGATTTGATTAACATATTTCGAAGTACGGGTTCATTGACAGATGCACCGAGAAGTGGTCGTCCTAGCATATTTTCTCAGAGTAAACTAGTCTATATTTGGTTATCACTGTTAGCATTCAACCGCGATTCTTAAACATATATTTTAACAACGCGTTTCAAGAGAGAATGCTCCCATCATCAGGTTGTAAAATCTATGTTATGAAATTAAAGGGACCAAAAAGACAAAATATCATCACCAATAGTTGGGAAGTCCATATAGTGAAACAGATTTAAAAGTATATTGGACTGTGCGTCCACGTCTTACAATGAAGTTGTTGACACAAGTCTATGGCCGTCCCATAGCTACCAAATATGCTGTCGCACTGTGCCGGCTCGGGAGCTGTTGTGGACTGACGTGCCTAGGTGTTGTGGCGTGGTTACAGCCGTGTGCTTGACGGTAACGCTATGCTATTGGGCGCCTGATTTCCTTATTACATTGGTCTGCCATCGTTAGCCTCTCGCAACTCTGTCAGTGACATGCTACAAGTTAAGTCGCATACCTACCCTAAAATAATTCTAAAAACCCGCTAAAAATCTCATTTCCTTAAAATTATCTTGTGCATTTAGAATATTGCTTTGTTTCTTTTCGTGGATAGCTATTCGAATTCCTCTAGTAAATCAAGTTTCCTCCCTTTCTTTTCTACAGGGTGTTTCAAAAATGACCGGTATATTTGAAACGGCAATAAAAACTAAACGAGCAGCGATAGAAATACACCGTTTGTTGCAATATGCTTGGGACAACAGTACATTTTCAGGCGGACAAACTTTCGAAATTACAGTAGTTACAATTTTCAACAACAGATGGCGCTGCAAGTGATGTGAAAGATATAGAAGACAACGCAGTCTGTGGGTGCGCCATTCTGTACGTCGTCTTTCTGCTGTAAGCGTGTGCTGTTCACAACGTGCAAGTGTGCTGTAGACAACATGGTTTATTCCTTAGAACAGTGGATTTTTCTGGTGTTGGAATTCCACCGCCTAGAACACAGTGTTGTTGCAACAAGACGAAGTTTTCAATGGAGGTTTAATGTAACCAAAGGACCGAAAAGTGATACAATAAAGGATCTGTTTGAAAAATTTCAACGGACTGTGAACGTGACGGATGAACGTGCCGGAAAGGTAGGGCGACCGCGTACGGCAACCACAGAGGGCAACGCGCAGCTAGTGCACCAGGTGATCCCACAGCGGCCTCGGGTTTCCGTTCGCCGTGTTGCAGCTGCGGTCCAAATGACGCCAACGTCCACGTATCGTCTCCTGCACCAGAGTTTACACCTCTATCCATACAAAATTCAAACGCGGCAACCCCTCAGCGCCGCTACCATTGCTGCACGAGAGACATTTGCTAACGATATAGTGCACAGGATTGATGACAGCGATATGCATGTGGGCAGCATTAGGTTTACTGACGAAGCTTATTTTTACCTGGACGGCTTCGTCAATAAAAAGAACTGGCGCATATGGGGAACCGAAAAGCCCCATGTTGCAGTCCGATCGTCCCTGCATCCTCAAAAAGTACTGATCTGGGCCGCCATTTCTTCCAAAGGAATCATTGGCCCATTTTTCAGATCCGAAACGATTACTGCATCACGCTATCTGGACATTCTTCGTGAATTTGTGGCGGTACAAACTGCCTTAGACGACACTGCGAACACCTCGTGGTTTATGCAAGATGGTGCCCGGCCACATCGCACGGCCGACGTCTTTAATTTCCTGAATGAATATTTCGATGATCGTGTGATTGCTTTGGGCTATCCGAAACATACAGGAGGCGGCGTGGATTGGCCTCCCTATTCGCCAGACATGAACCCTTGTGACTTCTTTCTGTGGGGACACTTGAAAGACCAGGTGTACCGCCAGAATCCAGAAACAATTGAACAGCTGAAGCAGTACATCTCATCTGCATGTGAATCCATTCCGCCAGACACGTTGTCAAACGTTTCGGGTAATTTCATTCAGAGACTACGCCATATTATTGCTACGCATGGTGGATATGTGGAAAATATCGTACTATAGAGTTTCCCAGACCGCAGCGCCATCTGTTGTTGAAAATTGTAACTACAGTAATTTCGAAAGTTTGTCTGCCTGAAAATGTACTGTTGTCCCAAGCATATTGCAACAAACGGTGTATTTCTATCGCTGCTCGTTTAGTTTGTATTGCCGTTTCAAATATACCGGTCATTTTTGAAACACCCTGTACATGCAATATTTCTACGTTGTCTTCTATGCTATTAAGGGGATGGCTTGTTTCATATATATGGTTCGCAACAGCTGTATTGTCATAATTTCCTAACCTGAGCGCATCTTTATGTTCTTTATACCGGATCGCGAATGATCTTCCTGTCTGCCCTATATACACTCCTGGAAATGGAAAAAAGAACACATTGACACCGGTGTGTCAGACCCACCATACTTGCTCCGGACACTGCGAGAGGGCTGTACAAGCAATGATCACACGCACGGCACAGCGGACACACCAGGAACCGCGGTGTTGGCCGTCGAATGGCGCTAGCTGCGCAGCATTTGTGCACCGCCGCCGTCAGTGTCAGCCAGTTTGCCGTGGCATACGGAGCTCCATCGCAGTCTTTAACACTGGTAGCATGCCGCGACAGCGTGGACGTGAACCGTATGTGCAGTTGACGGACTTTGAGCGAGGATGTGTAGTGGGCATGCGGGAGGCCGGGTGGACGTACCGCCGAATTGCTCAACACGTGGGGCGTGAGGTCTCCACAGTACATCGATGTTGTCGCCAGTGGTCGGCGGAAGGTGCACGTGCCCGTCGACCTGGGACCGGACTGCAGCGACGCACGGATGCACGCCAAGACCGTAGGATCCTACGCAGTGGCGTAGGGGACCGCACCGCCACTTCCCAGCAAATTAGGGACACTGTTGCTCCTGGGGTATCGGCGAGGACCATTCGCAACCGTCTCCATGAAGCTGGGCTACGGTCCCGCACACCGTTAGGCCGTCTTCCGCTCACGCCCCAACATCGTGCAGCCCGCCTCCAGTGGTGTCGCGACAGGCGTGAATGGAGGGACGAATGGAGACGTGTCGTCTTCAGCGATGAGAGTCGCTTCTGCCTTGGTGCCAATGATGATCGTATGCGTGTTTGGCGCCGTGCAGGTGAGCGCCACAATCAGGACTGCATACGACCGAGGCACACAGGGCCAACACCCGGCATCATGGTGTGGGGAGCGATCTCCTACACTGGCCGTACACCACTGGTGATCGTCGAGGGGACACTGAATAGTGCACGGTACATCCAAACCGTCATCGAACCCATCGTTCTACCATTCCTAGACCGGCAAGGGAACTTGCTGTTCCAACAGGACAATGCACGTCCGCATGCATCCCGTGCCACCCAACGTGCTCTAGAAGGTGTAAGTCAACTACCATGGCCAGCAAGATCTCCGGATCTGTCCCCCATTGAGCATGTTTGGGACTGGATGAAGCGTCGTCTCACGCGGTCTTCACGTCCAGCACGAACGCTGGTCCAACTGAGGCGCCAGGTGGAAATGGCATGGCAAGCCATTCCACAGTACTACATCCAGCATCTCTACGATCGTCTCCATGGGAGAATAGCAGCCTGCATTGCTGCGAAAGGTGGATATACACTGTACTAGTGCCGACATTGTGCATGCTCTGTTGCCTGTGTCTATGTGCCTGTGGTTCTGTCAGTGTGATCATGTGATGTATCTGACCCCAGGAATGTGTCAATAAAGTTTCCCCTTCCTGGGACAATGAATTCACGGTGTTCTTATTTCAATTTCCAGGAGTGTATTTTGCATCACAAGTTCTGCACTGAATCTTATAAATTCCCGATCTTTCAAACTTATTTCTCTTCTCGCCAATATCGTGCTTAAGGCTGTACCTCACTAGGTTATTAGTCTGAAAAGCTATTTTAACATCGTATGGCTTAAAAATATTTGCTATCTTTTGTGAGACTGTTCCGTAGTATGGCATCGTGATAATTTTCACTTTCTCTCCATCAGGTTTATTCATTTTGCGCTTATAACTTTTCCGTAACGGTTTTTTAACCATATCTCTTGTGTAACCGTTGTTCATCGCTATTATCTTAACGGTATTAATTTCAGTCTCCCTATCTTTTTCGCTCATAGGTATATTGATTGCCCTATGCACGAGACTACGGAAAGCAGCTTCTTTATAAGCCTGCGGATGGCATGAATCATTCGGGATCACGGCATCAGTCGTAGTTTAATTTCTATAAACGGAGAACGCGTGTTTGTTGCCCTGCTTTTTTATATTCAGGTCCAGGAACTGTAAACCATTGTCAGTTTCATACTCCACGGTAAATTCTATTTTATTATGTGCGTCGTTGAACTTTTTTACTATTTCCTCAATGTCCTCACGGGAACCATCGACAAGTAACAGACTGTCGTCTACATAACGTTTGTAATAAACAATTTTATCCATAATGTTATCGTCAGAATTTAGAACTTTATCTTCAAGGTCATTGATAAAAATGTCCGCCATAGTTCCTGAAATACTGGACCCCATGGGTAACTCATCGTCCTGAATATAAAATTTGTTATTAAACGTAAAATAATTAAAACTTGTAATGAGCTGTAGGAGTTCAATAAAGTCAATTGTCTCTTGCGTTGAAATTTTACCGTATTTAAGGAAATTTCTCTTAATGATTTCTATAGTTTCGTTAACCGGAACACTGGAGTATAAGTTCTTAACATCCAACGAAACCAAACGGGAAGTGTCAGTAACTGGTGTATCTTTAATTTCGCCTATCATGGTCATACTACCACGCACCGAATAGTTATTTTTATCATGGCAAGTCTTTTTCAGAATTTGGTCCAACAATTTCGTTATTTTATATGCTGGACTATTTCGACCGTTAACAATCGGACGAACCGGGTGCAGATCTTTATGTATCTTCACCTGTGATCTTAATTTGGGGGCCGTTGGATTCATGATAACACATCTTCTTTTTTCGGCTTCTGTCAGCAGGAAGTGTGTGCGTTTAAGAATATTTTTTAGTTTAGTTTGGAAATTGGCTGTTATGTCTTTCGGAATTTCCGTAACGCTATTTTCGACAAAGAACGCTAAGGTCTTCGAAACGTACTCCTCCTCTTTTAATATTACGACCGTATTCCCCTTATCCGCTTTCGTCAAGCACACGGCTGTTACCACGCCACAACACCTAGGCACGTCAGTCCACAACAGCTCCCGAGCCGGCACAGTGCGACAGCATATTTGGCAGCTATGGGACGACCATCGACTTGTGTCAGCAACTTCATTGTCAGACGAGGACGCACAGTCCAATATACTTTTAATTCTGTTTTACTATATGGACTTCCCAACTACACTCCTGGAAATTGAAATAAGAACACCGTGAATTCATTGTCCCAGGAAGGGGAAACTTTATTGACACATTCCTGGGGTCAGATACATCACATGATCACACTGACAGAACCACAGGCACATAGACACAGGCAACAGAGCATGCACAATGTCGGCACTAGTACAGTGTATATCCACCTTTCGCAGCAATGCAGGCTGCTATTCTCCCATGGAGACGATCGTAGAGATGCTGGATGTAGTCCTGTGGAACGGCTTGCCATGCCATTTCCACCTGGCGCCTCAGTTGGACCAGCGTTCGTGCTGGACGTGCAGACCGCGTGAGACGACGCTTCATCCAGTCCCAAACATGCTCAGTGGGGGATAGATCCGGAGATCTTGCTAGCCAGGGTAGTTGACTTACACCTTCTAGAGCACGTTGGGTGGCACGGGATACATGCGGACGTGCATTGTTCTGTTGGAACAGCAAGTTCCCTTGCCGGTCTAGGCATGGTAGAACGATGGGTTCGATGACGGTTTGGATGTACCGTGCACTATTCAGTGTCCCCTCGACGATCACCAGTGGTGTACGGCCAGTGTAGGAGATCGCTCCCCACACCATGATGCCGGGTGTTGGCCCTGTGTGCCTCGGTCGTATGCAGTCCTGATTGTGGCGCTCACCTGCACGGCGCCAAACACGCATACGACCATCATTGGCACCAAGGCAGAAGCGACTCTCATCGCTCAAGACGACACGTCTCCATTCGTCCCTCCATTCACGCCTGTCGCGACACCACTGGAGGCGGGCTGCACGATGTTGGGGCGTGAGCGGAAGACGGCCTAACGGTGTGCGGGACCGTAGCCCAGCTTCATGGAGACGGTTGCGAATGGTCCTCGCCGATATCCCAGGAGCAACAGTGTCCCTAATTTGCTGGGAAGTGGCGGTGCGGTCCCCTACGCCACTGCGTAGGATCCTACGGTCTTGGCGTGCATCCGTGCGTCGCTGCGGTCCGGTCCCAGGTCAACGGGCACGTGCACCTTCCGCCGACCACTGGCGACAACATCGATGTACAGTGGAGACCTCACGCCCCACGTGTTGAGCAATTCGGCGGTACGTCCACCCGGCCTCCCGCATGCCCACTATACGCCCTCGCTCAAAGTCCGTCAACTGCACATACGGTTCACGTCCACGCTGTCGCGGCATGCTACCAGTGTTAAAGACTGCGATGGAGCTCCGTATGCCACGGCAAACTGGCTGACACTGACGGCGGCGGTGCACAAATGCTGCGCAGCTAGCGCCATTCGACGGCCAACACCGCGGTTCCTGGTGTGTCCGCTGAGCCGTGCGTGTGATCATTGCTTGTACAGCCCTCTCGCAGTGTCCGGAGCAACTATGGTGGGTCTGACACACCGGTGTCAATGTGTTCTTTTTTCCATTTCCAGGAGTGTATTTGTGATGGTATTTTGTCTTTTTAGTCCGTTTAATTTCATGACAGATTTTACAACCTGATGATGGGAGCATTGTCTCTTGAAACGCGTGGTTAAAATATATGTTTATGAATCGCGGTTGAATGCTAACGGTGATATCCAGTGTAACGACAACTGCTACCTCGACTCCATAATGGATTATATCAAATAGTCTATATTTCCTATAAAATGATCACGAGTTCGAACAAGTCAGTAAGAAAACTCGCCCAGGTTAGTGTCGGACCGGCCCACACAGTTGTAAGGAAAAAATTAGAACTTTTCCCATACAAAGTGACAGTCGTGCAAGAACTGGAAAATACTGATCATGGCAAGAGACTGAATTATTGTCAATGGTTCAAAAATTTCGTTCAACAGAATGGAAACGATATTCTTAATGAAAAGTTTTTCACTTATGAGGCGTGATTTCATTTATCCGGGTACATGAACTCGCAAAATTCTCGTATGTGTAGTACTGAAAATTCATTGTGTATTCATGAGGAACCACTTCATTCTGTGAATATAGGAGTTTGCATTGCAATTTCTAGACGTCGGATTGTGGGTCCCATATTTTTCAACGAAATAAGGGACGCACAACGATACTGCAGTGAAATTCTATACCCATTCACAGGAGAACTTGTGGTAAGTGAAATACTGAACGGTTATTTTCAACAAGATGGTGCAACCGCGCATACAGCTCGCGTTTCAATGTCACTGCTTGCTGATGTTTTTGGTGATCACGCACATTTCACAGGGACTTTGGCCTCCACCATCGCCTGGCCTAGCGCCACCTGACATTTTCTTCTGGGCTGCAGCGAAAGCAACTGTCTATAAAAACCGTCCAAAATCCATCGATGAACTGAAAACTGCAATATCCACTTTCACTGCTTCTGTTACAAAAGAAATGTTACAGCTTGTGTTTGAAAACATGATTAGACGAAAGACGAATTGAATTGTGTATTCAAAAACGGGGGGGGGGGGGGGGGTGACTTTCATTCAATGTGAAAATTTGTAAGCAAAAGTGAATACTCAACAAATTAATAACTAGTATTTCACTGAGTTTCATTTCGGTATATTCACTGCGGCATACGGCACGCTCGGCTAACAATCATATGGCAGTTTTTGAACACCCCGTATTTAACTCTTGTGACAGCTGTAATGCCGTAACGTTCATAGCCGCTCATATGATTTCAACTGACGAAACAATTGAAAGGTGTGTAATTATGTATGAGGGTGAGTCAAATGAAAACCTTAAATATTTTTTAAAATATTATTTATTGTGCAGAAGTGGTAAAAAGCTGTATCACTTTTCAACATAATCTCCCCCACGCTCAATGCAAGTCCTCCAGCGCTTACAAAGTGCGTAAATTCCTTTAGAAAAAAATTCTTTTGGTAGTCCGCGCAACCACTCATGCACCGCGTGGCGAACCTCTTCATCAGAACGGAACTTCTTTCCTCCCATTGCATCTCTGAGTGGTCCAAACATATGGAAATCACTTGGGGCAAGATCTGGTGAGTATGGTGGATGAGGAAGACACTCGAAATGCAGGTCTGTGATTGTTGCAACTGTTGTACGGGCAGTGTTGGGCCTTGCATTGTCATGTTGAAAAAGGACACCTGCTGACAGCAATCCACGTCGCTTTGATTTGATTGCAGGCCGCAGATGATTTTTTTAGGAGGTGTATGATGCACTGGTGACAGTGGTCCCTCTAGCCATGTAATGCTCCAAAATGACGCCTTTTTCGTCCCAAAAGAGAGTCAACATAACCTTCCCTGCTGATGGTTCTGTTCGAAACTTCTTTGGTTTTGGTGATGAGGAATGGCGCCTTTCCTTGCTCGCTCTCTTCGTTTCCGGTCGGTGGAAGTGAACCCAGGTTTCGTCCCCAGTAACGATTCTTGCAAGGAAGCCATCACCTTCTCGTTCAAAGCGCCGAAGAAGTTCTTCACAAGCATCAACGCGTCGTTCTCTCATTTCAGGAGTCAGCTGCCGTCGCACCCATCTTGCAGACGCTTCGTGAAACTGGAGCACATCATGCAGAATGTCGTGTGCTGGCCCATGACTAATCTGTAAACATGCTGCAATGTTATTCAGTCTCACTCGGCGGTTTTCCTTCACTATGGCTTCAACTGCTGCAATGTTCTGTGGAGTCACAACTCGTTGTGCCTGACCTGGACGAGGAGCATCTCCCACTGAAGTCACACCATTTGCGAACTTCCGCAAAAACCGAATAACAGAACGCTGTTCTTCCCTGGCGCAAGTTGCAAGTGGGGCGGTCATCATTATACTGATACTGCGACGGTTTGTGTGGATCTGCACTATGCTGCCACCTACAGCCCATTCTGTACGCTGTCTGTAGCACGCTTACCAACATACAGGATAACGGCGCTAAATTTCGATTTGTTATTACAAATTTAAGGTTTTCATTTGACTCACTCTCGTAGAATTCCGGCATCGACCATCGCCTTAGCATCTGACATTAAACTTGTTGCCACCTTAGGTGGGCGCACCATTTCATTACACCATGTGACATAGTGTTCGGGGACAGTGCCAGAACCATGGATGGCGTAACCAGTAGACAGACATACAGGGTGTTTCAAAAATGACTGGTATATTTGAAACGGCAATAAAAACTAAACGAGCAGCGATAGAAATACACCGTTTGTTGCAATATGCTTGGGACAACAGTACATTTTCAGGCGGACAAACTTTCGAAATTACAGTAGTTACAATTTTCAACAACAGATGGCGCTGCAAGTGATGTGAAAGATATAGAAGACAACGCAGTCTGTGGGTGCGCCATTCTGTACGTCGTCTTTCTGCTGTAAGCGTGTGCTGTTCACAACGCGCAAGTGTGCTGTAGACAACATGGTTTATTCCTTAGAACAGAGGATTTTTCTGGTGTTGGAATTCCACCGCCTAGAACACAGTGTTGTTGCAACAAGACGAAGTTTTCAACGGAGGTTTAATGTAACCAAAGGACCGACAAGCGATACAATAAAGGATCTGTTTGAAAAATTTCAACGGACTGGGAACGTGACAGATGAACATGCTGGAAAGGTAGGGCGACCGCGTACGGCAACCACAGAGGGCAACGCGCAGCTAGTGCAGCAGGTGATCCGACAGCGGCCTCGGGTTTCCGTTCGCCGTGTTGCAGCTGCGGTCCAAATGACGCCAACGTCCACGTATCGTCTCATGCGCCAGAGTTTACACCTCTATCCATACAAAATTCAAACGCGGCACCCCTCAGCGCCGCTACCATTGCTGCACGAGAGACATTCGCTAACGCTATAGTGCACAGGATTGATGACGGCGATATGCATGTGGGCAGCATTTGGTTTATTGACGAAGCTTATTTTTACCTGGACGGCTTCGTCAATAAACAGAACTGGCGCATATGGGGAACCGAAAAGCCCCATGTTGCAGTCCCATCGTCCCTGCATCCTCAAAAAGTACTGGTCTGGGCCGCCATTTCTTCCAAAGGAATCATTGGCCCATTTTTCAGATCCGAAACGATTACTGCATCACGCTATCTGGACATTCTTCGTGAATTTGTGGCGGTACAAACTGCCTTAGACGACACTGCGAACACCTCGTGGTTTATGCAAGACGGTGCCCGGCCACATCGCACGGCCGACGTCTTTAATTTCCTGAATGAATATTTCGATGATCGTGTGATTGCTTTGGGCTATCCGAAACATACAGGAGGCGGCGTGGATTGGTCTCCCTATTCGCCAGACACGAACCCCTGTGACTTCTTTCTGTGGGGACACTTGAAAGACCAGGTGTACCGCCAGAATCCAGAAACAATTGAACAGCTGAAGCAGTACATCTCATCTGCATGTGAAGCCATTCCGCCAGACACGTTGTCAAAGGTTTCGGGTAATTTCATTCAGAGACTACGCCATATTATTGCTGCGCATGGTGGATATGTGGAAAATATCGTACTGTAGAGTTTCCCAGACCGCAGCGCCATCTGTTGTTGAAAATTGTAACTACTGTAATTTCGAAAGTTTGTCTGCCTGAAAATGTACTGTTGTCCCAAGCATATTGCAACAAACGGTGTATTTCTGTCGCTGCTCGTTTAGTTTTTATTGCCGTTTCAAATATACCGGTCATTTTTGAAACACCCTGTACGATTCCGCTGCCCGGCGGCTCACGGCTGTTGTGGTCAGTCTGGGACACAGTAGTTCCCGCTAGCGTCCACCTAGCGTCTCGACCAGTGTGCTGGGAACGCCACGAGGCGAGGCCGGCAGCCAACGGCAGCGCAACGGCCTAACTGCCCGCAACACGCCACGGCCATTTCGGACACAGCCGGCGATTATCGCCCCTTCCGGGTTTGCTAATTGGCCTGCGCATTCCCTGTTAGCTTCCAAACCGCTTTCGTCTCGCTGTAGAGGCAGACTTGGCGAACTTTACTTTCATTGCTCTCCTCACAGGAAAGCCAAATTTTTCAACATGCTAGTCCATCCAAATCGTAGTACTATGACAGTGATGAGACCTGAGTTTCTCTTGGCGTATAAAACTTTCAAATAACTTCCGGGAGTTCAGCCAGGTAACACTTTCAGCGACCGCCGATATTTCGGCGGAAGAACGCCCCGCCATTTTCAACGCAAACTGTAACGGACAGGCGGCGTACATGCAAATTTAATACCTCGGTTCTCGGACCGAAGCAGTAGAGATGGGCAAAACTGTTCTTTTCAGAGATCGGATCAGAACTGTTCACTCCCTGAAATGAATTAGCTCTTTTTCATGACTCACCACTCATTTACAATAGAAAATAAATGGAAGGCACATTGCCCTTTAAACTTGGTTTATTCCAGTACTATACCTGTATTTTGATCTTATTTGATCCTATTTTGAAGTAACACAGATAATGAGTAAGAATTTTGTATTGTTTATTGAAATTTCCACGATATGACAAAGTTTTTGATTATTGATTTATTTTGCACTATCGTGGTTTTTTGGGTGATCGGAAAATGTTGTAACTTGAGATTTACATTAACAATATATTTGGCTATAATGTATTAAAATTTCATTAACCTCATACAAATACATCGCAAGCCATATATTTTTAAAGTGAACGTTTCCTTCCGAAGACGCCTAAAATCGCAAAATCCGTACCAGAATAAGAAAAAAAAATATAAATTTGACTGTAAAACGAAAGTGCTGCATATAGCCTTACGCAGAATAAAACAAGGAAAATATTGGTGTATCACATTTTGCGATACGTTTATCGGTTCGCTCGTAATTAAAGCGTAAATTCTAGTGTCCATAATAAAAATCCTATAGTAAGAGGAGTCGTCAGGAACCTAATCTGATCAGTTTAAACAAATAAAAATAAAATAAAAACAAATGATGTATACATAACATAATAATGTAATATACATAGCGGTATTACTACGAAGAGCAATATCCAGTAGGGACAAACTCCGATGCAGAGGCGCTGAGTCGAGCAGGTCGAGCCGCGAGCTGTATTACTACGTGAGCTGAGACCGCAGAGACCAGAGTGACACCTGAGTTGCTTTGCTCAAAGCTCTGGCTAGAGTCGAGACGGTGGGGTGAGCATTGAGCGAGCGAGTTCCGAGGGTGGGGGGAGCGGTGAACTCACCCGCTCCGAGACAAATCGTCCGTTCCCTTGCAAGCAGGTTGTTGCAAGTAGTTCCTATGTTATCCGCTAGGTGGCTCTCTGTCCTGTTGCTCGAATCAAGTGCCCAGAGGGCAGGACGTGCGACTGAAAC
Organism: Schistocerca cancellata; assembly: GCF_023864275.1. NCBI lineage: Eukaryota > Metazoa > Arthropoda > Insecta > Orthoptera > Acrididae > Schistocerca > Schistocerca cancellata. The sequence continues at coordinate 53,951,192 of NC_064627.1, forward strand.
GATCGCCAACAGAGTGCGATGCGAAGTTAAGCTGCACCAGACACGGCACCCGGCAGACGATGCACAGAGACGGCATGGCATATGTGAAACACAAAATCCAATGGGGCACTGCACAATGCAGGCAGCCAAGGTAGAAGCAGGGCAGAGGCCGGCGCTGGCTGTCTTGTGTGGCGTGCACTGTGCTCTGACCAGCAGAGGCGCTGCTGATATGCTCCGTCTCTCTCTCTCTCTCTCTCTCTCTCTCTCTCTCTCTCTCTCTCCCTGCCGTGGGAAACGTTTGGAGCTACCGTTCTTTTTTTCTGAATCACTGATTGTTCACTCCTTTGAGAGATTCAACTCTATGAATTAGTTCAAGAGCGCATCCCCCATCTCTACGAAGCAGGAAAGATAACACACACACACTGAACACTAGTGCCACCAAAGATGACCAAAGTCAGAGCTATCGATAGTGAGACTACCTCACGGTAGGGAGAATTTGAATGTCTTTCTAGAACATCTGAACTCGATCCACCCGAACATTCCTTTTACGATGGAGGTGGAAGAGGATGGTTGCCTTCCCTTTCTCGACGTGTTGGTTAGGAGGAAGGATGATGGATCATTGGGACATGCAGTCTACAGGAAACGTACTCACACCGACTTGTACTTACAAGCTAATAGTTGTCACCATTCGGCTCAGCGTGAAGGGGTACTTCGTACCTTGGTACACAGGGCACATGTCGTTTCTGACGCTGAGACTTTGCCAGCTGAGCTGTCCCATCTTGAAGTTACATTTCGTCAAAATGGTTACAGTGATAGACAGATTGAACGTGCGTTCCGCTATCTACCAACTGTACATCGGGTAATTGATGATAATTCTGAGTCAACGCCTAAGTCCACCGCCTTCTTGTCTTACGTACTTACGTAGGAAACACGTTCAATAATATCGGTCGTATTTTACGGAAATACGATGTGAAATGTATTTTCCGACCTCCATCTAAAATTAGAGCACTTTTGAGTTCCGTTAAGGATGATCTCGGACTGCGTAAGGCGGGTGTATATCGTATTCCTTGTAGCTGCGGCATGGCATATATTGCTCAAACTATCGGGACCGTGGAGGACAGATGTGCTGAGCATAAACGGCACACACGATTACAGCAGCCAAATAGATCTGCTATTGCCGAACATTGCTTGGATACTGGTCACCCCATGTTATATAATAACACCGAGATATTGGCATGCACGTCCATCTATTGGGGCAGTGTCATTAGGGAGGCAGTTGAGATTAAATTAGCGAGCAACCTCGTTAACAGGGATGGAGGTTTCTGTTTAAACTGTGTTTGGAATCCGGCTCTCTCCCTTGTCAAAAAACAGAGGAACAGAGTCAATGCTGCCTCACCTGCGAATTCATAGTCTCACTATCGATAGCTCTGACTTTGGTCATCTTTGGTGGTACTAGTGTTCAGTGTGTGTGTGTTTCCTGCTTCGGTCCGAGAACCGAGGTATTAAATTTGCATGTACGCCGCCTGTCCGTTGCAGTTTGCCTTGAAAATGGCGGGTTGTTCTCCCGCCGAAATATCGGCGGAAGCTGAAAGTGTTAACTGGCTGAATTCCCGGAAGTTATTTGAAATATGACAGTGATGTCTAGTCACGGACCACGCGGCTTCCCCCGTCGGAGGTTCGAGTCCTCCTTCGGGCATGGTTGTGAGTGTTGTCCTTAACATAAGTTAGTTTAAGTTAGATTAAGTAATACGTAAGCTTAGGGACCGATGACATCAGCAGTCTGGTCCCATAAGACCTTACCAAAAATTTCCAAATTTTTTCCATTTATCTTTTTTTTTTTACAACGTTAGTGAACAATTTGACCACATCTACATCTACATCTACGTGATTACTCTGATGTTCACAATAAAGTGCCTGGCAGAGGGTTCAATGAACCACCTTCATGCTGTCTCTCTACCGTTCCACTTTCGAACGGAGCGCGGGAAAAACGACCACTTTAATTTTTCTGTGCGAACCCTGATTTCTCTTATTTTGTCCTGATGATCATTTCTCCCTATGTAGGTAGGTGCCAACAGAATGTTTTCGCAATCGGAGGAGAAAAATGGTGATTGAAATTTCATGAGAAAATCCCGTCGCAACGAAAAACGCCTTTGTTTTAATTCACGTATCATGTCTGTGACACTATCTCCTTCGCGATAATACAGAACGAGCCTCCCTTCTTTGAACTTTTTCGATGTCATCGGTAAGTCCCACCTGATACAGAACCCACGTCGCACAGCAGTACTCCAGAATAGGGCGGACAAGCGTGGTGTAAGCAGTCTCTCTAGTAGATCTGTTGCCACCTTCTAAGTGTTCTGCCAGTGAATCGCAGTCTTCAAAAAATGGTTCAAATGGCCCTGAGCACTATGCGACTTCGGAGGTCATCAGTCGCCTAGAACTTAGAACTAATTAAACCTAACTAACCTAAGAATATCACACACATCCATGCCCGAGGCAGGATTCGAACCTGCGACCGTAGTGGTCGCTCGGTTCCAGACTGTAGCGCCCAGAACAGCACGGCCACTCCGGCCGGCAATCGCAGTCTTCGGTTTGCTCTACCCACAACATTATCTATGTGATCGTTCCAATTTAGGTTATTTGTAATTATAATCCCAAGTACTTAGTTGAATTTACAGCCTTCAGATTTGTGTGACTTATCGCGTAATCAGAATTCAGGTGTTTTTTTTAGTACTCACGTGAATAACTTCACACTTTTCTTTATTCAGTGTCAAGTGCCACTTTCTGCACCATACAGATATTTTATCTAAATCATTTTGCAATTCGGTTTGGTCATCTGATTACTTTACAAGGCGGTAAATGACAGCATCGTCTGCAAACAATCTAAGAGGGCTACTCATATTGTCTCCTATGTCGTTAATGTAGATCAGGAACAATAGGGGACCTATGACACTTCCTTGGGGAACGCAGGATATTACTTCTGTTTTACTAGACGACTTTCCGTCTGTTACTACGAACTGTGACTTTTCTGACAGGAAATCACGAATCCAGTCGCACAACTGAGGCGATATTCCACAGGCACGCAGATCGGTTAGAGTACGTTTGTGAGGAACGGTGTCGAAAGCCTTCTGGAAATCTAAAAATATGGAATCAATTTGACATCCTCTGTGGATGGCACTCATTACTTCATGAGTGATACTTCGACACGAAAATTAGTCTACTTTGCTTCTTTTCCTTCGCTTATGTCGTATGGTATTATATTTTGGGGTAATTATTCCCATTCTACAAGGATATTTTTGGCTCAGAAACAGGCGGTTCGGCAATAAGTGGTGTGAGTTCACGAACCTCTTGTCGACCTCTGTTCACGAGTCTGGGTATTTTGACATTGGCCTCTGAATATGTATATTCCTTATTGTCGTTTCTTGTTACCAATATTAGTTTATTCCCAAGAATAAGCAGCTTTCACTCGGTTAATACTCGGCAGAAATCAAACCTGCATTTGGATCGGATTTTCTTAACTCTTGCGCAAAGAGGTGTGCAGTATACTGCTGCATCCATTTTCAATAAGCTGCCACTCGAATTCAAAAATCTTAGCAGTAATCCACGCGCTTTCAAATCGATACTGAAGAGTTTCCTCATGGGCCACTCCTTCTATTCTGTCGAGGAGTTCCTTGAAAAATTAAGCTGATTCTTATTGTATTGCTGACAGCGTTTACCTAAACTTATGGACTGACTTCTTTCGGGTTCATGAACATTTATTTCTATCTGTTGTTACCTTTATGTTGTAATTTCATGTACTGACACGTTCCATGACCTTGGAGATTTGCTCCTCAATTTGGTCCCACGGAACTTGACGAGTAAATAAAATAAAAATAAAGCTAGTTGTGTTTGACAAGAACGATGTATTCTGAATCCGTGCTATGTATCAATAAATAGTTTTCTTCGAGGTAATTAGTGATCTTCGAACACAGGATATGTTTCAAAACCCTACTGCAAATAGACGTTAGTGATACGGGCCTGTAATTCAGCGGATTAGTCTTTAGGTACGGAACTTTCTATGAGCGAACGGTTGTATATACACTCCTGGAAATGGAAAAAAAGAACACATTGACACCGGTGTGTCAGACCCACCATACTTGCTCCGGACACTGCGAGAGGGCTGTACAAGCAATGATCACACGCGCGGCACAGCGGACACACCAGGAACCGCGGTGTTGGCCGTCGAATGGCGCTAGCTGCGCAGCATTTTTGCACCGCCGCCGTCAGTGTCAGCCAGTTTGCCGTGCCATACGGAACTCCATCGCAGTCTTTAACACTGGTAGCATGCCGCGACAGCGTGGACGTCAACCGTATGTGCAGTTGACGGACTTTGAGCGAGGGCGTATAGTGGGCATGCGGGAGGCCGGGTGGACGTACCGCCGAATTGCTCAACACGTGGGGCGTGAGGTCTGCACAGTACATCGATGTTGTCGCCAGTGGTCGGCGGAAGGTGCACGTGCCCGTCGACCTGGGACCGGACCGCAGCGACGCACGGATGCACGCCGAGACCGTAGGATCCTACGCAGTGCCGTAGGGGACCGCACCGCCACTTCCCAGCAAATTAGGGACACTGTTGCTCCTGGGGTATCGGCGAGGACCATTCGCAACCGTCTCCATGAAGCTGGGCTACGGTCCCGCACACCGTTAGGCCGTCTTCCGCTCACGCCCCAACATCGTGCAGCCCGCCTCCAGTGGTGTCGCGACAGGCGTGAATGGAGGGACGAATGGAGACGTGTCGTCTTCAGCGATGAGAGTCGCTTCTGCCTTGGTGCCAATGATGGTCGTATGCGTGTTTGGCGCCGTGCAGGTGAGCGCCACAATCAGGACTGCATACGACCGAGGCACACAGGGCCAACACGCGGCATCATGGTGTGGGGAGCGATCTCCTACACTGGCCGTACACCACTGGTGATCGTCGAGGGGACACTGAATAGTGCACGGTACATCCAAAGCGTCATCGAACCCTTCGTTCTACCATTCCTAGACCGGCAAGGGAACTTGCTGTTCCAACAGGACAATGCATGTCCGCATGTATCCCGTGCCACCCAACGTGCTCTAGAAGGTGTAAGTCAACTACCCTGGCCAGCAAGATCTCCTGATCTGTCCCCCATTGAGCATGTTTGGGACTGGATGAATCGTCGTCTCACGCGGTCTGCACGTCCAGCACGAACGCTGGTCCAACTGAAGCGCCAGGTGGAAATGGCATGGCAAGCCGTTCCACAGGACTACATCCAGCATCTCTACGATCGTCTCCATGGGAGAATAGCAGCCTGCATTGCTGCGAAAGGTGGATATACACTGTACTAGTGCCGACATTGTGCATGCTCTGTTGCCTGTGTCTATGTGCCTGTGGTTCTGTCAGTGTGATCATGTGATGTATCTGACCCCAGGAATGTGTCAATAAAGTTTCCCCTTCCTGGGACAATGAATTCACGGTGTTCTTATTTCAATTTCCAGGAGTGTGTGTTTCGCATCTTGGCAGTTGTTCTTGCTTGGAATTCAGGAATATTTACTTCGTCTTATTTGGTTAAGGAGTTTCGGAAAACCGTGTTTAATAACTCCGCTTTAGTGGCACTGTCTTCAGTGACTTCACCGTTGTTATTGTGCAGTGAAGGTACTGATTGCGTCTTGCCACTGGTGTGCTTTGTGTATGACCAGAATCCCTTTGGGTTTTCTGTTAGATTCCGAGACAGAGTTTCGATGTCGAAGTTATTAAAAGCGTCTCGCATGTCAACCTAAATTTCACTCTGGCCGACTGTAACAAATATCTTCAACCACTCCTTAACCACAATTGAGCTCAGGAAACAGGGCCTAGTTAGGCCACTACCTACAAAACACATTTCTACGGCATCCTATCATTACCAGATTATTTGCATTCTTCTTGCACTCTTCAAGGCCTTAGAATATAGCCGGCTGTAGTGGCCGAGCGGTTCTAGGCGCTACAGTCTGGAATCGCGCGACCGTTGCGGTCGCAGGTTCGAATCCTGCCTTGGGCATGGATGTGTGTGATGTCCTTAGGTTAGTTATGTTTAAGTAGTTCTAAGTTCTAGGGGACTGATGACCTCAGATGTTAAGTCCCGTAGTGCTCCGAGCCATTTTTGAACCTTAGAATAGAAGTCTACGACCGGCTAACAAACCATTTGGGGGAAAGTGGGGGAATTTGGTGCACATAAGGTATTTTGTCTATAACATTCATTCTGTAATAACCGGAGGCTCCAATTTGCGTACATCGTTAGCCGCATGTGTTTACAGTAATGATGTTTAAAAACCATAATTATACAGCTAGACATTTTAGAAAAAAATTGATAATTATGATATCACTGCATTGTGCCATTTGTAAGTAGGCTGTTTATGTTTTCTTATTGGCAACGTAGCGCTCTGTATGAAAATCACTGGCTGTGCTGTGTGCAGTCTGTGGCTAGTTTGCATTGTTGTCTGCCATTGTAGTGTAGGGGCAGCGGCAGCTGGATGTGAACAGCGCGTAGCGTTGCGCAGTTGGAGGTGAGCCGCCAGCAGTGGCGGATGTGGGGAGAGAAATGGCGCAGATTTGAAATTTGTAAGATTGGATGGCATGAACTGCTATATATATTATGACTATTAAGGTAAATACATTGCTTGTTCTCTATTAAAATCTTTCATTTGCTAACTATGCCTATCAGTAGTTAGTGCCTCCAGCAGTTTGAATCTTTTATTTAGCTGGCAGGCTGTATTGCAGTAGTTCGAGTAACGAAGATTTTTGGTGAGGTAAGTGATATGTGAAACGCATAGGTTAATGTTAGTCAGGGCCATTCCTTTGTAGGGATTTCTGAAAGTCAGATTGCGTTGCGCTAAAAATATTGTGTGTCAGTTTAAGCACAGTCATGTATAATTTTTCTAAGGGGACGTTTCACATTTTATCCGACGCACCGCATAAAATGACGCAATAAGTGATGGAAATTGACGTAAGGAGTGGTATAATATCTTATAATACAAATTATATGTACTAAATATGTTTGTTAAACAAAACACTGAACAACGTAGTTTACCAAAAAGGAAATAGCGAAAATATTAGCCTCATTAACTATGAATTAGATACAAAACAATAATGATGGGTTCCTTATAAAATAGTAACAAAAATGAAGAAGAAGACTCGAGTATGACGGTATTCAGCATTCGGTCTCTTTCATATCTGTAAAACAAGTAACACTTCTTCAGAATAGGAGTCACAGTTATACTTATGAGGCCTGTCGCACCCACTACATTTGGAATAACACCAAAAGCAAGAGAAATACACCTCTACTCTTCCTCACTATCTTTGCTGAATTCATTGCATGCTACGCACAGATCTTTACGTCTGATTTGTTGTGCTGAATGGTCCTGTGTCTAATACAAGTCCCATTGTGAACGGCACTCAGGGCATATCTTAACTCACCCGCCGTCGAAGAAGCTCTCTCTGTTTTACGGGTGTACCTCCTCGGTATCCGAACAGAGGAATCCATTCTTATAAAAATTATGTGTTATGTTATTTTCACCTTCATGGGATGTACATTAACGTATCGTATTTAGCTACCTAATTTCATTAGTGTGAAACTGAAGGGGGGTAAAATGTACGTCAAATTACCCCAACAAGCATGGCTTATATAAAAGTATAGTTCCGCACTCGCCCTTCGCTTAAGAGAATTCTTCCTGTGGGATTTCGTTAAAGACAACGTTTATGTACCACCACTCCCACATAACCTGGAAGAGTTGAAGAACCCGATCCGTACTGCCATAACATCAGTGACAAAGGACATGTTTGGCCGAGTACGGGAGGAATTTGAGCATCGATGTGATATTGTTCGTGTCGATGCTGGAGGATATATTGAACATCTGTAATCTGAACTTGAGAGGTTCGTAAATATGTGTGAAAAGTTTCATATTCGTATGTCTTAAAGTTTAATAAATGTATCCATTCGAAATACTATATTCTTTTTGAGACGCCCTGTATATGTCGGGCCTGGCGGTCTAACAGAAAAGCGACTGCTTGAAACCCTAGAGGCGGCGGGATCTAATGCTAGACAATTTTTGTAACATTTTTGAAATACAGTGATCAATCGATTATTATATTTTAACTAAAGTTCAGTTATTTTCTAAAATTAATTCACAGGTCTGAAGATGGTTATACAGGGTGTTACAAAAAGGTACGGCCAAACTTTCAGGAAACATTCCTCACACACAAAGAAAGAAAATATGTTATGTGGATATGTGTCCGGAAACGCTTACTTTCCATGTTAGAGCTCATTTTATTATTATTATTATTATTACTAATCATGGAATGGAAACACACAGCAACAGAACGTACCAGCGTGACTTCGAACACTTTGTTACAGGAAATGTTCAAAATGTCCTCCGTTAGCGAGGATACATGCATCCACCCTCCGTCGCATGGAATCCCTGATGCGCTGATGCAGACCTGGAGAATGGCGTATTGTATCACAGCCGTCCACAATACGATTACGAAGAGTCTCTACATTTGGTACCGGGGTTGCGTAGACAAGAGCTTTCAAATGCCCCCATAAATGAAAGTCAAGAGGGTTGAGGTCAGGAGAGCGTGGAGGCCATGGAATTGGTCCGCCTGTACCAACCCATCGGTCACCGAATCTGTTGTTGAGAAGCGTACGAACACTTCGACTGAAATGTGCAGGAGCTCCATCGTGCATGAGCCACATGTTGTGTCGTACTTGTAAAGGCACATGTCCTAGCAGCACAGGTAGAGTATCCCGTATGAAATCATGATAACGTGCTCCATTGAGCGTAGGTGGAAGAAACTAAAATGAGCTCTAACATGGAAATTAAGCGTTTCCGGACACATGTCCACATAACATCTTTTCTTTATTTGTGTGTGAGGAATGTTTCCTGAAAGTTTGGCCGTACCTTTTCGTGACACCCTGTATAAATATAACCGAAACTGGTCACCTATGTTATTCAGACATAAATGTTGTGATAAAGACTGAACTTTAGTTATAATGCTAGACAGACAATGGATTTTTCACCTGCCAAGGATGTGAGGAATCGCCATGTGATTTGCACTTCAAGTTAAACTGTAGGTCATCTTTCTCCGTGTAGTGCTCCAAATTGGTGAGCAACACTGTCCTGATTTCCCGCTTGTGCGACGTGAGGTAAGCCATAACAGTATGCACTGACCAGCCAGAATATTTTGACCACCGACCTGCTAACGACATAAACCCGTCCAGACCTGGCGAGGAATGGCTACTATTCAGACACACTCATGGTGCGTGTAGTACGAGGTGCATTCAAGTTCCAAGGCCTCTGATTTTTTTCTAGTTAACTACTCACCCGAAATCGATAAAACTGGCGTTACTTCACGACGTAATCGCCCTGCAGACGTACACATTTTTCACAACGCTGACGCCATGATTCCATGGCAGCGGTGAAGGCTTCTTTAGGAGTCTGTTTTGACCACTGGAAAATCGCTGAGGCAATAGCAGCACGGCTGGTGAATGTGCGGCCACGGAGAGTGTCTTTCATTGTTGGAAAAAGCCAAAAGTCACTAGGAGCCAGGTCAGGTGAGTAGGGAGCATGAGGAATCACTTCAAGGTTTTTATCACGAAGAAACTGTTGCGTAACGTTAGCTCGATGTGCGGGTTCGTTGTCTTGGTGAAACAGCACACACGCAGCCCTTCACGGACGTTTTTGTTGCAGTACAGGAAGGAATTTGTTCTTCAAAACATTTTCGTAGGATGCACGTGTTACCGTAGTGCCCTTTGGAGCGCAATGGGTAAGGATTACGCCCTCGCTGTCCCAGAACATGGACACCATCATTTTTTCAGCACTGGCGGTTACCCGAAGTTTTTTTGGTGGCGGTGAATCTGTGTTCTTCCATTGAGCTGACTGGCGCTTTGTTTCTGGATTGAAAAATGTCATCCACGTCTCATCCATTGTCACAACCAACGAAAAGAAAGTCCCATTCATGCTGTCGTTGCGCGTCAACATTGCTCGGCAACATGCCACACGGGCAGCCGTGTGGTCGTCTGTCAGCATTCGTGGCGCCCACCTGGATGACACTTTTCGCATTTTCAGGTCGTCATGCAGGATTGTGTGCACAGAACCCACAGAAATGCCAACTCTGGAGGCGATCTGTTCAACAGTCATTCGGCGATCCCCCAAAACAATTATCTCCACTCTCTCCATCATGTCGTCAGACCGGCTTGTGCGAGCCCGAGGTTGTTTCGTTTTGCTGTCACACGATGTTCTGCCTTCATTAAACTGTCGCACCCACGAACGCACTTTCGACACATCCATAACTCCATCACCACATGTCTCCTTCAACTGTCGATGAATTTCAATTGGTTTCACACCACGCAAATTCAGAAAACGAATGATTGCACGCTGTTCAAGTAAGGAAAACGTCGCCATTTTAAGTATTTAAAACAGTTCTCATTCTTGCCGCTGGCGGTAAAATTCCATCTGACATACGGTGCTGCCATGTCTGGGACGTATTGACAATGAACGCGGCCTCATTTTAAAACAATGCGCATGTTTCTATCTCTTTCCAGTCCGGAGAAAAAAAAAAGACCTTAGAACTTGAATGCACCTCGTATAAGTGAGCATGCTGTCCGTGGGGAGAGTCGGGAGTGCGCGCTATCTGAGTTTGATGGAGGGCAGACTGTAATGGCCCGGAACCTCGACACGAGCATTTCGGAAACTGCACGACTTGTCGCGTGTTCGAGGAGTGCTGTAGTGCTGTAGTGAGTGGTGAAATCAAGGTGAAACCCCGTCCAGACGTCATGGGGTTGGGCGCTCGCCCCTCATTACAGATGTCGGACGTCGTAGGCTGGGCATATTGGTAGAACAGGACAGGTGACGAATTGTGGCGGAACTAACATCAGACTTTAATCGTGGCCAGAGAAGAAGTGTGCCTGAACACGCAGTGCACCGAACACTCCTAACGATGGGCTTCCGCCGCTGGAGACCCTTGCATGGGCCAACGTTAACACCAAGACATTGGCTACTACAACTGCAATGGGCACATGGTCATCGGCACTGGACGTTGCAGCACTGGAAAAACATTTCATGGCCTCGTGAATCCCAATATCTTCATCATACCGGTGGGAGGTGTAGTGGGACGCGAAATTGAAGCGTCACCCCATCCACCAGTGTCAGCCCAGTTTGCAGGTGAATATAAGTTTAATTTAGTTTTGTTTATGTATTTTTGTAATATTTTTGTAATACCTGTGAATTATCTAAAGTTTTCGTATTTTTGTATGTTTCATGTACGGAGAGGGCGGCGCAACGAACGGAGACAGCATCTTCGCTGCCGCGACCAGAGAGAAAATTGCTGGCCACTATACGTCGCGGGTCGACAGCCAAAGAGCAACAGAAGATCCTGGAACCGAGTTGTTGCGTCGTGCTTCTAAAAATTGAAAATGAAAAAATATGTAATCTTTTTGTACAACAATGACGTCATAGAGAGCTTAATCTTATTGAAAATGTCAGTCCTAGTTTGTCAACGGTCAAGTTCACATCTGTATGTAGGAAGCTAATAAAATAGTGGATACTACTAAGATTGAAACACGTGTTCTGCGGATTTATTCATGAAGAATTATGTGAATTGATTAATAATATATTTGACAGGATTATTGAATTTTGACAGCGGTCATCGCAACTTTGAATCTGAAAAGTTTATTCAATGTGTGCTTCTAATATCGATTAAACCAAGATAACGTGTGTCAATATAATTTCTGAGGAGAAAGTGATGTAATTCTTTGCATACGACTCAACTGATGTTTTACAGTTTCGTTCAAGAACCATTCTGTGACAAATTAAAAAGAATATAAATCATTTTGAAGTGGGTTGTAACTGACGTAGGTGACGAAGTCTGCACATGGTCATATGTCGAAAGAAAACCATTTATAAACAAACCTATACGTCGTTACACTACAGAGGGTGCGCGTCTGTCGTCTTCCAGGGGTACAGCCTCTTGGACACCTGTACTGTGAGACGGAGGCAAGCTGGCGGCAGCTCCATTATGCTCTGGGGAACATTCTGGTGGGCATCCATGGAGCTCTTGCAACGCACCATGTCGGCCAAGGAATATACTACACTGGTTGCAGACTACGTACACCCCTTCATGACGATCATGTTTCCCAACGGCAGTAGCATTTTTCAGCAAAATAATGCGCCTTGTCACAAGGCCAGCAGTGTGATGGACTGGTTCGAGGAATACAGTGGCGAGTCCTAATCGATGTCGTGGCCCCCCTGCTCGCTAGATCTGAACCCGATCGAACACATCTGGAATGTGATTGGACGTGGCGTCGGAGCGTATAGACCCCTCGGCGGAATTTACGGGATATATGTGATCTAGATTACTCTCTTTCAAATTCTGAAGGTGGCAGGGGTAAAATACAGGGAGCGAAGGGCTATTTACAATTTGTACAGAAACCAGATGGCAGTTATAAGATTCGAGGGGCATGAAAGGGAAGCAGTGGTTGGGAAAGGAGTGAGACAGGGTTGTAGCCTCTCCCCGATGTTATTCAATCTGTATATTGAGCAAGCAGTAAAGGAAACAAAAGAAAAATTCGGAGTAGGTATTAAAATTCATGGAGAAGAAGTAAAAACTTTGAGGTTCGCCGATGACATTGTAATTCTGTCAGAGACAGCAAATGACGTGGAAGAGCAGTTGAACGGAATGGACAGTGTCTTGAAAGGAGGATATAAGATGAACATCAACAAAAGCAAAACGAGGATAATGGAATGTAGTCAAATTAAATCGGGTGATGCTGAGGGGATTAGATTAGGAAATGAGACACTTAAAGTAGTAAAGGAGTTTTGCTATTTAGGGAGTAAAATAACTGATGATGGTCGAAGTAGAGAGGATATAAAATGTAGACTGGCAATGGCAAGGAAATCGTTTCTGAAGAAGAGAAATTTGTTAACATCGAGTATAGATTTAAGTGTCAGGAAGTCGTTTCAGAAAGTATTTGTATGGAGTGTAGCCATGTATGGAAGTGAAACATGGACGATAACCAGTTTGGACAAGAATCGAATAGAAGCTTTCGAAATGTGGTGCTACAGAAGAATGCTGAAGATAAGGTGGGTAGATCACGTAACTAATGAGGAGGTATTGAATAGGAGTGGGGAGAAGAGAAGTTTGTGGCACAACTTGACTAGAAGAAGGGATCGGTTGGTAGGACATGTTTTGAGGCATCAAGGGATCACCAATGTAGCATTGGAGGGCAGCATGGAGGGTAAAGATCGTAGGGGGAGACCAAGAGATGAATATACTAAGCAGATTCAGAAGGATGTAGGTTGCTGTAGGTACTGGGAGATGAAGAAGCTTGCACAGGATAGAGTAGCATGGAGAGCTGCATCAAAACAGTCTCAGGACTGAAGACCACAACAACAACAACAATAACATGTGATCTGTGCAAGCAGACCTGGTACCGGCTATTAGGTAGGTAGTCATAACGTTATGGCCGATTAGCTTATGCTTTAAATATGGAAATTTAGTTGTATCATTTGCGTCATGAAATTGTGGTGTTTTCTGTTTGTTTCATGTTACACGGAGCAGATCCGGACAAGTGATTCATCGGTGTTACACTAGTGCAGCAAATCGGCAGTGCGGGTCACTGCCATGAGAGCGCACTTGATACAAGGCGGGATGAACTTTGCGGCACTATTGTCAGCATTACCTCTAGCTTTATTAACAACTGATGTTTGAAATGAATATACAGGGTGAGTCACCTAACATTACCGCTGGATATATTTCGTAAACCACATCAAATACTGACCAATCGATTCCACAGACCGAACGTGAGGAGAGGGGCCTAGTGTAATTGGTTAATACAAACCATAAAAAAATGCACGGAAGTATGTTTTTAACACAAGCACATTTGAACATATAAACAAATACGTAATCAGTGCCGTTTGTTGCATTGTAAAATGTTGATTACATCCGGAGATATTGTAACCTAAAGTTGACGCTTGAGTACCACTCCTCCGCTGTTCGATCGTGTGTATCGGAGAGCACCGAATTACGTAGGGATCCAAAGGGAACGGTGATGGACCTTAGGTACAGAAGAGACTGGAACAGTACATTACGTCCACATGCTAACACCTTTTTATTCGCTTTTTCACTGACGCACATATACATTACCATGAGGGATGAGGTACATGTACACACGTGGTTTCCGTTTTCGATTACGGAGTGGAATAGAGTGTGTCCCGACATGTCAGGCCAATGTTCAATGTGGTGGCCATCATTTGCTGCACACAATTGCAATCTCTGGCGTAATGAATGTCATACACGCTGCAGTACATCTGGTGTAATGTCGCCGCAGGCTGCCACAATACGTTGTTTCATATCCTCTGGGGTTGTAGGCACATCACGGTACACACGGTACATGATGGCCACCACATTGAGCATCTATTAGCCTGACATGCCGGGACACACTCTATTCCACTCCGTAATTGAAAACGGAAACCACGTGTGTACGTGTACTTCATCCCTCATGGTAATGTACATGTGCGTCAGTGAAAAAGACCAATAAAAAGGTGTTAGCATGTGGACGTAATGTGCTATTCCAGTTTCTTCTGTACCTAAGGTCCATCACCGTTCCCTTTGGATCCCTACGTAATTCGGTGCTCTCCGATACACACGATCGAACAGCGGAGGAGTGGTACTCAAGCGTCAATTTTAGGTTACAATATCTCCGGATGTAATTAACATTTTACAATGCAACAAACGGCACTGATTACGTATTTGTTTATATGTTCAGATGTGCTAACAAAACTAACGAGGTTCCATTTAAAAAAAAGCGTAGGTTTGTGTTAAAAAACATGCTTCCGTGCATTTTTGTATGGTTTGTATTAAGCAATTACACTAGCCCCTCTCCTCACGTTCGGTCTGTGGAATCGGTTCGTCAGTATTTGATGTGGTTTACGAAATATATCCAGCGGTAATGTTAGGTGACTCACCCTGTATAAAAATAGTGAAGTGTGTTCTTCGTTGTGAAAAGTGCCCAAATTAATTTTGGGAAATGCTATGTCACTGAAAAACATTAACTTTCTATAAAGTAATGAGCTATGGACAGTGAACGAAATGTTTTCTGTGATTGCTTCACTTCAAATTTGATCTTGATGATCATTTAAGTAATCGTTATCGATAAGCGAAGTTTAACCTTGCATTAAAATCTTTGAGGTTTACTGCTCAATGTTTTAGATTAAAATGGTGTCCGACGCACAAGAGAACGCAGGAAATTAGACTAATAGTAATTATTACAGTTGCTCATGAGTTAGTGATCTTAAGGAGAAAGTAATCGATAGTGATATATTTTAAATTTACGTAACAGAAGTGTTAAAAAATATGATTTTTCTGACGTTTCGCCAGCACGAGTGGCTGGCATTGTCAAAGCTTCACCCTCCATTGCCGGTGGTGAACTGGAGGCGAGCTCGCGGCCGCAGACTATATGTACCTGGCGCGCCAACGTCCGAATGCTTCTCCGCGGTCATTTCCTGCGGTTCTCCTCTTGCTGCCTGCGACGGTCGTTTGCTGCAGTACGGGAAGCCAGGATCCGTTTACCTTAAGGCTTTCCTCCTTCTTGTTGAAACTGTTCGCGTGTTTTTGGAATTCTACAGCTGCTCTGAACAAGCGCGTGTGATAGTGCTTCTCTACAGCCAGAACTTCCGTGTCGGCGAATTTTATTACGTGGTCGGTCTCATCCAGTGCGTGCTCTGCCGCGGCCGATTTCTCCACCTGCCCCAACCTGCAATGTCGCTTATGCTCTTTGATCCTGGTGTTAATGGATCGTCCAGTCATTCCGACATAAACTTTTCCGCATGTGCAAGGTCTACGGTATATTCCCGACATTGGGGCAGGTGGAGAAATCGGCCGTGGCAGAGCACGCACTGAATGAGACCGACCACGTAATAAAATTCGCCGACACGGATGTTCTGGCTGTAGAGAAGCACTATCACACGCGCTTGTTCAGAGAAGCTATAGAAATCCAAAAACACGCGAACAGTTTCAACAAGAAGGAGGAAAGCCTTAAGGTAAACGGATCCTGGCTACCCGTACTGCAGCGAACGACCGTCGCAGGTAGCAAGAGGAGAACCGCACCGGAAATGACCGTGGAGAAGCCCTCGGACGTTGGCGCGCCAGGTACATATAGCCTGCGGCCGCGAGCTCGCCTCCACCACCGGCAATGGAGGGTGAAGCTTTGACAATGCCAGCCACTCGTGCTGGCGAAACGTCAGAAAAATCATTAAATGAACGTCGGCCGAAGAACCCGAGACAGAAGCCAATAGGCAGTTTGTCAACAAGTGGCCACGAAAGCCTCAACAATTTTGTATTACGCCTCTACGGGGAGGACATTTGCAGATTGTACCGACGCCTTGACCAACGACGGAAGAAGAAAGCGCGACTGATGTCCTCCCTCGCCTTTCTTTCACGGTACCGAGATGAATGTGCTACACCGAAGTTCTTGAGATGCAAGCGCCTATTCACCACCGCCCAAGCACATCGTATCTACGACAGAATGGAACGAGCTTTTCTTCGTGAGCGAATACATACAACACGGAGAGACTTGGCAAGAACGGATCAGGAACTTCTGGACATTTTCTATCAACTAAGTAGCAGAATGCATCGAGACGACTGGGACAAGATCGACAGCATCACTCACAGGAGCATGCAGAACGAACTCGATCGCTGCACCGAGCGGCAAAAGAAAAAGTTTGAAAGATGCCGGAAGCAGACCGACAAGGCGATTCCCGACATGTCACACACAGTGGTCAACCTCACTGAACGACAATTGACCGAAGAGGAAGTGTCTGTTCTTCAAAAAGGAGGGAATTTTGCTATCATCCCGAGAACTATACCTATGGAGGACATCATTGCCAACACCGAAGCAGCCATTCGGACCCTTCCTTGTGAAAGGGCAGAGGAAATACGCACTGAAACAGCCAGGATACTGCGCCGAGCAAAACCACCAGCTTGCAACCTGAAGAAAGAAGAGGTACAAGCCATTAACAAGCTCAACGCCGACAAGAGTATATTGGTACTGCCTGCCGATAAGGGGAATGCGACCGTCGTAATGAAGACCGAAGATTATGAGCAAAAGATCCGAGACCTATTAGATCCGACGACGTACCGAAAACTAAGCGCAGATCCGACGCAGCGTATCACTCGGAATACGAATCGATTAATCAAGGCGTCTTCTCTGCCGGCGGACATACAGAGAAACCTTGCGAAACACAGAAGTCCTACCACCTCGGCTGTATGGATTACCCAAGATCCATAAGAACAACGTTCCACTGAGACCGATCGTTAGCGCTCCTGGCTCACCAACGTATAAAATGGCGAAACACTTGGCCTCTCTGCTCCAGCCACACGTGGGAAAGACCGACACATACATTAAGGACTCAGGACATTTCATTGAGAAGCTGAAGAAACTGAAACTTGCGGCAAACGACATCCTGGTCAGTTTTGATGTTGTTTCGTTATTTACGAAAGTGCCACTCAGCGACGCTCTGGAGCACATCGGTTCCATGTTCCCGCAAGACATCAAAAAGCTCTTCCATGCATGTCTCACCACGAGCTATTTCCCGTGGAATGGCGATTTCTACGAACAGCTGGAAGGCGTCGCCATGGGTAGTCCTCTCAGTCCAGTGGTGGCCAACTTCTTCATGGAACAATTCGAAGCACAGGCACTGGACTCGGCGACTTGCAAACCTAAGGTGTGGTACAGGTACGTCGATGATACTTTCGTGGTGTGGAGCCATGGTGAAGAACAGCTCGGTGAATTCCTGAGACACTTGAACAGCCTCCATGCCAACATAACATTTACCATGGAAGTAGAAAAGGACAAGAAACTGCCATTTCTAGATGTGCTGGTCACAAGGGACGGCGAAAACCTGGGACACAGCGTGTATCGAAAACCGACACACACGGACCGATACCTGCACAAACTGTCAAACCACCACCCGAGCCAGAAAAGAGGCATGATTAGTACGCTCGTAACGAGAGCAGGACGAATATGTGAGCCTCAGCACCTCAAACATGAAATGCAACACCTGGAAACTGTTCTGAGGAGCAATGGGTACTCCACAAATTACATTAGAAGTATAAAAGAGCCAAACACTCGGCGAAGTAAGGAACCAGAAAAAGAAATGTCGGGTACGGCCTTTCTGCCATACATTCCCAGAGTGACGGATAGAATCGGCCGTATATTGCGCAAACACGGCGTAAAGACGATTTTCAAACCGACAAGGAAGATCAAAGAGTGTCTTAGATCGGCGAAGGAGAAAAGAGAACCACTTGCAATGTCGGGAATATACCGTATACCTTGCACATGCGGAAAAGTTTATGTCGGAATGACTGGACGATCCATTAACACCAGGATCAAAGAGCATAAGCGACATTGCAGGTTGGGGCAGGTGGAGAAATCGGCCGTGGCAGAGCACGCACTGAATGAGACCGACCACGTAATAAAATTCGCCGACACAGAAGTTCTGGCTGTAGAGAAGCACTATCACACGCGCTTGTTCAGAGCAGCTGTAGAAATCCAAAAACACACGAACAGTTTCAACAAGAAGGAGGAAATCCTTAAGGTAAACGGATCCTGGCTTCCCGTACTGCAGCGAACGACCGTCGCAGGTAGCAAGAGGAGAACCGCACCGGAAATGACCGTGGAGAAGCCCTCGGACGTTGGCGCGCCAGGTACATATAGCCTGCGGCCGCGAGCTCGCCTCCAGTTCACCACCGGCAATGGAGGGTGAAGCTTTGACAATGCCAGCCACTCGTGCTGGCGAAACGTCAGAAAAATCATTAAATGAACGTCGGCCGAAGAACCCGAGACAGAAGCCAATAGGCAGTTTGTCAACAAGTGGCCACGAAAGCCTCAACAATTTTGTGTTAAAAAATATCTCGAAAAGTTATTCCGATGTGACGAAGACAATTTATTAAAAATCTAAAATACAATTTTCTGAAGAAGGTCGCTTGCAATAGGGACCGAAACTTCGGTAGTTTTAATGCAGTGACAATGTAGTCACAAACCCAGAAAATTTTTATTGAATTCCTTCTCATTTATGCAGGTAAAACGAACCTGATACATTTGACTCGTCACCTTCTTCCTGTTCGTCATCGTTGTCCTCCTGATGGCCTTCATTGCCATCGGGAGCGTCACTTACGCTGCACTTCTTGAAAGATTTAACGATTTTAGACCACGACTGCATTATCCACTGACCCTCTGTTTTGATTGCAGGTCTTTCAAAGCTCCCTTCGACGTGAATACATGCTGAGTTTCACCCATTATCCATTTATTCCATTCCACTCCCACATACTCTTCAAATGGTTTCCTTGTCTAGACAACAAAAGATAGCAATTGGGAAGTAAGTCCTGCCGGAATAACAGCAAGTTCAGTACGAGTATTTCCCTGTCTCAACTACTCTTTCAGAGAATTTTTCAAATGACTGTCACACTGTTCAAGCTTAAGTAGAGAACCCTTCTTGAATGAAGCACTTTTCCTTCTCTCCCACACTCTGTTAATCCATAATCTCGTACCAGCCTCGTCTGTCCAACCCTCGTCACGTACGTGAACAACATCTGGCGGTATTTCAGAAGATCTTTGCACTGTTTTGCTCTTGAAACTGATCATTGGATTAAGTTTAGTAACGTCAGGGCAGCATGAAAGGACAAGAGCGTTGTGCATTTTTTCATGTTCACTTGTCTTTGTAGTTAAAGTTTCAGCACCTTTCATGGCAACAGTTCTGTTACTCGCCACATCAAACGTCAGAGGAGTTCGTCCGTATTCGCTATTTGGCTTAGCTCCACACTCGTTTTCTTTTCGACGTTGAATAATAATGCGACGGAAAGACAATATTTTCTCTTAATACACTTGTGGCATTTTCTGAGATATTTTGGTTTTGGTTCGCATACTAAATCCGTGGCACTTCATAAAGCTGTAGCACCAACAAACTCCATCGTTAAAGTGCGTTTAGTTTCACTGTAGCGTTAGCTAACGAGCTTGTACGTGAATCATTTTTGTATTGATTCCAATCCCATTTTGAAGGTGTCCTTGAATCAATTTCAATATGTCATCTCCTAGTTTTGGCCATTTTGCATTCAGTCTTGTATTTGAGAATTTAGCTTTCCTTATTTTTCTCAGTTCTTCTTTACTAGCCCGCCAATTGAGAATGGTTTTTTCTGTTGTTGGAGGGCCGAAATGGCGGTCATCTGCTCTGTTTCTATGTTCTTTTGCATGTGTTATTACTTTCAATTTATAGCTCCCATCATATACCTTTTTTTCTTTTTCCATTACTAAACTGACTACTAAGAAAAATATTGTACTGTTAGCGATAACCCAAATCACTTTCCATTCAAGTTCACTAGCACCGTCGATTGCAATGACGCATCATAGGCTAGACAGCGTTCTGGGTTTGTGATGGAGGGGCGGGAGGGAGACAGTGCTAGCACATCAAGCTTTTGACCCCCCGCAGCTCATGTTCGTCGCATCGGTGACCTGCTGCTGCCAGTTGAATCAAATGTTGCCAGATAGAGTTAGGTTTTCCGCGGCATCGAATATATTGCCAGTTTTAAGACTGGTGGGAATTTTAAATCAAGATTTGGACATTTTTATGTTAATTGAGCATAAGACTCATCTGAATTTAGAAGAAAAAATTGCGTCTAACGGTCCGTAAAATACGATATTACTATTGTACACACATCAAAAAAGGTTTTACATCGCCCCGGTACCGAGAGTTCCGGAACCTGTACAGAAAATTGGAATAGAGGTCAACAATAACATCAATTGCGCCCTTTTTATTGCTCATGGGAAACACACATTGCATGTTGTACCACCATACAGCAATACCTTCAGAGGTGGTGGTCTAGATTGCTGTACACACCGGTACCTCTAATACCCAGTAGCACGTCCTCTTGCATTGATACATGCCTGTTTTCATCGTGGTATACTATCGACAAGTTCATCAAGGCATTGTTGGTCCAGATTGTCCCACTCCTCAACGGCGAATCGGCGTAGATCCCACAGAGTGGTTGGTGGGTCACGTCGTCCATAAACAGCCCTTTTCAATCTATTCCAGGCTTGTTCGATAGGATTCATGTCTGGAGAACATGCTGGCCACTCTAGTCGAGCGATGTCGTTGTCCTGAAGGATGTCATTCACAAGATGTGCAAGATAGGGGCGCGAATTGTCGTCCATAAAGACAAATGCCTGACGAATATGCTGCTGATATGGTTGCACTATCGGTCGGAGGATGGCATTCACGTATCGTACAGCCGTTACGGCGCCTTCCATGACCACCAGCGACGTACGTCGGCCCCACATAATACCACCCCAAAACAGCAGGGAACTTCGACCTTGCTGCACTCGCTGGACAGTGTGTCTAAGGCGTTCAGCATGACCGGGTTGCCTCCAAACACGTCTCCGACGATTGTCTGGTTTAAGGCATATGCGACACTCATAGGTGAAGAGAACGTGATGCCAATCCTAAGGGGTCCATTCGGCATGTTGTTGGGCCCATCTGTACCGCGCTGCATGGTGTCGTGGTTGCAAAGATGGACCTCGCAATGGACGTAGGGAGTTAAGCTGCGCATCATGCTGCCTATTGCGCTCAGTTTGAATCGTAACACGACGTCCTGTGGCTGCACGAAAAGCATTATTCAACATGGGGGCGTTGCTGTCAGGGTTCCCCCGAGCCGTAATCCGTAGGTAGCGGTCATCCACTGCAGTAGTAGCCCTTGGGCGGGCTGAGCGAGGCATGTCATCGACGGTTCCTTTCTCTTTGTATCTCCTCCATGTCTGAATGAGAACGCTTTGGTTCACTACGAGACGCCTGGACACGTCTATTGTTGAGAGCCCTTCCTGGCACAAAGTAAGGATGAGGACCTGATCGAACCACGGTATTGTCCGTCTAGGCATGATTGAACTACAGACAACACGAGCCATGTACCTCTTTCCTGGTAGAATGACCGGAACTGATCGGCTGTCGTACCCCCGCCGTCTAATAGGCCCTGCTCATGCACGGTTGCTAAAAAATGTTCAAATGTGTGTGAAATCTTATGGGACTTAACTGCTATGGTCATCAGTCCCTACTCTTACCCACTACTTAACCTAAATTATCCTAAGCACAAACACATACTACCATACCAGCCGGGTTCATAGGCGCTTATGAATTCACAGGTTAAAGTAAACGGTAGTGGCAGGCTTTCAATGTATCAGAAAAATGCGTTCAGGCTTGATTATTCGGTGATTCATATGAGTTGCAGTAATAAACTGCTGCAATAAATGGATGCAGATACTCAGGCAGAACAATGATCGCGAAACAGTGTATTTTCAAAAGTTTTCGTACTCTATCACGGAAGGTCGCTTACTCGCGGCATTGCTTTGTAAACATTCGTTGTGAAATCTGTGGAACACCGTTTACCGCTGACGCAAGTAGAAAACTGTTGCAACGATGCGGTAAAACTTTTCGAAATGTCACAATGAATTGTTTAGTATCGAAATGTATCAATAAAAGAGTGAGAGGAACTAGCGGATACGCAACTGAACGTATATTTCCGCAAAAAGAAGTTCAGAGTTCAACTTTTTATCAACATCGAGAAAACATGTCAGGCGACGTGGCGTTTATGACTCGTACGATGCAGTAATGGGTTTCAAATACTCGTTAGGCCACTTCTATGTATGTTTTCTGTGGATTATGTGACTCACTTCACGCCAATTCTCCAATGATTCATTCAATGAAGTGTACCCCATCCTTATACAGGTAAGGTAGTGAGGTGCCTCTAATAATTTCGATGTAGACAATATGCTAAACTCTAGCCTTTCATCTTTCTTCGAAGACTTGAGTCAGAGGTCATTGACTCGGAGTGGTACTTTTGTGTAAGGAACTAGCTCTTCGAAAGCACATAAAGCCCAAATTAAGAGGTTTAGACGCAAATTAATGCCCTGTTACTCCCGAATACAGTATATTTTACAGCTACACCTCCACCCAAGTCTATACGTAGTAGGCCGCCCAACTCTGTGTGGAAAACGGAACTCGTGGAAGCATTCTAGTTACTCTCTTTCCCTGTTCCATTCACAAACAGTGCGAGGGAAAGACAATTGTATTTCTCTATGTCGCCTCGGTCATTGGGGAAGACGTACGTGGGAGGAAGTAATATACTACATAGGTGGTCTTGGAAAATATGTAGCTGGAATTTCAGTACTAGTTTTCTCTGTAATGCACAACACCTCTCTTCTAGCGTCTACCATTCGAGTTTGCTGAACATCTCCGCTACTCTCTCTGTTCCATAAAAAATACCGCTCTTTATTGGATGTTCTCTGTCTGTCCATTTGATCAAACATGATAAGCGTCCCACAGCAATGAGAAATACTCAAGAATCTATCTATTCGTGGACGGATGACGTTTCCCCAAGATTCTCCCAATAACTCCTAGCCTGTTATCTATTTCTCCTACCACTAATTTTGTGTGGAAATTCTACTTTGCGCCGTTCCAGGCGCTTATCCTGGGAATTATAGGGTTGATATTGTTCCCAGTGATTTATCGCCAGCAGCGTAATCTCTTCTCCTATTTAAGCGCAAATCTTATATTCCCTGAAATTCAGTACGCAAGAGAAAGAGAGAGAGAGAGAGAGAGAGAGAGAGAGAGAGACGGCTAAGATATCACCAAATCGATGATAAAGGCTCTTTTTTGATGTGTAATTTTTAATACCTGTAAAGAAATGCACTTTGGACCCATCAGTTTGTGTAGGAAACAGATGACAGGATACTGTCTGGAATCTAACAATTCTGTTGAAATTGAAAAAAATAAATCTTACAGTTGACATAAAACGTGGTTGCAGCCGTCTGATTAACATGGCCACCACGATGAAAAATAGGAAACAAATGTCTCCAGAATTCTGAGTACGTAAAACTAGACCTCGTTGGTTTTCAAGACAATTTTGTAGAGCCTAAACTGTCAGTGCAAAGAAAAAGAAACAATGGTTTCCTGACCGACGATATTCAACACGAATAGAATGCATCAAGCGACTAAGAACTGTATATTAAATTTGGGCTACAATAACGCAAAACGAGGCTCAAAAGATAAGGTAGATATATCGTATGCACCCTGCGCCACTTCCAGAATCCCCCGACGATGTCCACTTGCAATTTCTACAGATCTATATTGGAATAAATTGAACATAATTTTCAGATTCAAAAATTATCATAATAGTGACAGGAGACACATGTTTTTTGAAACTATATACTTTGTCATACTGAGACATTGCATCAAACACTTCGCAAGTATATCAACGTCTTATTGCCGAAGTACATGCACAAGAAAGTTGCATGATGGTGGATGTATTATGCTCTCTACCTTGGAAGCGAATTTACATTAATTGCGTTTGCTATTTACGAACAGTGCACTTATATGAGGCAAATTACAAAAAAACCAGAATAATTAAAGTGATGTCATTTGCGAGTTACAAAATTAAAGGATTGTATGCACAAGCTGCAGGTGTGTAATAAAGCACATTGTAATTACTTTTATTTCTATATAAACTACTTTAGACCATGTTTAAATTGACGCTAGTCAACTTTTTACAAAATTAATAGCTTACTCTGGTGAGTTTACATCGAAACCACCAGTATCTTTCCAAAGCAATCTGAAATTTGAAAACAATAATGAGCCTATTCTACTGATGACAATTTCCGGATCACATTTCTGGGTGTTAGTTACTTGGAGACAAAAGGAAGAGTGTCAGACGGACATTTACTGGGGTATGCGAGTGTACTTGAGTATCATCTGGTGGACAATCAGTGTATTGGTGTCGAGGAATCTACACTCCTGGAAATTGAAATAAGAACACCGTGAATTCATTGTCCCAGGAAGGGGAAACTTTATTGACACATTCCTGGGGTCAGATACATCACATGATCACACTGACAGAACCACAGGCACATAGACACAGGCAACAGAGCATGCACAATGTCAGCACTAGTACAGTGTATATCCACCTTTCGCAGCAATGCAGGCTGCTATTCTCCCATGGAGACGATCGTAGAGATGCTGGATGTAGTCCTGTGGAACGGCTTGCCATGCCATTTCCACCTGGCGCCTCAGTTGGACCAGCATTCGTGCTGGACGTGCAGACCGCGTGAGACGACGCTTCATCCAGTCCCAAACATGCTCAATGGGGGACAGATCCGGAGATCTTGCTGGCCAGGGTAGTTGACTTACACCTTCTAGAGCACGTTGGGTGGCACGGGATACATGCGGACGTGCATTGTCCTGTTGGAACAGCAAGTTCCCTTGCCGGTCTAGGAATGGTAGAACGATGGGTTCGATGACGGTTTGGATGTACCGCGCACTATTCAGTGTCCCCTCGACGATCACCAGTGGTGTACGGCCAGTGTAGGAGATCGCTCCCCACACCATGATGCCGGGTGTTGGCCCTGTGTGCCTCGGTCGTATGCAGTCCTGATTGTGGCGCTCACCTGCACGGCGCCAAACACGCATACGACCATCATTGGCACCAAGGCAGAAGCGACTCTCATCGCTGAAGACGACACGTCTCCATTCGTCCCCCCATTCACGCCTGTCGCGACACCACTGGAGGCGGGCTGCACGATGTTGGGGCGTGAGCGGAAGACGGCCTAACGGTGTGCGGGACCGTAGCCCAGCTTCATGGAGACGGTTGCGAATGGTCCTCGCCGATACCCCGGGAGCAACAGTGTCCCTAATTTGCTGGGAAGTGGCGGTGCGGTCCCCTACGGCACTGCGTAGGATCCTACGGTCTTGGCGTGCATCCGTGCGTCGCTGCGGTCCGGTCCCAGGTCGACGGGCACGTGCACCTTCCGCCGACCACTGGCGACAACATCGATGTACTGTGGAGACCTCACGCCCCACGTGTTGAGCAATTCGGCGGTACGTCCACCCGGCCTCCCGCATGCACACTATACGCCCTCGCTCAAAGTCCGTCAACTGCACATACGGTTCACGTCCACGCTGTCGCGGCATGCTACCAGTGTTAAAGACTGCGATGGAGCTCCGTATGCCACGGCAAACTGGCTGACACTGACGGCGGCGGTGCACAAATGCTGCGCAGCTAGCGCCATTCGACGGTCAACACCGCGGTCCTGGTGTGTCCGCTGTGCCGTGCGTGTGATCATTGCTTGTACAGCCCTCTCGCAGTGTCCGGAGCAAGTATGGTGGGTCTGACACACCGGTGTCAATGTGTTCTTTTTTCCATTTCCAGGAGTGTATTTCTTCCACTTTGTGTTCTTGAGTAAACAGGCAGTAACTGTCGGTGTGGCTATGGCTCGGCAAAATTGCACCCTGCATTTAACAGCAGTGACTGTGACTAATCAGTATGAGATACATATGAGACGGAAGTTTGAGTAACCTTCTGGCAAACGTCTCGCAACAGGTACAGCAGCAAAGTTTTTCTCGATGGAAGCATCTCTGTATCTCCTTAGTACTGTACAAAGTTTTCCCTAGATGGGTTCTTACTTTCGAAGGCCAGTACCGATTGTTCATCTGCCAGTTCGTTAGCTACTTACCTTGCTCTTGTGTAGCATTCTCTTTATTCATACTAAAAAAAACGTAACTGCAAATAAAAAAGTTTCATCTGAAATCGTTCCGCAGTAATGTTTGAAATGGTCTATCATTTGTGGCTGCAGGAATTCATCAAAGGGTCAACAAAGCCTGAGGTTGATCATCATTTGTGGTTGACAACATCGAGGTTTATTTCGGGAAAACATTTAAAATTTTCCTTTACAAGGGAATGAAGCGGAAAGCCGGTTAACAACAACCAATAATCACAGAGCGCCAGAAGAGCTGAAAAATTTGCTTTGAAAGTATCCCCCTTTATTTATAAAAAAATTACAAGATAAACACCAATAAACACAGTGCGCCAGAAGCCTTAGAATTTACTTTGAAATTCTCTCTTAAAAATATACAACTACATCAAAATCAGTAATAACCAAGCACCAGAAGGCTTAGAAATTGCCTTGATATTTTTAGGTGTTACAAAGAGGGTAAAGATCAACATAGAGCCCCAGAAGGCTTGGAAACATTGACTTCCAAAAAAAAAAAAAAAAAAAAAAAAAAAAAAAAAAAAAAAAAACTTTAGCAGAAATAGATCAAGATAATTTACAATTCTTCCAAACTAATTTAAGAGACTAAATGTCCCCTTCAAAAGAACTAGGCCATGGTGGTGGCTAGCAGACATACAACAAACGTAAAAACAATAAGAGCAAGCAGTCCTGTAGGGGCTTAAACAACGTTTGTTAAATTGTTCAAATTTTGTTCACCACAAACACACACACACACACACACACACACACACACACACACACACACACACACATATATATATATATATATATATATATATATATATATATATACAGGGTGAGTCACCTAACATTACCGCTGGATATATTTCGTAAACCACATCAAATACTGACTAATCGATTCCACAGACTGAACGTGAGGAGAGGGGCTAGTGTAATTGGTTAATACAAACCATAAAAAAATGCACGGAAGTGCGTTTTTTAACACAAACATACGTTTTTAAATGGAACCCCGTTAGTTTTGTTAGCACATCTGAACATATAAACAAATACGTAATCAGTGCCGTTTGTTGCATTGTAAAATGTTAATTACATCCGGAGATATTGTAACCTAAAGTTGACGCTTGAGTACCACTCCTCCGCTGTTCGGTCGTGTGTATCGGAGAGCACCGAATTACGTAGGGATCCAAAGGGAACGGTGATGGACCTTAGGTACAGAAGAGACTGGAACAGCACATTACGTCCACATGCTAACACCTTTTTATTGGCTTTTTCACTGACGAACATGTACATTACCATGAGGGGTGAGGTACACGTACACACGTGGTTTCCGTTTTCGATAACGGAGTGGAATAGAGTGTGTCCCGACATGTCAGGCCAATAGATGTTCAATGTGGTGGCTATCATTTGCTGCACACAATTGCAATCTCTGGCGTAATGAATGTCGTACACGCCGCAGTACATCTGGTGTAACGTCGCCGCAGGCTGCCACAATACGTTGTTTCATATCCTCTGGGGTTGTAGGCACATCACGGTACACATTCTCCTTTAACGTACCCCACAGAAATAAGTTCAGAGGTGTAAGATCAGGAGAACGGGCTGGCCAATTTGTGCGTCCTCCACGTCATGGTAATGTACATGTGCGTCAGTGAAAAAGACCAATAAAAAGGTGTTATCACGTGGACGTAATGTGCTGCTCCAGTCTCTTCTGTACCTAAGGTCCATCACTGTTCCCTTTGGATCCCTACGTAATTCGGTGCTCTCCGATACACACGATTGAACAGCGGAGGAGTGGTACTCAAGCGTCAACTTTAGGTTACAATATCTCCGGATGTAATTAACATTTTACAATGCAACAAACGGCACTGATTACGTATTTGTTTATATGTTCAGATGTGCTAACAAAACTAACGGGGTTCCATTTAAAAAAACGTATGTTTGTGTTAAAAAACATACTTCCGTGCATTTTTTATGGCTTGTATTAACCAATTACACTAGCCCCTCTCCTCACGTTCGGTCTGTGGAATCGGTTCGTCAGTATTTGATGTGGTTTACGAAATATATCCAGCGGTAACGTTAGGTGACTCACCCTGTATATGTTAATTACTTTCATTTCAATTTTAACTGCATGTTTTACTAATTGAGATTTATCTTGTTGCTTTAAGATTTCTTTTTTGGAGGCCTTCAGCCGTGAAATAATTGCCCTTTTGAAACTCGTAATTCTAAAGCTTTGGCTATGTGCCGTTTTGGTTTAAAGGTGTTTCTAAATTACAATAAATTATAATTCTGAGTGAACCTGACCGACACATTATTTAACCCTTTCCACAATCCTAATCACCTGTTCTGCCGAGCGAGTTTAGCGGGCGTTCCAATGCACACTGCTACACTATGGTAAAGATACTCTCTAACGATACCTGGCTGATGGAAGTAACAGTCTAAAGGGTACAATTTTATCACATAAAGAAAACACACAAACATATATAAATAAATAAAATAAGCGGTACACCACTGCATGATCACATTGCCCCCATTTACAGAGAGCTATCTTCATTACATGCTTTCCAAACGCAAGCTTATTACACATACGTTTTTGACACGTCAGTAATCAGAAAACCAAAAAGCTGTCTTGACATATAGGGTGACTCAGCTGCCCTTACCGATAGATTTTATGCTAACCACGCCTTCAAAAACCCCACACGAGGTTTTTATATTCTCTCGCTCGCTACGCGCAAACTATTAGTCCTATAGAAATAGTGAACAGGGCATTCTTGTGGGAAATTCAATGTAGTTAAATTTTGCACTGGGATACGTTTTCCTGGAGGCCTTGATTTTCCGCTTATTCAAGAATAACGCGTTTGAAGGTGAAAGGTGCCTACACTGAGTCACAGCGCCAGAGATTGCGCCAAAGAGTATTATTCAGCCGCCTCCACTGGCAGTGCTTGTTGAGAAGTTGTAGTGGAGAGTGCTTGTTGAGAAGTTGCCGTGGGCAGTAGGAGTTCTGATGTAGCCGTGACTAGTTGTGAGCATGTTGGGTGCAGTTGTTCTGATGGGCTAGACAGCCGATGCTGTTCGATTGCGGATGTTGTAATGTTCAGAGTGTATGATGTCAATATATATGAAGGTAAAGAAAATCTTTTATTTTTTATTTCAAATGTGCTAAATAACAATGCCTCTTTGTCACAGGTTCAGTCAACAAACCATCTGGCTTGTGTTCATGTATTAGAGTGTAATTCTGGTTTCTATGTGCAATTATAGTATTTTTGATTTTTTTAAAAATTACTTCATTGTAGATGGCGTTTAAAGCATCTTGTCGTATTGAGGAAGAACCGTGCCAGATGTGTACGTTGAATAACACTTCCACACACAGAACAGTTACATTTGTGCTTTGTTGTTTCGTAGCTTTTATAGTTGGTGGGGGCTTAATTAATTAATTGTGTTAACGGAAGTTTTCTTTCATTCTTTGTTGTTATTCTATGCAGTTCAAAAATGGTTCAAATGGCTCTGAGCACTATGGGACTTAACAGCTATGGTCATCAGTCCCCTAGAACTTAGAACTACTTAAACGTAACTAACCTAAAGACAGCACACAACACCCAGCCATCACGAGGCAGAGAAAATCCCTAACCCCGCCGGGAATCGAACCCGGGAACCTGGGCGTGGGAAGCGAGAACGCTACCGCACGACCACGAGATGCGGGCTATGCCGTCAGATTGCGTACTAATACCAGTCAGGGCCAACCGGTTACGAGACTGCGTAACCGGACAGACAGCGACTAAAATTAAAAGTATTTGCATTATATTTAATTAAGCCCCCATGCACGTGGCGACCGCTGCTTCGGATCGTCCCTTGGAATTCTTTTGATGGTAAGAATAACAGACAGTAGTATTGTTGTAGTAATTTGTAGTTTAGTAATTGTAGTCTATATTGCATGTGTAGATTTGGTAATTGTCATTCTTCTAATGGTATTTTTGCAGAATTTAATTGTTGTTGTCTTGTTTACGGGTTTGACAATTTTGTGCAATTGTGAAGATTTCAATTGTTCGTTAATCGTGTTTGTCGGGAAGCATTTCGTGTGAATGGTATTGTTGGAGATAAAGTGTCATTGTGTGTAATTTTCGTATAGTGACGAGTTTTGTATGTTTTGTAAATGATTACGCGATCGATGAAAAAGGCAAAAATGATGGATAGTCAGAATGACGAAATTGTTGACATGGCGAACTCGCCAACACAGGAGAACAGTATGATGAATAATGAAGTAGAAAACAATTTAATAAGTCGGGAAAATAGTCCGGAACCAGTTCAAAATTTTTTCACAATCAAAAAATTTTCATAATACGAGATTAACGACAGAAGATTCTGGAATAGTATCGAACACAGATAGCTTTACTGCTATGACGAAGGAAGTTAGTTTTACGGGAAATGTTAGGGGCGAAAAGAATTTCGAACAAGTTAACATGGAGCAGTTGATGAGTGCAATATTAAATTTGGGATCACGGTTAGACTCACAAATAGGAACAATTAAAACGGAGATGGGAACAATGGAAACACAATTAGACTCACTGGGATCACAGTTAGGATCTGAATTAAAAACAGAGATGGGAACTTTGGCAACACGGTTAGACTCACAAATAGGAACAATTAAAATAAAGATGGAAACAATGAAAACACGGTTAGACTCACGAATAGGGACATGTTTCAAAAATATGAAAGATGAATTAAAGAAAGAAATTAGAGAAGAAGTACAACCGATTTTGAATGCTCACAATAACAGATTAATTTCAATAGAAATCAGACAAAAGGAACAGGGTAGAGAACAGGAAGAAAGAGATAGCGTGATAGTACAAAAATTTTCAGAGTTAAATTTACAACGTGCCCACGATAAGGAAGCAGTATTTGAAAGAATCGAGGAATCCGTGCCAAAGACAGAATAACACAACAGTATAAACAGTTAACTACTAAATGTGTTAATACTGAAACCCGAGTCGCGACACTTACGGAAGACGTAAATAAACAGAAAGAAAAAATAGGTGACTTATCGGAAAGAGTTGAGGAGATTGCAGATAAATTGACAAGTCTTAGTTTAAATGGGGACAGAGATTCAGATGATACAGCTGCATTGCCATTTACAGAAACCGAAGAGTACCAGAACTTAAATAAGCATGTTGAAAATCAGGGAAAATTTAATGAACGCGTTAGAAGGGAATTTGAGGCATTACGAAAGCAAGTCAAACAAATTGAAGACGAAATCGTAGGAAAAGACAGCAGAAGAAATTTAGAATCATAGATAGCAGCGGGTTTTGAAGAAAATAATTTGTTTCATGTACGAGAAGCAACAAGAGAGAGCAAGGCGTGCGAACTTGACAATAATCGACATTCGGACTGGGACAGACGCGGTAGGTCTTTGTCGCCACGAGGCGAAAACTTTGACTATAAACACTTCTTAACTATTCGGAAATCTAAGATCTTTCGGAATTCTAAGAACTACATACATCCATGTTCATGGTTAGATCAATTTCTGTACGCACTTCCACCAAATTGGCCATTAAGTCACAAACTGTAATTTATGTGTGGATATTTAGAAAACGAACCGGCGACGCGGATGCGCGCACTTATTAGAGATTGTAATAATCCAAATGATTTTTATCATGCATTTCTATCGGCATATTGGTCCGGAAACACGCAAGACAGAGTCAAACATAGTCTTATTATGCAGCGTAATTTTAAACAGTCTGAGTTCCGCCCGCCGGCAGAATACTTCGAAGACATGATTCGAAAGAATCAATTCCTGTCCAACCCTTATAGCCCAACTGAATTAATTCGCATTTGTTTAACTAAGCTGCCACAATCGATAAGACACATTGCTTTAGCCGGAAGATGTAAAGGTCCTCAGGGGATTCACTACACTAAGTGAATATGTGCCGTAGCGTGCACAGGGCCCCGAGCTGTAGTAGTGCTATTTCCCTTTTAGTTTTCTGCACTGCTGCCTACTCTTTTACTATTCTTTGTATCTATCAAAACAACTCTTCAACTATCAATCTATCTAGAAAAGGAGTCGATAAAAAATAACCGGATATGACTATTTTACCCAAAAGTGATTTCGGAAATTACCGTTTGGACTTACTGTATCTTCAGCAGCATTCATTCGTAGTTTAAACGAAATTTTACCTGTTTATCTTCGGGACAATATTACTTCATATGTTGACGATATTCTTATTGCTAAACGTTTTTGGAGTGAGCATAACAAAATTTTGGATTCATTATTACGTATTTTTGCAAGAGTTGGCATTACAGTGAACTTGGAAAAATCTGAATTTGGTCGTTCTCAGGTGAAATTTCTTGGTCATGTTATTTCTGCAGAAGGTATTCTTCCTGATCCAGAGAAACTAGATGCTATTCGTAATTATGCTGTTCCTACTACAAAACGTGATGTTTGTAGTTTCCTTGGTGTCTGTAATTGTCTTAGACGCTTTGTTAGATTGGACGATTTGGCCACACCTCGTTTATGTGAACTATCTGGAAAGAATTCTAATTGGTGTTGGGATGAGGAAGCTCAATCAGAATTTGAACAACTTCGTGATGCTTTAGTTGCTGCTCCACTTCTTTCACATCCGGATTTATCTAAAGATTTTTGTTTGGCGACGGACTCATCATACAAAGGCCTAGGTGCACAGTTATTTCAAGAGACAGAAGAAAACGGCGTTGTAGTGCAGAAAACTATTGCATTTGGAAGTCGTGTTCTCTCTAAATCAGAAAAGAATTATTCGATTACGGAACTTGAGGCTTTGGCTGTTGTATGGGCTTTCACAAAATTTCGCATATTTTTGTATGGCAGACATACTAAGTTTTACACCGATCATCGAGCTCTGGAATTTCTTATGTCAGCAAAATTAACACATGGAAGATTGTCACGATGGGCGCTGTATCTACAGGAATTTGATTTTAGTATTGTTTACATACAGGGTTCTTCAAATATTATTGCTGATGCTTTATCACGTGCACCTATGGGTTTGAAACAAAGTGCTGAGGAGAACTGCAAAGAAAACAATTACTGTTTGATGTATATTCAAGGTGTTGCGTTTGAGAATTTTATTTCGTCTTCGCTCCAGGACATCGCTAAGGAGCAAAATAGGGATCCACTCTGGAAGGACATTAAGGAGAAGTGGAGGAAAAAGGAAAGCGTAGCGATTAGGCAGTATTATTTAGTTCGTAATGATATTTTTTTTTAAACGAAAATCGGTCGAGAACTCTGTTTGGTTAGTTTGAATTCCTGATGAGTGGGTTAATAAATTAATTTGGTATACACATTTTAGTTATGCACACTTTGGTCCCAGAAAATGCTTTCATAAATTACGAGAAAATTGCTACTTCTGTAATATGGAAAAACGTATTCGATCTGTTCTTGCCAAATGCAAATTATGTCAAAAGGCTAAGCCGCCAACTATATCTCACAGAGCACCGTTGTTTCCTATCATTCCAGCGAAATTAAAGGACATGGCTGCAGTCGATTTGTTCGGTCCAGTGGTTCTTTCTACTAACGGTTTTGTGTACATTTTGGTAGCAGTGGAATTGACATCAAAATATGTGTGTTTTACACCTTTACGCAAAGCAACAGCTCGTTCAGTATCTAATGCTTTCATCAAACATTTTCTTAATGAAGTGGGTCATGTTGATAAGGTTATATCAGATAATGGATCACAGTTTCGCTCTAAAATCTGGCTTCGTACTCTACAGCGTCGTAAGGTTAAACCAATTTTCATTTCACTTTTTCACCCTCAATTTAACGCTTCAGAGAGATGGATGAAGGAAATCAATAAATTGTGTCGACGTTATTGTCATCAGAATCACAGGACTTGGGATCAGTATCTTCATATTTTTCAAAACATTCAGAATGAACTCCCTAATGATTCAACTTCTTTACCACCTATATTGATATAAAAAAGTAAAGCACCGACAAATCGCATTTCTGAAATCGTTCCTTTTCCGCCTTCACGGAAACTGCGGCATTCTGAAGTTGTCAATCTGGCTCTACAAAATATTGCATCTGCGGCTGCTAGAAGAGAGAAATCAGCTAACCTTCCTGGTCGTTTAAAAACCTTGTCAGTTTGTCAAAAAGTGTTAATTAAGTCTCATCGTTTGTCTCACAAAGGAAAAGGCTTGTGTCGCAAATTTTTCTGCTTTATAACGGTCCATATAGGGTTCGCAAAATTATTCATGATAACACTATCGAAGTAGAAACTCTTAAATCTCGCTCCAAGGGAATACATCATATATCGAACGTTAAAATTTTTGTGGAATAACATACTTTTGAGAAACTAACAGTTACACGTAAACACACGGAGAGTACAAGGATACCACGCCGTGTTCTGGCGGCGGCACATACTCAAAGCAACAGTCAAGTCTGCGCACCGCACAAGGCAGTCGTTGACCGCAAACAATTACTTCCTACGTCACGCGTACCTACAGCTGATTGAGCGCTAAGTGCGAATGCACTGACAGCCGTAAACAAATACACAGTCTAATTTCTCCGAATAAATTCAGTATAAAGCTATAGTGACTTGATAAATTATGTTATTAACGTTCAGTATTTTTCAGGATACGGTTGTACAAAATATTTAAAACCTTCAGGTAAATTCTGTGTGTGTCCGACGTTAAGAGGACTTGCTATCGAGAAAATTTCAGGAAGAATGTAATTTCGAAGAAGAAAGTAATAAACTAAAAAGGTAACTATTAATTGAGTTTATTTTTCAGGAAACATATTTCCACTTAGGTACGTACTTTAGACGTAATTTGCTGCTCGCGATTACGTGATTTATAGTTTCTGTTAACTGATTTTGACAATGATTGATTAATGAACAGGGTTGTTACTTATGTATATTATGCATCGCTTGGCTGAACTGCTTTTTCAGTGATGTCACATTTTTTTTTATTATGTGCCTGCTGTGCTTATTTATTTAAATTATAATTGTCACCTGATCAATTGTGCTGATTTGGTTATGTGTAGGTTATACTTTGTGATTTATCTGCTTGCGCCTTCATGTTTACTTATTAAGATTACATATGAACATTTATTTGCTTATGCTGATATGATGCTAATGACCTGTTTATCATGTAAGATATATACTTGCTGCTTTGCGTATGGATTGCATATTTACACATTTCTGTTTTGTTGTCATAACTACTCTGTAATTTTGTATATAGAAATGCTGATATACAGTGTACGAACATGGAGTTTAGGTCACACTATGGTATTAATTATAGATTGTTCGCTAGGCAGAGCCTCGTTGTAGGGATTGTGCTTGACATTCTGTTCTCTACTGGTATATTTACTCGCTATTGCATGTTTTGCTTACGCTTAGTGCCTTATATTTTAAGATAAGAAAATGAACTGCTATAATTCTACGAACGACATTGGTACAAGAAACTTCATTGAAGTCACATGAGCTGAAGGTTTTATGGAAGCTGTATAAATTTATGCTAATAGAAAGGAAGCTAACGACATGAAATACCAACACTAGATTTAGACCATTGACAGTTATTACACTATATACCAAATTACAGAGGATTCCTGAAGTGGTGTACACACTGTGAAATATTACGATCATTCACACTCCGTACTCGGACTCACGTACTGAAAGTTATTCGAACTAAAGGCTGTTAGAGGTCATGTATGCATTTCTTTTATTTAATGATGGACAAGGTAACCAAAATGTATTTTATAATTCATAATGAGTAGAAGATTTGGGTCAGATGGATTACACAGAAGTTGTGTGTGGACATTGTGTCTTCGGATTGTATGGGATGATGAATTGAAGTTTGCACTAGGATTTTATCTGTACTTCTTCGAGGAGACTGATTAGAGGAAAGAGTTGTTATGGAAGTGAAATGATATTGGTGATAAGGTTTGTATGTATCGACGTATTGAAGAGGTATTATTGAGGTATTGAGATTGTGTGAAGTTGATGATTATTGGAGTTTCGGATTGTATGGGATGATGAATTGAAGTTTGCACTAGGATTTTATCTGTACTTCTTCGAGGAGACTGATTAGAGGTAAGGTAAATGATATTGATGATAAGGTTTATATGTATCGACGTAAGAGGTATTATTGAAGTATTAAGATTATGTGATGATGATGATTATTGGAGTTTTGGTGGATAAGAGGTGAAGTAAGTGAGGAGCATTTTTTTTTTTTTTTGTTGGTCTATATGGAACAAGGAGGATGAAGATGGCAGACTAGAACACTCAAGTGGAAAGAAGATTGTCTACACACACACTTTGTTAAATCAATAAGCAGTATATACTTTTTTTGGAGAGAGGAAGTAATTGCATATCTTGGCACACTGACAGTTCTTCAGCAACCGTACATTTGATTTCGCTCGGCAAACATTGGTCTTGACTTGATGACTATGACGTTGACTAACTATTATTAACTATTATACACTGTTACCACTACTACTTGATACAGATGTTGAACATCAAATTTTGACAGAATGGCATTTATACAGTTAACACTATTCAATTACACAGTAGTACTTAAATGTGGATGAGAGATGAGTGAGTGTGTTTTGTGTGTTTTCCTTTCCTAAACCCAAATAATTGGTAGCGATCTATCTCCTAAATATTATTTTACTTGTTTGTTGTGGTCTGCACTGACACCCATAAATGTTATAGGTTTACTGATATTTATGTATTTGTAATAGTTAATATGACAATTATCTGATACCATTTGTGTGTTTATTGTAATTTGTATGTTTAGTGTTAGGGCATTGATAATAATTTTGTAAAAGCAATTGTGTGTGCATTCAAACTGTTGTTCGTGCTTACACGTATAACATTGGTGGGTGACACTTGGAAATGTTTAATTTCTGTTACTGTTACCTGCACTTGTTCAACATGATGGGTGCCACTTGGAAATGTTTAATTTCCGCTAATGAACTCTGATGAACTGTCTGATTAGTGATAGTGAATATTATGGTCTGTTACCTGCACTTGTTCAACATTACTGGGTGCCACTGATGGACTGCTTCTACTGAGATAATGTCACTTGTTGGTGTCTGCACCTGTTCAACAATGCTGGGTGCCACTGATGGACTGCTTCTACTGAAATGATGTCACTTGTTGGTGTCTGCACCTGTTCAACATTGCTAGGTGCCACTGATGGACTGCTTCAACTGAAATGATGTCTCTTGATGGTGTCTGCACCTGTTCAACATTGCTGGGTGTCACTGATGGAACTGCTTCTACTGAGATAATGTCACTTGTTGGTGTCTGCGCCTGCTCGCCATTTTTGGGTGCCACTGTTGAAGCTGTTTAAATACTGCTGATGAAATGTTATGAGACTGCTATTTGCACCTGTTGATCATTGCTGGGTGCTACTGTTGGAACTGTCAACTACTCTGAGGAGTCCTACTTGTTTATTGAAAGGATTTTATGTGAATATTTGTATAAACAGATTTTTTGTGTATTTACTGTTTATGAGATGTTATGAGACTCTTACCTGCACCTATTCGTCGATGCTGACGCTATTCATTGAATTGTTTAACCACATGATACTTGTGTAAACTATTATGTAAAATCATATGTATACAAGCATTTGTATTCCTTACTGTATGTTATATATTAGGTTATTGAAGGGTCAGTGCAAAGCCAAAATTTATTTAGTTATGTGATATTTACTTATTAATATTACTTTTTAATTTTTGTCTGTATTTTTTGGACGAATTTGGTGGTATTTTCACCACCAATGCTGGCAAAAATACCATAAAATTCTAGCCCATGGAGGAGGGGCATATGAAAGGTGGCTACACTGAGTCACAGCGCCAGAGATTGCACCAAAGAGTATTATTCAGCCGCCTCCACTGGCAGTGCTTGTTGAGAAGTTGTAGTGGAGAGTGCTTGTTGAGAAGTTGCCGTGGGCAGTAGGAGTTCTGATGTAGCCGTGACTAGTTGTGAGCATGTTGGGTGCAGTTGTTCTGATGGGCTAGACAGCCGATGCTGTTCGATTGCGGATGTTGTAATGATCAGAGTGTATGTTTCGTCAATATATATGAAGGTAAAGAAAATCTTTTATTTTTTATTTCAAATTTGCTAAATAACAATGCCTCTTGGTCACAGGTTCAGTCAACAAACCATCTGGCTTGTGTTCATGTATTAGAGTGTAATTCTGGTTTCTATGTGCAATTATAGTATTTTGGTTTTTTTAATTACTTCATTGTAGATGGCGTTTAAAGCATCTTGTCGTATTGAGGAAGAACCATGCCAGATGTGTACGTTGAATCACATTTCCACACACAGAACAGTTACATTTGTGCTTTGTTGTTTCGTAGCTTTTATAGTTGCTGGGACTTAATTAATTAATTGTGTTAACGGAAGTTTTCTTTCATTTTTTGTTGTTATTCAGTCAGATTGCGTACTAGTACCTGTCAGGGCCAACCGGTTACGAGACTGCGTAACCGAACAGACAGCGACTAAAATTAAAAGTATTTGCATTATATTTAATTAAGCCCCCATGCAAAGGTCACTTTTTTTAGGTTTTTCTTGAATAATTCGAAAACTATAGCCTCTAGAGAAAACGTATCCCAGTACAAAAATTTAGCTACATTAAATTTATCACAAAAAGGCGCTACTATTTTTTTCTGTAAGATTAACAGTTTGGGTTCACTGAGCGAGAGAATAAGAAAATCTTGCCAGTGATATTTGAAGGCATTGTGTGTTGCATAAAACCCAGCGGTAGGGGCAGGTAAATCACCACGCATAACATTTCTACGTACATCAATAACACTCCAGAAGCCCCTCCCCTATCCCTCCTCGCTCCTTACATTCTGAACTTCTTTTGGTCCCTCTTTTTCTTACTGCAAGCATCTTTCTTGGATATACTCGAATGCGGAATAGCCTCCAGAAAAGTCACTAATTCCCTCTGTCTGGGTAACAAACAAGCGACGTGCCTCTTGAAATAAAGGTATTGTGTCCTCATACACAACAATCTGCACCATGTTTTACTAAATCACCTGTTAAACCTCATAACTCTCTTCCACCTAAACACAACAACGTGCAATGCAATAGGGGGCGCAGTAGTCCTAATCTGGCTGGGGTAAACGAGCGAATAAGTGCAGTGGCCCAAAGACAAGCTGATCAAGTGCGAGTCAAATGATTTGTAAACACACCTTTGGGCCATTATATAAGCCCATCGAACAAAAAATTTGTCAAATCCCGGGCATCATACCGCGTAAGACCGCCTCTTTAGTTCAGCGGGGAGAAATGACCCGAAGTTACCCAGGTATACCACATCTGTCCGAAGCCATTCATTGAAGATAAGATTTTTTTGCGTCATTAGTTCTCTGAGTGGTTTGATGCTACTCACCACCAATTCCTCTCCCGTGCCAACCTTTTCATCTCAAAGTAGCAAACGCAGCCTACATCCTCAATTATTTGCTGGATGTATTCCAATTTCTGTCTTCTAGAGTTTCCCTGCTAAGAATTATACTGTTTATTTTCGTTTACTTCACGGATACTGTCTACTTAAATCTTTTCCGGTCATGGAGTAATCTGTTCTACTCACTTTCCTGCCTCTTTACACCACGAAACCTCCAATAATAAACGCAGTGGAACTGTAATAAGCGCTTAATATCTACGGTCGAAGCACGATAACCTTGACGACAAGTGGTTGCTCGTGCTAATTTAGCTGGGTGAACACTAAACCTCGTACAGTTGATACAAGGTTAATGTTACACAACTTAGCAAATTTGTGATCTGGCTTTTTTCCCGAACTAAGATCAAAATTTATCTCCAGTCAGCATAGTTTGTATAAGGCCCGTTCTAAAAATAAGAAACGTGTTGATCTGTCTAGATATACAAATCTCTCCCTGCCCCTGCCCCTTGTCATAGACCTCCCTAATCGTTGGCGCCAGTATGTCGTTAACATCGAGCAGGAACTGACGTTTACTATTTTATTCGTGCGATTATAAAATATGTGCCAAAATTAACGAACACGAGAAGTGTGAGGTCTGTAGTAGAACGGTCACTGAATGCAGAAAAGTGCTCCATATCAACGTTTATAGACAGTTAACCGACGGAAATTTGATGACTGAAGTTTCAGTTAGAAAATGCACCATGTTTATTTATGGACGGATGAGTATCCGTGCTGAGAACTATGAGGACTAGCGTCACTTGTGTCTAATGCATTCAAACCCAGGAATAAGGAAAAAATTCAGCAGGTACACGTCCCATTGCTGCTTTCCTGAAATTTCATGATCAGTTCTTTATCGATTTTTTAGTGGTGGTCGAGACTGTAGAAAAGTGTATGCCGGGTGGATTCCTCGATTTTTGACACAAGAACCGCTCTCGTCCTCCCCCTCCCACCGCAAAAAAAAAAAAATATCATGGAATATTCTCACTGGGTACGATAAGGATGAGTAGGAGTTTTTGTACCCGTTGTTACTGGTGACGATATTTGGGTATGGCATAGAAGTCCAGAAACAAAGGACCAGTCAATGAAATGACATCATTCACGATCTACAACTAAACCGCAAGAAGCTCAGCAAATTCTGAGTGGCCACAGTGTTTTTTTTTTAATTAAAACAGCGTCTTACTCATCTATTTAATGGCTGGAATAGTGTCCATAAATCAACGGCCTACTGCCACACCGATCATAGACTACGTTGCGCCGTTCAGAACACACGACGTAGGATGTTGTCCGGTAATTCACGATAACGTTCACCCGTATTTTGCTGCGTTGGCGATAGATATTCTTGAACTAGTGGTAAGTTTTTGATCACCCGCTTTGTAGCTGAAACACGATACCGAGTGATTCCCATCTTTTTCCCAAATTGGAGGCATTTTTGGATGAAAGACACTGTGGAAAAGACAACTAACTGTAGGAGAACGAAAGTGATTGATTTAACGGCTCGGCGGCAACTCCGCCTGCACATGTCATAGAAAACCTTATAGAACAAGTGTTTAAATTTGAACAGCGACTTCGTAGAATGCAGCTAAGCTATCAGATTCTCCTTCGTTTTCCTGGTGATCTTCCCGGGTTAGCAGTGTAAGGCGGCCAGATGCCTTTCGTGTGCCACCCCAAACTCCGCACCCATAAATGTTTGCGAATCGTTTAACAGACGGGAAGTTGGTACTAGTTCGTTATTCATGTATTAGGATGTTTTAAACCACCAAAAAGCCAGGTCCAGGCTGAGCAACAAAAAGGTTTTCGACTATCCAGGTGGGTCTAAGATTTCAAATTACACTACTGACCCTTAAAATTGCTACACCAAGGATACTGCAGATGATAAACGGGCATTCATTGGACAAATGTATTACACTAGAACTAACATGTGATTCCATTTTCACGCAAATTGGGTGCATAGATCCTGAGAAATGAGTGTCCAGAAGAATCACCTCTGGCCGTAATAACGGCCTTGATACGCCTGGGCATTGAGTCAAACAGAGCTTGGACGGCGTGTACAAGTACAGCTGCCCATGCAGCTTCAACACGATATCACAGTTCATCAAGAGTATCGACTGGCGTATTGTGACGAGCCAGTTGCTCGTCCACGTTTTCAATTGGTGAGAGATCTGGAGAATGTGCTGGCCAGGGCAGCAGTCGAACATTTTCTGTACCCAGAGAGGCCCATGCAAGAACTGCAACATGCGGTCGTGCATTATCCTGCTGTAATGTAGGGATTCGTAGGAATCGAATGAAGTGTAGATCCCCGGGTCGTAACACATCTGAAATGTAACGTCAACTGTTCAAAGTGCCGTCAATGCGAACAAGAGGTGACTGAGACGTATAACCAATGGCACCCCATACCATCACGCTGGGTGATACGCCAGTATGGCGGTGACGAATACACGCTTCTAATGTGCGTTCACCGCGATGTCGCCAAACACGGATGCGACCATCATGATGCTTTAAACAGAACCTGGATTCATCCGAAAAAATGATGTTTTGGCATTCTTATACCCACGTTCGTCCTTTTGTACACCATCGCAAGCGCTCCTGTCTGTGATGCAGCGTCAAGGGTAGTCCATGCTGCTGCAAACGTCGTCGAACTGTTCCTGCAGATGGT
This sequence comes from Schistocerca cancellata, assembly GCF_023864275.1. Taxonomy (NCBI): domain Eukaryota; kingdom Metazoa; phylum Arthropoda; class Insecta; order Orthoptera; family Acrididae; genus Schistocerca; species Schistocerca cancellata. Next base: position 53,993,819 of record NC_064627.1, read on the forward strand.
TGTTTTCTTGCAAACGTCCCCATCTGTTGACTCAGGGATCGAAACGTGGCTGCACGATCCGTTACAGCCATGCGGATAAGATGCCTGTCATCTCGACTGCTAGTGATACGAGGCCGTTGGAATCCAGCACGGCGTTCCGTATTACCCTCCTGAACCCACCGATTCCATATTCTGCTAACAGTCATTGGATCTCGACCAACGCGAGCTGCAATGTCGCGATACGTTAAACCGGAATCGCGATAGGCTACAATCGTCGTTTATCAAAGTCGGAAACGTGATGGTACGCATTTCTCCTCCTTACACGAGGCATCACAACAACATTTCACGAGGCAACGCCGGTCAACTGCTGTTTGTGTATGAGAAATCGGTTGGAAACTATCCTCATGTCAGCACGCTCTAGGTGTCGCCACCAGCGCCAACCTTGTGTGAATGCTCTGAAAAGCTAATCATTTGCATATAACAGTATCTTCTTCCTGTTCGTTAAATTTCGCGTCTGTGGCACGTCATCTTCGTGGTGTAGCAATTATAATGGCCAGTAGTGTAGCTCAGTATTCATGTAGCAGGATGTGGGAAACCACCAAAACGCCATGTCCAGGCTGAGCAACACAATGGTTCTCGACTATCCAGGTGGGTCTAAGATTTCAAATTATGTCGCAAAATAAGTTTTCTCTCATTATCTCGAAAAAAAAAAGAAAAGTAGCGTCTGGAGAAGCAAACGTTCTTTCCTTTCGGTTTTACCTTTATATAATCGGCCGTTAGTGTACCACCGGGTCGTTGCCCTCCCGAACGCCGACGTAAGGATGCGGTCAGTTAGCCCTCATCCGTCAGCCCACTATAGCCGGCGATTGTGTGTATTCACAGTGCGGAGCGTAGGTGCTCGTCTATTTAGGAGATAGCCATCAGACAGATAAGCAGGTTCGCTGACCGCGCTCTTATCTCCCGCTTTGTTCTTGCTACCAGATTTCAGAGCCTTCCCATTATGTTGGCTGCTGTTGTTTCGTCCTCTGCGCTTCTTCCATTTATAGGGAGTCACCATTGTTTCGCTATCTCTCACCTGTGCTGCGGGATAGCGGAGTCGGTTAGAGACTGCGTTTACGCCTATCCCCTTTTGTTCTTCATAATGGGAAGCCCGCAGTTCGGCGAAGTCTAAATGAAAACTTCGCATATCACTCGCCCGTTACATTACGTCGCTGATCATGCACGCAAAAACAAACGATTGTGGCTGATAAATGAAGATGAGTCAATACAGTTCTTCCCTCGTATAATTAAAAATTAAAAATTCAGTACTTGGCAGCTGGCTATGAATGTTGGTTCTATTTCAGAGTTATTTACGGAAACCTCGTGAAAATATGAGATCGTATCAGATCAAATAAGCTCTTTCGCAAACGGATAAAACTGAGTTTAGCAGTTGAGACACAATCTACGTACGTTGCGACGTACTTGGTTCTCCCATTTGAGACAACCATTCTTAATTTAAGTCTCTAAATCCGAGTTCTATAAATTTTTCTTGCAGCGTGCCTGTTAAGTAGAAGTTATGTTACTAACTAACTGCAACAAAAATACGATCTGGAAAGTATTATGTATCCACGCTGGTCGTCAAACAGGCTGTGTCTAGGAAACTTGCGTACTTGTTCGCTATACGAACATTCAAACAAATCGTATTAGTGAGATTTATTACAGAAGGAAAACATACTGTACTAAATTTTGCAATTACAGAGATGAGTGCCAAGCAAAGGGCGACGTACGAAATACACTCCAGGAAATTGAAATAAGAACACCGTGAATTCATTGTCCCAGGAAGGGGAAACTTTATTGACACATTCCTGGGGTCAGATACATCACATGATCACACTGACAGAACCACAGGCACATAGACACAGGCAACAGAGCATGCACAATGTCGGCACTAGTACAGTGTATATCCACCTTTCGCAGCAATGCAGGCTGCTATTCTCCCATGGAGACGATCGTAGAGATGCTGGATGTAGTCCTGTGGAACGGCTTGCCATGCCATTTCCACCTGGCGCCTCAGTTGGACCAGCGTTCGTGCTGGACGTGCAGACCGCGTGAGACGACGCTTCATCCAGTCCCAAACATGCTCAATGGGGGACAGATCCGGAGATCTTGCTGGCCAGGGTAGTTGACTTACACCTTCTAGAGCACGTTGGGTGGCACGGGATACATGCGGACGTGCATTGTCCTGTTGGAACAGCAAGTTCCCTTGCCGGTCTAGGAATGGTAGAACGATGGGTTCGATGACGGTTTGGATGTACCGTGCACTATTCAGTGTCCCCTCGACGATCACCATTGGTGTACGGCCAGTGTAGGAGATCGCTTCCCACACCATGATGCCGGGTGTTGGCCCTGTGTGCCTCGGTCGTATGCAGTCTGATTGTGGCGCTCACCTGCACGGCGCCAAACACGCATACGACCATCATTGGCACCAAGGCAGAAACGACTATCATCGCTGAAGACGACACGTTTCCATTCGTCCCTCCATTCACGCCTGTCGCGACACCACTGGAGGCGGGCCGCACGATGTTGGGGCGTGAGCGGAAGACGGCCTAACGGTGTGCGGGACCGTAGCCCAGCTTCATGGAGACGGTTGCGAATGGTCCTCGCCGATACCCCAGGAGCAACAGTGTCCCTAATTTGCTGGGAAGTGGCGGTGCGGTCCCCTACGGCACTGCGTAGGATCCTACGGTCTTGGCGTGCATCCGTGCGTCGCTGCGGTCTGGTCCCAGGTCGACGGGCACGTGCACCTTCCGCCGACCACTGGCGACAACATCGATGTACTGTGGAGACCTCACGCCCCACGTGTTGAGCAATTCGGCGGTACGTCCACCCGGCCTCCCGCATGCCCACTATACGCCCTCGCTCAAAGTCCGTCAACTGCACATACGGTTCACGTCCACGCTGTCGCGGCATGCTACCAGTGTTAAAGACTGCGATGGAGCTCCGTATGCCACGGCAAACTGGCTGACACTGACGGCGGCGGTGCACAAATGCTGCGCAGCTAGCGCCATTCGACAGCCAACACCGCGGTTCCTGGTGTGTCCGCTGTGCCATGCGTGTGATCATTGCTTGTACAGCCCTCTCGCAGTGTCCGGAGCAAGTATGGTGGGTCTGACACACCGGTGTCAATGTGTTCTTTTTTTCATTTCCAAGTCTGTGCTACATAGCGTGTAACGAGCGTAGACGCTTCTATCCAAGTCGCTAGTCTTGAAACTGCTATTCAAGTGGGCCGCGACCAGCATTTTTCTTTTTTTTTTTCTTTAGTGTATTTCGATTCCACCCGAAGGGGGCAGGCTGGCAGCTGCCTGCCCTTCAGCCTACAGAATTTTAAAACAAAAGAAGATAAGAAACAATAGAAGCAGGCGATAAAACCGTGACGTAAATTGTAAAACGGCGGAAAATTGTGGAAAGTTAAAACATATAAGAAAGTGTGGGCGATGCTAATAAAATACACAGGAAGCAGACAGGTAAAATAGTAGACAGACAATTAAAAAACACGGCGATAGTCTCGTTTCTGTTCGCAAGAGATATAAAAATCACGCCCAGCGACAGTATGATGTCCGTTCGCAACACTTCGGAAAAGACGCACAACAATCACTGGAAACACTGCATTAAAAAATTCGGCACGAAGATGACACACCACAACTAAGGGCAGATGTTGGGGGGGGGGGTACCTGGACGGATGAGGGAAAAAGGGGGGAGGAGAGGAAAAACGAAAAGGGGGGGGGGGGGGCGACGGAGGGAGAGGACTCATCAGGGAAAGGCAGGGCAGACGCGAGAGGGAATGGTGAAAGGCAGAGGAGGGAAACACAAAACGACTCGGGGGAGAGAATGGAGGTAGAGAGAAGGTAGCGGGGGAAAAAAATGGATAGTAGGGGCGAGAGCCGCAACCAGTGGGGCGCGGCGCTTATGTCCTCTTCACATAGGGGCCACTGCTGTCACGTTGTCGTCCTGGAGAGGGGTTGGTCAGAGTGCTGTTGGCTGACCTCTTCTCACACCCATCTCTTCTCTGTCGTTCCCGACTGCCGTACCGGCGCTTTAGTTAATGTCGTAACAGAAATTATTGTAAAATTACACCGCTGGCCATTACAATTGCTACACCATGAAGATGACGCGACACAGAAGCAAAATGTAACCGACAGGAAGAACATGCTGTGATATGCAAATGATTATCTTTTCAGAGCATTCACACAAGGTTGGCACTGGTGCTGACATGAGGAAAGTTTCCAATCGATTTCTCATACACAAACAGGAGGTGACCAGCATTGCCTGGTGAAACGTAGTTGTGATGCCTCGTGTAAGCAGGAGGAATGCGTACCATCACGTTTCCGACTTCGATAAAGGTCGGAGTGTAGCCTACTGCGATTTCGGTTTATCGTATCGCGACATTGCTGCTCACGTTGGTAGAGATCCAATGACTGTTAGCAGAATATGGCATCAGTGGTTTCAGGAGGGTAATACGGAACGCATTCCTGGATCCCAATGGCCTCGTATCACTAGCAGTCGAGATGACAGGCATCTTATCCGCATGGCTGTAACAGATCGTGCAGCCACGTCTCGATCCCTGAGTCAACAGATGGGGACGTTTGCAAGACAAGAACCATCTGCACGAACTGTTCGCCGACGTTTGCAGCAGCATGGACTATCAGCTCGAAGACCTGGCTACGGTTAACCTTGAAGCTCCATCACAGCCTAGAGCGCTTGCGAGGGTGTACTCAACGACGAACATTGGTGCACGAATGGCAAAACATTATTTAGGATGAATCCAGATTCTGTTTACAGCATCATGATGGTCGCATCGGTGTTTGGCGACATCGCGGTGAACGCACATTGGAAGCGTGTATTCGTCATCGCCATACTGGCGTATCACCCGACGTGATGGTATGGGGTGCCATAAGTTACACGTCTCGGTCACCATTTGTTCGCATTGAGGGCACGTTGAACAGTGGACGTTACATTTCAGATGTGTTACGACCTGTGACTGTACCCTTCATTTTATCCCTGCGAAACCCTACATTTCAGCAGGATTATGCGCGACCGCATGTTGCAGGTCCTGTACCTGCCTTTCTGGATACAGAAAATGTTCGACTGCTGCCCTGGCCAGCACATTCTCCAGATTGCTCACCAATTGAAAACGTCTGGTCAATGGTGGCCGAGCAACTGGCTCGTCACAATACGCCAGTCACTACTCTTGATGAACTGTGGTATCGTGTTGAAGCTGCATGGGCAGCTGTACCTGTACACGCCATCCAAGCTCCGTTCGACTCAATGCCCAGGCGTATCAAGGCCGTTATTACAGCCAGAGGTGGTTGTTCTGGGTACTGATTTCTCAGGATCTATGCACCAAAATTGCATGAAAATGTGATCACATGTCGATCCTAGTATAATATATTTGTCCAATAAAAACCCGTTTATCATCTGCATTTCTTTTTGGTGTAGCAATTTTAATGGCCAGTAGTGTAAGATCCTTGGAGCAGGGCTCAATGAGGTTGGCGCTTCTGTTGGTCGAAATGCTTTTGATCAATACTCTTCATCCTTCTAATGATATTAATTAAAGACTTTTCGTCTACTGTTGCTGAGAATTCTATAACTGTTTTGTTTCTGAATGATACCGCCGGCCGGTGTGGCCGAGCTGTTCAAGGCGGTACAGTCTGGAACCGCGTGACCGCTGCGGTCGCAGGTTCGAATTCTGCCTCGGCCATGGATGTGTGTGATGTCCTTAGGTTAGTTAGGTTTACGTAGTTCTAAGTTCTAGGGGACTGATTACCTTAGAAGTTAAGTCCCATAGTGCTCAGAGCCATTTTTTTTTTTTTTAATGATACGAATAGAAGTGTTACAGATCCACGTCAAAATTTGATGTTTTCATTTATTTTTTTCTTTTGGCGTTTGCTAGACACATCATGCAGCCAGCACTGTGTCTTATTAAAATAAAAATGTGTGGGGCAGATAGAACATACTCGGGAGCTCATAAACGAAGACAGAGTGATTTTTCCGCGGTGGCTCCCTGTCTGTACGATAAATGTTTGAAAAGAGCTTAATGTCCTTAGGAGGCAGCACTCTCGTACCGTAGGTTGGTAGTGACGCTCTATTTTATAAAGTCTCTTTGCATTTCGCGTACCAAACAGTAGAGGTGATGCGACAGAAGGAGTACGGCGCAATGAAATTCTGTGTTCGTTTAAAGCTTACAGCCACTGACACTCACGTAAAGCTGAAGCAAGCGTACGGTGAAGGTGCACTCCGTAGTGCAACAGTGTTTAGGAGGTTCAAGGACTCCAAAGAAGGCCGACTTGCCTGTGTTAAACTAGGTGGTGGGCCTGGTGTATCGACTTCTTCTGTGGCTGATGTCAACATCAAAACAGCTGCTGTGATCGTCATGGAATGATTTACCACCATGTTGCTCACCCTCACGCTACGGGTCAGCAGTTCGTGGTCTGGCGATTAGCATTGCTGCTTGTAGTTGGCAGGGGCCCGGGGCTCTTTCCCGGCCGGGTCGGGGATTTTCTTCGCACTGGGACTGGGTGTCTGTGTCGCCCGCCCTCATCGTTTCACCATCATTCAGACTCGCAATACTCTACCACCTCATACCTTCCACATAGTAATTTTCATGTGCCGCGACTAATCATGTTAACAGTGACAATACTTCGTCACCAATCCGGCCTCTTTTTTAAACAAAATTAGCGTCCTCACACCATAAAATATTTTCTATTTCTTTTTAGATGCAGGCAAATTTCAAAGAATAGAGCAGGTCTTCTTCACCTTTCGCATGCCATTGTATTGACGATATTCTCTGAATAGTAAATTTTTACTAGGAGCGTTGGGTATGCCTATGATCTTTTAACATTGTGAGTATATTTTAGACATTCCTTTATTAATTTTAATATCCACAAAACGTGGTGACACTGTATTTTGCTTTTTACAGTGTACGTTCACCTGAAGAGGCCGCTTGAACGCCGCGAAACCGGTCGTATTTTAATAAACAACAACTTCACCAGCTGTAAGCGGAATTCTTCCTAATATCATTTCATCATAATCATCATCATCATACTACTGTTATAGCAGCATACTACACGTCAGTGTTGGCTAAACCGTGGAAGCACAATGCGAGGGAACGACTAGAACTTTCTCGGACTGCGTGGCGATTTCATCATGACAATGCGTATCCTCATGTCGCAAATTAAGTCATGCCGTTACTGGCTCAATTCAGTCAACATTACCTGTGTACCGCATCCACCTTACAGCCCGGATCCTGCATCATGTGATTTCTTTATTTCTGAAACTAAAGGCAGAGCTTCAGGGCATTCGATTTGAATGCTCTGGAGCTGTGCTCAAGAAAAGTGAGGATATTCTCGAGCGCACCTGACAAAGAGTCACCTACACCATGCGTTGGAGCACTGGGAGAGTCACTATAAAAAGTGCACTCAAGTAGGACGGGAGTGCTTTGAAAACGATAGTACGAGGTGCATTCAAGTTCTAAGGCCTCTGATTTTTTTCCTCCAGACTAGAAAGAGATAGAAACATGCGCATTATTTTAAAATGAGGCCGCGTTCATTGTCAATACGTCCCAGAGATGGCAGCACCGTATGGCACATGGAATTTTACCGCCAGCGGCGAGAATGAGAACTGTTTAAATACTTAAAATGGCGACGTTTTCCTTACTTGAACAGCGTGCTATCATTCGTTTTCTGAATTTGCATGGTGTGAACCAATTGAAATACATCGACAGTTGAGGGAGACATGTGGTGATGGAATTATGGATGTGTCGAAAGTGCGTTCATGGGTGTGACAGTTTAATGAAGGTAGAACATCATGTGACAACAAACCGAAACAACCTCGGGCTCGCACAAGCCGGTCTGACGACATGATCGAGAAAGTGGAGACAATTGTTTTCAGGGATCGCCGAATGACTGTTTAACAGATCGCCTCAAGAGTTGGGATTTCTGTGGGTTCTGTGCACACAATCCTGCATGACAACCTGAAAATGCGAAAAGTGTCATCCAGATGGGTGCCACGAATGCTGACAGACGACCACACGGCTGCCCGTGTGGCATGTTGCCAAGCAATGTTGACGCGCAACGACAGCATGATTGGGACTTTCTTTTCGTCGGTTGTGACAATGGATGAGACGTGGATGCCATTTTTCAATCCAAAAACAAAGCGCCAGTCAGCTCAATGGAAGCACACAGATTCACAGCCACCAAAAAAATTTCGGGTAACCGCCAGTGCTGAAAAAATGATGGTGTCCATGTTCTGGGACAGCGAGGGCGTAATCCTTACCCACTGCGTTGCAAAGGGCACTACGGTAACAGGTGCATCCTACGAAAATGTTTTGAAGAACAAATTCCTTTCTGCACTGCAACAAAAACGTCCGGGAAGGGCTGCGCGTGTACTGTTTCACCAAGACAGCGCACCGGCACATCGAGCTAAAATTACGCAACAATTTCTTCGTGATAACAACTTTGAAGTGATTCCTCATGCTCCCTACTCACCTGACCTGGCTCCTAGTGACTTTTGGCTTTTTCCAACAATGAAAGACACTCTCCGTGGCCGCACATTCACCAGCCGTGCTGCTATTGCCTCAGCAATTTTCCAGTGGTCAAAACAGACTCCTAAAGAAGCCTTCGCCACTGCCATGGAATCATGGCGTCAGCGTTGTGAAAAATGTGTACGTCTGCAGGGCGATTACGTCGAGAAGTAACGCTAGTTTCATCGATTTCGGGTGAGTAGTTAATTAGAAAAATAATCGGAGGCCTTAGAACTTGAATGCACCTCGTACAAACATTGAAACATCAGTGAAAAGATGCCAGTCTATGAGTACTGGATTTGTGGAGGCAATCTCTTGTAATTACCTTGGGTTAATCCTGTGTTTAAATATCACCCTCTTGTTTAAATGTTTGCTGGCACATATACATATAATTATTTTTGTGTTTTGTGTCGTTACTATCTAAGTTGATCTAACACTAATAAGAAGGTGTCAGTCTTGCAGGCTGTGCTAGTTAGCTATATTGTACGCTGATCCAGGTCGTGGTTTTTCGACCTCCAACAAACTGTTCCGGTGTGTGTCACCAACCAGCCGACTTGACGACGGGGAAGGAGGCGTGCGTAGTTGTGGGCAGAGGCCGGTATATGACCACATTGGAACCGCTATTCCTACTGAATTGCGGTTTTTGGTCGTCGGTCACTGACGTTAAGACATTATGCTTCTTTCGACGTTCTGTCCGAATCTTAATTTACCGTTAGTAGATAAATTTGCCCTTGCCTACCTTTCGGAATCAAGTCTTGTGTGCAAATGGGAAGGTTTCAAGCCATCAGACAGTTACTAAATTTCACTAAGTTAAACCCTATTGCAAGTTTCATTCACCCCACACACACACACACACACACACACACACATATATATATATATATATATATATATATATATATATATATATATATATATATATATATATATATACAGGGTGTTACAAAAAGGTACGGCCAAACTTTCAGGAAACATTCCTCACACACAAAGAAAGCAAATATGTTATGTGGACATGTGTTCGGAAACGCTTACTTACCATGTTAGAGATCATTTTATTACTTATCTTCAAATCACATTAATCATGGAATGGAAACACACAGCAACAGAACGTACCAGCGTGACTTCAAACACTTTGTTAGAGGAAGTGTTCTAAATGTCCTCCGTTAGCGAGGATACATGCATTTACCGTCCGTCGCATGGAATCCCTGATGCGCTGATGCAGCCCTGGAGAATGGCGTATTGTATCACAGCCGTCCACAATACGAGCACGAAGAGTCTCTACATTTGGTACCGGGGTTGCGTAGACAAGAGCTTTCCAATGCCCCCATAAACGAAAGTCAAGAGCGTTGAGGTCAGGAGAGCGTGGAGGCCACGGAATTGGTCCTCCTCTACCAATCCATCGGTCACCGAATCTGTTGTTGAGAAGCGTACGAACACTTCGACTGAAATGTGCAGGAGCTCCATCGTGCATGAACCACATGTTGTGTCGTACTTGTAAAGGCACATGTTCTAGCAGCACAGGTAGAGTATCCCGTATGAAATCATGATAACGTGCTCCATACTGACGAAACTAAAATGAGCTCTAACATGGAAATTAAGCGTTTCCGGACATATCTCCACATAACATCTTTTCTTTATTTGTGTGTGAGGAATGTTTCCTGAAAGTTTGGCCGTACCTTTCTGTAACACCCTGTATATATATACAGGGCTATTACAAATGATTGAAGCGATTTCATAAATTCACTGTAGCTCTATTCATTGACATATGGTCACGACACACTACAGATACGTAGAAAAAATCATAAAGTTTTGTTCGGCTGAAGCCGCACTTCAGGTTTCTGCCGCCAGAGCGCTCGAGAGCGCAGTGAGACAAAATGGCGACAGGAGCCGAGAAAGCGTATGTCGTGCTTGAAATGCACTCACATCAGTCAGTCAGTCATAACAGTGCAACGACACTTCAGGACGAAGTTCAAAAAAGATCCACCAACTACTAACTCCATTCGGCGATGGTATGCGCAGTTTAAAGCTTGTGGATGCCTCTGTAAGGGGAAATCAACGGGTCGGACTGCAGTGAGCGAAGAAACGGTTGAACGCGTGCGGGCAAGTTTCACGCATAGTGATGTGAAAGATTCAGTGTTTAAACCTCCACTACCAAGAAACGTGCCAGAACAGTGAGCTCGCATCAACAATGCTTTCGAACTCATTGATGGGGACATGCTGCGCCGAGTGTGGGAGGAACTTGATTATCGGCTTGATGTCTGCCCAATCACTAAAGGGGCACATATCGAACATTTGTGAATGCCTAAAAAAACTTTTTGAGTTTTTGTATGTGTGTGCAAAGCATTGTGAAAATATCTCAAATAATAAAGTTATTGTAAAGCTGTGAAATCGCTTTAATCATTTGTAATAACCCTGTACAGGGTGAGTCACCTAACATTACCGCTGGATATATTTCGTAAACCACATCAAATACTGACCAATCGATTCCACAGACTGAACGTGAGGAGAGGGGCTAGTGTAATTGTTTAATACAAACCATTAAAAATGCAAGGAAGTATGTTTTTTTAACACAAACATACGTTTTTTTTAAATGGAACCCCGTTAGTTTTGTTAGCACATCTGAACATATAAACAAATACGTAATCAGTGCCGTTTGTTGCATTGTAAAATGTTAATTACATCCAGAGATATTATAATCTAAAGTTGACGATTGAGTACCACTCCGCTGTTCGATCGTGTGTATCGGAAAGCACTGAATTACGTAGGGATCCAAAGGGAACGGTGATGGACCTTAGGTACGGAAGAGACTGGAACAGCATATTACGTCCACATGATAACACCTTTTTATTTGTCTTTTTCACTGACGCACATGTACATTACCATGACGTGGAGGACGCATAAATTGGCCAGCCCGTTCTCCTGATCTTACACCTCTGGACTTCTTTCTGTGGGGTACCTTAAAGGAGAATGTGTACCGTGATGTGCCTACAACCCCAGAGGATATGAAACAACGTATTGTGGCAGCCTGCGGCGACTTTACACCAGATGTACTGCGGCGTGTACGACATTCATTACGCCAGAGATTGCAATTGTGTGCAGCAAATGATGGCCACCACATTGAACATCTATTGGCCTGACACGTCGGGACACACTCTATTCCACTCCGTAATCGAAAACGGAAACCACATGTGTACGTGTACCTCATCCCTCATGGTAATGTACATGTGCGTCAGTGAAAAAGAGCAATAAAAAGCTGTTAGCATGTGGACGTAATGTGGTGTTCCAGTCTCTTCTGTACCTAAGGCCCATCACCGTTCCCTTTGAATCCCTACGTAATTCGGTGCTCTCCGATACACACGACCGAACAGCGGAGGAGTGGTACTCAAGCGTCAACTTTAGGTTACAATATCTCCAGATGTGATTAACATTTTGCAATGCAACAAACGGCACTGATTACGTATTTGTTTATATGTTCAGATGTGCTAACAAAACTAACGGGGTTTCATTTAAAAAAACGTATGTTTGTGTTAAAAAAACATACTTCCGTGCATTTTTTTATGGTTTGTATTAACCAATTTCACTAGCCCCTCTCCTCACGTTCGGTCTGTGGAATCGATTCGTCAGTATTTGATGTGGTTTACGAAATATATCCAGCGATAATGTTAGGTGACTCTCCCTGTATATACACAACGAGGCTGAGAGCCTCCAGGCAAGGGTGAATAGACAAACATAAACAAGATGCAATACAAGAGGCTTAAGGCCCACAGTAAAATTTTCAAGATTTTAAAATAAATTACCATAACCTTTCAAAGGCAGAAGCCCACATTTTTTTTTAATAAGGATTCAAGTGGCTGAAAGCCCACAATTGATTTTCCAAAATTCAAAAATGCATAAAATCCAGTAAAAGAAAGAATTTTTAAATCATTGGCTGTGATAGATTATAAACAGACAAACACCAGTGCGAAGGACAATAAAGAAAACGGCACTCAGAAGCCTCCAGGGAGGTCGGTTTGCCCTCGTTCACTTAGGTGAGGCAAGTGGTGAGCCCAGCTTCTCTTGATCCATCAGAACCCAACCAGGCGACAGCCACGGACCGACCCACAAAACGGTTTGCTTGCCACCAATCGGACATAAGAACTCAGACACAAGTTACGAATGTGATTATCCACAATGAAATATGTATTAGCTGTGAAAACTACACACCATGTGGGACAGCGACAACAGGTGAGGAAAGGACGCTGCCTAAAATTAAGTTAGTGGCCAGGGCAGGTAATCAGAACACTAACGGCCACAGGACAGAAAATTCCGCTGGTACACTTGAATTTGAAATACGGTAACATAGTTAACCTCACCCAAAACGAACACTGCCTGAATTTACGTCAGTGCCCAGGGCAGGTAACCAAAACACTAAAGGCCACAAGGCAGAAAATTCTGCTGGTGCACTTGAATTGTAGACGGCCGGAGTGGCCGAGCGGTTCTAGGCGCTTCAGCCTGGAACCGCGCGACCGCTACGGTCGCAGGTTCGCATCCTGCCTCGGGCATGAATGTGCGCGATGTCCTTAGGTTACTTAGGTTTAAGTAGTTCTAAGTTCTAGGGGACTGATTACCCCAGCTATTAAGTCCCACACTGCTCAAAGCCATTTGTACCATTTTAGAACTTGAATTGTAGTCAACCAATGTACTTAACTGCACAGCATGGTGACGAAATTTCAGCAATAGAAACACATGGTGTTGCTCACAGGGAAACCTCTCCAACAACGAACCACCGAAACGAACCACACAACGTTAATCGACGTGGCTTGGGTAGTTGAAACCACTATTCAAATTCGACCTCCTGGGTCGGTGAACCACGAAGCTCGTAGCGATCGGACAGCTCCACATACGCTCCGACACTGCGCAGGGACCGCCAGCGGACCCAGCCGACTGCACCGCGCGGAGATAACTTCCCTGATCCGCAGCAGCCGACCGACTCCTCTCGGAATGCCGAAAACATCTAAAATAGTCGTCAGTGGAAATAAACGGCAACTACACACACAACCTGACAAACACTTGCACGAAGACCTGAACAATACCTAACAGTAACTAAGCACGCACGAAGACAAATCGGGAGTCGATGCACTCTCACACCCAAGTAAACCATGAACGATCGGCGAGCCAAAACTCGTCGTCCGGTAGGAAGACCGACCGACAATCCACCAAGACCGTGGCCCGACTCAAGTGATGCGTGGCGGCAATGGTTGGGCGAGCCATGTCGACGCAGACCTCACTGCTGCTCCAACCCGACTGCACTAGCGCCGCATTCCAACTCCCCGACTGGCAGGTTTGGACTGCTCTCCAGACACGATCAAAATCCTGGGAGCCCGAACTCGCGACCGAAACTCCTTACGACAGACAACGACTGGGAAGTAATAGCAGCCGAGCAAAGATACTACGAGACGGGATATACTGATACGCGCTGCTAGCGCCGCTCACGGTCAGGCAAAGCAGCAACTCAGTAACAGTAGTTACTTAAATTAACGTAGTGAGGCGGAAGTACCTTACAAACAGGGTGTAAAATACATGATGTCAGGAACACAAGCCTCGCACGGGTCATGCATATTCGGTAAGTTAGTTTAAGAACTGTCACAATAATAATAATAATAATAATAATAATAATAACAACAATAATGTCAACAGCAATAACAATAGCAATCGATATAATTATTACAGAAATGACAGCGCTATTACTGTGTTTACCTTTAGGATTTTAAAAAACATGGGATAAATGAAAAAATGGAGACAATACCGTTATAATTCATACTAGACTTTATTGACAGACGTTCCCTCATTGTACGAGGTGCATTCAAGTTCTAAGGCCTCCGATTTTTTTTCTAATTAACTACTCACCCGAAATCGATGAAACTGGCGTTACTTCTCGACGTAATCGCCCTGCAGACGTACACATTTTTCACAACGCTGACGCCATGACTCCATGGCAGCGGCGAAGGCTTCTTTAGGAGTCTGTTTTGACCACTGGAAAATCGTTGAGGCAATAGCAGCACGGCTGGTGAATGTGCGGCCACAGAGAGTGTCTTTCATTGTTGGAAAAAGCCAAAAGTCACTAGGAGCCAGGTCAGGTGAGTAGGGAGCATGAGGAATCACTTCAAAGTTGTTATCACGATGTGTGAGTGCGTTGTCTTGGAGAAACAGCACACGCGCAGCTCTTCCCAGACGTTTTTGTTGCATTGCAGAAAGGAATTTGTTCTTCAAAACATTTTCGTAGGATCCACCTGTTACCGTAGTGCCCTTTGGAACGCAATGGGTAAGGATTACGCCCTCGCTGTCCCAGAACATGGACACCATCATTTTTTCAGCACTGGCGGTTACCCGTAATTTTTTTGGTGGCGGTGAATCTGTGTGCTTCCATTGAGCTGACTGGCGCTTTGTTTCTGGATTGAAAATTGGCATCCACGTCTCATCCATTGTCACAACCGACGAAAAGAAAGTCCCATTCATGCTGTCATTGTGCGTCAACATTGCTTGGCAACATGCCACACGGGCAGCCATGTGGTCATCCGTCAGCATTTGTGGCACCCACCTGGATGACACTTTTCGCATTTTCAGGTCGTCATGCAGGATTGTGAGCACAGAACCCACAGAAATGCCAACTCTAGAGGCGATCTGTTCAACAGTCATTCGGCGATCCCCCAAAACAATTCTCTCCACTTTCTCGATCATGTTGTCAGACCGGCTTGTGCGAGCCCGAGGTTGTTTCGGTTTGGTGTCACACGATGTTCTGCCTTCACTAAACTGTCGCACCCACGAATGCACTTTCGAGACATCCATAACTCCATCACCACATGTCTCCTTCAACTGTCGATGAATTTCAATTGGTTTCACACCACGCAAATTCAGAAAACGAATGATTGCACGCTGTTCAAGTAAGGAAAACGTCGCCATTTTAAGTATTTAAAACAGTTCTCATTCTCGCCGCTGGCGGTAAAATTCCATCTGCCGTACGGTGCTGCCATCTCTGGGACGTATTGACAATGAACGCGGCCTCATTTTAAAACAATGCGCATGTTTCTATCTCTTTCCAGTCCAGGGAAAAAAATCGGAGGCCGTAGAACTTGAATGCACCTCATAATCACCCCAACTCTTGATCAGCTTCCCGCACATAAATGGAAGGCGTTGCACAGCGTGTCCATCTCTGTCGATGTCTCGCAGGGACTGCTCTGTGGCACGGATGATGTCTTCTCTTGTAGCGCTTGCCATGAAGAGGTACCTTCATTTTGGCCAATAAGTCGTAATCGCATGGACTAATATCAGGTAAATATAGTGGATGTTCCAGCATCTCCCAAACGCACGAACGCAGGAGCCCCTGTATGGGATTCGCCACATGTCGTCGTGCATTACCATGGTGGATGATGGGATACAGTGCCAACCAGAAGGTGGCGTCTCTTTCATCCCAGTGTGGATCGAAAGTGGTGTCACAAAAAATTCAATAGTAGGCTGCAGTGACTGTCCCTGCGGTACAACCTCATACAGGTTTAACCCATGGATATGGCAAGCCACAGTAACCATAACTTTGCTACCAGTGGATTCACTATGCACTATCTGTGAGCGAGGAGAACCAGGGCGTTTCCATTAACTGAACTGCCTTTTTAACCTTGGTTCGTACGACCGAGCCCAAGTTTCGTCCACACTGACGATCCTTGCAATGCATTCTTCGACCTCGCCATGGTAGCGATTGGCCAATCCCACATCTCGGTCACTGTATGCAGTTCCCAAAGCACTGCAGTTATGCTGAACCCAAGAATATCGTACAAAGTGTCGAGTATTGTTTTGTGGCATATTGTTTTGTGGCACACGCCTCCCTTGTTGCCAATTCACGCGCAGTCCATCGGCGATCCACATTCAGAGTAATCAAGGAGCTCAGTTGTAATGTTGTCCGTAGGCCCGTAGGGGGTCGTTCCACACGGGTCCAGTCTTGAATTAAATCCGTGCGATCCCGAGACACTTTTCACCTTTCTCGGCATCATACGATGTAGCAATGCTGCATCACTTCACGTCTCTCGCAGTCCCTGAAAACAATGTTGTGCCACTTTAATCTTGATCCACACACGTTGTTCATGTTTCCTAAACATGCTGTTAGGGTGCCTGAACTGGTCTCCCGCACTTTCAGACAGTACACACAGCAATTGACTCAAACACAGGCTTTCATCACTCGCTGGACTCCCTCAACTGACCATTGCTATTAGCTACAAAGAGCGCGCATGCAATTTGATGAGAGTCCTTTATGTTACAGCAGGTGTTGCCACTACTTTGTATCCAAACCTTGAATACTCTGCTTTACACCGTTATACATTTTCGTTGTCGCGGGCCGTTTGCGATGTTTGGCTCCGAACAGTGGCGCTCCCTGTGCGGCGAAGCCGAGGAGGAAGGTGTTAGTATCAGAGCTGGAAGGATAGCTGGCGGAATAGTTAACGAAATGCTGCTTGTAGCTAGCGAGCGATATTTCAGAGTGCAATCTTCTATATATGAAAGGCAATGTCCTGACTGTCTGAATCCTTATAACCCAGCCCAAACCGCTAAGTATAGAAACTTGAGATTTGGAGAAGGCGTGGATCTTATACTGAAGGTGCCGTTTAAGAAGGGATTTTTCCAAATTCCAACCCTAAGGTGTGAAATAGAGGATGAAGCGTATTTTTTTTTTAAATGTCGCCTTTAAATCAATTTTGAAGTTAGACCTACGAAAATTGGTATCTAGTTTCGCGGTCAGAAATCAAAAAATACGTGTTTCAAAATTTTTGGAAATTTAACCCTATGGGGGTTATATAGGGGATGAAAGATCTTTTGAAAATATGTCCTTATTAAAGAACTACTAAAGTATTTTTAAAACTACATCTATGAACATTAGTATATCACTTCACGGCTACAAATAAAAAAAATGCGTGTTTCAGAGTTTTTGAAAACTGAACCTCTAAGGGGGTGAAATTGGGGATGAGATTCTTTTGTGAAAACATTTTATTATAAACGCATTTTTTAAGTTACATGTATGAAGATGTGTATTTGCATTCTCTGTTAGAAATAAAACATATGTTTGTGACTGTTTTTGGAAAATGCAACCCCTAAGGGAGTGAAATAAAGTCGGACTGATTCACTAACTCATCACCACCCAGACCGAACCGCTAAGGATAGAAACTTGAAGTTGGGAGGTAGTGTGGATATTAGTGTAGGCATCGTTCAAGAAGGGGTTGTCCGAAATTCCACTCCTCAGGGGGCGAAATAGGGGATGAAAGGCTTTTTGAGAATAAGTCGCTATTAAGGGAATTTTGAAGCTACAACTACGAAAAGTGGTATTTGGTTTCTCAGTCAGAAAATAAAAAAAATAGATATTTCAGAATTTTTGGAAAATCAACCACTAAGCGGAGTAAAATACGAGTGGATGAAAGTTTTTTTGAAAACAAATAATTACTAAAGAAGTATTAAAGTATTTTAAGGCTACTTCTATGACAATTTGCATTTGACTTCTCGGTTAGAAATAAAAAAAAAAACACGTTTGACCAACTGCGACATAATCGCGTGTACAAACAGTGATCCAATACTGTAAAATGTTTTTTTTCTATTCCAGTCTCTGATCACAAATGAATTCTTTAGACGATGACCGGTTCCAGTCTGTAATGACCATGTTCAGATCTAAAATATGTAAATATATACATCTGCTTCACTTTACACAGCCTTTTGACTCTAGTACGTGTTTTAGTGTTTCTGAAAATTGAACCAGTAACGGAGCGGAATAGGGTATGAAACTTTTTGAGAAAATATTTTGTTACATTATAAAGTTTTAAAGCTAAATTTATGAAAACTGGTGTTCCACTTCTCAGTTACATACAAAGGAGCATTTGTTAGCGAAAGAAAGTGGCTTTGTAAATATCTTCCTAAGTATGCAAAAGGCATGATAAATGAAAACTTTGGGCTCCAGATACCAGGATCGCTTTCTGGTCAGAAGTACATTTGGAAAGGACCATGCTTATATGGCCTTAATTAGTGTGAAAAACATAGGTTTTGCAACTTGTGAACAACATAAAAATTCAATTAAATAAAAACCAAAAAAATATCTGCAGGTCATACAGTCTAAGCGAGCGAAGCCGTGGCCGCTAAGCTGGTTGTACCCTGTAGGTAGAGGGGCGGCGACGGCGCCTGCAGGTGCCGGTTTATTTTCATAGGCCTTGGAATTCGGCGTAGCACGTTACGCCGTGAATGTTTAAATACAAGCTTATGAAAGTAAACCTTGGAACATCTATTTGAGTGCACCCGAATTGCCAGGAGGGAATACGTTGTTGATAGCTGCAAGCCACTGAACCACGTATGTAATGATACGTGCCACTGTCATTACCTCCCTTTCCTGTTCCAGTCGCGTATGGTTCGCGGGAAGAACGACTGAAAGCCTCCGTGCGCGCTCTAATCTCTCTAATTTTACATTCGTGATCTCCTCGGTAGGTATAAGTAGGGGGAAGCAATATATTCGATACCTCATCCAGAAACGCACCCTCTCGAAACCTGGACAGCAAGCTACACCGCGATGCAGAGCGCCTCTCTTGCAGAGTCTGCCACTTGAGTTTGTTAAACATCTCCGTAACGCTATCACGGTTACCAAATAATCCTGTGACGAAACGCGCCGCTCTT
Source organism: Schistocerca cancellata (assembly GCF_023864275.1). Taxonomy (NCBI): domain Eukaryota; kingdom Metazoa; phylum Arthropoda; class Insecta; order Orthoptera; family Acrididae; genus Schistocerca; species Schistocerca cancellata. The sequence continues at coordinate 54,013,023 of NC_064627.1, forward strand.
CTTTGGATCTTCTCTATCTCCTCCGTCAACCCGATCTGGTACGAATCCCACACTGATGAGCAATACTCAAGTATAGGTCGAACGAGTGTTTTTTCAGCCACCTCCTTTGTTGATGGACTACATTTTCTAAGGACTCTCCCAAAGAATCTCAACCTGGTACGCGCCTTACCAATAATTAATTTTATATGATCATTCCACTTCAAATCGTTCCGCACGCATACTCCCAGATATTTTACAGAAGTAACTGCTACCAGTGTTTGTTCCGCTATCATATAATCATACAATAAAGGATCCTTCATTCTATGTATTCGCAATACATTACATTTGTCTATGTTAAGGGTCAGTTGCCACTCCCTGCACCAAGTGCCTATCCGCTGCATTTCGCTACAATTTTCTAATGCTGAAACTTCTCTGTATACTACAATATCATCCGCGAAAAGCCGCATGGAACTTCCGACACTATCTACTAGGTCATTTATATATATTGTGAAAAGCAATGGTCCCATAACACTCCCCTGTGGCACGCCAGAGGTTACTTTAACGTCTGTAGACGTCTCTCCATTGATAACAACATGCTGTGTTCTGTTTGCTAAAAACTCTTCAGTCCAGCCACACCGCTGGTCAGATATTCCGTAGGCTCTTACTTTGTTTATCAGGCGACAGTGCGGAACTGTATCGAACGCCTTCCGGAAGTCAAGAAAAATAGCATCTACCTGGAAGCCTGTATCTAATATTTTCTGGGTCTCATGAACAAAGAAAGCGAGTTGGGTCTCACACGATCGCTGTTTCCGGAATCCACGCTGATTCCCACATAGTAGATTCTGGGTTTGCAAAAACGACATGATACTCGAGAAAAAACATCGTAGACTGCGTTCCTATTGCGTCTCAATTCTCACCTCTTGGAACTCGTCACGGTTTGTTACCAGCTCCTTCGAGTCGTGTGTACAAGGAGCTTAGAACGGAGCTCACACGTAGTGCCACTCCGTATTGATTACAGTTTGTACTGATGCTGGTAGTATTGCACTGGGATCATTTGTACGATGGAACTTGCTGTCACTGTAGGGATTGTAAGTGCATGGTACAACATACACTCCTGGAAATGGAAAAAAGAACACATTGACACCGGTCTGTCAGACCCACCATACTTGCTCCGGACACTGCGAGAGGGCTGTACAAGCAATGATCACACGCACGGCACAGCGGACACACCAGGAACCGCGGTGTTGGCCGTCGAATGGCGCTAGCTGCGCAGCATTTGTGCACCGCCGCCGTCAGTGTCAGCCAGTTTGCCGTGGCATACGGAGCTCCATCGCAGTCTTTAACACTGGTAGCATGCCGCGACAGCGTGGACGTGAACCGTATGGGCAGTTGACGGACTTTGAGCGAGGGCGTATAGTGGGCATGCGGGAGGCCGGGTGGACGTACCGCCGAATTGCTCAACACGTGGGGCGTGAGGTCTCCACAGTACATCGATGTTGTCGCCAGTGGTCGGCGGAAGGTGCACGTGCCCGTCGACCTGGGACCGGACCGCAGCGACGCACGGATGCACGCCAAGACCGTAGGATCCTACGCAGTGCCGTAGGGGACCGCACCGCCACTTCCCAGCAAATTAGGGACACTGTTGCTCCTGGGGTATCGGCGAGGACCATTCGCAACCGTCTCCATGAAGCTGGGCTACGGTCCCGCACACCGTTAGGCCGTCTTCCGCTCACGCCCCAACATCGTGCAGCCCGCGACAGGCGTGAATGGAGGGACGAATGGAGACGTGTCGTCTTCAGCGATGAGAGTCGCTTCTGCCTTGGTGCCAATGATGGTTGTATGCGTGTTTGGCGCCGTGCAGGTGAGCGCCACAATCAGGACTGCATACGACCGAAGCACACAGGGCCAACACCCAGCTTCATGGTGTGGGGAGCGATCTCCTACACTGGCCGTACACCACTGGTGATCGTCGAGGGGGCACTGAATAGTGCACGGTACATCCAAACCGTCATCGAACCCATCGTTCTACCATTCCTAGACCGGCAAGGGAACTTGCTGTTCCAACAGGACAATGCACGTCCGCATGTATCCCGTGCCACCCAACGTGCTCTAGAAGGTGTAAGTCAACTACCCTGGCCAGCAAGATCTCCGGATCTGTCCCCCATTGAGCATGTTTGGGACTGGATGAAGCGTCGTCTCACGCGGTCTGCACGTCCAGCACGAACGCTGGTCCAGCTGAGGCACCAGGTGGAAATGGCATGGCAAGCCGTTCCACAGGACTACATCCAGCATCTCTACGATCGTCTCCATGGGAGAATAGCAGCCTGCATTGCTGCGAAAGGTGGATATATACTGTACTAGTGCCGACATTGTGCATGCTCTGTTGCCTGTGTCTATGTGCCTGTGGTTCTGTCAGTGTGATCATGTGATGTATCTGACCCCAGGAATGTGTCAATAAAGTTTCCCCTTCCTGGGACGATGAATTCACGGTGTTCTTATTTCAATTTCCAGGAGTGTATATTTGAAAAATAAACGTTAAAAGCTGTCGTTATGGTCAGTGATACACTTTCATTACCAAAAGGAACGTTGACCGAATTTGAAAATCGGTGAGGTCAGACTCACATGTGCCATGAACCCAAATAGAACTATGTTTTCATGTCAAACTGAAATTTTGAAAGTTAAAATTTCTTTGTAGAGTGATTTATCAGAGTTCCAAATATAGAAAAAATCGTGTAACAAGTAATTGCCAAAACGCATTTATTCTCTTGACAATGAACATATAGGATACCGCACGCAAATTTTCAACATAAAATTTCAACACAGCTTTGACATATACCAATGTTTTATACATTCTATGAAGTTTCAGGGGTATGTAGTCTCGTCAAATACAAGTTATCTACAAACCAGCAAAACTACTGCGGAGTGTAGTAATGCTTCAGAGCAGTGTCTATGATGTATAAGGAAAGTGACTTCCGACATTCTTGGAACGGAGAAGCTGGTGATTTCATATGATTTCCGTGAAGCAGTCGCACTGTGCAGCCATAAAGACACGTCGTCCTATTTGATCGCTCACCGCCTCCTACAGAATGATTCACGAAGGTATGCAAGTATTTTAATATGTTATTCTACAAGTAAAACTAAAGAAAAAAGTTCGTATAAACATAGGTCCGCAAATGTTTAATACGGAGTTACGGCTAATAAAAGATTTTCCCCCAAATTTAGCAACTTCGCTAATATGAAGCCATCGCAAAGCTGTACGAGGTTAAAGTAAACCACGATTTCCATTTATTTTGTTAAAAAATCAGGCTAATCTAATAAAACATGTGCCAGACGTATATCTGCAGTAATTTTTTAGAACATCCAGGAGAAGCAAAGTAGTATTTTCGTAATTTTTTAAATTTGTTAATTACTTGGCCCTAATTTGGTAAGAATGGTGGTAATAACGTTAACTGAAGCTGTATGAATGTGTCAGATAATCTGCTTTTATTAATACCATAGCACACGTGAATTCACGTTAAATCGGAAAACAGACCTCGGTGTCGGGGAAGTTGTACAGTGCACTGAACAATCCAGAAAACTAACTCGTTTCATGGTTAGGAAACGACTGTAACACCTCACTAACGGTTGCCAACAATGGAATAAACGTTTCTACATTATTAACGGAACGTAAACAAATTTACTTGTATAACAGTCTTTGCTTCTCTGGACTTTCTGGAAAACTACTGCAGATACACGTCTCAGACATGTTTTATTAGCTTCGCCAGATCAGTAATAATAAAATAAATGGAAATCGTGCTTCACTTTAACCTTGTACTGTTTTGCGATTGCTTCATATTACCGAAGTTGCTAAATTTCTGCAAAATCTTTTGTTAGCCGTAACTAAACATTTCCGGACCTATGTTTATATAAACTTTTCCTCTAGTTTTACTTGTAGAATAACATATTAAAATATTTGCATATCTTCATGAATCACCCTCTATATGGCGACCCAATGGTTTGTAACGTGTTTCTTTAAGCTCCGAAAGCTGGTAGCACTAGACAGATATGGGCTATATACGTCCCAATAATCAAAACTACCTTTTACTTTAGTGGGAAATATATATCCCGTCAACCATGACAGTGTTGCCAATTGTTCGTAACATTCTTTTCGAATGGGAGGAGTGACATAGGGCCCATAACAACTTATGGATTGATTTTTTTCGGGTTCATAAACATTTTATTTTTGTCTGTTATTACTTATTATGTTGGAATTTCATGTACTGACACATTCCATGACCTTGGAGATTTGCTCCTCAATTTGGTTCAGCGGAACTTGACGTGTAAATAAATAAATAAATAACAAAAGATGTGGCAGCGTATTGAAAGAATGTAACGAGTACAGAATATAGATTGAGAGTGAATTGAAGAAATACGAAAATAATGAGAAGTAGCAGAAATGAGAACAGCGTGAAACTTAACAACAGAATTGATGGTCACGAATTAGATGAAGTTACGGAATTCCACTACCTAGGCAGCAAAATAAACAATGACGGACGGAGCAGGAAAGACATCAAAAGCATACTAGCACTAGTAAAAAGGGCATTCCCGGCCAAGACAAGTCTACTAGTATCAAACATAGTTTAAGGAAGAAATTTCTGAGAATGTACGTTCTGAGCACAACAGTGTATTGTAGTGAAACATGGACTGTGGGAAAACAGAAACAGAAGAGAATCGAAGTATTTGAGATGCGGTCGTATAGAAATATGTTGAAAATTAGGTGGACTGATAAGGTAAGGAATGAGGAGGTTCTGCGCAGAATCGGAGACGAAAGGAACATGTGGAAAACACTGACAAGAGGAAGGGAGAGGGTGATAGCTCATCTGTTAAGCCATCAGCGAATAACTTACATCGAACAAGAGGGTGCTGCGAATGGCAGAAACTGTAGAGGGAGACAGAAATTGGAATGCATCCAGCAAATAATTGAGGGCGTAAGTTGGAAGTGCTACTCTGGGATAAAGAGGTTGGCACAGGAGAGGAATTTGTGATGGGCCGCATGAAACTAGTCTGAAGACTGAAGACTCATAAAAAAAAAAGACAACCGAAAGAATGTAATGCAAAGAAGGCTAGGCTAGGTAAGAGCGAGAAAAAGTTCGAGAAGTTAACAGCAAAGGTAATTAAAGTAGACTTGGCCACTGTTTCTATGTTTCGATACAGTGTATCGATACGTGGAACTGTTTCAGTGTTTCGGAACGGCTACGGTTCACTGTTTCGAAACAGTGGTGTTTCATTCCACCCCTGTCTCGGATAACTGGGCCAGATTCGGTCTCGAACCAGACACAGAAACTGTATCGTTGTTTCAAAATAAGGCTGTTTCAGTCCACCAGTGCTTGGAACGGACTAATTGTATCGAAACAGTGATGTTTCATTCCCCTCTGTGTCGGACGAGATTCGGGCTCGGCAGAAGTACTGAAACACATTTAATATACCACTTCATGAAACACTTTCAAGAGTGTCAAAATCTTTTTGACAAGCAATAGCATGAAGCTTAAGATATCCGAAAATAAAGCTTCGTTTCTAGCTGACTGTCATATTCCCAAATGGCGTAACATCTGCTTTATAAACACTAACCAAGAAATAAAACAACGCATACTATTCACATTCAAAATAATAAATATGTGAAAATCATTCAGTTAAATTACACTTTTTGATAACATACGCTTCTCTGCTCATGTACAGTAATCATATTAAGAAGCGTAAGTAAGCCTACAACATTTTGAATAAAAAAAGGCGTAGAGTGACAGTTATTAGACTTATACATAAATCTGATGTAGGTATAATTGCAAGCAATCTGTTTGACGTATCACTGATAGTGTAATGGTGAACGGGAAGGACTAGGAAGGATGGTGAATTTATAGTAACGGTTCGAAACACCTTGAAAGACAAAATTTTTTGTGTTATATTTTGTTATTTATTCGAATTATTTGGCGTTATTTGTGAGTCTATAGTCACTGTGCCTATTATCCTCAATGATTCCCTTTGTGTGCATGGCAATTAGCAGGATGGGTATATTACCCACACTAACGGAATGTGGGAATCCCAGTAGCATATCCGTTGTTTCTGCAGTTTGCTCCCACCTCCAGTTCCGTTCGTGGTGGCCTTTCTGTCTTCAGCTATGGCTGTCCTCAGCCAATTCAAAAGTATGAAAGCCACACGACACGAAAGCAGCGCATTTTCTGCAGAAATACGAAACTGCCAAGACGCCTAAGTGATAATTTCACACTTTCTGCGATATGATTAGCGCTCTCGCAACTCATTTGTGTTTATGTGGACATATTTGTACAGTAGACATTCAAGATGATAAAATGTGTAGGTTTATTAGATTACAAAACACAAACTGTTTCACTGTTTCGAAACAGCGTATCGAAACATTACATTCTACTGTTTCATTTGTTTCGAAACAATTACGTGTTTCAGTTCGCCCATCTATAAATTACAGAAAATTGATGCTGATGAAAATAGATAGAAACTGTCGGAGAGTGCTGACAACGCGATAGAAATAAGTGGGAAGGAGTAAAACAGCTGCGAGAGGTCGATATTGATGTCGATGAAAGGGAAAGTTTCCTCTTGAATGCACCAAATTTTTGCATTTGTCAAAGGGCGGTTAATAGGCAGTTGGTTTCGTAGACTCGTGGCTGAATTGGGGAACAGAAGGGAGAAACGAGGGCTCTTCTCACAGACAGAGCTTAGGCGATGGGCGTAACAGATTGTGCATCACACTTATGCAGTGATGATAGGTATTTGGTCCGTAAAGAGAGATATTTGAGTCCATTTAACAGCCGGGGGAAGAAACGGAGCGAATAAAAAGAACACGGCCCATCCGATACATTCACCACGTAATTTACGACGCGGTCAAGGCGTTGGGTGTTGTCAATGTTCAGATCTTGTTGTTAGACGTTACAATGATTGAATACAAACACCGAGGCCGGAACAGTTCTATTTTGCGAGGCTCCATAAACGTATATAGTGGTACTTGATTTTCACACGTAGTATTCACTCATGGGATGAGTATCAACTGGCGCATCGCATTGGTAGACCTGGTAAACACTTGTTCCATTAAGAAGACATTACAGAAGGATCGATGAGCGAAACCGACAACTGCGAGGCCGCGAAATGCAATCAAATCGACTGTATTTTGTGTTTATGTGTGTGGAACAATTTTCCTGCCTGCTACAGGGAAGTAGAAGACTTAATGCCGTTTATTGTGTAGTCCCTTATCTGCACAGTAGAGAGCCAAGGACTAAACAAGTTGTCGCTCATAGTACCGTATCTTGGCTCCTTTTTAGTGTACAATTTGTTGTTAATGATAGATGCCTATGAACTCTGCGCGGTCAGAAGTCGTAAGAGTTTCGTGTTTATGAATGTTACGGTACAGAGAAGGCCAATGTCATTAGTATTACCGCAAGAAGACTCAATAGCAGCTTCGTTAAAGGAAAGTGAAATTAAAGATGTTTTTCATTTCAATAGGTCTTATAGAAAGATGATTTACTTTCTTATTTGTTCATTTAATTGCATTACACAATAACAGCTATACACGAAATAAAAACGCGCTACAACCCATTTTGCAGGCTTGCCTCACTATAACTCTAGGTCTGAAAGTCTCGAAGAATTTCATAATATTTCTGCTTAATTTCCATTGCATGTTGACGGTCTACACAATCACAGAGGGAGAGTTACAGAGTCTCCATTTGTACATTAGGGTTCCGCATGTTCTGTCAATCGTCCGCTGAATATGGTCTACACAATCCTCATATCGATTCCCTAGACTTTCCACTGATTGTTATGTGGTACATTGTTGATTAATTATGACTGCGTTTCATATTTCACATCATTCTTTACCATGTTAAGGTTATCCTGCATACATACTACGTTTGATTCCAGTGAGAGAGCCATTTTGTCGGGAGTTCGTCTAACATCTACAGTGAGATTTTAAAGGGCCTATTTTGTTGTTCTACCCTGAGTCTATATAAGGGATTGTTTAAAAAAAAAACTCGTGCGGCTCATCATAAAATATTGCTATATTGTATGGGCCCATTCCGTATAGGACTATCAGGGAATACTGAACTTTCGCAAAGGATGGCAGCGTGAATGGTCGCATTTTTTTTTTATGGGCCCTGGGAAATCGTTTCTCAAATGCTGAAAAACCTGAAATGACACACCCTTTATCGTAGACGCTAACTATATGGTGAAAAGCCACTTAAAAAATATCACGAAATACTATCAACTGAGGTTTCTGGTAATGCACTGAAACCTCCTACGTATCGCTTCCTTAGGGACTGCAATGAAAAAATTTGACAAGTCGCAGCGCGCAATGAAGCACTTAAGTAGTGATTCACTGAGCGCTCCGTACGCGAATGACAACAGTTAACTTCCGACTGTGGCCCTTTTAGTCGAAAACCCGTTCACGAAAAAAAAATTAGTTCTGTAGATTATTCACAACTTACTGATTTTCATTTAAAGTTATAACCTCTATAAGGAAGGTTATTTGATTAGAACTCGAGGATTTATCGCTACAACTTCGCTCTTCAGTTGTAGATTTGACGGAATCAGACATGGAAAGGATATGAACCCTCATTCCTCACTGAAAGACACGTTTAATTTTGAAGACGCAAATTGTATCGCTGCATGTGCAAGGAGTTTGAATCACAAATCTCTGCTTAAAGTTGTGCACGAGCTAGGACATGAGGATCACGTACTGTTTGCAGGTTCTGCACGTTTGGAAGGCAGTGCTCGTGAAATTTCAAGGCGAGCTGGTATTTCGTATGAAACTGTGTGGCAATCGCATATGAAATTCCTCACGATTTATTACTATTCCACAAAAATGCAACACATGCAGATATCAAGATAGCAAGGAACTGGTTTGTTGGACGGAAGAAGATTTGAAAACAGTTGTTATGTTTGTTGACAGTGGAGGGCTATTCTACACAACAGCGGGTGTGGAAATATTCGACAACAGTCACTCCACGAATTCTATTATGGGGTCACCACTAAGTACCCAACGACTAAGAAACAGTTCATTATTGTTTATCGACACCAGAATTAACCGAGTCCCAACAGTGTTAAAAATACAATTTTAAAATCTTCATAAAAATAACCTTTATCAACGAATACAAGAAGAAACTGACAAAATGTGAACACTAAAGTGTTTTAAGGGTGTGGTTTCACTTTGGAACCACTGGGACATATCTCACCCGGCAAGAACAGTAATACAACTCAAAAATGCAGTACCTGAGAAAACTCGATTTTAAGGATTCATTCTATTAAACATATTGAAATAGTATAAGTTTTCTTTAAATTTCAAGTAGGTATTGTTGGTAGTAAATTACATCATATTTTTCGTGCACGTTGGGGCACGTATTTTTCAGTGACACAAGCTAAAGATGCCGTTTTTCCGCTTATGTCACTTTTCTTGCCAGAGTGCGGTATTGGTTTCAACCATCCATCACTTGTTGTGATGTATTTGAAATCAAGTTCTCATTTATCGTAGACACAATCCCACATCTCGAAACTTCCTTGAAATAATAATGCTTAAAGCAAATTATAGTCTAAAATAACAAGCTAAAATTTAATACCTTTGGTATCAGAACTACATAGTGCCCATTGGTTTCATTTGCAAACCAGTCATAACACAGTTTCAAATATACGTTACAACGTTAGATATACTTGTTGAAATCTCGAGATACAAGCTGGGATAGGAAATCACATGGAAGGATCGGTCCACAATTCTTGCATCATTTGTCCTTTGAATGATCACATTTATTTAAAATGGACATGACAGTACAAAAAAGACAATAATCACACAAATATCTCTCAATGTAAGAGTTTGTTAAACGAAAATAAGTCTTTTTAAATATTAACCACAGAATGACATGACTAAACTTTCAATTCTTAGTAACCTAATGAATTAGTGCCAGCGATAAGCAGAAAAAAATAAATAAATAGTAATGAAACTTCTCGTAAACAATTAGTATATAAACACAAGACTTGCACAGCCTTCTTCAATAGTCATAGGTTTCAGGTTAAGAACTGGTAATTTAAAATAAACCCTAAGCATGGCAGATCTGACAAATTTTCTTACATCCATAAACGGATACAGTGACGTTATTAACCTCAAGCAAAGATTAGTGAGCTATAACTAAAAGTAGAAATCTAAGGAGATGGCAGTCAGAACAGAAGTTACATTAAAATCTTTCACAGCACACCCTGTATATACGTAGATGTCTGAACACGGAAAGCAACTACCGCAAAACTTAATTAGAATATCACTCATAGATAGGCCTTTAGGCAGAGTATTAAAGCAAGTACACTCATGCTCATAAATTAAGGACACCGCTGATACATGGTGAAACGACGCTCTGGTGGGCGGTTTGCGGGTTTAAATCGCCTCGGGGTATGACCATGCGGTGCATCTGACCTGCGCTCGTCGCACGGTGGCGCTGGCAGCAGTCCACATACGCAGAAGCGTGTTGGTGTTGGTGCATGTCAGAGTACGGTGCAGCGAGTAAGTGTGCAGACGTTTTCAGACGTGCTAATTGTGACTGTGTGTTGAAAATTGCTCAAAGAATGACTTTATGAGGGATAGAATACTAGGGCGACTGGAGGCTGATCAAACACAGCAGGTCGTAGCATGGTCCCTCCGTGTGCCACAGAGTGTGACCTCACGATTGTGGCAACAATTCCAGCAGACTGGAAACGTGTCCATGTGCTACAGTACGGGACGTCTACAGTGTACAACACCACAAGAAGACCGATATCTCACCATCATTGCCCGCAGAGGACCACGGAGTACTGCAGGTAGCCTTGCTCGCGACCCTACCACAGCCACTGGAACAGTTGTCGCCAGACACACAGTCTACATACGACTGAACAGACATGGTTTATTCGCCTGGAGACCTGCAAGGTGCATTCCACTGACCCCTGGTCACAGGAGAGCCCGTAAAGCCTGGCGTCAAGAACACAGTACATGGTCATTGGAACAGTGGTACCAGGTTATGTTCACGGACGAGTCCAGGTATAGTCTGAACAATGATTCTCACCGGGTTTTCACCTGGCGTGAACCAGGAACCAGATGTTGTTGTTGTTGTGGTCTTCAGTCCCGAGACTGGTTTGATGCAGCTCTCCATGATACTCTATCCTGTGCAAGCTTCTTCATCTCCCAGTACCTTCTGCAACCTACATCCTTCTGAATCTGCTTAGTATATTCATCTCTTGGTCTCCCCCTACGATTTTTACCCTCCACGCTGCCCTCCAATACTAAATTGGTGATCCCTTGATGCCTCAGAACATGTCCTACCAACCGATCCCTTCTTCTGGTCAAGTTGTGCCACAAACTTCTGTTCTCCCCAATCCTATTCAATATTTCCTCATTAGTTATGTGATCTACCCATCTAATCTTCAGCATTCTTCTGTAGCACAACATTTCGAAAGTTTCTATTCTCTTCTTGTCCAAACTATTTACCGTCCATGTTTCACTTCCATACATGGCTACACTCCATATAAATACTTTCAGAAATGACTTCCTTACACTTAAATCTATACTCGATGTTAACAAATTTCTCTTCTTCAGAAACGCTTTCCTTGCCATTGCCAGGAACCAGATACCAACCCCTTAATGTCCTTGAAAGGGACCTGTATGGAGGTCGTGGTTTAATGGTGTGGGGTGGGATTGTGATTGGTGCACGTACACTCCTGCATGTCTTTTGCAGAGGAACTGCAACAGGTCAGGTGTATCGGGACGTCATTTTGTACCAGTATGTACATCTTTTCAGGGGTGCAATGGGTCCCACCTTCCTTCTGATGGACGATAACGCACGGCCCCACCGAGCTGCCATCGTGGAGGAGTACCTTGAAACAGAAGATATCAGGTGAACGGAGTGGCCTGCCTGTTCTCCAGACCTAAACCCCATCGAGAACGACTGGGATGCTCTCGGTTGACGTATCGCTGCACGTCTTCAAACCCCTATGACACTTCAGGAGCTCCGACAGGCACTGGTGCAAGAATGGGAGGCTATACCCCAGCAGCTGCTCGACCACCTGATCCAGAGTACTCCAACCCGTTGTGCGGCCTGTGTACGTGGGCATGGTGATCATATCCCGTATTGATGTCGGGGTACATGCGCAGGAAACAGTGGCGTTCAGTAGCACACGTGTTTCGGGGCGGTTTGTACAACTTATCACCAATACCGTGGACTTACAGATCTGCGCCGTGTGTATTCCCTATGTGCCTATGCTATTAGCGCCAGTTGTGTGTAGTGCCACGTTGTGTGGCACCACATTCTGCAATTATCCTTAATTTATGAGCATGAGTGTACAGCAGAGGCTGATACATCAGAGCCTGAAATAAGGAAAGGCGAAACTTAAAGGAGGCAGCCTGCCAAGGTGGACAGTTCCACTACAGCAATAGCGGACACGCCTTAAACACAGCCGGAAGACATATGCGTGGGCACGCCAGCATCAGGCCTTCACGGCCGGCAACCGCCGATACGTCGAGCTCGCCCTTCACAAGGCTAACAAACACCACACAGGTGAGATATAGGCTACAGCAATACAAATCAGTGAACAATAGTCATCACCTTTTTAAGAATCCATCATAACATAAGGTAGCAAATATTACTCCCAAAGAAACTGCCTAAAGGAGATAGACCTTAAATCACTGATAAGGGAGTATAAACACGTGGTAGTTAACGTCTCCCCAGACAAGTTATGTAAACTTTACACTAAAATTGTGCGGCCAGGTGCTTACTTGAATGAAACAGATATAACAAATAAATCAATAAGCTTACCTCTCCAAGGGAATATTATTAGTGAAAGGTACAAACAGAGTTCCTTTGAGCCGTCTATTAATGGACCTCGTAGTCACAGAAGCACCAGTTGCACGTCGGATCGATGATAATGACGAATCTGTGGCTCCGAGCGCCCCTCTGATGGCTGTTCAGTACTCACGTTCTAACGTTTCGTCTTCTCTCTAGGTCGAAGACTTCCTTCATGACGAAGTGTTCGCGCATTGTTTCACCCATTCCTGCCAAAATCGTCTGATTGTGGCATCGTTCCTATTCAAATGTCGTGCGATTCGCCGATCATTCCAACCGGCTTCTTTGAGCTCAACTACACCACGTCTCCCAGATGTTAACATCTGTGTATACTGGAATGAGATTTTCACTCTGCAGCGGAGTGTGCGCTGGTATGAAACTTCCTAGCAGATTAAAACTGTGTGCCCGACCGAGACTCGAACTCGGGAACTTTGCCTTCGGCGGGCAAGTGCTCTATCATCTGAGCTACCGAAGCACGACTCACGCGCGGTACTCACAGCTTTACTTCTGCCAGTATCTCGTCTCCTACCTTCCAAACTTTACAGAAGCTGTCCTGCGAACCTAGCAGAACTAGCACTGCTGAAAGAAAGGATATAGCGGAGACATGGCTTAGCCACAGCCTGGGGGATGTTTCCAGAATGAGAATTTGTTGCAAATAGAGATAGTAGTAAACAAGTAATAGAATGAGATTTTCACTCTGCAGCGGAGTGTGCGCTGATATGAAACTTCGTGGCAGATTAAAACAGTGTCCCGGACCGAGACTCGAACTCGGGACCTTTGCCTTTCGCGGGCAAGTGCTCTACCAACTTCGACTCTCGGTCCGGTACACAGTTTTAATGTGCCAGAAAGTTTCATATCAGCGCACGCTCCGCTGCAGACTGAAAATCTCATTCTGGAAACATCCCCCAGGCTGTGGCTAAGCCATGTCTCCGCAATATCCTTTCTTTCAGGAGTGCTAGTTCTGCTAGGTTCGCAGAACAGCTTCTGTAAAGTTTGGAAGGTAGGAGACGAGATACTGGCAGAAGTAAAGCTGTGAGTACCGGGCGTGAGTCGTGCTTCGGTAGCTCAGATGATAGAGCACTTGCCCGCCAAAGGCAAAGGTCCCGAGTTCGAGTCTCGGTCGGGCACACTGTTTTAATCTGCTACGAAGTTTCATCCGTGTATACTGTTCGTTCGCCTGGCTGCGAGGGATAATTACTGTCCAACTGAGTATACGTAATGAAATTCGCTAAGACTTTATACCCTGGTGTCTACAAGTGCCCTTTCTTCAATCCTTACCAGCTTCCCCGTGAAATTTGCTCTGCAGTGTCACACATTCATCCGTCTGCCGCCAAAGTCTACAGTTTCGTACTTTCCCTGGATACCTGTATGTATATCAACTTGCGACCAATTTGCATAAGTCCTTCGTAGTCCGCCTCTTTTTTTTTGTCTTGCAAGGATGCCCTCGAGTGTGAGGTCACAAAAGGCCAATCATGTTTACGGCATTCGACGCCCACAGTATTGGCTGCTAATGGCAAAAGGGGACGGGACTAGAGGTATTCATTAGTGAATACGGCATGAGGCTACACAGTGTATCTGAACTGCTTAATAGACGAATAACTCAAAACATACTACAGTGCTGGTTCTGTTGATACGAGGGTTGTAACTCAAATAGTGGCAGCTATTTATTCACAACCTATACAAAAGAATTACATGTTTGCACCTGTTACTGTCCTTTAAAGTAGTCATCAGCGTTGTGTAGAACCCGTTGCCAGCGATGTGGAAGGCTTAGTAAACCATTAGCAGAGCCTGTTCTGTTGCCGGTGCGAAAGGAGCGGTCTGCTGCCCGTCGAAAATCTGTAACAGTTCTGAAGCGAATGCCACAGTATTACCGTTCGTTTTTGGAGCATCACCTACGACCAGCTTTGCGAAAGAAGCGGCGACACTTTCTGCGCAAACCACCCATCATTTTGCACGACAATGCCCGGTCCGCGTACAGCGCAAGCTGCGGCTGCTCTGTTCGTTCGCTGGGACTGGGAAGTACTGTACCAGCCACCGTACTCCCAGGACTTAAGCCCTTGTGACTTTGATTTGATTCCGAAGATGAAGGAACCACTTCGTGCCGTCGGCTTCAGAACTCTTCCAGAGATTCGATAGGCAGTAGACCGCTCCATTCGCACCATCAACACAACAGGCTCTGCTAACGGTATACTACGCCTTCCACATCGCTGGCAACGGGTTCTACAGAACACTGGTGTCTACTTTGAAGGACAGTAACAGGTGCAAACATGTAACTCTTTTGTATCGGTTGTGAATAAATAGTTGCCACTATTTAAGTTCCAACCCTCGTAAAAAGCAGAGCAACGGCAAAAGTAAACAACGTAAACATAGCATTCTATCAACAACAGTTGTCTAAGTTGACATTTCGTCAGAAAGGAACCCCAGGAAATTTTCGGAGTGAGAAAGAAATGACATGAAATATTAGCTTTTCTGCAAGGAGAGTTAGTGCAATATTTGGTGTCGTATATGCTCGACTGTGCGGACAATGTACTTGAGGAGTACAATGATGACGATACGTGCTTGAAAAATGAATGTGATATTGAAACTGGTGTCGAGGCATGCAGGGAGCCAGAAATTTTCTCTCCAGTGAAACATAGTGAAGGACAATCTTTGTCCAACTAGCAGGTATTAAACAAATTAAGTACATAGAAGATCATCGTCAGCGTAGTAGAAAAACAATTATGAGCATACATGTATTTTGAATAAGTCCGTAGCAATATGGCCGTGAAGTGTATAAGAAAAACAACGGATATTCAGGAGAGGACTAGGTCACTTGTTACAAAAACTTGAGTTCGCACGTTTCAGGGATACTCGATACAATTTACAGGATGTGCATATAGTGATCTACTACCGCTATGCACATCAAACTGCGCGCTACATACACTATTGGCCATTAAAATTGCTACACCACGAAGGTGACGTGCTATAGACGCGAAATTTAACCGACAGGAAGAAGATGCTGTGATATGCAAATGATTAGCTTTTCAGACCATTCACACAAGGCTGGCGCCGGTGGCGACACCTACGACATGCTGACATGAGGAAAGTTTCAAACCGATTTCTCATACACAAACAGCAGGTGACCGGCGTTGCCTGGTGAAACATTGTTGTGATGCCTCGTGTAAGGAGGAGAAATGCGCACCATCACGTTTCCGAGTTTGATAAAGGTCAGATTGTAGCCTATCGCGATTGCGGTTTATCGTATCGCGACATTGCTGCTCGCGTTGGTCGAGATCCAATGACTGTTAGCAGAATATGGAATCGGTGGGTTCAGGAGGGTAATACGGAACGCCGTGCTGGATCCCAAAGGCCTCATATCACTAGCAGTCGAGTTGACAGGCATCTTATCCGCATGGCTGTAACGGATCGTGCCGCCACTTCTCGGTCCCTGAGTCAACAGAGGGGGACGTTTCCAAGACAGCAACCATCTGCACGAACAGTTCGACCACGTTTGCAGCAGCATGGACTATCAGCTCGGAGACCGTGGCTACGGTTACTCTTGATGCTGCACCACAGACAGGAGCGCCTGCGATGGTGTGATCAGTGACGAACCTGGGTGCGCGAATGGCAAAACGTTATTTTTTCGGAGGAATCAAGGTTCTGTTTACAGCATCAAGATGGTCGCATCCGTGTTTGGCGACATCGCCGTGAACGCACATTGGAAACGTGTATTCGTCATCGCCATACTGGCGTATCACCCGGCGTGATGGTATGGGGTGCCATTGGTTACACGTCTCGGTTACCTCTTGTTCGCACTGACGGCACTTTGAACAGTGGACGTTACATTTCAGATGTGTTACGACCCGTGGCGCTACCCTTCATTCGATCCTTGCGAAACCCTACATTTCAGCAGGATAATACATGACCGCATGTTGCAGGTCCTGTACGGGCCTTTCTGGATACAGGAAATGTTCGACTACTGCCCTGGCCATTTCATTCTCCAGATCTCTCATGAATTGAAAACGTCTGGTGAATGGTGGCCGAGCAACTGGCTCGTCACAATACGCCAGTCACTGCTCTTGATGAACTGTGGTATGGTGTTGAAGCTGAATGGGCAGCTGTACCTGTAGACGCCATCCAAGCTCTGTTTGACTCAATGCCCAGGCGTATGAAGGCCGTTATTACAGAGGTGGTTGTTCTGGGTACTGATTTTTCTGAATCTATGCACCCAAATTGCGTGAAAATGTAATCACATGTCAGTTCTAGTATAATATATTTCTGCAATGAATACCCGTTTATCATCTGCATTTCTTCTTGGTGTAGCAATTTTAATGGCCAGTAGTGTAGATTACTGTGTTTTCGAGGGAAGCAGTGGATGGTTGCATAACTTCTGTGCTGCAGAACTGGACGACGTGAGATAAGGAAACTTCAAACAGTGCGTCAACTTGACGATGCACAGAAAACTGCTGAATCGGCCAGAAAATTTGTAGATGGTATAAACAAATTTATTCCTTCGTCCAGTAAGGAATTACATTTTCAACTCCGAGCAATCGGGATTTGAAGAGGAAATGCATATGAAAAGAACCCTGGAGATTAGAGATACCAAGAGAGTTGTGTCAAGATCAACAAACATATTCGCCTTAACACATTCGTATACAATTATGCCGACTGTTAATCTGGATGGTAGATTGGCTGGATGTAATCTGCCACCAACGATTCTTTCTCATCTGAGTGATCTTGCAGGGGCAGTAGGGAATACTTGTGTCATAGCAAGCGGGCGTGGAAAATGGGCGTAAGAGAACTGCAACTATGATATGAGCACGGCTTTTGGCCAATAGCTGGTGAAAATATCTTACTTTTCTTCATTCTTGGTCTGCGTATGAAGAAATACTCCTTTAGAACTGACTGCTCGTTCTGAAAAGTGTGTGAAGTTTCTTTTTGTACCACCTGGGACCACTGGACAAATTCAACCTCTGGATATTTGTATTTTCCGTGTCTGTGAGACACATTATTGCCCACTCCGCAGCTACGCCTTAAAGGATAGTCAGTTTCACGATAAGCTCCAAGACAAACTGTTTAGAGTTTTGTTGCATACCATCACATTATACACTCCTGGAAATTGAAATAAGAACACCGTGAATTCATTGTCCCAGGAAGGGGAAACTTTATTGACACATTCCTGGGGTCAGATACATCACATGATCACACTGACAGAACCACAGGCACATAGACACAGGCAACAGAGCATGCACAATGTCGGCACTAGTACAGTGTATATCCACCTTTCGCAGCAATGCAGGCTGCTATTCTCCCATGGAGACGATCGTAGAGATGCTGGATGTAGTCCTGTGGAACGGCTTGCCATGCCATTTCCACCGGGCGCCTCAGTTGGACCAGCGTTCGTGCTGGACGTGCAGACCGCGTGAGACGACGCTTCATCCAGTCCCAAACATGCTCAATGGGGGACAGATCCGGAGATCTTGCTGGCCAGGGTAGTTGACACCTTCTAGACCACGTTGGGTGGCACGGGATACATGCGGACGTGCATTGTCCTGTTGGAACAGCAAGTTCCCTTGCCGGTCTAGGAATGGTAGAACGATGGGTTAGATGACGGTTTGGATGTACCGTGCACTATTCAGTGTCCCCTCGACGATCACCAGTGGTGTACGGCCAGTGTAGGAGATCGCTCCCCACACCATGATGCCGTGTGTTGGCCCTGTGTGCCTCGGTCGTATGCAGTCCTGATTGTGGCGCTCACCTGCACGGCGCCAAACACGCATACGACCATCATTGGCACCAAGGCAGAAGCGACTCTCATCGCTGAAGACGACACGTCTCCATTCGTCCCTCCATTCACGCCTGTCGCGACACCACTGGAGGCGGGCTGCACGATGTTGGGGCGTGAGCGGAAGACGGCCTAACGGTGTGCGGGACCGTAGCCCAGCTTCATGGAGACGGTTGCGAATGGTCCTCGCCGATACCCCAGGAGCAACAGTGTCCCTAATTTGCTGGGAAGTGGCGGTGCGGTCCCCTACGGCACTGCGTAGGATCCTACGGTCTTGGCGTGCATCCGTGCGTCGCTGCGGTCCGGTCCCAGGTCGACGGGCACGTGCACCTTCCGCCGACCACTGGCGACAACATCGATGTACTGTGGAGACCTCACGCCCCACGTGTTGAGCAATTCGGCGGTACGTCCACCCGGCCTCCCGCATGCCCACTATACGCCCTCGCTCAAAGTCCGTCAACTGCACATACGGTTCACGTCCACGCTGTCGCGGCATGCTACCAGTGTTAAAGACTGCGATGGAGCTCCGTATGCCACGGCAAACTGGCTGACACTGACGGCGGCGGTGCACAAATGCTGCGCAGCTAGCGCCATTCGACAGCCAACACCGCGGTTCCTGGTGTGTCCGCTGTGCCGTGCGTGTGATCATTGCTTGTACAGCCCTCTCGCAGTGTCCGGAGCAAGTATGGTGGATCTGACACACCGGTGTCAATGTGTTCTTTTTTCCTTTTCCAGGAGTGTATCAGTTCTCAACAGCTAGTTACACTAAAATGATGCTGTAGGTATTTTTATTATTGGATAGCTAACTGAACGTCCTGTACGGTTTGTAACTCCCAAACAGTTCGATTTCCATCATGATAGTCCTAACCTTTGTGACGACTGTGGCCAGCGATTTTGCAAATGGTTCAAATGGCTCTGAGCACTATGGGACTTAACATCTATGGTCGTCAGTCCCATAGAACTTACTTAAACCTAACTACCCTAAGGACATCACACAACACCCAGTTATCACGAGGCAGAGAAAATCCCTGACCCCGCCGGGAATCGAGCCCGGGAACCCGGGCAGCGATTTTGCATTCGGAGCCCAGAGTGCATAGTTTCTTGAATGTCGACGATGTCCAATAACGAAGAATAATATGCACCCGTAATAGTTTTACCATTTTCCAGATAGTCGATGAGGATTATCCCTTGCGAATCCCAAAAGACCTTTCCGGCCGAAGGACTATTCTTCGCCTTTTTTGCGCAAATTCTCCCTTGGTAAACCATTGTTTAGATTGTTGTTGGGTCTCAGGAGTATAGCAATGTATCTATGTTTCATCCACAGTGACAAAACGACGCTTAAAATCCTGCAGATTCTTCGTGACAGCTGCAAATCATCCCTGCAACACTTCACATGATTCCGTTTTTGGTCAAGCGTGAGCAATCACGAAACCCATCTTGTGGATAGCCTTAACTCCTCTATCATCAAATCATGGATTTTATCAATGGTATCTGGAGTCGTAACCCCCACAGGGCGTCCAGAACGTTCAGCATCACTTGTGTCCATGTGGCCACTCCGAAAATTTTGAAACCACTTATTAACTGTTGTTACCGAAGGTGCAGAGTCACTGTAACGTTTATCAAGCTTCTCTTTAGTCTCCTGAGGCGTTTTGCCTTTCATAAAGTAAAGTTTAGTCACCCCACAAAACTCTTCTTCGTCCATTTTTGGCAATCACTCGACTTCCTTGATTCACACGAATGCCAAACACAAAGAAATAGACCAATATGGCTGAAACTTGGTGTACGTTTTTTCCAAAGATGCTACTAACTAAACATGACCTCGATACGCACCGGTGGTGCCATCTCTCGGACTTTGCACGGGTTTGATATCGTCACCTCCCGGACTCTCATTTTCTGTAGCTCTCCTGATGCACGTGGTGAGTCATTATCAGCTAATATTTTTCCTGTTATAACTGTTAAGGGGCTCCGGAAAGGCTCAAAATCATGAAAAGTTCAATTTTTACTTTTTTGCGTTTTCTGAATCTGCAGACTATTACCTTTTAATAGATATATAATTTATTCAATTCCGAAGACTACAACTATTTTTGAATTTTTTTTAAATGTGTTCTACATGGGCGTGACCCACTGTGGCGCTGTTAAACTGCTGTCAAATGGTGTTATTATTAACGTCCGTGTTCATCAGGTACATTTTAGTGATGTGAGATAAAGTATGTGTTGTGGATAAACCTATTTTCAGAGACTTAGCAGCACCTGAACTGTTGAAAAAGTGTATTCACGGAAAAACTCAAAACCCCAATGAAAGTGTAAATAGTGTTATATGGTCGAGAATCCCTAAGACTGTATTTGTTGGAATAGAAACACTTCACTTTGGTGTGTATGATGCTGTTGCGACTTTCAATGATGGCAACATTGTAAGGTGCTAGGTATTTAGAAATATGGGAATGAAGATAGGTTCTAACATGGTATGAGCGATGCTTCCATTAGACAAGGAACGCCTTCGGGCTGCAGACAGGGCTGTAAAGAGTCTAGAAATAAAAGCAAGAGTAAACAGGAGGAGGAACAAGAGGAAGCTGGAGGAGGAGTTTGCAGAGGATGAAGATAATCCATCCTATGGAAATGGAATGCAGTAAAAAGTTAATCCAATCTTTGTCCCTCGATTCCCAAAACTTTTATTTTCTCATACTAATTACATGTTTTCTAAGGATCTTCCAAACATATTTGTTTCAAACTTTCAGTAAATGTTAGACAGTACATTCTGCATAATTTAACACAGCCTTTTTCCAAAAAACTGTATATTTTTGAATATATAAATAAAAAATTGCAAAAAAATGTTGTGAATTTTCATTACAATTGAAAAAAAATCATCTTTAATAGCTGAAGTAAAATTTTGTAAAATCCCGGTGTTAAGTTGTAGCCCATATTCCAATAAGTAATCTGTAAAAAGTTCAAATTCCTACCTCCAATACTTTGTGAGGAGAGATGTAATTTATAAGCGTTATTTTAACATTGCAAGTATAGGGCGTTCCGGAGCCCCTTAACACAACACTTTCAAATGAGCCTTACGTAAAGACTGAATCTGCGCCCTCTCACTGAAGGGGTTCCTCGTTAGAGCTTATTACAATCCTCAGACAGCGAAATGATGCTCTGCTTATTAGATCGAAACGCAGTATTATGTGAAAGGTGGATTAGTTGTCATCTTTCAATACGAACATAAATAGTGACCGGTACTCGTCTAAGAAACAGAAAAACGCGTTTTGCTTATGTACCGCCTACATCTGGCGCTAGGATAAGGTACAAACAACTAACTGCGTAGTCGTGAAACTAAATGAGCCAGCCAGCTTATGCAGCAGTGATGGGGGAGGCGCCGCCAGAAGGCAGAGTACGACGGAGCGGCTAATGAAGAGGGAAAAAGTTCCGGAGGTGGCTGGCGTCTCCAACTCGACGCCAGCGGGTAAAGCGGCCCTCCTAAGGGGGCAGCCCCGCTTATTAGTACAGGCCGCCTCCAGGGACCGGTAACCCAGTTCTAGGCGGAGTTGGCCAAGGCGAGGGGTTTCTCTGCAGTCACTGCAAGAAAAAAATAACTGGCCATCGCAGAAAAAAATCGTCTCTTCTTTCGTCGGAAGATAGACTCGAGAAAAAGATGATCCGGTTACTTGCCCAAAACAATCCGTATTTACATCTGTTAGTTAAAGTGGTTCAAGTGGTTCTGAGCACTATGCGACTTAACTTCTGAGGTCATTAGTCGCCTAGAACTTAGAACTAATTAAACCTAACTAATAAAATTATAAACAGCCGACCAGTTGCAATGGATAAAGAAATCTTTACCTAGGTTTCAACAAATTTAAATTTGTCCTCTTCGGAAGGTGGCACCTTCTGAAGAAGACAAATTTAAATTTGTTGAAACCTAGGTAAAGATTTCTTTATCCATTGCAACTGGTCGGCTGTTTATAATTTTATTACGTGGAACCGTTGCTGTTGTGCAGCTATGTTTAAAAAACCTAACTAACCTAAGGACATCACACACATCCATGTCCGAGGCAGGATTGGAACCTGCGACCGTAGCGGTCGCTCGGCTCCAGACTGCAGCGCCTAGAACCGCACGGCCACTCCGGCCGGCTTAGTTAAATTGATGAGGATTAACATGCTATATATACGCAACCTCCCTCAACAATACAGTTGAATACAGCATAATGACCACACACACAGGACACAAAACAGAAATAATCCACACACAGAACCAAATGGCACATAATCACCTACGACAATATTAGGAATATAATATAAATTTAGGATGGGTGGTAGGGACAGAGCATCGAGTGACATTATACTGAGTGCACTATCCGAAAATTACCTCGAGCAATTAAACAGAGAACCGACTCGTGGAGATAACACCTTGGACTTACTGATAACAAACAGACACGAACTTTTCGACTCTGTAAGCGCAGAACGGGGAATCAGTGATCATAAGGCCGTTGCGCCATCCCTGAATATGGAAGAAAATAGGAATATAAAAAGGGGAGGAAGGCTTGGTTCAAATGGCTCTGAGCTCTATGGGACTTAACTTCTGATGTCATCAGTCCCCTAGAACTTAGAACTACTTAAACCTAACTAACCTAAGGACATCACACACATCCATGCCCGAGGCAGGATTCGAACCTGCGACCGTAGCGGTCGCTCGGCTCCAGACTGCAGCGCCTAGAACCGCTCGGCCACTCCGGCCGGCCAAGGCGAGGAAGTTTTATCTGTTTAGCAAGAGTAATAGGAGGCAGATTTCAGACTACCTAACAGATCAAAACGAAAATTTCTATTCCGACACTGACAGTGTCGAGTGTTTATGGAAAAAGTTGAAGGCAATCATAAAATGCGTCTTAGACAGGTATGGGAGACCGGGGCTAGTTGTTACAATTTTTTTTTGGAATCTCGTATACCTCGACGTAAAACACGTATGTCGATTGGACAGATGCCATTATTTAGTCTTCACAATGAAATTTTTGTCATAAATATAAGCTCAGATAGTTGAGCTCTGTTTCAACTTTTTTGCGAACTTGTATGATGTGACAACCTACCCCACTGTGGGGCATCTTGTTACACTATATGGGGTTAGTTGTTACATAATAATTAAGAAAAAATATATTTTTGGTTCCATAACACATTAATCATTAGATTTAATGCAAGAGATGGTAACAAATCATAAAATTTGAAGCACAGTACTAATATTGACATACGGTCATCATTAATCTGATGAAGAAATATCAAGTTCATTATCAGAGCTCCAGTTTTTACAAATAAAGAAAATGTCATGCTTGGCACACCCGTCATGTGCCCATAAACAACTGTAGCCATGTGGTTGGTGGTCTTGACAGAGAGTATGGTTCCATACACTAAATACACACGCAGTCGTCTTCCTCATCAGGTGATTCTACGATCTCACATTTTCGTTTCCCAGTTTTTGCTTTCTTGTTTTTATTTTTCGGCGCCAACACCAGTCGTCTTCTTGCAGGTTTCTTTTGTCTATTTGCCTCAACTGTCAGTGCTGCTTTTACTGGTGAATCAGTCCGGATAGCACTCACTCGTTTATTCCTTCTTACTGTTTCCTTGCGGGCAGGAGCTTTCAGGAAAGGCCTCAGTTCTTCAGGTGGCACATGTGTGTGTATGGAGTTTGCAGAACCAACTGTTCAGGTGCAAGGCGTCGGACTTGATCCCACACTTGTTGATGTGCTGGGAACGCCATCCCCTACTGAGTTCGTAAGAGACACAGAAAGCAGAGTCTCATCTTCCCTGTATGGGCGGTCCGTCACGGCAGAGGGCAAAAAATCATCGTCTGTAAGAATGTCTCTGTTAAATGGCCATATTCCAGTCACTTGAAATCCAGCCTTGATGTTCCTTGGCGTAGCAGCGCTAAGCAAAGATTGTTTAACTATAAATGGAATGTCATTCATTGTCGTAGTGTTTCCAGCATTGTTTTTCATCCACGTATCTGATGCAGAGTTAATATACACTCCTGGAAATGGAAAAAAGAACACATTGACACCGGTGTGTCAGACCCACCATACTTGCTCCGGACACTGCGAGAGGGCTGTACAAGCAATGATCACACGCACGGCACAGTGGACACACTAGGAACCGCGGTGTTGGCCGTCGAATGGCGCTAGCTGCGCAGCATTTGTGCACCGCCGCCGTCAGTGTCAGCCAGTTTGCCGTGGCATACGGAGCTCCATCGCAGTCTTTAACACTGGTAGCATGCCGCGACAGCGTGGACGTGAACCGTATGTGCAGTTGACGGACTTTGAGCGAGGGCGTATAGTGGGCATGCGGGAGGCCAGGTGGACGTACCGCCGAATTGCTCAACACGTGGGGCGTGAGGTCTCCACAGTACATCGATGTTGTCGCCAGTGGTCGGCGGAAGGTGCACGTGCCCGTCGACCTGGGACCGGACCGTAGCGACGCACGGATGCACGCCAAGACCGTAGGATCCTACGCAGTGCCGTAGGGGACCGCACCGCCACTTCCCAGCAAATTAGGGACACTGTTGCTCCTGGGGTATCGGCGAGGACCATTCGCAACCGTCTCCATGAAGCTGGGCTACGGTCCCGCACACCGTTAGGCCGTCTTCCGCTCACGCCCCAACATCGTGCAGCCCGCCTCCAGTGGTGTCGCGACAGGCGTGAATGGAGGGACGAATGGAGACGTGTCGTCTTCAGCGATGAGAGTCGCTTCTGCCTTGGTGCCAATGATGGTCGTATGCGTGTTTGGCGCCGTGCAGGTGAGCGCCACAATCAGGAGTGCATACGACCGAGGCACACAGGGCCAACACCCGGCATCATGGTGTGGGGAGCGATCTCCTACACTGGCCGTACACCACTGGTGATCGTCGAGGGGACACTGAATAGTGCACGGTACATCCAAACCGTCATCGAACCCATCGTTCTACCATTCCTAGACCGGCAAGGGAACTTGCTGTTCCAACAGGACAATGCACGTCCGCATGTATCCCGTGCCACCCAACGTGCTCTAGAAGGTGTAAGTCAACAACCCTGGCCAGCAAGATCTCCGGATCTGTCCCCCATTGAGCATGTTTGGGATTGGATGAAGCGTCTGCACGTCTGCACGTCTAGCACGAACGCTGGTCCAACTGAGGCGCCAGGTGGAAATGGCATGGCAAGCCGTTCCACAGGACTACATCCAGCATCTCTACGATCGTCTACATGGGAGAATAGCAGCCTGCATTGCTGCGAAAGGTGGATATACACTGTACTAGTGCCGACATTGTGCATGCTGTGTTGCCTGTGTCTATGTGCCTGTGGTTCTGTCAGTGTGATCATGTGATGTATCTGACCCCGGGAATGTGTCAATAAAGTTTCCCCTTCCTGGGACAATGAATTCACGGTGTTCTTATTTCAATTTCCAGGAGTTTATCAAGGTGCGATTGATGGTCGTCCAAAAAAAGGTGAACCGGTCGCTCTCTTGTAGCCCTGAAATGATGAATGAAATGAAGCATGAACGAGCGAAAATCTTGGTCTGTCATCCACCCTGACTTGTTTGCAGACCCTGCGCTACTTTCTGGCCCATTTCGAAGGAATTAATCCCTGAAGTTCTTTCTTGGAAACACAAAGAAAGGCGGGATTGAGTTTGCAGACGCATTTACTGCCAAGGCAACAGTAACTAGAGTTCCTCTTCCAGCAGACGTTATAGCACCCACTTGTTTAATTCCTTTCCTTGCTACAATTTCGGCAGGCGTTTGTACCGTGGTGACAGCAGTCTTGTCCACATTATACACTTCTTGACATTGAAGTTTGTATCGATCATAAACTTCACTTAGATTTGTAAAAAATCTACCTACATTTTGCTTATTGAAACTTGTAGCCCTGCTTAGGCTGGTAGCTTCTGGTGTGCGGATGGAAAGCGTTTTCTTTCGTTTGAGGAATCCTCCAAACCAGTCAGTGGAAGCTAGTTCTACATCGCTCCAACCAACGGGAAACTTGACATTATTGTTCACGCCATATTGAAATGCTAGCCTCCTCACTTCCTTCGCAGAAAGTCCATAGTAGAGCTTAGCAGCTTTCTGAATGTATTCTTCCAGCTCTGCTTCTTGTTCGTCTGAGAAAACCTGCCGGCCGCGGTGGTCCAGTGGTTCTAGGCGCGCAGTCCGGAACCGCGGGACTGCTACGGTCGCAGGTTCGAATCCTGCCTCGGGCATGGATGTGTGTGATGTCCTTAGATTAGTTAGGTTTAAGTAGTTCTAAGTTCTAGGGGACTGATGACCACAGAAGTTAAGTCCCATAGTGCTCAGAGCCATTTGAACCATTTTTTTGAGAAAACCTGCCGAGATCGCTTATAACCAACGTTTGGCACAAGCATCTCTCCCAGTTCTGAAAGTAACCAGACAAGAAAAATTTTAATAGGCTGTTATAGGCTACGTTTTCCGGCGCGTATCTGTTATGTCGGAAGAGATTAATTTGCTTAGATATATTGATGTATTTGCACGTTATATAACACCAATAATCTACAACGCCACAGTTGGCGACGCTGACAATGAAAAATAAGCTGCTTATCTCCCTTTGTTGATTCCATTCGCTTACAAAACCTCTGCAGCGTCATAAAGTTTATATTGTACTTTTGGGCAGCTTTCCGCAGTGAAGAAAAGCCACTTAGAACTTCATTTGCCGCTTCAGCATATGTTTCCTTGGGAATAGTGCCTCTGTCAGTCTTCTTCTTATAAATACACATTATACCCGTAGACAGACATAATTGCTTACATTAAAGGAAACAAAAACTCTTTGGGGCAAGCTGTACCACCGTAACAACTTGCCCTGCGCCTTTGTAACAACTGAGCCCATGCTACGCCATTTTCTCTTATTGTCGAAATCAACAATATAAACTTTTTGTTTGGAAGTTTAACGTATACCACTACGTACCTGAATGTTGGACGCTGATATGTTGCAAAATTTAAAATGAAATCAGCAATTTCCTGTGAACTATGAAAAAATTCACACAGAGTAAAAAAATGACTCCAGCACAGGGAAAAACGATTTCTGTCACTAGCGCCTTATTACCAACTGACGGCTCATATAGGTAGGATGGGAGGAGGGGGATCTTAGTCCTACCATCTGACGGAGCAACGAGTAAACTGCTCTAGCGCGGAAATTTTTATTGTCAAGTAACAACTTGCCCCGTGTGACAACTAGCCCCGGTCTCCCCTACGTGCCGCGTAAAACTGTGTGGGACGGGAAAAACCTACCGTGGTTCAACAACAAAGTTAGGAAACTACTGCGAAAGCAAAGATAACTTCACTGCAAGTTTAAACGCAGCCAAAACCTCTCAGACAAACAGAAGCTAAACGATGTCAAAGTTAGCGTAAGGAGGTCTATGCGTGAAGCGTTCAGTGAATTCGAAAGTAAAATTCTATGTACCGACTTGACAGAAAATCCTAGGAAGTTCTGGTCTTACGTTAAATCAGTAAATTGATCGAAACAGCATATCCAGACACTCCGGGATGATGATGGCATTGAAACAGAGGATGACACGCGTAAAGCTGAAATACTAAACACCTTTTTCCAAAGCTGTTTCACAGAGGAAGACCGCAGTGCGGTTCCTTCTCTAAATACTCGCACAAACGAAAAAATGGCTGACATCGAAATAAGTGTCCAAGGAATAGAAAAGCAACTGGAATCACTCTACAGAGGAAAGTCCACTGGACCTGACGGGATACCAATTCGATTCTACACAGAGTACGCGAAAGAACTTGCCCCCCTTCTAACAGCCGTGTACCGCAAGTCTCTAGAGGAACGGAAGGTTCCAAATGATTGGAAAAGAGCACAGGTAGTCCCAGTTTTCAAGAAGGGTCGTCGAGTAGATGCGCAAAACTATAGGCCTATTTCTCTGACATCGATCTGTTGTAGAATTTTAGAACATGTTATTTGCGCGCGTATCATGTCATTTGTGGAGACCTAGAATCTACTCTGTAGGAATCAAAATGGATTCTGGAAAAAGCGATCGTGTGAGACCCATCTCACTTTATTTGTTCATATTAGATGCCATTTTCCTTGGCTTCCGGAAGGCGTTCGATACAGTTCCGCACTGTCGCCTGATGAACAAAGTAAGAGCCTACGGAATATCAGACTAGCTGTGTGGCTGGATTGAAGAGTTTTTAGCAAATAGAACACAGCATGTTGTTCTCAACGGAGAGACGTCTACAGACGTTAAAGTAACCTCTGGCGTGCCACTAATTGCTTTTCACAATATACATAAATGACCTAGTAGATAGTGTCGGAAGTTCCATGCTGCTTTTCGCGGATGATGCTGTAGTATACAAAGAAGTTGCAGCATTAGAAAATTGCAGCGAAATGCACGAAGATCTGCGGTGGATAGGCACTTGGTGCAGGGAGTGGCAGCTGACCCTTAACATAGACAAATGTAATGTATTGGGAATACATAGAAAGAAGGATCCTTTATTGTATGATTATATGATAGCGGAACAAACACTGGTAGCAGTTACTTCTGTAAAATATCTGGGAGTATGCGTACGGAACGATTTGAAATGGAATGATCATATAAAATTAATTGTTGGTAAGGCGAGTGCTAGGTTGCGATTCATTGGGAGAGTCCTTCGAAAATGTAGTCAATCAACAAAGGAGGTGGCTTACAAAACACTCGTTCGACCTATACTTGAGTATTGCTCATCAGTGTGGGACCCGTACCAGGTCCGGTTGACTGAGGAGATAGAAAAGATCCAAAGAAGAGCGGCGCGTTTCGTCACAGGGTTATTTGGAAAGCGTGATAACGTTTCGGAGATGTTTAGCAAACTCAAGCGGCAGACTCTGCAAGAGAGGCGCTCTGCATCGCGGTGTAGCTTGCTGTCCAGGTTTCGAGAGGGTTCGTTTCTGGATGAGGTATCGAATATATTGCTTCCCCCTACTTATACCTCCCGAGGAGATCATGAATGTAAAATAAGTGAGATTCGAGCGCGCACGGAGGCTTTCCGGCAGTGGTTCTTCCCGCGAACCATACGCGACTGAAGCCGGAAAGGGAGGTAATGACAGTGGCATGTAAAGTGCCCTTTGCCATACACCATTGGGTGGCTTGCGGAGTATTTATATAGATGTAGATGTAGAATATTGGGTTGGGGCATAAGTTCCTGACGTTTTCCCATAATCACAGCAGATGCACATTACAGATTCTTTTGTCATCACTAATACATTCTTCTTCACTATTTACAAAAGTCTACCAACGCTAGAGTAACTTTTCGATTCCGTGATTGTAGAAATCACATGGTTTTGAGGGGAAGAACTCATCGAGCCAGGTTTGGAGCGCCCTTTCTGTTGTGACTTGGCAAGACAGCCAAGCCACTATGAGGAGGAAGACGAAAGGCAAGCGTTTAAGCTCACGCAGGCTGGCGTGAGGTCTGGAGCATTTAAGGAAGTTAGACTTTAGCAAAAAAGGTCGTAGCTGTTGGAATACTCAACTTTAATCCATAATTGGTGAACATCGGTCTGACGGTACATGCATCACAAGATAAATAGCAAATGATAATGGCGCCTTGCTAGGTCGTAGCAAATGACATAGCTGAAGGCTATGCTAACTATCGTCTCGGCAAATGAGAGCGTTATTTGTCAGTGAACCATCGCTAGCAAGTCGGCTGTACAACTTGGGGCGAGTGCTAGGAAGTGTCTCTAGACCTGCGTGTGGCGGCGATCGGTCTGCAATCACTGACAGTGGCGACACGCGGGTCCGTCGTATACTAACGGACCGCGGCCGATTTAAAGGCTACCACCTAGCAAGTGTGGTGTCTGGCGGTGACACCACACTTTCATCCAGAATGGAAATTCCTTGATGGGTGGGGGGGTGGGGGGGGGGGGATTAGGGCGTCAAAAATTTGAAAAATGTCCTTTTTGAAAAACATACCTATTTTGATTTTGTAGCGCAAATCTTCCTGGATTATTTGATGTACAAAACATATATCTGAGAGATCATAAGGCACGTTATTTAGTCTTAGGTGTACCAACATGCAGCGCCACATCCCTTTGCGCAGCAGTCATACGTAAGTGTATTTCGTTCCTTAGAACTAGAATGTTTATATTTGCGCCAGAGATTGTCATACGTGAAACAAAGGAATACAGATATCGAAACTTTCTCTGTTGCTACCGACGTGCATTCTTTCGATCGCTGATTTTGTTTGTTTTCTGTTTTTAAAGGCTTTCAATGTGGTGTTGTGAATTTCGAAACGATTTTCATTTGGCTGTGTTGTTTTGTGTTCGTTTGTGGTATATTATCGCACAAGAGACCTACAATTCGTTGCTTCATCCGTAAATGTCACGAGGGCAACAGATACACAGTTAAGGATGCTACAACAAATGTTGCACCAGTGGCTCAAGACTGCAACCAAAGGTCAATTGCTAGTTGCGAAGACTATCATCACAGGAAGTCTCTACAAACTGCTGTAATGGAAATCATCAAACATATATTCAGGGACCTTGCAAATGAAAACTTATTGAAGAAATGTCTTCATGGCGGTACCTAAAAGGCAGATGAAAGTTTTAACCAATGCGTATGTGAAAGATTGCCAAAAACCATTTTTGTGGGAATAAATGCGCTTGCTATTGGTGTCTATGAAGCAATTCCATGTTTTAATGATGATGAGCAAAGCAGGAAATATGTATTAGAGAAAATGGGAATTAAGCCCGGAGTGAACTGCATGAAAGCTTTGTATGCGATAGACAGAGAGCGTATAGTGAAAGCAGATAAATCATTTTGGAGGTGACAAAATCAAGAAGAGCGCATCATAGGAATGAGAAAAGGAAGAAAACTGATTTAGAAAATGAGAAAGACCATGCTTATTGTGCTGGACAGTTCTAAAAGAATGCCCAAAACAAGCAGAAGCTTTAACAGCCATTTTCCACAAATTTCTTAACTTAGGTACATGTAACATCCAAAATAGATATCCAATTACTTTCAAACTTGGTATGCTTATTAAACACAAACTCGTTAATGCAAAACTCTAGAATTTTCCAAATCTATTAAAAATGTGGTAAAAAGTGAGATAATTAACTGCCGGCCGCGGTGGCCTAGCGGTTCTAGGCGCGCAGTCCGCTACCGCGCGACTGCTACGGTCGCAGGTTCGAATCCTGCCTCGGGCATGGATGCGTGTGATGTCCTTAGGTTGGTTAGGTATAAGTAGTTCTAAGTTCTAGGGGACTGATGACCACAGATGTTAAGTCCCATAGTGCTCAGAGCCATTTGAACCATTTTGAGATGATTAACTATAAAATTTGAGTTTTTTCTAAACTTAAAGATTAAAATGTAACAGCTCATTCGTTTTTTCATAAATTAAATAAATTTTAGAGTTTCATACACGTGTTAGTGTGGTTTGTATGCTGTGCAAAATTTATCGGAGAATCTCTCTTACTTATGAAGAAAAGTGTACCTTTAGCAAGAAATGCAGCCAATAGTAAGTGAAAAAATAATGAAGTTTCATCATCATCATCATCATCATCATCATCATCATCATTTAAGACTGATTATGCCTTTCAGCGTTCAGTCTCTGGAGCATAGCCCCCGTTATACAGTTCCTCCATGATCCCCTATTCAGTGCTAACATTGGTGCCTCTTCTGATGTTAAACCTATTACTTCAAAATCATTCTTAACCGAATCCAGGTACCTTCTCCTCGGTCTGCCCCGACTCCTCCTACCCTCTACTGCTGAATCCATGAGTCTCTTGGGTAACCTTGCTTCTCCCATGCGTGTAACATGACCCCACCATCTAAGCCTGTTCGCCCTGACTGCTACATCTATAGAGTTCATTCCCAGTTTTTCTTTTATTTCCTCATTGTGGACACCCTCCTGCCATTGTTCCCATCTACTAGTACCTGCAATCATCCTAGCTACTTTCATATCCGTAACCTCAACCTTGTTGATAAGGTAACCTGAATCCACCCAGCTTTCGCTCCCATACAACAAAGTTGGTCGAAAGATTGAACAGTGCACAGATAACTTAGTCTTGGTACTGACTTCCTTCTTGCAGAAGAGAGTAGATCGTAGCTGAGCGCTCACTGCATTAGCTTTGCTACACCTCGCATCCAGTTCTTTCACTATGTTGCCATCCTGTGAGAATATGCATACTAAGTACTTGAAACCGTCCACCTGTTCTAACTTTGTTCTTCCTATTTGGCACTCAATCCGTTTATATTTCTTTCCCACTGACATTACTTTCGTTTTGGAGATGCTAATCTTCATACCATAGTCCTTACATTTCTGATCTAGCTCTGAAATATTACTTTGCAAACTTTCAATCGAATCTGCCATCACAACTAAGTCACCCGCATATGCAAGACTGCTTATTTTGTGTTCACACATCTTAATCTCACCCAGCCAGTCTATTGTTTTCAACATATGATCCATAAATAATATGAACAACAGTGGAGACAGGTTGCAGCCTTGTCTTACCCCTGAAACTACTCTGAACCATGAACTCAGTTTACCGTCAACTCTAACTGCTGCCTGACTATCCATGTAAAGACCTTTAATTGCTTGCAAAAGTTTGCCTCCTATTTCATAATCTTGTAGAACAGACAATAACTTCCTCCTAGGAATCCGGTCGTATGCCTTTTCTAGATCAATGAAGTTTCACCTATAAAAAATTATTTATTATGTTTTTTAACTTCCACTGCAATGAGTGTGAATCCTAAATCCTTCCTGGTCATGCTCACAAAGTTTTATGAATTTATTTGTAAAATTATAGACAGTAGAAATGAAAATGTTCTATGGTACGTCTCCTGCTCCAAGTCGGCTCGTTTGACGTCCTACCCCGCTCTGAGCTTATTCGACCGAGGGCGGATAAGGAGAAAACCTGAGGGTGCGAGATGAGACGAATTAGGTGAGTGCGCAGTGACTTCCCAACGCAAGTCCTGTGTGGTGCTTTTTGCCAGTCTAGCAGAACGCGGGCGGGCGCCATCATGGAGTATCATCACTTCACACAGTCTCTCCGGTCGTTGCTCAGGAACTGCCTCTGTAAGACTCTCAGTTGTGGACAATAAATGTCAGCAGTGATGGCTACACCTCGGGAAAGCAATTCGTAGTACACCACACTGTTGTTCCTCCGACCAATAACATTATCTTTTGTGGATGTGAGCAGGTCTTTGCATGGGGAGTTGCTGGTTTGTTTGGACTTAGCCATTCCTTTCCTTTCCTTATGTTAGCGTAACGATACCATTTCTCGTCGTCAGAAACGGCACGGAATAGGAATGGTCGGTGTTTCTCACGAGCCAATTGACGACAAGCAGGCAGAGATGCAAATATGGCCACACGCTCATTTTTCTGATTTTGGGTTATAGCATGCTTTACCCACTCAACCGACTGTTGAATCTTCCCCACTGTATGCAAATGTCCCACAGTAGTGGGTTCTTGATTACTCTGGTGTGGATCGTTGTGGATTACTGCGTTTAAACGAACTACATCAAACCCCGAAGACCTACCTCAATGTGGAGGATCACTAATGTCAAAATAATCCTCCTCAAAACGAGAAAAACATTTCCTTGCAGTGGTCTGTCCAATGGCATTATCCCCATGCACGGCGCAAATGTTTCTGCGTTCGGCTTCCGTTGCCATTCTATTGAACTGAAGCAGAAGAAAATGTGGGAATGTTCCGATTTCTCCACTTGACACTCCATTTTCCAGCGTTCACAGCTCCACTCACTATCTTCAAATGACGACATCACAATATATAAACTCGACTAGCAACAGTGATTTACAAATAAAAAATGACAGTCGGTAAATAAACCCATACCAACTGGAATACCTAATGCAAAACAAAAACGCTATGAAATTACGCAACAACCTAATACTTCACAAAATAGGCAATATTTTAAAGAAACAGGTACTTCATATAGGATACAGAGCAGAAAACGTAACAGAAAAAAGCCCAACACAGGAAGCTGCCACTGTTAAATTCAATAGATCGGACATATACGAACTTAACAACCATCTCTTATCAGCCAGTATACATAGGAGAAGTATGCAGAAACTTTGAAATGAGATTTTCAGAACGTCTCAGAGCTACAAAATGTAACAAATCCCATAGCACATTTCCTTACCACTCAACAGCCCAGATCTATCACTTGACTAACATTGCAATAGATTCGAAAATACTATAGTCCAGCCACAGCCTTGACTATAAACTCACAATAGAAGAAAAGTTCCGCTAACAGAATGCATTGACAGAAGGAAAATGGATTATAAACGACTACTCTATACTATGCAGCGGCACACTGTTTAATACTTCAAGGGATCTGTATACAAAAGACGATACAAACAGATAAAAACGCAGCCTCACACCACCCAAACGCAAACGCACTCAGCCACCCACCCACCCTCCCACACACACACACACACACACACACACATACAGGTGCACTCGCATGTTCACACGATAATGGGAGAGAAGTAAACAAAGTCCAGTTTTGCGCCAGACTTATATTAAAACAAGCGAACATCAGCGGGGACTAGTTACACAGCAACAGCATGAACACAGCGTGTTTTGTGTAGTGCGAGAGCTTAGTCTGCGTTTGGAGTTTCTCAGAAGCATGTGACGTGTTTGTGTGTATATTTTGATAACGGATGAGCATTTATATAAGCACAGATATTTGGAAACTAACTCTACGTAATCGCAAAATACTGTCGTGAAATATTCTCGCGCAAATAAATTCGTTTATAGATGACGTAACAACTCGCCCACCAAACTCACAGTTAACATCATTTAGTTGTAGAGGACAAGCTACCAATTTACAGCAATATAGTGAGTCCTGTAAAAGCCAAAAATCTAGAAATAACCACTTCAGACATAAACTCTAGGCCTAATTTCGTTAGAATTGTTAGTTTTAAAACATGTTTGCAGAAATGAGTAAAAGAACTCGCCGATGAAGGTACAGAAGCGCTGGAAGACGTTTGGGTATTTATAAACAACTGTTGGTCGCATAACAGGCTGACCTGAATTGCCACAGCTAATGAATCTTGTTGCACAGTTCTCCGTGAAGGAAAATGCAACACTAATAACTTTACAAAAGAGGATATTTAGTTGTCTTGTTCGCCAGATGATGATCCAGGCAGACATCTATTGTGCCCAAATTTCCATCACAAAATCAGTAATTATAGAATCTAGACATGAAATGCAATTAGATTTGCTCTGCACTCTGACATCGAGTCGCAGCTTCTGAAGATGTACCCGTAGGGCACTGTCTGTCAGCCTGCGTTTCCTCCTGTACAGGGTTCATTGACTATAACTGCTGGACATCACTCAGGAAACAGATGTGCAATGAACGAGATGGAACTTCATCACTGGGGCCCACACTTAGTCTGTTGGTAACGTGTCTTATGAGCGGACACACAGGATAAAAGCAGAACTATTATGCTCTGAACATCGTTCTATGATTTTGTAACAAGTTAGTCAATGTTGGTATGTTGCTGCCATGCATCTCGAGATGGAACGTTTTAACTTTCCCGGTATGTGATTTACATTCGAGTGCACCAGAAAATAAGTGGACGATGTCATTCCGGCTCTGTTCAAAGTTATCTTACTTCGTGACACGCCTGTCATTCGTACTACTGCGACAAACCCGTCAGATCCATCTCATACATATTTTCCGCTATTGTAGGTAATTGCTGTATTCAATTGCCAGTCGCTGCCTGTTTGCAAAGCTAGCAAGACTCTAGGACGGATGTTTTCACTGATATTTGTGCACCTGCATGCTTCCTACTACCTTTTCACATTATTTAATCCAGTATGCGTATTACAGATGTGTGTTTCATAAGGGTGGGCGGTATCTGTTGTTTGCTAGAGCAGCTTTGCAAATAGCGGTAGCTTAAGCGGAAAGTGAGAGAGGTTTAACTTTACCATGAGGACAGGTGTTTGACCAGGTAGTCAGAGCTCAGTTGGCAACGGAGTAATCTCTAGTGGCTACCTGCACTATGTTGCAAAAGCGCAAGCAGTGATCATTCGTTCGGAACAAGCACTCCTTGCTGCTGAGATTGAGTAAGAATGGATGTGTTTTTGAACAGTCTGTGGCTGGAGCTATTTCAGTGTGTGGAGCTATTTCAGTGTGTGATGATCATATTTAGCAATATTTATCGAGATTTTGGATGTTAGGAGGAATCACACTAGTTATGGTAGGAGTAATTTCAGTGTGGATTTACCATTACTCTTGTATTTTGAGAGAGAATACTTTGTATGTGGGGGAATTATAACATCGCTGTTTCTCAACTATTAATGTATTTCATGGACTTTAGAAAAGCTGTGTTTCCTTATATACCGGTAACATTGTACCTTCTGTGAGCTCACACTTTCATTTTACACATGTCCACATGTACCAGCGATGTATTTGAATGTGAAATGAAGCTTGAAGCTTAAAATATGAAAGGAATTTGGGGTATGAAGCATATTTATAGTGCGCGAGTTCGTACATTATTGATGTATAAACCAATGTCACCATTTTTGGACGTATTACAAACGCTTGAAAATTATCCATGGCAGAAATTGGCCAGTTTCTAACATAATAAAAAAGAATACAGTGCAGTTTAACCATATTTTCATTCTCTCTGGAACAAGTCGGCACCGAGGATTTAAAATAGTGCTCGTGCATTAAATCGCAACGTAACTACAATACAACTTGCCGCTGCACCCAGAGCTCCTAAAAACACAGACTGGCGCATCCGTCATTTTGTTTCTAAACGAATGCTAAACACAGCACGTAGTTTACGCGAACTGTGTTGTTTTTTTTTTTCAAGTTTTCTGAACTATTTTAGGAGTGTCCTGCATAGCACCTTAGGTCGTGCTATTTTGGGCTTTCATTCCACTCATGTTTACAGGGACTTGTGGATTAGACACAAAAATCTCGCGTTTTATTTGCTTATTGCTACTTCTCTTGGCTGTCTGATTGAAGAATAAAAGTTCGAGAAGCATGTATATTTATGTAATTTTTTAAGTCAGCATTTACAAGAAATATAAGTCAAGTATATAAATAAAGATTTTGACCTGCTGATTCTGCTAAATTTCCAATACTATGTTTCAAATCGAAATAAATGACTAGCCAAGTTCTGGTACATACATTGTTATAGGATGAGCTCAATACCACAAAGTTGATTATTTTCTGATCTCATGTGTTTTCCATGTAAAATTGTTTCTGTTTTTGTATATTAGCTTTTCTTGAATGATATGAGGTACCTATCTCGGACAATACCAAAGGCCCATCTCAAGGTAGAGAGCTCTGCATACTACAGGCCTAATAAACCTACAGACACAGCAACAAACATTACTGCAGAGGCACAGTCAGTATCAAAGTTCGGCATTGTGACTTCTGGGGGCGATCTGATACCGATGACATTACTGAAATACAAGCCAAGATGGCGTAAAACGTTTACTTAGGTGACCGGTTTCAGCAGAATTAAACTGACAATAGCTTTTGACGTGACCGAGGCCCCATCAACCCAGGGGGTTAATGTTTTACATTATGTGTTCCTGTTGTGAAACGCCGATAGTGGAACTGGCGAGCTTTCTCAACTTTAAAAATAGTAGTTACATTTGAAGCCTTATGATTACTGTTGTGATACAGATCCGATGACGGCTATTTAGGCCTAATTCTGCCGAAAACGGTCATCTAAATAAAGGTTTTAAGCGATAGTGACTTGTATTTGATTAATGACTGTCAATATAGTATAAGACACACATTTTGTACTCTAAATACTATATGTTCTGGAATGTTTTGCTGTGTTATGATATTTTGGAGCTGCTAATCTCTGATAAGACGCAATGCTTTCAAAACAGCTAAACAAAAAACTACGTTCGAATATCACATACTACACTCCTGGAAATGGAAAAAAGAACACATTGACACCGGTGTGTCAGACCCACCATACTTGCTCCGGACACTGCGAGAGGGCTGTACAAGCAATGATCACACGCACGGCACAGCGGACACACCAGGAACCGCGGTGTTGGCCGTCGAATGGCGCTAGCTGCGCAGCATTTGTGCACCGCCGCCGTCAGTGTCAGCCAGTTTGCCGTGGCATACGGAGCTCCATCGCAGTCTTTAACACTGGTAGCATGCCGCGACAGCGTGGACGTGAACCGCATGTGCAGTTGACGGACTTTGAGCGAGGGCGTATAGTGGGCATGCGGGAGACGGGGTGGACGTACCGCCGAATTGCTCAACACGTGGGGCGTGAGGTCTCCACAGTACATCGATGTTGTCGCCAGTGGTCGGCGGAAGGTGCACGTGCCCGTCGACCTGGGACCGGACCGCAGCGACGCACGGATGCACGCCAAGACCGTAGGATCCTACGCAGTGCCGTAGGGGACCGCACCGCCACTTCCCAGCAAATTAGGGACACTGTTGCTCCTGGGGTATCGGCGAGGACCATTCGCAACTGTCTCCATGAAGCTGGGCTACGGTCCCGCACACCGTTAGGCCGTCTTCCGCTCACGCCCCAACATCGTGCAGCCCGCCTCCAGTGGTGTCGCGACAGGCGTGAATGGAGGGACGAATGGAGACGTGTCGTCTTCAGCGATGAGAGTCGCTTCTGCCTTGGTGCCAATGATGCGCAAATGCGTGTTTGGCGCCGTGCAGGTGAGCGCCACAATCAGGACTGCATACGACCCAGGCACACAGGGCCAACACCCGGCATCATGGTGTGGGGAGCGATCTCCTACACTGGCCGTACACCACTGGTGATCGTCGAGGGGACACTGAATAGTGCACGGTACATCCAAACCGTCATCGAACCCATCGTTCTACCATTCCTAGACCGGCAAGGGAACTTGCTGTTCCAACAGGACAATGCACGTCCGCATGTATCCCGTGCCACCCAACGTGCTCTAGAAGGTGTAAGTCAACTACCCTGGCCAGCAAGATCTCCGGATCTGTCCCCCATTGAGCATGTTTGGGACTGGATGAAGCGTCGTCTCACGCGGTCTGCACGTCCAGCACGGACGCTGGTCCAACTGAGGCGCCAGGTGGAAATGGCATGGCAAGCCGTTCCACAGGACTACATCCAGCACCTCTACGATCGTCTCCATGGGAGAATAGCAGCCTGCATTGCTGCGAAAGGTGGATATACACTGTACTAGTGCCGACATTGTGCATGCTCTGTTGCCTGTGTCTATGTGCCTGTGGTTCTGTCAGTGTGATCATGTGATGTATCTGACCCCAGGAATGTGTCAATAAAGTTTCCCCTTCCTGGGACAATGAATTCACGGTGTTCTTATTTCAATTTCCAGGAGTGTATTATGCCTGCTTGGACAGATGCATTGCAATGCGTGTGATCGGTATTCGTATCAGCCACAACTTCATTACAGATTGTATTGTGTACATGTGCTAATATGCGCAATTATACAAAGCATGCATAAGAGTTTCGCATCAAATCCAATAAGTGAAGTGCGAATCACCGACCTGAATCTCAATTATTTACAACATTATTTTAATAATTTCATCTACATTTAATGCGAGCAGAGTCTGTCTGTAAAATACCAGAGCTCTTTAATAAATACTGATGGTTGTAATTGAGACTAAAGGCAGATACATCAAATGAAAAGACGTTTCATCTAAACGTAAACGATAAAACACACGAGAAAATTCGAATAGTGGCTAACAGATGTTGGAATGGACTAAGACGAGAATAAGATGACAGGGAATAGATTATTAAATATGAAATGCAAGTGGCTCTAAGATAACAAATAACTGTTTCCAATGTTTTATATAAGCGTACTTATCACGAGCAGCTTGGAATGCATGTTGTGATACTTGAAGGAAGTAGAGAGTAATGAATGGCACGAATAAATATTGCATCCTTATTTGACAGGTCGTTACGGAATGTAACACGTTATACAGTGCAAGTGCAGGCAGACTCTATAAGGACCAGTCTCGTGGGAACTTTTGAATAAATTCGCTGACATACAGGGTGGAGCGCATTAAACTCCTTTTTTAGAATTCACGTTGTGGCGGCGCTGTTGGTCGAATAGAGGGGAGAGTGGCCGTGGTTTATAGTGACCCACGGGAGATTTGTATACAATTGTTGTTCAATTACGATAATACAGTCGACATGTGAGGAGCGGTCATTTTGTATTGAAGTGTATTTCTCGAATTCCCACTCGATCATTGCAGTGAAGCGTGCTTTTCGTTTGCGATTTGCAGTACCCCCATGCGGACGTGTTCCTTGACTTCAATCAATTTTAAATTGGGTAAATGCCTTCAGAATAACAGGGGATGGGTCATCTGTACGAAAAGGACCGGAGAGAAGCGTTACAACTGTGGTGTCACCGCCAGACACCACACTGGCGGTCCGCTAGTATACGACGTACCCGCGTGTCGCCACTGTCAGTAATTGCAGACCGAGCGCCACCACACGGCAGGTCTAGAGAGACGTACTAGCACTCGCCCCAGTTGTACAGCCGACTTTTCAAGGAACGGTTCACTGACAAATACGCTCTCATTTGCCGAGACGATAGTTAGCATAGCCTTCAGCTACATTTGCTACGACCTAGCAAGGCGCCGTATTCAAGTGATATTGAGATTCTATTAATGTATCATCAAGAGCGATGTTCTACAAATGTGGATTAAAGTTAAGTATTCCAGAAGCTACGTACTTTTCTTTATAGCATTCATTACGTATCCTGTTTCAGACCTCACGCCAGCCTGCGTGAGTTTAAGCGCGTGCCTTTCGGCTCCCTCTCATTGTGTCTAGGCTGTCTTGTCTAGACACAACAACAACATCATAAAATGTCGAATGAGTTAGAGCAGCACTACTGCAATATCCAAAACACTCAGCTCGGAAACACGCAATTGCTCTTGGTTATTTGAGGACGTTCTCTCCACCGGATTCTTCATAGTGGACTGAATTTTCACCTGAATAAAATGTGCGTGATCCAGAAATTGTCAGTACGGGATTATGTAACACGAAGAACATCTCGTGAAGACATGCTTGCAACCATAACCAGTGACACAATAGTGTTCTTTTCTGATGATGCACATTTTCACCTCAGTGGGTGTGTAAACAAAGAGGATATGCGGTACCGGAGCGACACAAACCTCAGTCAAATCCACCAGACATCCCTGCACTCAGACCGCGTCACTGTGAGATGTGCTATATGACAAGTAGGCATCACTGACCCTTACTTTTTCCAGGAAAATCGTCGTGCTGTTACTGTGAATTCGGATCGTTACTTATCTATACTGCAGGAGTTTTTCCAGCCGGCTTTCGGGGCAATGCAATTACACGTACTTGTTTTCAACAAGATGGTGCCACTGCACACCGATAGGGCATTACCAAGAATTTTTTGAGGCAAACGTTTCCTGCAAGACTGATGTCTCGGATGGGAGATCTCAACAGGTCACCGGACTGAGACCCACGCAATTTTTTTTCTTTCGGGTTACCTGAAGTCAGAGGTGTATTGCAACCGTCCCAACACGCTGGAAGACCTACAGAACAATATTGAGGCCGAAACTGCAAGAATATCAGAAGACTTGCTCGAAAGAGTGCATGAGAATTTCAGAAAACGACTGCGGCAGTGTGTGGCTTGTAAAGTAGACATTTGCCAGATATACCGCTTAAACCAACGGCAAACCACCTCCATTGGGGCCTTGCCTACACGGAGGTGCGGGTCTCCCGCATAGTTCCCCTACACTCTGTTAACAAGCATGGGCCTTCATTTCCATTATTGTCAAATACGAGAAAAATAAAAATGCAAGTTTTTAAGTGCTCATTATTTTTTTCATTTCATTCCCGAATCAGCAGTTTACCGCGCTGCAATCTGTACTTACCAGCAAAGAATAGATACTTGTAGACTTGGCCACTGTTTCTATGTTTCGATACAGTGTATCGATACCTGGAACTGTTTCAGTGTTTAGGAACGGCTATTGTTCACTGTTTCGAAACAGTGGTGTTTCATTCCGCCCTTGTCTCGGATCTCGAGCCAGACACAGAAACTGTATCGTTGTTTCAAAATAAGACTGTTTCAGTCCACCTGCGCCTGGAACGGACTAATTGTATCGAAACAGTGATGTTTCATTCCGCTCTGTGTCAGACGAGATTCGGGCTCGGCACAGGTACTCAAACACAACATACCACTTCATGAAACACTTTCAAGAGTGTCGAAATCTTTTGACAAGCAATAGCATAAAGCTCAAGATATCCGAAAATAAAGCTTCGTTTCTAGCTGACTGTCCTATTCCGAAATGGCATAACATCTGCCTTATAAACACTAACCAAACAATAAAACAACACATACTATTCGCATTCAAAATAATAAATATGTGAAAATCATTCAGTTAAATTACACTTTTTTATAACATACACTTCTCTGTTCATGTACAGTAATTATATTAAGAAACGCAAGTAAGACTACAACATTTTAAATAAAAAAAGGCGTAGAGTGACAGTTATTAGACACGTATATAAATCTGATGTAGGTATAATTGCAAGCAATCTGTTTGACATATCACTGATAGTGTAATGGTGAACGGGAAGCATCGTAAATTCATAGTAACGGTTCGAAATACCTTGAAACACAATTTTTTTCTGTTGTATTTTGTTATTTATTCGAATTGTTTGGCGTTATTTGTG
Source organism: Schistocerca cancellata (assembly GCF_023864275.1). Taxonomy (NCBI): domain Eukaryota; kingdom Metazoa; phylum Arthropoda; class Insecta; order Orthoptera; family Acrididae; genus Schistocerca; species Schistocerca cancellata. The sequence continues at coordinate 54,056,212 of NC_064627.1, forward strand.
AGTCTATAGTCACTGTGTCTATTATCCACAATGATTCCCTTTGTGTGCATGGAAATTAGCAGGATGGGTATATTAGCCGTACTAATGGAATATGGGAATCCCAGTAGCATATCTGTTGTTTCTGCAGTTTGCTCCCACCTCCAGTTCCGTTCGTGGTGGTTCTTCTGTCTTCAGCTAAGGCTTTCCTCAGTCAATTGAAAAGTATGAAAGTCACAAAACACAAAAGCAGCGCATTTTCTGCAGGAAATACGAAACTGCCAAGACGCCTAAGTGATAGTTTCATACTTTCTGCGATATGATTAGCGCTCTGGCACCTCATTTGTGTTTATATGGACATACTTATACAGTAGACATTCAAGATAATAAAATGTGTAGGTTTATTAGATTACAAAATAAACTGTTTCACTGTTTCGAAACACCGTATCGAGACATTACATTGTACTGTCTCATTTGTTTCGAAACATTTACGTGTTTTAGTTTGCCCATCTCTAGATATTTGTGTAAGAAGCAATGGTGTTGTGCACAACAGGAGATGCAGCCGAAATATCCCTACACCTCGCATATCAATTGTTATAGCGCTTTTACAATTGAGTCAAAGCAATGGAAAAAATGAAGGAGGTGGGGCACTGGCGTAAAAGCTTATAAATAAGGGTCATTTCTCAGTTTTTTAGTCGAAAATATCGGTCCAGAACCAGGACAAGAAATTTCTTCGGCGTTACGATGCACCAGTATATCGATAATTTGTATATTCGAGGAGTATACTATGTAATCAGAAGCATCCAGATACTCATTCCTATGCAATGTTTAATTGACCCCTAGATGTCACGAGAAGCGGACCCGCCGGTGTACAGCGTAAAAGGAAAGGGCGGGGGGAGGGGAGGAGGCGGGGCCGGTGTATTGTTGTCACAAACAATAGAATGAGTCTGTCGGAAGAGCAGAGTGACTTCAAATGTGGCCGTTGGAGGTCACACGAGCAGCAAATCCGTCGGTGGCATTTCAACACTTGTAAAGCTGCCAAAGGTACTGTTGGTTATGTGATGGTGAAGTGGGAAGGAACGACCACTCCTATGCCTATACCAGACAGATCTTATGTATTGTCGTTGATGGACCGTGGTGCACTGCGGAAGGTGATAGTTAAGCCTAGCATCATATCAGCGAAACGGGTCACTCCTGAGTTCCAAAGTGCTGCCAACAGTCCAACAAAGTGACTGAGCGTGGGGAATTAAAAACAGTGGTGTACAATGGTCGAGCAACTCCTCATAAGCTACTCATTACATTATTCCATATTAAACTTGAGGTGGCGTAATTAACGATACCACTAGACCGTGGACGAATGGAAACGAATGGCTTAGAGTGATGAGTCACGCTGTTTGCTGTGGCATTCCGATGGTCCTATGGGGAGGTTTTGACGAATGCATGGAGAACGCTACCTCCCGTCATGTGTACTGTCGACGCTGTAGTATGGAGCAGGTGGAGTTACGGTAATGGGCGGGGGGGGGGGGGGGGAGTTCGTGCTTAAGGTGTGGTCCTCCTATTGTGCTTAAGGAAACGCTAACGTGGAAGGATATGAAAACATTTTACCGCACTCTGTAACGCTTACAGTAGACGAACAGTTCAGAGACTATGATTGTATCAGAATAACAATGCACCCTGTCATAAATTAGCATCGGCGAGGCAATGGTCTGTGGGCAACAATATTCTTGAAATGGACTGGTCTGCCCAGTCGCGACCTGAACGCTTGTAGAATTAGAACGTCAACCTCACGACCAACGTCACTGCTTCTCTGGTTTCTATTTTTGAGGAAAGACTAGACTAATAATCCTCCACAGTCATTCAGACACCCCATTGGAACCGCCTCTAGCAGAGTTTAAGCTGTCGTAAAAACGAAGGCAGGTGTCCGGTGTTGCGTGCGGTTAGGATTGCGGTATTTTACAAATCGTGGGCAGGAGTAAAACAAAACCAATTACTTATGATTATTATCGTGAAAATTGACCATCAAGATTCTTGTGTGCTTAGTAGTTTCATTTTAAAACTGCCACTGCAATATTTCACTAAGATGGGGGCGAACATAAGACAGTCACCTATCAATTCTGGTTCAGGCGTTGTTTCACTCGCAACAAATAATACGTATATTAAATCTTTTCTTTACCTTAACTAAATGCATTAACATTTAAAAGTATTTCTCCATGTTGATCACTCATTATTCAGCACTTTACCAATAACCCGCGCTGTAGATCAATGTCCCGAAAGGCTGCGCTCCATTGCAGCTGAAGTCCGCCCCGATAGCTGAGTGGTCAGCGCGACGGATTGTCGTCCTACGGGCCCGGGTTCGATTCCCTGCTGGGTCGGGGATTTTCTCCGCTCTGGGACTGGGTGTTGTGCTGTCTTTATCGTCATTTCATCTCCATCCGGCGCGCAGGTCGCCCACTGTGGCGTCGAATGTTATAAGACCTGCACCAACGCGGCCGGACCTGCCCCGAAAGGAGACTCCCGTTCAATGACGCCAAACGCTCATTTACATTTCCGTTGTAGCTGAACAGAAAACTTAACATTTGTATAGGACGAGACTCATTTTAAAATAAAAGTTCAAATACACATATTGATTTCAATGACACAGACACTCTATTTTTCAAATATTACTTAGCAACATAGTACAATTTTTTTACCGACCTCACTGCTACAAGACATCAATCGCGTCCAATCATTACAACAGTTCGAACAAGAAGAAGGATTATTCTAGAAGAATCATAGATAACAAAAGATGAAGATTTCATTATCTTTTTCCATGAGTATTGTCTGAGATACAATTTTCACAGAAAATTAATTTGTAACCCTGACAATAATTAATTATTGTTATTTTAGTATCGATGAAGTCCTTGTTTATTAATATCACGAGAATGTTCGCTGAAATTGCTCAAAAGGTGCGTCGTGAATGTTGTTCATGAGATAGTGTCTCTGTCAAAAAAATGTGCGGAGGCTCACTGATATTCGGTGCAAAGACATCAGTTATGTATTTAATTTCATGTAGCAAGTGCTTCAGATACGATTAGAGTTTTAAACTTCGACCAAGAATTTCTCCTAGGTCCTGGCGCAGTGATGGTGGAACTGCTTCCCATTGTATCGGAAGTACGCCGTTTAGTTGTCATGGCTATGAAGGTAAATAGATTCATGTGTGGGCTTTGGAAATCCACGTGCGATATCTACATCTACATCTACACGGATACTCTGCAAATCACATTTAAGTGCCTGGCAGACAGTTCATCGAACCACCTTCACAATTCTCTAATATTCCAATCTCGTATAGCGCGCGGAAAGAATGAACACCTATATCTTTCCTTACGAGCTCTGATTTCCCTTATTTTATCGTGGTGGTCGTTCCTCCCTATGTAGCTCGGTGTCAACAAAATATTTTCCCACTCGGAGGAGAAAGTTGATGATTGGAATTTCGTGAGGAGATTCCGTCGCAATGAAAAACGCCTTTCTTTTCATGATGTCCACCCCAAATCCTGTATCATTTCTGTGACACACTCTCCCCTATTTCGCGAGAATACATAACGTGCTGCCTTTCTTTCAACTTTTTCAATATACTCCGTCAGTCCTATCTGGTAAGGATCCCACATCGCGCAGCAGCATTCTAAAAGAGGACGGACAAGCGTAGTGTAGGCAGTCTCCTTAGTAGGTCTGTTACGTTTTATAAGTGTCCTGCCAATAGAACGCAGTCTTTGGTTAGCCTTCCCCACAACATTTTCTATGTGTTCCTTCCAATTTAAGTTGTTCGTAATTGTAATACCTAGGTATTTAGTTAAATTTACGGCTATTAGATTAGACTGATTTAGCGTGTAACCGAAGTTTAACAAGTTCCTTTTAGCACTCATGTGGATGACCTCACACTTTTCGCTATTTAGGGTCAATTGCCACTTTTCGCACCATTCAGATATCTTTTCTAAATAGTTTTGCAGTTTGTTTTGATCTTCTGATGACTTTATTAGTCGATAAACGACAGCGTCTTCTGCAAACAACCGAAGACGGCTGCCCAGATCGTCTCCCAAATCTTTTATATAGATAAGGAACAGCAAAGGGCCTATAACACTACCTTGGGGAACGCCAGAAATCACTTCTGTTTTACTCGATGACTTTCCGTCAATTACTACGAACTGTGACCTCTCTTACAGGAAATCACAGGATGAGTCACATAACTGAGACGATATTCCATAAGCACACAATTTTACTACGAGCCTCATGTTTGGTACAGTGTCAAAAACCTTCCGGAAATCCAGAAATACGGAATCGATCTGAAATCCCTTGGCAATAGCACTCAGCACTTCATGTGAATAAAGGGCTAGTTGTGTTTCACAAGAATGATGTATTCTAAACCCATGTTGGCTGTGTGTCAATAGACAGTTTTCTTCGAGGTAATTCATTATGTTCGAACACAATATATGTTCTAAAATCCTGCTGCATATCGACGTTAACAATATGGGCCTGTGATTTAGTGGATTACTCCTACTACCTTTCTTGAATATTGGTGTGACCTGTACAACCTTCCAGTCTTTGGTTACGGATCTTACGTCGAGCGAACGGTTGTATATGATAGTTAAGTATGGAGCTAATGCATCAGCATACTCCGAAAGGAACCTAATTGTTATAGAGTCTGGACCAGAAGAGTTGCTTTTATTAAGTGATTTGAGTTGTTCCACTACTTCGAGGATATTTACTTCTACGTTACTCATGTTGGCAGCTGTTTTCGATTCTGATTCTGGAATATTTACTACGTCTTCATTTGTGAAGGCATTTCGGAAGGCTGTGTTTAGTAACTCTGCTTTGGCAACACTGTCTTCGATAGTATCTCCATTGCTATCGTGCAGAGAAGGTATTGATTGTTTCTTGCCGCTGATATACTTCACATACGACCAGAACCTTTTTGGATTTTCTGCCAGGTTTCGAGACAAAGTTTCGTTGTGGAAACTGTTATAGGCATCTCGCACTGAACTCCGCGCTAAATTTCGAGCTTCTGTAAAAGATCGCCAATCTTGGGGATTATGCGTCAGTAAATTTGGCATGTTTGTTTCGTTGTTCCTGTAACAGTGTTCTAACACGTTTTGTGTACCAAGGAGGATCAGCTTCGTCGTTTGTTAATTTATTTGGTATAAATCTCTCAATTGCTGCCGATACTGTTTCTTAAAATTTAAGCCACATCTGGTCTACACCTATATTATTAATTTGGAATGAGTGGAGATTGTCTCTCAGGAAGGCGTCAAGTGAATTTTTATCTGCTTTTTTGTATAGGTATATTTTTCGGTTATCTTTCGAGGATTTGGGGATCACAATATTCAATCTTGCTACGACAGCCCTGTGTTCATTAATCGCTGTATCGGTTTTGATGCTCGTTACTAACTCAGGATTATTTGTTGCTAAGAGATCAAGTGTGTTTTCACAGCCGTTTACTATTCGCGTGGGCTCAGAACTAACTGCTCGAAATAATTTTCAATACTCTTTCATTACTCACTCTTTCCATCCAGCTTATTCTCTCCATTCTCCTCCGCATCCACTTCTCAAATGCTTCTAACCTTTTTTCATCCTCTCGTCTCAGTGTCCGTGTTTCTGCCCCATATAGTGCCACACTCCAGAAAAAACATTTGCCAAGCCTTTTCCTTAGTCCTTTATCTAATTTGCCACATAAGAGTCTCCTCTTTCTGTTGAATGCCTCCTTTGCTATGGCAATTCGAGTTTGCACCTCCTGGTGACATCTCAAGTCTTCAATTACTGTGCTCCCGAGATATTTAAATGGACCTACTTGGCTAATGGTAGATTGTCCTATTTTAATATTGGACAGTCTGCGTCTTGTACTGATGACCATACTCTTTGGTTCTGCTGTGTTTATTTGCATCCCATATTCCACACAAGCTTCATTCAGATCTTTGAGCATGTTATTCACTGTCCGCTCACTTTCTGCCACTAATACCATGTCATCAGCAAATCTTATACATTCTATTATCTTTCCACCAATACATATTCCTCTTTTCCCATCTAAACGATTCGCAATAATCTATTCAAGGTATACGTTAAACAACAGTGGGGAAAGGCAGCAACCTTGTCTAACACCTCGTCCAGTGCTGCTTCCTTCTGACATTTCATTTCCAATCCTTATCCTTACTTTCTGGTGTAAATATAGATTCTGTATCAGTCGTCTCTCTTTCCAATCTACTCCTTTCCTCTTCAAGATATCCATCAGTTTGTTCCACTGAACTCTGTCAAAAGCCTTTTCTAAATCTGTAAAGACAGCAAAGATTTCTCTACCCTTTTACATACATCTTTCCCCTATAGTTCTTAGCAGGCCATAGCATCTCTTGTTCCTTTTCCTCTTCTAAATCCGAACTGCTCCTCTGCAATCCCTCTATCTAGCTTGCCATATAACCTTAGGTTCTACACTCTCAGCAAGGCTTTAGCTGCATGAGAAATTAGAGTGATGGTCCGGCGCTCTTCACATTTTTTTGTATTTCTCTTTTTCTCTACTGGTATCATAACTGTTGCAGCGAAGTCCTCAGGCCATTCCCCTTTGTCTTATATCTCGTTACAGAGGTAGACTATTTCTTTTTTGCCTTGTTTCCCAGACTCTTCAACAGTTCTGCTGGCAAATCATCTAATCCACATGCCTTCCTATTCTTCATCTCCTTCAGCGCCTTTTCTACTTCTGCATCCCTTTCCATCTTCTGGCTCATATTGCTCCTCTTCAACCTTAATTTCGCTTTGCATTTCATCCCCGTTATACAGACATTCAGTATATTCTTGCCATCTGTTCAAAACATCCTGTGGTTCTTCTGCTAGAGTACCATCCGCTCTTTCTGTTTCCATGTTATTCCTCTTTCTTTTACGTTCAAAGACTATCTCACTAGCCAGTCTATACATTTCATACTTTCCCTCTCTCTCCATTTTCTCTATTTCGTCGCATTTCTGTTTCATCCATTTTTCTCTTGCTTCTTCAGTTTCTCTTCTTAATTCATTATTCAGTTTCCTGTACCTCTTTTTGCCTTTTTCAGTTTCTACACTTTTCCACTTTTTGCTCTCTTCCATTTTTTTCAACATGTTTTCTGTTATCCATTATTTCCTGGTGCTTTAGGATACTCTAATTCCTAGTACTTCTTTGGCAGAGTCCATGAGTCCTTCCCTCATTTTTATCCACTTGTCATTAACACTTTCATCAACACTACCTCTTTGCCATTTTTCCATAAATCTGTTCTCCAAATCTGATGCCTTTCCTACCTCTTTGAGTCTTTCTATGTTTAGTCTTTCCTTTGCTTTACCTCTTCAGACTTTTTCCAATTTCACTTGTATTTCTCCCATCACTAGGTTGTGGTCTGAATTTATATCCGCTCCTGGATAAGCTGTATCATTCTTCAAACAGTTCCTAAACCTTTTTTGTATCAGGATGTAGTCCAGCTGATATCTTTCCCTATTCAAATTTGGTATTCATGTGTAACGTCTCCTTCTGTGGTGTTCAAATAATGTGTTACCCACTGTTAATAAATTTTCTTTACAGAAACTAATTAGTCGTTCACCTTTCTCATTTCTTATTCCTAATCCAAATTTTCCTACTGTATCTTCATCTCTTCCTTCACCCAACACTGCATTCCAGTCCCCCATGATGATAATGCAGGCATTTCTATTTTCTTTCTCGATGAGTTCTTGTATTTTCTCATAATATTCTTCCACTTCCTCGTCTCCGTGCTGGCTGGTTGGCATATATACCTGTATTAATACAAAATCTTTTGAACTACCCTTCAGTCGTATCATCATCAGTCTTCCATAAATATATTGTACCTTCATTACCTTATTTTTCAACTTTTGCCCTATCATTATTCCTACTCCATTTTCACCACTCTTGATTTCCCCTGAGTAAAAGAGTTTATAATCTCCACTTTCTATCTCCCCATTCTCTCCCCATCTCATTTCACACAAACCGAGGGCATCTAATCTGTTCCTTTTCATCTCCTGTTTTGCATTCTCTAGCTTTCCTGCTTGCAGAAGTGTCCTCACATTCCATGTTCCACCCGTATCTTTCCTCCCTTCACTGTCCCTTTCTTCCTTTCAAATATGCCTACTCTCAATGTGTTCCCCTCCCGGAGATCCGAATGAGGGAAAGTTTTAACACCGGAATCTTTCACCTGGAGAGACATACCATGTACTGCTTGGGAATGTAATGTGGTAGTTTCCCGTTACGTTCGACATAGGCAGTAGGATGCCCAGCCTAAAGTCAGACGCTCACCATGAGTCAGACGCTGTCTGTAGCCGCCCCTCTGGGGTTCAGTCGCTACTTGTACTGTTTTTGTACCCAAAGAGAAAAGGTGTCTCTTCCGCCAGCTCCGCCATACCAAAGCCCATCTTCTCTGCCTTCGCTGCCGTTGAGGTCTTCACCGTATCCCTGGCAAGGGGCCCTCACGAGGTACTATCACCTGGGCCAGGTGAACCAAGGTTTTTGTAACGAGGTGTTACTCCTCCCCCTCCTCCTTTCTCAACCGGGCTTGGGACCAGCTATGGCGGAGTTCCAGCTAAATAAAAGGTTCTAACTACTGAAGGGACTAACTACTGATAGGCATAGTTAGCCAATTAAAGATTTTGATAAAGAACAAACAATGTATTTACCTTAATAGTGTTCAAAAGTCATTATATATATATATATATATAGAGCGATTTTAATGTTTGAATAGTAATTACATCAATATTACTTCATCTTGGATGCATCGAATGTGATATATATATATATATATATATCAGTTCATGACATCCAGTCTTACAAATTTACTCTCTCTGATGGACACACGTCCAGATCATCCGCTCTCAAAACTCCGTCATCTCTCTCCCCACATCCACCACTGCTGGCGGTACCATCTGCGCAACGCTATGCGCTGTTAACAGCCAACTGCCCAACACTACAATAGCAAATTCCAACAATGCAAACCAGCCACAGACTGCACGCAGCACAGCCAGTGATTTTCATACAGAGCGCTACGTGGCGTTACCAACATAAAAACCTAAACAGCCTACTTACAAAGTGACTTGAAATTAGTGCGTCAGCGGGCTCTGTTCCTTACCCTGTCTTCCCTTATGGATTATTTCTTTTCTTTTTTTCTATTTTCGTCTTTCCACTGCGATACGGCCGCCACGACTGCCTGTTTGGCGCCAACGTCTTCGTCTCAGAGTAACACACCCAACAGCCCAAATTTCTTGAATACTCATGTTACAATCACTGTCTTCGGCAAAGTCTGTGTACAGTACAGGTCCCTCTAGTGTCACGGGAGTCATTCCATGATATCGTAACATGAAGGGTCAGTGGAAAAAGCTAGATAAGTCAATTCATATGAAACTCGAGATAGAGCGATTTTAATGTTTGAATAGTAATTACATCAATATTACTTCATCTTGGATGCATCGAATGTGGAAATTCCGGCATCCAGTGCGTTCCCAGAGTGAAGTAATTTCCCAAAATGCAAAAAAAGAAAGAAGTTTCAGGAACAATGGGTGATTTATTTGAGAGTAAGGTATTCACAACTTGAGGAAGCCAATAATGCGTTGGCCGGCCGGTGTGGCCGAGGGGTTCTAGGCGCCTCAGTCTGGAACCGCACGACAGCTTCGGTCGCAGGTTCGAATCCTGCCTCGGGCATGGATGTGTGTGACGTCCATAGGTTAGTTAGTTTTGAATAGTTCTCAGTTCTAGGGGACTGATGACCTCAGATGTTAAGTCCCATAGTGCTCAGAGCCATTTTAATCATTTGAACTTTGTGATATGACAGCAAGGTCTGTAGAAAACGGGTGGTTTAAATGAAGAAATATTTTTATGTGATCTTGGCTGCCGAATGGCTTTTCGCTCTTTAGCTATTCTGATCAACACTAAAATGACACACAATATTTTTAGAGCATCGCAGTCTGACTTTCAATAATCCCTACAAAAGAATGGCCCTGACTAACATTAAACTATATCTTTCACAAATCACTTACCTCACAAAAAACTTCGTTACTCAAGCTACTGCAATACAGCGAGCGCCACTACTGCCAGCTAAATAAAAGATTCAAAGTACTGAAGGCACTAACTACTGATAGGCATAGTTAGCAAATGAAAGATTTTGATAGAGAAAAAACAATGTATTTACCTTAATATTGTTCAAAAGTCATATTATATATATCAGTTCATGACATCCAGTCTTACAAATTTACTGTCTCTGTCCAGATCATCCACTCTCACAACTCAGCCATCTCGCTCCCCATATCCACCACTGCTGGCGGCTCACCTCCAACTGCGCAAAGCTACGCGCTGTTAACAGCCAACTGCCCAACACTAGCGCTATGTGGCGGTGGCGTTACCAATATAAGCACCTAAACAGCCTACTTACATAGTCCCCATGCTCCCCACAAAAAATTTTACAAAGTGTTTTGGGCAGTGGCCAATGCAGATTTGAAAAAAAAATTTATAATTACAATAACAAAGAAATCAAATGCACACACTTATTGATACATTGTTGTTCAAAAGCTAAAATTTTCTCACAGTCCATAAAGACAGTCCTGATCATTCATCACAGTAAAATTGCAGTGTATTTCTCGAAGTCTGAGCAATAAAAGAAAATGCACACGGAAGTAGTGGATTTCCATGCAGTCTTGAAGAAGTAGTGTTGTCCTTCCAACGGAAAGACAGTGCTGACTCTTGACATGGAGACAGGTAATGGGCCACAGCAGAGAAAACCCACAGCAGAGTCAGTCGAAGTTTTGAAGAATATGGTATTGGTGGGCTATCAAAGGTGCAGACCCACTGCAGTCCTTGTAGAAAGTATGGTATTGGTGGGCTATCAAAGGTGCAGACCCACTTCAGGCCTTGTAGAGATGGCCAGCAGCCGTCTGTTGCGACTGTGCAGGTGCACAATCACCATCAAAGAGTCTTGTGGACAATATAGCAAGTCCATAGACCACCACTTGTGCACTCACAAAGTTTTTGGAATTGTCTTTAGAACCAGCAATGCTGTTAACCAGTCCCTTGCTGAATTACCAACACACGTGGGAGCACTAAAAGTCCTCCTTTTTCACATATTGTGCATGTACAATGACCATCAGAAATGTGTGCAGTGAAATGAATGCTTATAAGTTACTTAATTTGATGAACTAGTGTCAATTACAATTTTATAACATGAGAATACAATAACAAAGGTACAAAATACAACAGTAAAGAACACAACAATACAGATAACATTTGTAGCAGTACAAGCTTTACAAAAGAATAGAAATAAACAGATACATCAGTGTTACATGAATTATGACATAAGTACATACATAAAAGATCAGAATAACTTTTGAAACATCAACTTCAGACATGAGCAACAAAACAGAAGAGATAAATAATGTATAAACATCTTTACAAAGTAAATAACCTAGTATTAGAAAAATTCTACAACATAACTTTCATCAGCTAAACACATAAAGACAGGAAAAACACAAATACACAAGGGTACGCAAACGCATAGCAGAATAACACAAGAGGAAAGGGCAGGGTTTGTTTTCAGTGTAACATTTGGTACTGCAGTCGAACCCAAAACTTCATTCCATTGATCTTTCGTCTTATTGCAACAATTGTTTCCACCAAAAAAATCCAATCCAAGCATGCTTTCTGTATTTATATGTTCACATATTTCTAACCTCATTATTTATTTTCCATTATCTTACCTCATCATTTATTTCCAAGAAAATCCTACCTAAACCTGTTGTCCCTAAACCCTACTTTTTTGTTCATATCCTCTTTCAAAATACTTTTTTGGCCAAACCATTTTCTTATAGCTGCTCAATGCATTTCTTCCAATTAATCACAACTCGTTCTCTCATATAGCCTTCCCCATCTTAAGCTAACTTAAATCTACTGAGCTCAGTTGCTAAACTAAGGGACAAGGCAATGCAGCAGCACAGTACGATTAATACAAACAGCAATGAAAAAAATGTAAATTGGCAAAGCAAGCAGCAGCAAATCTAAATTACCAGAGCAAATGCAACATCACAACTAATCTGAGCCAATGTGCAGCAACAAGAAAAATAAACCAGTAGTAAAACTAGCTTAACAGAGTCATACAAAGTCAAATTTAATAGCACTATGCCTGGCAAGCAGCAGCAGCAAATGCAATAACTTATATCTAATCATGACAAAGCTCAAGCAGAAAAAATATTACAGTAAAAATGGTCATATATAACACCTATGTCACATCTTAACACTAGAGTGATGCATCACCTTGACTTACTCTAGCTGACAAGTTACCAAACCGTTAAAAAATTATTTTTGCAATTCCTGTGAAGGGAAATGTCTATTTGTGCTCTCTTTTCGACGAAAGTACATAAAAAATTATTCTTTACTGGGTCTGTAGACAGAAAATAGTGATATTAGTATATCTATGAAATTTTATTTTAACCAATGCTGCAGTGCTGCTAGAAACTAGATATTAAACAAAATGAGAAAATATGTACAAAGGAAGGCATGATACATCATTCACTAGCCATATGGCATTTCATAAGGGAGTAAAAAAATCTCTCGACTAGAAAGAAAGTAGTCATAATCAGGTGTATAGACATAAAATATTTCTCGTCATTTCATTAGGCATTTCAGTAGATATCATAAATTAAGAGCTCCACAGTGTAATCATATGTTTTCAAGTTTGAGTGTGTCGTATTTGCGATGCTTTGTACAAAGAAATGTCAATAGCGAGGATAATGGCCCTTTTTTTTCCCTAATGGCTTTTTCTCCAGGCGACTGGCACATCTGGGCGCCACCTGGGTCACTTAGCTTCCTTACCGGAATATTTACGACAGCAATTTGCGCTGCAGTGACAGTCTCATATAAAAAATTTCACAGGTCGAGAATATGCGTTACAAATGTGTAGAAACAAATTCCTATAAATATAACAGTGTCCAAAAAATTTTCGCCGGCATTGTGATACATTCACGCATGTACATACATTTCATAACTCTTAAAGTACGATTCTTGGTTTCGAACAACCTTTTTCACAAACCAGAGTCCATAACCACTACTCATTATTCCTTACCTTATTACACATATACAAATTCGTCGACACTTCTTCAATATTTCCTCATAACAGATACGTAGTATAATCAAATTCCTCATATAGTATCAGCTTATTGATCATAAACATACCTCAGCAGCATAATACACATCGTCATTGTAATAATAACATCATAGCACCTCAATCAAATCTCAAAAACATCTTAGCTCTCTGTAATAATTTCAAAACCTAAAACAAATTCTCTGCTCATTTCAATAGTGCCATCTACCTCAAATGTACTTTAAAATCATGATCCCATACCAAACACATCATTCAAAGCTCTTATAGTATCACAATGGTTCCAAAAAATATGAACAGTTCACAGAGTACAGACAAAATAAAATTTCATAAGTGTGAAGTTATCCAACTGTGTAATTGCGTAAACGTGTGTCACTCACGTAGTAAAATAAATATTTGTCTCTCTCAGTTAAATGATCAGGTATCTGTGTAATTTATGTGTTAGAGAAATATGGTACCGATGTGTAAAGTTGTATAAACAAATACCATATTAGCTAGGGCTCCTTGTGCTTGCCAAACACATGGTACACAAAGTAAGCGTGTACCCCCCTGAGGATTAATGTAATTATACCGTGAGGTGTTACAGATTACAGCAATGTATCATGGAAAACCTTTGTATCTTTGTAATTCAAAAATCTTTAAAAATAAATGTTTTCAGTACAAAATTAATCACTCAAATATGTGTACTGTAGCGCTAAACTGTGCGTCTTGTTGTAAGATAATCTCTGTCATTACTTAAGGGTAAAACTGTGCCAAGTGTCGTAATTGTCGTCGTCCGTAAGCAAAGTTCTGTGGAAGTCAATGTACTTACCTCGTAATAAAGAAAAGCGAAATGCTATGCGTATAGATATCGTAGTTATTACGTACAGTACTGTATCAAGAAAGTACTATACTGTAACGTATTGTAGTGCTACCAATGGCACAATATACTTACACTTGAAGTAACTGACTTTGTAAGTAGGCTGTTTAGGTTTTCTTATTGGTAACGCCAGGTAGCGCTCTGTATGAAAATCAATGGCTGTGCTGTGTGCAGTCTGTGGCTAGTTTGTATTGTTGTCAGCCATTGTAGTGTTGGGCAGCTGGATGTAAACAGCGAGTAGCATTGCGCAGTTGGAGGTGAGCAGTGGTGGATGTGGGGAGAGAAATGGCGGAGATTTGAAATTTGTAATACTGGATGGCATGAACTAATATATATATATATATATATATATATATATATATATATATATATATATATATTATGATTATTGAGGTAAATACATTGTTTGTTCTCTATTAAAATCTTTTATTTGCTAACTATGCCTGTCAGTAGTTAGTGCCTCCAGTAGTTTGAATCTTTTATTTGGCTGGCAGTAGTGGCGCTCGCTGTATTGCAGTAGTTCGAGTAACGAAGATTTTTGGTGAGGTTGAAACGTCCCCTTAGAACAATTTATACACGACTGTGCTTAAACTGACACACAATATTTTTTAGCGCAACGCAATCTGACTTTCAGAAATCCCTACAAAGGAATGGCCCTGACTAACATTAACCTGTACCTTTCACAAATCACTTACCTCACCAAAAATCTCCGTTACTCGAACTACTGCAATACAGCGAGCGCCACTACTGCCAGCTAAATAAAAGATTCAAACTACCGAAGGCACTAACTACTGATAGGGATAGTTAGCAAATGAAAGATTTTAATAGAGAACAAACAATGTATTTACCTTAATAGTCATAATATATATAGCAATTCATGACAAATTACAAAACTCCGCCATCTCTCTCCCCGCATCCACCAGTGCTGGCGGCTCACCTCCAACTGCGCAACGCTACGCACTGTTCACATCCAGCTGCCGCTGCCCAACACTACAATGGCAGACAACAATGCAAACTAGCCACAGACTGCACACAGCACAGCCAGTGATTTTCGTACAGGGCGCTACGTAACGTTGCCAATAAGAAAACATAAACAGCCTCGTACAGAGCGCTACGTAACGTTGCCAATAAGAAAACATAAACAGCCTACTTACATACATGCTCCCCACAAAAAATTTTACAAATTGTTTTGGGCAGTGGACAATAATGATTTGATAAAATTTTTCATAATTACAGTAAGAAAGATATCAAATGCACACACTTATTAATACAATGTTGGTCAAAAGCTAAAATTTTCTGACAGTCCATAAAGATAGTCCTGATGATTCATCATAAAAACATAAACAGCCTACTTACAAGGTAAGTGATTTGTGAAAGGTATAGGTTAATGTTAGTCAGGGCCATTCTTTTGTAGAGATTTTTGAAAGTCAGATTGCGTTGCGCTAAAAATATTGTGTGTCAGTTTAAGCTCAGTCCTGTACAATTTTTCAAAGGGGACGTTTCAACTTGTAACAGTTCGTTGCGTCCTTATTTCGCTGACTGCTGCTCAGATTCTACTGCAGATGCAGAACAAGCGCAAGGGCCATACGTCGAACGCGATGGTCTTCCCCCTCGGTAGTTGCCACGTGGCTGTCTGGATCCCGGTCTTCTTGCGACCTACATTGTCATGGACACCACTGCCAGCAGTCATGTAGGGTGTCTACACTCCTGGCAAGTCTTTCTGCAATACAGCAGAAGGAACACCAAGTTCTCGTAGCCCTGTTACACGACCTTGACCAAACTCAAGGAGGTAACGATAACGGCACGTTTGTCTTCTTAAAGGCATTCTTGACTAATATCAGCTCACCGTGTCCAGTCTCAAAGCTAGCTAAGGCTCACGATCGTTAAAGCGTGTATTTAAGGGACACGCGATGTGTATCCTCATAGTGGCGATACTAGCGCCACTCTTATTCGACAGGTGTGAAATTTAAATAGACCTCAACTTTCAGATGTAGAAACATACCTACAAACTTTCGTTTAAGTCACAACACCCCTTCCTGGTCTTCCGAGATTTTCCCATCAGCCTGTTTAGAATCTCCTAAGGAAAAAAAAATCTCTTGTTTTTTTCTCATGGCAAACATTATGTAAATAATAAATGAATCATTAAGTATTGATAATTTGCATAGTCATAACAAATCTTTTATTAGAACCACTTGGAAATGTAAACCGTACCAGCGGCGAGATTTGATCCAGAGACCTCGCACGTACGAGACTATGCCCTTGCTCGCTCGGCTGCGGTCTACTTGAACATCTGCTACCATCCAAAGAATATAATTGTAGTGGACTGACCCGACAGCCAATCCACTATGACTTGTAGCCGAATAGCACGCGTTAAGCTCACGCAGGCTGGCGTAAGATCTGGAACAATTAAAGGAGTTGAGTCTAACAAATAAAGTACGTAGTTGATGTAATACTCAACTTTAATCCATAATTCGTGAACATCGGTCTGATGGTTCATGCTTCATTAGATAAATAGCAAAGGATAAATGGCGCCTTGCTAGGTCGTAGCAAATGACGTAGCTGAAGGCTATGCTAACTATCGTCTCGGCAAATGAGAGCGTATTTGTCAGTGTAGCATCGCTAGAAAAGTCGGCTGTACAACTGGGGCGAGTGCTAGGAAGTCTCTCTAGACCTGCCGTGTGGCGGCGCTCAGTCTGCAATCACTGACAGTGGCGACACGCGGGTCCGACGTATACTAGTGGACCGCGGCCGATTTAAAGGCTACCACCTAGCAAGTATGGTGTCTGGCGGTGACACCACAATAATCACACCCAAAATTGGCCGAGCGGTTCTAGGCCCTTCAGTCCGGAACCGCGCTGCTGCTACGGTCGTAGTTTCGAATCCTGCCTCGGGCATGGATGTGTGTAATGGTCTTAGGTTTAAATAGTTCTAAGTCTAGGGGACTGATGACCTCAGATGTTAAGTCCCATAGTGCTCAGAGCATTTGAACCATTTTTTTGAACACCTAAAATTTGCAAACTCTACCTTCTCGTATACGGTTGAGAGTTGAGTTTTCCTGTTTACATATGTTGAGGTCCTAATCGTGCTCTACACACCTTGTGAATATGAATGAAATCGGTGAGGGGAAGTTCGTACAGTCCCCGTATTAGCTCACTGTCATCATGATAACCGACAACTTGCCAGGATCTGTGTATGATAATTGCCTGATGATTTAATGATTGTCGTTGTAGATTGTTGCCGCTGTTACGTAAAGTGTATCAAATAGTGCAGAGTTTGTGTACTTAAAAAAAGAACCAATAAAACGATCGGGACGAATCAGAAATCCGTATTAACGAGAGCCATATGAAGGAGGTTCCAGGTTACTTCTTGCTGTAAGACGTAAAAGATACTGTTTATCTCAAAGGGATGACAATACGGAGGGAGTGGGAAGATGGGGGAGTTCCAGGTTACTTCTTGCTGTAACACGTAAAAGATGCTGTTTATCTCAAAGGGATGACAACACGGAGAGAGTGGGAAGATGGGGGAGGTCTGCAGTATTTCGGTAACAGCGAAGACTGTTAAATTGATCGAGTCAGTGATGTACCCATTTATTTAACCGGAGCCGGCCGGTGTGGCCGAGGGGTTCTAGGCGCCTCAGTCTGGAACCGCACGACCGCTTCGGTCGCAGGTTCGAATCCTGCCTCGGGCATGGATGTGTGTGACACTCTTAGGTTAGTTAAGTTTAAGTAGTTGTAAGTTCTAGGGGAGTCATGACCTCAGATGTTAAGTCCCATAGTGCTCAGAGCCATTTGAACCATTTATTTAACCGGAAGACGACGCAGCAATCGAACTTTCGTATCTTTTTATATTTATGGTACGTGAAGTTCAGAACTCAAGTTCGATGGAACTGACAAAAATTCTCGTGAAAATCGACTTTC
Organism: Schistocerca cancellata; assembly: GCF_023864275.1. NCBI lineage: Eukaryota > Metazoa > Arthropoda > Insecta > Orthoptera > Acrididae > Schistocerca > Schistocerca cancellata. The sequence continues at coordinate 54,074,088 of NC_064627.1, forward strand.
AAGTTTTCCGAGAGTCTTTAAATGCTGAAATAAGAACAGTTTTTTGGCAGGCAGTGTGGATCTGTAGTAGAACGCTGGCTTGCCATGTAGGGGGCTTGCGTTCGGTTTACTATCAATGTAAACTTTTAAAAAAGGGACATGTTCTACGAGCATTTCCGTGAAGCTTGAAATACATAAAGAAGAAAAAATTAAATTGCAATGTTTCTCTTTAGTTTGATTTACCGTTTTTAAGAATGTTATATAAAACCTCACTGATTGAGGATTTATTTCTGTCACAAAAAGTGGATTTTTGCGAGTGATATGTAATTAAAGAAGCATGATTTTTTTAGAAAAATGACTAAGAAGTCACAATTTTCTGGAACATTGTTATAGGAAAAACAGCGGCCTTTATAACATTGTAACTTATTTCAAGAAACACAGTCGTGATCGCATTTAAGTTGTTTATTCTGCTCACACAACAGTATTCCCCACGCCTGCACAGACAGACCACGCCAACGAAAGTCAGATCTGAAGATTATCTCTCGAAAGATCGAAAGCGGTCATCGCTGGCCTGAGTGGCCCAGCGTTGCTAGGCGCTACAGTCTGGAGCCGCGCGACCGCTACGGTCGCAGGTTCGAATCCTGCCTCGGGCATGGATGTGTGTGATGTCCTTAGGTTAGTTAGGTTTAATTAGTTCTAAGTTCTAGGAGACTGATGACCTCAGAAGTTAAGCCCCATAGTTTAAAAAAAAAAGGAAAAGAAAAGAAAAGCGGTCATCAGAAAATAAAAATAAACAACTTAAATGCAATCACGACTGTTTGTATTGAAATAACTAATAATTGAATATATATTTATCAGCATTTATTTGATGAATATTACCTTATAATGACGTGGGTATGGGAACTGTGTGGAAAATAAATAAACAAAAAAATGATCTAAACGAGACTCGAACCAGAAACACAGCGATTACCAGACGCGAGAGTTTCTGACTTTTTCGATCCTCATGTATTTTACGCTTCACGGAAACTTTGTTTAAAAATGTTCCGGTCGCAAATAGAACGTAGACTCCACATGTGGTATGGGAGCGTGCATCGTGATGACTGACCATAGTTTCCATCTACATCTACATCTACACTCCTGGAAATGGAAAAAAGAACACATTGACACCGGTGTGTCAGACCCACCATACTTGCTCCGGACACTGCGAGAGGGTTGTACAAGCAATGATCACACGCACGGCACAGCGGACACACCAGGAACCGCGGTGTTGGCCGTCGAATGGCGCTAGCTGCGCAGCATTTGTGCACCGCCGCCGTCAGTGTCAGCCAGTTTGCCGTGGCATACGGAGCTCCATCGCAGTCTTTAACACTGGTAGCATGCCGCGACAGCGTGGACGTGAACCGTATGTGCAGTTGACGGACTTTGAGCGAAGCGTATAGTGGGCATGCGGGAGGCCGGGTGGACGTACCGCCGAATTGCTCAACACGTGGGGCGTGAGGTCTCCACAGTACATCGATGTTGTCGCCAGTGGTCGGCGGAAGGTGCACGTGCCCGTCGACCTGGGACCGGACCGCAGCGACGCACGGATGCACGCCAAGACCGTAGGATCCTACGCAGTGCCGTAGGGGACCGCACCGCCACTTCCCAGCAAATTAGGGACACTGTTGCTCCTGGGGTATCGGCGAGGACCATTCGCAACCGTCTCCATGAAGCTGGGCTACGGTCCCGCACACCGTTAGGCCGTCTTCCGCTCACGCCCCAGCATCGTGCAGCCCGCCTCCAGTGGTGTCGCGACAGGCGTGAATGGAGGGACGAATGGAGACGTGTCGTCTTCAGCGATGAGAGTCGCTTCTGCCTTGGTGCCAATGATGGTCGTATGCGTGTTTGGCGCCGTGCAGGTGAGCGCCACAATCAGGACTGCATACGACCGAGGCACACAGGGCCAACACCCGGCATCATGGTGTGGGGAGCGATCTCCTACACTGGCCGTACACCACTGGTGATCGTCGAGGGGACACTGAATAGTGCACGGTACATCCAAACCGTCATCGAACCCATCGTTCTACCATTCCTAGACCGGCAAGGGAACTTGCTGTTCCAACAGGACAATGCACGTCCGCATGTATCCCGTGCCACCCAACGTGCTCTGGAAGGTGTAAGTCAACTACCCTGGCCAGCAAGATCTCCGGATCTGTCCCCCATTGAGCATGTTTGGGACTGGATGAAGCGTCGTCTCACGCGGTCTGCACGTCCAGCACGAACGCTGGTCCAACTGAGGCTCCAGGTGGAAATGGCATGGCAAGCCGTTCCACAGGACTACATCCAGCATCTCTACGATCGTCTCCATGGGAGAATAGCAGCCTGCATTGCTGCGAAAGGTGGATATACACTGTATTAGTGCCGACATTGTGCATGCTCTGTTGCCTGTGTCTATGTGCCTGTGGTTCTGTCAGTGTGATCATGTGATGTATCTGACCCCAGGAATGTGTCAATAAAGTTTCCCCTTCCTGGGACAATGAATTCACGGTGTTCTTATTTCAATTTCCAGGAGTGTACATGGATACTCTGCAAATCACATTTAAGTGCCTGGCAGAGGGTTCATCGAACCACTTTCACAATTCTCTATTATTCCAATCGCGTATAGCGCCCCGAAAGAATAAACACCTACATCTTTCCTTACGAGCTCTGATTTCCCTTATTTTATCGTGGTGATCGTTCCTCCCTATGTAGACCGGTGTCAATAAAATATTGTCGCATTCGGAGGAGAAATTTGGTGATAGGAATTTCGTGAGAGGATTCCGTCGCAATGAAAAACGCCTTTCTTTTAGTGATGTCCAGCCCAAATCCTGTATCATTTCTGTGACTCCCATATTTCGCGATAATACAAAACGTGGTGCCTTTCTTTGAACTTTTTCGATGTACTCCGTCAGTCCTATCTGGTAAGGATCCCACACCGCGCAGCAGCATTCTAAAAAAGGACGGACAAGCGTAGTGTAGGCAGTCTGCTTAGTAGGTCTGTTACGTTTTATAAGTGTCCTGCCAATAGAACGCAGTCTTTGGTTAGCCTTCCCCACAACATTCTCTATGTGTTCCTTCCAATTTAAGTTGTTCGTAATTGTAATACCTAGGTATTTAGTTGATTTTAAGGCTTTTAGATTAGACTGATTTAGCGTGTAACCGAAGTTTAACGAGTTCCTTTTAGCACTCATGTGGATGACTTCACACTTTTCGTTATTTAGGGCCAACTGCCACTTTTCGCACCATTCCGATATATCTTGTAAATCGTTTTGCAGTTTGTTTTAATCTTCTGATGACTTTATTTATAAGCGACAGCGTCATTTGCAAACAACCGAAGACGGCTGCTCAGATCGTCCCCAAAATCGTTTATATAGATAAGGAACAGCAAAGGGCCTATAACACTACCTTGGGGAACGCCAGAAATCACTTCTGTTTTACTCGATGACTTTCCGTCAATTACTACGAACTTTGGACCTCTCTGACAAGAAATCACAAATCCAGTCACATAACTGAGACGCTATTCTATAAGCACGTAATTTCACTACGAGCCGCTTGTGTGGAGCCGTGTCGGAAGCCTTCCGGAAATCCAGAAATATGGAATCGATCTGAAATACCTTGTCAATAGCACTCAACACTTCACGTGAATAATGAGCTAGATGTGTTTCACAGGAACGATGTTTGCTAAACCCATGTTGACTGTGAGTCAATAGACCGTTTTCTTCGAGGTAATTCATAATATTCGAACACAACGTATGTTCCTAAATCCTGCTGCATATCGACGTTAACGATATGGGCATGTAATTTAGTGGATTACTCCTGTAAGTAGGCTGTTTATGCTTTCTTATTGGCAACGTTACGTAGCGCTCTGTATGAAAATCACTGGGCGTGCTGTGTGCAGTCTGTGGCTAGTTTGCATTGTTGTCTGCCATTGTAGTGCCAGAAATGGCGGAGATTTGAAATTTGTAAGACTGGATGGCATATATATTATGATTATTAAGGTAAATACATTGTTTGTTCTCTATTTAAAAAATTCATTTGCTAACTATGCCTATCAGTAGTTAGTGCCTTCCGTAGTTTGAATCTTTTATTTAGCTGGCGCTCGCTGTTTTGCAGTAGTTCGAGTAACGAAGATTTTTGGTGAGGTAAGTGATTTGTGAAAGGTATAGGTTAATGTTAGTCAGGGCTATTCTTTTGTAGGGATTTTTGAAAGTCAGATTGCGTTGCGCTAAAAATATTGTGTGTCAGGTTAAGCACAGTCTCGTATACAATTCTTCAAAAGGGGACGTTTTACTCCTACTACCTTTCTTGAATATTGGTGTGACCAATATAGTACAGAAGATTCAAAGCCGATTTTCTAGAGAATGTTTTAGAGCTGTATCTATCTGCTTTGCGCAATTGATATTTAAGTTCTGAACGTCACATCCCATACGTATAAAAAACATATAAATCCAGTTGTCCCAGGGTATGAGGGCGTGCGCCTCAGAGCCATCTCGTTGGCGCGGCGCGTTGTCCGTGCTAAGACGGAGAGCGATGTCGGTGAGTGATGTGGGTGGCAGCTGTCGCAATGCGAAAAGCGGGCTCTGCGGGCAGGTGGGGGCCGTGGGGGCGGCGGCGGCGGCGTCGGCGGCGGCGGCAATCGATGTGCGCGGCTGCCGGTTCGACCCGCGTCCGGGGCGCACTGCGGTCACCGCCCCACACCAGACTCTCCGCCCCCGCCCCCCGCCCCCACCCTTTGGTCTGTACACGGATGATTTCCAGGGGCAACAGAAACACTGTGCGCTAGTCTTTTATATGCATCTGCGCCAGTGGATATTAAATTTTTCTACAGTTCAGCTGAACGCTGAAAGGCATAATCAGTCCTAAATGATGATGATGAGTTCTTTGAAGGCACAGCTCTGTCTATAGGATAACGGCTGGCCTGAATTTTGCTCTACTGAAGCCCGTACATGGCTTTGAAACTTTGCTCCGAATTAATGGCTGCTCATTTGCCATTTGGTATGCAGTCGGACAAAGAGAAACTGGGGCTATAGAATGCACAGGGTCTTTCAAACTCTCTGCACCCTCAATAGGTCAGGCGTGCGCTGCATGCAGAAGGCGGCTACTGGGGTAGCGGTGTACGTGTGGCGTGCACGTTGGGGTTTTGAAAAAAAAAAAAAAAAAGACCAAATAAGGTACTTTATAATCTGTCAAATATGCATGTTTTGTACATCAAACGAAAAAAAGAAATGGTTCAAATGGCTCTGAGCACTATGGGACTTAGCATCTGAGGTCATCAGTCCCCTAGGACTTAGAACTACTTAAACTTAACTAACCTACGGACATCACACACATCGATGCCCGAGGCAGGATTCGAACCTGCGACCGTAGCAGTCGCGCGGTTCCGGACTGAAGCGCCTAGAACCGCTCGGCCGCCACGGCCCGCTGGGGTTTTGAAGGTTAGAGGAACTACCCCTTGGGATCAGAGACGAATTGCCTGCCAAAATCGAAGATACATCAGCCACATTGTTGTCAGGGAATGTGCATCCTCGCAGATCAGGAAGGTTAATATGACGTTGCTAAACTGTAGAAGCTTCCAAGGAAAGGTCCCAAAGTTACTATCGCTTACTGAAGGTTGTAATGCCTAATTAGTACTAGGTATAGAATGTTGGTTGACACCGAAAGTGATTAGGAATTAAATCCAAAGTGCAGAATCGATACAGTGAGGTGACGGAAATCATGAGATACATCTCAATATTGTGTCCGCCTCCGGTAGCTGAGAGGTCAGCGCGTGAGAATGTCAATCCTACGGTCCCGGGTTCGATCCCCGGCTGGGTCGGAGATTTTCTCCGCTCAGGTACTGGGTGTTGCGTTGTCCTAATCATCATCATTTCATCCCCATCTACGCTCAAGTCGCCGAAGTGGCGTGAAATCGAAAGGCGCACACGGCGAACGGTCTACCCGACGGGAGGCCCTCCTAGTCACACGACATCTCAATATCGTGTCGGTAGTCCTTTTGCCCGGCATATTGCGACAGCGCGACGTGGCGAGGACCTAACAAGTCTTTGGAACACTGCAAAACTTCTGATATGCTGCCCTATAGACGCCCATAACTGTGGAAGTGTTGTCTGCGCAGGATTTTGAGCACGACCTGACCCCGTCGATTAAGTCCCATAAACGTTCGATAGGATTCATGTCGGGCGATGTGTCTTTTCACCCAAATTGTCTTGAATGTTCTTCAAACCAATCGCGAACAATTGTGGCCTGGTGACATGGTCATCCATAAACATTCCATCGTGACTGACTGAAGATTGTCACCAGCTAGCCGAACAATACCATTTCCAGCAAACGGTCATTTCAGTTTGATCAGGGACCTAGTCCATTCTAAGTAAAAACAGCCCACAGTATTATGGAGCCGCCGCCAGCTTATACAGTGCCTAGGCTGACAGCTCGAGTTCATGGCCGCGCCACACACGACTCCTACCATCTGCTCTTAACAGCTGAAATCGGCACTCCGCTGACCAGGCAACGGTTTTCCAGTCGTCTAGGGTCCAACAGATATGGTCACGAGCCCAGGTGAGGCGCTGCAAGCGATGTTGTGCTGTTTGCAAAGGCACTCGCGTCTGCCGTCTGCTGTAATAGCCTATTAACGCCAGATTTCGCCGCACTGTCCTAAGCGACACGTTCGTCGTACGTCCCACGTTGATTTCTATGGTTATCTCGCGCATTCTTGCTTGTCTCTTAGCACTGACATCTCAATGCAAACACAGCTCCTCCCTGTCGTTAAGGGGCTCCCGAAAGGCTCAAAATCATGAAAAGTTCAATTTTTACCTTTTTTGCGTTTTCTGAATCTGCAGACTATTACCTTTTAATAGATATATAATTTATTCAATTCCGAAGAGTACAACTATTTTTAATTTTTTTTTGAAATGTGTTCTATATGGACGTGACCCACTGTGGCGCTGTTAAACTGCTGTCAAATGGTGTTATTATTAACGTCCGTGTTCATCAGGTACATTTTAGTGATGTGAGATAAAGTACGTGTTGTGGCTAACCTGTGATGGTTCAATATATATCGCTGGCGTGATTGTCGATTGTTTCATGTTTATTTACTCTGTCGTTATCTCGAAAATACTCGTAATTAATTCTGTTTCTTGAGTCTCTGTTTTCTTGAATTATAATAATGAGTAAAAGTAAAGTTATTAGAAATCCTCTGAAGGCTTTTAAGAAAAGGAGAAATGTTGGAAAGCCAAAGGTATGTGTTATTATTGGAATGAAGATAGGTTCCAACATGGTACGAGCGATGCTTGCTTTAGACAAGGAACGCCTTCGGGCTGCAGACAGGGCTGTAAAGAGTCTAGAAATACAAGCAAGAGTAAACAGGAGGAGGAACAAGAGGAAGTTGGAGGAGGAGTTTGCAGAGGATGAAGATAATCCACCCTATGGACCTGGAATGCACTAAAAAGTTAATCCAATCTTTTGTCGCTCGATTCCCAAAACTATTATTTCCTCATACTAATTACATGTTTTCTAAGGATCTTCCAAATATATTTGTTTCAGACTTTCAGTAAATGTTACATAGTACCTTCTGCATAATTTAACACATACTTTTCCAAAAAACTGTATATTTTTGAATATATAAATAAAAAATTGCAAAAAAATGTTGTGAATTTTCATTACAATTGAAAAAAAATCATCTTTAATAACTGAACTAAAATTTTGTAAAATCCCTGTGTTAAGTTGTAGCCCATATTCCAATAAATAATCTGTAAAAAGTTCAACTTCCTACCTCAAATACTTTGTGAGGAAAGATGTAAATTATAAGCGTTATTTTAACATTGCAAGTATAGGGCGTTCCGGAGCCCCTTAAATGAAGACGGTCGGCCATTGCGTTGCCTGTGGTGAGAGGCAATACCTGAAATTTGGCATTCTCGACACACTCTTGACACAGAGTGTATCGGAACCTTGGAGTCCCTAACGATTTCCGAAACGGAATGTACCATGTGTCTAGCACCTGCTACCATTCCGCTTTTAAAGTCTGTTAATTCCCGCCGTGCGGCCGTATCACGTGCGAAATCTTTTCACGTGAAGCATCTGGCCGGCCGGTGTGGCCGACCGGTTCTGGAACTGCGTGACCGCTACGGTCGCAGGTTCGCATCCTGCCTCGGGCATGGATGTGTGAGAAGTCCTTATGTTAGTTAGGTTTAAGTAGTTCTAAGTTCTAGGGGACTGTTGACCTCAGCAGTTAGGTCCCATAGTGCTCAGAGCCATTTGAACCATTTTGAACCATGTGAATAAAAATGACAGCTCCGCCAATGCGCTGCCCTTTTATACACTATACCACTAAAGAAACTGGTACAGGCATGCGTATTCAATGACAGAGAGCCGCGCAGGATTAGCCGAGCGGTCTCAGGCGCTGCAGTCGTAGACTATGGGGCTGGTCCCGGCGAAGGTTCGAGTCCTCCCTCGAGCATGGGTGTGTGTGTTTATCCTTAGGATAATTTAGGTTAAGTAGTGTGTAAGCTTAGGGACTGATGACCTTAGCAGTTAAGTCTCGTGAGATTTTACACACATTTGAACATTTTTGAATGACAGACATATGTAAACAAGCAGAATGCGGCGCTGCGGTCTGCAACGCCTATAGAAGACAAGTGTCTGGCGCAGTTCTTAGATCGGTTACTGGTGCTACAATGGCAGGTTATCAAGATTTAAATGAGTCTAAACGTGGTGTTATAGTCGGCACATGAGCGACGGACACAGCATCCCCGAGGTAGCGATGAAGTGGGGATTTTCCCGTACGACCTTTCCACGAGTGTACCGTGAATGTCAGGAATCCGGTAAAATATCAAATCTCCTAAATCGATGTGGCCGGAAAAAGTTCCAGCAAGAACATCTATTCATGTCCATCGTGCATTCGGACGCACTTGGGCAGTTGCAGCAGCACAATGCGATGCCCCAAATGTCCACAATTGCAACAGAGGGGCTCCAGGAACACTCTTCAGAGTTTAAACACTTCCGCTGAGCTCCAAACTCCACAGACATGACATTATTGAGCATATCTGGGATGCGTTGCTACGTGCTGTCCAGAAGAGATCTGCACCCCCTCGAACTCTTACGGATTTATGGAAAGCCCTGTAGGATGCATGGTGTCATTTCCACCCCAGCACTACTTCAGTCATTAGTCGATTCCATGCCACGTCGTATTGAGGCACTTCTTGGTTCAAATGGCTCTGAGCACTGTGGGACTTAACAACTGAGGTCATCAGTTCCCTAGAACTTAGAACTACACTCCTGGAAATTGAAATAAGAACACCGTGAATTCATTGTCCCAGGAAGGGGAAACTTTATTGACACATTCCTGGGGTCAGATACATCACATGATCACACTGACGGAACCACAGGCAAATAGGCACAGGCAACAGAGCATGCACAATGTCGGCACTAGTACAGTGTATATCCACCTTTCGCAGCAATGCAGGCTGCTATTCTCCCATGGAGACGATCGTAGAGATGCTGGATGTAGTCCTGTGGAACGGCTTGCCATGCCATTTCCACCTGGAGCCTCAGTTGGACCAGCGTTCGTGCTGGACGTGCAGACCGCGTGAGACGACGCTTCATCCAGTCCCAAACATGCTCAATGGGGGACAGAACCGGAGATCTTGCTGGCCAGGGTAGTTGACTTACACCTTCCAGAGCACGTTGGGTGGCACGGGATACATGCGGACGTGCATTGTCCTGTTGGAACAGCAAGTTCCCTTGCCGGTCTAGGAATGGTAGAACGATGGGTTCGATGACGGTTTGGATGTACCGTGCACTATTCAGTGTCCCCTCGACGATCACCAGTGGTGTACGGCCAGTGTAGGAGATCGCTCCCCACACCATGATGCCGGGTGTTGGCCCTGTGTGCCTCGGTCGTATGCAGTCCTGATTGTGGCGCTCACCTGCACGGCGCCAAACACGCATACGGCCATCATTGGCATCAAGGCACAAGCGACTCTCATCGCTGAAGACGACACGTCTCCATTCGTCCCTCCATTCACGCCTGTCGCGACACCACTGGAGGCGGGCTGCACGATGTTGGGGCGTGAGCGGAAGACGGCCTAACGGTGTGCGGGACCGTAGCCCAGCTTCATGGAGACGGTTGCGAATGGTCCTCGCCGATACCCCAGGAGCAACAGTGTCCTTAATTTGCTGGGAAGTGGCGGTGCGGTCCCCTACGGCACTGCGTAGGATCCTACGGTCTTGGCGTGCATCCGTGCGTCGCTGCGGTCCGGTCCCAGGTCGACGGGCACGTGCACCTTCCGCCGACCACCGGCGACAACATCGATGTACTGTGGAGACCTCACGCCCCACGTGTTGAGCAATTCGGCGGTACGTCCACCCGGCCTCCCGCATGCCCACTATACGCCCTCGCTCAAAGTCCGTCAACTGGACATACGGTTCACGTCCACGCTGTCGCGGCATGCTACCAGTGTTAAAGACTGCGATGGAGCTCCGTATGCCACGGCAAACTGGCTGACACTGACGGCGGCGGTGCACAAATGCTGCGCAGCTAGCGCCATTCGACGGCCAACACCGCGGTTCCTGGTGTGTCCGCTGTGCCGTGCGTGTGATCATTGCTTGTACAGCCCTCTCGCAGTGTCCGGAGCAAGTATGGTGGGGCTGACACACCGGTGTCAATGTGTTCTTCTTTCCATTTCCAGGAGTGTAGTTAAACATAACTAAGCTAAGGACATCACACACATCCATGCCCGGGGCAAGATTCGAACCTGCAACCGTATTGGTCGCGCGGTTCCGGACTGAAGCGCCTAGAACCGCTCTGCCACAGCGGCCGGCTGCGGCACTGCTGCGTGCTCGCGGGGGCCATACACGAGATTAGGCAATTGTACCAGTTTGTTTGGCTTTCCAGTGCATCTTGTGTACTCAGTACTACCGCCATCTGTTTACGTACTATAGCTATCCCGCGACTTTAGTTGGTTGATATGGGAGAGGGGACCTAACAGCGCGCTCATCGACCCCATCGGACTATTGATATTTGGAGAACGAATGAGGCCGTGCCCTTTCAAAGGAAACATCCCGGCATTTGCCTGGAGCGAGTTAGGGAGATAACAGAAAACCTAAATCGGGATGGCTGGACGCGTGCTGAACCGTCGTCCTCTCGAATACGAGTCCAGTGTGCTAACCACTGCTCCACCTGGCTCGGTGCGACGTTCGTCATCTCACTGTACATAAGGATATGCTAGTCGCCAATGATGGTGGCGTATTTATTGCAGTAAGGATTTCGATAATGCCTAGTGGCTTTATTGCAGACTCCGAATGTCAATTAATCTCGGTGAAGTTAACCATCGAAGACTGGTCAAAAATGGTAATCAGGTGCTTTTTAAGACCGCCTGTGTCTGGAGCTGTAGTTTTAGATCGCTTCAGAGAAAACTTGCACAATAGCTGAGCTGTCTTTTGATCGTCGAGTCGACTTCCATGCTTATTTGTCTTCTACACATCTTTGACGGCGGAGGGTTTTAACTGCAGTGTGCGCGCTCTGCTGGTGGCTTGTGTGTGCGGGTATCAGCGGTGTGAGGGGGAGTGACGTGGGACTGTGTTTGTATCAGGCCCCCACAACCGCACGAGTGGTCGACTGTGAAGAGCGGACAAATTGAATAGCTGGGCGGCGGCCATTAGAGTGGTAAACTGACGCGCGGAGTTCGAATGTTAATACATCGCTTTTGGTTATAAAATGCCTTCCCTTGAGTTAGGTCACAAACATAATGCCTCATTTAAATACGTTACTACAATATACTTTTTAATTTATGAACAAACACCAACTAGTCACTGTTTATGAATTTATCTTAGGTACTACATGCAATCTGCCGTAGCTAAAAGTTACGTACTGGACCCCTAGCATTTTTCGTAGTTCGTTTACGATAGATGTACGCAAAATGCATCAACATACTCGAAGATTTGCCCACTATATTAATACATATTTTCTGACTCTACCTTGCTTTAGATTTTATGACGAGAAGTGCGTTATATATGGCATAGTGCTTTGGCAACTCACGACCAAATTATCAAGTTTCAGCCTAACCTAGACCATGAAAACACTACCGATCAGCCAACTTTCTTCAAAATGATCAGAACATATAAAATGGTTTTCTGTCGGTCGGAAATGTTGCCTACTGACAGCGTGTAACCATTTTTGTAACAGCTGTGGTTTTGAGAAAGGAAACCTGCAAATAGATGCACAGACATTATGCTAATACCGTGTTACAAAAACATTTATTAAGCGAGTGCACTGACATACAAAAGAACTTAAAATATTCACTTACCTGTGAAATGTAATATTCGTTCCTTTCTCGAATTTATTTGTACAATTAATCGCTGCACGACTCTTCACATTGTACTTCTTTTGATTGGAACGTACAGACAGTAGAATTACGAGTAACAAATACTGTACGTACGTCCCAACAAATATACAGCGTTGAATCAGGGTCTTCATAAATAACAGTACTACACAACATATCAGACTACAACCACTATAATGGCGTCCAGCCGAAGGTTCAAATTATCCCGCGACTGCAGCGCCATCAGTGAGTCTAGTTATATTTTACAAGGTCTTTGGTTTGTATGCAGCACGGCGAGAGGCTGAGTCGGCAAGACGAAGGAGCGTGGCCAGCCGCTACTGCGAGTTTAACCGCAACAATGCAGACCATCTGGCCCTGGTGATGGGGATTTCCTCGAGGCTGGAAGGACAAGTTCCATCGAGTTGGCTACAAGTTACAAGGCCGAACGAACTGGAGTCGTCGAGTTGCTTCGGAGGGTGGTGTTCATATTAACTAAATATTCCAGTGTATGTAACTCATATCAAATACTAATGCAAATCTGCATATAGTGCGATCTCAGAAAACTGAGAGACATACAATGCCTCAACAATATTTCAACATCTTTGAAACTAATATTTCACAGTGAATAAATATTTTCATAGTGAACCTCTGAATTAACAACTTTTAAACGCTACATGCGATTTCATCATACGAGATCTCAGATGATAGCATTGGACTATATCTATCATCCCTGAAAGCTACATTTCTGTATCTATTTTATTTATTGATGTATTCCGTCACTTATACTTTATTTATTACACAAATGTAACTCACAACATTGTATTCTCCACATTTACAAAAGAAATGAATAAAGCCTCAGTGAATCATATTTTGTCATACTTGTATTTTTATCTAATGAACACTTTACTATTTTGCCAGTAACTTTACTTAAATATTGACTGCGAGTGCTATTAAAAACTGTGCTAATGTAAAAGTGGTCTATCACATGTGTTAAGGGACACCACAATTGAAAAGGGGGATCAAAAGACGCTTCGGTCGAGAAGGTGTAAATAACTATTTAAATAATATTTACTGACAGTTCGTTCTCACTTAACGAGAGCGCACTTGTGCAACAATACTGGCTTATTTATTTATGAACAGTCGTTTATTCATAATTATTGTGAATGATCTGAATGTAACCGAATGTTCATGATATTTCTTTACTTAAACATTGTTGTAATATACTGGTTTCGCCCGGGAAGTGGTCAACTTGAATCAAAGCATGTCTGTGGAGTTTAAGGACGATGCATGTGGCCTTCAGCCAATGAGAGATGGACAGTGGCGGAACCCTGTTGGCGTCAAGTGGAGAGTGGGACATACCGAGTGCAGAGCTCATAACGTGCGTGTTTCAGTGGTATAGGTGATTGTTTCTGGGCGGTAAACGGTAAACGGCTGCTACGATACTTCAAATGAAACGGACTTTATATTTTTAGAAATCTGAATGTGCTCCAGAGTACGACACTAACTTTTGGCGCTTCATTTGCGGAACTGAGAGTAGACAGACTATGCGATACTATTCTTCGTATCGCGTGTGTTAATTTGAGATTCATCATGCTGGACTCTGAACTATTTTCAGCTGGTGAATGTTTAACGTATTGTGATTGTAAGGTTCCTGGGGTTTATGTTTTTGCTTATTCTAAAATGGAGAACAACTGTGTGATGTGAAATGACAAGTTTAATGTCGCAATATTTCTCACCAAATTACAGCTTTTCACACAGTTTTCAACTTACCAACATAAAAACCGCGCAATGGATAACGCATCTTGCCAACATCAAAAAGTGAAAACAGTTTATACACAACAATGTTAAATATTAACTATCTGAAAGAACATTAATCTTAAGCACAATATTATGAAAGTTTAATTGGAAGTTTTTTTACATTAATCCTGAGCACAATAATATGAAAATTTAATTGGACGTTTAGTTACAAAATCGCTCCTACACATACGCTATGATTTTGGTCAGTACTACGACAATTGTCCGATTCCGGTTCAAAATTCGGTACTATTTAGGATGACAATGAAGTCTACGGTGGATAGTTAGTGAAGTGACAAATTTGAGCGCAGGATAACCCAAGGCCGCTCGAGTTTACATTGGACGCAAGCTGGTGAACCAACAAAGTTTACACCTCTGACAGCGGTATTTACCTTAAGCTGCGACGTGCTGCTGTCTGCAAGGACACTCTCTCTCACTGAAATTACTACAAAACTAATCTGGCCTTTGCTGAACTTTCCAGCAGAAACTTTCCCTATCTTTCTCGTTATGCGAGAAAACATGTACTCAGCCCTAGTCTTATTATGTGGCGATATACCCACGCATGGTTGGAGCAGCGTGCATATCATAGTGCCCTCTCAGTTCTCGCAAGAACAATTAAATAATTTGGCTGGTTCGTTTCTACACAGTTGGAGCTAAATGTTGCTACAACTAATTTTAGCTGGAGTGCAGTTGCTGTGAACGCAGTGTCCACACCAATTTCTTCTCTGCGTTGCACGGAGAATTAAGCACTCCGTTCTGCACTTAACGCCAGTTCAGAGAAGAGTTCCCAAAACTTCTCTCTTGTCCTCTCATGGCAGAACTGCCTCCCTCTACTTGGGTTCCTTTTTCACGTCACGGCTTTTTTTGACCAATAGGAGCATTCCTCTCATTTTGTAGAAACACCCTCTACCAATTGCAACGTCCCTTCTATCAAACTGCGTCGAAACTTCAGTAGGTTTCTCCTTCCTAGTGAGTTTCCGCCAATTGGACATTTTGTGCCTGTTATACATGCCTAAAGTACATTGACCTTTCCATGTGTCGCTATTTGATGAGACAACTAGAAGGGGAGTTAAACATGGACAGTAATACAGGTACAAGTTAAAAGGAAACCCTTAACTATTGAAACTACAACCTATGTGGAATACAAAGACAACTGCAACAAATAAAACAACTTAATGACTACAGGAAAATGGGAATATGTAGGAAGAGATTGTGTGGGAAGTAATGAACAACAAAGATGATTATATGAAGTTTAGGAGAGCGGAAGTGTTGAGTTGTGTCTGGTCATTTAGGATGAGATCTGGACTGTGAGCAAGATGTTTGTTAATTTCCAGGCTTCCAGCAGGTTGAGTTTATGGCCTTTGTTTGCTAAGTGAAGTACATGGGACACTGGCTGGTAGTTGTGACCCTCGCTCAGTACATGCTCAGCAAATGCAGAGTCTGAATTCTGCAACCTCCAGCTGCGTTCATGTTCAGCCAGCCTAGTTGATATGCCTCTGACTGACTGACCAATGTAAAATTTGTCACAATCAGAACAGGTGATTTTGTATACCCCACTGTTGGCTAATAACTGGATCTTGTCTTTGCTAATGCTCGACAAGCTCCAGTGGCACAGACGTTACAAGAAAGGTGTTGTGCATCAAAGAGAGGTTTTCTATTGATATTCTAGGAGAGCACTTTCCGGGAAGAGTCGGACAACATATTACTTCTCCCAGATATTCTAGCCGTGAGCCTTTCTCGAGTGGAGTAGGAAAGGAGGGAACAGTTAGTGGGACCATAAGTACCCTCCACCCCACACCGTTTGGTGGCTTGTGGACATATGATGTAGAAGTACAATGCTTACTCTGTAACAAAAGCAAAATCGTGTTGGTGTGTTTTGCTACTGGAAACTGTGTGTTGAAGATGAGAGTGATACATGGTGGCAAAATATAATCACTACAGGTGAAACGTGGGTGTATTATTATGACTGAGGACTGAAGCTGAGTAGCAGAGAGTCGATGCCACGTGGCCAACCCCCCCCCCCCCCCCGGCCCCTCCACCGTTCCCCACCGTTCCCCAAGAAAAAAAAAAGCACATGGGTGGAACGCGACTAATGCAAGACCACGATCGTCACATTTTTCGACTGTAAAGTCGTGACGTGCACCCGCAGTTCTCGAAGAGTTAATACAGTAATCACTACAGCACGCTTCAGAGCAGTTCTGAGTCTAACGACGAACTACATGCCAAGGCTGAGGAAAAAATTTGTTCGGCTGGCGGAAGCTTCGTCGCGATTATGTCACGCCCCACGCTGCCCGAACTGTGATACACTTTCTTCTCAGAAAAGGCATTTCTACGGTACACCATCCACCTTAAAGACCAGACCTCGCACATATTTCTCTATCTGACCGCAAAAACAGACCCTAAGAAACGTTTCAATAATAAAACCCTGAAAACTTTAGACTACGTTATCTTAAACGCTTCAGGAAATATCTGAAGTGATCGGGTTACCGGAAGTGTTAGCACTCCTGCAACACTTTTGAAGCCGGCCGTGGTGGCCGAGCGGTTCTAGGAGCTACAGTCTGAAACCGCGCGACCGCAACGGTCGGAGGTTCGAATCCTGCGTCGGGCAAGGATGTGTGTGATGTCGTTAGGTTTAAGTAGTTCTAGGTTCTAGAGGACTGATGGCCTCAGAAGTTAAGTCCCATAGTGCTCAGAGCCATTTGAACCATTTTTTGAACACTTTTGAATATTTATATTTCAGTTCATTAACTAAACATTACTAGTGTTTTTAGAAGAGACGAACAAAACCTTACAAACGTCAGCGCATCTGATACGTCGCTAGTAACGACGTATGTATTTCATAGTACTTTTATGCACAAACATCTCGCAATTGAAACACACGTGTAAATGTGTCTTAGTGTTTAGGTGTAGGAAAGAGTTTCAACCCAGTTACCAGTTACCAAGACATCATACTACTGCACCTTCATATCTTATCTTCAACCTACCAGTCCTACATAAGACGTGAATGCGAACAAGTCTCCGCTAGGAGTGATTGTCACGGAGGCCCCAGACTTTTACTGTCTTTGATGCAGAATTGTTTGCGATCTTGCGGGCACTGGAGCACATGAGACATTCTTCCTCTCCTAAATATCTTGTCTGTTCCGATTCACTCAGTGCCCTTCACTCATTGCAACGTTTGTATCCGGCAGACAAAATTGTCCGCACCATCCAGGATGCCCTCCTCCGACTACAGCGACTGGGGAAGGTTGTAGCTTTCTGCTGGGTTCCGGGGCATGTCGGCATCGCTGGGAATGAAAGGGCAGATCTCGCAGCCAAGGAGGCGTGTCTCGCCCCACAAGTATCTCAGTGTGCTATCCCCTTGCACGCACTCACCTCGCTGTTGAGCTCACGGGTCATGCGTCGGTGGGAGGATGAGTGGCTGGAAGTGACTGACAATAAGCTCCGTATAGTCAAGCCCAGAACGCGTGTGTGGTGTACTTCCTTTCAGCCCCATCGACGGGACGAGGTACTCCTCACTCGGCTTCGAATAGGCCACAGCCCTATGACGCATGGCTTCCTGCTCCGGCGAGAGGACCCTCCAATGTGTGGTGCTTGCGGCGTCTAGGTCACTGTGCGCCACGTTCTATTCGATTGCGTTTTATTTTCTGACCAGCGGGTCGCGGCTGACTTGCCAGCGGACCTGCCATCTCTTTTAGGCAACACTCGGACGAATGTGGTTAAAGTTTTAAAGTTCTGTGCCCTGCCAAATGCTTTTACAAAGATTTTAGGGAGAGGATTTTAATTTGCTCACTGTGTGACAAGCTCGCCCATATTTTGTGTAAGTGGCCAGCCAATAACAATTTCCTGTGACATTCTTGTTGCTATGTTTCCCCTTTCTTTGGGTTTTACTTTCTTATGTAGCATTTTCCTTCTTTTCCTGCTTTCTTTGAGCGTGTGCTTTAGTTTTCTTAGGTCTGTCCACATTCGTTCCTTTTAATGTGTGTCAGGGCGCTGACGACCTCGATATTGAGCGCCCATAAGCCCCAACACACCACCACCACCACGGAGGCCCCGTCGACTCTGAGAGACAATCATGGGGAGATGGCGCGCTCAGCTATACTCCGTACAGAGAGAGATGAGCTGTGACACTTGAAGTGGTCTTAGTGCACGTGCTTCGCGCGTCCACGTCGACCAATCAGGCCACGAGATTTTGTTTACGTTACCGTGGCAACATGCCAATGTCGCCATGCTGCTAAGAGACCCCCTGCCGCTTGCTTCGTTCAGGTTTGCGTGTGTACGTGTGCATTCAACTAATTCCGTGAGTTTCTTGCCAAGTGTGTGGAAAATCGTTTCCTGTAGTGCAGAGGAGAGGACTTTTGGAAGAGAAGCTATGCTGAAATCTCAAGCATGTAATTTATATACAGATTGCATGTTCAGTTTGGAAGGGAAAGGGACGATGGTGAGCATTTGATACCAATAAGTAAAGTGACTGACAGGGTGGCGTAAGCGTTGTACATCTAAATGGTTCAAATGGCTCTGAGCACTATGGGACTCAACTGCTGTGGTCATAAGTCCCCTAGAACTTAGAACTACTTAAACCTAACTAACCTAAGGACATCACACACATCCATGCCCGAGGCAGGATTCGAACCTGCCACCGTAGCGGTCGTGCGGTTCCAGACTGTAGCGCCTTTAACCGCTCGGCCACTCCGGCCGGCGATGTACATCTCTAGAGCGACAGCCGGCCGCGGTGGTCTAGCGGTTCTAGGCGCTCAGTCTGGAGCCGCGCGACTGCTACGGTCACGGGTTCGAATCCTGCCTCGGACATGGATGTGTGTGATGTCCTTACGTTAGTTAGGTTTAAGTAGTTCTAAGTTCTAGGGGACTGATGACCATAGATGTTAAGTCTCATAGTGCTCGGAGTCATTTTTTTCTAGAGCAACAGCGAAGAGAGGTGCAAATGACAAAGAGGCTGTAGAAAGTCTATGAGCACTCTACACTGCCCATCCCTTAGTGCAGCGGGTCCAGGAAAACTGTCACTTGCTCACTCTTTGTGGAGCCAGTGTGTTGTTTCTGTGGGTCATGTCGGTCTGCCAGGAAACGAGGCTACTCACGCTGCTGCCAAGGCTGCAGTCCTCGTACCTCAGCCCGCTGGTTCCTATGTTCCCTCCGTCGATCTCTGTTTTGCCGCTTGTCAGGAGGTGGTGTCCCTTTGGCATCGTCAAAGGCCCTCACTTCGCAGGAACAAGCTCCGGTTTATTAAGCCCTTTCCCAGCGGCTTGGACGACCCCCCTTTCGGCCCTCCCGCCGCGAGAAGGTCATTTTAACTGGGCTGCCTATTTGGCACTGCCTTTCAGCCATTGTCATTTGATAAATGGTGCTACCTCACCACTTTGTACACACTGCGCCCAAGTTTTAACCGTCCGCTACTTCTTGACAGAATGCCCATTTTATAACCGTTTACGTTCCCGCTTGGGTTTGCCGTCTGAATTATCAGCCGTTTTTAGCAAAAGACGCGAGGGCTCGACCGCGTTTTACTTTTTATCCGCCAAAGGAATACGGCGAAGGCCATTCAAGTTCTGGATTTGGACCAGCGTTTCTATATGGCGACTTTTTACCCCTTTTTAGCTGTCTTCTCTTATGTCAATTGGGACTGACGTGTAGCTGTTTTTTGACTTCTCTCTGTCTTCACGCTCTATAGTTTTGACTTGGCCACGTATGACCCCAGTTGTTTATTGCGCCCTAAAGCAAAACAAAACCGAAACCATATCAGCTGGGAGTCCTGTTATTGTGACGCATGGGAAGTCAGGGAAGAGATCGTCTCGTGAAACTGAAACAAACAACTTTGACGGCAGAGCTGTCGGGCAACATATATATGCATACTACAGCAGGAAGAAATACCCAACACTTAAAACGTTGGTGGCGTCATTGTCGGACGGTGGTTTGTTCACAGACATAACGACGAATCTCCGAAAGGTATTTTTTTTAATTGGCTTTCTGTGGAAAAAGTTCTCAGAAAGAAAGGTACTAGTGGAAGCGGAGCCACTGTGGCATGGAGATGTCGTTTCTTGTTTGAGTTGCTAGAAGGAAATCCGGAGAATCCATGAGCCTTTAGATTGTATTGGAAATCCGGCTTATGCAAACACTGTTTATCTCCGAAGCACCCAGACATTTCTTGACACCCAGATTTATTTATTTCTGTCTAGTATAATAAATTTTTTTAATCATTTATCTATTGTAGGTCTAAAAAACATAGCATGTCTATTTTGTTTGGTTTGTTTCGATGGGCCGGCCGAAGTGGCCGTGCGGTTCTAGGCGCTGCAGTCTGGAACCGCGAGACCGCTACGGTTGCAGGTTCGAATCCTGCCTCGGGCATGGGTGTGTGTGATGTCCTTAGCTTAGTTTAGCCGGCACGGTAGCTCAGCGTGTTAGGTCAGAGAGCCAGTTGGCCTCTGTAATAAAAAACTGAGTGGAAGGATCAACCACCGAACTTGAACAGGATGTCTTGCGCCGTCCGCAACGACCAACCACAACGATCAATAATGAACAAAATGAAAAAAAAAGTGGCCGTGTGGTTCTAGGCGCTGCAGTCTGGAACCGCGAGACCGCTACGGTTGCAGGTTCGAATCCGGCCTCGGGCATGGGTGTGTGTGATGTCCTTAGGTTGGTTAGGTTTAACTAGTTCTGAGTTCTAGGGGACTAATGACCTCAGCAGTTGAGTCCCATAGTGCTCAGAGCAATTTCTGTTTTGTTTCGATAGCTCACACGAAAATTACATAGCTACTGAAATCGCGTTATTATAGATGGGTTTCTGCCCTTTTTGTCCTTTTTTGATAGTATATCATCTGCAATGTAGTCACGAAGAAAATTATTTGCGTATTTCTGAAGTTCTATTTCGTGGATGGTTTTCATAACTTCTTTGCCGATGTCGTGGGGTCAAGAACAACAAAAAAGGGTACAAAAGCCTATCTGTAGCAGCGAAGTTGCAGTAGCAATGCAGTTTTCAGATGTGCAGTCGAAACGAAACAAACGAAATGCACATGCTATAATTTTTAGGCATACACTAGATAACGATCCACGCAATAGCGTCAGAAACTCGACACGCTCGACGCTTACTTTCGAATGCTTAACGTCACAGCATAGAGCCTAGTGGTCAAACGGTTGCGACAGCGGGATAATATCGGTGGTGCTGAGTCTAATGAAACAGCGTGGCAGAGAGGTTGGGAAAATCAGAATAGGCGCTGCGCTGAAACCGTGCTACGAATTGGAAGTTTGTCAGCGGGAATCGGAGGGTGGCGGCGCAGGCGCCCCGGGTAATTTCCTGATCGGGATTGATGTTGGTCGAGGAGGCAGACGGGTAAGGAGGGCGCGGGCTGCGCCTGCGCAGTGGGGAATCTGGCTGTGCCCTTGGCTGTGCTGCGGCGCAGAAGACTGGACTACACCACTAGACAATGGCCGGTTGCTAGACCCACCCGTCAAGGCCGGTGCGCTGTGCGATCCATCATCATGGCGGCGTGTTTGCCCGACACACAGCAAACAACAGCTCGGCGAGCGCCGCATCTCCGTTACGCTCTCTACGTACATTTAGGCTCCATTCCTGTCGCGTCTCGCTAGCTGCCTGTAAGATGGGCAGCACATGTTGTGAAGTCTCCTGGAAAGCCCTATAAAAATTAAATTAAATCTACACCCGACTTGTAAATGTGAAGTGTAGACAAAGTACTAAACTGAGCGTATTTTAGTCGATAAAAACTGGAGCTAATACGACAGATAACTTTAAGGGCTACAACTCGTTAAAAAGATATTTTGTGTGTTAGAAATGCTAATAAAAATATATTTTAGTATCAAGGAGCAACTACACATTGAAACGTCCCCTTTGAAAAATTATACATGACTGTGCTTGAACTGACACACAATATTTTTAGTGCAACGCAGTCTGACTTTCAATAATCCCTACAAAACAATGGCCCTGACTAACATTAACCTATGCGTTTCACAAATCGCTTACCTCACAAAAATCTTGGTTACTCGAACTACTGCAATACAGCGAGCGCCACTACTGCCAGCTAAGTAACAGATTCAAACTACGGAAGGCACTAACTACTGATAGGCATAGTTAGCAAATGAAAGATTTTAATAGAGAACAAACAATGTATTTACCTTAATAGTCATCATAAATATAGCAGTTCATGACATCCATTCTGTACTCAAAAATCCGCCATCTCATTTTCCACATCCACCACTGCTGGTGGCTCACCTCCAACTGCGCAACGCTACGCGCTGTCAACATCCAGCTGCCCAACACTACAATGGGTGACAACAATGCAAACTGGCCACAGACTGCACACAGCGCAGCCAGTGATTTTCATACAGAGCGCTACGTAACGTTGCCAATAAGAAAACATAAACAGCCTACTTACAACATTATAAAGACATTCTTTGTAACCATTAACATCTTATCTCATTAAGGTTATAAATGACTTGGTTCAGCCGGCTGCGGTGGCCGAGCGGTTCTAGGCGCTTCAGTCTGGAACTGTGCGACCGCTATGGTCGTAGGTTCGAATCCTGCCTCGGGCATGGATGTGTGTGATGTCCTTAGGCTAGTTAGGTTTAAGTAGTTCTAACAAGGGAACCTCCCCATCGCACCCCCCTCAGATTTAGTTATAAGTTGGCACAGTGGATAGGCCTTGAAAAACTGAACATAGATCAATCGAGAAAACAGGAAGAAGTTGTGTGGAACTATGAAAAAATAAGCAAAATATACAAACTGAGTAGTCCATGCGCAGGATAGGCAACATCAAGGGTTATGTGAACTCAGCAGCGCCGTGGTCCCGTGGTTAGCATGAGCACCTGCGGGCCGAGACGTCCTTGGTTCAAATATACCCTCGAGTGAAAAGTTAAATTTTTTGTTTTCAGACAATTATCAAAGTTCAGGCACTCACACATAATCAACTTCGCTCTCCAAAATTCCAGGACATGTTCAGATTTGCTAGGTCATATGCTGGATTTGACGGTCTACACACGGAAAAATTTGAAAACGTTAAAAACATATATTTTGACAGAGGACAGGGAAAACTGTGCGACTGTGGAACTGTTGCATTCATTTGTTCCAGTTTATGTGACAAACTCTTTATGTTTTCATCACTTTTTTGGGAGTGATTATCACATCCACAAGAAAACCTATACCGGGCAAGGTAGAAGAATCTTTTTACCCATTCACCAAGTGTACAAGTTAGGTGGGTCGACAACATATTCCTGTCATGTGAAGCACATGTCGTCACCAGTGTCGTATAGAATATATCAGACGTGTTTTCCTGTGGAGGAATCTTTTGACCTATGACCTTGCGATCAAATGTTTTCGGTTCCCATTGGAGAGGCACGTCCTTTCGTCTACTAATCGCACGGTCGCACGGTCGCAAAACACAGACACTAAACTTATTACAGTGAACAGAGACGTCAATGAACGAAAGGACAGATCATAACTTTGCGAAAATAAAGAAATTAAAATTTTCACTCGAGGGAAAACTTGAAGCAAGGCCCTTTCGTGCCGCAGGTGCTCACGCTAACCAAGGGACCACGGAACTCCTGAGGTAATATTATTCTTGATGTTGCATATCTTGCGCATGGACTACGCAGTTTGTATACTTTGCTTTTTTTTCATAGTTCCACACAACTTCTTCATGTTTTCTCGAGTGATCTGTGTTCAGTTTTTCAAGGCCTATCCACTGTGCCAACTTATAACTAAATCTGAGGGGGGTGCGATGGGGACGTTCCCTTGTAAGTTCTAGGGGACTGATGACCTCAGATGTTAAGTCCCATAGTGCTCAGAGCCATTTGACTTGGTTCAACGGTGGAATACTGCTTTTGTCTGATGGTGAAGAATTAAGTCGCTTAGCTGTTGTGACGCAGTAAGTATTTGATGTACGTATTTTCTGTTACAATGTATGGTAAAAAGTGAATTTCTCCTGTTCTGATTCAAAACCTCTCCCGCTGTGGAAATATTTAAGCGACAATAATTATTAAAAGTGAGTTGTGTAGAAGATTGCCCATCTGACTTTCTTTTCTCGTAATGGCGCACAGGCGGCCATTACGTAGAATTTAATTAGAATATTAAATATGGGGCTTCATCCTTGAGTTAACATAAAATGTACCTTGAATATTGATAATAATTTTCCAGCATTAATATTTGCAAAGTTCATTTTATCAGAATTTTCACAGAGTTGCGTTGATAGATTTAATTGCAGTAGGCAACAATGCTTAGGTTTCCTATACGATGTCTTTGCGTTTGCATTAAATTTATTTCTGTCAAAGAAATGCTTAACCTTGAATGGAGCCAGTGTGATATCAATGAAATTACTTATCAAATAGTTTCATGCTATTTCCGATTATCTTTGAGCAAGACGCGAGTTTGGATAACGTAATTAAACCGTTACAAGCAAAACTTCATCCGTCTTTACTAGTATTTGTGCCTGCGTAGCAGCCTTGATTATCGTCGGCTTATACGTAAGTCGTATTTACGAGAATACACTATGCCAGGAGTGTATTATATCTTCTTTAGCCTTTTACCAACATTAAAATCAAAACACTTTAATAACAACGAAGAGATAAGAACGATATAACGTCTTTGTCCCACCACAGCGACGTGAAGCGAATATCACAGCGTAAAATATTCTCAGTGAGATCCAAGAAAGGAGGAAGGGCGGCAGGGATTTTAAGTTCAAAATGGCTCTGAGCACCATGGGACTTAACTTCTGAGGTCATCAGTCCCCTAGAACTTAGAACTACTTAAACCTAACTGACCTAAGGACATCACAAACGTCCATGCCCGAGGCAGGATTCGAACCTGCGACCGTAGCGGTCGCGCGGTTCCAGACTGTAGCGCCTAGAACCGCTCGGCCACACCGACCGGCGGATTTTAAGTTTTTAATCTTCTATTGCAGATTGATTTCGGCTACAGTGTAGCTATGTTCAGTGCTAGATGAAAAAAGAACGTAATGAGAATCAGGTATTAAAATATAAATTAAAATCGGATTACAAACATATCTGCTTGTTAACCATAAATTTACGTACCAATTATATCCACGTCATGACGACCCGTCGTAAATAAAACACGGCGTGGTACACATTGACATTACTCGTAACAGTTGAACTGAACTTGTCACTTAACATCGCCACGCAGCTAACCTCGGTATGTGACGCCAATAGTAACTAAAGGCCTCTTCATTACTGTTATTTGTAAACTACATGTTGTAACATATTATTTAAATAATAAAATGTATTAGCTTTACTTAAAATTACAATGGCATGCTTAAATACTAAATAAAATTCAGTAATTATGTTAAAACCAGAGGAAAGAACCCACATATAGCTGGCGCAAATTGAAATACTAGTAACATTTGTTTCTGTATAAAAATAATATCAGTACTAACATTAAAGTAATGAGTTATACATCATGTATACTTATCGCACACTGAGTGTATAATTATCTCTTCCAACTTGGCTTACATTACGAAAAGTAACTTCTATGGTTCTCAAGTATGAACCAATGTTACGATCTCAAACAAGTGTTCGTTGCCACAAAAATACAAACGAACTTATCTTTCTCCACGACAAAGTAAACGTTCTCATACGTCTGCGCACCCGAGAGTAGTTCATAGAACTTCATTGGATTGTTTTCTCTCATCCACTCGCCAGCCCGAAACTCTTACCTTCCAACTTCCTTCTGTTTGGCCCAATGAAGGATGTACCCCGCGGGAAGCAGAGATTATCGATGTAGCAAGACATTGGCTCCGTTGTCGATCAGTAGTGTGGGGAATAATGTGGTGTGTTGCACTCCCGAATAAAGCCAACCTGATTTCAGAAAAAAAGTGTTGCATTAATTATTGAACGCTCTTCGTGTGTATTCCTTACTAGACTGACTTTAAGATGGTGCCCATACTGTCAAAAGTCTCACAGTACATTCACTCCCTTATCAAGTTTGTTGTTAAGAATCACTCACAGTCCGGAAAAAAAACATGAATACGCAGAAGCATAGTACTAGGGGGAGGAATAACTTACGTCACGCATCACTAATGGTTAGTACGACATAGATATCCGGCCATGAAAACCTATTACCCCTTCTGATTTTGTCCATTATAAATGGATTTTTTTAAACCTTCCGACTGTGAAAACGATGAGTTTCTTTATAAATAACTTTTCCGCTACCACTCACGATTTTCTTTCATTCATATTTTACATGACGCGTTTCGGGAAAGGAGTCCCGTTTTCAAGTGTCTATTTCTTTGAACCATACCATTTTTACGTAATGTTCTCGATTTGTGAGATTCTGCTTTGTTTTGTTGACTTTACAGCAATGTATAAAATACCGCAATTTTTAGTGAGCTATCGATTTTATACGTAGTTAGTGACGAAATTTTATCCCTTGCCCAGAGTACAGTTGAAACGTGAGTACAGATTTGATTAAAAGTACAACCTAAAAATTGTCACCTTACACTCATGTACACAATTCAGGGAGAAGAAAAAATGAAATGAAATGATGCTGCCAGTGTATACTTCTGCACTCATTGTCATCTTCAATGCAAAGCGTCATCACATTGTTTTTAACCAGCAGTTACTTACCCATAATTTTTTTTTCTTTCTAAACACATGGTAGTCGCAGGGCGATATGTCCAAGCTGTGACGCGAATTGTCCACCTGCTCCCCACTTCAACTCGGCTATTACTCTTTTGATGGACTTACGCAGGCTACGGAGTTTCTCACTGTACACGTCACTGTTAATGGTTTTTCCACGCTCCAGGAATTTGATGGGTATAGGTACTCAGACATCAACAAAGACGGTTCATCATCTTGCCTGCCGAGGGCACAGCTTCGAATTTTTCAGGGGGAGGTGAAGATAATACATTCGCGGCCCTACATGTCTCACTGCGTGATTCCACAGCGGAATATGCAAATTTCGTCCGGTATGGTTGTTATGACGTTTCTTACCTTTTCATATGAACAAGCCTTATACTACCTGCAACAGCTAGTTCTCGACTGGACTGCTAGAGGAAGTTACGTATTGAAAAATAGTTCAAATGGCTCTGAGCACTATGGGACTTAACACCTGAGGTCATCAGTCCCCTAGAACGGCCTAGAACTTAGAACTACTTAAACCTAACTAACCTAAGGACGACACACACATCCATGCCCGAGGCAGGATTCGAACCTACGACCGTAACGGTCGCGCGGTTCCAGACTGACGCGCCTACGTATTGAACGACAACAGCCTACGCGCCTAGCGATCTAACACATCCAGATAACATGTTTTTTTCGTGTGTCGTCTTTAACGTTACAATAAGTGAAGTTGAGTGCAGATAGAGTACAACATTGCTGATCCAGGGCAAGCCATTCACTCCAGGTTAGGAGAAATTATAATGTAAAACATAAGTAAGAAATAAATGATCAGACGATTGTGTGCGACTTCAACAGCAACTACAACGAGAATAACTGCAGCTGCAAGAAGAGGGTTTCCTCTTCTTAGTACAATAGGAGCAACCAGCATCCTAACCGTATCCAGAGGAACTGCATTTAAGACAGAAGATTTCTGAGACTCAACAGCACTTACGAGCTCAACAACAACAACAAAATCACTAGCAGTATCAACAACCACAGCAGCAAGAGCAACTTGTACATGTACAGCAGTAGCAGCAGGTTCAAGAAACTATTTAAGAGTGTAATGAGAAAGCTCTAACTGCCTGACCATTTACCTCTAGGTATGACTGGTGAAATGTATTTACAACAAGATACACAAGGATGTAGAGTATCCTTCAATTTTCGGCAGTAACGCAATATGCCGCAGAGATCTCAAAGCCTTATTCTAAAAATTGAACAAGGAATGGAAATAAAATTTGGCGTAGCGTCACGGTAAGTGACTACACAAGAATAATAGTCAGCGGCATTTGGACATACTAGAACGTTTTACAAGCACATGACTTGAAGCTGTCATGAATTTAAATCAGCAGGATGATGAAAAAAATTGTCCGGATGCGAGTAGGACTCGGCCACTGTGGATTCCGTACAAGGTTAATTACATGTGTAGACAGTTCATCCAGTGGTGGAATGGAGCATCTCGACGAATTTTGCCCGTTATCTACATTGATAATGGCAAGATATCGGTCTGCGGGATTCGAAGACTTTCAAGAATGTTTTAACTTCACGCTTGAAGTCGGATAACAAATGACAAAAGAAATATTTTTTCGTGTGATGTAATAAAAATTAAATTAACAATTTTCTTCTCCTTTACATGTGCTGTGAAGCCTTTCTTATTGCAAAATTTTGTGATTGTACGTTAACGGAAGTGCCCTGTATCTTTCAATGAATGAGTTTTCGAGTATCAAAATATGTAACATAAATTTCCGTATCTTTTAATTAGAATGACATGGAAGCTTAACACTTTTACAGCACCAAAGGACAATACAACTCAGTATGTGACATGAATTGCAGTGTGATGCATCAACCCGTTCCTGAGAAAAAGGGGCCTCAACAGACGGAATGACATTCATACAGTCGGATAACAAATTTTTTCGTGTGATGTAATTAAAAAATAACAACTTCGCATTTTCTCCTTTAGATTTCCTGCGAAATCTTTCATCATGCCAAATTGCATGATTCTAGGTCAACGGGAAGTATCCTGCATGTTTTGCTGAGTGAGCTTGCAAGTATCAAAATATGTGTCACAAATGGCCGTATCTTTCGACTGCATTGACTTAAAAGCTTCATTTTTATACATCACAAAGTGACTGCAATCCTTAGTATGTGACATAAGTTTCAACTTGATACGTCTACCCCTTCCTGAGAAAAAATTATTTGAACATTTAGACAGACAGAAGGAGAACCAAGTGATCTTATATGGCTTCCCTTTTTACCGATTCTTGTGCTAAACCACAACAAATCTTTCAAGACTGGGGAAGCAATCAGAATTGATTATAATGTAAACGTTAAAAAAATGCAATAAAATATTCCCGGAAAATCTTGGTTTATTTAATTGGGGAGATGTAGGAGACATGTTGTTTTTGTTGTGGTCTTCAGTCCTGAGGCTGCTTTGATGCAGCTCTCCATGCCATTCTATCCTGTGCAAGCTGCTTCATCTCTCAGTACGTACTGCAGCCTATATCCTTCTGAAACTGTTTAGTGTTTTCATCTCTTGGTCTCCCTCTACGATATTTACCCTCCACGCTGCCCTCCAATACTATATTGGTGATCCCTTGATGCCTCAGAACGTGTCCTACCAACCGATCCCTTCTTCTTGTCAAGTTGTGCCACAAACTCCTCTTCTCCCCAATTCTGTTCAATACCTCCTCATTAGTTATGTGATCTACCCATCTAATCTTCAGCATTCTTCTGTAGCACCACATTTCGAAAACTTCTATTCTCTTCTTGTCCACACTATTTATCGTCCACGTTTCACTTCCATACATGGCTACACTCCATACAAATACTTTCAGAAACGACCTCGTGACACTTAAATCTATACTCGATGTTAACAAATTTCTCCTCTTCAGAAAGACATATACCATAATTAATAACGGTGATATTCCCCACGATTTATATCCCAGTCAGCATTAGCCGCTGGACACTATTGGCTCCAGCTCCGACAGAAGATCAATTAGGAACTTAAAGGACGTTGTTTTATTTTTTTCTCCCCATAGCTAGTACAACAGATACGAAAACGGAATACAACACGTCATTTTAACAGATATCGATCATTGTTACTCATAAACGCCATGACAACATATAAAACGGATAAATGTTTATAGTAATGTAGTTTTTTTTATTTAAAACATTTTTGTAGCAGATTTCGCGTCGTTCGTGTCACTCTTTTCTATTATTATTATTTGCGTAACAACGCATATATGAAAAGAGCCGCGAAATATCTTTTAGTAATGCTGTGCTATGAATTTCTTTATCATCATTACTTTTTAACAAAACAGAATATATTGAGTTCTTATTGTTCTGTATCTGGCCTTCTATTAAAGGAACATTTTTCGCGACTGTAACTCATTCTAAAAATCAACATATCTTCCCTATTTTATAGTTATTGAAAATGAAAATTACTTTGTTATGAATACTGATGTTACAGTTCGTATGATTGTTCAACAACAAGATTTTGCAGTGGATTTTGTTTCTCGGTAAAAGACCATTCAATACCACGACTAGCACAAGAACATGAGACTCTTATTGAAAAAATACGTTTTCACTATAAAGTTTGCCAGATCAGAACCGAGCACAGCAAGATTCCTATTAGATCTTGAAGGTACATTATCTTTTTTGTACTGTTAGCTGTATATTATCAGCAGCCCGCGTCAACCTGCAACACATCATAAAATCTGCTGCTCTGCACTGCAAGTCCGGAAGCTAAAAGAAATAATATTATTTCACTATTACTTTCCCGCTTCCTTGCGGTATGATAGATTCTATTTGGGGTAGTTTGAATACGCCGCGGCAGCGGCTCTTTCGTTCGCCGCGCAGCTCGGAACCACAGATAATATTTACATAACTGAAAAATGTCTCAGCAGGATGGGATAATATGCAAGCAAGCTATAACAATTAATAATGCAAGTTTTCATTTAAATAACTCTATTCAAACATTTAAATACGTTAACTGTTACACACCTTTAAAATGCGCACGTAATGGCGTACATCTTTCAGTCTTGACAAAAGAATGCTACGCTAGCGTACAATACAACGTCACAGGATATCCTACTCGCTTAACTCCAAGAAGAAGAAGACGACAGAGAAATTAATGTTCGTCATGTATTATATACTAATTACATATTCTAATCTTTGTTTGATATTTATCGTCTGTGGCGGTTTCATTACTCGCCGACGCAGATATTCTCTAAAATAAATAATAAAAAAAACATAATTTTATACAATAACACAATATGATACATATAACTTTCTCGTTACTACATAATATGTTTTTTTTCTACTAGACGTTACACAGAGACATTAGAGAAACTTTGTAAATATAATTAGGTAGATAAATTTATACTCGTGATAATGTAATGTATTTATTTAAAGATGTTTTGTATCATAGTCATTTCAGGAAAGACTTGTAAAATAGCTACGTAAATCAACTTTGCCATACGTATGCAATTGTCAGTCGGATCGATCAAAGGCTGTGCGCTGTTTGTCTGAAACAACGTTGCAGTTTTTCCGCCGCTGTCTTCACAGCCCTCCCCTCCCACGCATAACAGCCTCTCCCACCGCTACGTTGGCAACTCTCGTGAACAGCGCAAACCCCCAACCACTTCCAGCAGCCTTCACCCGCGTAATGACGATGACGAGGCGCCACTTTTACTGCTCTCTGCTCTGATTGTGGGACAATTTCACGGACCGCAGGCACACTTCACCTCAAAGAACCCTTTCAGTTTTCTACTCTTTCTTACCATACATCGCTCTCTTTTAAAAGGACCGGCATTTAGATTCAACTCGTCCGGATGTGTAGGAAAACGGTGCTGTCCCACTCTCTAATGTCCTCCTTTCTGCTTTGTTATGCCTGGAATCTCTCCTTCGCCATTCTCGTGTCAGCCAACTTTACTTCAGTCATTCGCGTCTTTAAAAAATAACCAGCGTGGTGTATTCGTGCAGCGACATTGCATTCAAGTTGCGCGTAATTTCACTCCCCCATCATTTTCAAAGCAGAGAAATGTCCATCTGCATCTGAAATGTTCAATACCATCGGCTGCAATGGATGTACATTTTTCAAAGTTATTATCAGGAACTACTGTTGAGTGTTCATTGTGCCAGGGAAGATAAATCTGTTGCAGGTTTATAACTAAGAGACTGCAGTTAAAGAGTAGAGAAGAATGGTTTTTGAGCGAATCACGTCGAGAATCAGGATGGGAAAAGTACTGTTTACACTTTTAGAGAAAGATTCTGCTTACTAATCGACAGCCAATATTTATCAAAACTTAAAGGTAATACTAAAAATCAAGAACTGCTAGACACTGCGTTATGAAGAAAAGAATATTAGTTTGACGACCTGCCAACGAATTAATTAAAGATGAGCATAAGCACGGTTTGAGGGCAGGTAGGAAAGGTATCGGCCATATCCTTTTACATTTACATTTGCTTCGAGTAATTTAAGGAAACCCTGGAAAAACTGGGTCATGTTGGCCGGACGCGTAATTCAGCACGTCTACACGAATGCGGCTCCAGTAACTCACTTTGGAACTACGTTAAGAAGTTACACGTTGACCAAATTTAGTCCTGGAGAAGACAAAAAAAAAGTTCGAGGGTTAGTCATAAAGCATTAATTACCGCTTCGGAAAAATCATCAAAGGCTAACCAGGACACTTGGTGTTTCCTTCCCTACACATGCGGCATGTTTTTCTCAATGGATTGGGGGAAGTCTCTATTTCGGCTGTCCACTTCGAAACTCACGTCGTGGTTATACTGGAAATGAGTGACACTCAATACTCTCAGCATCCGAGGCCACTCATATAAGCAATGTGGACAGCGTACAAACGTTACGGTTTTACGGTAACACTTACATGGATGGCTTGATAATGGACTGAAGACCGAAACCGAAACTTCTGCGCAACTTACAGGATCAAGAAAGGAAAAAAAAAAGTAAATGGATTTTAGGAAAATAGAAGTGCTGATCTTCAAACAAGCTTTTCAAATGGGGACAACGAAAAAAAAAAAGAAGTTGAACATCGAAAGGAAGCGTAGCTACCCGAAGTGTGGAACACATGTGCAAGACACCACTGGGGTAAAACTAAACGTATACAGTGCCCTTGATGTGAAACGACTGAAACCATTTGATAAAATGGTTCAAATGGCTCTGAGCGCTAGGGGACTTAACATCTAAGGTCATCAGTCCCCTAGAACTTAGAACTACTTAAACCTAATTAACCTAAGGACATCACACACATCCATGCCCGAGGCATGATTCGAACCTGCGACCATAGCGGTCTCGCGGGTCCAGACTGAAGCGCCTAGAACCGCTCGGATAGATTGAATCGCCTAGAACCGCTTGGCCACACCGGCCAGCAAATCATTTGATATGCAGATTGCCCTCCCCCTCCCTCATATGATGCAAATGTATTTAATAAACTGTGCGGCGGCAAACGAAACAGAAAGAGAAGGGGTGGCCCTAAAAAGTAGGTCGAGGGTGTGGTTCTTGCTGAAGTTAATAACAATAACAGGTATCAAGGGGCTCATCAATAAGTAATGAAGCGAAAGAGTGGTAACTGAGGCCTCCATTCACCACAAAACACTCCCGAGGAGGAAGAGCAGGTGACAAACACTCTAATAGTTAACTCACTCACACACTGGAGATTAGAAATTATAACATGGAATCTGTACAATTAAACAGCTGCAGAAACTAAGCAGCAATACCCATGGAGAAGGGCAGAACATAGCTTAGTAACTAACGAAGTCGCACAAGAAAATTAGGTACATGACTTCGCTTCAGACATGCTGACTGCATCGTTCAGGTGGTACTGGGGAAACACACGCAGGAGCCCAAATAACTGAGTCATGGTTAGCCATTGATTACAAGAGCACAGTTTAAAAGCAGACCCCCTCCCCCCCCCGTGATATAGCTGAAAACGAGCCTACTTCTGTCTCAACAGTAACATCTCTCCTTGATTTGCAGCCAGAATTTACCATCTTTAAGAAGTGAGAAGACGAGCTGTGACCTCAGGAAATGTCGACGGGATCAACACTTCAAAAACTGTCACGGCCCACACAGAGGGCGAACTGCTCTCTGTCTCGATCCCCGCCAGTAATGGGGCAGAGGTGGTATGAGGGCTCATTTAATATCTAAATGATATGATAATTAATTAAACTGATCAATTAACCACACCTCCCACTTCCAGTCCCCTTCACCTATTGTTCTGGTACATGATTTTTCATGGTACTACCCACCCCCTCATCCCAGGGGCCATTAACCTCCTGTTCTGCTAAGTTTTTCCTCGCATCTCTCCCCCTCTGGCAGCCCCCCCTCGCCCTCTTGTTAATTGGAGGAAAAACTCAGTGCTGGAATGGATATACAGCGCTATTACAAATGATTGAAGCGATTTCATAAATTCACTGTAGCTCCATTCATTGACATATGGTCACGACACACTACAGATACGTAGAAATAAACATAAAGTTTTGTTCGGGTGAAGCCGCACTTCAGGTTTCTGCCGCCAGAGCGCTCCAGAGCGCAGTGAGACAAAATGACGACAGGAGCCGAGAAAGCGTATGTCGTGCTTGAAATGCACTCACATCAGTCAGTCATAACAGTGCAACGACACTTCAGGACGAAGTTCAACAAAGATCCACCAACTGATAACTCCATTTGGCGATTTTATGCGCAGTTTAAAGCTTCTGGATACCTCTGTAAGGGGAAATCAACGGGTCGGCCTGCAGTGAGCGAAGAAACGGTTGAACACGTGCGGGCAAGTTTCACGCGTAGCCCGCGGAAGTCGACTGGAGACCGACAGCGCCGACTTCATCTTTCCACAGGATGGTGCTCCACCACACTTCCATCATGATGTTCGGCATTTGTTTAACAGCAGATTGGAAAACCGAAGGATCGGTCGTGGTGGAGATCATGATCAGCAATTCATGTCATGGCCTCCACGCTCTCCCGACTTAACCCCATGCGATTTCTTTCTGTGGGGTTATGTGAAAGATTCAGTGTTTAAACCTCCTCTACCAAGAAACGTGCCAGAACTGCGAGCTCGCATCAACGATGCTTTCGAACTCATTGATGGGGACATGCTGCGCCGAGTGTGGGAGGAACTTGATCATCGGCTTGATGTCTGCCGAATCACTAAAGGGGCACATATCGAACATTTGTGAATGCCTAAAAAAACTTTTTGAGTTTTTGTATGTGTGTGCAAAGCATTGTGAAAATATCTCAAATAATAAAGTTATTGTAGAGCTGTGAAATCGCTTCAATCATTTGTAATAACCCTGTATTGTAAATGAGAGACAGGGCTACCCCATTTTCCATGACGCACCAAAGAATCGAATGAAGAGCCGTATATAAGCTGCCATTCTGGGTCACCTGCGAGTGTGTCATCCAGCCAGGAGCCACCAGCTAGTCCACATACCTACACAGTGTTAAAAACGACGCGAAATACTCATCAAAACAGTTCAGGCAGGAACTGACGAACCTTCCAACCTGCACGTGTTCTCATCATCTTTGACAAGCAGATACCTGTTGACTTCTTCTGAGTGGTCTTTAATCCTTAGAGGTAGGTCGCTAGTGAGATAAATTGGTGTTTCAGACAAAACTGTGAGTTCCTACAGAGAGGACGGCTCCTCAGTGAAACAATGGCACAATCTTTCTTAGAAGAAACCTGTGCATTGTTGTCACCTCTGGCAGTGATATATTTGGCTCTCTTTCAGACAAAGCTATGAGGTATACTCAGAGGGCTGAGAACTACAGGCACACATAGGAGGTACCTGAATACTTTTCCTGATTCTTTCTTGAGAAGAGTCGGTATTGTCCTCGACATGTAAATATACTGTTTCGTTTCAGACAAAGGTACAAGTCCCAATTACCTGGAGACGTATCTGGAAGTGCAGGACAGACGGCTGTTCGTCAGGTATTGGGATGCCGCCTGGCCACTGTAGCAGACATTACCATGACAGACAGACCGCACACGGGCCTAACAGCCTGTGGGCGCCCGAACTTTAGGGGAGCATGATGCAAAGGTCCTGGAGCGTTAGTTCAGGTAGCAGCCACCAGACACTGCTACAGGCGGTGGCACTGACGACCAAAGCACAGAACAGCCGCTAGTGGGCCATGAAGACGACAACAGGTGTTCACACGCTGCGCCACACTGCATGGCAGCCAGCACATTGGGGTATGCACATTACCTTTCATTAGATACATGATCGCATTAATGGGCAGTTGTGTGTTTACATTAGCAGCCGCAGAATTAATCCCCAGTGCACTAGCACCATCTATTACAAAGTTTTTTGTGATGGTTTTATATCTGTTAAACTCTGTAACAAATTTATTTTTTCTAATTTTGTACAGACATACACTCCTGGAAATGGAGAAAAGAACACATTGACACCGGTGTGTCAGACCCACCATACTTGCTCCGGACACTGCGAGAGGGCTGTACAAGCAATGATCACACGCACGGCACAGCGGACACACCAGGAACCGCGGTGTTGGCCGTCGAATGGCGCTAGCTGCGCAGCATTTGTGCACCGCCGCCGTCAGTGTCAGCCAGTTTGCCGTGGCATACGGAGCTCCATCGCAGTCTTTAACACTGGTAGCATGCCGCGACAGCGTGGACGTGAACCGTATGTGCAGTTGACGGACTTAGAGCGAGGGCGTATAGTGGGCATGCGGGAGGCCGGGTGGACGTACCGCCGAATTGCTCAACACGTGGGGCGTGAGGTCTCCACAGTACATCGATGTTTTCGCCAGTGGTCGGCGGAAGGTGCACGTGCCCGTCGACCTGGGACCGGACCGCAGCGACGCACGGATGCTCGCCAAGACCGTAGGATCCTACGCAGTGCCGTAGGGGACCGCACCGCCACTTCCCAGCAAATTAGGGACACTGTTGCTCCTGGGGTATCGGCGAGGACCATTCGGAACCGTCTCCATGAAGCTGGGCTACGGTCCCGCACACCGTTAGGCCGTCTTCCGCTCACGCCCCAACATCGTGCAGCCCGCCTCCAGTGGTGTCGCGACAGGCGTGAATGGAGCGATGAGAGTCGCTTCTGCCTTGGTGCCAATGATGGTCGTATGCGTGTTTGGCGCCGTGCAGGTGAGCGCCACAATCAGGACTGCATACGACCGAGGCACACAGGGCCAACACCCGGCATCATGGTGTGGGGAGCGATCTCCTATACTGGCCGTACACCACTGGTGATCGTCGAGGGGACACTGAATAGTGCACGGTACATCCAAACCGTCATCGAACCCATCGTTCCTAGACCGGCAAGGGAACTTGTTGTTCCAACAGGACAATGCACGCCCGCATGTATCCCGTGCCACCCAACGTGCTCTAGAAGGTGTAAGTCAACTACCCTGGCCAGCAAGATCTCCGGATCTGTCCCCCATTGAGCATGTTTGGGACTGGATGAAGCGTCGTCTCACGCGGTCTGCACGTCCAGCACGAACGCTGGTCCAACTGAGGCGCCAGGTGGAAATGGCATGGCAAGCCGTTCCACAGGACTACATCCAGCATCTCTACGATCGTCTCCATGGGAGAATAGCAGCCTGCATTGCTGCGAAAGGTGGATATACACTGTACTAGTGCCGACATTGTGCATGCTCTGTTGCCTGTGTCTATGTGCCTGTGGTTCTGTCAGTGTGATCATGTGATGTATCTGACCCCAGGAATGTGTCAATAAAGTCCCCCTTCCTGGGACAATGAATTCACGGTGTTCTTTGGGATCGTTGGTTCTACTTTGCGAATGTTAATTTATGCTAATTTTGCGATTTATTATGATTTTGATTTTAATTTTACTGAAATTTAATCTTTCTTTCGTAGATTGCTAAAAATTCAAGTCTTAGATTCCTGATTTAATTACGTGTTATTGTCCTAATAATAGTGATAAATGGAACTTCGTTCGCTTATTCACTTTGGGACTTGGGGGGAAATCTTTGGGGTATTGGGAGCTAATTTTTGATTTTCATTTCTCGTCCGAGGAAGTGGCATTACAGCCACCAACAAGTTTTCTCTGTGCACAGTTGGCGCGCTGTGCAGTAGACGAGTGCTCTGCACATGCACAGCCTAATGGTAGTTCCACCGGCAGGCAACTTGGCGATGCTAGTGGCATGTACTGGCATGCGCTATCTTATGCGCGCCATTAGCCAGCTGGCTTCCACAGCAAATGGAACTGTCAGTACTTCCGCACCGTGTAGGGTGTGCTACGATTTTACTGTACGTGCAGTCGGGAAAAATGACTCATTTAGTGGTTAGCGAGTGGTATGTAGACAATCTTTCTACACACGACCGGTATTTAGTATCATTTTTAACACTGATTTTTGTGTCCAATCGCTCAGTGCAAGTGATCACGAAAAAAAAAAAAATTGTCAGTCAGTTCCTGCCTGTAGGACAAAAACTTACAATCTGTATGGACCAGCTGACCTGTACTAACTTTGTGGTGACTGTTTCTGCATTCCTGTTGGCTAATGCTGAATCAACAAACCTATATAAAACCCACCCCCATCCCCAGTCGTCCTCATTCTGCTGTCCTCTGTGGCTGCATCGGGTTGTCTGTGTGTTTATTGGCGTTTCTAGGCATCGTTTGGTTGCTCCTGTGCTGTTCTTCTGTCTTTGTTAATGAGCTATTGCAAGATGAAGCGATCAGCAACAGCAAACAACAACAGTGCCAGTAGAAAATGCCCTAGGCAAGGAGAATTATCTGGTAAGCACATATTTAAATCGATAACTGTAACTTTTTCCTCGCAATTATTTCACTAAGACTTTTGTAGTATTGAATACATATCTTCCTCTTATTGTTTCTGCAAATGTCCATGAATGTGGACCAGCTGTAAGCTGAGAGGCAGCAGTAGCAGCAGCAGCAATGTCAGCAGCAGCATCAGCGTCATAAGTACATTTTTTTTCTCCCTAGTAGTGTTTGTATACGTAATATGTTGCTGAAACATTCATTCGTGATAAAAAATTTCATCATAGTGCTGTGTATACGTAATATGTTGTTGTTTGAGGTAATTTTTTCATAGTTTCGTATGTGTACTTTTTTTTCGTCAAACCAAGAAGCAGTCTTGACCGGATAACTTTTTTAATGTGGTGACCGGTTTCGATCTTTTTATATCATCTTCAAACCTACAATGAACAGGAATTGATATGACCATGTAAAGAACGAAATCACATATTCATAAAACAGTAAATAATACTGATATACCATGAATGTCTGCCGGAGGCGGTGGCGCACTTCAACCCTCTTGCTTGTGGCTGGTATTGTACTGCAACGTGAAGACAACCAGCCGCTAATTACGTAGACTACTGGCCATTAAAATTGCTACACCACGAAGATGAAGTGCTAAAGACGCGAAATTTAACCGACAGGAAGAAGATGCTGTGATATGCAAATGATTAGCTTTTCAGAGCATTCACATAAGGTTGGCACCGGTGGCGACACCTATAAAGTGCTGACATGAGGAAAGTTTCCAACCGATTTCTCATACACAAACAGCAGTTGACCGGCGTTGCCTGGTGAAACGTTGTTGTGATGCCTCGTGTAAGGAGGAGAAATGCGTACCATCACGTTTCCGACTTTGATAAAGGTCGGATTGTAGCCTATCGCGATTGCGTTTTATCGTATTGCGACATTGCTGCTCGCGCTGGTCGAGATCCAATGACTGTTAGCAGAACATGGAATCTGTGGGTTCAGTAGGGTAATACGGAACGCCGTGCTCGATCCCAACGGCCTCGTATCACTAGTAGTCGAGATGACAGGCATCTTATCCGCATGGCTGTAACGGATCATGCAGCCACTTCTCGATCCATGAGTCAACAAATGGGGACGTTTGCAAGACAACATGAGGACTATCAGCTCGGAGACCATGGCTGCGGTTACCCTTGACGCTGCATCACAGACAGGAGCACCTGCGTTGGTGTACTCAACGACGAACCTGGGTGCACGAATGGCAAAACGTCATTTTGTCGGATGAATCTAGGTTCTGTTTACAGCATCATGATGATCGCATCCGTGTTTGGCGACATTGCAGTGAACCCACATTGGAAGCGTGTATTCGTCATCGCCATACTGGCGTACCACCCAGCGTGATGGTATGGGGTGCCATTGGTTACACGTCTCGGTCACCTCTTGTTCGCACTGACGGCACTTTGAACAGAGGACGTTACATTTCAGATGTGTTACGACCCGTGGCTCTAACCTTCATTCGATCCCTGCGAAACCCTACATTTCAGCAGGATAATGCACGACCGCATGTTGCAGGTTCTGTATGGGCCTTTCTGGATACAGAAAACGTTCGACTGCTGCCCTGGCCAGCACATTCTCCAGATCTCTCACCAATTGAAAACGTCTGGTCAATGGTGGCCGAGCAACTGGCTCGTCACAATACGCCAGTCACTGCTCTTGATGAACTGTGGTATTGTGTTGAAGCTGCATGGGCAGCTGTACCTGTACACGCCATCCAAGCTCTGTTTAACTCAATGGCCAGGCGTATCAAGGCCATTGTTACGGCTAGAGGTGGTTGTTCTGGGCACTGATTTCTCAGGGTCTACGCAGCCAGATTGCGTGAAAATGTAATCACATGTCAGTTGTAGTATAATATATTTGTCTAATGAATACCCGATTATCATCTGCATTTCTTCTTGGTGTAGGAATTCTAATGGCCAGTAGTGTAGTCATGCTCAAAAGTATCCGAACGACCTGAATTGCATTTCGCCTGATTCGCATGCAACCCACATAACGCAGCTGTCTAGCAGGTCCTCTAATCGCTCCTTGGTACAGTCGTTTGACTATTGAAAATGGCCCCAACAAGTCACCACAAGAAAACTCGGCTCTGTATCGCAGTAACTCAAGATGTAAAGTAATACCACGACACTACAAATATCAGGGAACACCTTATCACTGATAAGACTGTCCTTAAGGCTTGTAAGCTCACATTTATTGCAATACATGACATACCTGAAATGTTTCCACTCTCATTATTACGTCGGTTAGGTAATGCACGTAGTAGGTTCGTCGTATTCATGATTTCCTCTTCAAAGTAACATACCGTACTTGTTATTTAACACAAATGACATTAAAATTTTTAAGTTATTCACTAGCAGCTAGTTGAGAATATGTATGAACTTCAAATGACACGACGAACCGTCTAGTTCTGCATTTGGATTCAAACCCAGGTCATGCAGACTAAGATTTAGTGACTGAGGGAAACTAACAGTCATTCCTGACTAGGCATACAGAGGGTGATATACCTCGATTTTAGACAGTATCAGTTAGCAAATATCAACTTTAAATTAGACAACGTAAACACTATTAATAGACGCAAATTCCTACCCAGCATCTAATGTCCCTGTTAACGAACTACAAGAGATGTTAAATATTGCATCTTCACAAGTAACGTGCTTGAAATGCCCTGAGGTAAAGCTTTGTGTTGGACAGGGATTCGAACCCAGACCTAATCGGACTGTTATCGAAGCACAATCGACTGTGACATTTCGGATTTTCTCGGCAGTAGCTAGATGTTTTAACTGAAATGACGAGACGAAACATCAATTTTTTCCTTCCCAGGACTCCAACCCGAAACCAACGCTGTTATATTCTAGAGAAAACGAACGTTAAATATGGGTTTGTTACATCAGCAGCGACATGTGAGCATGTTTGAACTAGAAGTAATATGACGAAGACTTCAGTGCTGACTCGGAATCGAACCCCACACATACCGTTGATGACTACACACAAAGAGACGTCAGCTACAGAATTTCTCTCCACCAGCAGCTCGGAATAACATCCTTGAACTTACGGTGATCTCTGAAATAGTTCTGGGTCTCACTGGGAGTCAAAAAGTCAGATATCGTTAGTGTTGACAACAAATGAAAAGGCATTAAAAATTAAAATTATTATCCACCAGCAGATAGGTGTTCTCATGCTAGAGTTTGATAATACATAATGAAAACTTTAGTGCTGGGCCAGCATTCGAACCCATTCACGCGCAAAATGCGGAGATGTTGAGGAATCTGCAGTTTTGAACAAACAACAAATTGTAGTCGAGCTGTATTGTTACGAAGGGATCAAATTCCGCGTTAGCGGCGGACTGAGTTGCATTCAGAGTTCAGAACCAATTTTATCGACATACAGAAGCTCAGATAAAAGATGGAATAGGAGTCCTGTGACCCTACATAGCGTTTGTTTCGACACTAGAAATAAATAACCAGTATAAGAAAGGTTACTGGTGATAGAGTTCCCACATTTCGCCACTCCTCACTTTATTGCCGTTCAACCTAACGTCTACTTGGTAGAGAAGGAATATCATGTTTAATGTGAATTTCAGACCACAATTCCATTATAGAATGTGTCCCTCTCTATTAAAAGTCATTGGCAGAAGTTGGAATCGAACCCAGACCATCATCACAGGATCCTATCATCAATGCAACAGACCGCTAAATAATCTTCTATATGACTCATTTTACTATCAATACAGCATTGTGGCACACTTGATGAGAATTCTGACACACAGGCTCCCAGTAGTGGTTTGCAGCATTTCTTGGTTGACCGAATAGTTATGGGGTAGCTGCCTCGGCTACCCAGTGCATACATTCGACTCTATTTTGTAATCACCGAAATAAAGTCATGTAAGTGGTACCTACACAGAACTGCCAACAGTGTAGGATGCAGAAAATAAAATAGGAAGTTCTCCTTTCCATTTGAGCTACTCTATTGCGTTATCTGTTTGTTGAAAAGTCCTGTAGTGCAAAAGAAAAGCTGTAACCGTCTGGCTCTCAGAAGTCTAGACCCGGCCATATGCATTATCTCACAGAACTGTGGAATGTGGAAGTTCTGGAGGAACTGTTGTTGACTTCTGGAACAACCACCTAGCTAGATGACAGTATTTTCTACATTAGCTGTCGTCTGGTAGTGGCATTTTATTCTCCTTCAAACCTCTTTTGACAGCTTTAACTCAGAACAAGTTTTCTGCATGCATGTAATCAATATACTGCATGTGCAATGTCAGACTGTAACACATAACATCAGAAAACTAGGATACATCCATGATGATTAATTTCTCTCTCGTGTTTAGTATTGTTTTAACAACACTAAAAGAAACCTTACGAAAATTGTGCACTGTATTATGAGAAATGAAATAAAACTACCCACGATATCCTTATGACGAATGTCTGTTTTGATAAAACTGAGTACCTGTACACAGGCGTGCCTCTATCGGCACGAATTAGTAAAATACTACTCACTTAGATTTCGATTGGGTCTGTGTTTAAATGGTATGCTGTGTCATACACAAGAGACCCAAAATTTGCTTGTCAGCAGCGGAACGAGGCGTTACCTGTTGTGCAGCACTGTTAGTTTTTCACCATTGCACTATGAGCTGAAAGTATTTTCTTGCGATTTCCTTATCGATGTTTGATCTGACTGCTTGTAGCTCTTTCACAGAAGGGATAAAAATGTTACGTTCAGCGAGACTGGAACCGCGAACCATAACAGCCGCTTTTTCAGAGGTCAGCACATCACCACAGAGCTAGCAAAAAGGTATGTGTTGTGCATTC
Organism: Schistocerca cancellata; assembly: GCF_023864275.1. Taxonomy (NCBI): domain Eukaryota; kingdom Metazoa; phylum Arthropoda; class Insecta; order Orthoptera; family Acrididae; genus Schistocerca; species Schistocerca cancellata. The sequence goes on from NC_064627.1 coordinate 54,117,397, forward strand.
CTCTTACGAGGCCAGTAGTGGTTAGAACTCGTAAACCGCTATTTAAATGACGAGTTTAGTTGTGATTTACACATGCAACCACTTTCCTGGGCTGAAAACCGTAAGTTTACAACCTTTCGTTACACTTCAAGCGATAATAACTCAGATTATTCAATGGAAATGACAGGTAAAATCAAGTGAAGTTTGAGGCTTAATTCCGTGCACACCAGAAGTAACTCGTCGATCACAGAGTTGCCAAATATACCTTGCCTTGTTGCCAAATCTCAGTTACAGTACTAGCAGGAAGAAGACGAACCGATGTGATCCTACGGCGGGCTAGGAAGTGACCATAGCTGGCCTCTCAAAGACGCGGCTGCTACGGCCTGGAATACGTAATGCGTCTGATTCGCATTTCTGCAACTGGTTTTAGGAACTGGAGCGTAGTTACTAATAATACTCAGAACTGACTGCAAACTAAGCATCATAAATCAGTGACTTCCTTAGTTGTTTTTATATTTCTTTCGTAAGTGTACTCAAAACTAAGAAACTCATTCACGGACGTTTTCGTGCCTCGCCGATAGTCTAGCACACCAAACAAACAAAAGTAAAAAAGAAATGTGCGTGTGTGTGTGTGTGTGTGTGTGTGTGTGTGTGTGTGTGTGTGTGTGTGTGTGTGTGTGTATACACTGGGTAGCCGAGGCAGCTATTCCATAGTGATTCGGTCAACCAAGAAATGCTGCAAACCACTACTGGGAGCCTGTGTGTCAGAATTCTCATCAAGTGTGCCACAATGCTGTATTGATAGTAAAATGAGTCAAATAGAAGATGATTTAGTGGTCTGTTGCATTGATGATAGGATCGTGTGATGATGGTCTGGGTTCGATTCCAACTTCTGCCAATGATTTTTAATAGGGAGGGACACATTCTATTCTCTTCCGGCTACGCCAGGTGAAGAAGGTATAATGGAATTGTGCTCTGAAATTCACATTAAACATGATATTCCTTCTCTACCAAGTAGACGTTAGGTTGAACGGCAATAAAGTGAGAAGTGGCGAAATGTGGGAATTGTATCACCAGTAACCTTTCTTCTACTGGTTATTTATTTCTAGTGTCGAAACAAACGCTATGTAGGGTCACAGGACTCCTATTACATCTTTTATTTGAGCTTCTGTATGTCGATAAATTTGGTTCTGAACTCTGAATGCAACTCAGTCCGCCCTTAACGCGGAATTTGATCCCTTTGTAACAATACAGCTCGACTACAATTTGTTGTTTGTTCAGAACTGCAGATTCCTCAACATCTCCGCATATTGTGCGTGAATGGGTTCGAATGCTGGCCCAGCACTAAAGTTTTCATTATGTATTATCAAACTCTAGCATGAGAACACCTATCTGCTGGTGGATAATAATTTTAATGTTTAATGCCTTTTCATTTGTTGTCAACACTAACGATATCTGACGTTTTTGACCCCCAGTGAGACACAGAACTATTTGAGAGATCACTGTAAGTTCAAGGATGTTATTCCGAGCTGCTGGTGGAGAGAAATTCTGTAGCTGACGTCTCTTCGTGTGTAGTCATCAAAGGTATGTGTGGGGTTCGATTCCCAGTCAGCACTGAAGTCTTCGTCATATTACTTCTAGTTCAAACATGCTCACATGTCGCTGCTGATGTAAAAAACCCATATTTAACGTTCGTTTTCTCTAGAATATAACAGCGTTGGTTTCGGGTTGGAGTCCTGGGAAGGAAAAAATTGATGTTTCGTCTTGTCATTTCAGTTAAAACATCTAGCTACTGCCGAGAAAATCCGATATGTCACAGTTGATCGTGATTCGATAAGAGTCCGATTAGGAACTGAGTTCGAATCCCTGTCCAACACAAAGCTTTACCTCACGGCGTTTCAAGTACGTTACTTGTGAAGATGCAATATTTAACATCTCTTGTAGTTCGTTAACAGGGACAATAGATGCTGGGTAGGAATTTGCGTCCATTAATAATGTTTACGTTATCTAATTTAAAGTTGATATTTGCTAACTGATACTGTCTAAAATCGAAGTATATCATTCTCTGTATGCCTAGTCAGAAATGACTGTTAGTTTCCCTCAGTCACTAAATCTTAGTCTGCATGACCTGGGTTTGAATCCAAATGCAGAACGAGACGGTTCGTCGTGTCATTTGAAGTTCATACATATTCTCAACTAGCTGCTCGTAAATAACTTAAATTTTTAAAGTCATTTTGTGTTAAATAACAAGTACGGTATGTTACTTTGCAGAGGAAATCATGAATACGACGAACTTACTACAGGCATTACCTATCCGACGTAATAATGAGAGTGGAAACATTTCAGGTATGTCATTTATTGCAATAAATGTGAGCTTACAAGCCTTAAGGACAGTCTTATCTGTGATAAGGTGTTCCCTGATATTTGTAGTATCGTGGTATTACTTTACATCTTGAGTTACTGCGATACAGAGCCGAGTTTTTTAGTGTTGACTTGTTGGGGCCATTTTCAATTGTCAAACGACTGTACCAAGGAGCGATTAGACGACCTGCTAGACAGCTGCGTTATGTGGGTTGCATGTGATTCAGGCGAAATGCAATTCAGGTCGTTCGGATACTTTTGAGCCCGACTGTACATGAAGCCCCGCCCACCGTATCCGGCATAATGTCATGGATAGCGAGTCACGTAAGTTGCATTTCTGCCGCTTGAGAAAGTTACGTGGTAGAGACTGTAATTATAGCTCTTAAAATATTGTGTAATAAGGTAATTACTGTGACCCAAACGGTGTTGCCCTCTGTCATGTACTGTTATCGATCAAAGCAAAGATGATGGCAAGGACGCCACTCCAGCAACCATGACTACCAACTCGTCTTACAAGGGCCAAGGAGACTACCTGTGGAGAAAGCATCCTGGTAGCTCTCAGGTTGCCAGGGAGACCCAACGAAGGTCGATCAGTACATGATATGAGTAAATGATATGCACATGAGTTACTGTTACCATTAAAATTTTCATTAAAAGACATCTCGTGAAAATCACATCAAAAATGTTACGTCTGATATACGATATCAGTAGTGGAATGTTACAGAAATTTTATAAAGTAAGAGCTACATTACCGTTACTGTCGTTGGTATGCATAGAATTTAACGTGATGGCCATCATGAGCGTAAAATTAATGACATTGTGCCAATAAAGAACAGATAAAACCAATGTCTGGACGGTCACGTCATGGCCGGATGAAATAATGTCTACGATAAGCATAATGTTACATTGCGATATAGTGTTAACAAATATACCAATAACCGCCGGCATAGCAGGATAGGATGAAAAGCATCTCTTGTCAAACAGTAAAACACATAAAAGTGGCATACAGCGTATATATAAGGCATCCCTTGTCAAACAGTAAAACACAGATAAGTGACATATGGCAAGAAAATGGATTCGTGCACACACGCACTTAATACAGCGTAATATGTTGTATATCAACGATTACATGTAAATATAGTACTAAAAATATAAAGCATGATAATGTGATACCAAACATATTGAAGAACACAGGCAAATTCGTCTACGTAAAGTCTGTCCATATGATATAATAAAATACAAGATATAAACAAATGTGGTAAGCAGTAGCAACTTACGTGATTGGATATCCATGACGTTATGCCGGAGATGGTGGGCGGGGCTTCGTGTATTTAATTAGCGGCTGGTATTCTTCACGTTGCAGTACACCACGGGCCACAAGCAAGAGGGTTGCCATGCGCCACCCCCTCCAGCTGACATTCATGGTATATCAGCGTTATTTACTGTTTCATGAATATGTGATTTCGTTCTTTATATGTTCATATCAATTTCTGTTTATTGTGGGTCTGAAGATGTTCTTATAAAACGATCGAAACTGGTCACCACATTAAAAAAATTATGCGATCGAGACTGCTTCCAATTTTTTTTTATAATAATTACAGGTCGCTGTTTTCCTATGTAAGAACTATGCTCTTTAAAACGTTAAACGCAATATGTTGCTGTTGTATGTGATTTCGGCGACCTTGATCGATGGATGCACAGTGGCTCAGGCGTGGATGATGAGATGCTACAATGTGTGGAGGAGATGAAGAGGGATCTGCGTCAGTTAGAGGAGATGCTAGAGGTGGTGGTGACGTCATCATCTTTGAGTCAGAGCAATACAGGTAATATTTATACATGCTCATGCTTCTTATACATACACTGTATTAGTATTCTTTTTTTGCAGAAGCAGCAGCAAGCAATGTCTATAACATTATACTTATTTTTTTCTTCTTCTTCTTGCACCTGGTGTCTTACCGCAGTACACTGTGGTGTGGGTGCGTGCAGCGGCAAAGAAACAGCCATACAGACATAGTCCTCTGTGGAATGCACAGCTATGTAAGACGCCACTGGGATGAGAAGCCACCACTTCCGCCGTAGCTGATCCCACCACTCTGTTGTCCCAGGGCCACTCTCCCTGTGGTAACTGGCTCAGGGCTCTGGCAAAAACCATCTCCACATTCGAGCTGCTCACACTGGGGCAATGCATCATCTAATCTCTCACATTCTCACCCGAACCACCAGGTCTGTACAACTTGTTGCTCCTCCACACGACTGACATCAACAGCATTGTCGTCAACCAATTGTAATTACAGTAATAGTAGTAATCCTGTGGATAGTGGAAGCGTCCTCTCCCACCCTTTCAGTGAACAGCATTAAATCAGTAACACTGTTCCACAATTAAATTACAAAGTGACTCCCTGTTCTGCGTGTGAAAATAAAGTAATTCACAACTGAAGCGATATTTTCAACCTCTGCTATAATGCTCAGTTGTGGATGTTCTGCCAACAGGATTGTTTGTACAAAGTGATTGTGGATGCATTTCAGGAGCAGATCTCTTTCATTGTGAATCCAACAGAGGGGTTCAAGGACCTAGCACGATTTCTCAAAGTATGCCTCCCCATTTTGGAAACAGAGCTCCTCAAAGTCATTAATGATCCACAGTATCCCACCGTTAAATGCAGCACTTTGCTGTGCATCGATCTGCCACACCCCTCCAAACTAGACAACGGTGGTGTTGGTAAGACAAGCCTAAACTATCTTTGAGGGGAAAAGGGCGTCTTATCATGGAGTATCTCGATCGCTGAATGGTTCGAAAAATCCAACTTGAGTGCTATACAGACATGGTTTTCTGAGATGGAAGTTCGAGGATCAGCTAAAGCACTCAGCCAAATTCTACACCTCGATATCCATATGCATGTCTACGATCCTGTAAATGCGGATTCCAGCTATATCAAGCTTCCTGATGATATAGTACCAAGCTGGTATATAATTATGTCAGAAATGAGCATGATGAGGCTTGTTTTGCATGTCGAATCCTGAATCCCGAGAGAAATATTAAACACAGTGCAAAGCATTTAGGTAGGTACTAAATGCATAAAGACACTACCCCTTTGGGATATAACTTTGACAGTATCAAGTTCCCTGTCAAGGTCCAGGACATGCCTAGATTTAAGGCACACAACACTGGTATATCGGTTAATGCTTATGACATGGAGAAACGTAAGTCAGATGAGCAGAACAGGCATATTGTTGTTGGAGTTCTCCATTTACGCGATTTTGCTTGTGAGGTAAGCTGCATGTGAACATGTTACTAATCTCCCGAATCCTATACTCCCAACTGAGGAAACACATCTGTTAGAAGCATAATTGCTTTATTTTGAAGACAGATGCACACTCGTTTAGAAAGAAAGTCAGTCAGGTCCAGCTCTCGGCTGGTACATATCTACAGAGCAGCAATTTAAGTGTTTATCTTTTTATGTCTTTTGCTCCTACTATATTTCTAAAATTACGTGCGTTTTTCCGTTTGAGAGGTATAAGGTCGCATTTTGTAAGTGTAAATTTGGACAGTCATCATTTCTTTTGCAGAGCCAGCTACATAGCTCATTGAGACTTTAGCATCTATTGGTGACATATTAGGAGTGTAACAAGTTGCATATCTAGTATTTGTCTGCTTTTATAATTTACTTTTTCAGTTAGTCTTAGTTTACTATTTCAGTCTTGCTAGGATGGGAGGTAAAAAGACGAGGGCTAGTAGAAATCCTTGGGTAACAGAAGAAATATTGAATGTAATTGATGAAAGGAGAAAATATAAAAATGCAGTACATGAAGCATGCAAAAAGGAATACAAACGTCTCAAAAATGAGATCGACAGGAAGTGCAAAATGGCTAAGCAGGGATGGCTAGAGGACAAATGTAAGGATGTAGAGGCTTATCTGACTAGGGGTAAGATAGATACTGTCTACAGGAAAATTAAAGAGACCTTTGGAGGTAAGAGAACCACTTGTATGAACATCAAGAGCTCAGATGGAAACCCAGTTCTAAGCAAAGAAGGAAAAGCAGAAAGGTGGAAGGAGTATATAGAAGGTCTATACAAGGGCGATGTACTTGAGGACAATATTATGGAAATGGAAGAGGATGTAGATGAAGATAAAATGGGAGATACGATACTGCGTGAAGAGTTTGACAGAGCACTGAAAGACCTGAGTCGAAACAAGGCCCCGGGTGTAGACAACATTCCATTAGAACTACTGACAGCCTTGGGAGAGCCAGTCCTGACAAAACTCTACCATCTGGTGAGCAAGATGTATGAGACAGGCGAAATACCCTCAGACTTCAAGAAGAATAAAATAATTCCAGCCCCGAAGTAAGCAGGTGTTGACAGATGTGAAAACTGCCGAACTATCAGTTTAATAAGTCACGGCTGCAAAATGCTAATGCGAGTTCTTTACAGACGAATGGAAAAACTGGTCGAAGCCGACCTCGGGGAAGATCAGTTTGGATTCCGTAGAAATACTGGAACACGTGAGGCAATACTGACCTTACGACTTATCTTAGAAGAAAGATTAAGGAAAGGCAAACCTACGTTTCTAGCATTTGTAGACTTAGAGAAAGCTTTGGACAATGTTGACTGGAATACACTCTTTCAAATTCTAAAGGTGGCAGGGGTAAAATACAGGGAGCGAAAGGCTATTTACAATTTGTACAGAAAGCAGATGGCAGTTATAAGAGTCGAGGGACATGAAAGGGAAGCAGTAGTTGGGAAGGGAGTAAGACAGGGTTGTAGCCTCTCACCGATGTTATTCAATCTGTATATTGAGCAAGCAGTAAAGGAAACAAAACAAAAATTCGGAGTAGGCACTAAAATCCATGGAGAAGAAATAAAAACTTTGAGGTTCGCCGATGACATTGTAATTCTGTCAGAGACAGCAAAGGACTTGGAAGAGCAGCTGAACGGAATGGATGATGTCTTGAAGGGAGGATATAAGATGAACACCAACAAAAGCAAAACGAGGATAATGGAATGTAGTCGAATTAAGTCGGGTGATGTTGAGGGTATTAGATTAGGAAATGAGACACTTAAAGTAGTAAAGGAGTTTTGCTATTTGGGGAGCAAAATAACTGATGATGGTCGAAGTAGAGAGGATATAAAATGTAGACTGGCAATGGCAATGAAAGCGTTTCTGAAGAAGAGAAATTTGTTAACATCGAGTATAGATTTAAGTGTCAGGAAGTCATTTCTGAAAGTATTTGTATGGAGTGTAGCCATGTATGGAAATGAAACACTTAAAGTAGTAAAGGAGTTTTGCTATTTGGGGAGCAAAATAACTGATGATGGTCGAAGTAGAGAGGATATAAAATGTAGACTGGCAATGGCAAGGAAAGCGTTTCAGAAGAAGAGAAATTTGTTAACATCGAGTATAGATTTAAGTGTCAGGAAGTCGTTTCTGAAAGTATTTGTATGGAGTGTAGCCATGTATGGAAATGAAACATGGATGATAAATAGTTTGGACAAGAAGAGAATTGAAGCTTTTCAGATGTGGTGCTACAGAAGAATGCTGAAGATTAGATGGGTAGATAACATAACTAATGATGAGGTACTGAATAGGACTGGGGAGAAGAGAAGTTTGTGGCACAACTTGACTAGAAGAAGGGATCGGTTGGTAGGACATGTTCTGAGGCATCAAGGGATCGCCAATTTAGTATTGGAGGGCAGCTTGGAGGGTAAAAATTGTAGAGGAAGACCAAGAGATGAATACACTAAACAGATTCAGAAGGATGTAGGTTGCAATAGTTACTGGGAGATGAAGAAGCTTGCACAGGATAGAGTAGCATGGAGAGCTGCATCAAACCAGTCTCAGGACTGAAGACCACAACAACAACAGGATGGGAACGATGTGTGCGTGCTGTATTTAAATGTGTGTTAATTTCTGAGGGACCAAACTGCTTAGGTCATCGGTTCTTAGATTAACACACTACTTAAACTAACTTATGCTAAGAAAAACACACACATCCATGCCCGTGGGGGGACTGTGCAGTCAGCGGCATGGCGCCTCTAACTGCGCGGCCACTCTGCACGGCTGTGCATGCTGTATATGGATGCAGAAGGAGCGGGCCACAGTCAGCAAACAGCTGAATGCGCTTTGGTTATGGTCAATCACCTTCAGGCTGCTGCCTCGAGGTGTAGCGGTGGTGGAGAAACTGGAGCATTGCATAGGACACCTCAGGGGTCAGTTGTTGTGCCCACGGGATCTGCTACTGAGGCACCTCCCAGTGCACCCAACATGTTGGAACTGCTCACTCCGCAGAGTGAATTGTGGTTGGTAGCGTGTGTGTGTTCTGAAGGTGGACGGGCAATGTGGAGGCCATTCTCTAGCCTTGCCTATTCACCCTGTGAGAGTATAGGTGGCTGTTCCTTCAGCAGTGCCCGATGAGGTACATGTGGGGAGGTGTTTACTAGTTATCGGGAGCTATATAAGGAGCTCCAACGTTAGGCAGGTAACGTTCAGGGCTTGAGTGAAAGCTAGTGCACACTCGGTATATCTGCCAGGAGACCTCATCAGATATAAGGAGGTGGCCTAGCCTACAGCTATCGAGCTTTCAGAGTGTAGTTGTCTGTAAGTTGCCGCCCACATCGGCACCAACAATGCCTGTTACATGGGTTCTGAGGCCATCCTCAGTTCATACAGATGGCTGGCGGAAATGGTGAAGACTGGAAGCCTGACGCATGGGATGCAAGAAGACCTCGCAACCTGCAGCATTGTTCCCATAGTTGCTTAGTTCCCTTTGGCTTGGAACCGAGTGGAGCGTCTCTGCTAAAGGATTCGTCAACTCTGTGACGGTCTTGGCTGCAGATTTCTAGACCTGCGTTATCAGGTCAGGGGTACACTACATAAAGGAAACAGCTACTTGGGTAGCAGAGTACTTGCGGAGTGCACGTGACAGTTTTTCAGGCTAGGTATCTGGTGAACACTCGCCAACTGATACGCAGAAAGGGAAGTCATCAACGTTCAGAGTAAAGACACTTCGACTGTCACAATTTTACCAGTAAATTGTCGAAGTATTCGTAAGGAAGTTCGAAAATTTACTGCCCTCCAGGAAGCTCAAATTACCCTCTGGACCGAGAGCTGGCTGAAACCTGCAGTGGAAAACTCTGAGCTACTGTATTTAGCAAGTCATGGGCCGTATGACTGCAGTTGACAAAAATACTGTGTCTACGGAGATCGATTTGAGTGTGACAGAGAAGTTATCTAGTCGCGTAGAACAGATTTAGGTAAAACCAGGTTAACATTTGGGTGTTTTTACCGGCCACCAAATTCTGCTTTGACAGTTCCAGAGTCATTCAAAGAATGTCTATGGGCAGTAACGCGTAAATATCCAGATGATGCATTGCTTGCTGGAGGCGATTTTATCCTACCGAGTACAGACTGGGATGTCTATGGATTTATTGCTGGTAGTAGACAGTCATTAGAAGAACTGGCAGCCCATACGCAAAAGAAGTATCTTAGACGTTGTAGCTACAAATAGGCAGGAGCTTATCGACAACGTCCTGGTGGATGACATCGGAAGTTCACTGAGGCTTTTTGCAGATGATGCTGTGGTGTATCGAGAGGTTGTAACAATGGAAAATTGTACTGAAATGCAGGAGGATCTGCAGCGAATTGACGCATGGTGCAGGGAATGGCAATTGAATCTCAATGCAGACAAGTGTAATGTGCTGCGAATACATAGAAAGAAAGATCCTTCATCATTTAGCTACAAAATAGCAGGTCAGCAACTGGAAGCAGTTAATACCATAAATTATTTGGGAGTACGCATTAGGAGTGATTTAAAATGGAATGATCATATAATGTTGATCGTCGATAAAGCAGATGCCAGACTGAGATTCATTGGAAGAATCCTAAGGAAATGCAATCCGAAAACAAAGGAAGTAGGTTACAGTACGCTTGTTCGCCCACTGCTTGAATACTGCTCAGCAGTGTGGGATCCGTACCAGATAGGGTTGATAGAAGAGATAGAGAAGATCCAACGGAGAGCAGCGCGCTTCGTTACAGGATCATTTAGTAATCGCGAAAGCGTTACGGAGATGATAGATAAACTCCAGTGGAAGACTCTGCAGGAGAGACGCTCAGTAGCTCGGTACGGGCTTTTGTCAAAGTTTCGAGAACATACCTTCACCGAAGAGTCAAGCAGTATATTGCTCCCTCCTACGTTTATCTCGCGAAGAGACCATGAGGATAAAGTCAGAGAGATTAGAGCCCACACAGAGGCATACCGACAATCCTTCTTTCCACGAACAATACGAGACTGGAATAGAAGGGAGAACCGATAGAGGTACTGAAGGTACTCTCCGCCAAACACCGTCAGGTGGCTTGCGGAGTATGGATGTAGATGTAGATGTAGATGTAGAACATCAGTGTAGAAACGAAGATCAGCGATAATCATATCATTATAGCCACTATGGTTATAAAAGGCAATAAATCAGCCAAGAAGGCAGGAGATTATTTTTACTAGAAAGAACAGATAAGCGGTTGTTGGGATCTCACTTAGATAATGAGCTGACATTCCTTAGTTCCAAGAGTCCAAAGCTCGTGGTCTAGTGGCTAGCGTTGCTGCCTCTGGATTACGGGGTCCCAGATTCGATTCCGGGCCGGGTTGGGGATCTTCTCTGCCCAGGGACTGGATGTTTGTGTTGTCCTCATGATTTCATCATCATCATCATCATCTGTGACAGTGGATATATTGGACTTCGTATGGGCACTGATGACCGCGCAGTTGAGCACCCCACAAATCACCACTAGTTCCAGGGAGGTGGATGTAGAGGAATTATGGGCAAAGTTTAAGGAAAGTCGCGGCCTAGAAAATTATGTGCCTAGTAAGTACGATTCGGTAATTGCTGTGGAACAGGAAAGAAAATGAGTAGTAGTAGCCTTCACCATGAGCCGTAAGGTGGACTGTGGTTTATCGATGTAGATAGAGATGCAAATGTAGGTGTCTCAATGCCTTTTCAACACTCTAGTTTATAGCAAAGCATCTAGTAGATTGCTCTTCATGATTTAAATAAGACACTGAGGGCTTCCGTGATGTGTGAGTTCGAAAAGAACTTTTTTAAAATTAATGAACAATTCAATTTTCGGCAAAACAATGGAGAATTTGAGAGAACACTATGATATTATGATTAGAACCGAATGGCGTGTACGTTATGGAATACGAAAATGTATCGCCAATCCCAATTTAAAACGCATCACACTATTCATTGAGAACTTTGTTGCTGTGGAGATGTCGAAGGTTGCAGCAAAGTTCACGAAACCTATCTCTGTGGAGATGTGCTTACCAAACCTATTCAAATTCCACTTGTATCGCTTTCATTATCAGTTTGTTGACTCTTGTATTGTTACTCCTAAGTTACTTTGTATGGATACGGTTAACTTCATCTACTGGGTGAGGAACTGCTATCCATATCAAGTAATGAGGTGCCGTGGTGAAGAATTCGACAAGTCTTCATACACTGCCAATAATACTTACGGTATTGATCCAACAGAACAACAACGTCATCGATCTAGTGGAGGCAATGGATCACCGTTGTGGAATTCGTAGGTCTATGAACAAAAATTTATGCGTATTGCACAACGGAAGATACCACACAGGGTGTGTGTCGAGTAGCATCGAAAGCCCACACTCTATCGAAGACTGTTTGCACTACCCGCACAACGGCGTTCGTGGTGCTCTGCTGCAGCCATAGCATGTGGTGTGACAAAGTAGTAGTCGATCAAGAGAGTATGGGGTGTACACTGTGCTGCAGTCTAAATTCGGCTTGCCACCTGATGATGATAAAAGGGTCATTTGTGATGACGGGATTGAAACTCTCTAGTACTCACGCTATTCACTTGTCGGGAGAGAGGGGGCGGGGAAAGTCTGATTGATTGACAGGGAGAAATTAGGACGCTTTTAGCATAGTGGAAGTAATTCTCTCTCTCTTTCTCTCTCTCCCTCTCTCTCTCTCTCTCTGTGTGTGTGTGTGTATGTGTTTGTGTCATGTAAATATTTATTTATTGATGCAAATCATGTGAGTGAGGAATGTGTACTGCGTATACTTGTAAATATGTACATTCAGATGAAACAATTGTCAGCCAATGCTACTGTATGATGGATTGTGGATTTATATAGATCTTAGTGTAAAACGAAAGAAATCTACATTGAAAAAAAGATGTTATGTTGCATATTTTCCTTGAGAACCAAACGGTGTAAATTGCAAGACTACACTGTACTTGCGGTGTGATTTGAAGGGCTTCAGGTGATAAGAGTTTGCGCTCTGATAGAAATCACTTTAATTAGTGACTTTTGCATTTGACTACTTGGCCCATACAACTGCTCAGTTGATTTTGCCCTTTGACTGTGGTTTTTTGTTGTTAGCCTACATAAAAGTTATCACATTTATCAGAATCTAAATGAACTTGAGCGCTGAAATAATTTAATGAAATGCTGACCCTCTCATTATTATACTCAATTGTTGATGGGTGATTAATATATCAACACATGATTGATCTTTTATAAAAACTATGACACAAGTTTATTGATCATAAAATAGGACGAATAATACGAGTTAGTCTGATGACAAATAAATCATGATCTGGTTGCAACACAGCCACTTTACGCTTGTTTTGAGTTTCCATTTGGCTCTAAAGTGAACAACGTATCTGGACAGCCCAAACGTTACAGTGTGTCCGACCAGGGGCCTCGGCTGAACTAAGTACTTTTGTGCCCCAACATAGACCATATCAGAGCTGCCATAAATGTTGTGTTTCATTCTAAAATTGTTTCAAAGGCTTGAGGCTTCCCAAAAACTCAGCAGGCAGAGGGATGACACCAGCTGATGGCTCCCTCCACAGCGTCCAGTCCATGGTTAACATGGAAACTCGCAAAGTTTGATCGCCGCCATCCCTGTTCACAAAGGCATTTATGACACTGTCGAAATGCCTTGCTGGGCGACCTAAATTTTTCTCGCTACTCTGCCACTGCTGTGGCTAGAGGCGCCTGACTGGTAGATCCACGTAGGCAGTTTTTCCACCTCTTCGGCCGAAAGCATTGTCTGCACACCGGTGGGAGAAATTTTTGGGACCAGCATTCTGTCCCCAATAAAGGCTTCGAGATGTTTCTTTTCCTAATAGCTGCATGTGGCTTCAAGCCCCTAACGTCAACCGTTAAGTGACCATACTGCCTGCTTGTTCTAAACTCAAGAAAATACTATCCAACATGCATTAATAGTGCACACGCCCCCATCAATGCCTGATCATGTTGATAACTATCTGTTGTCTCATAAAAATGATGTCTTGAGTGTAAAATCAACATTCTAGATTAGCCTCGAACATGAAAAATAGTGAGAGAGTGACTTGTCCTCTCTGAACTAAATCTAAAACTTATCTCTGCATTCAAAATATTATTAACAGATTTTTTTTAGAGGATCTAATTGTATGTATCATCTGAGATGTGATAAAAAGAAATGTATATGTGAGAATTGAATAAAAATGAATTCTTTACCACATATCTTTATTGTTGTTACTTACAAAAAATCCTATACATATAGCGCAAACTTACATGTCTGAAAGTACACGATAGTGGAAGCACAAATGTCAAGTAAACATGGCCTCTAACACGCATACCTTAAGAGCTATGAGATATTCTTGATTTTCAATATTGTGAAACAAATCTATTCTAGTGCAAGCTCTTTGCTTTCCCTATTTTGGGAAGTGGTATCATGTTTACCGAACATTTTTTCTTGTTTTGGTCCATACTACCACTTCCAAAAATACGGAAACCAAAGAGCCTGCAGTAGAAGAGATTTGTTTCACAATATAGAAAATCAAAATATCTTATAATGCTTAAGGTATGAGTTTTAGAACCCATGTTTACTTGACATTTGTTCTATTATCGTGTACTTTCAGCCACTTAAGGTTGCGCCATTCTTTCTGATACACCATATATATATGCAAGACACAAATGACACTAGTTTTGAAATAAAAGTTAAAATCTTTTGCGCCACCCTTTGATATATATATATATATATATATATATATATATATATATATATATATATATATATATATATATATATATATATAAAGGATGTGCAGGACACAAATGACACTAGTTTAAATCTCGTTTAAACTAGTTCAAATATAATGTCGACGACAACATAATATATAGAGTGGTTGCATGGGAGAATGTTGTTCAAGTTTGCTCAAGTGTATGGGACCCATACCAGGTCAGCCTAGCAGGGAATATATAATGTATATAGAGAATGGCAGCATGATGGTCATATATTTGTTTAATCTATGGGAGAGTGTCACAGAGACACTGAAAGAACTATACTGGGAGTCTCTTGAAGGCTATTACCAAAGTTTCAGGAACCAGCTTTAAATGTGTACTCTACGAATATAGAATAGCCCCCTATGTATCATTCACCTAGGGATTTAAGATGAGATAGAATAATTACTACACACACAGATGCATTCAAACAGTCATTCTTCCGAAGCTCCATAGATGAATGAAGCAGGAAGAAACCCTAATAAATGGTACAAAGGGATGAACACTACCATGCACTTCATGGTGGTTTGTAGAGTGCAGATGTAGAGTTTATGCCTAGCATGCTGCACGAATTGGTTAATGGGAGCAGGAGGCATCTGACCACGTCTGCTTCCAAAAACATGTTACAAACACATCTAAATTAACATCAACAGTAGTCGAAAAAAACCGCAGACATGGTATCCGCATAAAGGGTAAGATAAATGTACTCAGAGTGTGCAGTTAAAATAATTATTTACTCTTCATCCAACTTAAAAGCAACTTTACATTTTCTTAAGCAGAGACAACACTTTTTTCCACACATCTTCCTCGTCTACAGTCGAGAGAAGAGCAGGAAACCTGTAGAATTCAGGTCTTGAATAGCAGCAGACATGAAGATTTGACGTGTCAGTGTGGTCTTTTCCT
Organism: Schistocerca cancellata; assembly: GCF_023864275.1. NCBI lineage: Eukaryota > Metazoa > Arthropoda > Insecta > Orthoptera > Acrididae > Schistocerca > Schistocerca cancellata. Next base: position 54,132,703 of record NC_064627.1, read on the forward strand.
GTCTTTGATGTAGACGATGGTATCCATGCTATTGAATAATGGAAGTGACGCAACCATATCTTTATATGGTATACCAGGAACATTTCTTTGAATTCCATGGTAGAAACCTGTTAACCACTTTGCACTTCCTGTGTTTTAGCACACACCACATCATTGAATGACTTAGTTGATGCAACAGTTGCTGAAAATGTCTGTTTCATACTGTGACCATCACTGTATGCTATAAATGCAACTTCTTTAAATATGAACTGTCTACGCTCATCGTCATAGAAACCCTGAGAGTCTGTAATAATGTTAACAGCTTGAGACTCCATTGTGAAATGCGCTGGGTATTGCTCAGCATCTGTCCATTTATACAGCTTGTTGCACAACATCAGTGAGTGGGCAGTAGTTAAACACAATGTCACGCAGAACTAGAGCAAGCACTGCTGTGTGTTCTGGGAAATTTGCCAAAGATTCAAATTCAATTCGCGTAACTATAGGTCCAGATTTAATTATCTCATTCTATTTTGAGCAGTCTATTACTGTAATTGGCGCCAGCACTGTGAATTTCCTTGGGCTCGTTAGACATCCCCTTCATAATATGAAGCACAGAACTTCGCATACATGTCATATGCTAAACTGTATTCATTTTCAATCCACTGCAGGTGTAAACAATCATACAGGTAGAACTCAGAGTTCAGATAGATCCTTGCATTAGTTAACCTGCATCTGTCAAATCTGCTGGAAACATTTGCTGCATTACCTCTTTTATTGGTCTGAAATGCAAGTGTGATGAACCTGGGCGTCTCCAGCTGAGCAGAGGTTTTAGTTTATTGCGTTTGCCTGCTTGCAGTCGGTAGCGCTAGCTACTCGAAAACTTCCCGTGAATGGAAGATAACAGTAGAAAAACACGGCATTTGTAACTTTTAAAACCTTCAAACGCTGCTCATCCGATACAGTGATGTGTGGCATATTACACATTATTTTATTGATGATGATCTTGTTCTCCTCTTGAGCAGCTTGCATGTACAGGGTTATTACAAATGATTGAAGCGATTTCACAGCTCTACAATAACTTTATTATTTGAGATATTTTCAAAATGCTTTGCACACACATACAAAAACTCGAAAAGTTTTTTTAGGCATTCACAAATGTTCGATATGTGCCCCTTTAGTGATTCGGCAGACATCAAGCCGATAATCAAGTTCCTCCCACACTCGGCGCAGCATGTCCCCATCAATGAGTTCGAAAGCATCGTTGATGCGAGCTCGCAGTTCTGGCACGTTTCTTGGTAGAGGAGGTTTAAACACTGAATCTTTCACATAACACCACAGAAAGAAATCGCATGGGGTTAAGTCGGGAGAGCGTGGAGGCCATGACATGAATTGCTGATCATGATCTCCACCACGACCGATCCATCGGTTTCCCAATCTCCTGTTTAAGAAATGCCGAACATCATGATGGAAGTGCGGTGGAGCACCATCCTGTTGAAAGATGAAGTCGGCGCTGTCGGTCTCCAGTTGTGGCATGAGCCAATTTTCCGCGGGCTACGCGTGAAACTTGCCCGCACGCGTTCAACCGTTTCTTCGCTCACTGCAGGCCGACCCGTTGATATCCCCTTACAGAGGCATCCAGAAGCTTTAAACTGCGCATACCATCGCCGAATGGAGTTAGCAGTTGGTGGATCTTTGTTGAACTTCGTCCTGAAGTGTCGTTGCACTGTTATGACTGACTGATGTGAGTGCATTTCAAGCACGACATACGCTTTCTCGGCCTCTGTCGCCATTTTGTCTCACTGCGCTCTCGAGCGCTCTGTCGGCAGAAACCTGAAGTGCGGCTTCAGCCGAACAAAACTTTGTGTGTTTTTCTACGTATCTGCAGTGTGTCGTGACCATATGTCAATGAATGGAGCTACAGTGAATTTATGAAATCGCTTCAATCATTTGTAATAGCCCTGTATTTGATATCCGTTGCGCTCTGTACCAGAATAAGTTTCTGTTTAGCGTTCAGAATAATTCACCACATGTCCTCAAAGCAACCTACAAGCAGTTTTAGATGTATACATGCAGTAAATCTCTTGTACTCTTCCACTATTCTACCCACTGGCTCGTCTATAAACCATCCAGCATTTTCTAAATCGTTTAGATCTGACGGAGTAACACAGGTACACATTTTAAGAGTTGATGTCATGCCTGCATTGCATGTATGGTCAATCTCGACCCCGTTAAGCTCATATCGTATCTCATGAAACATGACTGCTAACGTACTGCATGTAAGGTTCGATGCCACTGTAGCAGTATCATCGCTTTTTGTAAATGATCCAAAATATATCAAACTCCTGCATGAGAGGGTCAAAGGGCTTTGGAGCTGAATGACAATCCTAGTTTAATCGTTCTTCTTAAATGTTGGAGCACAAGGCTTAGCAGAAGCGGTCCTGGAGTGTAGTATGCTCATCATCTTCCACTGGGCTAGTTATATCGAAAGACTTAATTGTGAGGTTTCAGACCAAGGTCGGCGCCGCTACTTCCAGGTTTCTGCACATTCGAGGTAACTACTGTTTCCGCTTTGATGTTGTCATACACGATTTCTTCGCCACGGAAATCGATGAACTGGTTAGTGGTTATCGTGGTCCACAATACGCAGCTCCAGATAGTCCAGTGTCCGAACTGTTAATGGAAGGTAAACAGCTTTCGTAGGTGTCTCAGCGATCTTATACCCTATTTCACCTGTTGGGAAGAATCCGTAAATTGTATGAACCAATTTATTGTTGAGTAAGGTGTTCATCGCACTGTTACACTCGACACCAACTGTACTGATTGGAAGTACATCCAGTGAATGGTCGGATCTGTAAAATTTATTACGGTTCTTCTTCAAAACTTGTCCTTTTTGTGAAACAGACCTACTGAACTTCTCTGGTTAAAATCAAACGCTGTATTAGGTGTCTTCAATTCAGATTTCTGTGTATTGATGTTTGCACGTAACACAATCCCTATTATAGACCGTTTTAAAACGTCGTTTAAATCGTCAATGTCGTATGCATCATGTTCTATTTGCTCAATTTATTTTCCATCATTAATTTCCAGGTGAAGTTCGTTGCTAGCCTCTGTGATATTCGGAATGCCGTTGCATATCTCCAGTCCAATCAGCACAATACTCCAATCCTCACTGTATAAATCAGTTGGTGGGAAGTAATTCGTGCACGGGAGTGACGATCGTTCTCTTAAAGTCAGAGTATACAACAGTGCACCTGAATCTCAGATTATGAGTGGACGTTTAATGCACCTTCTTATACATCCTTCTTCGTGAACGTAGGAGAAAGATGATATACAGATACCCACAGAAGTAAGTGTTAAGGTCTTGGTAGCGATAAAAACTGTTGAACACACGCCTTCTGTCGGTGAAGTATCGTTGTAACTCTTCTGGCGGCTGCAGGTATCCAAATGAGTCGATATAGGTATTTATATTTTTCTTAACATATGCTACGCATTGGGTTCTAGGTCTAAATTAACAATTCCACATTCTCTGGATCTCCACATAGACTTTAGTAATGTGTCCCATATAAACATATCACGGGATCTTGGAATACTGAATTTTTTCTAACAAACTTGAGCAGACCTTTGTTTTTTTTCTTTTTTTAGTTTAGGAAGAGACCTAGTCTTTCCAAAAAAAGACTCTAAGCACTATGGGACTTAACATCTGAGGTCATCAGTCCCCTAGACTTAGAACTACGTAAACCTAACTAACCCAAGGACGTCACACACATCCATGCCCGAGGCAGGAGTCGAACCTGCGATCGTAGCAGCCGCGTGGTTCCGGACTGAAGGGTCTAGAACCGCTCGACCACAGCTGACGGCTCCTAGTCTTCCCTTGTATCGTTTCAGGTATAGACTTTCTGTAATGACTGCTGCTTCCATCATGTGGTTATACCCTCCGGGAAATGGAAAAAAGAACACATTGACACCGGTGTGTCAGACCCACCATACTTGCTCCGGACACTGCGAGAGGGCTGTACAAGCAATGATCACGCGCACGGCACAGCGGACACACCAGGAACCGCGGTGTTGGCCGTCGAATGGCGCTAGCTGCGCAGCATTTGTGCACCGCCGCCGTCAGTGTCAGCCAGTTTGCCGTGGCATACGGAGCTCCATCGCAGTCTTTAACACTGGTAGCATGCCGCGACAGCGTGGACGTCAACCGTATGTGCAGTTGACGGACTTTGAGCGAGGGCGTATAGTGGGCATGCGGGAGGCCGGGTGGACGTACCGCCGAATTGCTCAACACGTGGGGCGTGAGGTCTCCACAGTACATCGATGTTGTCGCCAGTGGTCGGCGGAAGGTGCACGTTCCCGTCGACCTGGGACCGGACCGCAGCGACGCACGGATGCACGCCAAGACCGTAGGATCCTACGCAGTGCCGTAGGGGACCGCACCGCCACTTCCCAGCAAATTAGGGACACTGTTGCTCCTGGGGTATCGGCGAGGACCATTCGCAACCGTCTCCATGAAGCTGGGCTACGGTCCCGCACACCGTTAGGCCGTCTTCCGCTCACGCCCCAACATCGTGCAGCCCGCCTCCAGTGGTGTCGCGACAGGCGTGAATGGAGGGACGAATGGAGACGTGTCGTCTTTAGCGATGAGAGTCGCTTCTGCCTTGGTGCCAATGATGGTCGTATGCGTGTTTGGCGCCGTGCAGGTGAGCGCCACAATCAGGACTGCATACGACCGAGGCACACAGGGCCAACACCCGGCATCATGGTGTGGGGAGCGATCTCCTACACTGGCCGTACACCACTGGTGATCGTCGAGGGGACACTGAATAGTGCACGGTACATCCAAACCGTCATCGAACCCATCGTTCTACCATTACTAGACCGGCAAGGGAACATGCTGTTCCAACAGGACAATGCACGTCCGCATGTATCCCGTGCCACCCAACGTGCTCTAGAAGGTGTAAGTCAACTACCCTGGCCAGCAAGATCTCCGGATCAGTCCCCCATTGAGCATGTTTGGGACTGGATGAAGCGTCGTCTCACGCGGTCTGCACGTCCAGCACGAACGCTGGTCCAACTGAGGCGCCAGGTGGAAATGGCATGGCAAGCCGTTCCACAGGACTACATCCAGCATCTCTACGATCGTCTCCATGGGAGAATAGCAGCCTGCATTGCTGCGAAAGGTGGATATACACTGTACTAGTGCCGACATTGTGCATGCTCTGTTGCCTGTGTCTATGTGCCTGTGGTTCTGTCAGTGTGATCATGTGATGTATCTGACCCCAGGAATGTGTCAATAAAGTTTCCCCTTCCTGGGACAATGAATTCACTGTGTTCTTATTTCAATTTCCAGGAGTGTATCTCCTTGCTCCTCTAGCTGCCCTTGGGAGTTCTTGATTGTTGTGGCAATAGCTGCAGCACCATAGCCAGTGAACCAGTCGCTGAGAGAGACCTGTGAAGGCAAGAATGAAGAAGGGGATAATTTCACCTGACGTTTTGAATATCGGCAGAACCCAGGATGTTTTAACTGGTCCAATATGCTTCACCGCACTTTTATCTGCATGCTTCACTGTCACTGTACAGTCTTGTAAACACCCCTGACCTGTCCTCTTTTTGTTCTTTATCGTTGTCATTTTCATTTCGTTCATAACTTGCTTGAAATTTATGTCCAAACAAAGCTTAATTTTACCACGCATGGTTTTATCAACTACAAATGCTGCAATATGCTACCCTATAGCAATATCCTTCCTCGTACACATCGCCTCAGTTTCATTTTCTAAAATTCGATCCGCAGCGTGAAGTTCACGTCGATCTATATCTTTAACGGGGGCAATGTACTGTTCCACACAGGCTTCATCATACAATGTAGTCCCTAAATTACTACACGCCAAATGACTACAGAGCTTCGCACAAGGTCCACAGTAATAACACCCGGAATGTACAAATCGACTGCAAGTTTATCGAGAATAGCACCGCGTCCTATAATATGTCTCCTGTTGTGCATGTTATACTACTGGGATGACTGTGCATTCCATTATATAGAGACCGCCAGCGTCAATCCAACTGTTTTGTGTTCCAGGAAAACCAAGCCATTTAACTAGTGCTCCATTCTCTCTATGAGAAAAATAGAGAGAAATGTTCTGAGCTGTTCTGCATTTCCTCTGCGTAAAAGCATCCTGAAATTTCAGTGCCACTGCTATCCTTTACGATGTAAATTCTGAGATTTGTTCTCTGCACTCGAAACTGAATATCTCACTCGACTAGTCTGGGAGTTATGACTTCTCAAATACTGTCTTGTGTTTGAAATACATACTAAATTACACACATTTAATTTCTTTTACGTGCAAACTGCATCCATGAGCCCATTATCATGAACATTGATTGATCTCATTTTTATTGTGCTATGTCTGGTTTGATTATACTGTGCAACTATTTCTGGGAGGATATCCGTCCATTTGTATCAACTGTGAAGATTAAAACACATCCAACTTTGAGCTTTTATTGTTGTGTTCAGACGTTCCACAATACTCACCTTAAGGTGAGTGAATGTTGTGTAGTGATGTATGCCATACCACTGCATCACGGTCTTCAAATAACTGTTGTAAAGCTGTGCACCATGACGGTTTGGAGGTTATCGATTCATCCCGGTTTACAGCAAACGCTCAAACACCTATGTGATATCCCTCCCTGTTTTTGTTTTAATAGGGATGCCAAGGAAAATTTATATTATGTGTCAACGAAACTTAAAAAATCTATTTGACTCCATTATTAGCATGTGAAAAAATCCTAATATCTACAAGATTAGCCTGCCTAAGGCATCGAAACCTTTAATATTACTACAAGGGTATGTTTTGCATGGTGATATTGCAAGAAATCTCGTGTGGGAGGGAGAAAGAGGTATGAATTTTATTTAGATTTTTATAAATGAAATGCAAAGAGTGCTGTTCAACATATAAGTGGTTTATTAATTGAAACCGCATTAAACTGAAGAAGCAATAATTATTGAAATTTTATCAAATTCATTAAACATTCATTCACAATTTATTCAAATAATGAGAAACAAAAATAAAACAATTTGGGTAGCCAGACACTGTAGAAAGTATTTAAAAAAATAAAGCAACAAATAGAATTGAATTGACACCAAGAGCTCACAACAAGTGAATTATGTAAGGTGCCTGTCCTGGTATTTGCCTTTCAACATGAGCAATGTATGACTTCAGTCTAATTTAACATATACATAAATGACACGAGATGGGTTGACCTGGTGTAATAAATGAGAAGGAATAAAAAAACAGCTGAACAGATAACTCTCTTAAAGGGCAAACGGTGAATACTGTGCCTTGTGTCCGTATGAGCATCTGACACATTGCAGAGAAACTGAAGAAAGCGAAAGAAGAATGCGCAGCTAGGAAAGCAGGCGTTTTCTGTATTACCACGTTCATAGTGGTCGGCATGGCGGTGGAGTCGGCTGATTGCGTGCGGCTGCATCAAGACTCTGCCGGCGTCGTAGTTGATAGCGTCTAACATGGCCTACGCTGAAAATAGTGACCGAAACGTGCTACTGGAAGCTATGCGTCCATCTGCAAGTGCAAACCTACGCGAAACTGTTTTAAAAAAAGCTCAAAACTGTTCTAACAGTACTACCGTCATCGGACATGTAGGAAATCAAAATGTGATCCTGAGTTAAGCTCTTGATAACGCTCATAGTGAGTGAAGCTCGCCTACTTGGATCTAACAAACTTTGCTCTCTACGCTGTTTGCGACGAATGCGAAGTGCATCGTCTCATGACAAGCGATAAGAAAATCCTTGCGACATATCGGAAGCAGTAAAGAGTGAACTCCTGCCTCCTAAGAAGCAATACTCGGAATGCCAAAATACTAGTGCGCTCCTCGCATCTGGAGAGAGAGAGGGCCGCTACCCTCCAGCATCTTGTCTCCGCCCTTCCACAAATTACGTAGCTCGTATTATTTTTCAAAGCCAACGTTAGATTCTTGCCAATGAAGAGGTCCCTTTCAAAATGTCCTCCCTCGTTGCCGTCGCATTCTGCGAGGAAAAGAGAGCGATACTCTGTGTGAGGCAGAGTATACAAATAAACCAAGAGTTCTCCCTTTGAGTATTGCCGCTACTTTCCCAGGTGTTCTGCTCGCGAGATAAGGCCAAAATTCTCCGAGCCACTTGAGATTCTTGGACATTTTTTGCAAAAACAGACATAATGTCTTATGGGATAACAGCAATCAGTGATTTTATAATGTTACTTAAAATCCGTCTTGATTGCAATTTTTTTTTTATTCATATGACCGGTTTCGGTTCATTCAGAACCATCTTCAGATCTGTAAAAATAATGATACTAATTTACTATACCACGGAAGCAAATCTTTTTCATCCTATCTAATCAACTTCAAATGTACCAGAACGTACCTGATATTTCAGTTACAGGAGTAACCCGTCCAAATCCAGCAACTTTCACATGCTACGTCATATAAAATTGGTTGGCAGAGTGCACGTCATTTATATTAATTATAACAATATTACCGACAGGTGGCGTCTGGTACATTTGTTACATTCCATTTGCACATACTGTATTCAGTAGATCTTTTTCTATATTAAAAATACTTAATTAAAATATGTAGATGTCAAGGTTAAAATCTGTACTTGTCAGAACTAAAAAACAGTGAAATTATCATTTTTATACGATCTAAAAAGCATAGGGCGATTTATATATCTATGGTGCTGGTATGAACTTGTTTTCATCTACGGTCTGCTTCCGTGGTTCCCGCCATTTCGGTGTTGTGCCGCGGTCCGCTCAGTCGTCTGACGTCCATCGCCGCGGGCAAGAGGGCCGCACAGGGGGGGCCCCGTCAACGACGCCAGGCGCTGCACGCGTCTTCCGGCTTCTCCACCGCGCACCATCTCTCATCCCTCGGCCTGGATCTCCACACGCAACAGTTGTCATCGTAGTAGGTCGTCATAAATGCTAAAATAGGCGCTATGATTGAATTCGCTTTGCTCGTTAAGGATTAAATCCGGATCTTTATTTTTGTGGGAGTATATTTCAATCTCTTCCAAAATGTTAAGAAACCGTCCCTTATGAGATCTATGCAGGATGTCTAAATTGTGTTCAATGTTCGTGACTGAGTGCTTTGTCGCAGCCATATGCGCCCCAAAAGCTGTTTTGTTTTGAGAGTAGGTGTGCTCCCTGAATCTGGTTTCAAAGTTCCTACCAGTCTGCCCTATATATTGTTTACAGCAGTCATTACATTTGATCTTATATACACCTGAATCCTGAAATGTATTCCTACTGTTACATAGTCTATGCCGGAGCTTCAATTTTAACGTGTTATTTGTTCGGAACGTTATTTTAACGTCGGATTTACTATAGCATCTTTCAATTTTGTCTGTAATTCTTCCATTGTAAGTCAGAGCTACATATTTTTTTTCTTGTTGTTCCTCTTAACTGCTACTTGACTTCCTTCTATTTGTTCCATTTGCCTCTTCTTTATCTTCCTATAAATATTCATCACCTGCTTACACGTATATCCGTTCGCTACGGCCACTTGTTTTAACTCCTTTTCTACTTCCTGTTGGCTTAGTGGCAATCTTATTAGCCTGTATACCATCGAAGTAAAATATGCCCATTTGTATCGCGGTGGGTGACAAGAGCGCTCATTCATAACTAGATCTGTACACGTAGGTTTTCTGAATATGCTAAATTCATGCTTCCCATCTTTCTTTATTAGTGTTAAATCTAAAAGGAGGGCGCCCTGGGCGCACTACCTGTGTCCCCCTGGTCACCGGGCTTCCCAGCTAGGGACGCATGAGAAAAATTCCTTTCATGCACGAAGTGTACCAAGTTTGCACAGAGAAGAATCATAGCCCTTTACCGACGCTTAATGACACAATAATTCACTTCCATCACACTTCATATATTGCAATAAACTAATGACTGGTTTTAAAAGCAATTATCTCTTTTAATTATAAACATGAAAAGCTTTGACGCTTTTCAATACGTCGAATTTATGAACTACTGTTCACATACTTATTCGATTATACCTCTTTCTCTATATTGGGAAGTTATTGAAACAATCCTGTTGGAATGAGTGCAGCAGCAACTGACACAGTGAACTGTCATGGTCGATCAATTAGCTCACTGGTATCGTCGCAGTAGGTATAGACTGCGGGGGTTGATTGCCGATTCTTTTGTGCTGGATGTGAATTTAATCAAGAATGCTGTATCGGAGCATCTACTATAGGTTGTATAATGGTTCTGCATTTCTCACTGCGCCAGTTTCCCACTTCCCTATGTACACTGGCCATTTGCAATATTTCGCCATGTGTCTCCACATCTTCAAGTGAATAATTTGCTGTTATGTGTGGTTTAGGAAAATGAGGTTCATAAGACCAATTTTTCCTTGAAATTCACTATTAATTACCTGTATTGTATTGCTGTTTTTCTTTTAAATTTGCATGCTCTGTGCCCTACATGTATGTTTTTTCACCACTGGCACCAGATGTTTTATGTGGTGTCACCGCCAGACACCACACTTGCTAGGTGGTAGCTTTAAATCGGCCGCGGTCCATTAGTACATGTCGGACCCGCGTGTCGCCACTGTCAGTAATTGCAGACCGAGCGCCACCACACGGCAGGTCTAGAGAGACGTACTAGCACTCGGCCCAGTTGTACGACGACTTTGCTAGCGACAACACTGACGAAGCCTTTCTCTCATTTGCCGAGAGATAGAGAGAATAGCCTTCAGCTAAGTCCATGGCTACGACCTAGCAAGGCGCCATTAACCATTTCTAGAGAGAGTCTCACTTGTATCATCAAGAATGCTGTATACAAATGATGGATTAAAGTTAAATATTACAGAAGCTACGTACTTTTCTTTATAGCATTCATTACGTATCCTGTTTCAGGCCTCACGCCAGCCGGCGTGTGTAAACGCGTGCATTTCGGCTACTTCCGAGTGGCCTGGCTGTCTTGCTACGCCACAACATTTTATCTATCTATTCTCACAGTGATGGTTAATGAAGTCAGCTACACTTCGTCATTGTGCAATTTCACTGAGAACTCATCGAGAGATCCCGTAACTGGTTTAAAGCTTTCTCTCTCGATCCAAATGTCGTAACCTTAGCAGCTATAACTTCTCTTGAACAGCCCTCTGTGCAACGATGACCTTATGCCTCATTGAGACCTTGTTATATACTGGGTGAGCTGCTTCCTGTCACCTTCATGGTTAAGTCCTTTACATTCTTTTCAAGCAGAGTAGCCCTGGCAGTCTCAGTCTCAGAAGGGTCTACATGTATGTCCCTAGCTCTTTAACTTTATGTTCGGGAGACTGAAATTTTCAATCTATGTACAGGCGAATTTTCTCTCTATGCGCACCCATCCTCTTGGGCTAAGCGCTTGACATACGTGCGAAGTGGCCCACCCACCTCTGTCATATCAATAACAAGAAACCCATATTGTGTATGATTCCAGCAATCTCCATGTATCTTTACAAATCCATTGAATGACATGTCAGTTCCTGCATGAGCTTAGTACATGTGCTTAAAATTCAAATTGTGTTGTTTGAAGGCTGTAATGAGGTTTGTATTATCCCTCACCAACTGTTTTGGGACTGTGGAATATGCTTGAATCAAAATTCGCCAACACCCATATGACGACCAAAACAGAAATATCATAAATCTTGATGGTTTTCCATCATTATCAAATACGAATACGGTAATTGGCTTTATTTTTCTGGTGGAGAGATTTGACTGCTTTGACTGAAAGCTTTGTATGTTACAACATCAACATCCTGCTGCAGCTGGTACCTTGGTCGAAACAGTGTTCTTGAAATTACACTTACATGCTCAGAGTGGTCTCCAACCGGGTGTGTCAACAATGACATGAGAATATTTGTCTTGCCACAGTTGGATGGATCCCCAATTGTTGCCTGTATATTTTTGGATATGAGTATCCCATTCCTCTTACTCTTCTGGTCTTGTTCTGCACAATCACAGGACCAGTCACGTACAACAAAGACCTGGTGCTTTACCCACCCAGCCCTGGTACCGATTACATTAGGTTTTGGTGTGCAATGGGCTATTATAGAAAAATGAACACTTGTATTAATAATAATAATAATAATAATAGTATGTGTAGCTACTACAGCAAAATCATCTTACCGACTGATCCACAATGGCTGCACCTTACAGTATATAATAATGGCGTAGTTAAATTAGGAAAATGACAATTATTTGTGATAATATTCTTTTATTTACACATCAGCAATAGCATAAATCGCCAAAAAATTAGTGGTTCAATCAACAGTATAACTTTTTGCAAATAATGGTTTCACATGTGCACAGAATTCAACACGTACTTCTTTCAAGCTAATGCGAGTTCCTTTAGCTTCTTCTTTTGACGCCATTTGATGCAGTGTTCTAAACTGTACAGAGATAGTTCACAATGTCTTTATAAACACTGTGAACATATGACAGTCCATGGTTCAGTATTTCCAATACGAGGCAAGCTATATCCATTGGCAGAACACGTTTGTAAAGGTGGGATGTTGCAGATAAATGGATCGACGTCCAGGTATCACCATGAGTGCCGCACTGTCGTACAATAATGTTGTAGATAGTGTTAGGTCAGCACAGTAAATGTCTGGAGATAGACAATACTCGGAGGTCATTTTTTGACTGATGTAGGGTTCTGCATGACACAACTCATCCCATTCCAACTGTGTAAACTGCACCCAAACACTTCTTGGTGCATTGTCATCACGCCAGCCATTGTCTACTAAAGCTTCTCTACCAAAATGAAAGCGTGTTGAACTGCTAGGTGTTAAATTGTAAGTTGAAGAGAAAACCAGGAATCAACAGCTTCTCATCCATCACATCAATGCTGTCCTTGCGAATGTTCTGGGATGGTCATATGTCAGAGACCTGTACGCGTGGTGTAGCGCCCCCAGCACAGTTCTTCTGAGCATCAGGGACTGACTGGGTGTTTGGGTGACTGTGATGGATAATAGCAGCTCACTGTCCTGCTCCAACGTCCTGATCAGCTGCACTATAGCATCCTGCAGTGCTGCTGCCTATGTCGACTGGTTGCAGGTCGCTGGTCCTGACATACCTCAGGTTGTTGCAGTTGCTGACAGTGGGAGACTGCAGGATCTGACATTTCGAAGGTCGCTGAACAAAGAAGAGGAAGGAGAAACAATAAGCATCCACAGAAAAAAGAGATGGAGCTGAGCAAATATGTGGAACTAAACCAGGTGTACATACACTCCTGGAAATTGAAATAAGAACACCGTGAATTCATTGTCCCAGGAAGGGGAAACTTTATTGACACATTCCTGGGGTCAGATACATCACATGATCACACTGACAGAACCACAGGCACATAGTCACAGGCAACAGAGCATGCACAATGTCGGCACTAGTACAGTGTATATCCACCTTTCGCAGCAATGCAGGCTGCTATTCTCCCATGGAGACGATCGTAGAGATGCTGGATGTAGTCCTGTGGAACGGCTTGCCATGCCATTTCCACCTGGCGCCTCAGTTGGACCAGCGTTCGTGCTGGACGTGCAGACCGCGTGAGACGACGCTTCATCCAGCCCCAAACATGCTCAATGGGGGAGAGATCCGGAGATCTTGCTGGCCAGGGTAGTTGACTTACACCTTCTAGAGCACGTTGGGTGGCACGGGATACATGCGGACGTGCATTGTCCTGTTGGAACAGCAAGTTCCCTTGCCGGTCTAGGAATGGTAGAACGATGGGTTCGATGACGGTTTGGATGTACCGTGCACTATTCAGTGTCCCCTCGACGATCACCAGTGGTGTACGGCCAGTGTAGGAGATCGCTCCCCACACCATGATGCCGGGTGTTGGCCCTGTGTGCCTCGGTCGTATGCAGTCCTGATTGTGGCGCTCACCTGCACGGCGCCAAACACGCATACGACCATCATTGGCACCAAGGCAGAAGCGACTCTCATCGCTGAAGACGACACGTCTCCATTCGTCCCTCCATTCACGCCTGTCGCGACACCACTGGAGGCGGGCTGCACGATGTTGGGGCGTGAGCGGAAGACGGCCTAACGGTGTCTGGGACCGTAGCCCAGCTTCATGGAGACGGTTGCGAATGGTCCTCGCCGATACCCCAGGAGCAACAGTGTCCCTAATTTGCTGGAAAGTGGCGGTGCCGTCCCCTACGGCACTGCGTAGGATCCTACGGTCTTGGCGTGCATCCGTGCGTCGCTGCGGTCCGGTCCCAGGTCGACGGGCACGTGCACCTTCCGCCGACCACTGGCGACAACATCGATGTACTGTGGAGACCTCACGCCCCACGTGTTGAGCAATTCGGCGGTACGTCCACCCGGCCTCCCGCATGCCCACTATACGCCCTCGCTCAAAATCCGTCAACTGCACATACGGTTCACGTCCACGCTGTCGCGGCATGCTACCAGTGTTAAAGACTGCGATGGAGCTCCGTATGCCACGGCAAACTGGCTGACACTGACGGCGGCGGTGCACAAATGCTGCGCAGCTAGCGCCATTCGACGGCCAACACCGCGGTTCCTGGTGTGTCCGCTGTGCCGTGCGTGTGATCATTGCTTGTACAGCCCTCTCGCAGTGTCCGGAGCAAGTATGGTGGGTCTGACATACCGGTGTCAATGTGTTCTTTTTTCCATTTCCAGGAGTGTGTTAATAAACATAATGAATTTTTCACAAATAATAACATAAAAAATAGCACATAACCCTGCTCCCAAATCCCAAGATAAAATTAAAAAGTTTCTTAAAACCTGCAACTTCCTGTCGACGCCAGTAGAAGCAAGCATTGTGTGGTGATGAAACCATCAGCACCAAAATTCTTATCACAATCTAAGATCCATAAACCAGATTATCCGATACATATCAAAGTGAATTCTGTCAACAGTCTAGACTATAAAATTAACACGAAACTTAACGACATTACACACAAGGCAAATGGGTCTGGAAGTAACTGCTCTGTTGAAAACAATTATGAAGTTATCAGTAGCACTAAAGGGGTCCTCATCCAAGCGACAGCTAGATTTTGCATTTCGTGACTAGTCCACGTACCTACAAAAATATCTGTGAAGGAAACAATCAGTATAAAAAGAAATATACTCAGACATGGAATAAGGAATAAAGCCGAAATCTACGAACTCATAGAGATCTTAGTACTTTTTTACACAACTACCTCCTGTTCAACAACAAATTTTACATTCAGGCAGACGGACAAGTAAGGGATAGAGGTCATGCAGGCTTTTTTTTAACAATCATGAAAACACTTTCTTAGATCCTGAACCCAAGATTAGCTACTTTATTACAAACAATTTAACAACAAAAGACATACAAAATATAGCCGAAGAGTTTAATAGACTACACCGCAAAATGAAGTTCACTACGGAATCTTGATATAATAAATTAAAATTAAAATTAAAATCAAAAGCATAACTTTGAAATTCGCAGGACGACACCAACCGTCATTATTGCGAAACATAACCCTTCTTGCCATCCACATAAACATAAAAATAAACATTCTTCAAGACAATGGTTAATTGCGTACCTAAAATCCCAACGAACACAAGTGAAAGACATAAAGAAACAGAAATTATTGAACCGGTTGCCTACAGCAATGTCTCACTCATCAGACTGAACTGAGAACGCAATTTTTCCTGCAGAATTTTGAAGAACTACTAGTTCAAAATAGCTTAGCAGTCAAACATCACCCCCGTCAGTCCGTCACTTAACGTTCTAAGTACATTGATGCTAACGTAAATATTCTACCACTTGATAAACTGTCTGCTATGTGTCTAAATGTTCACGCCTTCTACTGTTAAAATAAATCAATACTTGTATACATATTAGCTTTAGCTGCAATAAACAGAATGTGCCATTACTAGTATTCCAGGTCATGTTAAAGTAAGAATAAAAATAAGTCAGCAGATCCTCTGAAGCTTTGTTATCGTTGTTTTTAAAAGCAAAGCTCATGCTCATATGTAAACAGCTGCGACTCACTGCAAACACTACAGCCTTGTACTATTTTATTTTCTGGAATTCATGTTAACGCTGGTTTTGATTAAAGTATTTGCCTATAAATTGACTGCATTATATATGAACGCAAGAACAGAAATAAGACAAAAGATCATTCGAAATTTGTTCCTGTAGTTATTTCTTTATTTATTTTATTTTTGGGCGTTAATGTTAACGCCAATTGTATTTACCCATACGTCGACGAAACCAAACTAAATAATGTCGCTGATCAAAGTAGGCCTTTGTCATCTTTGTAACAAGCAACAGTTGAACAGCATATGGTGGCCAAATTTCGTAACTATTGTGTGTACAGGGTGATCCATTGATCGTGACCGGGCCAAATATCTCACGAAATAAGCGTGAAACGAAAAAACTACAAAGAATGAAACTCGTCTAGCTTGAAGGGGGAAACCAGATGGTGCTATGGTTGGCCCGCTAGATGGCGCTGCCATAGGTCAGACGGATATCAACTGCGTTTTTTAAAATAGGAAACCCCACTTTGTATTACATATTCGTGTAGTACGTAAAGAAATATGAATGTCTTAGTTGGATCAATTTTTTCGCTTCGTGATAGACGGCTCTGTAATAGTCACAAACATATGGCTCACAATTTTAGACGAACAGTTGCTAACAGGTAGGTTTTTTAAACTAAAATACAGAACGTTGGTACGTTTGAACATTTTATTTCGGTTGTTCCAATGTGATACATGTACCTTTGTGAACTTATAATTTCTGAGAACGCATGGTGTTACAGCGTGATTACCTGTAACTACCACATTACTGCAATAAATCCTCAAAATGATGTCCGTCAACCTCAATGAATTTGGCAATACGTGGCTGACGCATGTTGTCAGGCGTTGTCGGTGGATCACGATAGCAAATATCCTTCAACTTACCCCACAGAAAGATATCCGGGGACGTCAGATCCGGTGAACGTGCGGGCCATGGTATGGTGCGCTACAGTCTGGAACCGCGCGACCGCTACGGTCGCAGGTTCGAATCCACCCTCGGGCATGGATGTGTGTGATGTCCTTAGGTTAGTTAGGTTTAAGTAGTTCTAAGTTCTAGGGGACTGATGACCTCAGAAGTTAAGTCCCATAGTGCTCAGAGCCATTTGAACCGTGGTATGGTTCATCGACGATCAATCCACCTGTCATGAAATATGCTATTCAGTATCGCTTCAAGTGATTGTGTGTGTGTTGGGGCTTATGGGCGCTCAACGTCGAGGTCATCAGCGCCCTGACACACATTAAAGGGAACGAATGTGGACAGACCTAATAATACTGAAACACACACGCAAAGAAAGAAGGAAACTGCTACATAAGAAAGTAAAACGTAAGTAAAGGGAAAACGTAGCAGCAGGAAAGCCACAGGAAATTGTCATTGGCTGGCCACTTACATAAAATATGGGTGAGCTTGTCACACAGTGAGCAAATTAAGACGCTCTCCCTAAAATCTTTGTAAAAAAATACCGCTTCAACTGCACGCGAGCTATGTGCCGGACATCCATCATGTCGGAGGTACATCGTCATTCTGTCATGCAGTTAAACATCTTGTAGTAACATAGGTAGAACATTACGTAGGAAATCAGCGTACATTGCACCATTTAGATTGCCTTCGATAAAATGGGGGCCAATTATCCTTCCTCCCAAGGTCGCTGATGTTCCACTTGTCGCAGCCGTCGCGGAGTTTCCGTTGCCGAATAGTGCATATTATGCCGGTTTACGTTACCGCTGTTGGTGTCATCGTACTGTAATTTCTCTTGTGCCCAGTGGCAGAACTGTACACGACGTTCAAAGTCGTCACCATGCAATTCCTGGTGTATAGAAATATGGTACGGGAGCAATCGATGTTGATGTAGCATTCTCAGCACCGACGTTTTTGAGATTCGCGATTCTCGCGCAATTTGTCTGCTACTGATGTGCGGATTAGCCGCGACAGCAGATAAAACACCCACTTGGGCATCATCATTTGTTGCAGGTCGTGGTTGGCGTTTCACATGTGGCTGAACACTTCCTGTTTCCCTAAACAACGTAACTATCCGGCGAACGGTACGGACACTTGGATGATGTCGTCCAGGATACCAGGCAGCATACATAGCACACGCCCGTTGGGCATTTTGATCACAATAGCCACACATCAACACTTTTCCGCAATTGGTAAACGGTCCATTTCAACACGGGTAATGTATCACGAAGCAAATACCGTCCGCACTGGCGGAATGTTACGTGATACCACGTACCTATACGTTTGTGACTATTACAGAGCCATGTATCACAAAGCGAAAAAAGTGGTCCAACTAAAACATTCATATTTCTTTACGTACTACACGAATATGTAATAAAAATAGGGGTTCCTATTAAAAAAAAAACGCAGTTGATATCCGTTTGACCTATGGCAGCGCCATCTAACGGGCCAACCATAGCGCCATCTGGTTTCCCCCTTCAAGCTAGACGAGTTTCGTTCTTTGTAGTTTTTTTCGTTTGATGCTTATTTCGTGAGATATTTGGCCCGGTCACTATCAGTGGACCACCCTGTATACATACATATCCTGTCGAAAGTGACTGCTGTGTTACCAACAGTCCGTCACAGTGGAAGCTGATAGATGGGCGTTGTCGTAACAACGAAGCCGCCCGTACTGTCGCAGTAAGTACGGAATTCACTTTTGGATTGAAGTCCCCACATAAACAATATTCGTAGCGATGTATTAATGCACGTTCCATGTTGTTGTTACAGAGCCAGAACCCAGCATTACACTGTGAAATAGTCATATAACCTCTTGTGCATCTTGTCATATTACCAGCTGACAAAGGAAATGCCACCATGGTCCTTAATACTACCGAATATCATAGAAAAATGACTTCACTGTTGGAGGACAGTACGTATAAGTGTGTTAAACGGGACCCAACTTTGACGTACAGCAGAAAAACCATGAAGTTACTGAAGAATTCCGGGCTCTCAGAGTCCGAGCTCCTAGACCGCCCAGGTTGTACGGACTACCGAAGCTCCATAAGGATAATGTTCCCATGAGACCTATTGTCAGTGCAATTGGTTCTCCTACTTATAAGCTGGCCGAATACCTAACAAAGTTGATGACTCCTATAGTTGGCCGGTGTGAACATCACATCAAAAACTCCCAGATGTTCATTGAGAAAATCAAAGATATTAGAGTTGGTCCAAATGACATTTTAGTCAGCCTGGATGTGGTGTCGCTGTTCACAAAAGTTCCTGTGGAGGACACTTTGAAAATGCAGGCGGATCTTTTTCCTCTTGAAACTATAAAGTTGTTCCGGCACGTGATGACGACCACCTACTTCTTGTATGGTAATAAATTTTATGAAATGACAGACGGTATGGCAATGGGCTCTCCGTTGTCTCCATCACTGGCTAACTTTTTTATGGAGAATTTTGAAGAACGTGCACTAAATTCGGCTCCCCTCCGTCCATCCTTATTTTATCGTTTCGTTGACGATACATTTATGATCTGGCCAACACGCCGAAGAAGCACTCAAAGAATTCATGGAACACATGAACACCATCCATTCGAACATCCAGTTCACTGTCGAGATGGAGAAGGAAGGGAGACTGCCTTTCTTACACGTTTTAGTACAACGACAGACGGGCGGGCGTCTTGGCCACTCTGTATACCGTAAGACGACGCATACCGATTTATACCTGAACGCAAAGAGTTTCCATCACCCTGCTCAGAAGAGAGCCGTTTTGAACACGGTGGTATATAGAGCCAAAACTGTTTCTGACGAGGACCACTTAAGGTCCGAGATTAATCACCTGAAGAACGTGTTCCGAAAGAACGGCTATGGTGCACGCGATATAAAGGCAGCGTTCTCCAAGAGAAGGAAACGTGATAATGCTGCAACCTCACAGGATGAAACACCGATTGTGGTTCTACCTTTTTGTGGCGCAATTTCCAGCAAAATAGGAAGAGTCCTGCGTAGACGTGGTATAAGACCGATTTTTCGTCCTCCTAAGAAAATTAAGGAGATGATGCTGTAAGTAGGCTGTTTATGTTTTCTTTATGTAAGTTTGATGTTTATGTTTTCTTATTGGCAACGTTACGTAGCGCTCTCTGTATGAAAATCACTGGCTGTGCTGTGTGCAGTATGTGGCTAGTTTGCATTGTTGCCTGCCATTGTTGTCATGAACTGCTATAGCTGGATGTGAACAGCAGCGTAGCGTTGCGCAGTTGGAGGTGAGCCGCCAGCAGTGGTGGATGTGGGGGGAGAGATGGCGGAGTTTTGATAATTTGTAATACTGGATGTCAATTATGAATATTAAGGGATCTTTTCTTCAAAACGTCGAATGACTCTGCTGTGGGTTTGCTCTGTTGTGGCCCATTACCTGTCAGCATGTCAAGAGTCAGCACTGTCTTTCCGTTGGAAGGACAACACTACTTCTTCAAGACTGCATGAAAATCCACTACTTCTGTGTGCAATTTCTTTTACTAATGAGAAACTGTATTTACTATTATGATGAATGATCAGGACTATCTTTATGGACTGTGAGAAAATTTTAACTTTTGACCAACATTGTATCAATAAGTGTGTGCATTTTATATCTTTGTTACTGTAATTGTGAAAAATTTTTGTCAAATCTGTATTGGCCAGTGCCCAACACCATTTGTAAAAATTTTTGTGGGGAGCATGGGGGCTATGTAAGTAGGCTGTTTATGTTTTCTTTATGTAAGTTTGATGTTTATGTTTTCTTATTGGCAACGTTACGTAGCGCTCTCTGTATGAAAATCACTGGCTGTGCTGTGTGCAGTATGTGGCTAGTTTGCATTGTTGCCTGCCATTGTTGTCATGAACTGCTATAGCTGGATGTGAACAGCAGATAGCGTTGGGCAGTTGGAGGTGAGCCGCCAGCAGTGGTGGACGTGGGGAGAGAGATGGCGGAGTTTTGATAATCTGTAAGACTGAATGTCAATTATGAATATTAAGGTAAATACATTGTTTGTTCTCTATTAATATCTTTCATTTGCTAACTATCCCTATCAGTAGTTAGTACCTTCAGTAGTTTGAATCTTTTATTTAGCTGGCAGTAGTGGCGCTCGCTGTTTTGCAGTAGCTTGAGTAGCGAAGATTTTTGTGAGGTAAGTGATTTGTAAAAGGTATAGGTTAAAGTTAGTCAGGGCCATTGTTTTGTAGGGGTTATTGAAAGTCAGATTGCGTTGCGCTAAATAATATTGTGTGTCAGGTTAAGCACAGGCTTGTATAATTGTTCTAAGTGGACGTTTCACATGTAAAAATTGTTCAAAGGGGACGTTTCATAGCGTCCTGTTAAGGACAATCTCGGCCTCAGGGTCCCTGGAGTTTATAATATACCCTGTGAGTGTGGAAGCAATTATATAGGTCAGACTATTCGTACCGTTTCCGATCGCTGTGCAGAACACCAACGCCATATTAAAAATAGAGAGCTGGAGAAATCGGCAATTGCGGAGCACAGCCTCACGAACAAACACAAAATATTGTTCGATGAAACTAAAATTCTGTCCCATGCCTCCACGTACTGGGATTCTGTTATTGAGGAGGCTGTTGAAATAAGAATGAGCCAAAAGAACTTTAACCGCGATAGCGGATACCATCTGAGCTGTGCATGGAAACGAGCGCTTGATGCAGAGAAGCAGCAGAGACGTTCCTTCCAAGGTTTACGTTCAAACGGAAGCGGTGGCGCCTCCGGCGCACACAGTGACACCGTCTGAGACAGCAGCACGTAATCGCCGACCAATCATAAGCCGACCAATCAGAAGCCGTCCACGGGCTATATAGAGGCTACCATAGCAGCATTGAAGACAGTCAGCTCCTGACGATGACGATGGAGGTAATCGTCGAAAGCTCGAGATTTTATCTAGAACTGACGCGGCAAGAATACCGAGAATATTTTATACATAAGTGCCGCCGCGAAAAACTTCGTTCCCTCTTGTGCACCATGTGAAGATGAACCTGAAACGATTCGGAAGTCGGTTTATGGAATATACATAAAGAAGTGAGTGGTTGCTGCTTTTTTTTTTCTTTTTTGCAGTCATGGGCTGCTAAACATCCACAACAGAAGGACTGGAGCGGAGCTAGGCTGGGACAGCACGGCTTTACACGGCTGTCGCCATGTGGCGCAGACGGGTGTCGATTTTTCGACGCTAGACGTACGGCGGCAGTCCTTGTCGCCGTGGCAGTTGCTGCCGGAATGAGAAACTGCTTCGCCGACCAGTCTCGAGTTTTCGAGAGCGTAAATCACGCCGACCGTGGAAGGGCTGTCCTGGGCTGTCAGAGTTTCAAGCTGCGAAGTAGTCTTATTATTTCCTCGACTCTGGAGATCTGAAAAATAGAAGCAAAACAAAGATGGAATGTTGGCCGCTCCTCTCCCGGTTTCATTGTGATTTCCAGCACGCACTCCATTTCGTATTATCTTGCTCTGCTGGCGTGTGACATAACTGTTTTAAAGTATTCAACGTTGAATCGATAAAGCGTACAGACTAGTATCCACTAGTTTCATGGCTTCAGACAGCAAGATCACTGTGAAAGCGGTTAGCCTGCTTTTTGTTATTCTCATATAGTGTTAAATCTAATTGTAGGTGGCCAGAAATATTTATAGATATGAAGCGTCTTGATAACGAACAGTATGCGACATAAGTAAAAAAACTAAAAAAGTACATTTGTAACACCATAATTAATTCTGTAAATATTTTGTACTGGTTAATTCTGTTTAATGTGAAGTACGTATTTTTTTACTATGTAATGTCTTTGGCCTATTGTAATGAATCGGAAAGTTGTGTAAAATGTTTTCTATTTACCATTTAAATACTTTTTATTAATTGGAGAAAAGCAGTATTTAATTATGGTTATTTTATTTTGACTTACTAATGTGTTTAAATGTTGGCATTTAAAAAAACATGTTTGTTTACAACTGTGTACAAGCTGGTTCATACCTAGGGACTTGCATTGTATAAAATGAAAAGTAACAGTACTTACCATTTGCAACGTGAGTTGGTGCGCGCCAAAATGTGGTTGGCGCGGGCTAAAAGGTGGATATGGCGCTGAGTCTGGGCGCCAAGTGAAAGAACACAGTCAGCTAGCTACTGGATAGTATGGTCTGAGCAGCAACTGGGTGGACAGCGCAAGTCCCGGGTGAGGCATTCAGCACCTGGATTAACATGGAAAGGCCTCGGACGTGTGAATGACTCTAAAATGGTGTTCTATTATTGGAAAAGCCTCCAAAGTTGGTAATTTAGTCGCTAAGGAGAAAATATTAGGGTAAATTACATCCAGAGGAAAGACCAGGTAGCCACTATCTACTTGCCACCAATATTGCGTCATCACTTCAGCAAATGTAAATGTCAGATTTATGTCAAAGCAGCAGCAGACACACTACGAACCTCTGCACTCGCCTTATGTACTCTGCAGCCGAGTACTGTGCACCAGCGTGGTTAACCAGCAAGCATGTAAACAGGGTGGACACCCAGCTCAACGCTGCTATGAGAACCATAACTGGATGCATAAAGACTACCCCACTATATTGTCTTCCAACACTTAGTCATATAGCTCCACCCTCCCTGCGAAGACAGGAAGCTCTGATGAAGGAATACACAAAAATAATGAATAACCCCCTACTTCCTACCCATGAAGATGTCCCAACTTTGGAAAGAATAAGACTCCGCTCCAGAAATCTCCCTTTCAGACTGGCCCAACAACTGTCAGCTGGCAAGTTCAGCATGGATACTAAATGGCACGAGAGCCGGAGTGATAGTGCCTCCCCTGACAGCCGTGAACTTTTCTG
The DNA here is from genome assembly GCF_023864275.1 of Schistocerca cancellata. Classification (NCBI taxonomy): domain Eukaryota; kingdom Metazoa; phylum Arthropoda; class Insecta; order Orthoptera; family Acrididae; genus Schistocerca; species Schistocerca cancellata. Next base: position 54,156,510 of record NC_064627.1, read on the forward strand.
TCCATCAAAGAAACCTAAGGACTTTGAACTTCCACGACAGCTATGGAAAAGCCTAAACAGAATCCGAACAGGACATGGACTATGTGCACACAATCTACACAAGTGGGGAAAGCTTCCCATTCCTAGCTGTCACTGTGGGGCACCTAATCAAACTATACAGCACATCGCCCAGGACTGTGAATTAAGAGCCTACCAGGGTAGTCGAGCTGACTTCTTCAACGACACACCGCCCTGCCTGGAATGGATCGCCAATTTGGACGTCAGAATTTGAAGACTTGTGTAACGGAAAATATCTGCTGTGACGTTACTTCTTATTGTGTTTATGTATTATATTTTATCTGAATATGTATCCTTCATTTATGTATTTTATAGTGTATTTTATCATGTAACTTCATAATGTAGGAAGTGTAAACCATGTGTGTAGCGCCATACGCTAAATAAATATATAAACATGTCAAAGTATCAACCAGTACATTTAAGTGTTGTTTAATTTGCAGTAATAAAGCAAATTATGTTAAACTGTGTGTCCAACCCTTGAATTGGTTCCTCTCATCATACCTCTGAGGATCCATTCCACATAATTACTAACATCCGAATATCCTGTATGTGAAAAACAACTGAAAATAAGTGATTGTTGGTGCTGCTTAATTTTGAATGCAACGAGATATATATAGAAATACTGTGGGTTTCATTGAAATCAAGGGAGGTAGCTAGTATTGCATTTATGAAAACCTAGAAAATGTTTGATTTGTTTTAATTCAAAGTATTTGTGCTACAAAGATTAACTGTATTTAATTCTGTCAGTGAAAATTACTAGTTGTGCTAATGACAAAAAGGAAGCACGTTATTTTGAGGTTAGTTAAAGTAAACTGCATTTAAAGTCATACTTAAGGACCTGTATAAAAGATCCCTGACAACTGTTTTAAAGGTCCTGCAAGGTGAGTAAAATTAGTGAAAGAATAATACCAAAATTTGCAACTCACAGTTTGTCTCAGGAAAGTGTGTTTAGTTTGCTTTATGGAAATGGGTAGTTTAAGTGTCCTCACTCTTGTGTTGCTTAATATGAGAAAACGTTCTTGAAGGATGAGTTTAGTAACTGCATTTTGAAAAAATTCTATAGTTTTGTGTACTTTGTGTGGTAAAATTCGGAAAGACAGTTTGAGGGCCCCCACTTAAGTCTTTGCCTATGAAAGATAAAGTTACTGTAAGTGCCCTTATTCATTAAAATAGAAACAACATTACTTCATAATAAGTGTAAAAATCCCATTGCAAGTGACTTTTAATTACATTTGTACTATTTGGAAAGTAACTGTTGAAATAGGACTAAGTCCATGTCCAATTCCTGGTTTATTACTGACTTCCATAAATTTAGTGATCACATAATTGATATATAACAAAGTAATTACTATTGAGAAGAAATAAGCCGTTAACGGTTTCAATGAGAACTTGCATATAGTATTTATAGCTGCTAGCATCACTGTACCACTTGTCTGGTTATGGCAGAGTTCATTGCACTTCTCTGGGAAAGAAGTAATAGTGGTTTTCCTTTACCAAACTTCAATACAGATTCTTAATAGCAATGTCTATTATTACTATGCCTATTTAGGCTGGCGACAGTATTTTAATTCATTTAAGTAAACTTGGTTACTTAAGCAATTTTCCAAGTTTCAATCTTTAGCTTTCTGGTTTCTGCTGTTATATTAAATTCAGGTTCGATAATCCATTAGGTAACTCACGGTCAGTTTACTTAAATCCTCCCAAGGGGTAACACTTACTACTACGTAATACTATATTTGGTAGTACATCTTGTGCCAGTGTAACAAGCGGCGCAGTATAGTGTTGTATTTGGTTTTTCCCGCTACAGTGCTATCTGTTGGGCAGTAAGTGTTATACTCTCTCAGTTTTCTTTGTGTTTTGTAAATAATCTCACGCTGTTTTCAGAATATCAACAGTAGCTGATTTAAGAGGATGGAGAATTTTTACTACAATCTTAACATGTTTATGCAAGCTAAAGTTATAGTATATCCTGCAATGAGTGTCAATTGGAAATCCACTCCATCTGGAACATTAAACAAATTCTGCGGCACGCCATCAGTAACACCTGTCATTCCAACCTAAAAAAAAGTCCACAGATAAGACCAAACCCAACAGGCGAACAAGCTTTTTATAAGCAACCACTTTCGTAGACGAGAAGCATTTTCCCAACGAACAAGCATGCCATTACTATTTCCCACGGCTGAACGAATATTATCGTTCTGTTTAATCGCATTGTTTCTAAATATTTACGTCATATGCTTGACAGGAACAGTGACTGGTGAGTTCTATAAAGAAAAGATTGCCACCGGCTATTTAAGTTTAATTTAGTGCTTAAAATTATATTTTTGTAGGTGGCAAAAAGTAAATATTAAATTATGTTTAAAATGCGCGCCAGGCCCCCTACAAACTACTTCAAATACTTTTGGCGAAATGCAATGCAGGCTAAGTTCACTGACCTAGAATAAATCGTATCATTGAAAGAATGCATTTCTTGAAGAAATAAAATTAGTGAAGCTTTGCACTTTAGTTAAATGAATAAATGGCTGGCGGCCAATTGTTGCCAGTCAAAGGTCACCGCTGCTCGCTTCACAGAGACTGAAAAAATGCTGAATAACTTCTTGCAATTATTAATTCAGGAAGAATTGTTTGCATGGGTTCTTTAAGTAACACAATGCACTCGCTTTTTGTAAATATAGTTCCAATAGGCACAGAATACACACTTGACTTATTCGCTACGTACGAGAACAAATAGAACAAAGCAAATGACGCTTTACAATAGCAAGCGTACCTTACATACAGTAGAAGAAATGATCTGACTCAGATTTTAAATATCTTTTTCCCCTTATATATAATGACAAAGATAATAATGTTAGTTTCGAGAACGTTATGCACTACGATCTCATCTAATATAAATAATCTCTTTTTATTACATTGCAATCGATATAGTCTTTCTTTGAAGCTAATTTAATACATTTTCATAATTAATTTGTCGTTTATGTCCATATAATATTATTCAGAGTTCTTTTATTATTTACTTCAAATAAATCGGCTTGAATATTTCAAAAGGGACACTATAAGGAGAATTGTGTAATTTGTTCTTGTCGGGATACGCAGTCCAGTTACATTTATGTGACCACCCGTCATAATCCAAAATAAACAACTTTTGCAGCGAGGACGGCTCCGAGATGTGCAACAAGGGAGTCCATAGAGTTCTGGCAGGTATCAGCAGGGATATGGACTCTTGCTGAAGCCAGTGCCGTTGTAAGTAGGCTGTTTAGGTTTTTATGTTGGTAACGCCACGTAGCGCTCTATATGAAAATCACTGACTGTGCTGTGTGAAGGCTGTGTTTGGTTTGCATTGTTAGAGTATATGCTATTGTAGTGTTGGGCAGTTGGCTGTTAACAGCACCTAGCGTTGCGCAGTTGGAGGTGAGCCGCCAGCAGTGGTGGATGTGGGGAGAGAAATGGCGGAGTTTTGACAGCGGATGATCTGGACGTGTGTCCATCAGAGACAGTTAATTTGTAAGACTGGATGTCATGAACTGCTATATATGTTATGACTTTTGAACACTATTAAGCTAAATACAATGTTTGTTCACTATCAAAATCTGTCATTTGCTAATTATGCCTATCAGTAGTTAGTGCCTTCAGTAGTTAGAATCTTTTATTTAGCTGGGAGTATTGGCACTCGCAGTATTGCAGTAGTTCGAGTAACGAAGATTTTTGTGAGATAAGTGATATATGAAAGGTATGGATTAATGTTAGGGCCATTCTTTTGTAGGGATTATTGAAAGTCAGATTTCGTTGCGCTAAAAAAATACTGTGTGTCAGTTTAATGTTGATCAGAATAGGCAAAGAGCGAAATGTCTGAGTACGTTCAGTTCTGCTCAGTTGTTTGAAAATCAAATAATGTAAGAGGTTCATCAGCACAGTAATTCAGTAAGTTTTCTATGGGGACGTTTCACCGTGACAATATGCCCAAGATTTCTGTGTTCAGGATCCATGGCGCGAACAGCCCGATCGAGGTGGTCCCAGAGATTCTCGTTTGGGTTTAAATCCGGTGATGATGATGATGATGTTTGGTTTGTGGGGCGCTCAACTGCGTGGTTATCACCGCCCGTACAATTATCCAATCTTGGCTCAGTCCAATTTCGCCACTTTCCTGGATGATGATGAAATGATGAGGACAACACAAACACCCAGTCATCTCGAGGCAGGTGAAAATCCCTGACCCCGCCGGGAATCGAACCCGGGACCCCGTGCTCGGGAAGCGAGAACGCTACCGCGAGACCACGAGCGGCGGACAAGAAATCCGGTGAGTTTTGTGGGCAGGCGAGTACGGAAAAATGATCTTAGTGCTCTTTGAACCGTGCGCGTACACTGCGAGCTGTGTGACATGTCGCATGGTAATGCTGGTAGATGCCGTCATGCCGTAGGGAAAGGAACTGCACCTAGGGGTGGATATAGCGCCCAAGGACAGATCGATTATGCTTTCCAGAATCACCCGGAGAATTCCACGAAAACATTCCCAAGACAATAGCGCTCCCTCCTCCAGGCTGGGACCCTTGTTTTCATTGGTTTCACTCCATCTGTCCAACAGAGCATGAAACAGGACTCACCTGGAAAGGCCACCTATGGTCACTTACTGGACGTTGTAACATTATGTGATTGTCTTATCATTTTAAATCATTCACTAATCGAGCAGTCGCTCGGCAACAGCTACAGTTAGCAAATAATGTTGCGAGAATGTAAAAGGTGAACGACCTGTGACTAACTTGTTTATTGTCGAAGCGCCGTCAGAGATGCTGTGAGTTATTGACTTTGAAAACCGCGGCGCGAAAAACAGACAGAAGAAGAACACTTTTACACAATTTTTTTTTGAGGTACGAGATATTCTCGATGAACAGTTACTCATTCTTCTCTTGTCTCCTGTAACTTGTGTCGGACGCGCATGTCTTGCCGCCGTATTATTATTGTTAAAATTAATATTGTTCTACATAAAGTAAATGTGTAATACTAAAAGTGCCTAGCAGTAGATTTATTGTGCGACGTGTATGTGAAAACGTCAAAGGAATTGTTTTCATTAAGAGAAGTGCCAGTCAAAACGGCATCCATGTTAAATCCTTCATTGCAGTGTAAGTTCTTCTATTAATTGCCATAAATTCAGAGTTAAATGGAATTGGTGTATGGACTATTCATTTACTATAGAATCTATGTCTCACTTCTTCATGAAATTATTTAATTTTCTTTATGGTTCTGCGAAATAGAGAGTTCACAGTCACGAATTCTTTCGTCGAGATCGGACGGAAGTTGCATGCGGCGAAATATTTTCTCCGCGCCATATTCTACTGGTAAATGCATGATAAACTACGGTCCCTTAGGAAATTCATGTTGAGCTATCCAAAATAATTATATTTTGAATAGGCATTTACTCTCCTCTGCAATGCAACTTCCGACTGATCAGACGATCCAACAAGAAACAGCCGCAAACGGTCGGCGTTCGCAAATATGTTTCCACCGCTGATTATAGCTATATGTTACAGCACAAAAGTAAACATATTGTTATAATTAGCGACTACGAACGGGGACATTTATAACTGTATGTTTATGTATACACATTACGTAAACATATCGTTATAATTGGCGCCCGAACAGGGACTTGAATTTAAAAAAAAAATATACTCAAAGGAATAAAAATTTATATAAGATACGCATTGTGGGAATATTCATAAATAATTGTAGCTAATCTTGTGCTTTTTATTTGTTACATGACATCAAACGCCATCCAATAAAATTTCCATTGAGCGAAAGAAACGAGATATTCAGAGAAAATTATGGAAGAGAGATTTTTTTTTTTGAACAGAATTTGTGCGAAAATCTAGTTGCAACGCCCAAGGCAGTCATCAGTAACGTAAGTTAAAATTTCGTTAGCCGTAGCCAAGCTTCCTTAATTTCAGCCGACATTAATCAATATGTGACGATCTTTATTAGTTGCAGTAAAATTTGCTTTGAATTCAGTAGATTGCATTTAGTAGATTAGTAATTTCTTCAAGTATTGTTTAAATTCCATTGTTGTGTATTGCATATCATTTGTTTTTAAATGTCCGCTGCCTATTCACGGAGCTGACCTGCCTTAGTTTTCATTTATTTTGAACAGTGTGCAGCCATACTTTCTTTACGGTCCAGTATAGTCTCTTGTTCTCGTGACGTGCATCTCCCGACATTCCGATCTTGTGACGTAGCAGTGACAACCGACTCGCAACCGATAAATGACATCTCTGACATCTCTGTCGACAGCTGACGGCCGTAGCTCAAACGAACTTCATTGACTTACTGTTTGTAAATAAGTGAGCTATGGCAGACGATAAAATGTCATCACTAGATTCAAATGAACGGAATGAAACGAGTGAAGTGTCGCGTCGCTTACGGTACCGCACGGTAATTAGTAGGGCTGAGACACCAATTGAAACAATTGTAGAAAGTGAAGTGGGAAATCTTACGGACTTTGGTGCCTCACACCATAATGTTACCGGTTCTGAACTAGACAATACCAACATAGTTTCTCCCACTAGTAGTCGTAGCCATATACCGGTTACAAGGGAGGCAGGTGAAAGCAATTCAGGGGTAGTGACAGACGATGTATTCAAACAGCTACTGAGTCAAATAAGTCAAATGATGCAGGACGGAAAACGCCAAATGGTGAATTCCATTAAAAATGATTTGAAAGACGAAAATAGACAAATGTTAGCCTCACTTGAAGATGATTTGAAAGACGAAAATAGACAAATGTTAGCCTCACTTGAAGATAAACTTTCTACAGTAATTGAAGATAAACTTTCTACAGTAAGCGAAGAAATAAGAACTGTTAGAGAAAACGTAGCCAAAGAAGTAGCAAAGCAAGTTAAGGATGCTGTTTCTCAAATGCGAAGTGGAATAAGTTTCGAACTGAATGACACTTTAGCTACCATGCAAAGCGAGACAGCTGACATCCGAAACGCAACCAAGAATCTTGACTCCACCATAACCACGGTTAATCACAGATTAGACAGAGTAACTACGCAGGTAGAAAAACTAACTGAGGGAATGTCAAACTTGACTCTGGAAACGGATACGAAAGTAAAGGAGAGGCTAGATAGTCATGAGAGAGAATTTAGAGAAAAGTATGAGAACTGGATTGCTGGAAAGGACAAATTTGTCGAAGATAAAATTAACAAAGACCTAGTAGAGACTGTGAAAGCAACCACTCTTGGTATCTTGTCAGCTCCTGGAAGCTCCGGAGATACCGTAATGTCTGAACTCGGTAGCATTAGGCGTACCCTTCAGCAAGAATTACCAAATTGGAAGCAAGAGGTAACGGAACAGCTAAATAACCTGAAGGCACAAGTGAGTAGTAGTTCCCGAATACAGAGACCGAATTATCCTAACTCTTTAGCCTCAGAGGAAGAAGATGAATTATTTCGGCAATTCCGAATACCTCTTGTATCTAATGAACACACTTCACCACCACATATTCCAGTTAATCACCGAAATCAAGAATCTGACTCAGTAGTAAAAATGATGAAGGAAGAAAGCATGATAAAGCATCGAGTTTTTCAAACCTTTAACCCAGAAAAACGAAATATCCACCCAATTGTCTTTCTTCGTGAATTCTCCGGGATTTTTCCAAATTCGTGGACTGATAGACAGCGAATCCAATTTGTTACCGGATATGTAGGTGGCGAATCGGCAATATGGGAAACAGAAATGGTTGATAAGTGTCGAACATATGAGGAGTTTGAGCACTGTTTCCTCAGCAAATTTTGGAGCGAAGGTGTTCAGAAGCGCCTTCGTAAAGAAGTCTGTAATGCAGAACAATTTGACCCCAGGAATAGTAGCCTGAGAATGTACTTCGAAAAATATCTTGGCAAAATTAAGTATTGGGATAACCCTATCAATAGTAAAGATGTAATTATGATTCTCAAGTCTAAATTACCCATTTCGATTCGTGAAAAGCTGATAGCCATACCAGATGATGATCCAGATACCTTTCTGTCGATATTAGATTCCCTAGACCTGATCTATGAGGACATGAGAGCTAACAAACCGCGGAATACTCCGCACAATTCTTGGCCACAACATTACGACAGTAACGGCTATGAAAAGCCAGGGAACGGTTCAAAAAGTAGTAACGATTGGCAAAACTGAAATAAAGGCAGTGGGTATCTGCACAAAAGGAATAGACATAATCAACACAACCGATTAAATCCCGTGTATAACACGACTGGTAACCAGTACGGCATTCAATAGTACAATCAGAAGTTTGGAAACGGTTTCAGTCAAAAAGGTTGGCAACAGCAGAGCGGATCGCAATGGAATGCACCGTACTCGCGCAGCCAACACTCAGATTACGGGCAGCAACAAACAGCTGATAACGCCCACTCATACCAATACAACTCCACGCCTAGTAAAAATCAAGCGCAGGGAATGTACAGAAACACACAGTTTAACGGCAACCCACAGTGTGAAGGTGGATTTCACAGTAACAATTCCGGAAATCATAATAGTAATAAAAATCATCAGACCCCGCGAAGGCATTACAATCCCCCTGTATTTTTCGCAAACGCGGAAGACAGTAACACGTATTGGACACCAGAACAAACGCAGCAACATTTTGACACGAGGTTTGTGCATAACAGTAATTTTGTTCCTCAGTGTTCTCATAATGTCAGATTGGTCGAACTTTCTAATGATGAAGGCCAATCAAAACCACACAAACAGGAAAACTAAGTCCAGCATCTGAAAGTTCCCTAAGTGATGCTGTGAGACAGAATGGGGGCCACCACTTCGACGGAGAGACTAACCATGACGTACTTGTACTGAGATACAATGACGGGATTGACATGAGAAAAGAATTATTACAAGAGAGACAACTGACGGTGATGAACCGATAGAAGACCAAGTGCAAGCTATGACAAAACTTCCTATAGCCGGAATTTTGACGACTGTAATCCTAGATACAGGTGCAAATATTAATGCTATGTCCTTATGTTTCTATAAGCAAATTAGTACATTAATTAAAATTCCAACATTACCCGTCCAAGGATGTTCAAGGTCAATTCAATTCGTAAGTGTAACAACACATGTGCTAGTTTAGACGCCAGAATAAGACAAGCTCTAACAACGTTGACCACCCAAGCCAATTTACGCAAGAAGGCGTATGACAAACATATTAATAAGGTGTTAACTTATAAAGTAGGCGAAAAGGTCTTGCTAAAAACACACTTTAAACCATCGTTGCTCTTACACAAAAATCGAAAATGGCAAAGTCTTTTTGAGGGGCCTTACGAGATCCTTCGTATACCGCATACAGGTTGTTTTCTGATTTCTGATCCCGCAAATGGAAAAATAAAAGGATTATACCATCACTCTGATCTTAAAAAATATCATGCTACAGAATAAGTCAAAAGGAAAGCTTTATAATGACAAGAGAAAGTTAGCCGCTAGTGACTAAGTGACAACTGATTTGACTTCGTTAAAAAAAATGCTTAGAATATATTACAGGACAGTGAGTCTATCTTGCTATACACCAGACAATTTAAAATATGTTATCTTGAGCCATAATTTAAGTACAGACAAGCTGATAAAAAAAAATCTTGTTTAACAAAGAAAGTGATCAACTCCAAGAACTCTAGTTTTAAGATTTAGTTTTAAGGAGATAATATTTAAGAGAGAGAAATGAAATATAAAGCGAAGGATGTGCCTAACAAGCCGGCTTCTGCGATATGAAATGCTAAAGAAGTGAAAATAAAACATAGTATGTAAGAATTTTTTTTTAAGTTCAAGGAGCAATGATCCAGAAACGAAATTTATTTTCGTCAAGGACAAGGGTCGCTTGACAATTATTGGTTCCTGATCACACTAAAAAGGAAAACATGTAACTAGTTTCTAAGTCAGCTATGTCTAGATTAAGTTCCAATGTACATAGAAATCTGGAACAGGTTCATCTCTGCATTAAAATAACGTAATGTTTACGAAGCATGTGAGTTACTTGTAAGTACCAACATGACCACGAAAGCGCTATCCTTCAGCTAGATAAACAAAGTAGCATTAATTGTAATTGCAATACGCAGGACAGATACATTCAAAGCCATAAGTGAAATAAATACCAAGTATAAGAGTGTAAGTGGCAAGGACAAAGCAATTATGACTTAAGGTCATATATAGAGGCCAATGCAGTGTAGTGCAAGCAGGCGTCAAGGCGAGAATAAAATGACAATGAAACCGCCGGCAAAACAAAGTAGCTAGTTTGTAATTGGAGCGTGTACGCAGACGTACGGCGCAAAGGAAAATTAATTTCTAAGTCATAAGGAACAAGGAGTTGTTTGCTAGATTTCTTCTTCTATGTACTATTATATCTATGTCTTTCTTCTGAATTTGTGTAAATATCCTAACCCGCCTAAACCCGTCCCGTAGACTTGACGTCACAGATTGAGAAATGCGGTTGACGTGGAAGGCTGGTTTGGCATACGATTTTCAAAAGGAAGCGCGTGAACGAAATCGGGAAAAACTAGTTTTGAAATGTCTTTATTTTTCCTTTTAAAGTCAATCCGAGACGCAAACCGAGATCGTGATAAGGAATTTGAAATTTTCTTGAATGGTGTTCTGTTCTCATGTGAGAGGGCAATCAAATGTGACTGATTGATCCTCACATCTAGTAAAAAGAGAATTTTTGTTGAAATGACAGTGATAACTTTAATGAATCTAATAAATAGAAAGAACGATTGAAATGAATTAAAATAATAATAATTGCTAACAGATCGGAGAAACTAATGTATTGTGACTGTGAACTAAAAGCATAATTAGTCTTAGAGAAAGATGAGGAACAATGTAAAGCGAAATGTTAAGGTAGTTACCAACAAAGTAACAGAAATTGAAATGGACATGATAATCAAAGCTCTGAATTAACAAGCTTCAAAGTGAGACAAACTATTTGATTATAAACTGTAAAAAAAAAATTGTGTACGTAGTAGTGTATAAGTGAAGGCTTAAAATGGTGTGGAAGTCTGCCACAGACACGAAGCAATGCATCGTTGTTATAAGTAAGTGATAATTTCATTCACGGTGAAGATAAAAAGTGTTAAATGTGCAGATAGGCCGACGGACAATGATAGTCCGGTTGTGTAACCGAAGGCGGTGATGTGATTACGTGCAGTGCATCGGAAACCAAGTGTGTTAGCTGCTTTGCAAAGTGCGAGCACTAGCCTACCTTAAAATCTTCAAAATCGGCTGGAAAATGTGGAGACAGGGATGGTTTCAATGGAGTCTCTGTCCCTGGTAATCCTCGTCCCTCCTCACCAGCCTCAGCAAACCACAAAATACCACAACACCATCGACGCAACGTGTTCACTGAACCGTGCGCGGAAAAGCTGAAGTACCGCGTGGAGGCTAGTGAGCGCCTCGAGTTGCGATTCAGCTGTAACAATCAGCCTGTGTCAACGTACATCGACGCAACAAACGCGTTAAATTTAAAGTGATGTACTAGCACAGCACTCCCGCTGCAGTTCGACGAAACGGACTTTCCATGAAAGCCGCTCCCAAAATAAAAGACTTTTATATGAGTTCACAACATATCACATACTATGCTAATGTTATATCCTGTGGATGAAATGTGAACAGCCAAACCACACGCGAATAGTGACAAAGTCAAATTCCTATGAATCCCAAGTCCTAAAATTAGATTTAAGCTTAGTTTTTAGACTAATGGGTATTTATATTTCTTTTGTTACATGTAACGTGTGTACGTAACGTGTGAGTGAGACTCGCCCGCCAGAGCTGATGAAAAGTTTTCTACTTGGAGACCGCAAAGTAGCGATCCAACTTCTCAAGGCATAAGCTTCACCTGGAGAAGAATCAAATTTTAACTTACCTGTCAATACACAAACAGTGAAAGCGTAAAAATCATGACAACTAGTGAGCAATGGAAAATGGACACGTGTGAGAAATTCCATGTGTGAGAATTATATGTGTATAAAAATGGACACGTGTGAGAAATTCCATGTGTGAGAATTATGTGCGTATAAAAAGATGAATCCTATGTGTTTTCTTTCAGGAGCAAAGAGCCTATGTGCTCTGGACAATAACTTGAGGCCACAAAGATGGTCGGTATGAACTCTGTAAAAAAAAAAAAGACTGTAATGAGTATAATGTATAATGTCCATTGTAAACTTCGTAGATTTACTGTCTTAGTTTTTTAATTTTTTTGTGTATCCCTACCTTAAGAACTGTCTTTGTCTATGAATGAGAGATCACCATATTTGTGTAATCCTAATAATCAAATGACAGGAATACTGTGTTTGATCAAAGTAAATCTGTAAAGTACTCAATCCCATAATGTTAACGGCGACATGTGAATCTTGGTAATCTCCTTGATTTCCAAGATTCCCATGGAAGGCAATGTAACATTATGTGATTGTCTTATCATTTTAAATCATTCACTAATCGAGCAGTCGCTCGGCAACAGCTACAGTTAGCAAATAATGTTGCGAGAATGTAAAAGGTGAACGACCTGTGACTAACTTGTTTATTGTCGAAGCGCCGTCAGAGATGCTGTGAGTTATTGACTTTGAAAACCGCGGCGCGAAAAACAGACAGAAGAAGAACACTTTTACACAATTTTTTTTTGAGGTACGAGATATTCTCGATGAACAGTTACTCATTCTTCTCTTGTCTCCTGTAACTTGTGTCGGACGCGCATGTCTTGCCGCCGTATTATTATTGTTAAAATTAATATTGTTCTACATAAAGTAAATGTGTAATACTAAAAGTGCCTAGCAGTAGATTTATTGTGCGACGTGTATGTGAAAACGTCAAAGGAATTGTTTTCATCAAGAGAAGTGCCAGTCAAAACGGCATCCATGTTAAATCCTTCATTGCAGTGTAAGTTCTTCTATTAATTGCCATAAATTCAGAGTTAAATGGAATTGGTGTATGGACTATTCATTTACTATAGAATCTATGTCTCACTTCTTCATGAAATTATTTAATTTTCTTTATGGTTCTGCGAAATAGAGAGTTCACAGTCACGAATTCTTTCGTCGAGATCGGACGGAAGTTGCATGCGGCGAAATATTTTCTCCGCGCCATATTCTACTGGTAAATGCATGATAAACTACGGTCCCTTAGGAAATTCATGTTGAGCTATCCAAAATAATTATATTTTGAATAGGCATTTACTCTCCTCTGCAATGCAACTTCCGACTGATCAGACGATCCAACAAGAAACAGCCGCAAACGGTCGGCGTTCGCAAATATGTTTCCACCGCTGATTATAGCTATATGTTACAGCACAAAAGTAAACATATTGTTATAATTAGCGACTACGAACGGGGACATTTATAACTGTATGTTTATGTATACACATTACGTAAACATATCGTTATAACGTCCAGTGACGATACTCGCTTGCAAATCCCAGCCTCCGAAGGGCGATGAAGAGCAGTCACCTGCTGTGAAGGCCCACATGCAGCAGAGTTCACTGAAGAGTCGCAGGTTCCAATCCTGCCTCGGTCATGGATGTGTGTGATGTCCTTAGGTTAGTTAGGTTTAAATAGTTCTAAGTTCTAGGGGTCTGATGACCTCAGAAGTTAAGTCCCATAGTGCTCAGAGCCATTTGAACCATTGTTGAAGACTCCTTGAGGAGACACTCTTGGTAGACCATTAGTTCTTGGTTCAAAGGGCTCTGAGCACAGTTCCCTAGAACTTAGAACTACTCAAACCTAACTAACCCAAGGACATCACACACATCCATGCCCGAGGCAGCATTCGAACCTGCGACCTAGCAGTCGCGAGGTTCCGGACTGAAGCGCCTAGAACCGCTCGGTCACCACGATCGGCCCTTAATCGTTCAACATTTGCACGTCTGTGTATGGGACACATCTCCGCAGCCGTTGTTCATCCATCTCGTCTATGACCCGTGGTGCAACGACGTTTACTCGATGACTGTTTTTGGATTACGACATTTTGACGTGGACTGTATATTTTAACATGGCGGTACACGAACAGTTTACAAACTTAGCCGTTTCGGAAATGGTTGCACAATTTCCCGAAAATCCATGATCATGTCCGTTTGGTGGTCAGATAAATAGCTTAATTTCCGCATTACGACAACGACTTCACCGTTTTCGTCGTCCCTCCCGATACAATTTATATACCCTCCACGCCTAGTGCTTCCACCGGGCATCTGTGAGTAGTTATGGCACGTTGACGTCGAACTTATGATTGCCACATTGATGTGACTGGAGCGTATATATTTACTCTTTTGTAACACTATCATCTGATAAGAGTTCAAGGGTGCAATACGCCAACAGATCTAATATTCTCCGTGACGTGTACCAATTTCGTAAAGTTACAGTTGTCGAATGGCTATTCAAGTGTAATTAAATAAATCGAATCTTTGTGTGTATGTGTGTGTGTAGCTGGGTGGGAGAGGGAAATTGTTCAAACAGATTAGACCGTTTGATGCTGACTACTACAACTTTTTCCCTTTGTGTCTACCTTACCATCTCACACTAAGCACATACACTAGTGTCGTCGATTATTTGCTAGATATACACTGAAGCGCTAAAGAAACTGGTATAGGAATGCGTATTCAGATGCAGAGGTATGTAAACAGGCAGAATACGGCGCTTCGGCCGGCAACGCCTATACGAGACAGGTGTCTGGCGCAGTTGTTGGATCGGTTGCTGCTGCTACAATGGTAGGTTATCAAGATTTAAATGGGTTTGAACATGGTGTTATAGTCGGCGCACGAACGATGGGATACAGCATATCCGAGGTAGCCATGAAGTGGGGATTTTCCCGTGCGACCATTTTACGAGTGTCCGTGTGGTTCTAGGCGCTTCAGTCTGGAACCGCGTGACCGCTACTGTCGCAGGTTCGAATCCTGCCTCGGGCATGTATGTGTGTGATGTCCTTAGGTTAGTTAGGTTTAAGTAATTCTAAGTTCTAGGGGACTGATGACCATAGATGTTAAGTCCCATAGTGCTCAGAGCCATTTGAACCATTTCACGAGTGTACCGTGAATACCAGGAATCCTGTAAAACGTCAAATCTCCGACAGCTCTGCGGCCGGAAGAAGACGCTGCAAAAACTGGAGTGCTAGTCCTTCAAGGTTCGCAGGAGAGCTTCTGTAAAGTTTGGAAGGTAGGAGACGAGGTACTGGCAGAAGTAAAGCTGTGAGTACCGGGCGTGAGTCGTGCTTCGGTAGCTCAGTTGGTAGAGCACTTGCCCGCGAAAGGCAAAGGTCCCGAGTTCGAGTCTCGGTCGGGCACACTGTTTTAATCTGCCAGGAAGTTTCATATCAGCGCACACTCCGCTGCAGAGTGAAAATCTCGTTCTGGAGTCGTCCAATGTGACAGAAGTGCAACCCTTCCGCAAATTGCTGCAGATTTCAATGGTGGGTCATCTACAAGTGTTAGCGTGCAAACCATTCAACGACTGCACGACATAGAGCTTGACGCCTCGCCTGGGCCCGTCAACACCGACATTGGGGTTTTAGTGACTGGAAACATGTTGCCCGGTCGGACAAGTCTCATTTCAAATTGAATCGACCAGATGGACGTGTACGGGCATCGCGAATCCATGGATCCTGAATGTCAGCAGGAAACTGTTCAAGATGATGAAGGCTCTCTAATGGTATCGGACGTGTGCAGTTGGAGCGACATGAGACCCCTGACACGTCTAGATACGACTCTGACAGGTGACATTTACGTAAGCATCCTGTATGATCACCTGCATCCATTCATGTCCACTGTGCATTCCGACGTATTTGGGCAATTCCAACAGGGCAATAAGGCACTCCACAAGTCACGAATTGCTACAGATTGTCTCCAGGAACACTCTTGTGAGTTTAAACACTTCCGATGGCCACCAAACTCCCCAGACACGAACATTATTGAGAGTATCTGGGATGCCTTGCAACGTGCTGTTCAGATCTCCACCGTCTCGTACTGTTACGGATTTACAGACAGCCCTACAGGATCCATGGTGTCAGTTCCCTCGAGCACTGACTGGGACATTGGTCAAGTCCATAAAACCACGTCGTGTTGCGGCACTTATGCGTGCTAGCGGGGGCCCTATATGATATTAGGCAGGTGTATGAGGTTTTTGGCTCTTCATCACTCTCTTGCGCTTCTGTTTTTACCCTCTGCGTTTCCTTCAACCACCAGCGAAGTTATACACTGATCTCGTAACACATGTCCTATCACCCAATCCCTTCTAATCGGTATTTGCCCTACATTCTTTTCCTGGCCGAGAAACTTCTCATTTTTTGTCTTATCAGTCCCCTTGATTTACTGCGCAGTTGTGTAACACCACATCTTAAACGCTGCGATTCTATTCTATTTCGGTATTCACACAGTTCATGATTCACTTCTATGCGATTCTGTAATCCAAATATACATTCTCTGTCTCAAATTAGGCTACGTTTTTGACAGCAGTAGGATTCATTTAGGAGAAACGTCCTCTTTGTCTATGCTAGCCTGCTTTCTATCTCCTCCTTGGTTCGCCCGTTAGCTGTCCTTCCAAGATACTAGAATCCATTCACTTCGTCTGCAGCGTTTGACGTTAAGTTTGTCGCCAACTTCATTTTTGCTACTCCGAATTACTTTCGCCTTTGTTTGATATACTCATAATCCACATGTTGTGTTCATTAGACTGTTCGTTCATACCACCCTTTCATTCTCCCTCCCTTTCACTGATAATAGAGCCGGCCGCGGTGGTCTAGCGGTTCTAGGCGCTCAGTCCGGAACCGCGCGACTGCTACGGTCGCAGGTTCGAATCCTGCCTCGGGCATGGATGTGTGTGATGTCCTTAGGTTAGTTAGGTTTAATTAGTTCTAAGTTCTAGGGGACTGATGACCACAGATGTTAAGTCCCATAGTGCTCAGAGCCATTTGAACCATTTGAACTGATAATAGTGATGTTATTGTGATTCGTATCACGTATATGGTTTCACCTGTAATTTTAACCCAACTCCTGAATTACTCTCTCATTTTCGTCATCGCGGCTTCGATGTGTGTTTGAACAGACTTACACACCTTACAAGACTTACACCCATCTCTTGCACTCTTTTCAATCTGAATACTGCTCTCTCGGTCTCCCACTCTTATTTTTTCCTTCTGGTTCTCGTGTATATTGTCGGTTATTCGTCTTACCCTTTTGCTTACACCTATTTGTCTGAGAACTGAAGGAACGTTGCACGATTTTACCACGTCGAACGCTTTTTCCACAAAGAAAAATCCTATAAAGATGTCTTCATTTCTCTTGCCTTCATTACTAAGTGGAACGTGAGATCTGCTTCTCTAGTGCCTTTACCCTTCCTAACGGCAACTGATTGTCATACACCAAACCCTCACTTTTCTTTCCGTTCTTCTGTGTGCTATTGTCGTCGACAGGTTCGATGCATGAGCTGTTAAGCACACTGAATGACAGTTCTAGCATTTGTTTGCTTTTCAGGATTACTCAGTAATATTGGTCCATAATTTAGAGATCCATGTACCATATACCAGAGCAGGGTCGTCAGTGAAAATAAACATTCAACATGGAAAGCAGGTGTATTACATGTAAACATAATACAAAGCACAGGAAAAGCTCAAGTATATCCTCAGGGGAGAGGCTCCTATTTATGCAGACCGACGTTGCTTGAATCGCAAAGATCGTTAACTTAGAATTGTATTCATTTTGAACATAATTATTATGTTTAAACATCGAAGAATATAAGGTAACAAATAAATGGACGATGCACTAGAAGGCAGTGGTTGGATACAAGTGTATCAACTGGACAGATGACATGGTGAGTATTAGGTTGTCTGCGTGACATTTGGAAAGATCACACGTTACGTAACTCTAACAAGGCGACCATCAGATCCATTAATCACGGATTTCGACGAGTGTCACGTATGTTGTAGACGGACCTGCCCTCAGTACCTAACTAGCACCTTTTCATGCGACGGCCCTTGGTTTCCGAGAAATTCGATGTTGAAGTTCTATGCATAACATCGATGTCAGTAACGTCTAGTCCGTTTGTAATTCGTAGTTAAAATTCAAAAGACTTGAACGCCTCCGAAGAGATCTCAAAGATGGACAAAGTATTAGCAGCAACGGAAGAAGTCCAGATACATGCGAAAATAGTCATCACTAATTTTGATCTAGATTATACAACCGTGCCGCTCAAACCCACAGTACCAATCGACGTTCAACAGATTCCTTGCGGAATAAGGAGGGAAAAACCAAATGAACAAGATTAGTCATTCCTTCACAGCACAGTGTGGTAAAACTGCGTCAGGAAAGATATTTCCTCACGTTTTTCTACCTACACAAAAAACATTCGGAAAATTAGTTCGGATCGTTAAAAATAAAATAAAATAAAATGTAAAAATAAAAAAAAGAGTTGATGGGTTGACACATAAATTTAAAAAAAAAATGTGACAGATCTGCACGAAGTGAGGAAAGTTCACAAAAGTGTTGGAGAAAGAGTTTTTAAAATCAGTCCTTCTTCCGTACTCGAGACAAGAAAAACATCTTTACAATACTGCCTGGCGTGGAGGACAGACTGATCAGACACTTTGCGATCAAATCTTTGTAGATGAAAGGCAAGTATGCTCCTGCACCGTAAAAATGATACCACCCAAATGTTCTCCTCTTTCCCAGCCCTGCTATGTTTATCTTCACAGATAAGTTAAAATTTTCACGAAACAAAAATCAAAATGCTCCCGACTTGTTAGAAAGTAATAAAGAAATCGCTTCGAGGTAACGTTACATAAAACTACTGTTGTGGGTTGGCAGGAGAGCCAACACCGGGTACTAGAGGAAGCCGAAAGGCACGCGTTTTAGCTCACGCAGGCTGGCGTGAGGTCTGGAACAGGACAAGGAAATTAGACTTTAGGAAAATGGACTTAGCTGGTGGAATACGTAACTTTAATCCATTAATGATGAGCGTCGCTCTTGACGGTACATGATTACAGTATCAATAGTAACTGGTAATGGCGCCTAGCTAAGTCGTAGCAAATGTAGCTGAAGGCTATGCTAACTATCGTCTCGGCAAATGAGAGCGTATTTTGTCAGTGAACCATCGCTAGCAAAGTAGGTTGTACAACTGGGGCGAGTGCTAGGAAGTCTCTCTAGACCTGCCGTGTGGCGGCGCTCTGTCTGCAATCACTGATAGTGGCGACACGCCGGTCCGACGTATACTAACGGACCGCGGCCGATTTAAAGGCTACCGCCTAGCAAGTGTGGTGTCTGGCTGTGACACCACAACTACATTCTTCAGTTCCGCAACAGTTTAGTGCAACTGCTTTCACAGGGATGATCACATACGGGTTGTTTGCATCGTAGTTTATCGGAGGAAGAGCAATCTTTTTCAAAGTAAATGGTGTTTTGCGGCATCACTTCTGAAAATCCACGAGCTTTCAATACTGCAGCTTTCACTGAAAGTGTATGGTGCTCTGAGAATTTGTGTTTCGCTTGCTTCTGCGACAAATACCGTCCGGAATCCTGTTCCAGCAAAGGAAGCGATGCCAACGATACACGATTCTTTATCTGTTCTGAAACGAAAGGAATACACATTTGAAGAACGCTTGCCGTATTGATTGATTTGTTAATGAAATTACTGCGACGAAACTGACTGTATTTTAGTGATTCTGTACGATGAAATTGGAAAAAGAAAAAAAAAGTACGCAGGTGCGGTTTAAACCTATACCGCTAATCTCGCAGTCGCGAATATCAGTCACTGCTTTGAACTCGCGCAGTCGAAACTGCACTAACGTTACCGCCGTAGGTGGTACGCATGTAACTTCAACGTCGATTTTCTCTGAAGCTAGTGGCCGTCGCATGGAAAGCCTCCAGTCAGGGCTGGTCTCTCTATAACACATCTGTGACTCATGCAAACGTGTGATTAATATTAGTCGAACGGTCTAGGGCGCTGCAGTCATGGACTGTGCAGTTGATCCCGGCGGAGGTTCGAGTCCTCCCTCGGGCATGGTGTGTGTGTTTGTCCTTAGGATAATTTAGGTTAAGTAGTGTGTGCGCTTAGGGACTGATGACCTTAGCAGTTAAGTCCCATAAGATTTCACACAATTTTTTTTTTGTGATTAACAAGTCCATAATGGAGAAGTGTAATGAGTGGAAAAGGGAATTGTATCTATGCTTTATAGATCTAGAAAAGGCATATGACCGGGTTCCTAGGAGGAAGTTATTGTCTGTTCTACAAGATTATGGAATAGGAGGCAAACTTTTGCAAGCAATTAAAGGTCTTTACATGGATAGTCAGGCAGCAGTTAGAGTTGACGGTAAATTGAGTTCATGGTTCAGAGTAGTTTCAGGGGTAAGACAAGGCTGCAACCTGTCTCCACTGTTGTTCATATTATTTATGGATCATAAGTTGAAAACAATAGACTGGCTGGGTGAGATTAAGATATGTGAACACAAAATAAGCAGTCTCGCATATGCGGATGACTTAGTTGTGATGGCAGATTCGATTGAAAGTTTGCAAAGTAATACTTCAGAGCTAGATCAGAAATGCAAGGACTATGGTATGAAGATTAGCATCTCCAAAACGAAAGTAATGTCAGTGGGAAAGAAATATAAACGGATTGAGTGCCAAATAGGAGGAACAAAGTTAGAACAGGTGGACGGTTTCAAGTACTTAGGATGCATATTCTCACAGGATGGCAACATAGTGAAAGAACTGGAAGCGAGGTGTAGCAAAGCTAATGCAGTGAGCGCTCAGCTACCATCTACTCTCTTCTGCAAGAAGGAAGTCAGTACCAAGACTAAGTTATCTGTACACCGTTCAGTCATTCGACCAACTTTGTTGTATGCGAGCGAAAGCTGGGTGGATTCAGGTTACCTTATCAACAAGGTTGAGGTTACGGATATGAAAGTAGCTAGGATGATTGCAGGTACTAGTAGATTGGAACAATGGCAGGAGGGTGTCCACAATGAGGAAATCAAAGAAAAACTGGGAATGAACTCTATAGATGTAGCAGTCAGGGCGAACAGGCTTAGATGGTGGGGTCATGTTACACGCATGGGAGAAGCAAGGTTACCCAAGAGACTCATGGATTCAGCAGTAGAGGGTAGGAGGAGTCGGGGCAGACCGAGGAGAAGGTACCTGGATTCTGTTAAGAATGATTTTGAAGTAATAGGTTTAACATCAGAAGAGGCACCAATGTTAGCACTGAATAGGGGATCATGGAGGAACTTTATAAGGGGGGGCTATGCTCCAGACTGAACGTTGAAAGGCATAATCAGTCTTAAATGATGATGATGATGATGATGATGATGATGATGATCATGATGATAACAAGTCCAACAGTCCCCGTGCAAGCTGCAACCTAACAGCCATATCGGAGCTCTCAGCTTATTTCCCGAGCTTGTAGAAAAACAATAATGAATTAAGTTGCAACGACAGAACAAAAATATTCTCAAGAATTATAAAGCAACTACGGACACTATGGCCATTTGAATGAAGAAAGTAAGGATGGGTCCGCCCTTCTTGCAGATACACAGACTATTGTTTTGTCTTATCACCCAAACATGTTTCACCACAGTTGTGGCATCCTTACTCGGAGTTTTAGTATTTTCCTTTTATTTTAGATTGCATGTGTCCTATAGCTGCCTGCAAAATTAGTCACAGGCCTAAATTAGTACACCATGTGATCTGCAAACACGTGGTGACGATAGGAAATCGTCTACGTTGAATGTTTTGTTTCTTATCCAATCCTTAAAATTCATGTTTTGGTGAAATTCGTGACATATGTCCGTTTTTGGACTTACCATTGTAGTATTTCGCTATTCCTTAGCTCTGACATGGTACTGCGTGAAGAGTTTGACGGAGCACTTAAAGACCTAAGTTGAAAGAAGGCTCAGGGGGTAGACAACATTCCATTAGAAGTACTGATAGCCTTGGGAGAGCCAGCCCTGACAAAACTCTACCATCTGGTGAGCAAGATGTATGAGACAGGCGAAATACCCTTAGACTTGAAGAATATAATAATTCCAATCCCAGAGAAAGCAGGTGTTGACAGATGTGAAAATTACCGGACTATCAGTTTAATAAGCCACGGCTGCAAAATACTAACACGATTTCTTTACAGACGAATGGAAAAACTGGGGAAGATCAGTTTGGATTCCGTAGAAATGTTGGAACACGTGAGGCAATACTGACCCTACGACTTACGTTAGAAAATAGTTTAAGGAAAGGCAAACCAACGTTTCTAGCATTTGTAGACTTAGAGAAAGCTTTTGACAATGTTGACTGGAATACTCTCTTTCAAATTCTGAAGGTGGCAAGGTTAAAATACAGGGAGCGAAGGGCTATTTACAAATTGTACAGAAACCAGATGGCAGTTATGAGAGTCGATGGGCATGAAAGGGAAGCAGTGGTTGGGAAGGGAGTGAGACAGGGTTGTAGCCTATCCCCGATGTTATTCAATCTGTATATTGAGCAAGCAGTAAAGGAAACAAAAGAAAAATTCGGAGTAGGTATTAAAATCCATGGAGAAGAAATAAAAACTTTGAGGTTCACCGATGACATTGTAATTCTGTCAGAGAGAGCAAAGGACATGGAAGAGCAGTTGAACGGAATGGTCAGCGTCTTGAAAGGAGGATATAAGGTGACCATCAACAAAAGCAAAACGAGGATAATGGAATGTAGTCGAATTAAATCAGGTGATGATTAGGGAATTAGACTAGGAAATGTGACGCTTAAAGTAGTAAATGAGTTTTACTATTTGGAGAGCAAAATAACTGATGATGGTCGAAGAAGACAGGATATAAAACGTAGACTGGCAATAGCAAGGAAAGCGTTTCTGAAGAAGAGAAATTTGTTAACATAGAGTATACATTTAAGTGTAAGGAAGTCGTTTCAGAAAGTATTTGTATGGAGTGTAGCCATGTATGGAAGTGAAACGTGGACGATAAATAGTTAAGAAGAGAATAGAAGCTTTCGAAATCTGGTGCTACAGAAGAATGCTGGAGACCAGATGGAGAAGGTATTGAATAGAATTGGGGAGAAGAGAGATCTGTGGCACAATTTGACTAGAAGAAAGGATCGGTTGGCAGTACGTATTCTGAGGTATCAAGGGGTCACCAGTTTAGTACTGGAGGGCAGTGTGGAGGGTAAAAAACGTAGAGGGAGACCAAGAGATGAATACACACAGATTCAGAGGGATGTAGGTTGCAGTGGGTACTGGGAGATGAAGAAGCTTGCATAGGTTAGAGTAGAATGGCGTGCTGCTTCAAACCAGTCTCTGGACTGAAGACCACAACAACAACAACAACAGCTCTGACAAATTTGTTTTTGTGTAACAAACATGTTTTTGTGTAGCTAAGCTGCACTTTCTCTTCTGTTTGTTAGTACATACTGCGTCCTGTTATGTTGCTGTAGCCCGGACAAACGTTTGACTGCAAAAATTTTCGGCTCTGGCTACAACTGTGATGCAACATGTTTGGGTGATAAAGCAAAACAAGAATCTGTGTACTTGCAAAAAGGCGAACCTGTCCTTAATTCATTATTATTGTAACCTAACTGTTTATTGAGGCTATCGTTACTTGTGTGATACGGCTTTCAAGCCACTTATTGAACACTTCGGAGTTAGGAATATAAACTATATACAGGGTGTTTCGAAAATGACCGGTATATTTGAAACGGTAATAAAAACTAAACGAGCAGCGATAGAAATACACCGTTTGTTGCAATATGCTTGGGACAACAGTACATTTTCAGGCAGACAAACTTTCGAAATTACAGTAGTTACAATTGTCAACAACAGATGGCGCTGCGGTCTGGGAAACTCTATAGTACGATATTTTCCACATATCCACCATGCGTAGCAATAATATGGCGTAGTCTCTGAATGAAATTACCCGAAACCCTTGACAACGTGTCTGGCGGAATGGCTTCACATGCAAATGAGATGTACTGCTTCAGCTGTTCAATTGTTTCTGGATTCTGGCGGTACGCGTGGTCTTTCAAGTGTCCCCAAAGAAAGAAGTCACAGGGGTTCATGTCCGGCGAATAGGGAGGCCAATCCACGCCGCCTTCTGTCATTTTCGGATAGCCCAAAGCAATCACACGATCATCGAAATATTCATTCAGGAAATTAAAGACGTCGGCAGTGCGATGTGGCCGGGCACCATCTTGCATAAACCACGAGGTGTTCACAGTGTCGTCTAAGGCAGTTTGTACCGCCACAGATTCACGAAGAATGTCCAGATAGCGTGATGCAGTAATCGTTTCGGATCTGAAAAATGGGCCAATGATTCCTTTGGAAGAAATGGCGGCCCAGACCAGTACTTTTTGAGGATGCAGGGACGATGGGACTGCAACATGGGGCTTTTCGGTTCCCCATATGCGCCAGTTCTGTTTATTGACGAAGCCGTCCAGGTAAAAATAAGCTTCGTCAGTAAACCAAATGCTGCCCACATGCATATCGCCGTCATCAATCCTGTGCACTATATCGTTAGCGAATGTCTCTCGTGCAACAATGGTAGCGGCGCTGAGGGTTTGCCGCGTTTGAATTTTGTACGGATAGAGGTGTAAACTCTGGCGCATGAGACGATACGTGGACGTTGGCGTCATTTTGACCGCAGCTGCAACACGGCGAACGGATCACCTGCTGCACTAGCTGCGCGTTGCCCTCTGTGGTTGCCGTACGCGGTCGCCCTACCTTTCCAGCACGTTCATCCGTCACATTCCCAGTCCTTTGAAATTTTTCAAACAGATCCTTTATTGTATCGCTTTTCGGTCCTTTGGTTACATTAAACCTCCGTTGAAAACTTCGTCTTGTTGCAACAACACTGTGTTCTAGGCGGTGGAATTCCAACACCAGAAAAATCCTCTGTTCTAAGGAATAAACCATGTTGTCCACAGCACACTTGCACGTTGTGAACAGCACACGCTTACAGCAGAAAGACGACGTACAGAATGGCGCACCCACAGACTGCGTTGTCTTCTATATCTTTCACATCACTTGCAGCGCCATCTGTTGTTGAAAATTGTAACTACTGTAATTTCGAAAGTTTGTCCGCCTGAAAATGTACTGTTGTCCCAAGCATATTGCAACAAACGGTGTATTTCTATCGCTGCTCGTTTAGTTTTTATTGCCGTTTCAAATATACCGGTCATTTTTTAAACACCCTGTATTATGGGTGATGCCTCATTCCGCCCGTCTCTTCCAAACAGTTCTTGACGAACCAGTTTTGTGGTCTTCATACGGATCTTGACAGAATAATTGGGGAATGCCCGTCTGGAGTACACCGCAAATCTGAACCGGCAACTACGCCCGTTCGACGCTACAGAATCTCGGCATAGCAGCGACGCGGACTGCCCGACCGAGGAATGCGGTGGACCGAAGTGGCGCCTGCCGGAGGTAACATCGATCTGCGGCAGCTGCGGGCTCTCTGCCGGTGCGGTCAGGCCTGTCCAGCTGCTGCTGGGAGCAGGTCGTGCTTCGTGAAGCTGCCAGCTGTGTGCAGGGGAGCAGAAAGACGCGACAACTGGCCAGAGCGGCTGACCGTAGCCTGGGAACCCGCGGTGGCTGCCTCAGACCTTTTCTAATAAATTATCAGCAAAACACAGAGGAAGGGACGATGCAAGCTCACTGTGTCGCTGCGGGCAACGGACTTATGGCAAATACGCGACACCCGTGTCACGTGCAGTTTGCTTCGAAATGTTTGAAAGGTGGCCACCCTTTGGGCGCACCATCCTTCACCTCTTGTTAAATGTGTAGTCTCTGCAGAGGATTCTTAAGTACTACTCTACTTCTTAAGTAACAGAACTCAGTACGTTGTCCTCGATGGTGAGTGTTCATCGGAGGTGAGGGTATCATCCGGAGTGCCCCAGGGAAGTGTGGCAGGTCCGCTGTTGTTTTCTATCTTCATAAATGATCTTTTGGACAGGGTGAATAGTAATTTGCGGCTGTTTGCTGATGATGCTGTGGTGTACGGGAAGGTGTCGTCGTTGAGTGACTGTAGGAGGATACAAGATGACTAGGACAGGGTTTGTGATTGGTGTAAAGAATGGCAGCTAACTCTAAATATAGATAAATGTAAATTATTGCAGATGAACAGGAAAAAGAATCCCGTAATGTTTGAATACTCCATTAGTAGTGTAGCGCTTGACACAGTCACGTCGATTAAATATTTGGGCGTAACGTTGCAGGGCGATATGAAGTGGGACAAGCGTGTAATGGCAGTTGTGGGGAAGGGGGATAGTCGTCTTCGGTTCATTGGTAGAATTTTGGTAACATGTGGTTCATCTGTAAAGGAGACCGCTTATAAAACACTAATACGACCTATTCTTGAGTACTGCTCGAGCGTTTGGGATCCCTATCAGGTCGGATTGAGGGAGGACATAGAAGCAATTCAGAGGCGGGCTGGTAGATTTGTTACTGGTTGGTTTGATCATCACGCGAGTGTTACGGAAATGCTTCAGGAACCCGGGTGGGAGTCTCTGGAGGAAAGGAGGCGTTCTTTTCGTGAATCACTACTGATGAAATTTAGAGAACCAGCATTTGAGGCTGATTGCAGTACAATTTTACTCCCGCCAACTTACATTTCGCGGAAAGACCACAAAGATAAGATAAGAGAGATTAGGGCTCGTACAGAGGCATATAGGCAGTCATTTTTCCCCCGTTCTGTTTGGGAGTGGAACAGGGAGAGAAGATGCTAGTTTTGTACGAGGTACCCTCCACCACGCACCGTATGGTGGATTTCGGAGTATGTATGTAGATGTAGATGTAGAGGCATTGCAGCTGTCTCAGCTACGTAGCGAACCAACATGTTCAGGACGCTACAGCAGTTCGTCGATCACATGAATGGTGTCCATCCCAACATCAAATTTACTGTCGACATGGAGAACACGGCAATCTACCATTCTTGTATGTTGTGGTTGAGCGGAAGGCAGGAGACCAGCTTGGTCATTCAGTGTACCGGAAACCAATTCACAGTAATCGGTACTTGAACGCCAATAGTTTCCACCACCCTGTACACAAGAAAGCGGTCCTGAACACGTGGGTTCATAGAGCCAAGATTGTCCCTGACGACGACCACTTACACTCTGAATTGCAGAACTTAAAACGTGTTTTCGGGGAAAATGGATACAGCAAAAGAGACATCGCAAACGCTTTCAAGAGCCGCCGACGAACATCTGGTGAACCAGTAGATGAGGCCAAGCGGACTGCCTTCCTGCCATACTGTGGAGCAACTAGCAGCAAGTTAGGACGTCTGCTGCAGAAACATGGCCTACGACCAGTCTTCCGGCCCGCCCCCAAGAGACAAGATATGTTGCTCTTCAAATGTCCAACGTGTATGGTGTACCATGTGAATGTACGAGGTGCATTCAAGTTCTAAGGCCTCCGATTTTTTTTCCCCGGACTGGAAACAGATAGAAACATGTGCATTGTTTTAAAATGTGGCCGCATTCATTGTCAATACGTCGCAGAGATGGCAGCACCGTACGGCAGATGGAATTTTACCGCCAGCGGCGAGAATGATAACTGTTTTAAATACTTAAAATGGCGACGTTTTCCTTACTTGAACAGCGTGCAATCATTCGTTTTCTAAATTTGCGTGGTGTGAAACCAATTGAAATTCATCGACAGTTGAAGGAGACATGTGGTGATGGAGTTATGGATGTGTCGAAAGTGCGTTCGTGGGTGCGACAGTTTAATGAAGGCAGAACATCGTGTGACAACAAACCGAAACAACCTCGGGCTCGCACAAGCCGGACTGACGACATGATCGAGAAAGTGGAGAGAATTGTTTTGGGGGATCGCCGAATGACTGTTGAACAGATCGCCTCCAGAGTTGGCATTTCTGTGCACACAAACCTGCATGACGACCTGAGAATGCGAAAAGTGTCATCCAGGTGGGTGCCACGAATGCTGACGGACGACCACATGGCTGCCCGTGTGGCATGTTGCCAAGCAATGTTGACGCGCAACGACAGCACGAATGGGACTTTCTTTTCGTCGGTTGTGACAATGGATGAGACGCGGATGCCATTTTTCAATCGAGAAACAAAGCGCCAGTGAGCTCAATGGAAGCACACAGATTCACCGCCACCAAAAAAATTTCGGGTAACCGCCAGTGCTGAAAAAATGATGGTGTCCATGTTCTGGGACAGCGAGGGCGTAATCCTTACCCATTGCGTTCCAAAGGGCACTACGGTAACAGGTGCATCCTACGAAATTGTTTTGAAGAACAAATTCCTTCCTGCACTGCAACAAAAACGTCCGGGAAGGGCTGCGCGTGTGCTGTTTCACCAAGACAACGCACCCGCACATCGAGCTAACGTTATGCAACAGTTTCTTCGTGATAACAACTTTGAAGTGATTCCTCATGCTCCCTACTCACCTGACCTGGCTCCTAGTGACTTTTGGCTTTTTCCAACAATGAAAGACACTCTCCGTGGCCGCGCATTCACCAGCCGTGCTGCTATTGCCTCAGCGATTTTCCAGTGGTGAAAACAGACTCCTAAAGAAGCCTTCGCCGCTGCCATGGAATCATGGCGTCAGCGTTGTGAAAAATGTGTACGTCTGCAGGGCGATTACGTCGAGAAGTAACGCTAGTTTCATCGATTTCGGGTGAGTAGTTAATTAGAAAAAAAATCGGAGGTCTTAGAACTTGAATGCACCTCGTATATCGGACGAACAATTCACACGGTTGCGGAGCGTTGTACTGAGCACAAGCGCCATTTAAAACAAAGGGAGTTTGACAAGTCGGCCATAGCGGAGCACTGCCTAAAAAACGGACATAAAATACAGTTCGCAAATACCAGAGTGTTGGCTCATCTTACATATTGGGACTCCGTTATAAAGGAAGCGGCCGAAATTCGTTTAAACAAGAACAATTTCAACAGAGACCAAGCGTACACACTAAGCAGGGCATGGGGGCGGGCGTTGGTCATAGAAAGAAAGCAGAGACAGATGCGCGACACGGGAGCGGCAGTTTCAAACGTGGCGCCTGCCCCTGGCGCCACCAGCCGGCCGAAGTGGCCGAGAGGTTAAAGGCGCTGCAGTCTGGAACCGCAAGACCGCTACGGTCGCAGGTTCGAATCCTGCCTCAGGCATGGATGTTTGTGATGTCCTTAGGTTAGTTAGGTTTAACTAGTTCTAAGTTCTAGGCGACTAATGACCTCAGCAGTTGAGTCCCATAGTGCTCAGAGCCATTTGAACCTGGCGCCACCTGACGTCACCAGTGCTGCCACGGGCAATAGCTCCGCTAGCTGCCCGGGTGTACTTTCGCGCTCGCGCCACGTTGGGTCTATCTGATTGGCTGCTGATGATGTCATCATGTGTATATAAGTGAGAAACTGTAGTAGCCCCGGCAGTCAGTGATCTCCTGACGACGATGGCGGAGATGACCATCGAAAGCTCGAGGATTTTATTCTAATTGACGCGGCTTGAAAACCAAAAACTTTATATTCATGTATGCTGTCGCGAAAGACTCCGAGCACACAATTACAGAGTTTCTTTGCCGCTAGCAATTACAGTTGTGGCACTAGATTTTTTCTGTGTCGGTGAGGAACGCAGGGAGACGGGGCCAGGGTGGCAGAAGAGAAAGAAACACCTTTACGCTCCTCCATCAAACCATCCAGACTTCTAAACAAAAGTGTGATTGCTTTGCTTGTGAGTGCAGATGGAAGCAACTCACCATATGTCGGCCCACGAGAGCGGCCTAGTCTTCAGCGGGACCATGACCACAGGCCTGCATTCTGTAGGCATATTGCCTACCTCAGGTGTGCGACCAACGAAGCTTTATGATTTGCTCTCAGGAGCAGAACACTGTTCGCCACAGGTGTGGAATGCACGAGCGTTTCTCTGGAGCCAAGTTTAGGAAGGGAGAGCGTACATTTTGCTGGCAAGCTTTCTCATTGAGGAATACCGCTATGCGGTTTCTAGGCGGGAGTTCTGGCGCGGAGTTATAAGTATTGGTGCGATTTAAGCAGGCAGATTGGCCATTGGATGGGACAATTTTTGACCACGAGAATTTGGTGTCGAGGATGAGGAGAGGATAGGTTTTCGTGGGTTTCGGTGGATGTCCAGCCCAAAGTACGGTCTGGGCAGTACGGCTGAGATACTCTGTACGCTCGGCACATTGGTGGAGATCCACCACAGATGACAGTCTTGGTCTTTTCGGCCCACAAAACCGCGTTTCTCTGCACATATCAGAGCGAAGGTACGCTGACAGCGGCCTTAGCGGTTGCACACCTATGGCCAGTCTCAACATCACCCGTGGGACAGTTCTGTGGTGAGCATACTGGCAGCCCAGACCTATTAGAAATCTCTGAGGATTTAGTCTTCACTGCAGTGAGTCCATATGACCTGCAGCTCTGTGCTTAGCCAATCTACGAGGTGCATTCAAGTTCTAAGGCCTCCGATTTTTTTTCTAATCAACTTCTCACCCGAAATCAATGAAACTGGCGTTACTTCTCGACGTAATCGCCCTGCAGACGTACACATTTTTCACAACGCTGACGCCATGATTCCATGGCAGCGGCGAAGGCTTCTTTAGGAGTCTGTTTTGACAACTGGAAAATCGCTGGGCAATAGCAGCACCGCTGGTGAATGTGCGGCCACGGCGAGTGTCTTTCATTGTTGGAGAAAGCCAAAAGTCACTAGGAGCCAGGTCAGGTGAGTAGGGAGCATGAGGAATCACTTCAAAGTTGTTATCACGAAGAAACTGTTGCGTAACGTTAGCTCGATGTGCGGGTGCGTTGTCTTGGTGAAACAGCATACGCGCAGCCATTCCCGGACGTTTTTGTTGCAGTGCAGGAAGGAATTTGTTCTTCAAAACAATTTCGTAGGATGCACCTGTTACCGTAGTGCCCTTTCGAACGCAATGGGTGAGGATTACGCCCTCGCTGTCCCAGAACATGGACACCATCATTTTTTCAGCACTGGTGGTTACCCGAAGTTTTTTTGGTGGCGGTGAATCTGTGTGCTTCCATTGAGCTTACTGGCGCTTTGTTTCTCGATTGAAAAATGGCATCCACGTCTCATCCATTGTCACAACCGACGAAAAGAACGTCCCATTCATGCTGTCGTTGCGCGTCAACATTGCTTGGCAACATGCCACACGGGCAGCCATGTGGTCGTCCGTCAGCATTCTTGGCACCCACCTGGATGACACTTTTCGCATTTTCAGGTCGTTATGCAGGATTGTGTGCACAGAACCCACAGAAATGCCAACTCTGGAGGCGATCTGTTCAACAGTTATTCGGCGATCCCCAAAACAATTGTCTCTACTTTCTCGATCATGTCGTCAGTCCGGCTTGTGCGAGCCCGAGGTTGTTTTGGTTTGTTGTCACATGATGTTCTGCCTTCATTAAACTGTCGCACCCACGAACGCACTTTCGACACATCCATAACTCCATCACCACATGTCTCCTTCAACTGTCGATGAATTTCAATTGGTTTCACACCACGCAAATTCAGAAAACGAATGATTGCACGTTGTTCAAGTAAGGAAAACGTCGCCATTTTAAGTATTTAAAACAGTTCTCATTCTCGCCGCTGGCGGTGAAATTCCATCTGCCGTACGGTGCTGCCATCTCTGCGACGTATTGACAATGAGCGCGGCCTCATTTTAAAACAATGCACATGTTTCTATCTCTTTCCAGTCTGGAGAAAAAAAATCGGAGGCTTTAGAACTTGAATGTACCTCATATGTTGTACTGACAGTCTGCTACTGGCTCACAGTCTGTGTCAGTACCTCACATACAGCCAAAAAACGTTGTTGCTACTTCCTTGAGGGAGGCACCTCTTTAGCTTGATCCCCTTCCCGTTTAATAACTTTGCCACATCATCCGTCACCATGTATTTTGTTCCATCTTTTTTTTTTTTTTTTGTTACGTTATCTGTGCACTGTAGTCAACGTCCTTGCCGCAGTGGTAACACCGATTCAGGTCAGATCACCGAAGTTATGCGCTGTCGGGATGGGTTAGCACTTGGATGGGTGACCATCTGGTGTGCAAAGTGCTGTTGGCAAGCGGGATGCACTCAGCCCTTCTGAGGTAAACTGATTAGCTACTTGATTGAGAAGTAGAGGCTCCCGACTTGGAAATGGCTGGGAGAGTGGTGTGCTGACCACATGCCCCTCCATATCCGCATCCAGTGGCGCCTATGGGCTGAGGATGACACGGCGGCAGGTCGGTACCGTTTGGGCCTACATGAGCAATTCGCGAGGAGTTTTTTTTGTCTGCACACTAATTCTGGGAATGAGAATGTTGAATTTGTAATAAATTAAGTCTGAAAGCAGCGTTATTTCATTTCAGTACCCTATTCATCCTGAGCATTTGAATTATAATAAATTTTTGTGAGGAGAGGGTACGTCATAAGGGTTCTCCTGAAGACCAGTTGCGATATCCCTGTATTCGCTGATATCACGAAATCCTGTCGGGTTTGAAAACGGCTGTCATTGAGAGAGCATGACACTTGTCTCTGTTCCCTGTCGATTACGGTCCTTTTACGATCACTGTTCTTACATCATGCTACGTGGATGTGAGTGGTATACCATTATTTATCGACAAGTTTGGCGGTCCACGTTGATACGGCAATAAATCAGGAAATATCATTCACGGCGTGGTATGAGGACGTCCACACACGAATGCTCCTTGCTGCCATTCTGTTATTGTGCTTCTGGCGACTATTAAATGATGCATGTTAAGATTCAGTTGTATGCTTTCAAAGAGAAGTAGCAGTCTTTTTAACATTTTCCTGGCTTCAGATAAATGTTAGCTTACCTGAAGATCTTCTGTGGCGGCAAAAAACATGTTACAGGAAGGCAGAAAAGTAATTCGGTATTTACACACTGTCCAGTCACATTAACTGACCACCTGTCAAAAGCCTATAACCACTATTTCCAGCGGGACCGCTGCAAGACATGCAGGAAGTCAATGGAAGTTTCTGGATGTTACCGACAGAGATGTGGAGCCATGCCAACTGCAGTCCCGTGGCCAACTGCGCTACATTTCTCGGTTGAGAACCCATGGCGAGAACAACACGATCGAGATCGTCCCACGGATTCTCGGTTGAGTTTAAATCTGGGGAGTTTACTGGCCAGTGGAGTCCGGTAATTTCATCCTGATGCTCTTCGAACGAAGCGCGTTCATAGTGAGCAATGTTACACGTTGCACTGTCCTGCTGCTGGATGCCGTCGATCCTAGAAGAAACAATCTGCATGTAGGGGTGGACATGGTCCTGAAGAATAATGCATACTTGTGTTGACCCGTTGTGCCATCTAGAATGACGATATCACCCAAGGAACGCCACCAAAACATTCCCCAGACCATAACGCTCACTCTTCATGCCAGGACCCTTCCGACGACTTTTGAAGGGTGCTTGCTTTCAGACACTTCACGCCGTACCCGTGAACGTCTGTTATTCATCTGAAGAGGCCACCTGTCACCACTCAGTCGACTTCCAGTTGCGGTAGTGGCGTGGAAATTCCAGTCTTCGTCAGGCATGAACATCAGTCAGTATGTGTGAATGAACCAGGAGCCTGCTGCGGCGGGACACAAGCGATAGCGTTCGCTGAATGGTTGTTGAGGAGAACACTGTTGGTAGACTCTTGTTTCATCTCGGCGGTCAGTTGTTCAACAGTTGTGAGCTGTGCGTGGCTCTTGTTGCCGTCATCATGCATTTTACACCCTGTTTTTAACGTACTTCCACCTCACTAAAATAATTTGAATTGCTACTGAGTTGCTGCTTTGTTTGACCGGTAGGCAGGCGTGCAACGGCATGTAATGTTGATCCCGCTGGCGAAGAACGACCTTATGGCTACCTTCAAGGATTTGTGGCTACCCCGCTGAAGACAAGCATCGCGCACAATGCAGATAAGGTCCCGCTTCAATGAATGCACTCGCTGCAGCTGGTGTCGAGCTGGATACTAGACGATCATGGGATCCTTCACTGCTGACGTAATGCAGTGTCAACAGTATTTCGCTTTCTCGTTTCTTTTGTTAGCAATCTCAAGAGTCTCGACAACCATTTACTTCTTGTTTGACAATTTTTCTCTTGTATCTTGTATCAGGGAGAACTGCCTATACTACGAGTAGTCTAAAACTGTGGAATGGTGTCATCCCATTCTGTGAAGGCTTCATCGCATTTTCGTATGCGTAATTGGTCGTTATATACGGCCCAGTCACGTTGATGTGACCATCGTCTATGTTCGACGTCAAGGGTGGGATGGACTTCCGGTACGGCTAAGTTTTCTAGCTGTTCGCCTGCTGACTGGCAAAATGGCGCTGTCCAAAATCTCAGTAGTGGCAAGCGTGGTGCACTAGAGGCCATAGATGGCAAGGGTGAACGACGGTTGCGGAGATCTCTACAGGCGAAAAGATGAGCAACTTAAGGCGCCTGCTAAACCCGCAGGGAAGAACAGGTGATTAGGATCGTGGAAAGGGCCAAGTGAGGTTGGAGGCAGTTTCACCTTCAAATTGTAGTTTATTGTATTTTAATGATACATTTACAACCAAAACGACACGTAGCCGAACTTTTACAACTACTAATTTCAAAATCCAATTCTTTCACGGCTGAAGGCGTCCAAACGAGAAATCTTAAAAATCAACAAGATAAAAATGCAGTTAAAATAGCAAATAAAATAATTGAAATATATATATATATGGCCAGTTAGGCCTAAAGCGTCAAGTCAAGGGTGAATACAGAAGCATAAACAAGATGCAATACAAACTGCTGAAGACCAACGATACAATTTTCAAGATTTTAAAATAAATTACCACAACCTTTCAAAGGCAGAAGGCCGCAGTGTTTTTGTTTAGAGGGTAATTATAAGAATAACAAAATATTTACATAAATTGATTTATATAAAACAACACAAAATCTTTTTTTTAAAGTCATTGGCTATAATAGATCACCAACAAACAAATAAACACTGGTGAGAAGGACAATAAATAAAATGGCACTCAGAAGCCTCCAGGGAGGTCGGTCTGCCCTCGTTCACTTAGGTGAGACAGGTGGTGAGCCCAACTACACTTGATCTGTCGGAACCCAACAAGGGGACAGCCACGGACCGACTCACAAAACGACTTGCTTGCCACCAAACAGTACATGAGAACTCACACACAAAAGGTTATGAACGTAATTATCCATAATGAAATATGTATTAGATGTCAGAACTACACACCACGTTGGACAGTGACAACAGGTGAGGAAAGGACGCTGCCTGAAATTACGTGAGGTAAGCAGCACACTAACGGCCATAAGACGCAAAATTCCGCTGGTGCACTTCGATTGTAGTCAGCCAATATAGTTACTTCCACCGCATGGCGGCTAAATTTCAGCAATACGAGCACTCGGTGCTGTTCACGGGGAAACCTTCCCAACCACGAACGACCGAAACGAACCACACAACACGAATGGACGTGGCCTGGGTACTTGAAACCACTACTCAACTTTGACTTCCTGGGTCGTAGCGATCGGACAGCTCCGCACACGCTCCGACACTGCGCAGGGACCGCCAGCGGACCCAGCAGACTGCACCACGCGGAGAGAGCTTCTCTGGTCCGCAGTAACCGACCGACTCCCGCTGGTCCGTCCGCGGCTGCTGCTCCATCGCGACTGCACTGCTGGTGCGTCTCCCACTCACTTCCAGACACAAAACTTGACAAACACTTGCACAAAGACCTGAACGATATCCAACAGTAACTTAAGCATGCACGAAGACAAATCGGGAGCCGATGGACACACACACAGCCGACTCATGAACGATCGGTGAGCCAAAACGTGTCGTCCAGTAGGACGACCGATCGACGATCCACCGATACCGTGCCCCGGCTCAAGTGATGCGTGGCGGCAATGGTCGGGCGAGCCATGTCCACGCAGGCCTTACTGCTGCTCCAACCCGACTGCACTAGTGCCGCATTGCAACTCCCTGACTGGCAGGTCCAGACTGTGCTCCAGACGCGTTCCAACTGACTGGGTGCATGCTTAAGTTACTGTTGGATATCGTTCAGGTATTTTGTCAAGTTTTGTGTCTGGAAGTGAGTGAGAGACGCACCAGCAGTGCAGTCGCGATGGAGCAGCAGCCGCGGACGGACCAGCAGGAGTCGGTCGGTTACTGCGGCCCAGAGAAGCTATCTCCGCTTGGTGCTGTCTGCTGGCGCTCCCTGACCGGTGTCGGAGCGTGTGCGGAGCTGTCCGATCACTACGACCCAGGAAATCAAAGTTGAGTAGTGGTTCCAAGTACCCAGGCCACGTCCATTCGTGTTGTGTCGTTCGTTTCGGTCGTTCGTGGTTGGCGAGGTTTCCCTGTGAGCATCACCGAGTGTTCGTATTGCTGAAATTTAGCCGCCATGCGGTGGAAGTAACTATATTGGCTGACCACAACTGAAGTGCATCAGCGGAATTTTCTGCCTTATGGCCGTTAGTGTGTTGCTTACCTGCTCTCCCCACTCACGTAATTTCAGGTAGCGTCCTTTCCTCACCTGTTGTCGCTGTCCAACATGGTGTGTAGTTCTGACATCTAATACATATTTCATTGCGGATAATTACGTTCATAACATTTTGCGTGTGAGTTCTCATGTACTGTTTGGTGGCAAGCAAGTCGTTTTGTCAGTCGGTCCGTGGCTGTCCCCTGGTTGGGTTCCGACAGATCAAGTGTAGTTGGGCTCACCACCTGTCTCACCTAAGTGAACGAGGGCAGACCGACCTCCCTGGAGGCTTCTGAGTGCCATTTTATTTATTGTCCTTCTCACGAGTGTTTATTTGTTTGTTGGTGATCTATTATAGCCAATGCCTTAAAAGAAAAAAGATTTTGTGTTGTTTTATGTAAACCAATTTATGTAAATATTTTGTTATTCTTAAAATTACCCTCTAAACAAAAACATTGCGGCCTTCCGCCTTTGAAAGGTTGTGGTAATTTATTTTAAAATCTTGAAAATTGTATCGTTGGTCTTCAGCCGTTTGTATTGCATCTTGTTTATGCTTGTCTATTCACCCTCGACTTGAGGCTTTAGGCCTAACTGGCCATATATATATATATATATATATACAGGGTGATTCAAAAAGAATACCAGAACTTTAGGAATTTAAAACTCTGCAACGACAAAAGGCAGAGCTAAGCACTATCTGTCGGCGAATTAAGGGAGCTATAAAGTTTCATTTAGTTGCACATTTGTTCGCTTGAGGCGCTGTTGACTAGGCGTCAGCGTCAGTTGACGCTAAGATGGCGACCGCTCAACAGAAAGCTTTTTGTGTTATTGAGTACGGCAGAAGTGAATCGACGACAGTTGTTCAGCGTGCATTTCGAACGTGTTAAACCTCCTGATGGGTGGTGTATTAAACGTTGGTAGAAACAGTTTACAGAGAATGGGTGTTTGTGCAAAGGGAAAAGTTCTGGACGGTCGAGAACGAGTGATGAAAATGTAGCACACATCCGGCAAGCATTTGTTCGCAGCCCAGGAAAATTTTTTCTTATGGGGGTATGTTAAGGATATGGTGTTTCGGCCACCTCTCCCAGCCACCATTGATGATTTGAAACGAGAAATAACAGCAGCTATCCAAACTGTTACGCCTGATATGCTACAGAGAGTGTGGAACGAGTTGGAGTATCGGGTTGATATTGCTCGAGTGTCTGGAGGGGGCCATATTGAACATCTCTGAACTTGTTTTTGAGTGAAAAAAAACCTTTTTAAATACTCTTTGTAATGATGTACAACAGTAGGTTATATTATGTTTCTTTCATTAAATACACATTTTTAAAGTTGTGGTATTCTTTTTGAATCACCCTGTATATTTCAATTATTTTATTTGCTATTTTACCAGCATTTTTATCTTGTTGATTTTTAAGATTTCTCGTTTGGACGCCTTCAGCCGTGAAAGAATTGGATTTTGAAATTAGTAGTTGTAAAAGTTCGGCTACGTGTCGTTTTGGTTGTAAATGTATCATTAAATTACAATAAACTACAATTAGAAGGTGAAACTGAGCCCCAACCTTATTTGGCCCTTTCCACGATCCTTATCACCTGTTCTTCCCTGCGGGTTTAGCGGGCGTCTAAAGTTGCTCATCTTTTCGCCTGTAGAGATGTCCGCAACCGTCGTTCACCCTTGCCATGTATGGCCTGTTGTGCACCACGCTTAGCGGGCGTCTCAAGTTGCTCATCTTTTCCCCTGTAGAGACTTCCGCAACCGTCGTTCACCCTTGCCATCTATGGCCAGTTGTGCACCACGCTTGCCACTACTGAGATTTTGGACAGCGCCATTTTGCCAGTCAGCAGGCGAGCAGCTAGAAAACTTAGCCGCACCTGAAATCCATCCCACCCTTGACGTCGAACATAGACGATGGTCACATCAACGTGACTGTGCCGTATATAACGACCGTCCTCCACTGGAAGTGGAAGATACAAGTGAAAAATTATCAAACAAGAAGTAAATGGTTGTCGAGACTCTTGAGATTGCTAACAAAAGAAACGGGAAAGGGATATTGTTGACACTGCCTTACGTCAGCAGTGAAGGATCCCATGATCGTCTAGTATCCAGCTCGACACCAGCTGCAGCGAGTGCATTCTTTGAAGCGGGAGCTTACCTGCATTGTGCGCGATGCTTGTCTTCAGTGGGGTAGCCACAAATCCTTGAAGGTAGCCATAAGGTCTTTGTTCGCCAGCTGGATCAACATTACATCCCGTTGCACGCCTGCCTCCCGGATACCTGCCCACCCTGAGGAAATTTGTGGTGCTGTAGTCGCAAAATCTGCTGGATTTTCCGATCTCTTGCAGGACACCAGACGCTGTGTTGTATTAGCAATTTACATAGGTTATGGTACATTTACATTCACAACATAAGTAGCTATTGTTTGTAATCGAAATATTACGATGTGATTATGGCCACATCAGATGTCTCTTGGGTTACTAAAAGATATACCTTTGGATCCAGAGAGCAGCTTGTAAGTAGGCTGCTCAGGTTTTTATGTTGGTAACGCCACGTAGCGCCCTGTATGAAAATCACTCACTATGCTGTGTGCAGTCTGTGGCTGGTTGGCATTGTTGGAATATTCGCTATTGTAGCGTTGGGCAGGTGGATGTGAACAGCGCGTAGCGTTGCGCAGTTGGAGGTGAGCCGCCAGCAGTGGTGAATGTTGGGAGAGAGATGGCAGAGTTTTGAGATGTTAATATGATCGGACGAGCTGGACGTGTGTGCGTCAGAAAAAGGAGATTTGCCAAACTGGATGTCAGAAATTATACATATATATATATTATGACTTTTGAACACTATTAAGGTAAATACATTGTTTGTTCTCTATCAAAATCTTTCATTTGCTTACTATATGCCTATCAGTAGTTAGTGCCTTCAATAGTTAGAATCTTTTATTTACCTGGCAGTATTGGCTCTCGCTGTATTGCAGTAGTTCGAGTAACGAAGATTTTTGTGAGGTAAGTGATTCATGAAAGTTATAGGTTACTGTTAGCCAGGGCCATTCTTTTGTAGGGATTATTGAAAGTCAGACTGCGTTGCGCTAGAAATATTGTGTGACAGTTTCGTGTTATCAGAATAAGTAAAGAGTGAAATGTCTGAGTACGTTCAATTTTGCTCAGCTGTTTGAAAATCAAATAAAATAAGAAGTTTACCAGCACAGTAATTGATAATTTTTCTAAGGGGACGTTTCAATGGTACCACTGCCATTTACCCCCTTCACTGTATCGTTCACGAATGAAACAACGTGTTAGATCTGGTTTCCCTGGTTTCATCATCATCATTATTTTGCGACACTAATGTTGGTGGACTTTTCTTTTAACGTACACCCTCGGAATATCAACAGTAAATATCTCTACGATACACAGTGCGTTTGCCACTGGAGTCCGGATGACTCTCCTCATAGCGCTCTCGCGGTAACTACACTGTCTGATCACATTAATATGACCATCTGTCAGAAGTCTGAATATGGTTCCAGGGAATAGACGCATACTTATGTTGGTACAAGATCACATAGGGAAGAAACAGAAACGTACCCTAGACCGTAATTCCCCCTCCTCCGGCACGGATCCTTCCGGCGGTTGTTACAGCTTGCTTTCAGACGTTTTACGCCGTACACCCAAACAGCCATTTGTGTGATGGAGCATCAGAAAGGGGCACCTGACTAAACTCGCCGGACGACCGGTTACAGTATTGGCGTGCAAGTTCCAAACCTTCGTCGTCGATGGACAGCAGTCAGATGTACGTATGAACCAGGCACCTGTTGAAGAGTCCCATAACTAGCAACAGACGCTGAACGGCCGTTGAGGAGACAATGTTGGTAACCCCTTGTTTCATCTGGGCTGTCAGTTGCTCGAATATTCGGCCATACGCACCTCTGCAGCCGTCTTTCAACACTGTCATCTATGGTCCGTAGTACACCACAGTTGCCTTGGCGCCAGTTTTAGACAGAGCCATTTTTCAATGCACAATGTACTTTAACCATGACAGCACAAGAACAGTTTACAAATTTAGCCGTTTCGGAAACGCTTGTACCCTTGTCCCGAAAGCCCTTCGGGAGGACAGATAAATCGCTCCATTCCCACATTATGACAATGTCTGCACTGTTTTCCGCGCCCACTCCGACACGCTTTATATACTCTCCACAGCCAGTGCTACCAACTGCCGTCTCTGTGATTGGTTACTGCAAGCCGTTGAGGAGACAATGTTGGTAACCCCTTGTTTCATCTGGGCTGTCAGTTGCTCGAATATTCTGCCATACACACCTCTGCAGCCGTCTTTCAACACTGTCATCTATGGTCCGTAGTACACCACAGTTGCCTTGGCGCCAGTTTTAGAGAGAGCCAGTTTTCCATGCACAATGTACTTTAACCATGACAGCACAAGAACAGCTTACAAATTTAGCCGTTTCGGAAACGCTTGCACCCTTGTCCCGAAAGCCCTTCGGGAGGACAGATAAATCGCTCCATTCCCACATTATGACAATGTCTGCACTGTTTTCCGCGCCCACCCTGACACGCTTTATATACTCTCCACAGCCAGTGCTACCAACTGCCGTCTGTGATTGGTTACTGCAAGCTGACGTCGAACATAGGCGCTTCTCACATTAATGAGAGTGGATCGTGACCTACGAGGTGCGACAATAAAGTAATGAGGCTGATTTTCTTTGTAAGATGTGGCAACCCTGCAGGCTTGCTTAGTCGCAATATATTTGACCCTGGACTATAAGCTGCTTCTAGTTCGAGCGGCACATCGATGCAACTGCTCAGTCGTGAGTTGTGCTGTAATAAGTTAACATGTGTTTGTGTCTCTCGTCACAGAAATGGAACCGCATAATATTGCGCAGCGGTATGCCATTTCTTTTTGTGTTAAATTGGATGAAAACGTGACAACAGCTTACGGTAAGCTTCAGAAGGCTTTTGGAGAGGAGGTTAGTCAAGAGCTCAAGTTTTTCGTAGAATGAAGGCTTTCACGACCGGTTGACATGGCTGTTGATATACTTTCCGGGATGTGAGGTCGTGGTCCAAGAACTTTTCTGCTCCTTACGGAAGGCAACACAAACGGACAGATATTTACATAAAAATTCTAATCATCATCCTCAACAAAAAAGAGGTGTCATAAAAAGTCTTGTCGATCGAGCGGAACGGATATGTACACCTGAACATTTGGATGCTGAAGTGAAACATCTGAAGCAGGCTTTTGAAAAAAACGGCTACTCAAGAAAAGAGATAAATAGAATTTTGCGTCCAAGGAACAGAAACCCAAAAGATAAGAATGAACCACAACGACAGAAAAATACAGTAGTTCTCCATTTTATTAAAAAAGTAACAGATCGGATCGGTAAGATTTTACGAAAACATGACATAAAACCGATCTTTAAACCAACAAAGAAAATAAGTCAAGTACTACGATCTGTGAAGGATAAACGCCCTCCCCTGTCGACATGTGGTGTGTATAAAATTCCATGTACCTGTGGTAAAGTTTACATTGGTACTACCAAAAGAAGCGTAAACACGCGACTGAAAGAACATAAAAGTCTTTGTCGACTTGGAAAAATAGAAAAGTCAGCTGTAGCGGAACATGCTCTTCAACCAGGCAACCAACAAGTGAAGTTTTCGGATACCGAAGTTTTATCTACAACGTTAAATTACTATCCACGGCTTTATAGAGAAGCTATCGAAATTTATAAACATAACGATAATTTTAATAGGAAAGAGGAGGCTATGAAACTTAGCGATATATGGACAGTGGCTCTACAAAATTGCTAACAATTTTTATCTTTGACAAGGTGGTAATCGATAGTCAACCTTATCTTTGCTATGGATTATCACTGCTCATCACGTGTCACCTGAACCACGCCCCCCTTTCTCACAATATATAAGTCGCTCTCAGACACCCGACCAGTCAGTCGGCAAGACTCAACGGAGCAGCGCCTCTGAGGAAGTCCAGCGCAGTCCTGGACGAAACGTAAGGAGCAGAAAAGTTCTTGGACCACGACCTCACATCCCGGAAAGTATATCAACACTCAAGTTTTTCGCTGGCATAAAATGTTTAGTGAAGGCAGAACGAATGTTGAAGACCGCAGTGGACGACCATCAGCCTCACGGACGGACGTCACCTCGGCCAGGGTGCGTGAACTGGTACGATCTGATCGAAGATTATCCGTGAAAATGATTGCAGAAGAACTGAACATCAATCGAGAAACGGTTCGTCTAATAATAACTGGAGGTCTTGGTATGAGATAGATTGGATTCTGCGTCACGATAATGCGCCATCCCACACTGCTCTGTCAGTGCAGCTATTTCTAACCTCAAAACAAATTTCAGTACTACCACAGCCACCTTATTCACCAGATATCACTCCGTGCGACTTTTTTCTATTTCCAAGAGTCAAAATGGTGGTCGAGGGACACCATTTTCAAACAAGATGTCCCAAAAGCTGTGACGAGGGTCTTGGAGGATATGCGTTCCAGAAATGTTACCATCAATGCCAGAAGCGCTGGAAAAAGTGTGTGCAATCAGAAGGGAACTCCTTTGAAAGAGACAATACTAGACTAAAACGGTAAGAAACTTTTTTTTTCAGATCAGTCTCATTACTTTATTATCGCACCTCGTATATCAATCTCTTTAGTCACGCCTTAAATTACTTATACATTTGTCTCGCTAAGAATAGTGTACTGAGTTCTACGTCCTGTAAACCCTGAATCCAGTTACAAATCTGATCCAATATTCGATAAGCTCGTATTTTGTTCACCATACGACAGCGTGGAGCTGCACTGCTCGCCTTCCTAAGTCAAAGGAAACACGACATCAACCTCAATTCGTTTGTCTATGGCGCTTGGTAATTTATAGATGAACGGAGACTGCTTCACACAGCATTAGACTCTCAGGATCCGATACTATTCGCGTGTGGAACTCGCGACAAATACGTGTCTATACGTCTTTGTAGAGCCCCTTAATATTTTTCTTATGTTATTAGCACGATTCTTTTGCAAGATGTACTGCGGAAGTAGTGGAAACGCCACACAGTCTACTTCGATCACCCGTTTGGGGTGTGAACCACTGAGGGCTATGGCGGGGCGAAGCCCCTCCGTCGTTTCTAGGTCCCCGGTTCAATACGCAATACTCAAAAGATACATTAGTACAAAAATTCATTGTAGCTGTTGTACAATAAAGTAACCAATATATCGAATTAAACACAGAGTAAAGGCGTCTACATTACAGACCACGAAGGGTGTTCCATCTGGTCACGTACCTGAACAGTTGCCATTGCCAAATAAATTGAATGTACATTTAAAAAAAATCAAGCAATATAACATGGAAGTACACATCTTAATTCATAACATAGTCTTTACGTGACTCATACGTGAAAACAGGCAAAGTGAATATCAGAGAAGAATGACTGAAATACTTGTGTAACTCTTATCAGTAAGCTATGAACTCTTATCAGTAAGCCATGACAAGATTAAATACTACACAGGCTTTTGATGTTAAATGTCTCCGTCATGCATGAAATATGGACTACGGTACCACGCAAAACTGCAACTATATGTCGGTTTGCTCCAAAGATATTAAGAGTGTCTACATATTTCTGGACCCCTCTGATAACGAAAAATATATGACATTTGTAGCAACCGGGTTTTGGAAACCAGGTTTTTGGAACGTTCTAGGGAGAATTCAAAAAGGTATCGTCAGAGGGAAATGGAAATTGTTTTCACGAAACGTTGTTGCATGAAATTAGAAAACAGGGGAAGTCACATCCGGTGAACGTGCGGGCCATGGTATGAGCCTTCGACGACCAATCCACCTGTCATGAAATATACTATTCAATACCGCTTCAACCGCACGCGAGCTATGTGAGGGACATCCATCATGTTGGAAGTACATCGCCATTCTGTCATGCAGAGAAACATCTTGTAGTAACATCGGTAGAACATTACGTAGAAAATCAGCACACATTGCACCATTTAGATTGCCATCGATAAAACGGGGGCCAATTATCCTTCCTCCCATAATTCCGCACCATACATTAACCCGCCAAGGTCGCTGATGTTCCACTTATCGCAGCCATCGTGGATTT
This sequence comes from Schistocerca cancellata, assembly GCF_023864275.1. Lineage (NCBI taxonomy): Eukaryota > Metazoa > Arthropoda > Insecta > Orthoptera > Acrididae > Schistocerca > Schistocerca cancellata. Next base: position 54,201,093 of record NC_064627.1, read on the forward strand.
TCCGTTGCCCAATGGTGCATATTATGCCGGTTTACGTTGCCGCTGTTGGTGAATGACGCTTCGTCGCTAAATGGAACGCGTGCAAAAAATCTGTCATCGTCCCGTAATTTCTCTTGTGCCCAGTGTCAGAAGTGTACATGACGTTCAAAGTTGTCGCCATGCCATTCCTGGTGCGTAGAAATATGGTACGGGTGCAATCAATGTTGATGTAGCATTCTCAACACCGACGTTTTTGACATTCCCGAATCTCGCGCAGTTTGTCTGCTACTGATGTGCGGATTAGCCGCTAAAACGCCTACTTGGGCATCATCATTTGTTGCAGGTCGTGGTTGACGTTTCACATGTGGCTGAAGATTTCCTGATTCCTTAAATAAGGTAAATATCCGGTGAACGCTCCGGACACTTGGATGATGTCGTCCAGGATACCGAGCAGCATACACAGCACACGCCCGTTGGGCATTTTGATCACAATAGCCGTACATGAACACGATATCGACCTTTTCCGCAATTGGTAAACGATCCATTTTAACACGGGTAATGTACCACGAAGCAAATACCGTCCGCACTGGCGGAATGTTACGTGATATCACGTACTTATACGTTTGTGACTATTACAGCATGTATCACAAAGCGAAAAAAGTGGTCCAACTAAAACATTCATATTTCTTTACGTACTACAGTAATATGTCATAAAAAATGGGGGTAGCTATTTTAAAAAACGCAGTTGATATCCGTTTGACCTATGGCAGCGCCATCTAGCGGGTCAGCCATACCGCCGTCTGGTTTCCCCCTTCAAGCTAAACGAATTTCGTACTTTGTAGTTTTTTCGTTTGATGCTTATTTCGTGAGATATATGGCCCAGTCACTATCAATGGACCACCCTGTGTATATATATCACGGAAACACACATATGTGCGAGCATTCACGGGCTTTGAACTGTAGTCGAGTACAAGGTGGTACACATACACCAACACACAGGCATACCGCACGCACACCATCAGCACAAAACAAATAGCTGGGGGCAGTCCAGAGTTTAATGTCCGCAGCATGATAGATGATGTGGAGGTCCTGTCAGCCCCCCTGTAGGACAGAAGTAGAAAAAGAAGAAGTCGGGGAGACGTCGCTACCACGCCGACAGGCCACAGCGAAGGAGTAGGAGGTAGGTGGCAGGCGGTGGGCCGGGGGTTGGGGGCAGAGCTGCTCAGATTACTGTTGGAGGCGAGGCGCCCGCCTGTGCACAATAGGGCCCACCCACGCACAATGGGAGGCTGACACGCAGCGGGAAAGGGGGGCGTGGGTGGAGGCGGGGAAGAGGAGGTGGGGGAGAAGTTGGGTTCTACGACGTGACGGCGTCCATCAGGCGCGTCGCTGGAGGAGACGCCGACGCAGCTGGAGCCGACGGCGAGACGCGTGCCGCCCACACAGTAGCGGAGGTGGTCTTGGCGCAGCACGGGGTAGCCCGGCAGATTTTCTTTGTAAAAGAAATATGATCAAATAATGATCACTATTTCTTCGAAGAAGATATTTGACGTGGCGCGAATAGTGGTATTACACTGTAATCAAATGGTTCAAATGGCTCTGAGCACTATGGGACCTAACTGCTGTGGTCATCAGTCCCCTAGAACTTAGAACTACTTAAACCTAAATAACCTGAGGACATCACACGCATCCACGTCCGAGGCAGGATTCGAACCTGAGACCGTAGCGGTCACGCGGTTCCAGACTGTAGCGCCTAGAACCGCACGACCACTCCGACCGGCTACACTGTAATCAAATATACTTCGACGTCATCGTTTCTTCAGAAGACGAAGACTTACACTGTGGGCTTACAGTTGCGTGTACAGCAACTGCATTGTATTTACATTTGGAAGAGGAGCACAAGAAAAGAAAATGGCAACGAACTTGGATGATGCCGTTGGTCTCACAGCGAGATGCTGAAAGGATCCAACAAAATCCGTTCCGAGAATTGTAAGCCGAGGATGTAAAATAGTATGAAATCTACTCGCGAATGGACGAGAGTACGTTTCAATATATGTTCAAGAAAACGGCTTCTCATATTACAGCCCAGAACACTCAGTACAGAAATTCTATACCCGCAAAAGACAGACAGACTGCAAAACTAGTTGAAACCTCTCCTTACATAAATTTATTAAGTAACAGTGCTGGTGAACCTCTTACGTTATTTGTTTTTCGAACAGCTGAGCAAAACTGAAGGTCCTCAGTCATTTCTGTCTTTACTTATTCTGATCAACAGTAAAGTGACACACAATATTTTTAACGCAACGCAATCTCACTTTCAATAATCCCTACAAAAGAATGGCCGTGACTAACAATAACCTATACCTTTCATGAATCACTTACCCCACAAAAATCTTCGTTACTCGAACTACTGCAATACAGCAAGCGCCAATACTGCCAGCTAAATAAAAGATTCTAACTACTGAAGGCATTAACTACTGATAGGTATAGTTAGCAAATGAAAGTTTTTGATAGAGAACAAACAATGTATTTACCTTAATAGTGTTCAAAAGTCATTATATATATATATATATATATATATATATATCAGTTCATGACTGACATCCAGTCTTACAAATTTTGTTTCTTTGACGGACCCAAGTCCAGATCGTCCGCTCTTAAAAATCTTCCATCTCTCTTCCCACATCCACTACTGCTGGCGGCTCACCTCCAACTGCACAACGCTATGCACTGTTCACATCCAACTGCCCGACACTACAACAGCTAATATCCCAACATTGCCAACCAGCCCAGGTTCCACACAGCACAGTCAGTGATTTTCATACAGAGCGCTACGTGGCGTTACCAACATAAAAACCTAAACAGCCTACTTACACAGTTTCTAGAATAGCACTCATTATTATTGTTCTCCTTGTGCACAATACCTACACCAACGACCAACCTGTCAGAAGAAACAGAAGATCTTTCATACATGCCAACGACACAGCGGTTGCAGCCCAAGGAAGAACGTTAGAGAAGGTTGAAATGAAACTGACTGCAGCCCTCGAAGATCTGGCAGAATACTGAGATAACAATTACCTAAAGCCTAATCCATCCGAAACATGTCTGAGCGTTTCGCTTGAGAAATAGACAGGCTAGGAGCAAACTGGAAGTAACTTGGAGGGGAAAGCAACAACAACACTGAGACATCCCTACATACCTCGGAGTAAAGCTAGACTGCACACTTGCTTTCAAACACCGACACGAGAACATGAAGCTCCAAGTCTGCAGCAGAAATAATACTATACCCGACCTCACTAACAGCAAATGGGAGGGGGAGGGAGGTTGCTTGGGGATCAAACAAATGTTTAACGTACGTCTACTCTATATTTTTCTGAGGTACAACATGCTGCACCAGTCTGACAGAACTCCGCTCTTAATGAGACAGGCCCCATTATAACAAGTGGCCTAGGACCAACTCCAGTTGACAAAATCTACCTTCTATCATCTTATAGGCATAGCACCCCCGGTTATCAGACAAAGAACAGCGACAAAAGTAGAAAGAAGAAACAGGAAAATTATTCCAGGTATCCCATGTTTCGGAGCGAAGCATCATGTCCTATGCTGAAGCCAAGAAGGAGCTTTCTTCGAACAACTGGAGCCATTACGTCATCACCTTCCTCTCGAGACCAACGACAAAGACAGGCTGTGGCGCCTACGTCACAACACGTGACACTAAAGGTCTTCCGAGTGCCCGCAGCCGTCTCCGGAGGGGAGCGAGTAGCTATTTTACACAAGTTTAATAATTCTTTACCGTTAGTTCACATGCGTGTAAGCTGTCGATAGCACACCAGAAATTGAAGACCTTCAGTGGGTACCTTTTCAATTACATATTTATTTCCTGCACGGAGACGAGCGTTCGCGAAGTGTGACGACTAGTGTGACGCCACAAGTCCATCGCAGGGCCCTTATATCTCTTCGGTCCCGTTTCCCCTCATTGAAACAAGGAGACAGGAAGTAATAACCAAAACCGAAAGCAAGAACTGGCTGCTACTTTCCAATTACACTACCAGATGTGGAAAACTGAACAGATTGCAAAGTGGAGTGACGTGGTGCAAAGAAAACTTGAAACGGTGGGGTTACATTACTGGAGATCGAATCTGTGAATGTGGAGAACTTGAAGGTAGTGAACACCTCTTGGTCTCCTCGAAGTGGCGTGAAGCCTGTACGCTGGAGGACGTGGTTTCAGCAGTTAAGACAGCCGTATTTTGGGCCTCTGAATCAATTTGACATGTACAAAGTCTAATGTATACATTACAGATATTGTATTATTTCGGATTTGTAAATAATTCTACTGTACTGTCACGCACACGAAAATAATAATTGTATAGCAGTCGAATACTGGAGTGCACTCTGACGGAAATAATATCAGAAGCTTGTAAAGATACTGAAGAAGAAATATCTGAAGGCAAATAAAAAGATTAGTACATACTACAGCCATTAAGGAAAAACTTTATTTCTACAATAATTGTGTATCTTCGGGGTTACATTGCCGGCCGCGGTGGTCTAGCGGTTCTGGCGCTGCAGTCCGGAACCGCGGGACTGCTACGGTCGCAGGTTCGAATCCTGCCTCGGGCATGGGTGTGTGTGATGTCCTTAGGTTAGTTAGGTTTAAGTAGTTCTAAGTTCTAGGGGACTTATGACCTAAGATGTTGAGTCCCATAGTGCTCAGAGCCAGCCATTTCGGGGTTACATCCTGGTCGTACTTCACTGCTAATGTCCTTCTCAGATTTTTTTTTTTTGGTAGCTCTCGATTCTTTTTATTCATTTCTTGTGTTAGGGATGCCGCAAGTTATACAGTGCTCTTCTGCCTCGTATGCTTGTACCACTTTGCTTGCAGATATGATGCACCATGTAAATTTCGAACCCACATTGTTAAACATTAGATACCAGACAACTGCAGCGATTTAAGCGGTCACAATTCTCCATGCAGTAACCAGAAATGGAACGCTTTCTCTGATCAAATGTAAGGTGAGGCGATAGATTTTATCAAAGAAAACTTGACCGAAGCCTAACTTCGACAAAGATCCTTATTACACTGTCACATTATATTTTACAGAGAAACTTTATCAAAGAAAATTTGATAGAATAATACCGGCCTAACGCAACACTCCAGGACACACGATTCGGTACTCCCGTCACAACACTCTGGGTGGGAGGCGCCAATTATTTCGACCGTATTTTTCAGACTCAATTACCACTTCTCTCACATTCTCTATTGTAATGTAGCCACGTACAAAATGATGCAACTTTTGAATCACCACTTTATTTCGCAAAATGTTAATAACTAGCAAACACCACCCACTATTCTTTAACGAACAGGAGTCGCAAGTAAAAAAAGTCATACCTTCCACACTATGTGTCATACGTTGCAATAATTTTGCAGGTGTATCCATTAGTATGTGTGGATAATCTCAGAAAAATTTGTTGCGGATAGAATTAGTACCAAAGAAGTAACCAATAAAATGTCATGCTTGAAGCTGAAGGTTTACTGCATGAGCCACGAAAATCTATTAAGCGACGAAGTTTATTTCTTTTACCATTTAAAGGGAGCGTCAGCCAGAAAAAGTTTCATAAGTGTTTGAAGTTATGCATAAAGTTCTTGACAGTAGCTAAATATTCTCATTCTCAAATACTGAATGAATGTCGTTGAGTTATTTGCCTGCCTTCAGTTGTCCTTCCTCAAGACATATAAACAGTGTGTAACGGTATTGTGCTAAACATAAGACGAGGAGGAGATTAGTGTTTAATGTCCCGCCGACAACGAGGTCATTAGAGAAGGAGCACATGCTCGGATTAGGGAAGGACGGGGAAGGAAATCGGCCGTGCCCTTTGAGAGGAACCAGCCCGTCATTTAATATAATATTATAGCTCTTAAAAAGTGGATTATGACAGCATTTTAAATATTTAAATGCAGTCAGTAAAACCATATTTTTGTGCCTCATGGAAGCCGTTAGAAAGGTGATCTGAAACGGGGATCATGCTCCGGGTTAGTCATTTTGTTGTGTCTAGACAAGACAGCCTAGACACAATGAGAGGAAGCCGAAAGGCACGCGCTTAAACTCACGCAGGCTGGCGTGAGGTCAGAAACAGGATACGTAATGAATGCTATAAAGAAAAGTACGTAGCTTCTGGAATACTTAACTTTAATCCACATTTGTAGAACATCGCTCTTGATGATACATTAAAGTGCGCGTCATTTATGTTGGCGGCCGAGTTTAGGTTCGTTTGCGCATCTGACGTCACAAAACACAGTCAGCCAATGAACAGAGAACGACGTTGCTACATCTCGACTAAAGTGCAGAGCATGGACGAGTGTCTTCAGTTTTAGAAACGTTCAGTCATAAATAAAGTAATAGAACAAAAGCAATGTCTTGATAGCAGACATTCTTTTATATAAAGTTTGGAAAAGGCATTCTTTATACCAACTGCTTCATATTCTACTAATTAATTAAACCAAACAAGCTATAAAACTCCTAATTCAGGCGATGGCAAGGAAAGGTGTTTGTATCACTCTCACGAACCGCTTTTTCGCAATAAAGAACAGCGGTAATTGTTTATTTCCTATTGTACTTCGACGAAACGTGAGTAATTCATAGTCATACCAACAGTGTTTGTCAGTATTCTGCGTGACGTGTTATACTCCTCATGGGATTAGGAAGTCAGACGAGGTGCGTTAGCGTAGCGGCGAAGGTGTTGGGCTACTACGCGAAAGCTTATGAGTTCAAACCTTGGGCGATGCTTAATATTTTCATTATTTAAAAACAATATCGAAGTGCCTTACTTCATGAATCATATTCGTTTGAATGCAATTTTTTGAAATTTCTAGTGCTTTGTCACTTTATTAACCCTTTCGCTGCTGCAGACACGTGGTCGCCGCATTCCGCGCTGTGCGCGATTTTGTCATCACTGTACTGCTCGCCTGTGCAGACACATGGTGTTCCCACTGCTTTGACACATTTAGCATTCGATTTAAAAAAAAAAAAAACTATTTGGACCAAAAATTAGATTTTTACACACCTTCTTGACTGATACCTTCCCTCCATAAATGACTTAATTTTGTTTCGATGTTCAACGCAGTTATTATGCAGCATTAAATGTAGTAAACCACTGCACGAAATTTTGAAGAGTTTGCAGAGGTAAAAGTCCATAGAGTATACTTTCCGTATGGTCGATTTTAGTTGCCACAATGTTGAGAATGAATTGTGGACAAGATACCTAAATTTCATATAAAATTTACTGTATACCAATACCTCATTTAATTTAAGTACGACATAGGTGTCGTATGTAATATTGAGAAATATTCCGTCTTTCGCGACTGTAATAAAAGTATTATTTACACCGGACGCGTTCGGCTTTATTTTAAAGCACTTCAATCAAGGAAAGGTATGGCACATACACAATGGTACTCGTGTTCTCTTTCTTGTTTTTGTTCCACAGTCGCAGTTTTACCAATGGTACTGAAATATATTCCTCTTCTGCAACTGTAATAAGGGGCTTATTTAGACCAGACGCGTTTCTCTCTTTTGAAGCATTTTCAGTGGACAGTATTTTGTCTCCTCCATTGCCAAGTCACCTTTCGTAGTTTTGTGCTGCGGTAACACAATATTCAACGTTTGTGTTGGCAGATCAGTGTTTTAGCAAATAAATGATGTTTGTATGTGCCACACACAAAAATTATATTTGACATAGCTCAGAGCACTTCACTGATAGACTGTATATTCAAGTCCTAATGTTTTTGTAAGTCCACAATTTTGTTTAATGTGTTTTGTCTACTTCCTTTTGATTGATTGAAGTGCTTTAAAATAAAGCCAAACGTGCTCAGTGTAAATAAAACTTTTGTTACAGTCGCGAAAGACGGAATATTTCTCAATATTACATACGACACCTATGTGGTACTTAAATGAGCTATTGTTATACAGTAAATTTTATATGAAATTTAGGTATCTTGTCCACATTTAATTCTCAACATTGTGGCAACTAAAATCGACCATACGGAAAGTATACTCTATGGACTTTTACCTCTGCAAAGTCTTCAAAATTTCGTGCAATGGTTTACTATATTTAATGCTGCATAATAACTGCGTTGAACATCGAAACAAAATTAAGTCATTTATGGGGGGAAGGTATCAGTCAAGAAGATGTGTAAAAATCTAATTTTTGGGCCAAATAGTTTTTGTGGAATCGATTGATAAGAGTGTCAAAGCAGTCGGAACACGATGTGTCTGCACAGGCGAGCAGTGCAGTGACAAAATCGCGCACAGCGCGGAATGCAGGGAGCACGTCTTTGTAGCAGCGAAAGGGTTAATGCGGCCGTGGTGGCTTTACTTCATGAACTGCGCGCTCCCCCCTAAAGTTTGCGAACTATGCTATAGTATGGCGCTGCTTCTATTGGCGCGTGCGTCGTGTGCAACTGGCAACGCAGCAATCTCCCGCGTCTGGGCGGGCATGCGCGAGCCGCCAAGATAAAAGAATGGAACTATAATAGAATCTCAATATAAATTGAATACGGCGCCTTGCTAGGTCGTAGCAAATATAGCTGAAGGCTATGCTAACTATCGTCTCGGCAAATGAGAGCGTAATTCTCAGTGAACCATGGCTAGCAACGTCGGCTGTACAACTGGGGCGAGTGCTAGTACGTCTCTCTAGACCTGCCGTGTGGTGGCGCTCGGTCTGCAGTTACTGACAGTGGCGACACGCGGGTCCGTCGTATACTAGCGGACCGCGGCCGATTTAAAAGCTACCACCTAGCAAGTGTGGTGTCTGGCGGTGACACCACACATTTAGTAATATTTTGCTTCTGAAACGTAGCTTGTGCGGGACCCCTGTCTTAAACTGAGGACTGAATTTATTTGAATCTTATTTAAAATTACATCCAATCACGAGAGTGGAAGTCCGCTAATAAGTTAAGTCATGTCGTAAAATACTATTATTCTGAGGCACTACCGTTTCCATAGCACTTACAGCTGCATCTTTAGGTGCAAATGTGTGTACAAGTGGAAAAAAAATCATGTAGGAAAATAAATAATCCTGAACCTACGATGAAACCGTACTGGAAAATGTACTCACTGTAATCAAGTCATGATACAGACAACATGTTACGGGGCCAACCGGCGCTGTTGGTCAGTCCCATGCAAACGATTATCCGCAACAAACGCGTTATGACCTAAAAGTAATACCGTGGAGAGCGCTCCCGTAAAAACTATGCACTAGGTTAAAAAAAACAGCCAAGAGGAATTTTACGCAATGTCACAACGCATAAAAAGGAGCGTTCTCCACTATATTTTTATACTTTCAGAACATACGTCTTATTAGCATAATCCATTGCATGAGACTGATTTTGAACATTTTTCTTCAGGTGGTGTTTCAAAATGGATATACGAGTTTTAGGTCTTTGTCTCATTTTTTACGTTCAACTTAGAATTATAAATAATACATCAAATGAAAGAGCAGCTCCAATGATTTTTTTTGTATACCTGTACACAAAGGACAGAGTATGGAACGACCAAGAGTGACTGAAGAACATGTTGAGTGAGTGAGAGTCTCTTCTGCATAGTTCCAAGAAACGAGTTCGGAAGGCTAGTCATGAATTAGCAGTTCCAGTGGCTTCTGTGTGGCGTCTTATAAGGAGACGCTTACTGACACATGCTTATCGTGTGCACTTGCTACAAGCTATAAAGCTTACAGAGTACGGGTTACGTGCCAACCTTGGAAACAAAATATTGCTGCGTGACGATGAGGATTTTCTGGATCGTGTCTTCCTCAGTGATGGATCGATATTTCAATCAAATGTAAATGTGAAAATCGGTAATGTGTGCATCTGGGGTCATCAACTACCCACGAGAGGGTACAGTTGAAATGAGACTCACCTAAACTAAATGTTTTTTGTGTCATGCACCACTGGAAAGTTTATGGGCATTTCCTTTTCAGTGAAGCAGCTGTGTGTAACTGGTGCTTCTTACCTTGAAGCGCTATAGCTACGGTTCTTTCGTCAGCTGGAAGAAGCTGAACCAGAGAACTTTATTCGGCAGCGAGGTGGTGCCCCGCCTCTCTGCCGTAACTCAGTAAGTGGCTGATTAAACGACAGGTGGATTGGCTGCAAGGGGCCGGACGAAAGGAGTTCTTTTGCATGACGTCCACGTTCACGTACGATGTGACGTCATGCCAGTTGTACCTTTCAGGACTCATAAAGGACCATGTGTATGTCCCTCCGGTAGGAGCTGATCTGCCCGGCTTTAAAAGAAGCATTTTTGCAATAATTACTCCAGATATACGATCACGGTTTGGGGAGAACTCACCTTGCATCTTGATGTGTGACAAATGGCGCCCATATTGAACAGTTGTAAGAAAAACTGTTTGAATTGCTCTTTCATCTGATAAATTGTTTTAATCGTAATTTGAATGTAGTAAATACTACAGCGTCTCTGAACTGTGGCTTCCGTCCCCAGAAAGTTGTTTGCATTTGCTACATAGCCTTAGAACGCCTATATTCGTTTTGGAACACCCTCTGTATTATGTATACAATGACTCGACTTCAGTGACTACGTTTTTCATTACGGTTTAATCTTCGGTTTGGGATTATTTATTTCTCTACATGATTGTTCAACTACTTACACAAGGTGTTCAGAAATTCACGCTGCAAATTTGTAGGAGTTGTTGAGGTAAGTGGCTAGGAACCCGTGTCCGGAAAATTGTCGTTGCTGTTATACGTCGGTTCAATTCAAGTGTTTTACTCATTCGCTTGTGCTTGAGGAAATGAGTTAGGCATGACGCTGTACAATTATTAGGTAAAAATTCGAAAGGATGGAAAACGAAACATCCATTTATCAAAATTGTTAAGGCTTTCGTGGCCACTTGTTGACAAACTGCCTATTGGCTTCTGTCTCGGGTTCTTCGGCCGACGTTCATCTAATGATTTTTCTGACGTTTCGCCAGCACGAGTGGCTGGCATTGTCAAAGCTTCACCCTCCATTGCCGGTGGTGAACTGGAGGCGAGCTCGCGGCTGCAGGCACTGGACTCGGCGACTTGCAAACCTAAGGTGTGGTACAGACACGTCGATGATACTTTCGTGGTGTGGAGCCATGGTGAAGAACAGCTCGGTGAATTCCTGAGACACTTGAACAGCCTCCAGTGCCAACATAACATTTACCACGGAAGTAGAAAAGGACAAGAAACTGCCATTTCTAGATGTGCTGGTCACAAGGGACGGCGAAAACCTGGGACACAGCGTGTATCCAAAACCGACACACACGGACCGACACCTGCACAAACTGTCAAACCACCACCCGAGCCACAAAAAAAAGGCATGATTAGTACGCTCGTAACGAGAGCAGGACGAATATGTGAGCCTCAACACCTCAAACGAGAAATGCAACACCTGGAAACTGTTCTGAGGAGCAATGGGTACTCCACAAATTACATTAGAAGTGTAACAGAGCCAAACACTCGGCGAAGTAAGGCACCAGAAAAAGAAAAGTCGGGTACGGCCTTTCTGCCATACATTCCCAGAGTGACGGACAGAATCGGCCGTATATTGCGCAAACACGGCGTAAAGACGATTTTAAAACCGACAAGGAAGATCAAAGAGTTTCTTAGATCGGCGAAGGAGAAAAGAGACCCACTTGCAATGTCGGGAATATACCGCATACCATGCACATGCGGAAAAGTTTATGTCGGAATGACTGGACGATCCATTAACACCAGGATCAAAGAGCATAAGCGACATTGCAGGTTGGGGCAGGTGGAGAAATCGGCCGTGGCAGAGCACGCACTGAATGAGACCGACCACGTAATGAAATTCACCGACACGGAAGTTCTGTCTGTAGAGAAGCACTATCACACGCGCCTGTTCAGAGAAGCTGTAGAAATCCAAAAACACGCGAACAGTTTCAACAAGATAGAGGAAAGCCTTAAGGTAAACGGATCCTGGCTTCCCGTACGGCAGCGACCGACCGTCGCAGGTAGCGAGAGGAGAAACGCACCGGAAATGACCGCGGAGAAGCCCTCGGACGTTGGCGCGCCAGGTACATATAGCCTGCGGCCGCGAGCTCGCCTCCAGTTCACCACCGGCAATGGAGAGTGAAGCTTTGACAATGCCAGCCACTCGTGCTGGCGAAACGTCAGAAAAATCATTAGATGAACGTCGGCCGAAGAACCTGAGACAGAAGCCAATAGGCAGTTTGTCATCCATTTATCAGTTCAGCACATTTGTTTGCAGTAGCACTTTAACATTACATGTTTACATTTACGCACAGTACAGTACTCATGCATTACAACAGCGGTTCGATGCGGCGACCACCAACGTTGTTACATACATCGTACCTACGATGCATGTTCTGATGCACACTCTTCTTCTCAACTGGTGTCTCTTTAGTTTCTCGTGCAGCGGCCGTAACTCGGGCCAGCAGATCTCCCTCTGCCTCTACAGGAGTCTCGTAAATTAAACTTTGCATAAGACCCCACAAGAGGTAGTCCATAGGAGTTAAATCGGGCCATCGCGGGGGCCACGCGGTTGTACCACCTCGGCCTGTTGTAAGTAGGCTGTTTATGTTTTCTTATTGGTAACGCCACGCAGCGCTCGGTATGAAAATCACTGGCTGTGCTGTGTGCAGTCTGTGGCTAGTTTGCATTGTTGTCTGCCATTGTAGTGTTGGGCAGCGGCAGCTGGATGTGAACAGCGCGTAGCGTTGCGCAGTTGGAGGTGAGCCGCCAGCAGTGGTGGATGTGGGGAGAGAGATGGCGGAGTTTTGAAATTTGTAAAACTGGATGTCATGAACTACTATATATATTATGATGTTAAGGTAAATACATTGTTTGTTCTCTATTAACATCTTTCATTTGCTAACTATGCCTATCAGTAGTTGGTGCCTTCCGTAGTTTGAATCTTTTATTTAGCTGGCAGTATTATGTTTTCTTATTGGTAACGCCACGTAGCGCTCGGTATGAAAATCACTGGCTGTGCTGTGGCTAGTTTGCATTGTTGTCTGCCATTGTAGTGTTGGGCAGCGGCAGCTGGATGTGAACAGCGCGTAGCGTTGCGCAGTTGGAGGTGAGCCGCCAGCAGTGGTGGATGTGGGGAGAGAGATGGCGGAGTTTTGAAATTTGTAAAACTGGATGTGATGAACTACTATATATATTATGATAATAAGGTAAATACATTGTTTGTTCTCTATTAACATCTTTCATTTGCTAACTATGCCTATCAGTAGTTAGTGCCTTCTGTAGTTTGAATCTTTTATTTAGCTGGCAGTAGTGGCGCTCGCTGCATTGCAGTAGTTCGAGTAACCAAGATTTTTGTGAGGTAAGCGATCTGTGAAACGCATAGGTTAATGTTAGTCAGGGCCATTCTTTTGTAGGGATTTTTGAAAGTCAGATTGCGTTGCGCTAAAAAATATTGTGTGTCAGTTCAAGCACAGTCATGTATAATTTTTCTAAGGGGACGTTTCACTGTCCGTCTTCCAACATATCGTCTGCTGAGATGCCTCCGAATCGCTCGTGGAACGTGTGGTAGTACACCATCGAGCTGAAACCACATTTCCTGATGTACATTCAGTGACAATACATGTCATCCTGTCTACCCTATCGCCAGGACAAGCAACTCAGAAACTTTTGTCCATCCCTCAACAGACGTGAACGCGTTACAGATCCGAAATGAAAGCGTTGTGGAACGGAAACGGTACCTTTCCGGATCTGTGTTCCTACTCAAAATATTATGTACTCATCTCCCGTCCACAAGTCCTAGAAATTTATAACGGTAATTTCCGAACAACCTGTGTATGTATTTCCACCTGAAGATGCAGTTGTAAATGCTGTGAAACAGGTAGTGCCTGAGAATAAAAGAATTTTACGGCTGATGAAGTTTTATTTCTTAGCATAATTTATCGTGGCCGTGATTACCCAGTCTACAGATTCTTTTGGAATTTATTTAAATGATATCTTACAATTTACCTCGGGTCAACAGTCGTAATAAGTGACCTAAATAAAAGTTCTATCGAAAAATTAAGAGGTCATTTACGAAAAATTCCAGGTCGCACCGTGTTTCGGAATCCATGTTAAGCTCTTAGGTTCCCCCTATAACTGGCCGGGTAACTCAGCTCAAACGTCGGAGGAAGACGACAGCATACAACCTTCAACAGGACCATGACTAGCAAATCACACTGGTGTTCAAGACATTCCTAGGATTGATGACAGATTTCCTGCAATAGTCATAAGTGAGACACTTTATTCAGCATCTGGCTGCATCAGAGATGCTGCGTCACTACGGGTGCCGGTAACAAAACGGTTAAATTAAGAAAAGCGTTTCCAGGGAGCAAAAGTCACGTAGCGATTTAACAGCTGCACACCATGTCAAGTTATTAAAAATAAATGAGAACTTTTTCGCATAATTTGACATTAAAATAAACCGTTGGCCACTGATTAAAAACATAATACATTTTCTCAATACTTTATTAAACTTCCAAACAGTCTTTAAAAATATTAATGATAATTGCAATCGCCCTAGCCTGGTGCAATTATCAGATGGTCATTTCCCAATGGGTAAATTACAATGGCTGACCGTCTTACAATGCCATATTTGTCTGGATTCTTGAAAAATGAACGCCTGGTTGAGTATGTCGCGCGTTTTCGTTCTTGGATCATTATTCTACACCCCCACGGCATTCACACGTCTCCCTGTTCCTTCATTCCCCAGAATGCGGCTAGGGCGTTCTTTGCAAGTTGAAAAAAATTCCTTTTATTAATAATCTGATGGAAAAACTGTTTTATGTAAACAGTTTTTTCATCAAATTATTAATAAAAGGAATTTTTTCCAACTTGTCTCTCATCCCCCACCAAGCAGCACTTTAAGATTCAGTATCCTCTGCTTTACGCTTGAAATTAACATTTCAGTGGGGATAAAAAAAAAATACTTGAGCGTTACAAGCTAATGTCGTATATATACACTGTGTCCGAGAACTCCCCTGTCCTTATGTCAAAACAGGTTACTGTACATACGTTTCCTACATGAAGTCGGAACACGAACGGCAATTTGGACAACATAAATTGTTTATTGTAATTCCATCACAGTTGTGTTTAATTATTCGGGCGACTAATTTAGAACTGCAAAGTTCATTTTCAAGCCAGGCTTAATAAAGCTACGCTAACAGTTAGGTGAAAGTCAATCTAAACATAGTTAATACACACTTAATACGCCAGTCACATGGGGAATCAGACCAATTTCACAGTGTAGATGTGTTCACAAAGTCTTGTTCAACTGTACTTTGTGAACACATTAAGAAATTGGTCTGTCATTCTATGTGCCGGCCATGGTGGCCGTGCGGTTCTAGGCGCTGCAGTCTGGAACCGAGCGACCGCTACGGTCGCGGGTTCGAATCCTGCCTCGGGCATGGATGTGTGTGATGTCCTTAGGTTAGTTAGGTTCAAGTAGTTCTAAGTTCTAGGGGACTGATGACCTCAGATGTTAAGTCCCATAGTGCTCAGAGCCATTTGAACCATTTTTTGTCATTCTATGTGACTATGTTTTATGCTTACAAGGGTTGCCCTGAAAGTAATTTCTCAGCCGAAAACAATGTTACGAACGCGAAACGACGTATGTATTATCTGCAGTCTCCTGAGCGAGCGCCTCAAGTTTTCGTCACTTCCCACATGTAGCGTAGCTGCAGAACAGTTTCAAAATGGCGGCTGCAGGTGTTGTACGTTACAAACAAAGTGCCGTCATTGAATTTCTCACTGCAGAGAAAGAAACTGTGTGGAATATTCACAAACGCTTGCGCAAAGTCTATGTAGAATCTGCTGTCGACAGAAATACAGTTAGTCGCTGGATGCCGAGGGTGAGGTCATCAGAAGGCGGTTCGGCGGAGCTGCAGCGGTCAGGGAGACCATCCATGGCTGTCACACCTGACAGCGCTAACCTAGGCCCATCGGACTTCCACTTGTTTGGACCATTAAAGGACGACATTTGTAGAAGATATTTTGAGGACGATGAGGAGGTGATTCACCAGAACAATGATTGGTAGCGACAGGGAATACACGCCCTTGTTTCGCTCTGGAGGGAGGCCATAGGACGGGATGAAGATTACGTGAAAAAAAGGGTGTGTAGATAAAACACCATTCTTCCGTTTGTGCAATTCTCATTATGTTCAATAAAGAACTACTGAAGAGAAAAAATGCGGTGCATTACTTTCTGAGCAACTCTCGTGTATTACCTATCCGTAAATTGACTGTCGCCTAACCAAACACTGGTGGTGCAGCTTCAATAGGCCTAGCCTGAAAATGAACTTTTTAGTTCGAAACCAGTCTCCAGCATAATTAAAGGCAACTGTGACGGAATTACAACAAATAATTTATAGCAACAGAAGAAATACTTCAACTGATATTTGAAAGAAGGAAGTACAAAAATAAAAATCACTTAGGAATGAAATAAACAGGAGGTGTAGGCAAGCTAAGCCGAAATGGCTGCATGAAAAATTTGAAGAAATTTAAAAGCCATGTAGCCCTATCTAGCGGGCCAGTACTCTTATGTGCTCCATCTTGCCTTACAGAGATCTCTGCGTCTCCATGTCCTCCTTCACATTTTGAGAGCATCTCAGGAGTCATGTTTCGAAAAGTTTACTCAACACTTCTGCGTAATAACCGACATTGACCGACATGGGACTTGGTTATTCCGCAAATGAGTTAAAGCACCGCGTTAAAATCACGCATTATGTATCCACAGGACAAGTGCCAGGGTATTGAAAACTGTCATGATGATATCTCCATTCGCTGAAGATTAGTCATCAGTCTCCCATACCGCTATCCGGTAAGGCACTGCCAAGGGCGAGTAACCAGTCAGAAAAAAACACTGAATGACGCACTAAGGGATAACATACTACGAGTAGGACCGTGAAATGTCAGCAGATTAAATCTGTAAAAGGAAATGCTAAGGTTCAATCTAGATGTACTGGAGGCCAGTGAAATGAATAGGAAACAAGATAATGATTTCTGGTCAGAACAGTACACGATAATGTCAACAGCAACAAAAAATTGTATAATTGGGGGGGGGGGGGAGGATTCGTTATAAGTAGGGAGAGAGGGCACAGAGTGAGTTACTGTGAATGGTTCACTGATAGAGTTGTTTTCATCAGAGTCGATAGCAAACCAACACTGACAGCTATGGCTCTGGTATACATGGCGACATCACAGGCAGAAGATGAAGAAATAGAGAAAGTGTATGAGGATATTGAACGGGAAATTCAGTGCGTAAAGGGAAAAGGAAACCTAATAAGCATGGGGGACTGGAATGCAGTTGTAGGGAAGGAGTAGAAGATGGAGAAGATGAGGTTACGGGAGAGTATGGACTTGGTATTAGGAATGAGATAGGAAGAAGACTAATTAAGTTCCGCAATAAAATTCAGCTAGTAATAGCGAATACTCTGTTCAAGAATCACAACAGGAGGAGGTACATTTCGCAAATGGCAGGAGACACGGCTAGATTATATCATGGTCAGACAGAGATTCCGAAATCAGGTACTGGATTTTAAGGCGTAGCCAGGAGCAGATATGGACTCAGATCACAATTTAGTAGTGATGAAGAGGAGGCTGAGGTTTAAGAAGCTAGTCAGGAAGAATCGATTCGCAGAGAAGTGGGATACGGAAATACTAAGGAATGAAGAGACTCCATTGAAGTTCTCTGTGGCTATAGATATAGCGATAAGGAATAAATCAGTAGGCAGGTGGGCTGAAGAGGAGTGGGCATCTCTAGAAAGGACAGTGACGGAAGTTGGAAATAAAAACATAGGTACAAAGAAGGTAACTGCGAAGAAACCATGAGCAACAGAAGAAATACTTCAACTGATATTTGAAAGAAGGAAGTACAAAAATAAAAATCACTTAGGAATGAAATAAACAGGAGGTGTAGGCAAGCTAAGCCGAAATGGCTGCATGAAAAATTTGAAGAAATCGAAAAGAAAGTGACTGTCGGAAGGACTGACTCGGCATATAGAAAGTCAAATCAGCCTTCAGTGAAATAAAAAGCAAGTGTGGTAACATTAAGATTGCAAAGGGAATTCCTCTGTAAAATGCGGAGGAGAGAGCAGATGAGCGGAAGGAGTACATTGAAGGCCTCTATAAGCGAGAAGAGACGTCTCATGACGTAATAGGAGAAGAAACAGCAGTCGATATAGAAGACATAGAGGATCCAGGTCTAGACTCAGAAATTAAAAGAGCTTTGGAAGACTTAAGATCGAATAAGGCAGACGGGATAGATAACATTCCATTAGAATTTCTAAAATCATTGGAGGAAGTGGCAACAAAACGACTATTCACGTTGGTGTGTAGAACGTTTGAGTCTGGATCTACAAAATCTGATTTTCAGAAGAACATCATCCACACAGATCCGAAGATTGCATGGTGCGAGAATTATCATGGTGCGAGAATTGTTGTACAATCAGCTTAACAGCTCACGCATCCAATTTGCTGGCAAGAATAACATATATAAAAACGGATAAGAAAATTGAATATGCGTTAGATGACCACCAATTTGGCTTTAGGAAAGGTAAAGGCGTGAGAGAGGGATTTCTGACGTTGCGGTTGATAATGGAAGCAAGACTAAAGAAAAATCAAGAGACGTTCATAGGGTTTGTCGACATTGAACAAGTGTTCGACAATGCCAAATAGTGCAAGATGTTCGAAATTCTGAAAAAATAGGGGTAGTAGGGGAACGACATGTAATATACAATATGTACAAGAGCCAAGAGGGAACAATAAGATCAGATGGCCCAGAGGGAAGTGGTTCGATAAAAAAGCGTGCAAGACAGGGATGTTGTCTTTCGCCCCTTCTGTTCAATATATACATCGAAGAAGCAATGACGGAAATGAAGGAAAAGTTCAAGAGTGGAATTAAAATTAGAGGTGAAAGGATATCAATGATAAGATTAGCTGATAACATTGCTGTCCTCGGTGAAGATGAATTAAAGAATATGGGTTCAGAGTAAATCGAAAAAAGACGAAAGTAATGAGAAGTAGGTAAAATGAGAACAGCGAGAAACTTAACATCAGGATTGGTGATCACGAAGTAGATGAAGTTAAGGAATTCTGCTTGCTAGGCAGCAAAATAAGCCAATAAGGACGGAACAAGGTGGACATGAAAAGCAGACTAGTACTAGCAAAAAGGCATTCCTGGCCAAGAGTCTGCTAGTATAAAACACAGGTCTCGACTCGAGGAAGAAATTTATGAGAATGTACTTTTGGATCACAGAAGTGTATGATAGGGAGTCACAGACTGTGAGAAAACCGGAACAGAAGAGAATCGAAGCCCTTGAGATGTATTGCCACAGAAAAATTTGGAAAAATTAGGTAGCTGATATGATATGGAATGATGTTCTCCGCAGAATCGGCGGGGAGAAGAACACATGGAAAAACACCGAAGAGAAGAAGGGACAGGATAATTGCACATCTGTTAAGATATCAGGGAATAACTTCCATGGTACTAGAGGGAGCTGTAGAGGGTAAAAGCTGTAGAGAAAGATTAAAATACTCCCAAAACGTAACTGAGGACATAGATAGTAACTACTACGCTGAGATGAAGAGGTTGGCATATGAGAGGAATTCGTGGCGGGCAGCATCAAAACTAGTCAGAAAACTGATGACTTAAACAAAACTAGAAATGGGAGAGGAGATAGACGATAAAGTTGTCCATTAAATTTCAATAGTAACAGAGAATTCTCCGCCCAAGAATCGCAAGTGGAGGAGGCATACGTGGAAAAGACCCGGCGGCACTGGAAGATTGCAACTGGATTACATCCTGCTCGGACAGATGCTTCTGATAGTACTCGATGATAATGGTACAAAGCTGATTTGATCCATTATAAATGGTTCTGAAAGTCTGCGACTGTGAAAACAATAGGTTTGCTTATAAATAACTCATCTGCTACCAGTCACGATTTTCTTTATTTTATTTTTCGCACGACGCGTTTCGGGAAATGATTCCCATTTTCAAGTGCGATATTTTGTGTTTCTTATGTCATTCCTATGTGATGTTGTCGGTGTGTGAGATTCTGCTTCATTTTGTTGACTTTACTGCAACATATAAGAAAAACACGCGATTTTTTAGTTGGTTGTCGATCTTTTTGTGGAGTTACTGGCGAAATTTAGAAGCATTTGTATTTACAGTTTCCTTATGGTCCATTTGAACAGTCTCATACACCCTAAACGTAACACACTACTTGGTGTACACATTTAGACATCGAAAACATTTTTCATAAACAAAACAGTGACACAGATGTTCTTACAAGTAGTCAACAGAGATGACATTATAACCCTTCCACAGAGTATGATATGTTTCTGTACAGAGGTTATTTACCTTAACAATTTGGATCATAATTTACTTCTGTCTATTTCACAATTGTGCTTATTTCTATGTGTTACTAGTTTTATTGAAGTATACTATCGAAACATCTCGAACAACTTTCGAGTTTTTAGTTTAATATTCTATCTTCATATTTTCTGTAATGTGAATACAGTTCTTCTAGCAAATCCATTTTGTGTACTTTATTTAGTCGGTGGAGTGCTTTGACATAACAAACAGAAAAACCGCACTTGAAAATTGAAATCATTTCCCGAAACGCGTCGTTCGAAAAATAAAATGCAGAAAATCGTGACTGGTAGCAGATGAGTTATTTATAAACAAATCTATTGGTACAAAGCTGCTATAAAGTGTTTGGTCTGTAACAGGTGGACCTAAATTGCCATAAAATTTTTTTCATAATTAAACAGCTACATATAGTCATGTGACAGAGCTCAACCTTTAGCTCAGTACATGGTAGGATTTATCTGGAGTTACACAAAAGACATGTCCCTGCGATTGTTGGTAAACTGCGTGACATGTAAAATAACCAAGTGTCTGAGAACTGGTCTCTGTTCGAGAAACCGCCGGGACGCATGGGAGACATCGTCATGGAATTAGCCGATAACATCCACAGAGCTTTACTTTAGAACTAAACACACGGCCCGCACAATCTGTTATGTGAACTTTATCCTCAGACGTAATTCCCCAGTGTAAACACCCTAGCGCCGTTCTTGGAGCCCGAGCGAAACGTTTCCACTCTTTCACAAACAACAGCGATGGAGAGGAAAGTTTGCGCCGTTATAGGTAAATCTCCAGGCTCTGAGCTGTTGCTTACGCGAGGAACGCGATTTGTGTGCGCTTCGACGGGCGCACTCGTCGCCCTATAAACATCGTCTGACAGTCGGCAGATGGTCGCCACAGGCAGTCGCCACGTCCGCTCTAATGCACCGCAGCCGGAGGCCTGGCTGTCTGCCATCGTGATCTAAAAGCGGCCGTGTCAACAAGGTGGCCTCAGGGCCAAGGCCCGACTTCTTTGTCTCACTGTCAGCTGCCCTGGACCGCCACTAACACAGCCATACTGTATTCATGAAGATGCAAAGCTGGTACTTTTTGCCGATGATACAAGTAGTAAGATAGAGATTTAGGAACCAGGTTTTAAATTGTAAGACATTTCCAGGGGCAGATGTGGACTCTGACCACAATCTATTGGTTATGACCTGTAGATTAAAACTGAAGAAACTGCAAAAAGGTGGGTATTTAAGGAGATGGGACCTGGATAAATTGAGTAAACCAGAGGTTGTACAGAGTTTCAGAGAGAGCATAAGGGAACAATTGACAGGAATGGGGGAAAAAATACAGTAGAAGAAGAATGGGTAGCTTTGAGGGATGAAGTAGTGAAGGCAGCAGAGGATCAAGTAGGTAAAATACGAGGGCTAGTAGAAATCCTTGGGTAACAGAAGAAATATTGAATTTAATGTAGACTGGCAATGGCAAGGAAAGCGTTTCTGAAGAAGAGAAATTTGTTAACATCGAGTATAGATTTAAGTGTGAGGAAGTCATTTCTGAAAGTATTTGTATGGAGTGTAGCCATGTATGGAAGTGAAACATGGACGACAAATAGTTTGGACAAGAAGAGAATAGTGTTGTGAATTGGCAGGAGCCAATTCACGGGGTTTGGAGGAAGCCGAAAGGCACGCGTTTAAGCTCACTCAGGCTGGCGTGAGGTCTGGAACAGTTAAGGTTTTTTATAATAGCAAATAAAGTACGTAGTTGATGTAATATTTAACTTTAATCCATAATTGGAGAACATCGCTCTTGATGATACATAATTACAATCTCAATATAAACTGGTAATGGCGCCTTGCTAGGTCGTAGCAAATGACGTATCTGAAGGCTATGCAAACTATCGTCTCGGCAAATGAGAGCGTATTTGTCAGTGAACCATTGCTCGCTAAGTCAGCTGTACAACTGGGGCGGGTGCTAGGAAGTGTCTCTAGACCTGCCTTGTGGCGGCGCTCGGTCTGCAATCACTGACAGTGGCGACACGCGGGTCCGTCGTATACTATCGGACCGCGGCCGATTTAAAGGCTACCACCTAGCAAGTGTGGTGTCTGGCGGTGACACCACAAATAGAAGCTTTCGAAATGTGGTGCTACAGAAGAATGCTGAAGATGGGTGACTCACATAACTAATGAGGAAGTATTGAATAGGATTGGCGAGAAGAGAATTTTGTGGCACAACTTGACCAGAAGAAGGCATCGGTTGGTAGGACATGTTCTGAGGCATCAAGGGATCACCAATTTAGTATTGGAGGTCAGCGTGGAGGGTAAAAATCGTAGGGGGAGACCAAGAGATGAATATACTAAGCAGATTCAGAAGGATGTAGGTTGCAGTAGGTACTGGGAGATGGAGAAGCTTGCACAGGATAGAGTAGCATGGAGAGCTGCATCAAACCAGTCTCAGGACTGAAGACCACGACAACAACAACAACAAGTTTAGCTATCACACCCAACAGACAAGAATTAACTGGTGAAATTGTAAACGATGTTTTTCAGAAAATCATTAAATGGTTCTCTGCAAATGGGCTCTCATTACACTTTGACAAAACACAGTATATACAGTACCACACAGTAAGTGGAATGACCCCATTAATAAATGTGGACTTCGATCAGAAATCGGTAGCTAAGGTAGAATATTCAAAATTTCTAGGTGTATGCATTGATGAGGGGTTGAATTGGAAAAAACACACTGAGGATCTGCTGGAACGTTTGAGTTCAGCTACTTATGGTATTAGGGTCATTGCAAATTTTGGCGATATACATCTCAGTAAATTAGCTTACCACGCCTATTTTCATTCTCTGAGTTCGTATGGCATCGTATTCTGGGGTAACTCATCACTGAGTAAAAGAGTGTTCATTGCACAATAGTGTGTAATCAGAATAATTGCTGGAGCTCATCCAAGACCATCCTGCATACACTTATTTAAAGAGCTAGAAATCTTCACTGTAGCCTCACAATATATACAGGGTGAGTCACCTAACGTTACCGCTGGATGTATTTCGTAAACCACATCAAATACTGACGAATCGATTCCACAGACCGAACGTGAGGAGATAGGCTAGTGTAATTGGTTAATACAAACCATAAAAAAATGCACGGAAGTATGTATTTTAACACAAACCTACGTTTTTTTAAATGGAACCCCGTTAGTTTTGTTAGCACATCTGAACATATAAACAAATACGTAATCAGTGCCGTTTGTTGCATTGTAAAATGTTAATTACATCCGGATATATTGTAACCTAAAGTTGACGCTTGAGTACCACTCCTCCGCTGTTCGATCAACCGAGCGAGGTGGCGCAGTGGTTAGACACTGGACTCGCATTTGGGAGGACGACGGTTCAATCCCGCGTCCGGCCATCCTGATTTAGGTTTTCCGTGATTTCCCTAAATCACTCCAGGCAAATGCCGGGATGGTTCCTCTGCAAGGGCACGGCCGACTTCCTTCCCCATCCTTCCCTAATTCGATGAGACCGATGACCACGCTGTCTGGTCTCCTTCCCCAAACAACCAAAAACCAAAAGCGGTTCGATCGTGTGTATCGGAGAGCACCGAATTACGTAGGGATCCAAAGGGAACGGTGATGGACCTTAGGTACAGAAGAGACTGGAACAGCACATTACGTCCACATGCTAACACCTTTTTATTGGTCTTTTTCACTGACGCACATGTACATTACCATGAGGTGTGAGGTACACGTACACACGTGGTTTCCGTTTTCAATTACGGAGTGGAATAGAGTGTGTCCCGACACGTCAGGCCGATAGATGTTCAATGTGGTGGCCATCA
This sequence comes from Schistocerca cancellata, assembly GCF_023864275.1. NCBI lineage: Eukaryota > Metazoa > Arthropoda > Insecta > Orthoptera > Acrididae > Schistocerca > Schistocerca cancellata. The sequence goes on from NC_064627.1 coordinate 54,225,281, forward strand.
TTTGCTGCACACAATTGCAATCTCTGGCATAAAGAATGTCGTACACGCCGCAGTACATCTCGTAGGCACATCACGGTACACATTCTCCTTTAACGTACCCCACAGAAAGAAGTGCAGAGGTGTAAGATCAGGAGAACGGGCTGGCCAATTTATGCGTCCTCCACGTCCTATGAATCGCCCGTCGAACAACCTGTTAAGGGTCAGCCTAGTGTTAATTTCAGAATGTGCAGGTGCACCATCATGCTGATACCACATACGTCGGCGCGTTTCTAGTGGGACATTTTCGAGCAACGTTGGCAGATCATTCTGTAGAAACGCGATGTATGTTGCAGCTGTTTGGGCCCCTGCAATGAAGTGAGGACCAATGAGGTGGTCGCCAATGATTCCACACCATACATTTACAGTCCACGGTCGCTGTCGCTCTACTTGTCTGAGCCAGCGAGTATTGTCCACGGACCAGTAATGCATGTTCCGTAGATTCACTGCCCCGTGGTTAGTGAAACCCGCTTCATCGGTAAACAGGTAGAACTGCAACGCATTCTCTGTTAATGCCCATTGACAGAATTGCACTCGATGATTAAATTCATCACCATGTAATTGCTGATGTAGCGACTCATGAAACGGGTGCAAGCGGTGACGATGCAGTATGCGCATGACACTACTTTGAATCAGTCCACCGACTCTCGCAATGTCCCGTGTACTCATGTGTGGGTTCATGGCAACAGCAGCTAACACACCAACTGCACCCGCTTCTCCTGTGACGGGCCTGTTACGGACCCGTTTGCGTGCTACGAACATACCTGTTGCATACATTGGCGGTAGATGTTTTGCAATGTGCGGCATGTTGGATACTCTCTGTCCGGGTACCGTTCTGCATACACCCTGCAGGCTTCAGCTGCATTTCGTCGACACTCGCCATAGATGAGTATCATCTCCGCCTTTTCAGAGTTCGACTACACCATGGTCACAGTTCCTATCACAGACGTCTGGTAACACGGTGTACTACAGTTGATCTGCGTGCGGAGACGAATGCAGAATAATAATAGCAGCAAGCGCTACATGCGGACACTGCGACAGCTAGACCAAACCACAACAGTGCACTACAGCCACACTCGTAAACACGGTCGTCATCGTAAACATGTCCCTGCAGATGCTGCTCGCCGACCGTGGCCCGTGTTTGTTACAACACGCAACTGAACGTCGGAGGTTTCAAGCGTCAACTTGAGGTTACAATATCTCCGGATGTAATTAACATTTTACAATGCAACAAACGGCACTTATTACGTATTTGTTTATATGTTCAGATGTGCTAACAAAACTAAAGGGGTTCCATTTAAAAAAAAACGTAGGTTTGTGTTAAAAACATACTTCCGTGCATTTTTTTATGGTTTGTATTAACCAGTTACACTAGCCCCTCTCCTCACGTTCGGTCTGTGGAATCGATTCGTCAGTATTTGATGTGGTTTACGAAATATATCCAGCGGTAACGTTAGGTGACTCACCCTGTATATTCACTTATGAAATTTGTTATTAACAATCCGAACGAATTCAAAAGTAATAGCAGTGTACATGGCTACAACACTAGGAGAAAGGATGATCTTCACTACTCAAGGTTAAATCTAACTTTGGCTCAGAAGGGGGTAAATTATGATGCCACAAAAGTCTTTGGTCACTTAGCTAATAGCATCAAAAGTCTGACAGATAGCCATGAAGCATTTAAAAGGAAATTAAAAGAATTTCTTAATGGCAACTCCTTCTACTCATTAGCTGAATTATTGGATATTTTTGGGTATAGTAAGTGGGTAATTTTCCAACCTCCACAAAAAAATAAAATAAAATAAAATATTGAGTGTCATGTAATATTTTGTCTAATGTAATATCTTGTATATACACCTTTTATTAACCTTACACGTTCCACATCATTACGAAGTGTCGTATTCATGATCTATGGAACAAGTACTAATCTAATCTAATCTAATCACAACACTACCGGTGATGTAATCGTGTTCTGTGAGATATTCGAAAGTGTACTATTTTTCGCAATAAATACGTTTTGCAAAAAATACTATGTAATAATAATGTAAATATTGGTAGAAGCCGATGTTGGGAAGATCACGTTGTGTTCTGAAGAAACGTAGGAACACACGAGGTCATACTAACCTTACCTATTTTGAAACGTAGACTGAAAGAAGGCAAAGCTACGTTTATAACATTTGTAGATTTACAGAAAGCTTTTGACAGTATTGTCTTGATAACACTCTCTAAAATTGAGAAGGTAGCAACAGTAAAATACATGAAGGGAAAGTTACCTACAACTTGTACAAAAACCAGACGATAGTTACGAGGGTGAGTCAAATGAAAACCTTAAATATTTCTTAAAGTACTATTTATTGTGCAGAAGTGGTATAAAGCTGTATAACTTTTCAACATAATCCCCCCGATGCTCAATGCAAGTCCTCCAGCGCTTACAAAGTGCATAAATTAGTTTAGAAAGAATTTCTTTTGGTAATCCACGCAACCACTCATGCACCACAAGGCGTACTTCTTCATCAGAAGAAACTGTAAACATGCTGCAATGCCATTCACTGTTACTCGGCGGTTTTCCTTCACTGTGGCTTCAACGGCTGCAATGTTCTGTGGAGTCACAACTCGTTGTGCCTGACCTGGACGAGGAGCATCTTCCACTGAAGTCACACCATTTGCGAACTTCCTACTCCATTCGTAGACTTGCTGCTGTGACAAATATACTTCACCGTACTGAACCTTCGTTCTTCCCTGGTGCAACTCGCAAATGGGGCGGCCGTCTTTATGCTGATACTACGGCAGTATGTGTACATCTGCATTCTCCTGCCACCTACAGGCTATTCTGCACGCTATTGGTACCATGCTTACCAACGTACAGGATAAGGGCGTGAAATTTCGATTTGTTATTACAAATTTAAGGTTTTTATTAGAGTCACCCTCTTATAATAGTCGAAGGGCACGAAAGGAAAGTCTGGTTGATTTGGGAGTAAGAAAGGATTGTAGCTTATCCTCGATGTTGTTCAGTTTTTAAACTGACAAAGCAGTAGTGGAAGCTAAGAAGAAGTTTGAAAAGAAAATTACAGTTTGTTGTTGTTGTTGTTTTTGTGGTCTTCAGTCCTGAGACTGGTTTGATGCAGCTCTCCATGCTACTCCATGCTCTGCAAGCTTCTTCATCTCCCAGTAAGTACTGCAGCCTACATCCTTCTGAATCTGCTTAGTGTATTCATCTCTTGGTCTCCCTCTTTGATTTTTACCCTCCATGCTGACCTCCAATACTAAATTGGTGATCCCTTGATGCCTCAGGACATGTCCTACCAACCGATTCCTTCTTCTAGTCAAGTTGTACCACAAATTCCTCTTCTCACTAATTCTGTTCAGTACCTCCTCATTAGTTATGTGATCTACTCATCTAATCTTCAGAATTCTTTTGCAGCATCACATTTCGAAAGCTTCTGTTCTCTTCCTGTCTAAGCTATTTATCGTCCATGTTTCACATCCATACGTGGCTACACTCCATACAAATACTTTCAGAAACGACTTCCTGACAATTAAATATATACTCGATGTTAGCAAATTTGTCTTTTTCAGAAACGCTTTTCTTGCCATTGCAAGTCTACTTTTTATATCCTCTCTACTTTGACCATCATTAGTTATTTTTCTCCCTAAATAGCAATACTAATTTACTACATTAAGCGTCTCATTTCCTAATTAAATTCCCTCAGCATCACCCGACTTAATTCGACTACATTCCATTATCCTCGTTTTCTTTTTGATGATGTTCATCTTATATCCTCCTTTCAAGACACTATTCATACCGTTCAACTGCTCTTACACGTCCTTTGCTGTCTCTGCCAGAATTACAATGTCATCGACGAACCTTAAAGTTTTTATTTCCTCTCCATGGATTTTAATACCTACTCCGAATTTTTCTTTTCATTCTTTTACTGCTTGATCAATATACAGATTGAATAACATCGGGGAGAGGCTACAACCCTGTCTCACTCCCTTCCCAAGCACATCTTCACTTTCATGCCCCACGACTCTTATAACTGCCATCTGGTTTCTGTACAAATTGTAAATAGCCTTTCGCTCCCTCTATCTTACCTTTGCCACCTTCAGAATTTGAAAGAGAGTATTCCAGTCAACATTGTCAAAAGCTTTCTGTAAGTCTACAAATGCTAGAAACGTAGGTTTGCCTTTTCTTAATCTAGCTTCTAAGATAAGCCGTAGGGTCAGTATTGCCTCACGTGTTACCATATTTCTACGGAATCCAAACTGATCGTCCCCGAGGTAGGTTTCTACCAGTTCCTCCATTCGTTTATAAAGAATTCGTCTTAGTATTTTGCAGCCGTGACTTATTAAACTGATAGTTCTGTAATTTTCACATCTGTCAACACCTGCTTTCTTTGGGATTGGAATTATTATATTCTTCTTGAAATCTGTCGGTATTTCGCCTGTCTCATACATTTTGCTCACCAGATGGTAGAGTTTTGTCAGGACCGGCTCTCCCCAAGCTGTCAGTAGTTCTAATGGAATGTTGTCTACTCCTGGGGTCTTTTTTTGACTTAGGTCTTTCAGTGCACTGTCAAACTCTTCACGCAGTATCATATCACCCATTTCATCTTCATCTACATCCTCTTCCATTTCCATAATATTGCTCTCACGTACATCACCCTTGTATAGACCCTCTATATTCTCCTTCCACCTTTCTGCTTTCCCCTTCTTTGCTTAGAACTGGGTTTCCATCTGAGCTCGTGATATTCATACAAGTGGTTCTCTTTTTTGCAAAGGTCTCTTTAATTTTCCTTTAGGCAGTATCTATCTTACCCCTAGTGAGATAACCCTCTACATCCTTACATTTGTCCTCTAGCCATGCCAGGTTAGCCATTTTGCACTTCCTGTCGATCACATTTTTGAGACGTTTGTATTCTTTTTTGCCTGCTTCATTTACTGCGTTTTTATATTTTCTCCTTTCATCAATTAAATTCAATATCTCTTCTGTTACCCAAGGATTTCTATTTGCCCTCGTCTTTTTACCTACTTGATCCTCTGCTACCCTCACTATTTCATCTCTCAAAGCTACCCATTCTTCTTCTACTGTATTTCTTTCCCCCATTCCTGTCACTCGTTCCCTAATGTTCTCCCTGAAGCTCTCTACAACCTCTGGTTCTGTCAGTTTATCCAGATCCCATCTCCTTAAATTCCCATCTTTTTGCAGTTTCTTCAGTTTTAATCTACAGTTCATAACCAATAGATTCTGGTCAGCGTCCACATCTGCCCCTGAAAATGTCTTACAATTTAAAACCTGGTTCCTAAATCTCTGTCTTACCATTATGTAATCTATCTGAAACCTGTCAGTATCTCCAGGCTTCTTCCATGTATACAACCTTCTTTTATGATTCTTGAACCAAGGGTTAGCTGTGATTAAGTTATGCTCTGTGCAGAATTCTACCAGGCGGCTTCCTCTTTTATTTCTTACCCCCAATCCATATTCACCTACTACCTTTTTTTCTCTTCCTTTTCCTACTGTCGAATTCCAGTCACCCAGTTTAGGGGGAAGAAACAAAACTTCGGTGGTTTGGTGAGACAGCAAAGAACTGGAAAGTCGAATGGAAGAGACAATATCCAGTAAGTACGTTATAATATAACTATCAACAACAGTAAAACAAGCAGTCAAATGTAATCACTTGATGCTAAAAGTAGTAGATCAAAAGTTTCAAATGGCTCTAAGCACTATGGGGCTTAACATCTGAGGTCATCAGCCCCCAGACGTAGAACTACTTAAACCTAACTAACCGAACGACATCACACACATATATGCCAGAGGCAGGATTCGAACTTGCGACCGTAGCAGCAGCGCGGTTCTGGACTGAAGTGCCTAGAACCGCTCGGCCACAGCGGCCGGCGTAGTGGATCGGTTTTGCTATTTGGGCAGCCACGTAACTGACGATGACCGAAGCACAGCGGATGCAAAGTGGTATTAACAAGCGAATCATTTCTGAAAAAGAGAAATTTATTGAGAATCTCTGTATATAAAAGGCAGTATCCTGACTGACTGACTGACTCGTCGTCGGCCAGCCCAAACCGCTACGGATAGAACCTTGAAATTTGAAGAAGTTGTGGATCTTACACCGTAGACGTCGCTTAAGAAGTGATTTTTCGAAATTCCAACCCTAAGGAGGTGAAATAAGAAATGTAGCGTTTTTTGAAAAAATGTCGCTATTAAGGAAATTTTGAAACTAGACCTACCAAAATTGGTATTTGGTTTCTCGTTCTAAAATAAAGAAATACGTGTTTCACCATTTCTGGAAATTTAACCCTATGTGGGTAATATATTGGTTGAAAGATTATCTTGAAAATACACTCCTGGAAATTGAAATAAGAACACCGTGAATTCATTGTCCCAGGAAGGGGAAACTTTATTGACACATTCCTGGGGTCACATACATCACATGATCACACTGACAGAAGCACAGGCACATAGACACAGGCAACAGAGCATGCACAATGTCGGCACTAGTACAGCGTATATCCACCTTTCGCAGCAATGCAGGCTGCTATTCTCCCATGGAGACGATCGTAGAGATGCTGGATGTAGTCCTGTGGAACGGCTTGCCATGCCATTTCCACCTGGCGCCTCAGTTGGACCAGCGTTCGTGCTGGACGTGCAGACCGCGTGAGACGACGCTTCATCCAGTCCCAAACATGCTCAATGGGGGACAAATCCGGAGATCTTGCTGGCCAGGGTAGTTGACTTACACCTTCTAGAGCACGTTGGGTGACACGGGATACATGCGGACGTGCATTGTCCTGTTGGAACAGCAAGTTCTCTTGCCGGTCTAGGAATGGTAGAACGATGGGTTCGATGACGGTTTGGATGTACCGTGCACTATTCAGTGTCCCCTCGACGATCACCACTGGTGTACGGCCAGTGTAGGAGATCGCTCCCCACACCATGATGCCGGGTGTTGGCCCTGTGTGCCTGGTCGTATGCAGTCCTGATTGTGGCGCTCACCTGCACGGCGCCAAACACGCATACGACCATCATTGGCACCAAGGCAGAAGCGACTCTCATCGCTGAAGACGACACGTCTCCATTCGTCCCTCCATTCACGCCTGTCGCGACACCACTGGAGGCGGGCTGCACGATGTTGGGGCGTGAGCAGAAGACGGCCTAACGGTGTGCGGGACCGTAGCCCAGCTTCATGGAGACGGTTGCGAATGGTCCTCGCCGATACCCCAGGAGCAACAGTGTCCCTAATTTGCTGGGAAGTGGCGGTGCGGTCCCCTACGGCACTGCGTAGGATCCTACGGTCTTGGCGTGCATCCGTGCGTCGCTGCGGTCCGGTCCCAGGTCGACGGGCACGTGCACCTTCCGCCGACCACTGGCGACAACATCGGTGTACTGTGGAGACCTCACGCCCCACGTGTTGAGCAATTCGGCGGTACGTCCACCCGGCCTCCCGCATGCCCACTATACGCCCTCGCTCAAAGTCCGTCAACTGCACATACGGTTCACGTCCACGCTGTCGCGGCATGCTACCAGTGTTAAAGACTGCGATGGAGATCTGTATGCCACGGCAAACTGGCTGACACTGACGGCGGCGGTGCACAAATGCTGCGCAGCTAGCGCCATTCGACGGCCAACACCGCGGTTCCTGTTGTGTCCGCTGTGCCGTGCGTGTGATCATTGCTTGTACAGCCCTCTCGCAGTGTCCGGAGCAAGTATGGTGGGTGTGACACACCGGTGTCAATGTGTTCTTTTTTCCATTTCCAGGAGTGTATATCATTATTAAAGAACTAGTACAGTACTTTTAAAGCTCCATCTATGAACATTAGTATTTGACTTTTCTGTTACAAATAAAGAAAACCTGTAATTGACTGGATTTTAGAAAAACTAATTAACCGCAAACAAAGAGGTACTAGTTGTTTTTCGGTGGATTTATTCCAAATGAGATTTTTCGGGCTTTCTGTAGTGTGTTTGTAAACATGGCTTCAAAGTTGGTATGTTCCTTTGACTCTTTTTTTTTTAATATAATTTTGCGTCGACTGGGGTGGTGGGTCAGCAAGGGGCACTATACATGCTGTTAATTGTGTGTGATAGGCAGGTGGAATAAGGTGCAGGCTACATCATGTCCACAATCACAGCTACAGCCATCCACCTCTCCACCCCTACATCTGGAAACATCCAGGCAGCTTTTCAGCAAGCCAGAATAGAGGATGTGGTCACACCCTAAAATAAGATGTTATTTCTTAGTTTTCCATTCTACTTTGTCTGTTTTTGAACACTGGATGACACAAGTTAAAAAACAGTTAATCTGTTACACACTATTTATTAATTTTGTAGTTGTTGGAACACTAATGTCATTAATTAAATCATTCAAAGATGAAAATAGTTCTTCTTGTCCATATAGTGTACGAAACATTTATTTAACTTCACGTATTCCCTCTTAAGTGCTTTATAAGTCGCTTCACACGTTTTTGGAATTATTTTGGTTAATGTGCAATGTGATATTCGAGTGCTGTGCTGTAGAGTAGCTCTCTTCTGTATCAAGAAATCACAGTGTCACAGTTTGCCTGTCTTTTGCACATGTAGCATTTCCCAAGAGAGTATTCTGTTTTGTAATATGAGAATGAAATTTACTGAGCAAATACTGAAATACACTCTTATCCATTCGCAAGTAATTTATATATAAGACTTGACGTCATCCACTCGCAGTTCTCGTAACAGATTCTGCTGAATGCTTTTATTATATCGACGTAAAACGCATTGCTTTATCCAAGTGTGTTTCCTTTTTCTCCGCCGCTTTTCTTCCAAATACACACACAATGCAATTGTGCTAGCAGCAACTGCAGCGCACAATAACAGGTTGTTGTCCGCCACCTTGAAATTTGACGAAAAATATGACGACAATGTGACACCCCTTTGTAGCACCACGCCAAAGATCCTTCTCAAAGAAATTTTACGAATATTTGATCCTAATTCTTTGTCAAAGAAAGATGATAGCGTAATAACAGCCTAAGCAGCATGGCAGTGGAGTGATGTGTATGTACTATAGTCAGTTTCGCCCTTTATGAGAAAACTCACAGAGCACACAAAATACTACAGAAATCAACCATAGTTTCGCGCACGTAAGACATTATAGAACGCTCTAGTCTGATGGTAGTGTACACAGTACGGAACTCGGAAACAGATTGAGTCACGGCTAAATGCGCAGCTATCTATTGGACATTCCCGGCCCAGAGGCCACAAACGCTAAAGTGGAGTATAGTCGATTGTGTTGGTCGTAAAGTGTGTATATCCGTGGAGTGAGTATAGTCTACTAGACATGTTCTCAATATCAAACCGGGCTAGTGACGTGATTTTGTCTACAATTTGCTGTAACAGCGAAACTTAAATGTCACACATATTCACTTTGTTTTACAAAGGTTTTTGCACGTTTGATTTTTGGTAACAGCTGTAGTTTTGTCGTTGCCATGCATATAGAGACAAGTATATGAAAGGAGGACGAGTTACTTTTCGTAGTATCTACAACAAATGTATAATTCTAAATGTCGTGATGGTATGACGCACTTTACACTTCGAAAGTATCGAGACACATTTTTTTTTATTCCGATTTTGGCCGTCTAGGGACCGCGTTAAACAACTATTTTTCATTGTACATTTCTCCTATTGCGCTCTTCCTCTTTTCTCTTCTGCCAATATGTCTTCATCCTCTCTCTGTGCTGCTCCCTTCGGTCTTCTGTCCACACTGTTCCTCCAGTTCTTCTCTTCTTCACTTCAAATCCTTCAAAATGTTGAATTTTGTCTCTCATTAAGTCTCTGTTGGTTATATCATCTTCTCCTACACCCATCTCCTCTAAGTCTGCTTTGACTTCTTTGAACGTGGTGATTTGGGTTCTGGGGTTCTTGTCAAAAAACATGAATATTTTCTTTGTCAGCCTTTCATCATTCATTCTTTTCAAATGGGCGTAAAAGCTTACTCTTCTCTTCCTCATAGTATCTCCCACTTTCTCAATTTTGTCATACACTTCTCTATTACTTCTAAGCTTCCAAGTCCCATTCTCAAACCTCGGCCCAAGTACTCTTCTAATGATTTTCGCCCCTTTTTTGCTATAGCTTCCATTTCCTTGTTAGTGTTCATTGCTAAACATTCAGATGCATACAGACACTCTGGCTTAATCACAGTGTTGTAGTGCCTTATTTTTGCGTTAATTGATACTGACTTTTTGTTCTACACATTCTTTGTTAGCTGGAATGCCATTTCCATTTTTCTTGTTCTTGTTCTATTTCCTTCTTTATCTGAAGCATTGGGCTGGATGATTTCCCCTAAATATTTGAAATTAGAAACCTTCTTTATCTGACCATACTTTGTAATCATATTGTTCGGTGCCTCTTTTACATTGGTTAGGTACTCTGTCTTTTCAAAGGAGATTTTCAGTCCTGCTTTTTCTGCTGTTTCATTCAGAATATTGATCTGTTTTACTGCTTCTTCCAAACTTCCTGCCAGAATCGCTAAGTCATCAGCAAAAGCGAGGCAATCTACTTCTAATCCATCCTTTATTCTTCCTAATCTGATTTTTTGTATTCCTTCTTCAGTCGTTTTCTTCCTCCACTCTCTAATAACTTTTTTTAACACACAGTTGAATAGGGTAGGTGACAACCCATCTCCTTGTCTGAATCCTGTTCTGATTTTGAATGGTCTGGATACCTCACCACGGAACTTTACTTTTGCATAGGTATCCGTAAGTGTCTCTTTGACGATTGCGACTGTTTTCTTGTCTGCTCCAAACTCCCTAAGGATGTTAACCAAGGTTGTTCTGTCAACGGAGTCGTACGCCTTCTTGAAGTCAACAAACGTGATAAAGATGTCTTTTCCTTTTAATCGTCTATATTTAATAATTAACTTCAGGTTTAAAATTTGCTCCACGCAAGATCTTCCCTTCCTAAAGCCTGCTTGGTATTCACCAATTTCTTGATCAAGTTGTTTCGCCAAACTGTTTTGTAGGGCCTTAGATAGAATTTTATACGTTACCGGAAGTAAAGATATCCCTCTGTAGTTATTTGCATCGGTTTTATCCCCTTTCTTGAAGATGGGATGGATTAATGCAGTTTTCCATTCTTCCGGTATACGTTCCGTTCTCCAAATCTCATTGATTATTCCCAGTAGCTTTTCTTGAGTTGTATTATCCACACTTTTCCACATTTCTGCAATTATCATGTCTTCCTCTGGTGCTTTATTGTTCTTAAGGTTTTTAATGATTTCTCTGATTTCTATGAGGCATGGGGGTTCAGAATTATTGTTTACTGTGTTTGGGGTGTTGGCTGGTAATTTTTCAATAGGTTCCTGACAGTTGAGGAGATGTTCAAAATATTTTGCTAATATTTCACAATTTTCTTCATTATTCATTGCCAGTTTTCCACTGGTATCTTTAAAACACAGATTTGGTGCTACATATTTTTGTAGTTTCTGTCTGAATGTGCTGTAAAAGGATCTGTTATTGTTTCTCTTAAAATCTTTATCCATTTGTACAAGTTGGTTCTTTTCAAATAGTCTTTTTACTGATCTAATGAGTTTTGCTGTAGAAGATCTTTGCTGTTTGAACTCCAGGTAGTCCTTATCACTTTTGGTTGAGTGTCATTTCTTCCATGCCTTCATCCTTTGTTCTATTGCTTCCTCACATATCTCATCCCACCATTCGTGTTTCTTTCTCTTTTTCATTTTTGCGACTTCTTGAGCAGATCTTATCATTCCTTCTTTTATATCTTCCCATTTATCCGAACATATAACTATGTTTCGACAGAATTCTTCTCTTTTGTCTTTCAAGATGTTTGCGTCTATCTTTTGAGTTTTCCTGTTTTGTATTTGTTTATTTCTTTGTGGTATGACATTTAATTTGATTGTCGGTAAGTAGTGGTGTGTTACAATGTTTGCCCCTTTCCCAACTCTCACATTAATTATTTCTTTTTGATTATAGTGTGTGATGGCTATGTGATCTATCTGGAACTCTCCAATACTTGTGTTTGGTGATTTCCATGTTTTCTGTTTCTTAGGAGGTTTTTTTGAAATTTGTAGACATTAATTTTAAGTTATGACCCTTGCATAGTTCTATTAATCTTTCTCCATTTCTGTTTGTCCTTTTGTGAGCCGGGTAGTTTCCTACTGTTTTTTTTTGTATTTTTTTTCTTGGCCTATTTGTGCATTGAAGTCCCCAAACAGTATTTTCACATTTGATGTTGGGATTTTAGAAAGTTCGTGGTCTAGAGATTCCCAATATGTATCTACTTTCTGAGGGTTTTTCTTATTGTCATTGTTGATGGGTGCGTGGCAATTAATAAGTGTATGGTTTTATTTAGGGCGCGGAATGTGAGAAAAGACAAGCGTTCATTAGACACATTATTATAAAGTTTTGTATGGTAGATATAATTTCTGTGATTTTATGGCTACATGTTTACAAACGCTAGATAAATTTGTAAGTGTGTTTGAATAAACTACCAGTCAGTGCATACATACTACTCGTTTGTCAAGTTCACACTTATTCGTTTTTAATTTACCAGTCTTGACGTTTGGTATCCTTGTGTATTCTGTCGTATAAGTGAGCCAAATTTTGGTCCTTGGTACGACCAGCGAACAGGTGTTTCACACACTGAAATCTACTATGATCTCAGGGCTTTCGTAGAGAGTGAAATGCGATCCATCTGTCTGATCACTAGACGGTGAGATGTTTGCCGCGATAGACTCACAGTGTGTTTCTACAGTGTGTGATCTTCACATCTCTCCAGCTGCGAGTTACATCGCCGCCCGAAGCAAACAGGGTAACCTATTGTCGCTCCGACAGCGTCAGCAGGTGCAGATCTCATTCGCCAATTGCTCTCAGCTACACCTCTGTAGAGAAACTGCAGTAGATATGGTCAAAGTCTGCTCAGCGTCAGATCAATTCAGACTGCATTATCCACACTTTTAGGGCCAGAGTACTTGACTCACTCCACTAGTTAAACTGTCTCTGCCACCCAGGATACGTGTCCAGTGTAGTCTTAAATCACCTGCTAGTTGTTTACGGTATTCAGTCAATAACTTGTTTAGCATAATTTATGTCTGTTTTGGGAAAATAAATGTTGTTAGTACACTAAATTCTGCCTACATTCTCAATAATTTATGTAGTCCCACCAGAGTTACCTCTCAATATTGCTGTTATGTTCATATGCAGATAACAGGTATACATGACGGACTGATTATTTCCTCCAATTTATGCAGGTTCTGAAACCCCTATGTGTATCGAAGTATTTATGCATAGAGAGTTCCGTAGACAGTGCCACTGTAACGAAATCGATTAGACCACATTCGAGAATACGAATCAGTGCAATGTTGTTGTAGTGGTCTTCAGTCCAGAGACTGGTTTGATGCAGCTCTCCATGCTACTCTATCCTCTGCAAGCTTCTTCATCTCCCAGTACCTACTGCACCCTACATCCTTCTGAATCTGCTTAGTGTATTCATCTCTTGGTCTCCCTCTACTATTTTTACTCTCCACGCTCCCCTCCAATATAAAACTGGTGATTTCTTTACACCTCAGAACGTGTCCTACCCTCTTCTAGTCAAGTTGTGCCACAAATTCCTCTTCTCCCCAATTCTGTTCAGTACCTCCTCATTAGTTATGTGATGTACCCATCTAATCTTCATAATTCTTCTCTAGCACCACATTTCTAAAGCTTCTATTCTCTTCTTGTCTTCACTATTTACCGTCTTTGTTTCACATCCATACATGGCTACACTCCATACGAATACTTTTACAAAAGACTTCCTGGGACCTAAATCTATACTCGATGTTAGCAAATTTGTCTTTTCCAGGAACGCTTTTCTTGTCATTGCCAGTTTACATTTTATATCCTCTCTACTTCGACCATCATCAGTAATTTTGCTCCTCAAATAGCTAAACTCCTTTACTACTTTAGGTGTCTCATTTCCTGATCTAATTCCCACAGCATTCCCTGATTTAATTCGACTGATTGCATTATCCTCGTTTTCCTTTTGTGATGTTCATCTTATAACCTCCTTTCAAGACACTTATTCCTTCTCCATGGATTTTAATACCCACTACGAATTTTTCTTTTGTTCCCTTTACTGCTTTTTCAATATACAGACTGAATAACAGTGAGGATAGGCTACAACCCTGTCTCACTACCTTCCCAACCACTGCTTCCCTTTCAAGCCTATTAACTTTTGTAACTGCCATATGGTATCTGTACAAATTGTAAATAGCATTTAGGTTCCTGTATTTGACCCCCGCCACCTTCAGAATTTGAAAGAGAGTATTCCAGGCAACATTGTCAAAAGCTTACTACAAAAGTGTACAGATGCTAGAAACGTGTGTTTGCCTTTCCTTAACCTGTGTTCTAAGAAAAGTCGTAGGGTCAATATTGATTCACGTGCTCCAACATTTCTACGGAATCCGGATTGATCTTCCCCAAGATCAGCTTCTACCAGTTTTTCCATTCGTCTGTAAAGAATTCGTGTAAGTATTTTGCAGCTGTGACTTATTAAGCTGATAATTCGGTAATTTTCACATCTGTCAACACCTGCTTTCTTTGGGATTGGAATTATTATAGTCTTCTTCAAGTCTGAGGGTATTTTGCCTGTCTCATATATCTTGCTCACCAGATGGTAGATTTTTGGCGGGGCTGGATCTCCCAAGGCTATCAATAGTTCTAACGGCGTGTTGTCTACTCCCGGGGCCTTGTTTCGACTTGGATCTTTCAGTGCTCTGTAAAATTCTTCACGCAGAATCATATCTCCTATTTCATCTTCATCTACGTCCTCTTCCATCTCTATAATATTGCCGTCAAGTACATCGCCCTTGTACAGAGCCTCTATATACTCCTTCCACCTTTCTGCTATCTCTTCTTTGCTTAGAACTGGTTTTCCATCTGAGCTCTTGATATTCATACAAGTGGTTCTCTTTCCTCCAAAGATCTCTTTAATTTTCCTGTAGGCATTATGTGTCTCACCCCTAGTGATATATGCCTCTACACCCGTATATTTGTCCTCTAGCCATTCCTGCTTAGCCATTTTGCACTTCCTGTCGATCTCATACACTCCTGGAAATGGAAAAAAGAACACATTGACACCGGTGTGTCAGACCCACCATACTTGCTCCGGACACTGCGAGAGGGCTGTACAAGCAATGATCACACGCACGGCACAGCGGACACACCAGGAACCGCGGTGTTGGCCGTCGAATGGCGCTAGCTGCGCAGCATTTGTGCACCGCCGCCGTCAGTGTCAGCCAGTTTGCCGTGGCATACGGAGCTCCATCGCAGTCTTTAACACTGGTAGCATGCCGCGACAGCGTGGACGTGAACCGTATGTGCAGTTGACGGACTTTGAGCGAGGGCGTATAGTGGGCATGCGGGAGGCCGGGTGGACGTACCGCCGAATTGCTCAACACGTGGGGCGTGAGGTCTCCACAGTACATCGATGTTGTCGCCAGTGGTCGGCGGAAGGTGCACGTGCCCGTCGACCTGGGACCGGACCGCAGCGACGCACGGATGCACGCCAAGACCGTAGGATCCTACGCAGTGCCGTAGGGGACCGCACCGCCACTTCCCAGCAAATTAGGGACACTGTTGCTCCTGGGGTATCGGCGAGGACCATTCGCAACCGTCTCCATGAACCTGGGCTACGGTCCCGCACACCGTTAGGCCGTCTTCCGCTCACGCCCCAACATAGTGCAGCCCGCCTCCAGTGGTGTCGCGACAGGCGTGAATGGAGGGACGAATGGAGACGTGTCGTCTTCAGCGATGAGAGTCGCTTCTGCCTTGGTGCCAATGATGGTCGTATGCGTGTTTGGCGCCGTGCAGGTGAGCGCCACAATCAGGACTGCATACGACCAGGCACACAGGGCCAACACCCGGCTTCATGGTGTGGGGAGCGATCTCCTACACTGGCCGTACACCACTGGTGATCGTCGAGGGGACACTGAATAGTGCACGGTACATCCAAACCGTCATCGAACCCATCGTTCTACCATTCCTAGACCGGCAAGGGAACTTGCTGTTCCAATAGGACAATGCACGTCCGCATGTATCCCGTGCCACCCAACGTGCTCTAGAAGGTGTAAGTCAACTACCCTGGCCAGCAAGATCTCCGGATCTGTCCCCCATTGAGCATTTTTGGGACTGGATGAAGCGTCGTCTCACGCGGTCTGCACGTCCAGCACGAACGCTGGTCCAACTGAGGCGCCAGGTGGAAATGGCATGGAAAGCCGTTCCACAGGACTACATCCAGCATCTCTACGATCGTCTCCATGGGGGAATAGCAGCCTGCATTGCTGCGAAAGGTTGATATACACTATACTAGTGCCGACATTGTGCATGCTCTGTTGCCTGTGTCTATGTGCCTGTGGTTCTGTCAGTGTGATCATGTGATGTATCTGACCCCAGGAATGTGTCAATAAAGTTTCCCCTTCCTGGGACAATGAATTCACGGTGTTCTTATTTCAATTTCCAGGAGTGTATTTGAGACGTTTGTATTCCTTTTTGCCTGCTTCTCATTTTTGAGACGTTTGTATTCCTTTTTGCCTGCTTCATTTACAGCATTTTTATATTTTCACCTTTCATCAATTAAATTCAGTATCTTTTCTGTTGCCCAAGGATTTCTACTAGCCCTCGTCTTTTCACCTTTGTTATCCTCTGCTGCCTTCACTACTTCATCTCTCAAAGCTACACATTCTTCCTCTACTGTATTTCTTTCCCCTGTTCCTGTCAATCGTTCCCTAATGCTCTCTATGGAACTCTCTACAACCTCTGGTTCTTACAGTTTATCCAAGTCCCATCTCCTTAAAATCCCACCTTTTTGCAGTTTCTTCAGTTTTAATCTACAGTTCATAGAAAACAGATTACGGCCAGAGTGCACATCTGCCCCTGGAAATGTCTTATAATTTAAGACCTGGTTGCTAAATCTCTGTCTTACCATTATATAATCTATCTGAAACCTTCCAGTGTCTCCAGTCCTCCTCCACATATACAACCTTCTTTCTAGATCCTTAACCAAGTGTTAACTATGATTAAGTTATGCTCTGTGCATAATTCTACCAGGTGGCTACCTCTTTCATTCCTTACCCCCATTCCATATTCACCTTCTACTTTTCCTTCTCTTCCTTTTCCTACTGTCGAATTCTAGTCCCCCATGACTATTAAATTTTCGTTTCCTGCCACTGAATAATAGAAAACCTAAAAGCACTGTTGTCTGCTGTCACTTCCTTAATTACGCCAAAATTTCGAGCACTGACCTTGTATTCTTTATTCGTTTGTGCATTGTGTATCGTTTTCTTTTTCGAAGAAATAACAGAAAAATGTTATAAACTTTTACTTGTCTATAAAAAGGAAAAGAGCAAATAAAGAAAAAATTAAAATAATAATGGACAAGCAGGTGGTGCAAATCGCTCGCCATATTGACTGTTTGAGTACCATAGTTCCAAATGCAGTGTTTTTTCGTGGCACTTCGGTGCCGTCTACAGTTTCACTGTAACGCAGTTAATTACAACAGCAATTCGACAAAATGAATAAGTGTAACAGAAAACCTGAAAAAAACTGTTGGTCCTCACTTCTCATCCCGTTATCGACAAAAATGTGCATAAAGTGGAATCTCAGCCGTGATACTGTCACGAAATAGCACAGTACCTTTGCTCTTCACATCCGTATGGCAACTACAGTTCCTGGTATCCAATTTTAACATGTCTGTAAAACGCTTATACGAAGTTTCAGGTACTTCCCTTGTTGATCTATCTGCAGTAGCAAAGTAATAAGACTCAAAACACGCTAAGCGCTGTGCTGGCTAAAATGCGCCGTCCCAGAATCACGCGTCTTGAGCCAAAGGAGATGCAGCTGCGAGAATTCTCGTTCTGTGCGTCCCAATGCTCACTGCATAGATATTTATACTCTATGGTGTGGGATCGACACGGTAACATGGGTCGGCATGGAGACGCGACGTAGTGGTCGTAATGAGTTTTGTGTTTTGTTGCGCCCCTGACCACACTATGAATGAAATTGCCCTAGGTGTTGGTGTAAGACAACGTGTGTAGAATGAATAGTGCAGCTATGTAAAGCGGAGTAAGACCAGTGGTCATAAAAATCTCGTGCTCACAAATGCAACAACAAGTTTACTATTACCATTCACTGTTTATTTATCTCCACGACGCATTTCGAAGGTTTAAACACCCATCATCAGGAGGATTTACATTTGTTAGTATGACATACTGTATGTGTTTGTTGTGTTAAGATTTTTGGAGCACTTCTGTTACTGTCTAGTGCAGAAACAAAACACTATTTCACAATATTGTTTTGGGGGGTTTTCTGACTGACAACTAAACGTATACCCAACATTGAAAATAAAACAAGTACAATAGAATATCTCTACTGGTCACAGGTTTCGTTCACTGTCGTAACACATTACATGTAAACTGTCATATACTGTAAACAAATATGGCGTCTTGAAACTATTGGGTACAAAGAACATGTAGCAAAGGAGAAACGTTGTCACAAACTACAAAGACTATACCTCGTAACAGCGTTATTATTTCAGAATAAGTTATAAAGGGTTATGGAGATCTTTGTTTGATGTGCTTTGGAATAAATATTTTGTTAACAAAATATGACAGTTTACGTATGAAGTGTTACGACGGAGAAAGGTACCTGTGATCACTGAAGATTTTCTATTTGACTTGTTTTATTTTTAACTGTCAGATATCCGTTTAGCTTTTAGTAAAAAAAACAACAACCCAAAACCACGTCCTGAAATAGCATTTTGTTTCTCCACTAGACCCTCAAAATCGTATCACAAGACACACATACAGTAGTCATACTAACAAATGTAAATCGACCTGCAGATGAAGGTTTAAATCTTCGAAACTCGTGGTGGAGATAAACTGGAGACAGTAAACTTGGTGTTTCATTTGATATCAATAACAGTAACGGTAAATTCTAACGTAAAATGAAATTAAAGATCGTGATCGACAGGGACTGTAAACGACTGTAAGCGCCCGCCAGTGACACTAGGTTTCAAATCCGATAAGTCAGTGAGTACAGGTCAATCTGAAACAGTCTTCAAATGGGCAATGTTTAGGGAACTGCATGCAATGGACATATACAGGGTGTTACAAAAAGGTACGGCCAAATTTTCAGGAAACATTCCTCACACACAAAGAAAGAAAATGTGTTATGTGGACATGTGTCCGGAAACGCTTACTTTCCATGTTAGAGCTCATTTCATTACTTGTCTTCAAATCACATTAATCATAAAATGGAAACACACAGCAACAGAACGTACCAGTGTGACTTCAAACACTTTGTTACAGGAAATGTTCGAAATGTCCTCCGTTAGCGAGGAAACATGCATCCACCCTCCGTCGCATGGAATCCCTGATGCGCTGATGCATCCCTGGAGAATGTCGTATTGTATCACAGCCGTCCACAATACGAGCACGAAGAGTCTCTACATTTGGTACCAGGGTTGCGTAGACAAGAGCTTTCAAATGCCCCCATGAATGAAAGTCAAGAGGGTTGAGGTCAGGAGAGCGTGGAGGCCATGGAATTGGTCCTCCTCTACCAATCCATCGGTCACCGAATCTGTTGTTGAGAAGCGTACGACCACTTCGACTGAAATGTGCAGGAGCTCCATCGTGCATGGACCACATGTTGCGTCGCACTTGTAAAGGCACATGTTCTAGCAGCACAGGTAGAGTATCCCGTATGAAGTCATGATAACGTGCTCCATTGAGCGTACATACTGACGAAACTAAAATGAGCTCTAACATGGAAATTAAGCGTTTCCGGACACATGTCCACATAACATCTTTTCTTTATTTGTGTGTGAGGAATGTTTCCTGAAAGTTTGGCCGTACCTTTTTGTAACACCCTGTAGAGTTGAGTATCTTGCTAAAAGCCATTGCTCACATTGATCACAGCAGTACATAAAACTGCACTTCAGTGGGGCAAACTACACGCAATCTGGAGGCGTGTAGTGTGACTGACGAGTCGCGGTTTTGCCTGTTTTCAAATGACACAGGGTGTCAAGTCCGCCGACTCCCGAATGACGTGCTTGGCCCACACTCAGTGGAGAGTGTAGTCTGCGATGTTTTAGGTGAGTTTTTTGTACAATGACCTGGGTCCACTCATTTAAGTTTACAGTACACACGAGCCAGGATGCTTACTTCAACATACACTGATCAGTCAGAACATTATGACCACCTACCTACTGTCGATATAAACCCGCCCAGGCTACAGTAGCATCACCCGGTGCGGAATGACTGCTAGACACTCATGCAATGTGTACGTCGTATCCCAGAGCTTGCTGTCCGCGTGTGGAATGGGGAAGTCGTGCAATCTATCTGAATTTGACCGGCGGCAGATTATATTGGCCCGGAGGCTCGGCAGGAGCATTTCGGAAACTGCTCAACTTGTTGGGTGTCCGAGAAGTGCTGTGGCGAGTCTCTTCAAGACATGGCGAAACTAAGGTGAAACCAAGTCCAGATATCGTAATGTTGGGCGACCACCCTCATTAGAGATTTCGGACGTCGTTGGTAGCGCAGACTGGTGAAACGGGACAGGCAGAGAACTGTAGCGGAACTAACATCATACCTTAGTGCTGGGCAGAGTACAAGTGTGTCTGAACACGCAGTGTGTCGAACGCTCCTATAGCTGTCGGCACACGGACCGTGCATCCGAACGTTGAGCGTTGAGCGTGCCGAGTTTCTGACGTCACAGCATGGAATAGCACGCTCGTGAGTCTTTCCGAACGTGCAGCGGAATATCTGGCATGTCAGATATTCTGAGCGTGCGTCTGAGTGTTGACCAATGAGATGGCCCAACGCCACCTACGTCACAAGCACGCCGTCTCCCTTCAGTAAAGATTTGTGAGGCGCCATATTGGCATTCATTTCAAGTCTACAAGTATATATGCCGTTCCGAGCACCAGCAAATTGAGAATCACTGCAAAACCCGTTGTTAACTGTGTGATTCGTACCAATAAAATAATGAGAAACATCATATTCGCGGCAAAAGAATTATTGTAACTTGCGTATTATGAGAGTAGGCTATTTGAAGGCAGCGACACACTGAAGATCCACCCAAAACGCATTGTTCTTGGTACAATTTGTTATAATTAAATTTCAGTTAGTAACATATCTACGATTAATGTTTTTAGCACGCTCTAAGATACTATGATTGGTGCCAATATGTGAGATGTTGGATTAGCGTAATGAAGAGCGTCAGTGTTCAACAAAAAAATTCTTTTTGTTGGGGCGGTGGTTCGCGTCCTGACACAACAAATTTTTTTTTCTTAACATTCACGTTTTTATTAGGTTCCGATTCTTTATTATTAGTTTAATACAAGTTTAGACTATAATATTTGATGTTATGTAAATAAAAGTTCACCTTTTTTTGGGGGGTGACTTTGTTCGATTGGCTTAATCTAAAGGACAGCTTGCGCTACTTGTTTAAAGATATTTTACTCCTTCTTCTTTTACGCTTCGTAATTCACATGTTGCAAAGATTCTGCTACTGGGTAGGAACAGTGATCAAGTAAGACTGACCTTGGAGTTTTACTAAAATGTGGGAATCATGAAATAACGTTTATCTTATGCGGAGAAGTATTCCAAATTTGTAACGCACTGTATGTAACGGAACTTTTATAAGCCTGTGTCCTTACTGATTGGACATGGTACTTTCCCTTTCGTGGACGATGGAAGAAATGTGCGTTTTAATAGAGCTAACGTGGGAATTACGCGCACTCGTTGAGTAAACAGTGTGATTTACGAACTAGAAAAATCCCTCAACTGTCGCTGGAGCGCGTTGCGATCGCGTATACCACGTCGGGGCCCACGTACCGTATGCACAAGTCGCATCGTTCCTGAGCGTTCAGCAGCACGTTGAACTTGGCACGCTCAACGTTAACGTTCGACAGCACGGTCCGTGTGCCGACGGCTTAACGTTGTGCCTCCGCAGGTGACGACCCATGCATCTGGCAATGAAAACATCATGACATCGGCATCTACAAATGAAATGGGCACTTGGACATCAGCACTGGACACTGGCGCAGAGGGTTGCGTCGTCTAATGAAGCCAGAAACCTTCTTCATCATGCCGATGGAAGGGCGGGAATCCGTCGTGTTCAAGGAGAACAGCTCCTTGACACCTGTACTGTGGGATGGAGGCAAGCTGGTGACTCCGTTATGCTCTGGGGAACGTTAACATTGTCATCTGTACCGTACACTGGTTGCAGACCACGTACACCCCTTCATAACAACTATGTTTCCTGACGGCAGTGACATTTTTCAAGAAGATAAAGCGCCATGTTACAAAGCGAGAAACACAGTGGCGAGTGGCGAGTTATAGCTGACGTGCCGGCCCTCCTGCTCGACAAATCTCAATCCGATCGAACACGTCTGGATTGTGATTGATTGTGGTATGAGACCTCATCGCCCACCTCCCGGAGCTGGGGACCTGTGTGGCAGATGTCGTGCCAACATCCCCCAGCGACTTACCAACGTCTCATTGCTTCCAAGCCACCATGCGTCGCCGCTGTTATCCATGCCAAAGGTGGACGAACGTTCGGGCTACTAGATACGTGGTCATAGTGTTCTGATCGATCAGTGCATCTGATGAACATTTTGATGATGTGTATGCTGTGGACACTTCCGTCTTCCAAGATGACAACTGCCACGTTTATATGAAAACTCAGGCATTTATGCATCTCGTCTAATTGGCTCAGTCACCCGATTTTAATCTCGTAGAAAATACACTCATGGAAATGGAAAAAAGAACACATTGACACCGGTGTGTCAGACCCACCATACTTGCTCCGGACACTGCGAGAGGGCTGTACAAGCAATGATCACACGCACGGCACAGCGGACACACCAGGAACCGCGGTGTTGGCCGTCGAATGGCGCTGGCTGCGCAGCATTTGTGCACCGCCGCCGTCAGTGTCAGCCAGTTTGCCGTGGCATACGGAGCTCCATCGCAGTCTTTAACACTGGTAGCATGCCGCGACAGCGTGGACGTGAACCGTATGTGCAGTTGACGGACTTTGAGCGAGGGCGTATAGTGGGCATGCGGGAGGCCGGGTGGACGTACCGCCGAATTGCTCAACACGTGGGGCGTGAGGTCTCCACAATACATCGATGTTGTCGCCAGTGGTCGGCGGAAGGTGCACGTGCCCGTCGACCTGGGACCGGACCGCAGCGACGCACGGATGCACGCCAAGACCGTAGGATCCTACGCAGTGCCGTAGGGGACCGCACCGCCACTTCCCAGCAAATTAGGGACACTGTTGCTCCTGGGGTATCGGCGAGGACCATTCGCAACCGTCTCCATGAAGCTGGGCTACGGTCCCGCACACCGTTAGGCCGTCTTCCGCTCACGCCCCAACATCGTGCAGCCCGCCTCCAGTGGTGTCGCGACAGGCGTGAATGGAGGGACGAATGGAGACGTGTCGTCTTCAGCGATGAGAGTCGCTTCTGCCTTGGTGCCAATGATGGTCGTATGCGTGTTTGGCGCCGTGCAGGTGAGCGCCACAATCAGGACTGCATACGACCGAGGCACACAGGGCCAACACCCGGCATCATGGTGTGGGGAACGATCTCCTACACTGGCCGTACACCACTGGTGATCGTCGAGGGGACACTGAATAGTGCACGGTACATCCAAACCGTCATCGAAGCCATCGTTCTACCATTCCTAGACCGGCAAGGGAACTTGCTGTTCCAACAGGACAGTGCACGTCCGCATGTATCCCGTGCCACCCAACGTGCTCTAGAAGGTGTAAGTCAACTACCCTGGCCAGCAAGATCTCCGGATCTGTCCCCCATTGAGCATGTTTGGGACTGGATGAAGCGTCGTCTCACGCGGTCTGCACGTCCAGCACGAACGCTGGTCCAACTGAGGCGCCAGGTGGAAATGGCATGGCAAGCCGTTCCACAGGACGATCGTCTCCATGGGAGAATAGCAGCCTGCATTGCTGCGAAAGGTGGATATACACTGTACTAGTGCCGACATTGTGCATGCTCTGTTGCCTGTGTCTATGTGCCTGTGGTTCTGTCAGTGTGATCATGTGATGTATCTGACCCCAGGAATGTGTCAATAAAGTTTCCCCTTCCTGGGACAATGAATTCACGGTGTTCTTATTTCAATTTCCAGGAGTGTATTTTCTGTAGGTGGCATTGAACAGCCTTTAGTAAAGTTAAGAATTGAATTGTAAAATACGTAGCTGTACTACTACCTTTATTGAAGACAAGATCAGACCATCTTAGGGTCTCAAAAAGCAACTCAGTTATGCACTGTTACAGTTGCAGTGTCAATTGTAATTTATTGAATTGGTCACTACTATTATTATTAGCTAGCTATGAGTAACAGTGATGTCCTGACAAAATCAGAGAGGGACATGTCCACCCTGTTATCACATTTTGAGTTTACGTAATATATTTTACAGCGTTATATATTTGTTACGACAGGAATTTAAGGATATAGAAAAATGAAATCTTAAGTTCTGAATAATTACAGGTATACCATTCTGACTTGTGGAAATACGAGTACACAAGAGTGCGTAACTTTGGATCTACACAGTGCTTATTCTTTGTGGAAGTCTATAAAAAATCCTTTTTTGTCGATGGAAAAATGAAAATTACACTTCTTGTAGATGATTAACTCACTTTCTTTGCAGTTAGGTATTTTCCATCTGGATCACTCCTCAGCCACAACTAATCAAGTCGAACAATGTCCTGGCGAATAAGACGGCCATGAAATTGACAGAAAAAGTTCACAGAACTACTACTGACGAAACATATCTAAATAACCCTAGGTACAAGAGAAAAAAGCAAGAATCTTACGATCTTCAGAATTTCAAGATGCAGCCCCTCCCATTTGTTGACACATAATAATCGCCATCAGCATCAGACAACTATTACCAGTCTGTTTACATTCACAAAGTTTTGGAATATCATCTACCTTAATAATCTATTATCGAATATATCACATGGTTAGCTGTTTCACACATTGTTTTTAAAATATCACTACTTACCTTTCGTAAGATCACTAATAATAAATATCAAAGCTGAAAGAAATGCGTCAATGCTGCACAGTATTCTCAAGATACAATTGCTCTAATGCATCAATCGATGTTAGTTTCAGTACCTGTAATTTGAAGCGTCAAAAATCTGTGGCGTGTGGCAGATGCAAGAAAATACTGCTCACTATATAGATAAAACGAAGTATAGG
The DNA here is from genome assembly GCF_023864275.1 of Schistocerca cancellata. Lineage (NCBI taxonomy): Eukaryota > Metazoa > Arthropoda > Insecta > Orthoptera > Acrididae > Schistocerca > Schistocerca cancellata. The sequence continues at coordinate 54,250,573 of NC_064627.1, forward strand.
AAACGTATGAAGTATAGGAAACGTTTTCATAGAGGATTAGCTATTACTAATGCTTTAGCAGAGGAACCATTAACCTGACCCATCGTCTGGCGAGATTTTTCCAAATACCTCTTTCTTCATCTATAATTTTAAGTATATCCTTTCGCTCTTTATCAACTTATTTAATTTTTAATGTTCTTCTAGTGCTCCACGTTTCACATGCTTCCAATTTTTTCTTTTCACAGATTTCCCACCGTGCACAGTTCACTCTCGTTTTCTAGGAATTCTGACTCAGTTTTATGTCAGCATCTGACATCAGCAGAGCTCTTCTACTGAGGAAACCTCACTGCACCTGCGGCAATAACCTCCTGTTGTCTCCTTAGTTCCGGCCATCTTGTGTAATTTTCCTTCTCACACAGTAAAATTCTCTCACTTGCTCCTCCACTGCGAGTTCCCATTGTTGACGTTAAGCAAACCGTTATTCTCCTTCTGTTTTCTGCCACTGTTGTCGTTAAGCAATCCATTATACTCCTTCTAATTTCTTTCGGCACATTCATTTTGCGTGATGTATCCTTAAGCAACATACCATGTTAAGAGTGGTAACAATTCCAGAATGAAAATTTCTCTCTGCGGTGCAGTGTACGTTGATATAAAACTTCTTGGCAGGTGAAAACTGTGTGCCGAACCGAGACTTGAACTCGGAACCTTTGCCTTTCGGAAGTAAGTGCTTTACTGACTTTTTTAATCTCAAGTGGTTCAAATGGCTCTGAGCACTATGGGACTTAACTGCTGTGGTCATCAGTCCCCTAGAACTTAGAACTACTTCAACCTAACTAACCTAAGGACATCACACACATCCATGCCCGAGGCAGGATTCGAACTTGCGACGTAGCGGTCGTGCGGTTCCAGACTGTAGCGCCTTTAACCGCTCGGCCACTCCGGCCGGCTTTTAATCTCATTTTGTACTACACTCGTGGAAATGGAAAAAAGAACACATTGACACCGGTGTGTCAGACCCACCATACTTGCTCCGGACACTGCGAGAGGGCTGTACAAGCAATGATCACACGCACGGCACAGCGGACACACCAGGAACCGCGGTGTTGGCCGTCGAATGACGCTAGCTGCGCAGCATTTGTGCACCGCCGCCGTCAGTGTCAGCCAGTTTGCCGTGGCATACGGAGCTCCATCGCAGTCTTTAACACTGGTAGCATGCCGCGACAGCGTGCACGTGAACCGTATGTGCAGTTGACGGACTTTGAGCGAGGGCGTATAGTGGGCATGCGGGAGGCCGGGTGGACGTACCGCCGAATTGCTCAACACGTGGGGCGTGAGGTCTCCACAGTACATCGATGTTGTCGCCAGTGGTCGGCGGAAGGTGCACGTGCCCGTCGACCTGGGACCGGACCGCAGCGACGCACGGATGCACGCCAAGACCGTAGGATGCTACGCAGTGCAGTAGGGGACCGCACCGCCACTTCCCAGCAAATTAGGGACACTGTTGCTCCTGGGGTATCGGCGAGGACCATTCGCAACCGTCTCTATGAAGCTGGGCTACGGTCCCGCACACCGTTAGGCCGTCTTCCGCTCACGCCCCAACATCGTGCAGCCCGCCTCCAGTGGTGTCGCGACAGGCGTGAATGGAGGGACGAATGGAGACGTGTCGTCTTCAGCGATGAGAGTCGCTTCTGCCTTGGTGCCAATGATGGTCGTATGCGTGTTTGGCGCCGTGCAGGTGAGCGCCACAATCAGGACTGCATACGACCGAGGCACACAGGGCCAACACCCGGCATCATGGTGTGGGGAGCGATCTCCTACACTGGCCGTACACCACTGGTGATCGTCGAGGGGACACTGAATAGTGCACGGTACATCCAAACCGTCATCGAACCCATCGTTCTACCATTCCTAGACCGGCAAGGGAACTTGCTGTTCCAACAGGACAATGCACGTCCGCATGTATCCCGTGCCACCCAACGTGCTCTAGAAGGTGTTAGTCAACTACCCTGGCCAGCAAGATCTCCGGATCTGTCCCCCATTGAGCATGTTTGGGACTGGATGAAGCGTCGTCTCACGCGGTCTGCACGTCCAGCACGAACGCTGGTCCAACTGAGGCGCCAGGTGGAAATGGCATGGCAAGCCGTTCCACAGGACTACATCCAGCATCTCTACGATCGTCTCCATGGGAGAATAGCAGCCAGCATTGCTGCGAAAGGTGGAAATACACTGTACTAGTGCCGACATTGTGCATGCTCTGTTGCCTGTGTCTATGTGCCTGTGGTTCTGTCAGTGTGATCATGTGATGTATCTGACCCCAGGAATGTGTCAATAAAGTTTCCCCTTCCTGGGACAATGAATTCACGGTGTTCTTATTTCAATTTCCAGGAGTGTATATCGTTCGTTGAATTTGTTCGTGGCGGACGTCCGATGACACTCGTTCAGGTTGTTCGTTGATACGTTCACTCAGTTCTTTTTATTACAGAGAGTAGCTGAGCCATCAGACAGAACACGCTGAGGTACAGTGCCGGCTGCCGACCTCCCCATGCACTACTCACGACCCGTCCTCACAGCTTCAGTTGCTGGAGCGTCCGAGTTCGAATCTCAGTCCGGGACATAGTTTTAATCTGCCAGGAAGTTTCATATCAGCGTAAAGTCCGCTGCAGAGTGAATATCTCATTCTGGAAATATCCCCCAGGCTGTGGCTAAGCTATGTCTCCGCAATATCCTTTCTTCTAAGAGTGCAAGGTTCGCAGGAGAGCTTCTGTGAAGTTTGGAAGGTTGGGTACGAGATGTTGACGAACTCGAAGCTGTGACGACGGGTCGCGTGAGTCGTGCTAGGGTAGCTCAGCTGGTAGAGCATTTGCCCGTGAAGGGCAAAGGTCCCGATTTCGAGCTTCGCTTCGGCACACAGTTTTAATCTACAAGGAAGTTTCATTATTACGAAACTTTTTAAGAGTTCTCCAGAGTCTTCCCTGCCAGAAATGCTATCTCCTACGCTTCCGTAACTGTAACGACGCATTGAGATGGCGCAGTGTTGATATAATGGTCTCGTATTTTCCATGATCCTTGCGGCCGGCCGGAGTGGCCGTGCGGTTCTAGGCGCTACAGTCTGGAGCCGAGCGACCGCTACGGTCGCAGGTTCGAATTCTGCCTCTGGCATGGATGTGTGTGATGTCCTTAGGTTAGTTAGGTTTAATGAGTTCTAAGTTCTAGGCGACTGATGACCTCAGAAGTAAAGTCGCATAGTGCTCAGAGCCATTTGAACATTTGATCCGTGCGAGAGCGCGAGATCGATAATGTGTGTGTGTGTGACTCATCTTTCATAGACTCACAAGTACGTGTTTATCTTACATGCCCGGAGGCAGCAATCGGCAGACACCGACTTACCCGGAGCGGTCGTGCTTGCCGAGACAGTTGTGCGTTGGCGCAAGTACAGACTGTGTCTCCGCTTATGGGTTAGAGGTGCTACTTGGACGTATAGTTCCCTGTTCTGACCGAGTGGGAGGCTTCTACTCGGGGCCTTTGTTTCTGGAACATTTCCCGCAGCCCAGACCTGGCTGTTAACTTCGAAAAGCACCTTAAGAAGGAAGTTGGTCCAAGTGCATTAACATTCGCGTACAAAACCGATGGCTTATTCCAGGACGGTCACACAGGATAATTATTTTGGTGAGAACCTCATGTTCCTCCAGATCTCACCAGATATTGGCTTTAAACTCTTATTGCTACTGGTCATGGTGGACATTTTGCGTTCGTTTTACCAGTGCCATGAATTCTGGGTGGTAACATGTGCCGATTCACAGTCATATGATGATGCTTTAACATTGCGTTTTTTATTATTACCTCAGCCGTGGAGTCCATCTTTTTAGTATAACTATTGTTTGTTGTTCTTAAGCTTCATTGGTTTTGGGAGGGCCTTAAACAGACAATAGTTTAACAGTTTTAACCATAAATATCTCTATCAATATTCTACTGTAGTTTCAAATCTTTGATGTTTTAGCCAACTATTTTGTTCATCTCCAGTGTTTTAATTCATCTGGTCTGATTTGTGTTGAAATTGATGTTTTAATGGTCTAAATGTTGTTTTCTGTCTGTTATGTAAACCATTATTCATTATTCTATCCATTTGTTATTACCATTCCAAGGTTATGCCAACGCCAGTAAACCAGAATTGTAGTTCATTTATTGTTCTGAAAAAGTGATTAATTCCTTTAGCTTGTTCAGTTATTTCTTGTTTTTATATTGTTTAAGAAGTTCACAGTTATTTGAGGTTAAGGTTATTCATTAGTTCTGATTCATTCGTGGATATTTGTTTTTAGTATTAAATGCAGTAAATGTTTTTTTATGATGAAACATAGATGTGTTTGCAAAAAAATTATGCTTGTTATAAGCCAATAAAAAATTTGTCCTAATAAGCTGGTTAAAATTATCTTTGGTGCCTTACCACAACGCAATTCCCCCCTCCCCCAGCCACCTTATCACTCAGGATGTTGGTTCAAACTTCCATCTGTCTGTGGCTGTAAAGGTTTTTTGCGGTTATTTGAAGAGATTCATCTTTCAACTTCCAAGAGATTGTGATCAATAATTCCTTTTTTATAACTGATCTACACATCAACTTCAGTTACTTTACGTTTCTTTGCAACATCCTGCATAACAATACCATAATAGTGTGAGCCTAATGCAAGGGCGCTCGTTGCCACAAGGAAGTCACTTGCCATAATGTGCTGATGCGATATTGCTCAGTGGCACCTGCTCAGGTGCTGCAGCCCACCTGTCAGTCAGTGACCAACTGGTTAGTGAAACCAGGAACACTTTCCGTGTGGCAAGTGTGACATTTGCAGCACTCCCACCAGAGTAAAATGGTTCAAATGGCTCTGAGCACAATGGGACTTAACATCTGAGGTCATCACTCCCCTAGAACTTAGAACTACTTAAACCTAACTAACCTAAGGACATCACACACATCCATTCCCGAGGCAGGATTGGAACGTGCGACCGTAGCGGTCGCGCGATTCCAGACTAATGCGCCTAGAACCGCTCGGTCGCACCGGCTGGCTCCCACAAGAGTAACCCTCCTTTGGCAAGTATCAATACTGGCTGTCCATCTAGCCAGGTGGGGCATTGAAACAGGAAGTCACTGAGTCAGTGTCTTCTGTAAGGTTGGTTTCCACCCCAAGACGACTACTGTCCCTCCCCTCCCCCCAACCCCTCCGTCAACCTCACGGGCCCACCCGCCTTTGGGTTCAGTCAAAGCACTGACAGGCCGAGGATTGAACTCGAACTTAGGCCTCAATAGCCACTACACCACCGGGCGTCCACCAGTGCGAGATTCCTCCAGCTACACATAAGTTTTGGGTTCCAGCCAGCCTCGCCCACGGACAAGCTAGCCACAACATATCACACTGTACCTGAGCTCAACATGGGAATGAGCCTCCAGTAAACACTGTTTCGATATAAATAATAGTAAGTTCTGACGACGAACTGCGTTTGAGTCACCCAGATTCACCAACTGTCAACAGAGAACACCCACGCCCGCTACAGTACTGTAGCCTCGAACGATACGGAAGCCATCTTGCAAGCCCACCGTCAAAAGGAAAATACATTACACATTCAATAGCAAAATGTGCTAAAAGCGTTGCCCTTCAACTGCTGTGGTAATCGGGCTCCACTGTTGCCTGTGAGACACTCTTTAGAACGTATGCATTTGTATATCCCCCTTAAATCCAGATACATTTTAAACAAGTGAGGTGGACACTGCTAGATGCATTCCAATTGTGTACTTACGCCTTTCGCGTTCCGGTGAGTATACAGCATGAATGACCTAAAAATGTCGCAGGAAATATTGGGCAAGTGGAAAGTGCAATAGTTGTACGGTTTTCACACACATTAGGTTGGTAGTCAGCATCTCATATTGTTAACCAATGAATAAATTGTAAAAATACTTAAAAAGTGTATTTTTGTGCAAATATAATCTTTTTTAAATGTAACAATGGCTATCGACATTAACAAACTAAAAGTAAGGTAAATTAAAATGTTAGTGGTGCTTGTTGCAGGATTCTAGTGCGAGTCTTTCATGAGATACCGTATTTTGAAATTTTTCCACACTGACAGTTGTTTGTGCCATTCGACCTGTGTAATTGCTAGGTTCGATGTTGTTACGTTTGCTTACTGTGTACTCGTGTGTTCCTTCAGTGATTTGCGACTTTCTAGTCAGTTAATGTGTGACAGTCTAGGCACTAGGTCATGACTGGACGATGGGATTTACCACGCAGAGAAACCCGACATGCTCATGGTGTATGGAGAATGTAGGAAGAATGGAGTTCGTTCTTGTATGTGGCAAAATATCCCAGCAGATGTCAACCATCTCGCCAATTACTCACCGGCCTCTTCAACCAGTTCCTTGAAACTGGTAGTGTAACACCTAGACAACCTAACAAGAGGAAACAAGTGATCAGAGAAGAGGGGGAAATTAATATTCTTGCTACCGTTCCAGTAAATCCGCATAGTAGCTTCAGCGCAATCGCGTGAGAAAGTGGCATGAGTCAGGCAAGCGTCTTACGCATTCTCCATCGACATAGATTCCATCCCTTGACATCTCTCTCCATCAAGACCTTCTTGGAAAGGATACTAGGGGATCGTGTTAAGTTCTGTACAGGGACATTAGGAAAGGAGGCTCAAGATGTATCATGTACCTTGTTTAGTGATGAAGCCACTTTGCGAGGTGCCGGGGCTAGCAGTGTATTTAACACTAAATTCTTCTAGAATTTACATATGTAAATGATGCTCTAAGCCCCCCCCTATTCTAACTCCGCCTTTTGCTGTTGCACAAGGATTAAAAAAAAAAAAAATACGCGAACTGACTCTAATCAACCCTGCCAGTGGAGTAGAAGAGAGTTTGGCACCTGCAATAATTTAATTTGATAAATAAGTTAAATAAACGAAGGTTTCATTAACATAGTGAGGAATGATAGGGTTGCTCTACCGATTAACAGAATGACAGTTCTGTCCAAAATAACAATATGACTTATTAAGACTAAACGCAAAATAATAAACAAAAACACATGAAACATTTACAATGCATCAAATTGGCTCAAATTGGATACTCAAACAAACACTATGAAAGTGAAGTTGTCCCTAAATTAGATTGTGAGGTTTAAGACGAAGTGGTATGTGGAGCCAATTCCTTGCCACTCAAATCTTAAGAGAGACACACAGCTAACCCAACATTAATTGCTGCTACTCAAGACAGAACAAAGTTAGAAAAAGACGAACAGGCGCGCTCTGCTGAGCTCTGATTATCACCTAGGAAAATCCCTATCTGCCGGTGCTGCGGACATACATTACCAAACTGTCTTCTTGACTGCCAGGACACGATCTGGCGTACCGGAGCCGTTGGCTGGTTGCTTCGACGTCCTCGACCGAAAGGCGAGAGCCGACTACCTAGAGCACCCGTACAGGCCGAACACACAACATTCCCGCCCCCACGACAGTGGCCGTGGTTAAACGTTCCAATCAGCAACTCGAAAACCGGCGGAAAATTCCCCTCTATTGCCGGAGCACTACCATTCCACCAATGGAGATTCTTGGCGCCAATTTCTGCGCTGATTTTGCTACGTCACGGAGCTATGCCCTGAGCAAGCCAATCACAGTTACTATTTTGCAGAAAGCGCGGGAATTTTCCCGCCACAACTGCCTGGGTACACAAGTCATTCCCACGCCTCGCTGGTAGCCCGCCAGAAAGTGTTTTCGCTAAGTTTCTGCGAAGTAACGGAACCTCTAGCACAGCCGCTACTTCAGACCCCTCCGGGCGTGTCTTTTGACAATGTCGGCGTCTGCAAAGCATTCACTCGACTTCCTCACATCCGTCGGCTTAACGCTTTCCGGATCAGCCGAGCCCGCCTGCCACCGGACCACCCGGGTGACGAGAGACGCTGCGTGGGAAGTCCGCGTGTGAAGGAATAGCGACTTTTCACTGCATGCAATTACAGAGGAAAATCGTAAGATAGAAATATGAGAGGGGGCTCATGCCACCTCTCAACTTTACCAATCATGGCCATGTAAACCGCTGTAATATTCACTACTGATCTGTTGACAAACCCCGTTGGCTTCGTCAGGTGGAACGGCAGCGGCCACGGAGTGTAAACGTGTGGTGGGGGATAGTGAACCAGCAGCTCTTAGGCCCGTTTTCAATAGACGGATCACCGGACGCACACATTATCGCTCCCTCCTAACAGGTAACCTTCCACGGATGTCAGAAGATGTTCCTCTGCAAACTAGGAGGAACCTGTGATACCGACATGACGGCTGTCCTGCCCATATTGCATGAAGTATTACAGCATATCTTCACGAATTGTTTCCAAATACCGGTGGTCACTTTAAACACTACCTACAATGGTCAGTTGTCTCGTTACTGGTCAGAATCCACTTAACTAGTGTATGCACTTGTGATGGTCTTTAAAGTGTGCTACAAGGGGTACTGTACAAGTGTCTGTAGGGCATCTTTCCAAAACACGCTATCTCGTAAACGACTCGCATTCGATCCTGCAGCAAATACCAGTGACATTCTAATTAACACTACTTTTAGTCTGTTAATGTCAACGGGCATTGTTCTATTTAAAAAGATGTATATTTGCACAAAAAATACACTTTCTAAATATTATTACAGTATTTTTGTTGCCTAACAATACGAGACCCTGATACCAATCCGATCTGTCAAAACCGGGCATAATTTCCTAAATATTTGCTGTGCAAGTTTTAAATGATTCACCCTGCGTATGGCTTTCACTTATTACACACTTTCTAACGATGTATTTCCTTTTCTTTGTTCCAGTGATCACGTTTTTCTCCTCTATGTTTATATATTTAGATGTTTCGGCACTATAAATTGATGTATAGTATCTTCACATTCACAGTTTAAAAAACTATGCCTAGTAACAGAAATTTTACATTCAAGTTCTGGTGAGCTGATAAATACACATGTACTATCACCTATGCAGCTATACGATATCTTTTTGAAGGAAGACAGCAATATCGTTTTTGACACTCGTGTAGTTCACAACTGCGGTTTTAATTTCTTTCGTATACACATTTTATAGTGTACCAGAATAATTTATCCCTTCTACTGTTCAATAATGTAGTGACATATAACAATTTCGCACTAATTTAATTCATTTTTGTTTGCAGACATGAATGTTGCCTGTCACATACACACCCCGTTACCGAACTGTGTTGTGCACTTCCGTGTTTTATTTTCGAATTATTTGACAATGGAAGCTTTTCACATATCTGAATACATGGGAAACAGTAGGTGGTTTGTAATGTAACAGTCCTTTATTCTGTGAGTATTTAGTACTTCTGTTATACAACGGCTAATATGAACTCCTAGATTCAAGCATATTTTTCTGTATTCAGACACTTGGTGATGATCAAGAAGGTCGAAACCGGTTGTACTCCATTGAAATAAAACAGTTCTTTGTGCACAGCCTTGTTGTATTTCAGCAATGTGTTTCATTTAACTCACGTTCCATGGAACTTTTAATCTTAATAGCATTTACTTGCTAGGACGCCATGTACGACCTGAATCAGTAGTAAACGCCATAGGACTTTGATGCTGCCAGAACCTTCCTCCCCTTTTCTATTAACCCTCTCAACCTGTTATTTCTCAGTGAAGCTCAGGTCTTTGTAAATGAAAGATGAATCTGCGTTGTAGAACTTTTCACATTCCACCAGTCAACCATTACAAAGACTTCCGCTCATCAAAGAAGGCTGTATTCGTGGACAAGATCTGGAGAAACCAAAGATTGCAGATGGATTATGCAATGGTTACGCAGAGCTTTCGAAATCAGATTTTAAGTTGCAAAACATTTCCAGGGGCAGATGTGGACTATTATCATAATTTGATCTTTATTAATTGCAAATTGAAAGTGCAGAAATTCCGGAAAGATAAGAGATTGACATGCGACCTGAATAAACTGAAAGAACAGTTGTTGAGGATGTTAAAGGGCGAGATACATTAGTGAACAATTGAAAGAGGAAAAAGGAAGATAACAAGACAGTAAATAGGTAGTTTTGGGAGACGAAATATCGAAGGAAGCGGTGGATCAAGGAAGAAAATGACAAGACACAGTAGTAATTCAAGGATAACACAAGTGATATTTGTGGTGTCACCGCCAGACACCACACTTGCTAGGTGGTAGCTTTAAATCGGCCGCGGTCCATTAGTACATGTCGGACCCGCGTGTCGCCACTGTCAGTAATTGCAGACCGAGCGCCACCACACGGCAGGTCTAGAGAGACGTACTAGCACTCGCCCCAGTTGTACGGACGACTTGCTAGTGACTACACTGACGAAGCCTTTCTCTCATTTGCCGAGAGACAGTTAGAATAGCCTTCAGCTAAGGCCATGGCTACGACCTAGCAAGGCGCCATTAACCATTTCTAGAGAGAGTCTCACTTGTATCATCAAGAACGCTGTATACAAATGATGGATTAAAAGTTAAGTATTCCAGCAGCTACGTACTTTTCTTTATAGCATTCATTACGTATCCTGTTCCAGACCTCAGGCCCGTCTGCGTTAGATTATAGCGTGCATTTCGACCTCCTCTATCTACAAGGTGTTGGCACATCTGCCAACACATCAATATTGAACAGACGGTGGAAGAAAACGTAGAAATGAAGCACGCAAGCGGGAACAGAGACGTCTAAAGAATAAGACTAACAGGAAGTGCAAAATCGGAAGTAGCAATGGCTAGAGGAGAAATGCAGTACTAAGGGCTTACTGGATGCATGGTGCAGAAAAATATAAATAGAACTCTGGTGGAAAGCGAAACAGCTGTATGAATATTAAGAGCTCAGATGGTAAGACATAAGTAAGCGAAGTAGGGACCGCTAAAAGATAGAAGTGTGATTATACAGAAAAAAGAAACTTGAAGAAAGTACACTGAGGTGTCAAAATCATGGGACACCTCCTAATATCGTGTCGGGCTTTCTTTTTCCTGATGTACTGCAACACCTCGACGTGGAGGGGACTCAACAAGAAGTTGAAAGTCTCCTACAGATCCACTGAGTCACGTTGCCTCTAGAGACGTCGATAATCGCGAAAAGTGTTGGCGATGCAAGATTTTGTGCTCGAACTGAGATCCAGATTATGTCCCATAAAATTCCGATCGGGTTCATGTCGGGAGACGCGGATGGCCAAATCATTCGCTTGTTCAGGACGTTCTTCAAACCAATTGCGAACAGTTGCGACTAGGTGATGTGGCGCATTTCATCCAAAATTCCATCGTCGATTTGGAATGAATGGTTGGAAATGACCTGCAACTAGAGTAATCGTTTACAATCAACGATCGGTTAAGTTGCGCCAGAGGACCCAGTGCGCTCCACATAGACACAGCCCACGCCATTATGCGGCCACCACCATCTTGCACAGTTTCTTGTTGACTGCTTACAGGGTGTTTCAAAAATGACCGGTATATTTGAAACGGCAATAAAAACTAAACGAGCAGCGATAGAAATACACCGTTTGTTGCAATATGCTTGGGACAACAGTACATTTTCAGGCAGACACACTTTCGAAATTACAGTAGTTACAATTTTCAACAAGAGATGGCGCTGCGGTCTGGGAAACTCTATAGTACGATATTTTCCACATATCCACCATGCGTAGCAATTATATGGCGTAGTCTCTGAATGAAATTACCCGAAGCCTTTGACAACGTGTCTGGCGGAATGGCTTCACATGCAGATGAGATGTACTGCTTCAGCTGTTCAATTGTTTCTGGATTCTGGCGGTACACCTGGTCTTTCAAGTGTCCCCACAGAAAGAAGTCACAGGGGTTCACGTCTGGCGAATAGGGAGGCCAATCCACGCCGCCTCCTGTATGTTTCGGATAGCCCAAAGCAATCACACGATCATCGAAATATTCATTCAGGAAATTAAAGACGTCGGCCGTGCGATGTGGCCAGGCACCATCTTGCATAAACCACGAGGTGTTCGCAGTGTCGTCTAAGGCAGTTTGTACCGCCACAAATTCACGAAGAATGTCCAGATAGCGAGATGCAGTAATCGTTTCGGATCTGAACAATGGGCCAATGATTCCTTTGGAAGAAATGGCGGCCCAGACCAGTACTTTTTGAGGATGCAGGGACGATGGGACTGCAACATGGGGCTTTTCGGTTCCCCATATGCGCCAGTTCTGTTTATTGACGAAGCCGTCCAGGTAAAAATAAGCTTCGTCAGTAAACCAAATGCTGCCCACATGCATATCGCCGTCATCAATCCTGTGCACTATATCGTTAGCGAATGTCTCTCGTGCAGCAATGGTAGCGGCGCTGAGGGGTTGCCGCGTTTGAATTTTGTACGGATAGAGGTGTAAACTCTGGCGCACGAGACGATACGTGGACGTTGGCGTCATTTGGACCGCAGCTGCAACACGGTGAACGGAAACCCGAGGCCGCTGTCGGATCACCTGCTGCACTAGCTGCGCGTTGCCCTCTGTGGTTGCCGTACGCGGTCGCCCTACCTTTCCGGCACGTTCATCCGTCACATTCCCAGTCCGTTGAAATTTTTCAAACAGATCCTTTATCGTATCGCTTTTCGGTCCTTTGGTTACATTAAACCTCCGTTGAAAACTTCGTCTTGTTGCAACAACACTGTGTTCTAGGCGGTGGAATTCCAACACCAGAAAAATCCTCTGTTGTAAGGAATAAACCATGTTGTTTACAGCACACTTGCACGTTCTGAACAGCACACGCTTACAGCAGAAAGACGACGTACAGGATGGCGCACCCACAGACTGCGTTGTCTTCTATATCTTTCACATCACTTGCAGCGCCATCTGTTGTTGAAAACTGTAACTACTGTAATTTCGAAAGTTTGTCCGCCTGAAAATGTACTGTTGTCCCAAGCATATTGCAACAAACGGTGTATTTCTATCGCTGCTCGTTTAGTATTTATTGCCGTTTCAAATATACCGGTCATTTTTGAAACACCCTGTAGATCCATAGCTTCGTGGGGTCTGCGCCACACACGAACCCTACCATGAGCTCTTACCAGCTGAATTCGGGGCTCGTCTGAGCAGACCGCGGTTTTCCATCGTCTGCGGTCCAACCGATGTGATCACGAGCCTAGGAGTCGGTGTCGTGCTGTCAGCGAAGGCACTCGAGTCGGTCGTCTGCTGCCATAGCCGGTTAACGCGAAATTTAGCCGCAGATACATTCGTTGTACGTCCCACTTTGATTTCTGTCGCTGTTGCATGCAGTGTCCTTTGTCTGTCTGCATTGATAACTCTACGCAAACGCCGCTGCTCTCGGTCGTTAACTGCAGGTCACCAGCCACTGCATTGTCCGTGGTGAGAGGTTAATACCTGAAATTTGGTATTCTCGGCACACTCTTGATATCTCGAAGTATTGAGTTCTCTAACGATTTATAGAAATACTGGAACACGTGAGGCAATACTGACCTTACGACTTATCGTAGAAGAAAGATTAACGAAAGGCAAACCTACATTTCTAGCATTTGTAGACTTAGAGAAAGCTTTTGACAATGTTGACTGGAATACTCTCTTTCAAATTCTAAAGGTGGCAGGGGTAAAATACAGGGAGCGAAAGGCTATTTACAATTTGTACAGAAACCAGATGGCAGTTATAAGAGTCGAGGGACATGAAAGGGAAGCAGTGGTTGGGAAGGGAGTAAGACAGGGTTGTAGCCTCTCCCCGATGTTATTCAATCTGTATATTGAGCAAGCAGTAAAGGAAACAAAAGAAAAATTCGGAGTAGGTATTAAAATCCATGGAGAAGAAATAAAAACTTTGAGGTTCGCCGATAACATTGTAATTCTGTCAGAGACAGCAAAGGACTTGGAAGAGCAGTTGAACGGAATGGATGGTGTCTTGAAGGGAGGACATAAGATGAACATCAACAAAAGCAAAACGAGGATAATGGAATGTAGTCGAATTAAGTCGGGTGATGTTGAGGGTATTGGATTAGGAAATGAGACACTTAAAGTAGTAAAGGAGTTTTGCTATTTGGGGAGCAAAATAACTGATGATGGTCGAAGTAGAGAGGATATAAAATGTAGACTGGCAATGGCAAGGAAAGCGTTTCTGAAGAGGAGAAATTTGTTAACATCGAGTATAGATTTAAGTGTCAGGAAGTTATTTCTGAAAGTATTTGTATGGAGTGTAGCCATGTATGGAAGTGAAACATGGACGGTAAGTAGTTTGGACAAGAAGAGAATAGAAGCTTTCGAAATGTGGTGTTACAGAAGAATGATGTAGATTAGATGGGTAGATCACGTAACTAATGAGGAAGTACTGAATAGGATTGGGGAGAAGAGAAGTTTGTGGCACAACTTGACCAGAAGAAGGGATCGGTAGGTAGGACATGTTCTGAGGCATCAAGGGATCACCAATTTAGTATTGGAGGCCAGCTTGGAGGGTAAAAATCGTAAGGGGAGACCAAGAGATGAATACACTAAGCAGATTCAGCAAGATGTAGGTTGCAGTAGGTACTGGGAGATGAAGAAGCTTGCACAGGATAGAGTAGCATGGAGAGGTGCATCAAACCAGTCTCGGGACTGAAGACCACAACAACAACAACTATTTATGAAAAGGAAATGCGTCTAGCTCTAATTACCGTTCCGCGTTCATAGTCTCTTAATTCCCGTCCGTGCGCCCATAATCATGTCGGAAACCTTTTCACCTCAATCACCTGAATACAAATGACAGTTCCGCCAATGCACTGTCCTTTTATAGCCTGTACGCGCGGTACTACCGCCGCCCGTATAAGTACGTGTCGCTACACCATGACTTTTCTAACCTCAGTGCATATTGGAAAGGGTAGTGGAGGTACATGAAAATGAAATGTGAGGTAGGTTGCTACGAAAAAAGTTGACGTGGTATACAGGGTGTCCGAAAAGTCTTTCCCTGATTACGTAGATTGATAACCCAGGCTATAATTAAGATACAAATATGTAACTGGTGTCTAATTGTTTACAAACTATCAAAGTTTTTTTTCACACATCACTAGATTTCCACATCGTTCAGGCCTTGTTGCCCAATGACAGTACACGTCGATATGACTTTGCGGTCGAAATGCTATCACGTATTGAGGACGATGATGGTTTTCTCAGACGAATTGCCTTTTCCGATGAAGCGACCTTTTTTGTCAGTGGAGTAGTGAATAGCCATAATGTGCGCATTTGGGGTTCACAACCCCCTGGCGAGGTCATGGAGTGCACCAGAGGCAGTCCAAAGGTGAATGTTTGGTGCGCGCTATTGCACGATCGAATTATCGGGCCATTCTTCTTCGCTGAGGCTACCATCACATCTGCAGTGTATCTGGACATGTTGCAACTGTATGCTGTTCCTCAGCTGCTTCAGTATCACCGCGAAGTCTTGTTTCAGCAAGACGGTGCACCGCCTCATTGGGGTTTGGACGTCCGTGCCTATCTGGATATGACCTTTCCTGGGCGATGGATTGATCGTGATGGGCCAACGGTTTGGCCTCCACGCTCTCCTGACATGACCCCATTAGACTTCTTTTTATGGGGTTATGTCAAGGACGAGGTATACCGATCACGTGTACCAGATCTTGAAACTCTGCGGCAACGGATAACCACAGTCGTTAAATCGATCCCTCCAGTGATGTTGGCTAATGTATGGACGGAAATTGAATATCGCCTAGATGTGCTACGAGCTACCAAGGGTGCTCATGTGGAAGTTTACGGATGTGTGAAAAAAAACTTTGATAGTTTGTAAACAATTAGACACCAGTTTCATATTTGTATCTTACTTCTAGCCTGAGTTATCAATTTATGTAATCAGGGAAACACTTTTCGGACATCCTGTATGGTCTTTCTATGTCAAAACCAGACTTGTACAGCAGCCAGTCTTTAGTTACAAGAGTTGGAAGACATGAAGAGGAGACAATAACGGAGAAAGGAATGAGAGAGGATTTTACTGTATACGTCGTATCACTCAGACTGTACAATTGCAAGTAGCAAAATATATCAAGAAGAAATTTGGGAGGGAATTGAAGATTCAAGTGGAAAAAAAAAATCATTAAGGTTTGCCAATGATACTATATTTCTGTCAGAGACAGCAAAGGAGTTAGTAGAACAGTTGGACGAAATGGATAATGTCTAGAAAAGGGATTATAAGATCAGCATCAACGAAACTAAATCAAGGATAAAGGAGTGTGTCGATCTGAATGAGGCGATGATGAAGGGAATTAGATTAAGATACGTGACACATCAGCGGTAGATCAGTTTTGCTATTTTGGTAGTAACATAACTGAAGACGACCTAAGTAAATAATGCAGACGGGCTAAGCCGTGTGCCGGCTCCTATCGATACCTGTGGAGAGTCTTGCTCGTCAGTTGTTTGGTACGTCTCCTGGCGGGGAAGAGTGCAGAGGCACCACGCATTTCAGTGGGTGCCTTTTACCGGCAGCTCACTTGGGTATGGAACGGTGTTATCAAGCAGTGTTGTCCGGAAGCGTGTTGCGTCGCAGGTTCGTACCAGGCAAAGTCCAAACTTGGCTGCCACTTGCTGAGGCACATACGCACATGATTATTTATGGCCGTCTCACCTGTGCTGCCAGACTGTGTTGAATCTGGTGAGCATTCATCTTGAGAATCTGAGCCAGTGTCACTTGTTCTGTACAAGACCAGTTTTCATTGCATTGTTACTGGCCGCGGTTTGGCGATATTAGAAGTACTTCTGTTCGACATTAATTTAAGTGCCTGTTCTGGTGGTGGAGTCTGTTATTTTTTTTGGCTAGTTTACAGAAGTTCGCCAACTGAAAGTAAAACCCAACCAGTTACTCGTGTCACATAAACTGAAAGTAAGTCTTCCTGTGGATTGCTATGTTCAGGGTACTGCCAAGTGCAGCTTCACAGGTGTTTATTCTTGGCACGCATTGCATCTTTTAAAATTCATTGCAGTTATGTTTCTGATGTATTAGATTGTATGCCGTATGTGTATCTTTTCTTTCTGTATCTTATACAGGGCTATTACAAATGATTGAAGCGATTTCATAAATTCACTGTAGCTCCATTCATTGACATATGGTCACGACACACTACAGATACGTAGAAAAACTCATAAAGTTTTGTTCGGCTGAAGCCGCACTTCAGGTTTCTGCCGCCAGAGCGCTCGAGAGCGCAGTGAGACAAAATGGCGACAGGAGCCGAGAAAGCGTGTGTCGTGCTTGAAATGCACTCACATCAGTCAGTCATAACAGTGCAACGACACTTCAGGACGAAGTTCAACAAAGATCCACGAACTGCTAACTCCAACGGCGATGGTATGCGCAGTTTAAAGCTTCTGGATGCCTCTGTAAGGGGAAATCAACGGGTCGGCCTGCAGTAAGGGAAGAAACGGTTGAACGCGTGCGGGCAAGTTTCACGCGTAACCCGCGGAAGTCGACGAATAAAGCAAGCAGGGAGCTAAACGTACCACAGCCGACGGTTTGGAAAATCTTACGGAAAAGGCTAAAGCAGAAGCATTTCTTAAACAGGAGATTGGAAAACCGATGGATCGGTCGTGGTGGAGATCATGATCAGCAATTCATGTCATGGCCTCCACGCTCTCCCGACTTAACCCCATGCGATTTCTTTCTGGGGGGTTATGTGAAAGATTCAGTGTTTAAACCTCCTCTACCAAGAAACGTGCCAGAACTGCGAGCTCGAATCAACGATGCTTTCGAACTCATTGATGGGGACATGCTGCGCCGAGTGTGGGAGGAACTTGATTATCGGCTTGATGTCTGCCGAATCACTAAAGGGGCACATATCGAACATTTGTGAATGCCTAAAAAAAACTTTTTGAGTTTTTGTATGTGTGTACAAAGCATTGTGAAAATATCTCAAATAATAAAGTTATTGTAGAGCTGTGAAATCGCTTCAATCATTTGTAATAACCCTGTATTCAAGAGGTCCGTTGGCGCTAGGCGTATCCATAAGCTGTAAGGCACACACACACCACTTGTACGGAGCCAACTTTATTTGGTGTGTGCCCTTGTTACGCAGGATCTGCTTATTTCTCTTTGATCTGAAACCTGTCCGTCTACCAGTCTTGCTAGTAACCAGATATTTAGAGTTGTAATTGACGTATGTCGCTCAGAAATAGTGAACCTGAATCAGGAAGTTTATTAGGAGATAAGATCTAAGGTAAATAACTGTGCACAAACGGATTAACTAATGCGATGACATACTAAGGTTCAAAATGGCTCTGAGCCCTATGAGACTTAACTTCTGAGGTCTTCAGTCCCCTATAACTTATAACTACTTAAACCTAACCTGAAGACATCAAACACATCCATGCCCGAGGCAGGATTCGAACCTGCGACCGTAGCGGTCGCGCGGTTCCAGACTGTAGCGCCTAGAACCGCTCGGCCACCCCGGCCGGCTGACATAGTAAGGAACTAGCTGCGGATCCTAAAGTGAAGAATTCTGTAATGTTAAAAAATGAGATTACTTGAATGTATCAGCAGAGATAACTTTTAAATGAACATGTTAATTTATTCAAGTGTGAAACACAAACATGAAAGTGATGTGACTATCTGACAATACTAAGTTAAAATTGCAAAAGAGCCCTAAATGGCTTACACTAAATGAACCTGCTGGATCACTTTAAAAGTTTCGTGGCATTCGCTACACACAGAGATGTTCTAAAATGACATGCAACATTGTAATTAAACGACTAAAGTGACTGCCTGAATTTTAGACTGGGAAACGCACGCATTTACCAGTGCATTGGTGGACGTGGGAGAGATGATCTGACTGAATTCTAACCGGGGACTGTCCAAAGATGCTGGTGCTGTTAATAGTCCACACTATAAATTGTGAATATGACACGTTGAGACTGTTGCTGTCGCGACGACTTCTATGACAGTGGTTCCCAACCTTTCTTAGACCACTACCAGTGAATGCAACCAGACATTGGCTAGTACCATCTCCCCCCTCCGGCCCCCGTTTCTCTCACCCTCTCCCCTCCCCCCTCCTTCCCCACATTATCAACAACATTAGCACATAACAAACCATAACAAACTGTAGATTCAACGCTTTTATTTTTAAAATGATGAACGATGAATGATATTTAGTTCATGTATGTGTGTGTGTGTCTGTGTGTTAGATTCATCGCAATTGCTACCCACAACTTCTCAGAAAAGAGAGCTGACTATCCACAGTGAGAGTACACACTTGTTACACAAAACATTCTTCCCCTGCATTTCTTCGCTCCACTGCGGTTCTTGCTTGACCTGCATACTGCAATCCCACTTAAAATTAAACAAATTCAGATGCGTGTACTATACGTACTGTTCGTAAATGACGATTGCTGCACTCCTTACTTCTCAACTGGCAGAAATTGGAAGCTTCACGCTGTTAATGCTTTGTGTCTGGCTGAAGCTACTAAAAGTAATAGTACTCGTAATAATAATAATAATAATACTGCCTACAGCACTATAGGAGCCCTTACGTAGCTCGAAGCGAGTAATGAAGCAATTTCTGGACTACTGCAGGTACTCTCTGCAACTTGGAGAACACACTTTCTTGAGATATTTAGCATTTGTTAGTGTATGTCTCACTTTTATCATCAGTGATGTACGGAGCAAAGCACATCATATGTGTGTAGTTTGTGGGCTACTTGAGGAACATGTAACCTGCAAACTGAGAAAAAATAGTTATTAATAACTTATATAATCAGTATTAGAGTCATACAAAATTGTGACAATAGTAATGGTCTTTGAAAATAATTTAGTTTCGTGACTGAAAGAGAATCGAATCTTTTAGTTTTTGCCACTCACAAAATTTCATTTTACCCCCTGGTTGGGAACCACTGTCCTATGGAGTAATGCGCGACGGTCGTATTGTCATCAACATGAAGTATGGAACCCCAATCGGCTGCTTAAGAGGAGACCGCTGCCACAGAAAACTGTTCAGCTCCAAGACCCACGTTGAATTCTCTCAGTCTTCACTGCACGAAACCCCGGATAAATTCTCGATTTTGTATCTGCTTCGCGCAGTCTGTCAATCATTCTTTAAAAACTCTCCGTCCGCCAATGGCGTACTTGCTTCTTGCGGAAATATCCCAAGAAAAATGTGTCGTGTTAAAACTTGAACGAGTTTTACAAAAAGACTTCTCTTTGCGATCCGTCTCTGTTACCTCACAAGCATTCTTGACAATCACGCGTTTTCGTGCCCAGCATCCAGCCCCACATCACAGATCCTATGAAAGTAAAAAAACTGCGCTTGAGGCTACGCTCTTATTTTGCAGCATCCCATGTGTCTTTCGGAAAGCACTATTCTAAACATGGCACAGATCCTGCCACCAACTTATAAAAGTTCTTTCTCTTTGCACTACTTGGCCACTCAGCTGGAGCCACGCCATGAATGAAAAATAGTGGCCGCAGACCTGGGGCTCGCTCAGTAGTGCAACTTTCATGCTGACAAAACCTCACGCTACCTGCCCTGCCTTCCGCGAATGCTAGAATCCCTGCTGGCTGGTCGCACCAGCTTATTTCTTTATGTCAGACACTGCCTTGCATGCCCCAATCCAGCGCATCCACTGTTTCGAAGCTCTCTTAGAAACCTAAAGAAAAAGAAGTCTTGCACCATATTAAAAGTAGTTAAGACAAGAAGTTAGAGGCCAATATATAAGAGTTTCTGCAGTCAGGTTTGCATTTCTACGCTACTTATTAGCCTTTTATTTCAACATAATTCTCAAATTAAATGAAAAGGGACACGCCATATGGCTTGTCGCTTTTCGTTTGTATTGGTTTTAAAACTGGAATGATAACTGTAATTGCTTATTTCAAACTATAACCTTAATGGGAAAGGTTTTTAAAGGTACTTTTATTAATTTTAATCGACTGCTCGGCTTACTAAAAGAGTTTTTTTTAACAATAAACTACAGTTTGGTTGATTCAGAATGTTTTCTTTAGACTGCATTTAACTAAATGGAATGTCTTTTAAATAATTGTGCAAAATTTGTTTGTGGAGATCTGTGGAAAATGAAAGTGATTATTGAATTAAATTTTTTTCTCTCCCCTGGAGTCCAGTACCTACAGCTCCCCTGCTGTATGCAGTTCCTTCACCATATATCCCTGGCAACAGCAAGAAAAGTGTTCCGGAAAAAATAAATATTTTAACGTGGCATGAAAGAGCGTTTGTAAGTCTATTATGGAAATGTCTACAAACATCACAGATGCCGCCCAAGACTTCAGAAAGCTGGTTCAAGTGAGTATAGGTTTCACCTGCTATGCAAAGAAGGTGTATCCAGTGGATACAATAACGTGAAGAGCTGACTTAAACCAGTCTTTGGACTGAAGATCATCACAATAACAGCAGCTGCCAGCACTGAGGGACTCACAAAGTCTGAGTCTCCATTAGATTCCCGAGTGAGATTTTCACTCTGCAGCGGAGTGTGCGCTGATATCTCCATTAGATTGTCTGAGCTTCTAGCTTCTAGTTTCTAGCTACTACTTTCTGGCATCTATGAAACCAAATTTGGATATGTGCATCGAATGAAAACGTTTTCTACAGTAAAAGCTTCTCTCCACCAGGTGGTCCCTGTCTGAGGTTTCACTGCTGGATGTGACGTTTCTTGTGCAACATCGTGGTACCTGTGATCAAGCTGATGATCCACGTTCATGTTAGCTGCAAAGTTGTTGCACGATGAGGACAGGCTGTGTTACACATTCGTGAGGACCAGCAGCGATCTCTGCACCGAGACAATCTGTCCAGTTACGCAAGACCAGTCAACAGCCTTGTGTAATATCAAATTAAGCATGAGCTCCAGGTCAATTCTGGAAGCCAAATAGGGCCTGTCTGGCAAAGGGCAAAAGCGATCATTTATCTCAGAGTAGTTTGTCGCAACATAAACATTATACACTCCTGGAAATTGAAATAAGAACACCGTGAATTAATTGTCCCAGGAAGGGGAAACTTTATTGACACATTCCTGGGGTCAGATACATCACATGATCACACTGACAGAACCACAGGCACATAGACACAGGCAACAGAGCATGCACAATGTCGGCACTAGTACAGTGTATATCCACCTTTCGCAGCAATGCAGGCTGCTATTCTCCCATGGAGACGATCGTAGAGATGCTGGATGTAGTCCTGTGGAACGGCTTGCCATGCCATTTCCACCTGGCGCCTCAGTTGGACCAGCGTTCGTGCTGGACGTGCAGACCGCGTGAGACGACGCTTCATCCAGTCCCAAACATGCTCAATGGGGGACAGATCCGGAGATCTTGCTGGCCAGGGTAGTTGACTTACACCTTCTAGAGCACGTTGGGTGGCACGGGATACATGCGGACTGTGATATTCGCTATTTTTGGCTTAATTAAAATAGCAAATTCAGCCAGAAGGCAAATACTTGTTTATAAAGAATGATTAATATATAATAAGGCGTCGCATAGCGACGGTGGAATTTTCTAAATAATGTAATTTGTCGTCTTTGGGCGGCAATATAAACAGGAAAATACGGATAGGTATGCGATCCTTCACTGTTTTGTTCGCTGGAGAACAAATGAAGCCTTGAGCGCTAAAAAGACTTTTACTGTTTTTCTCGAGTAAGACGGACGCAGATTTGTGGCGGTCCGATCTAATTATTTTTACTAAATAAATAAAAACGTGTTCCGTCTAAGTTTTGTGTGAAGTGTAGGAAGAAGAACTGTGGTAACTTACCGTGACGAAGCACGAGCGACTCAAGAGGACAATGGCTATATAAAAGAGCGCTCAATGGACATGATATGGACATAAAAATCTACCGTCATTGTAGTATTAAGCTTAAGGTACGATATATGTTTTAGTTATAATAAATATTTGTTCTGGGAATACTGAATCATTTAGCAGTGCTCATTTCTATTATCTCCTCAGTATTATTTTCATTTTAATTATGCATTTTGCTAATATTACAGACTCCAAGATCAGCAGTCCAATTTGCGTGTTACATTGATAAAAAGAAAACTGTTTTATCGTCTTCTTGCATCAGCTTTAATATTGAATTTCCCTTTTGTGTGATGTTACAGTTGTTTTTGCGCCCTTAAGAACTTTCTGGTCCCTTAGGAAATTGTTTTGTGATAACAATAACTTCACAACCGGGTATGATCGTATCTACGATCATGAAGTAATTAGAAAGACGATAACGCAACTTCTTAATCAATAGCACGCTAGTTGTGACTGCCTCAAGCCACGCGAAACCGCAAGTAAAAACTATTCACATCTCATAATGCAATATTTTATGACAATGGTCAATCCATGATTCTTACGCCAATTGTGATTGATAAAACAGTTAGTTAAATCTCAATTTCCAACTTTCCATTGAATAACAACATCACTTCTATTTTGTAACATCACACTTGGCGCCCGAACTGGGACTTGACCAAAAATTAGTTCAAATTCTTGGAAAATTTTCTATGTGCTTGTGTTAATAAATGTTCTGTCGTTTCATGTACACATCGTCTCTCTGTGAGAATAACGGTCAATAACGCAGTTTAATTACCGAGAGAAAAGAAAAGAGACGTGAATTTGCTGAGACAACATAGCGGTAATCAAGCCATCAAAAAGTAAGTCAGAATTTTGCATACGCAGTGTAGTGCTTCAGTAGCAACGTTGCTTTTCCAAGTCGATCCACATCCTTTCTATCTCCTTCCCGCTATAGAAAATCTGCTTTATTTTATCTTTCAAAGTAAAATTCTTCGTAGTCTGATAATAGAAATTATTTCTCCCCATTGTTAGTATACCTGTATTGCATTTTCAACATGGTGGATAGTGTGCGCAATTTGCAGTGAAGAGCATCTTCATTCATTTGTCTGAAACGGTTAGGTTCCATCTTGTCTTCTTGCCATATAGAATTTCATTTGTTGCTCACGCGAGAGCGGTGCTCTTAGCGGACTCACCACGTCACTGACAAACAACGAAAGCCTTGCGTAGCACCTGATTTACTGACGAAAATGGCAGATAGTAAACAGAGACAGGTGACAACAGGAGACGGGAGTGAAGACGTTAATAGTATTCCATACCCTTTACGATCGCGAACGGTTGGTTCCCGTGTGGAAACTGAACTAACTATGTCTGTAACAGGGGAAAGTGACCCTAAAGTCCAAACTCTTCCCGCTGCAGCTACAAATGACCTCGGTGCGTTAATGGAAATGCTGAAACAACAGTTTGACGCAGTAAACGAGAATATAAAAACACAAAATGAGACTATAAAAACACAAAATGAGACTGTTAACGCCCGACTAGATGCTGTAAGCGAATCATTAAAAACAGAGCTAGGCACAATCAAAACAGATCTGCATAAAGAAATTACGGCTGAATTAAATACCCATTTGGGTGAGGTGCAAACTAAGATCAGTGATCAAATTCAGAAAATGCAGAAACAGGTGAAAAGTGAAATAGCTGAAGTATCTGGAACATTAAACACAAAAATTCAGGCAGCTACCAAAGAAATAAACTCAGTTAGAAATGCAGTATCTGACATTGAAGGTGTAGTAGAGGATCTGTCGAGGCAGATAGACTCAATCAATATTGAAGAACAGGTTAAGAGCACCGTGAAAGCACACGCAGAGGCATTGTCGGAACACTACGGTGAATGGATAAAGGGTAAAGATATTTTTATCGAAAAGAAGGTCAGGGAGGAGCTTAGGGAGACTGTCAAGGATGTAACTTATGAAATCTTAGCTGCTCCTGGTAAGTCGGGAGACACAGTAGTTTCTGAATTGGGACAGATTCGGAGGACACTTACACGGGATCTTCCCGAGTGGAAGCAGCAAGTAGTGGACGAAGTCAGAATGCTGAGAAACTGGGTAGAAAATCCGCACACACATACGCAAACTATAGGGAACAACTCTTTAGACGGTGACGAATGTCAGTCAACTCCTTATCGTTCACCGCCTGATTACATGCAAAACAACAGTCCTGTTGAGTCCCGAGTAGGGAAACTAAATGATCCGCCCACAATTGTGAGTTTAATGCAAGAGGAAAGTGTGATTAAGCATCGCACTTTTCCTGTTTTTCATCCGCAGAAGCGAGAAATACACCCCATCGTGTTCCTAAAGAATTTTTCTGGCATATTTCCCAGGAGCTGGACAGACAGACAGCGAATTCAGTTCGTCACTGGCTTTATTTCTGGTGATGCAGCATTATGGGGAACGGAAATGGTAGACACGTGTAGGAATTATGAAGAGTTTGAGAAAATGTTCTTGGCAAAATTTTGGAGTAATGGGGTACAGCAAAGATTAAGGAAGGAATTGTATGGTGCGGAAATTTTCAATGAGAAACATGGAAGTCTCCGGCGATACTTCGAGAAGTATCTAGCAAAAATTAAATTCTGGGATTCTCCGATTTCTTCCAAGGACGTAATTATGATTCTCAAAAGCAAACTCCCTGTGTCTATTAGAGAGAAATTAGTAAATGTGTCCGAAGAAGACACGGATGTATTCCTTTCTGTGCTAGATTCCTTAGATTTAATTAGCGAGGATGTGCGCTCCAAGGTTGGCAGCGGCAAATTCTTCCCTGGCAGCCAGCAGAATGCATCGCACGCGGACAACAATGCGCCGAAGGAGAGAGCGAGCTACTGCGACCGCTGTTACCAACCTGCCAGCGGTTATCAAAACGCAAACGGCAATAACTTTAAACGGAAGCAGAAAACCAATTACAATAATCAGCAGAGATACCACCCAATTTACAACCACCAGGTACAACATCAGTACGGAAACCCACCCTTCAATTCTGCGCCTGAGCAGTATGGAAATTCTCCACAAACGATTGGTAATTTTTCAAATGGGCCAGTGTACAATCAAAGTTATAGGTCGAAAAATAGCAAGTGGCATGGGCAAGGCGGAGGCCACCCAGCACAACATAAAAACAACTTTTCACAGGATAGAGGACCTTGGAACAATTTTCAAATGGCACCAAATGCGAACTTCCCTTCACAAGGAAATGGTTTTGCCGGCAACCAAAAGATCGGGCGACATCAGCCTTCTCAAGTATTCTATTCACAAGTGAATGCACCCAGTGGATTTGACCCCTTTACACCGGCATTTGTACCACATGACCAGCACCAGTATGAAACGGAACAAACACTTAAGGCCATGAATGACAAACAGGTTAAACATCCTGCGGAAAATTAGAGGCAGCGCCTTTCAGCCTCCTAGAGGTCGCTGCCGTTCCAGTGGGGGTACTAACGAATACTCTGATTCTGAGTGTGTTAATGCGATACGGTACGACCATGAGACCGACTTACGAGATGACCTTGCACCTGACCTAGAAGCTCAAGACATTAATGACATTTATGATGAACAGGTCCAGGCTTCGATTAAGATTTCTATTGCTAACATTCCTGTCACAGCCATTGTTGATACAGGAGCAAACATCAGTGTGATGTCATCATGTCTTTTCAGACAGGTGTCTTCTGTTTCAAAAGTTTTATCATTGCCGATTCAGGGTTGCTCCATATCGGGAGCGATTGGTCCACTGAAACAGAGAGTTAGTTTACAGACGCAGCTTCAACTGCAGATAGAATCTGTTTTGGTTTTTTGCCACTTTCTAATAGTAAAGAACTTGTCAGATCAATAAACAAAGTAATTGTACCGATAAGGACTCGACCTGAAGCACTTGAGGAGCACTTCCAAAAATTTCATGGCGTTAGATGTTTGAGTACACTTGATTTAAGAAGTAGCTATTGGCAGGTGAAATTAGCCAAGGAATCCAGAAAATATACTGCTTTTATATTTGCCGGCCGCTCATATCAGTTTAAGGTCATGCCTTTTGGTTTAAATGTGAGCTCGGGAATATTTATTTCTGCTCTCGATTTTGTGTTAGGACCTGAACTTCTGGATGAGGTAACTGTTTATGTAGATGACGTGTTGATAGCCACTAAGAACTGGGAAGATCATTTAGCTATTCTACGAAGGGTGTTTCAGAGATTTCAAGAACATGGTGTTACAGCAAATCTGAAAAAGTCAAAATTTGGAAAAGGTGAGGTAAAGTTTTTAGGTCATGTGATTACACCTGAAGGGATTAAACCCGACCCGGAAAAGTTGTCTGCGATTAAGAATTTCCCTACACCGGTAACTAAGAGGCAACTAAGAGGATTTCTCGGTCTTTCGTCTTTCTTTCGACGATTTCTGTCTGGTCAAGTACTGAACAACCCCGCTTTGCACAATCTTCTCAAGAAAAGTACGCATTGGATTTGGACACCAGAGTGTCAGAAAGCTTTTCAGGCAATTAAAGATGGTCTTTTAAACAATAACATTCTCTGTCATCCACAAATGGACAAAGAATTTTGTATCACCTCAGACGCTTCGTTTGTTGGAATTGGATCTTGTTTGTTTCAGATTGAATTAGTAGACGAAACAGAGCAGATCAGAGTGATTAGTTTTGCGAGTAGGGTCTTAACAGAATGTGAAAAGTCCTATTCAGTTACTGAACTGGAGGCACTTGCAGTTATTTGGGCCTTCAAGAGGTTTAATTATTACATTTTTGGCAGAAAGATAAAAGTATTTACGGACCATCAAGCACTTTCGTATCTTTTGACCTGTAAATTACAACATCCGCGCCTGACCAGGTGGTGTTTATTTTTGCAAGAATACGACTTTGATATTGTGTATATAAAGGGCAAGGATAACATTATTGCAGACGCACTTTCTCGTTCACCAGAAGGTCTGCCTGAGACAAGTGAGTTGGTAGAACAGATGTCGAATTACAAAGTTCTTCTTATGCAGGATCCCATTCATAGAAAATATTTCTTGGAACTGTGCAAGCAAATCCAGACACTACAGAGCACAGATCCTAAGTGGGGAAAAATAATCAGACTTCTTCAAGAAAATCCAAACCATAAGTTGTCCAAATTCTTCAAGATTCATAATCAGGTATTATTTCATCGTACCTCTGTGTCATCAGACAACTGGCTTGTTTGTATACCTAGCAGTTTTGTCGAACATCTTTTGTGGTATACCCACATTTCTTGGGGCCACTATGGTCCAGAGAAGTGTAAAAAGAAGATTGCTACTTACTATTATGTGCCCAACCTACATCGTCGGATACACAAATTGCTAAAATTCTGTGTCATCTGCCAAAAGGCGAAAGCTCTGAATATTCCTACTTTAATTCCATTGAATCCGATCATCGCAGAAAGACCTAATCAGCTCATTAGCATTGACCTGGCTGGCCCTCTACCGATGGGTAGGGGAGGTGTCAAATACCTTGTTGCTGTACTCGACAACTTCACAAAATACGTTCGAATGTATGTTATGAAGACATCTTGTGCTCCGCCTATTATACGCTGTCTTGAAAATGACTATTTCCCTCGATTCGGAGTCCCCGAATCTATACTTTCAGATAATGCATCCAACTTTACTTGCCGCAAATGGCGTGAGTTTTTGGCCCATCACAATGTCAAGCAGATCTTAATATCACGTTTTAGGCCTCAGTCGAATTTGACTGAGCGGATCTTCAAGGAGTTTAACAGATTTGTTCGGACGTACATTCCAGACAAGCAAACTCGTTGGGTTGATTTTGTGACACCTTTTGAGGAGATAGTTAATAATTTGCCACACACTTCCACAGGTTTTACTCCACGCGAGCTGATATCTCGAAAGAAGGAACAGAATGAGTGGGTTGACCCTCTTCCCAAGATACCTAGCCCTGAGATAGATCTAGATGTCAAAATTCGAGAAGCTTTAAGTTCCATTACCACCAATGCTCAATTAAGGAAGAAAGTCTATGATAAAAAAGTAAACAAAGTTGTAAATTACCATGTAGGTGAAAAGGTATTACTTAAGACTCATTTCAAGCCATCCTTAATATGTAAAAAAATCGCAAGTGGCAACACATGTACCAAGGTCCTTACCTTATTTTAAGGAAACCGCACATAGGGAGTTATTTATTAACTGACCCGGCTACGGGGAGAGTAAAAGGCTTATTTCACCACCAAGACTTAAAGAAATTTTATAATGGTAGTGGTTAAATACTGTCGTGGAAATGAATTCTTGCTTACTGGAAATTCCCTTGTGTGAACTGTTAATGATAAGTATTGTGTTGAACAGCGCACTGACTACATGGTAACGGCTACTACATGTCATCTTTAAGTATTAAATGCTATGTATGGAAAAATTGTTTATAGTGATGGAATGAACTGATATTTCTTCAACAAGCTGAAGCAGGAAATTGAGGTTGCACCAAGAATTTCAATTTAATTTTAAGTTAGTATTAAAAAAAAAAGAGTGCTTGCGAGGTGATTGCCCGGAGCTAAATAAAATATGTAAAGGTGAGAAATGGAGGAGGATGCGTAAATAAGCACTTCTCTCAAGGTACAAGAATATTTATAGATTTATTTTTAGTAATGTAAGTACTTGAAGTTCTGTTGTAAAAGCCCAAATTACCTGCTTAAAAAAAAAGGTACATGTTCAAACAGTCCAGACAGTGGACAGGAATAGAAGAAATAGCTTAAAGTTCAGTTAAAGCGTGCTGTTAAATGGAAAAACAAGTGGTAACCCACATGTGTTCACGCAAGGAGACAATAAGCTGTAGTAAACTAAGTTAGGTGAAATACAGTACAAATAGAGGCAAACCATGAAGCATCAATAATGTAGCGTAAGTACTCCACGAGGCCACTAATTGCTATGAAAGTAAACTATTTCCCTGTGATCTGAGCCCAATGTAAAGAGTATAGGAGGAATGTTAGCTGACGAATTGATTTCAGTAGAATCGAGGTATTAAATAATCACACAGCAAGCCCCCCTGTATCATAAATGAGTCCAAATAAAGATCTTCAGAAGATTTGTAGTGTAATCTAGCGACCATTCAATACCCTAATTGAAGGCTAATCTAAAGAACAAGCAATGCAGTGATATTTAAACTTAATATTGACTATAACCAGAGTAAGACGTAGAAGTAGCAAAGCATGCTGTAATGAAAGAGGTTGAAATTTATATATGTGCCTATGTTTATTAAGATAATTTTATTTACATGCAGATTTTATTGCAAAAATGTCTCCTAAGACACTCCTCTTATGAAATCCATTTTCCTTGTGGCCGTTCCTTTTGATCCTGGTTCATTAACCCAGACCAAGGGTCGACTTGTAAAAGGCACGTGTGCTTCGAAGCAAAGCAGTGCTTATGAGAAATGAGACACGTAGCGTGATGAACTTCGCTAGCTTTGGTAATGTTTGTTATGGACCGGTTGCGTAAACCCAGTGAACTGTCGGTAATTCCATTCATACGAAAAATAGTAGACACGCGTTACCCTATTTTTTTTTAACAGAGAACGATTGCTGAGTACATGAAGCGAAGAGGGAGACCTATTGTTATCCAGTCTGCCCTCAAATATAAAAAAAATTTGGCAAGCACAAAGGAAAGCACAAAAAGAAAAAAAAAAGATTCAGCGTTAAATGTGTACTCGTTAAGTAGTAGATATGCTGCGTGGCAGTAGAAAATGATCTTGGGTGCACTAAAGAATAAATGCAACGAGTGTTGCGAAACCTGTAGTTTTCATAATGAGGATATGAGCACTTAAAAGAAAGTTTGAAAGAATATTTTTAGGTTCACTAGTGAAAGCAAATCTTGAGATATAAAGAGTCCATTCATAAAGCAGTTGTTCACTGAACAAAAGGAGTGACCATTAATTGTAAATATTAGCTCGTAAGTGATATTTTGTAAATAGTAGAATATAAGTCTTTCTATACCAGTGGAGGAAACGTGCAAAATTGATTGTTTTGTAAATGAACTTTATCGGCGAAGGAACTAAGCACGAATGCTGTGTGAAGATGCACACTAAAGTGCTACGTGCACAATAAAAATAACTGTTCACTGTATACTAGTGGTAGTGTTGTACTACAAGTGTAAAAAGAAGTCAAGGCTACGACAACAGGTGCAACGCAAAGTTCAGTGTTGTTCTAAGTGCAGCGACAGCTAAAACATTCGCCGTCACTTACCTGTGAGCCTCATGGGAGGCAGTTGACCGAGAAGTATGGAGGCAGCTTCAGTGTCCGGCTCCTCCGATGGGAAACGCGCGTGAGGTGTTTGTATCGATGCACTCGTGTGATACGAAGTTCACAAAAAAAAAAGGGAGCAATCGACGACCAGCAGCTCTGTTACAGCCTGAGCGCGAACGGATACTAAGTATTGGAGCTCACGCAACACTGTGCAGCCGCTGTGAGTGGCTGACGTGCGGGTGACGAAACAATCCAAACTTTAAACTGCTAACCGCCATGACTTCCATCGTACATACTGGAGGAAAGACATTTGTACACTTGTGTGACTACATTTTCATACGTAAATTAAGCAATTCTCTTGTGTTAAAGTTAAGATGAGTGAGAAGTAGATTGTTAGATTACTCAGGCCTTGAAGCCATTAATACCGGCACTCCTGAACACTGCTAAAATGAATTATAATCCTGTCCCTTGATGGACAAAGAAAATGAATGTGCACTATAGGAAGACCCTAAACTCCAGACCAGTCCCGATCCTTAACAAATGTATCCAATAGGTTGTAAGTTATACCAATAATTTTCCACTTCTTCTGTTTCATATTGTAAATAAAAACCCGGGAAGCCACTTGATTTCCTGGCACCACAGTGGAATGGACAGATGTACTGCATGATGAACGCCGTAGACAGCTAACACAGAAAGTGAAAGCATCACGAAGTGTAGTGCTACGTTATTAAACTGTAATTGAACCACAATGAGTCAACAGATGCTCGAACATTGTCCACTCTAGTTTAGTGAAAATAAGCACTCACTGTACTCATGTATTAGTTGTTAAGCTTGAAACGTCCCCTTTGAACAATTTTACATGTGAAACGTCCACTTAGAACAATTTTACAAGCCTGTGCTTAACCTGACACACAATATTATTTAGCGCAACGCAATCTGACTTTCAATAACCCCTACAAAACAATGGCCCTGACTAACTTTAACCTATACCTTTTACAAATCACTTACCTCACAAAAATCTTCGCTACTCAAGCTACTGCAAAACAGCGAGCGCCACTACTGCCAGCTAAATAAAAGATTCAAACTACTGAAGGTACTAACTACTGATAGGGATAGTTAGCAAATGAAAGATATTAATAGAGAACAAACAATGTATTTACCTTAATATTCATAATTGACATTCAGTCTTACAGATTATCAAAACTCCGCCATCTCTCTCCCCACGTCCACCACTGCTGGCGGCTCACCTCCAAGTGCCCAACGCTATCTGCTGTTCACATCCAGCTATAGCAGTTCATGACAACAATGGCAGGCAACAATGCAAACTAGCCACATACTGCACACAGCACAGCCAGTGATTTTCATACAGAGTGCTATGTAACGTTGCCAATAAAAAACATAAACAGCAAACTTACATAAAGAAAACATAAACAGCCTACTTACATAGCCCCCATGCTCCCCACAAAAAATTTTACAAATGTTTTTGGCCAGTGGCCAATAATGATTTGATAAAATTTTTCATAATTACACTAACAAAGATATCAAATGCACACACTTATTGATACAATGTTGGTCAACAGCTAAAATTTTTTTTCACAGTCAATAAAGACAGTCCAGATTGTTCATCATAATAGTAATTACAGTTTTTGTTTTTCACAAAGTCTCATTAGTAAAAGAAATTGCACATAGAAGTAGTGGATTTCCATGCAGTCTTGAAGAAGTAGTGTTGTCCTTCCAACGGAAAGACAGTGCTGACTCTTGAAATGCTGACAGGTAATGGGCCACAATGGAGCAAACCCACAGCAGAGTCATTCGAAGTTCTGACGAATATTGGTAGGTAGGTCATCACTGAGCAGACCCACTGCAGTCCTGGTAGAGAGTATGGTATTGGTGGGCCACCAGAGATGCAGACCCACAGTAGTCCTTGTAGAGATAATTGTATTGGTGGGCCATCAAAGATGCAGACCCACTGTAGTCGTTGTAGAGATGGCCAGCAGCCATCTGTTGTGACTGTGCAGGTGCACAATCACCATTGAAGAGTCTTGCGGATAATAGAGCAAGTCCATAACCACCACTTGTGCATTCACAAAGTTTTTGGGAATTGTCCTTAGAACCAGCAATGCTGTTATCCAGTCCCTTGCTGAATTATTAACACACGTGCAAACACTAACAGTCCCTACTTCTCACATATTGTCCATATACTATGACCAACAGAAATGTGTGCAGTGAAATGAATGCTTACAAGTTACTTAATTTGAGTAACTGGTGTCAATTACAATTATATAACATAAGAATACAATAACAAAGGTAGAAAAAACATCATTAAAAACATAACAATACAGATAACATTTGTAGTACAGGCTTTACAAAAGAATAGAAATAAACATATACATCAGTGTTACAGGAATGATGACATGAGCACATATATAAAAGATCAGAATCACTTTTGAAACGTCAACTTCACACATGAGCATGAAAACAACACAGAATAAATAATGTCTAAGCATCTTTACAAAGAAAATAACAGAATATTAGAAAAATTCTACAACATAGCTCTCATCAGCTAAACACATAAAGACAGGAAAAAAACACAAATACACAAGGGTACACAAACACATAGTGGGATAACACCGAAAGGAAAGGACAACACACAATTACATATTTGGAAAAAGCAGCAAAGAGGAAAGGACAGGGTTTGGTTTACTGCAGTATTTTGCTTGGAGATCTCCCTTCATTCCATAGATCGTTCGTCTTATTTCAACCTTTGCTTCCACCAAAAAAATCCTATCTAAGCATGCTTTCTGTATTTATATGTTCACACATTGCTTACCTCATCATTTATTTCCAAGAAAATCCTACCTATACCTCGTTCGTGTATTCTATTCATATTTCTTTCAAAATAATTATTTCTGATTGTACAATACTCATTGGGGCCCAAATCTTTCTTCGCAATGCATTCTTTACCTATTCTCCATAGTCAGTTTCTTATATAGTCTACCCCCTCTTAAGCTAACTTAAATCTACTGAGCTCAGATATATATACCAAGGGACGAGGCAATGCAGCAAAAAAAAAAAAATAATTAACACAAACATCAATGACAAAAAATAGAAATGGCAAAGCAAGCAGCATAAATTAGCAAAGCAAGTGCAATATTACAACTAATATGAGCCAATGTGCAGCAACAATAAATATAAGTCAGTAGTAAAACTAGCTTAACAGAGTAATACAAAGTCAAATTCAATAACACTATGCCTGGCAAACAGCAGCAACTTATACCTAAACATGACATAGCTCAAGCAGAAAAAATATTACACTAAAAACAACAATGCAGACAAGGGAAATGCATATTCACATCTTAATGTCTATGTAATTAAAGTGGTGCACCATAACAACTTATTGTAAAAAATATTACCATGTACTTGAAAAGAAAATTATGTGTTAATGTTACTAGTTCCTTCTTATTGTTCTTTCCTTTCCAAGTGCTCCTTTTTTAAAGAATGTGGATCATAAAATAATTATTTCATAGATCTGTTGACAGAAAGTGTTCACATTAGCAAATGCATTTTATTTTATCAAAGCAATGCTGCAACACAGCTGGAAACCAAATATCAAATGAAATAAGCAATTACGCAAACCAAAGCATAAAAATATCATTCAGTAGTCATGTGACATTTCATTTCATAAGTTAATGGCTCTCAACTCTCGTAGAAAGACACTTGTCATAATCAGGTGTGCAGATGTAAAAATATTTCTTGTCATTTTGTTAGGCATTTCAGTAAATATCATAAATTTTTAAGTAACGAGGGTGTCGCATTAGCGATGAAAGGCACATCCTAATGGCTTATTCTCCAGGTGTTTGACACAGCTGTGTGCCCACAACGCATTACAAAAATCATATGTTTTCAAGTAACGAGCGTGTCGCATTAGCGATGCCCTCTACAAAGGAATGTCATTAACAGGCGTCTAGGCCTCTCTTTGTCCTTCTCTTCCACCTGTGCCTCTGGCACACCCTAATGGCTTTCTTTTCTACCTGAGCGTCTGAAAAGGCTTGTTCTCCAGGTGTCTGACACACCTGGGTGCCCACGTCGCATTATGTGCAGGTGGTCACTTAACTTTCTTACGGAAATATTTACGACAGCAGTTTCCGCTACAGTGACAGTCTCATATAAAAATATTTCACAGGTCAAGAATTTGCGTTACAAATCTGTAGAGACAAAATCCAATTGACATAACAGAGTCCAAAAAATTTTCGTCGGCATTGTAATACATTCACGCATTTACATACATTTCATAACTCTTAAAGTACGATTCTTGGTTTCCAACAACCTTTTTCACAAACCAGAGTCCCTAACCACTACTCATTATTCCTTACCTTATTCGTCGACACTTCTTCAATATTTCATCATAACAGATACATAGCATACTCAAATAACTCATATAGCATCAGCTTATTGATCATAAACATACCGCAACAGCATAATACACATAGTCATCGTAAAAATAACACCATAACACCTCAGTCAAATCTCAAAAGCGTCGTAGCTTCCTCCAATGATTTCAAAACCTAAAGAAAATTCTCTGCTCATTTCAGTAGTGTCATCTACCTCAAACGTACTTTAAAAATTATGATCTCATACCAAAATACATCATTCAAAGCTCTCATAGTATCACAATGGTACCAAAAAAATATGAAGAGTTCACACAGTACAGACAAAATACAATTTCTTAAGTGTGAAATAATCCAATTCTGTAATTACGTAAACATGTGTCACTGACGTAGTAAAAAGATGTTTGTTTCTCTGTTAAATGATCAGATAGCTGTGTAATTTATGTGTTAGAGAAATATGGTACCGATGTGTTAAATTGTATAAGCAAATACCATATTAGCTAGGGCTCCTTGTGCTTGCCAAACACATGGTACACAAAGTAGGCGTGTACCCCCCTGAGGTTTATTGTAATTGTATCCTCAGGTATAATAGCTTACAGCAATGGAATGAAATGTATCACGAAAAACTTTCTTTGTAATTCAAAAATCTCTAAAAATAAATGTTTTAAGTACAAAATTAATCACTCAAATACGTGTCCTGTAGTGCTAAATGTGCGTCTTGCTGTAAGATAATCTCTGGGAAGTGTCGTAGTTATTGTCCTCCGAAAGCTAAGT
Source organism: Schistocerca cancellata (assembly GCF_023864275.1). NCBI lineage: Eukaryota > Metazoa > Arthropoda > Insecta > Orthoptera > Acrididae > Schistocerca > Schistocerca cancellata. The sequence continues at coordinate 54,286,664 of NC_064627.1, forward strand.
TCTGCAGAAGTCAATGTACTTACCTCATGATAAACAAAGTGAAATGCTTTGCGTATAGATTTCTTAGTTATTACGCTTATTGCCGTGATGAGGAAAGTACTGTGCTGTAACGTATTGTTGTCCTACGGAAAAGGCTGTCTCCTTGTAGCAATAGCACAAAAGTGACCACTAAAACATGTCTCACTTTATAGAAGAATTCAGAAAAAACTGTGCAGATATAAAACAGATACACCGCAAAAGCAACATTGTAAATTGTCACTCATTAGTAACATCGTGATATAATCGTGTAGCTGTCAAAGAAACCAAATACTAAGTCATCTTGAATCTCACAGAAAGTACCTCAAATCCAGAATCCACTCGTAAGCAAACCAAAATGTTGCATGAAAATTTCATTAGCAGTGCTGGTATATGTTCTAAGTATGTAAGCCGTATATTCGTTATGTAATCGTGCAACTAACAAGGAAGAATGTATAAATAACAACACTGTGTCGTCTGTTCCCAATAACAATGCATTCGCAATTACTTGTCTAAGTTACCTATGTTCTTGACTGGATGGTTAGTTAACTTTAAAAACATAGTTGCATGTTAACAGTTTCTCAGTGGGACAAATTGTACAAGTAGCGTGAAGTGACAATTGCAAAGACTAAGTTAAAAGGCAGATTATCTGTCAATAAATGGTTTTACATGAGAAATGTGGTGTAAACCTTTACTCTTCCTAGTACGCAGAGTTTCAACTTCAACGCAATTATCATGTGGTATACGTCGGATTCTGTAAGGTCCATTGTAAACTAGAAAGAATTTGTGACTCAAGTGTTTCTTCTTATGTGACAATGAATGAGCTTTAATGAGAACTTTCTGACCAATATATAATTTCTTTGCATTTGCTTTACCGTGTAGTTTTCTCCTTTTGTCTGCTGCAGATTTTATATTTTTTAGAGCCAAATCAATTATGTCTTTGTGTCGAAGTTTACGTGTATTCGGGAAAGGTACAAGCTCTCTGATTCTGTTCGGAGGTTCTTCATTCTTCAGTACAAGAGTAGGTGGTAAAGCAGTGGAATCATGAGGCATTTCATTCAGCACATTTTGAAATAAGTGTAAATATCTGTCCCAATGCTGATGCTTTCTGTGACAATAAAGTCTGCAAAGCTTATTGATTTCTTTCATAATCCGTTCAGACGGGTTACAATGTGGTGAATACAATGAAATAAAAAGAGGTTTGATTCTATGATTCCGAAGCATGCGTGACCAAACAGCAGATCTGGATTGCGGTCCGTTATCTGAAATGACTTTACTAACGTGTCCAACTTCACGTAAAAAATTTTTAACAAAGGCGTTGGATACAGACCGTCCAGTTGCTTTACGTAACGGAGTGAAAGAAACAAATTTTGAAGTAAGTTCAACAGCGACTAGAACGTACGAAAATCCATTCGATGTTCTGACAAGGGGTCCCAAGAGATCAACAGCAGCAAATTCTTTTAATTTAGAAGGAATAATAGGAAACAACGGAGCACGATGTGAGATAGTAGATGGTTTCGCCTTTTGACAAAGTTTACAAATAGACAAGACTCTTCGAATTCGCTTTTCCATATTGTTAAAATAACAAGTCGTTCGAAGAATATGATAACATTTTCGTGGACCAAAATGTGCGTAGCTGAAATGAATGTACCAAATGAGCTTATTAACAAAATCGTCTGGAATGCAAAGTACCCATAGCTTGTCATCAACAGTGCAGCGTTTGAAGAGTATGTTGTTTCTAACCAGGTAATAATGCCGAATCTGAGTGTGTGTCTTTTCATGCCATTTACTTTTGATATCTTTCCAAATCGGATCTTTATCTTGTTCATGAGCAATGTCCTTTAAAGATGTGGTGATGAAGTTTTCAAAGGCGACTTTCTGAATGTAAAGAATACTGAAATTTTTCTCGAGGTTGCCTTCTGTGTTACTTTTCTCAAGCCCAGCCGGTGCGCGTGACAGCGCGTCCGCAACAATGTTCTCCTTGCCGGGAATGTAGACTATTGTGAAGCGGAATTCTTGCAGAAAAAATGCCCAACGTTTTAACCTATCATGATTTAATTTTGAAGACATAAGAAATTGTAATGCACGATGATCACTGTATACTTTTACGTGCTTACCAGAAAGAAAGAAACGAAATTTGTTAAATGCCCAAACGATAGCTAAAGCTTCTAATTCAGTAACGGAATAATTTTTTTCAGATTTTGTTAGCACTCGGCTAGCAAAAGCAATGGTTTTCTGTATAGTAGTGTCATTTTCTATGGCTTCTTGAAATAAATGGGCACCAAGACCAACTTTGGAAGAATCCGTGCTAAGGCAGAAATCTTGTGACAGATCTGGATGAGCTAGTATTGGCGCGTGAAGTAACGCTTCTTTCAAAGAATTGAATTCCAACTGTGCTTGTTCGTCCCAGTTCCAAATAGTATTTTTTCCAGTGAGAGAACAAAGTTTTGGTGTAACTAGAATTTGCATATTCAGAAAACGACGGTAAAAATTTACGAGACCTAGAAAACTGCGGACTTGTTTTTTTGTGGATGGAACTGGAATGGCTCTAATTGCTTCTAACTTTTCAGGATCTGGCTGAATGCCTTCAGAAGAAATAATATGTCCCAAAAACTTCACCTTTGTCCTACCGAATTCAGACTTTTCCAAGTTAACTGTAATTCCAGATTCTGCAAAAATACGTAACAAACTGTTGAGGATGCGGTTATGTTGTTCCCATGAAGCTTCTGCTATTAGAATATCGTCCACATATAAGGTGATGTGACGTTTTAAGAACTCAGGTAATATGGAATTTAACCCGCGAATGAATGCTGCGGAAGAAATGTTCAAACCAAAAGGAAGTTTCCGAAACTGATAACAAACGCCGAAACAAAGGAAAGCTGTGTATTTTCTGCATTCTGGATGAAGTTCGATCTGATAAAAGCTGGATCTGAGATCAATGGAAGACAACACTTTTACACCATTAAAATTTTGAAGAAGTTCTTCCATCGTCTGCGGCCTGTCTGTTTCAGGAATGATGATAGTATTGATTTGTCTCGAATCTAAGACAAGTCTGATCGATCCATTTTTCTTCTCAACAACATGTAACGGATTGTTGTATGAGCTTACTGCAGGCTCAATAATGCCCTCGTCAAGCATAGATTGTATTTCTGTTCTAACACGGTCCCTATAATGTGCTGGAATTACGTATGGTCTAACACAAAATTTAGTATGCTCACGAACACGAAATTGGTATTGAAACCCCTTGATTGTTCCTGTTTTGTGAGTAAAAACTGTGGAATGTGCTTGTAAAATCTCAAAAAGGTCCTGCCTATCAGTGTCATTACAATTCTCAATTGTCTGAATTTTATTCTGAATTAACTCATTAATTTCAAATATGCCGTCGATGTCAACCCTGTCAGTACTTGCAGAGTGATTGTTGGTGTCTACTTCCGTAGAAAATTCCGAACTGTTGTCTAACAGAACGTAAAGCCGATTAATTTCCTCATCATGGTTTGAGAGCCAGTCTTCAAATTTCAAAGCTATTGACTTACCTTCTTTCTCTAAACTTATTTCAGCATCGTGAAAGCTTAAGATTGCTTTATATTCATTCAAAAAGTCTACTCCCAGTATAATTTCCGTCGACAATAATGGAACAATAAGGAAGTTCATAGAGAAGCTGTGGCTTTGACAAAAGAATTCTAAATTGGTTTGTTGGCGTACATCTACACTTTTTCCAAAGATTGCACCTTGTAATTTAATCTTACGTAACGGAAGTGTGGGGCAATCGTTCGCTTTGTTGCATTTGCTAAAAGCTGTTTCGCTAATTACTGAAATGGGACTGCCAGAGTCAAGTACTGCCGTAAATTTTACGTCATTTACAGTAATGTGAATCACAGGATATGCAATGTTGTTACGTGTTACGTCGTGTTCCTGGAGTAAGATGTCCCTAATGTCTTCCATTTTTACGTAATTACTAGCTACGGCAGCTGCGTCATCAGTTTCATAAGTACGTCTTGTGGCTGCCAGTGGTGTGAGTCATCGCCTATTGTCTCTTTGTTGGCGCGCGTCGTTATTGGGATTTGGAGGCCTAACTTCCACAAATTCGCCTTGCCGAGTGGGCCCAGCTCTGTTTAAATCTCGCCAGTTCTGATGCAATTCAGGTCTGTCGTTACGATCATATCGTCTGTCGTCATGTCGGTAGGTTCGATAGTTTCTTTCTTGTCGGTCATGTGGTGGAGAATTTCTGCCTGAGTCGTAACTGCGTGCTGGACCGTTGCGTCTAAAGTTATTCTGTCTCCCTTGATAATAGTTATTTTGGTTCCCATATTGTCTGTTTCTCTGATTGTCTCTGTGATAGTCATTACTGCGGAGAGGTGATCTTTCCCTGTAACTATTACTCTGCCAGTGGTTGTCATATGGGTGGTGTCTGTTTTGGTCACGATTTACGTTGTAAGAATAGGTTTGTCGTGGCCATTTATTGTTTCTGTCGTCACGGAATTGTGACGGATGTGACCTGTAATGATTGTTTTCCTGTTTTCGCATCCCGCGACTGTCTGTGTCAATTTCCAGTTCTTGTAACAGTCCCTGAAAAGCTTCAATGTCGTCTTTGCAACGTCCTGCTAAAATAATATGTCTCAAATGTTCGGGCAGTTTGATTAAGCAAATGCGGATGAGTTCTGAGGGGCTGTATGGGTTTGACAGGTATTGATTCTTGTGCAACATGTCTTCAAAATATTTCACAAGACTGGAAAATTCAGATTGTTCAAAGTGTTTCATCATCATGATGCTATGTTTTACGCGGTCTTGTGTGGCTTGAGACCAATATGCTGAGAGGAAGGCATGGTAAAACTCTCCTTCACTGTGGCAATCGTGAATGACCGATCGCATTCTTACAGCTGGTTCATTCTCCAAGTAGCCACACATAAATTCTAATCTGTGCTCCAATGACCAGTTGGGAGGGAAACAATGAGAGAATTGATGGCTCCATCAAGCCATGCTTGTGGATGAATGTCGTTGCCAGAATTCTTAAATGTTTTGAATTTACGTGTAGTAATGAACAGCTTATAGTCAAAATCATCGTGTCGGCGAGTAGCATGTCGGTCATTGCTACGTCGTGTCGGCGGTTCCATCTCAAAATTCGGTGTACCTTGCCAATTTCTTTCATAATTACCGAAATGCCCTGTGTTATTATTTTGTGGCTGTTCCGTATTTCTATGTCCCTCTTCCCTTATTGGGGCGCGAGTGTCCTCTGAAATACGTAATTCTTGTATTACCTGTGTCAGCTGATCTTGTACTTCCCGCATTTCTCTTTTGTATTGCGTATTAATTTGATTCTGATTTTGTTTGAATTTTCTTATTTGTTCATACTCTTCTGTGTCAGTGAAGGCTACGGGTCTTGTGTCATTCAGATCATCATCTACCTTTGTAGATAAATTAGTGACCTGATCCGAAAGTTCGGCTACTTTCTCTGATAATGAACTAATTTCCTCCATGTGTCTTTCTACTGTGTCCTTTAAGTTTTCCTGAGTTTTTGCAAGTTGCGTTACCGAATCGGTAGATGCAACTGAGTCAATTTTAGCCCACAAGGTCTCATGATTTTCATGAACAATGGTTTGCAGCTCTTTTATGGCTGCTTCGTGAGTCTGTAATGCATTTTCATGCAGCGAAAAAATAGGTTGGAAATGCTCACAAATTTGTGTTTTTACGTCATTACAGACTTTTTGACATTTCGATTCGATTTTATGTAACTCAGTAGTTAAATCTTCACGTGTTTGTTCAAGCGTTTGTTCCAATGAGTCTAGCTTTTGAAGCTTTTGCTGTGTTTGTCTCTGATTTTGTTCCACTGTGTCTAACTTTTGCAGATTTTGTCCCATTGTATCTAACTGTTGCTGTGTTTGTTTCTGATTTTGTTCCATTTTTTGCATTAATTGCAATAATAATGTATTAGTGTCTGGAATCTGTTTCTCTATGCTCTTTGGCAGTGCGTTTTCACCGGCAGCATTCACATTTTGACAAGCAGAAAATGTGTCTTGACTCATTTGAGAAACCGGTGAGGACGCAAAACCTGAATCTACAGTATTTGCAAAATTGTGTCCTATCATTTCGGATTCCTGAGGCGAGCTGTTGCCGACCGATCGATCGATAATGCTTCCCTGTTCACTACCTGTTTGACTGTCTATGCCATTGTTTGACGCCCGCTCCATTTCCCTATGCACAGTTACCAAATTACTACTTTGAACATTAGTTAACTCATTACACAGTGGCGCTAACACATTGCTTTCGTCTTCACTGTCGTTTCTTAGTTTACTTTGGAGCCGAGTGTTACGTTTTTCACACGCCATTATTGAGACAATATTTCACACGATAACACACAAAAACACAATTTGAAGAGCAAAAATAAGAGAACACATTAACATAGCACTGAAAATAATATCTAGTTAATTGCAGCAGCGAAATACTTGGCGCAAAGCTACATGCATGCCACAACTGTTTTACTGTACAACAATGAAAGACTGCAACTACAAAGGAGATTCTCTCTACAATTACGCACTAGCAATAAACAAAAGCTACACTAAATACACAAACTACAAGAACAAATCAGAAGATTCCAGTGAGGTATCCTGGCAGGGTCGCCATATGAAACGTCCCCTTTGAACAATTTTACATGTGAAACGTCCACTTAGAACAATTTTACAAGCCTGTGCTTAACCTGACACACAATATTATTTAGCGCAACGCAATCTGACTTTCAATAACCCCTACAAAACAATGGCCCTGACTAACTTTAACCTATACCTTTTACAAATCACTTACCTCACAAAAATCTTCGCTACTCAAGCTACTGCAAAACAGCGAGCGCCACTACTGCCAGCTAAATAAAAGATTCAAACTACTGAAGGTACTAACTACTGATAGGGATAGTTAGCAAATGAAAGATATTAATAGAGAACAAACAATGTATTTACCTTAATATTCATAATTGACATTCAGTCTTACAGATTATCAAAACTCCGCCATCTCTCTCCCCACGTCCACCACTGCTGGCGGCTCACCTCCAAGTGCCCAACGCTATCTGCTGTTCACATCCAGCTATAGCAGTTCATGACAACAATGGCAGGCAACAATGCAAACTAGCCACATACTGCACACAGCACAGCCAGTGATTTTCATACAGAGTGCTATGTAACGTTGCCAATAAAAAACATAAACAGCAAACTTACATAAAGAAAACATAAACAGCCTACTTACAAGCTCAAGAGAAAGTAATTTCTGAATTCTATCCCCTGAAGTGCGAAATGAACGTTCACTTATTGTCATAAGCAAATATGGACCAAACTTAAATATGCACATAAATGTTAATCTTGGTATTATGGAATGAAGTGACTGATGAACAAAGAATGAAAAACTTTATTTTGAAAAATGATAAATATCTGATATATGTTTATAAATGTAATTTCAATTTATGTACTTTGTACGCCAGTAACATTATGTAAATGTCACACCGAAAATCACGAATATCTCATGAGGACATGAGGATCGAGGTAATCCTTCGGCATTCCCTCTCTCCTCATGGGAGGCAATGTGATATTCGCTATTTTTGGCTTAATTAAAATAGCAAATTCAGCCAGAAGGCAAATACTTGTTTATAAAGAATGATTAATATATAATAAGGCGTCGCATAGCGACGGTGGAATTTTCTAAATAATGTAATTTGTCGTCTTTGGGCGGCAATATAAACAGGAAAATACGGATAGGTATGCGATCCTTCACTATTTTGTTCGCTGGAGAACAAATGAAGCCTTGAGCGCTAAAAAGACTTTTACTGTTTTTCTCGAGTAAGACGGACGCAGATTTGTGGCGGTCCGATCTAATTATTTTTACTAAATAAATAAAAACGTGTTCCGTCTAAGTTTTGTGTGAAGTGTAGGAAGAAGAACTGTGGTAACTTACCGTGACGAAGCACGAGCGACTCAAGAGGACAATGGCTATATAAAAGAGCGCTCAATGGACATGATATGGACATAAAAATCTACCGTCATTGTAGTATTAAGCTTAAGGTACGATATATGTTTTAGTTATAATAAATATTTGTTCTGGGAATACTGAATCATTTAGCAGTGCTCATTTCTATTATCTCCTCAGTATTATTTTCATTTTAATTATGCATTTTGCTAATATTACAGACTCCAAGATCAGCAGTCCAATTTGCGTGTTACATTGATAAAAAGAAAACTGTTTTATCGTCTTCTTGCATCAGCTTTAATATTGAATTTCCCTTTTGTGTGATGTTACAGTTGTTTTTGCGCCCTTAAGAACTTTCTGGTCCCTTAGGAAATTGTTTTGTGATAACAATAACTTCACAACCGGGTATGATCGTATCTACGATCATGAAGTAATTAGAAAGACGATAACGCAACTTCTTAATCAATAGCACGCTAGTTGTGACTGCCTCAAGCCACGCGAAACCGCAAGTAAAAACTATTCACATCTCATAATGCAATATTTTATGACAATGGTCAATCCATGATTCTTACGCCAATTGTGATTGATAAAACAGTTAGTTAAATCTCAATTTCCAACTTTCCATTGAATAACAACATCACTTCTATTTTGTAACATCACAGGACGTGCATTGTCCTGTTGGAACAGAAGTTCCCTTGGCGGTCTAGGAATGGTAGAACGATGGGTTCGATGACGGTTTGGATGTACCGTGCACTATTCAGTGTCCCCTCGACGATCACCAGTTGTGTACGGCCAGTGTAGGAGATCGCTCCCCACACCATGATGCCGGGTGTTGGCCCTGTGTGCCTCGGTCGTATGCAGTCCTGATTGTGGCGCTCACCTGCACGGCGCCAAACACGCATACGACCATCATTGGCACCAAGGCAGAAGCGACTCTCATCGCTGAAGACGACACGTCTCCATTCGTCCCTCCATTCACGCCTGTCGCGACACCACTGGAGGCGGGCTGCACGATGTTGGGGCGTGAGCGGAAGACGGCCTAACGGTGTGCGGGACCGTAGCCCAGTTTCATGGAGACGGTTGCGAATGGTCCTCGCCGATACCCCAGGAGCAACAGTGTCCGTAATTTGCTGGGAAGTGGCGGTGCGGTCCCCTACGGCACTGCGTAGGATCCTACGGTCTTGGCGTGCATCCGTGCGTCGCTGCGGTCCGGGCCCAGGTCGACGGGCACGTGCACCTTCCGCCGACCACTGGCCACAACATTGATGTACTGTGGAGACCTCACATCCCACGTGTTTAGCAATTCGGCGGTACGTCCACCCGGCCTCCCGCATGCCCACTATACGCTCTCGCTCAAAGTCCGTCAACTGCACATACGGTTCACGTCCACGCTGTCGCGGCATGCTACCAGTGTTAAAGACTGCGATGGAGCTCCGTATGCCACGGCAAACTGGCTGACACTGACGGCGGCGGTGCCCAAATGCTGCGCAGCTAGCGCCATTCGACGGCCAACACCGCGGTTCCTGGTGTGTCCGCTGTGCCGTGCGTGTGATCATTGCTTGTACAGCCCTCTCGCAGTGTCCGGAGCAAGTATGGTGGGTCTGACACACCGGTGTCAATGTGTTCTTTTTTCCATTTCCAGGAGTGTATTTCTGAACTATAATCCTGTGTTTAATAAATGTAAGCCAGAGAATTTCCAGCAAGTGTCATAACTCTTAGATGAAATTCTATTGAATTCATAAATACGAAATCCATGTTGCCACTCTGTCTCTTGCTTCAGCTGAGAACTGTTTTATAAACTGTAGCCTAAAAGCCTATGTAATCAAGGTTGACTCTGACTGAATGTAACAATTACATTCAAACGTTACGTGGTCGGGCCTGCAAGTTTAGTCGATGCCGGCACGGTAGCTCAGCATGTTTGGTGGGGAGGGGGCGGGGGGGCGAACTTGCAACCTTTTATGATATTAAAAAGACTGAGTGAAGTTTTCACTGACGGATTGTGAAAGATGTCATGCGACATGCGCAAAGAATCACTGAGTATGTAACGACAAAGCATCAGGTCTGAAGACAAAAAAAGGCGGTAAGGCGCTTGGCTGGAAAGCGATAGTCGCCGGATCGAATGCCACTCAAGCCACGCAGTTTTCAGTCGGCGTCTTAACCTAGCCTCCAGCTCTCAACGGCGTGAAGAGTCACCGGAAGTGATACGTGATTCGCATTCCACGTGAAACCGTAGCTCCTTCCCCAGGTTCGATAAATGGAGTAGGTTAGAGTCGCGCAGGTCACCGAAGTGGCGTCCAATTGAACCAATTGGCCATTGAGCCCCTTGTAATTAAGGTCAGACACTACATACAATTTGCCTGACATTATCTGTCCCTTACCATACATTTTTACATGTATTAATATTACTACCAAAATTTTAAAAATGTCTGAAGCAGCAACTGTTAAAAAACTTTGTGGTAAATGATAACAGCCAAACAGTTTGTGGGGCGGCGGATGGAATTTAATTGGTTTATAAATGTAGAATGTACAGTAGAAAAGATGCATTTCCCAGCTGATGCACATATGTGGGGCGGCGGGTGGAATTAATTGTTATAAAAATGTTCCTATTATTTATGCAGTCTTTTGCCATTCTCAACACTGGCTCACTAACTACAATATTGGCAATCAGAAAGTGATTAGCAAAACGTGAAGCCTGTAATTAGAATTCCTAGTGCCCACTTGATCTGAGAAATACACTTATAGCTACAGCTTACAGCTCTGAGGAATTAGGAGATTGTCTGGGATTCATAATCAAAAACGATTCTCTATAAAAGGTTCACTATATTCTGAAAGTCACAGACCAAAAAGAATCCACACAATCCAACTACCAGAGCAGTTCAGAGTCTAATGCGCTGATGCAACTATAACTGTTCAAATTAAATGTTTAAGTGAATGCTCGCCATAATTTAATGATAATGTTCATCAAACGCCACGCTATATAATGGTAGAATGTCTGTCCCGCGACGGCACGTGAAAATACGACATATCCAAACCGAAGATAGATCATTACAGTCATCCCAGAATTAACATTTCACTCGAAAATGATTCCATGGTTACGCGTATCCCGAGTAACTTATTACGGCATCCGAGGCTGTTTATAGCAATGATACCGACGCGACGCGACTCCCGGCACAGGTGGTGTGCTAATCGGAGTCTGGAGAGAACTGGGGTCTTTTTCTCTTACGCCGCATTCTTATATATAAAGCCGCGGTGCGCACGTCTAAGGGAACGCTTGATCAATTCCGCTCTCCCGACTAGCAGCTGGGCTAGTAATGCACCACTTTAAGTTATCGAATAAATCATTGCTTCCTTTGCTGATGGCCGATGAAGCTCTCAATTTAAATGTGCAATCAGCACACAGGTAAGTAATCATAATAAAAGTCTGACGTGGCTAAGTCAAATATTTTGGGCGAGAGAATTAATTTAATTACACTACACGCAGTAGACGTGCTCTGAACTTTCCCTTTGGAGATACGCTATCGCTATAGTTTTATAGTTATTCAATTGAAATTTCTCACATCTTTATGATTATAGAGGATCTCCCTTCCACTTAAATTTAAACATCCTAGCCTTATTTATTCGCCTACTTAATCTATCTTGCTTCCTAAATTTATAAGACGAAAACCAGAAAATCATAAATTTCAACTAAAATTTTAATTTATGAGATCCAGAATACTGTTTCTACTAAATTATTATGAAAAAGGAATCCAAATATAAATTTTTAATTTTCTAGCTCTTTTCTGTTGCGCCAATGATTTTTACAGAAAAACGTCCAAATTTCGAAAATGGTTAAAGTTATTGAACTGAGATCAACACATATTGATTTAGTATTACTCCTGACATGCTAGAAACGTTTCAGGTTATTTACTTGATTTTTAAAGTATTGCGCAACATTTATGACGTCAGAGCTAGTTACACCGGACTAGGCTGGCACACAATGGAAAGACTGATGCGAATTTTATACGGCGTGAGTAGGCTGCTTCCCTACAAGTTGCAGCATAAAGATATATTGAAATCCTTGACCACGGTTTCGGTATATCTAAATATACCTTCATCAGAAGCAAAAATGCACTAAAATCACATGCTGCAGTGAAGATAAATAAAACAATCGTGCCAAAGGCGTCGGCAGTAGAGATGATGTTCTGACTACTGACGACGCCTTTGGCACGATTGTTTTATTTATCTTCACTGAAGCATGTGATTTTAGTGCATTTTCGCTTCTGATGAAGGTATATTTAGATATACCGAAACCGTGGTCAAGGATTTCAATATATCTTTATCCTGCGACTGTTTGGCTGTTATCATTTACGTTGACATTATTAGCATTTAAACTTCCTGGCAGATTAAAACTGTGTGCCCGACCGAGATTTGAAATCGGGACCTTTGCGTTTGGCGGGCAAGTGCTCTACCATCTACGATCCGCCCTCACAGCTTCAATTCTGCCAGTAACTCGTCTCCTACCTTCGAAACTTCACAGAAACTCTTCTGCGAACCTTGCAGAACTAGCACTCCTAGAAGAAAGAGTTGTTAGCGTTCTTCAAGTGGTTCAAGTGTTCTTATTTGGCTTGTCTTTTAGAAATCTCCCCAGCCTTATCAACGTGTAAGCCGGCCGGAGTGGCCGTGCGGTTCTAGGCGCTACAGTCTGGAACCGAGTGACCGCTACGGTCGCAGGTTCGAATCCTGCCTCGGGCATGGATGTGTGTGATGTCCTTAGGTTAGTTAGGTTTAATTGGTTCTAAGTTCTAGGCGACTGATGACCTCAGATGTTAAGTCGCATAGTGCTCAGAGCCGTTTGAACCATTATCAACGTGTATTGGAAGACTGAACCGCCCCTTATTCATAGTAACATACAGGTTTTGTGCGGTACAGCTTCCATCAACTAAAGCTGCACAGTTTCTTATGAAAACACCGCTCATCTAAATTTTTATAGTTTCTTAGAAAAAGCTTTTTGAAGCAGTTGATAAATTTCAGTCAAACAAGAGCACAAAATACCTTAATTCCCATTTCTATCAATTAATTAAAAGATCAATAAAGCTACATCGATTGCAAAATTCATCTTCAGTTTCGTAAACTTCTGACGAAACGTAATCGTTCGATATACATCACGATAACATTCTATAAGACTTTTACTTTAGTATCTTCCTAGTGATTTTTTTTATTTTAATTTTATTTTGTTTTGTTTATAACTCTTACACCACCCTCAGTCTGGTTAAAGCAATGTATTATAAACATCATTTGTATGCCAACAAAACCGACAGTTTGGGAGGGCACCCCTGGGTCATTTGGATGCACTGAAGAAAGAACTGAGAAAAAAAAACAACACACAAAAAATGATTGATCCAACGTATCCCAAAGAGAGCGAAACGAAAGAAGAAGCAAATCAACGAAAGAGATTGGAGTTTAATCAGTAAACTCACAATTTTGGTGTGTGGCGTCTCTTTGGAACACGAAAGCCACGCCTGCTGACGGTGAAGATAGTTTTATTTCGAAACCACCGTGGCGACGAGGGTATGCGATGATATCTGACGTCGTGGAGAACGATCTTGATAAAGACGACGAGCAGCTCTTCCATTACCGTGAGGTTCGCCATTCAGAGGGTCATGTCGGTGTATTCTGCAAACGTGTACTCAACCATGTTGTTCTAACACTCACAGACAGGTGAATGAGGCTCGAACAAGGTCAGAGAAGCAGGGCAGACGTCAAATGGCATCAGCTGGTGCGTTTCTGGACATGGATTCCAGTTAAAAAATAGTGTCTACTCTGTTCCCTCTACAAGTTCAAGTATTTCCGGACGCCCTCTATAGGAAACCTATAACATCAGGTGCGATTACCCCTTTCAGTTCTGCTCACTTTAACAGGTAGAAAAAGTGAATCTTTTATTCTAATCGTTAAATTTCCAAAATCCTCTTGCGAGCAGAAGAGACTGAACTGCAAACGAACATACGCGAAGACATACCTCCTAACAACGGTTTGCAAACCGCAGTTATTGCTAAGATACATACTGAAATGGTCGAAAAGAACTCGAATTTGCTAAATGAGATTAATCTGTAAAGTCAACATTAAATAGGCTTCAGTGATAATAATACCTTATCTAAATTACTTATACACTCTGTAGAACGCTCAGATCCATTACTAAGATCAGGCATGAGTAAAATTAAATGACACGATTGCGGCTCATTGTATATTGGTCAGACTGGTAGATTCTTTAAAGGAATATTCCGTGAGTGTAATTCTTTACATACCATCAAACATTCCACATTTAAAGAACATTTGAAAACATTCAAAAACGCGCAAATTTTACATTTCATGGACAAAGGTTGAACAATGGATCTGTTAGAGGACGTTGAGATTTACAGCCAAATATATTAAATGAACAAACTGATTAAAAAAAAAACAAACAAGCCGTTCTTTGAAATGTTTCGTAACTTTTTGCTTACTTAAAATGTTTTCCTCATTCTATGTATAAGTCGTCTGCCACGTGCGTATTTGTAAACCATAAATCTTCCGTTATCTTCTTAGTATCACCAAATTACACTTGTTTACTGTAACAAATTTTCTGTGCACATTCGAAGCGTCTTACTCCACATTTGTACTCCCTCCTACCCCTTGTCTTCTCACTCCGCCTCTATATTTTTCACCCTTCCACCCAAATTGGTTTTTTGGTGCTAACATCCACAAGTACTGCAATCATTTTTATTAATATTACTTTATACGTCCACTTGCTTGTGGTTGTAGATCCTTCTTCTTCTTCTTTTTTTCATTGTAACGACGGGTTCTGGTCTGCTTAGTACACTGTAGGTTCCCTTCTTTTAACGTAATACAATTCTACAGGGTGTTACGAAAAGGTACGGCCATACTTTCAGGGAACATTCCTCACACACAAAGAAAGAAAATATGTTATGTGGACATGTGTCCGGAAACGCTTACTTTCCATGTTAGAGCTCATTTTATTACTTCTCTTCAAATCATATTAATCATGGAATGGAAACACACAGCAACAGAACGTACCAGCGCGACTTTAAACATTTTGTTACAGGAAATGTTCAAAATGTCCTCCGTTAGCGAGGATACATGCATCCACCCTCCGACGCATGGAATCCCTGATGCGTTGATGCATCCCTGGAGAATGGCGTATTGTATCACAGCCGTACACAATACGAGCACGAAGAGTCTCTACATTTGGTACCGGGGTTGCGTAGACAAGAGCTTTCAAATGCCCCCATAAATAAAAGTCAAGAGGGTTGAGGTCAGGACAGCGTGGAGGCCATGGAATTGGTCCGCCTCTACCAATCCATCGGTCACCGAATCTGTTGCTGAGAAGCGCACGAACACTTCGACTGAAATGTGCAGGGGCTCCATCGTGCATGAACCACATGTTGTGTCGTACTTGTAAAGGCACATGTTCTAGAAGCACAGGTAGAGTATCCCGTATGAAATCATGATAACGTGCTCCATTGAGCGTAGAGGGAAGAACATGGGACCCAATCAAGACATCACCTGCAATGCCTGCCCAAACGTTCACAGAAAATCTGTGTTGATTACGTGATTGCACAATTGCGTGCGGATTCTCGTCAGCCCACACATGTTGTTTGTGAAAATTCACAATTTGATCACGTTGGAATGAAGCTCATCCGTAAAGAGAACATTTGCACTGAAATGAGGATTGACACATTGTTGGATGAACCATTCGCAGAAGTGTACCCGTGGAGGCCAATCAGCTGCTGATAGTGCCTGCACACGCTGTACATGGTACGGAAACAACTGGTTCTCCCGCAGCACTCTCCATACAGTGACGAGGTCAACGTTACCTTGTACAGCAGCAACTTCTCTGACGCTGACATTGGGGTTATCGTCAACTGCACGAAGAGTTGCCTCGTCCATTGCAGGTGTCCTCGTCGTTCTAGGTCTTCCCCAGTCGCGAGTCATAGGCTGGAATGTTCCGTGCTCCGTAAGACGCCGATCAATTGCTTGGAACGTCTTCCTGTCGGGACACCTTCGTTCTGGAAATGTGTCTCGATACAAACGTACCGCGCCACGGCTATTGCCTCGTGCTAATCCATACATCAAATGGGCATCTGCCAACTCCGCATTTGTAAACATTGCACTGACTGCAAAACCACGTTCGTGATGAACACTAACCTGTTGATGCTACGTACTGATGTGCTTGATGCTAGTACTGTAGAGCAATGAGTCGCATGTCGACACAAGCACCGAAGTCAACATTACCTTCCTTCAATTGGGACAACTGACGGTGAATCGAGGAAGTACAGTACATACTGACGAAACTAAAATGAGCTCTAACATGGAAAGTAAGCGTTCCCGGACACATGTCCACATAACATCTTTTCTTTATTTGTGTGTGAGGAATGTTTCCTGAAAGTTTGGCCGTACCTTTTTGTAACACCCTGTATATTTGTTTGTTTTATGGCGGCTACGTGTTGTATGGAACCTGTCGAGCCCTGTCTTCTTCCAATATGGACCATTACAGGATTATCTTTTACCTTCCTCTTTGAAGGCTTGTGCTGGCAATTGTTAGAGGTGTGAAGGGTCCACGTCTACCGAGAAGGCACGCCTTCGTGTGTACCCATTTTTGTGCCAGTGTGCCACGCATCCGTCCTTTATCCTGTGTTTACCTCGCAGTTTTTAGAAGTCTACAGAAACCAAGTGGATGTGTGGTCCCAATAATAGCAGAAACAACTAGATGCCTTACCTAGTTTTGCGAATGGGTGAGATCACAGTCTGTGATTTTTCCTATTTGTTTGATTACTAGACATTTCTCGTAACGAACATGTAGACTCCGTCACTGTATGTCCCATGGGTCGCCACTTTGAAATATTAACATATTACGTAATTTCTCTATTTTAAATACATTTTTGCAAGTCGTATGTGACATGAGGGTACACAATCTATTATTTTTACGGCTATTTTAGATTTGTGTTCTTGTAACCCTCGATACTGTTTATTTTTCGCGTAGTAAGCCCTGTTTTCGTTACGTGAAGTTGTCTCCTGGGCTTTCCTGACATATGCTTCCATCTTTATGATCTACTGTCATCTACATTTTAACAAAAGGTTCCCCTCTTGTATCCCTTGCTATATAGTACTTTCTTAGACTGAAGGTGCTCGATTACTAGAGAAATACTTTTTGGCATTACACGTGTTGCCAAGCAACACGCACATGTGGGATAGGCGTGATAAAGGTGCTACATAACCAGCTGTGACTATTTATCACCTTCGTATAATTGTTTTATGTGACTTTTGATGATTGGATGTTTTTCTCACATGCGTTAGTATACGTCATTATTTCTTGTCACCTCTTCTTGTTTGACGTTCTTCTTCGTCTATCGGCCTTTCATAATTTAGCTTCCAAATTTAACCATTTAATATCATGTTTTCGGTTTCACTGACGTTGGAAGGCGTGCATACGTAATGCTGCTCCGTACTACCATCATTTTACCAATGTTCTCTCTTTGTCATGTTTATGCATTTATTGCTTCATTTTCTTGTTTTTCGATATTTATATTTTGAAACGGATTCTCTGCCCTCGTGACGGTTCTTTACAGTATGACCACTGCATTTTCAATGAAGGCTTTTCTGGTTACTACTTTATAGTTACTATATATACTATAGTTACTGGTTACTCCTTTATAGTACTACTTTATAGTACCTTCCCCCCATGAACCATGGACCTTGCCGTTGGTGGGGAGGCTTGCGTGCGTCAGCGATACAGATAGCCGTACCGTAGGTGCAACCACAACGGAGGGGTATCTGTTGAGAGGCCAGACAAACGTGTGATTCCTGAAGAGGGGTAGCAGCCTTTTCAGTAGTTGCAGGGGCAACAGTCTAGATGATTGACTGATCTGGCCTTGTAACACTAACCAAAACGGCCTAGCTGTGCTGGTACTGCGAACGGCTGAAAGCAAGGGGAAACTACTACCGTAATTTTTCCCGAGGGCATGCAGCTCTACTGTATGATTAAATGATGATGGCGTCCTCTTGGATAAAATATTCCGGAGGTAAAATAGTCCCCCATTCGGATCTCCGGGCGGGGACTACTCAAGAAGATGTTGTTATCAGGAGAAAGAAAACTGGCGTTCTACGGACCGGAGCGTGGAATGTCAGATCCCTTAATCGGGCAGGTAGGTTAGAAAATTTAAAAAGGGAACTGGATAGGTTAATGGTAGATACCGAGGGAATTATTGAAGTTCGGTGGCAGGAGGAACAAGCCTTTTGGTCAGGCGAATACAGGCTTATAAATACAAAATCAAATAGGGGTAATGCAGGAGTAGGTTTAATAATGAATAGGAAAATAGGAATGCGGGTAAGCTACTACAAACAGCATAGTGAACGCATTATTGTGGCCAAGATAGATACGAAGCCCACGCCTACGACAGTAGTAAAAGTTTATACACCAACCAGCTCCGCAGATGACGAAGAAATTGAAGAAATGTGTGACGAGATAAAAGAAATTATTCAGGTAGTGAAGGGAGACGAAAATTTAATAATCATGGGTGACTGGAATTCGATAGTAGCAAAAGGGAGAGAAGGAAACGTAGTAGGTGAATATCGATTGGGGAGAAGAAATGAAAGACGAAGCCGCCTGGTAGAAATTTGCACAGAGTACAACTTAATTATAGCTAACACTTGGTTCAATAATCATAAAATAAGGTTGTATACATGGAAGAACCCTGGAGATACTGACAGATTTCAGATAGATTATATAATGGTAAGACAGAGATTTAGGAACCAGGTTTTAAATTGTAATACATTTCCAGGGGATTCTGACCACAATCTATTGGCTATGAACTGGAGATTAAAACTGAAGAAACTGCAAAACGGCGGATATTTAAGAAGATGGGACCTGGATAAACTGAGTAAACCAGAGGTTGTACAGAGTTTCAGGGAGAGCATAAGGAAACAATTGACAAGAATGGGGGAAAGAAATACAGTAGAAGACGAATGTTTAGCTTTGAGGGATGAAGTAGTGATGGTAAAAGACGAGGGCCACTAGAGATCCTTTGGTAACAGAATAAATATTGAACTTAATTGATGAAAGGAGAAAATATAAAAATGCAGGAAATGAAGCAGGCAAAAAGGAATACAAACTTCTCAAAAATGAGATCGACAGGAAGTGCAAAATGGCTAAGCAGGGATGGCTAGATGACAAATGTAAGGATGTAGAGGCCTATCTCACAAGGGGTAAGATAGATACTGCCTACAGGAAAATTAAAGAGACCTTTGCAAAAAAGAGAACCACTTGTATGAATAACAAGAGCTCAGATGGAAACCCAGTTCTAGGCAAAGAAGGGAAAGTAGAACAGTGGAAGGAGTGTATAGAGGGTCTATACAAGGGCGATGTACTTGAGGACAATATTGTGGAAATGGAAGAGGATGTAAATGAAGATGAAACGGGAGATACGATACTGCGTGAAGAGTTTGACAAAGCACTGAAAGACCTGAGTCGAAGCAAGGCCCCGGGCGTAGACAACATTCCATTAGAACTACTGACAGCCTTGGGAGAGCCAGTCCTGATAAAACTCTACCATCTGGTGAGCACGATGTATGAGACAGGCGAAATACCCTCAGACTTCAAGAAGAATAAAATAATTCCAGCCCCAAAGAAAGCAGGTGTTGACAGATGTGAAAATTGCCGAACTATCAGTTTAATAAGTCACAGCTGCAAAATACTAATGCGAGTTCTTTACAGACGAATGGAAAAACTGGTCGAAGCCGACCTCGGGGATGATCAGTTTGGATTCCGTAGAAATATTGGAACACGTGAGGCAATACTCACCCTACGACTTATCTTAGAACCTAGATTAAGGAAAGGCAATCCTACGTTTCTAGCATTTGTAGACTTAGAGAAAGCTTTTGACAATGTTGACTGGAATACTCTCTTTCAAAATTCTGAAGGTGGCTGGGGTAAAATACAGGGAACGAAAGGCTATTTACAATTTGTACAGAAACCAGATGGCAGTTATAAGAGTCGAGGGAGATGAAAGGGAAGCAGTGGATGGGAAGGGAGTGAGACAGTGTTCTAGCCTCTCCCCGATGTTTTTCAATCTGTGTATTGAGCAAGCCGTGAAGGAAACAAAAGAAAAATTTGGAGTAGGTATTAAAATCCAAGGAGAAGAAATAAAAACTTTGAGGTTTGCCGATGACATTGTAATTCTGTCAGAGACAGCACCGGACTTGGAAGAGCTGTTGAACGGAATGGATAGTGTCTTGAAAGGAGGATATAAGATGAACATCAACAAAGGCAAAACGAGGATAATGGAATGGAGTCGAATTAAGTCGGGTGATGCTGAGGGAATTAGATTAGGAAGTGAGACACTTAAAGTAGTAAAGGAGTTTTGCTATTTGGAGAGCAAAATAACTGATGATGGCCGAAGTAGAGAGGATATAAAATGTAGACTGGCAATGGCAAGAAAGGCGTTTCGGAAGAAGAGATATTTGTTAACATCAGGTATAGATTTAAGTGTCAGGAAGTCGTTCCTGAAAGTATTTGTATGGAGTGTAGCCATGTATGGAAGTGAAACATGGACGATAAATAGTTTGGACAAGAAGAGAATAGAAGCTTTTCAGATGTGGTGCTACAGAAGATTAGATGGGTAGATCACATAACTAATGAGGAGGTACTGAATAGGACTGGGGAGAAGAGAAGTTTGTGGCACAACTTGACTAGAAGAAGGGATCGGTTGGTAGGACATGTTCTGAGGCATCAAGGGATCTTCAATTTAGTATTGGAGGGCAGCGTGGAGGGTAAAAATCGTAGAGGGAGACCAAGAGATGAATACACTAAACAGATTCAGAAGGATGTAGGTTGCAATAGTTACTGGGAGATGAAGAAGCTTGCACAGGATAGAGTAGCATGGAGAGCTGCTTCAAACCAATCTCAGGACTGAAGACCACAACAACAACAACAACTTCATACTAACTTTTACTGTGTTTCGTAATATTGTATTTTGTATAAGCCGTATTATGGGCACACGACAATTCAGTTACCTGTGACTGTATTTCATGCACTGTATTTTACCGTATATTTTTGTACTTTTTACTATTGCATATAAACGGTAAATCTATTTTGAATGACAACTGATGTTGCAGAACATATTCGTTGTCCATTGTTAGCTTGACAATTTTGTCGATTTGAACAGTGTGCTGAAGATGGTACCAACGAGGCACGGAAACTGGTAACTAAATGACGTTATTAAATAAAATTAAGGCTGTTGGTATCTATTTTCTTCAAATCTTCATGCAGACGGAGTCCCGTTCTATTTACGCAGGATGGACTTAACGGAAAGCTGAAAGTATCTGCTCGGAACATCACCTGGGGCCCACAGCCAAACATGCTACAAACACCTGCCCTGTCCTTCTCTCCAGTTAGAACACGCAGCACCAGTTTGGCGAAATTCCACACATGCCAATACGTGGATACGGTGTTCAATGAGGCTGGACTAGTTGTGGGGAGGTGTCTAAGACTAATTCTTGTCACTAAAATTCATCAGATTGAGGGTATGGCGCCTCGTGACGTCAGGAAATCGGTGGCAAGACCCACCCTGTTTGGATATGAACCACAAAAACCTATGTTGAGGTCAAGGAGGAGCTTCATGCGCACATCAGCTATTCGATCAGTACCTTAATTCGCAAACGGAGCTATGGAGAAAGTCATTAACCGAAAGGGTTGGGGAGAACGTCAAAGATGAGACTACAATGAAATGAATACCCTTATCTGATACAGGCGTTGATATAAGTCAACGGAGGCAGTTGAAAATGTGTGCCCCAACCGGGATTCGAACCCAGGATCTCCTGCTTACATGGCAGACGCTCTATTAATCTGAGGCACCGTGGGCACAGAGGACTATGCGACTGAAGGGACTTATCTCTGGCACGCCTCCCGTGAAACCCACATTCGCAACTTATTGTCCCGCACTATATTCATAGTGCCCCTGCCCATCATACTCATTACTCGCGGTTTTACTGCCGATTCTCGTGAGAGTTCTGGCACTGTTTGTGCATCCGCACAGAAGAAGATGGTCAAATGGCCGGTGAGACTTATGAAGATGGTATCTTCATATATATAAAGATGAGACTGCTTCAGCCTTTCGTCTCCCGTATGTGTCATGGAAGGCATTAAACCGACTGTGTATAGGAATGTCACGATGCAAGGCGCCCTATTGTTGCTCCACAGAAGATCTATATGTAGCAATTGATAAGGCTACCTATGCAGCGGAATTTTTGTGCTTACCGCCCATGTAAGGGAAAATCAACCGTACCTGGTAGAATTTTGTTATTTTTATTATTCTGTATTGTCTAACTCCTGGACATGCATTATCCATACATATTATAAAAATGTGTGTGTGTGTGTGTGTGTGTCAGTGAGTGTGTGTGTGTGTGTGTGTGTGTGTGTGTGTGTGTGTTCCACATCTCGTCCTAAGTCACTGGACCGTTCTCAACCAAACATGGTGTATCTTTTACTGTTAGGCAACAATTGTTTTGGGAGTAAGAACCACCTATCTATTATAGTTCAGGAAATATCATGTCATAAACAGTGCGGTGCGTGAAAAGATACCGCATGATGGGTTACGTTTAAATTTATTACTTCTTTGCTACTAGCTCTGTCTGCAACATTTTTCTCTGACAGTATGCATATACACTATCTGATCAAAAGTATTCGGACACCTGGCTGAAAATGACCTAAAAGTTTGTGGCGCCCTGCATCGGTAATGCTGGAATTCATTATGGTGTTGGCCCACGCTTAGCCTTGATGAGAGCTTCCACTCACGCAGGCATACGTTCAGTCAGGTGCTGGAAGGTTTCTTGGGGAATGGCAGCCCATTCTTCACGGCTCGAATGTCTGTTGAGCACTATGGGACTTAACATCTGTGGTCATCAGTCCCCTAGAACTTAGAACTACTTAAACGTAACTAACCTAAAGACATCACACACATCCATGCCCGAGGCAGGATTCGAACCTGCGACCGGAGCGGTCACGCGGTTCCAGACTGAAGCGCCTAGACCGCACGGCCACACCGGCCGCATTCTTCACGGAGTGCTGCACTGAGGAGAGTTATCGATGTCGGTCAGTGAGGCCTGGCACCACGTCGCAATTCCAAAACATCCCAAAGGTGTTCTATAGGATTCAGGTCAGGAATGTTATTGTCGTGTCACCACTCCGCCACACGCCGTGCATTATGAACAGGTGCTCGATCGTGTTGAAAGGTGCAATCGCCATCCCCGAAACGCTCTTCAATAGTGGGAAGCAAGAAGGTGCTTAAAACATCAATTGAGGCCTGTGCCGTGATAGTTCCACGCAAAACAACAAGGGGTGCAAGCCCCTTCCATGAAAAACACGACCACAGCATAACACCACCGCTTCCGAATTTTACTGTTGACATTACAGACGCTGGCACGTGACCTTCGCCGAGCATTCGCCATACGCACACCATGCGGTCGGATCGCTACATTGTGTACCGTGATCAATCGTCCAATGTCTACGCTTCTTACGCCAAGCTAGGCGTCGTTTGGCATTTACCGGCATGATGTATGGCTTATGGGCAGCGGCTCGACCATGAAATCCAAGTTTTCTCACCTCCCGCCTAACTACCATCCTGACGCTGTTTGGAATTCCTGTGTGATGGTCTGAGTATATGTCTGCCTATTACACATTACGACCAACTGTCGGAAGTCTGTCAGCCAACACACGAGGTCGGCCTGTACACTTTTGTGCTGTGCGTGTTCCTTCACGTTTCCACTTCACTATCACATTGGAAACAGGGGACCTGAGGATGTTTAGGAGTGTGGAAATCTCGCGTACAGGCGTATGACCACGTTCGAAGTCCGTGAGTTCCACGGAGCGCCCCATTCTGCTCTATCACGGTGTCTAATGACTACTGAGGTCGCTGATATGGAGTACCTGGCAGTAGGTGGCAGCACAATGCACCTAATATGAAAAATGTATGTTTTTGGGGATGTCCGGATACTTTTGATCACGTAGTGTATGCCTCTAAAAGTACATAGTGAAATATACCATTCTACGGCGCATAGTTCAAGATATATGACATTATAAACACTAAGATTTCTGAAAAAGTGCTCCATCATGTATCAAATTTTTAAAACATTTATTCCTTATTTCTAAGACACTTCTACAGTCGAGTCAAATTAAGGAACTCCCTTACACCTGGCAGCACTTTTTACAGCTTTCAACTGCGAAGGACTAACAGCTGTAGGCCACAACTATAGCCGTCTATAGAACTATGAAGAGGCGTTGCCATAGAGACGTGTACAAAATCGCGTTGAACACATGCAAAGCAGCTGCACTTAGCGTACAGAAACTTTGCGGGATCATATTTCTTGATTTGGGTACTGTACTTATAAGTTTGCACATTTCTTTGTACGACTGTATCATAATTTCAAAGCTGGTTTCACTAATACATGAAAACGAAATTTTTTCCATGCATCACTACTAACACAGTTTATTTTTTGTTTTCGTTTCTAATAGAGAATCGGCAAAAGTGAATACCCGAGCGAAGCCTGGTTTGTCAACTAGTAATAACTGGTACGTGAACTATAGGCTGGTGGGCTGGACTGCTAGAGCAGCTGAAAACCACATCGTGTGCTACTCTGGGGAAGGAGGGAGGAGGGGGGGAGACCACCATAATTGCGTCATGCGAGAAGTGACGAATATACTGATGACAGGTGTCACCGTCGACTGTGGAGGCTAGTTACGGTGAACAGACGGGTCAAGTTATAGCAAATACTGGCTGAACAATAGCATCTCGACGAGCAACCTTATGATCCTCAACGTCCTCCTGTATTTGGGGTGCAAAAGTATCACACCATATACACTACTGGCCATTAAAATTGCTACACCACGAAGATGACGTGCTACAGACGCGAAGTTTAACCGACAGGAAGAAGATGCTGTGATGTGCCAATGATTAGCTTTTCAGAGCATTCACACATGTTTGGCGCCGGTGGCGACACCTACAACGTGCTGACATGAGGAAAGTTTCCAACCGATTTCTCATACACAAACAGCTGTTGACCGGCGTTGCCTGGTGAAGCGTTTTTGTGATGCCTCCAGTAAAGAGGAGAAATGCATAGCATCACGTTTCCGACTTTGATATAGGTCGGGTCGTAACCTATCGAGATTGCGGTTTATCGTATCGCGACATTGTTGCTCGCGTTGGTCGATATCCAATGACTGTTAGCAGAATATGGAATCGGTGGGTTCAGGAGGGTAATACGGAACGCCGTGCTGGAACCCAACGGCCTCGTATCACTAGCAGTAGAGATGACAGGCATCTTATACGCATGGCTGTAACGGATCGTCCAGCCACGTCTCGATCCCTGAGTCAACAGTTGGGGACGTTTGCAAGACAGCAACCATCTGCACGAACAGTTCGACGATGTTTGCAGCAGCATGAACTGTCAGCTCGGAGACCATGGCTGCGGTTACCCTTGACGCTGCATCACAGACAGGAGCGCCTGCGATGGTGTACTCAACGACGAACCTGGGTGCACGAATGGCAAAATGTCATTTTTTCGGATGAATCAGGTTCTGTTTACAGCATCATGATGGTCGCATCCGTGTTTGGTGACATCGCGGTGAACGCACATTGAAAGCGTGTATTCGTCATCGCCATACTGGCGTATCACCTGGCGTTATGGTATGGGGTGCCATTGGTTACACGTCTCGGTCACCTCTTGTTCGCGCTGACGGCACTTTAAACAGTGGACGTTCCATTTCAGATGTGTTACGACCCGTGGCTCTACCCTACATTCGATCCCTGCGAAACCCTACATTTCAGCAGGATAGTGCACGGCCGCATGTTGCAGGTCCTGTACGGACCTTTCTGGATACAGAAAATGTTCGACTGCTGCCCTAGTTAGCACATTCTCCAGATCTCTCACCAACTGAAAACGTCTGGTCAATGGAGGCCTACCAACTGGCTCGTCACAGTACGCCAGTCACTACTCTTGATGAACTGTGGTATCGTGTTGAAGCTGCATGGGCAGCTGTACCTGTACACACCATCCAAGCTCTGTTTGACTCAATGCCCAGGCGTATAAAGGCCGTTATTACGGCCAGAGGTGGTTGTTCTGGGTACTGATTTCTCAGGATCTATGCACCCAAATTGCGTAAAATGTAATCACATGTTAGTTCTAGTATAATATGAGGGCTATCCACAAAGTACGTTACGTTTTCGTTTGTGTCCGTTAGGAGCGGGGCTAGCGCGGCCATCTAGGTGTCATGGCATTCCGCCGCTCAGTCGGTATCCTGCCGTGCTAGTGAGAGGTTCGTGCTGTACTCCGTTGAGTTACTGTGACAGTTTGAATTGTCAGCGTTAATTGAAAATGCCGCAATGTGTGAAGTGCGTGCTGTAATAAGGTTTCTGACTGCAAAAAACTGTACACCGATAGAAATCTATCGGCAGCTTTGTGAAGTGTATGAGGACAACATAATCACTGAAGGTGGAGTGCGTCAATGGGTCATAAAATTTAAAAATGGCCGAACTAACGTTCACGACGAAGAGCGAAGTGGAAGACCCGGCATAGTGACTGCCGAACTTGTCGAAAAAAGTGATGCCGCGGTCCGTGAAAACCGTAATTTCACAATAACGGAACTCTCTATGAGTTTTCCACAAATTTCACGAAGTTTGTTGCACGAAATCATTACCGAAAAGCTTGGTTACCACAAGTTTTGTGCAACATGGATACCAAAAATCTTGACAGAGATTCACAAAAGTCAGCGAATGGCTGCAGCGTTATCGTTTTTGGACGCCTACGAGAAAAATGCATCGTTACTGGTGACGAAACATAGGATAAGCATATGAACTGCGAGACAAAATTGCAGTCAATGCGGTGGGGGCACACAAATTCCCCCCAAAACCCAAGAAATGCATGCAGACAATGACGGCAAGGAAGGTGATGGCGACTGTCTTTTGGGACAGAAAAGGTGTGATTTTTGTGGATTTCCCGGATAGAGGCACTACAATAAATTCTCAAAGGTATTGCCAAACTCTGCACAACCTCAGAAGAGCAATACAAAACAAGCGCAGGGGAAAGTTGGGCTCGAAGATCTTGCTGATTCACGACAACGCCCGAGCCCACACGGCAAATGCCACTCGTGAAGTTCTCGGATCTTAAGTGGGAGTTGTTTCCTCATCCGCCGTACAGTCCCGACCAGGCACCGAGCGACTTCCACTTATTCCCAGCAATGAAGAAGTGGTTGGCTATGCAGCGTTTTGATGACGATGCACAGCTTCGAGAAGTAACCACGTGGTTGAGGGCGCAGGTGGCCGAATTTTACGACGAATGAATATCCAAGCTCGTCCATCGCTACGATAAGTGTCTTAATTTAAATGGCAACTATGTAGAAAAGTAGTATTTAAGTGTGGCTTTCATCTGTATATAATAAAAAAAATTTCCAATACTTTATTTATTTTTAATTCCAAAACGTAATGTACTTTGTGGATAGCCCTCGTAAAATAAATGTATGTGATTTAATATAATCCATTATGGAGTCGAGGTAGCAGTTGTCGTTATACTGGTTATCACTGTTAGCATTCAACCGCGATTTTTTTACATATATTTTAACAACGCGTTTCAAGAGACAATGCTCCCATCATCAGGTTATAAAATCTATGTCATGAATTTAAACGGACTAAAAGACAAAATTCCATCACAAATAATTGGGAAGTCCATATAGTAAAACAGAATTAAAAGTATATTGGACTGTGCGTCCTCGTCTTACAATGAAGTTGTTGACACAAGTCGATGGCCGTCCCATAGCTACCAGATATGCTGTCGCACTGTGCCGGCTCGGGAGCTGTTGTGGACTGACGCGCCTAGGTGTTGTGGCGTGGTTACAGCCGTGTGCTTGACGGTAACGCTATGTTATTGGGCGCCTGATTTCCTTATTACATTGGTCTGCCATCGTTAGCCTCTCGCAACTCTGTCAGTGACATGATACAAGTTTAAAGTCGCATACCTACCCTAAAATAATTCTAAAAACCCGCTAAAAAATCTCATTTCTTTAAAATTATCTTGTGCATTTAGAATATTGCTTTTTTTTTTCATGGATAGCTCTCTCGAATTCCTCTAGTAAATCAAGTTTCCTCCCTTTCTTTTCTACATGCAATATTTCTACGTTGTCTTTTATGCTATTAAGGGGATGGCCTGTTTCATATACATGGTTCGCAACAGCTGATTTGTCATAATTTCCTAACCTGAACGCATCTTTATGTTCTTTATACCGGATCGCGAATGATCTTCCTGTCTGCCCTATATATTTTGCATCACAAATTCTGCACTGAATCTTATAAACTCCTGATCTTTCAAACTTATTTCTCTTCTCGCCAATATCGAGCTTAAGGCTATACCTCACTAGGTTATTAGTCTGAAAAGCTATTTTAACAACGTATGGCTTAAAAATATTTGCTATCTTTTGTGCGACTGTTCCGCAGTATGGCATCGTGATAAATTTTTACTTTCTCTCCATCAGATTTATTCTTTTTGCGCTTATTACTTTTCCGTAACAGTTTTTTTAACCATATCTATTCTGTAACCGTTGTTCATCGCTATTCTCTTAACGGTATTAATTTCAGTCTCCCTATCTTTTTCGCTCATAGGTATATTGATTGCCCTATGCACGAGACTACGGAAAGCAGCTTCTTTATAAGCCTGGGGATGGCATGAATCATTCGGGATCACGGCATCAGTCGTAGTTTGTTTTCTATAAACGGAGAACGCGTGTTTGTTGCCCTGTTTGTTGCCCTGTTCTGAAAAAGACTTACGTGCTCTAGTATAATATATTTGTCCAATGAATACCCGTTTATGATCTGCATTTCTTCTTGGTGTAGCAATTTTAATGGCCAGTAGTGTAAGTGTAACTTGTTACCACACGCCGCAGGGCAGAAACTTTAGGTTGGATTCATGAGAACCACTGTAGGGCGCTCAAAGCATGGGAATTCTACACGATTCACGTGGGTTAATGCCTCTAAGAGGTACAAATAAGTCGAAAGCCACACGAGGTTATGCGTGCCACTTGCCAACGGTACAGCATTTGGGCAGATATTTCAGATATGTAAGGGATGTTTACATGGTATGAAATGAGGGCGTCTGCCACCGCCTCTCACTAGCGAACCAACAAGAAACTTGAACTACAATGTAATCCCTTAGTTTAGCTATAGCAGCCTCACCTCGAGCTCCAAATTCAGCAAGACAATGCTTTGTGTCAGAAAGGCTTGAGGAACATTCCATGAGAGATCACGTGACCTAAGTCAGGCGAGGGCCGCGTCGCCACCTGCATAAAGTCAAAAGGGTACGTTCATTTTTGGAACACAACCTACGACCAGCTTAGAGACAGAAGTGATGACACTTTCTGCAGGACCTGACCATCATTCTGCAGGACAATGCTCAAGCACGTACAGTGCAAACTGTTACTGATATGTCTGACTGATGGTGCTGCTAAGTGCTATACCACCTGCTGCGCTCCTCTGACTTAAGCCCTCGTAAGTTCAACTAGATTTGTAAACCGAAGGAAACACATCACGGCATTCGACTCAGAAGTGCTACAAATTCGTTGGGTAATAGACCGCGCCGCTCGAACTCTCAACACAACTGGCACTGTTAAGAGTATCCTACGACTTCCATATCGCTGGCAACAGGTTATACACAATGCTGGTGACTACTTTGAAGGTCAGTAAAACTTTGAAACACGTATCTATTTTGTACGAGCTGTAAATAAATAGTTGCCACTATTAAAGTTCCAACCGTCGTATATTCTTCTACTTGTACTTCATTTTGTCAGTGTCTCACGACTAAAGATCTAGTGATGTCACATACTTTTTTCGTGATATTATAGAAGTAGTAACATTCTAAATCCATCTCGGCGAGTTTATGCTGAAGAGTGACTTTTTTGAGGTACTGTGGACAGTGCCGAAAGCATAGCAGCTGCCGTTCCTACCCTAAGGGTCATTTCTCTGGGTGTGGAATTTTAAGAGAGGAAGAATGAGGAAAGGTCGGAAGGGAAAGGGATGTTGTAGCAGGTGAGGGAAGATGAAGGCGTTTAGAAGAAGTAGAAGTATAAAGAGGGTAAGGATTGGAGACTACTAATATGGGAAAATATGAAAGAAAATCATGAGGGGATTCGGACTTGACAAGTCCATAAGACCTACCTTTCCGTGGTACGGAAACGCTAGTGTCTTGTTTTCGAGTGCTTGAAGGACGAACTCCCTTTATGTCAACAGCCAACGCAACTAACGTGTAAGAAGTTTGTTTCGTGACTGTTGTTTAGTGCGTTACAGCTTTGGTTCCATCGTCAATGAAACAAGCGGAGAATAATTCGCGTAGCTGTTGTAGTCAATGAGGTTTCGAACGTGTGTTTCGAAATGTGTTGCACAAAGCAAAATTATTAAAGTACGAACTTTTTACTTCATTGCAATGCAATGTTTATCTCAATAAACAAATAACCATGCTCAACAAGAAGAAGATTACAAAATTTCTAAATAGGGGTAGGTGAAGGGGAGAGAGGGGATGGGACCAAAGCCGAAATGTGCCCTGGGCTCCAGTTACGTCACCAAACTGTGGACTACAAATCATGAACATTGATTTAATACATGGATTAAAGAGCATAATGAATA
The DNA here is from genome assembly GCF_023864275.1 of Schistocerca cancellata. Taxonomy (NCBI): domain Eukaryota; kingdom Metazoa; phylum Arthropoda; class Insecta; order Orthoptera; family Acrididae; genus Schistocerca; species Schistocerca cancellata. The sequence continues at coordinate 54,317,308 of NC_064627.1, forward strand.
GACAAGCCACATTATCAGTGAAATTGAGATAACAGAAGTATTTGAACTACTCAGAGTTATTTAAGCAGCCCTTTTTTTTATTCCAATGAAACTTAGTTTCCTTGTATATCATTCATTGAAATAAATTAATAATAACTGATAGTTCTATGGATATTCTGTATGTAACCTGCACCACGAAAATTTACGTAACTGGGAACTTGCGGGCACTATTGTTCCAGCTAATACTGAATATCATTCCCAAAATATCTGCCGCTAAAAACAGTAGACATTGTAACAAAGAAGTTCGAACAAGAAACACGCTGTGCTCCCGATGAAACAACAATCTGAATAGAGTTTGCCTCCCAGATTTTTGGTAGTAAGACTGAAGCACTACTATGCGTTTGTATTCAAAGACAACAAGTGTTAATCGTTGTAAACAAATATTATGGGAGGAAGTGTTAAGGTCAGAGTGGGTTAATCATCAGCTTTGTGTGTAGAAGATAAGAGAGCACTGATAGTGCGAATCATTGGGGAAAATGGGGGAGAAAGTTAGGAACTCAGTCCTTTGTTCAAAATATTTTTTTTCACTCTTAAATCATTTCCTTACGTTATCTCCATTACGCAATGTTTCACGGGAAGCTGAGCACGCGATTACTTGACGTATACGTCCTGTGCTGCCGCATTTTTGGCTTCTTTATGAGTTTCGTGACGTCTCGGGGGTTTCCCGATGCTCCAGAAGCACGCAGGCAGATCCCCCTAGTGGCACTAGCAGAAATTAATGCGCGGCGGCGTGCGCAGCATCGTTAGCGGGACTCACCCCAGCCGCTACCCTCCTTTTTCCGCTCGGTGAAGCGGGGGTTATTGACACCGTAAAATATTCCGCTCTCATAGAGGGGCTAACAAGAGTGAGATCAAAGACTGCACGCCAGCCTAACGACACAACGTCCCATCCCAACGGCATCATTTGATCCAAATCAGACAGCTGTCTGAGCGAGGATCTGTATGAAAGATACCATATCCTCATAATCTGATAGTTTTGGTCACGTAAGCAGTCTCTTCCGTTCGTCCAGAGTAAGCCCTACTGGTGAACGTGCATGCCCGAGTTCTTGTTTACTTCTGCGCTAGAGTGCGATGTATTCAGCACAATTAGTTTTTCTCATAATTAGTTTATTAAGGCGGACCTTTAGTATGACGCTATTCAGCTGACGTTTCCGCGGAGACAGGTGAACGCCATAACTTCACACGAAGAGACCTCTGGCGCCATCACCCCGTGCCCACTCACGTTACCGTGAACGAACATGGACTATGAATGGGGTCACCGACCGCATAAGCAGAATTTTAAAGAAAAATGGTATTCAGACATCTTTCTTTAGTCAAAACAAAATAAAAGCCTTTTTTTAGACGGTAAACGGATGCACCTGATTACCTCCACAATGCAGGCAAAGTGTATATAGGCGAAACGGGAAGAACTATTAAAGAACGCGTTAAGGAACACGAACGGCACGTGCGACTAAAACGAAGTGCAAAATCGGCAGTAGCGCAACATCACGAGAACTGTGGCTCTGACATCGATTTTAATAACACACGTGCCGGCCAGAGTGGCCGAGCGGTTCTAGGCGCTACAGTGTGGAACCGCGCGACCGCTACGGTCGCAAGTTCGAATCCTGCCTTGGGCACGGATGTGTGTGGTGTCCTTAGATTAGGCAGGTTTAAGTAGTTCTAAGTTCTATGGGACTGATGACCTCAGCAGTTAAGTCCCATAGTGCTCAGAGCCATTTGAACATTTGAACCAATAACACACGTATACTGGCTAAAGAAACAAACATTTATAGAAGAAAGGTTGGAGAAGCGGTTGAAATTTCTAAGAATGCATCTAATTTCAATAGAGAGGACGGCTATAGGCTTCCGGCATCGTGGCTCCCCGCCATCAAGGAAGTAAATACGCGGCCGCGGTGTGTGAGCGGCATAAACAACGCGCTGCATGTCACCTCGGCGGACAATAACATAATGGGTAAACGTTCCCCCTCTTTTGCTCTGTCCGTTTCGAATCTAGCCACTGATGACGACCAACCAATAGCGGTAGCACGCATTTCAACCAATAACCCTTCTCCAGCATAAGTGTGGAATAGTGCCTTTCTAGCCAATGACGATGGACCGCCAGTGGTATCCACAGGAGATAAGCTACCAGCGCTTCTTCTACATCAGAGCAGGATTATTAGCCTATGACTATGGCCCACCAGTGGTAGCCATATGAATTTTAACCAATACTATCACTTCTCCAGCACGAACGCCAGAAAACTCCCCCTTTATAAGTGTAAGCGACACTCGTCTCTGACAGTGTTCCAGCAGTAGCGGATACCAAAAGATCCTGAGGAAGAGCCCAACAGACTGGTCGAAACGTCCAACATTTTACAAGAAACATGACGCGGCCTAATAACCCAGAAGATTTTAACTTCAGCGACAACGGCCACGAAAGCATGCAGACTTACACAATGAAAAGTGTTCCTGAATAGTTCGCCATACACCCCGCACGGGCATTCTGGAAACTCACCGATCGAAGTGGCGCAGTGGTTATCACACTGGACTTATAATTCATGAGGACAACAGTTCAGATCTGAGTCTGGCCATTCGTATTTACATTTTTCGTGATTTTCCTCGCCGGCCGGGTTGGCCGAGCGATTCTAGGCGCTACAGTCTGGAACCACGCGACCACTACGGTCGCAGGTTCGAATCCTGCCTCGGGCATAAATGTGTGTGATGTCCTTAGGTTAGTTAGGTTCAAGTAGTTCTAAGTTCTAGGGGACTGATGACCTCAGAAGTTAAGTGCCATAGTGCTCAAAGCCATTTGATTTTCCTCAATCATTAAAGGCAAAGGCCTGAATGGTCCCTTTGAAAAGGCACTTCTGATTTCATTCTTCGTTCTTCCTTGTGATCCGTCTCTAATGATCTAGATGTCGACTCGACGTTAACGCCAATCTTCCTTTTCTTACAGATCGCGTATACAGATTGAAGCCTCTTATTTCATAGGCTTTTCTTGCATCCGTTCAGTTTAGAAGATACCATCCTGTCACCGTGATAACCTCCGCCACATGGCATGATACGGATGTGGATGGAGATAGATTAGAGATTAATTAGATTCGGTTTTTGTTCCATAGACTCAAAAGATGAGATGATTCTCGTGGGTGTGGAACATGGCAGAAAGAATAACATAAGAAACATAAAGCACTTGAATATAAAACTTACTACTCTGATCATTTGTCAGGATATTGTCGAACTACGTGAATACAATACAGTGTACCTGAATACCTAATGTTTACAGAATTAATACTCTGTCAGAATGGAACATTGTTATGCACTATTAATAAATTTATCGTACATAAAATACCTAATCTTGACTGTTGTGATAAAGTGCTGTCAAAACTGAAATCTAACAGACATTTTAACTTAAGCTGGCCTCACAGTCTCTGTTAAGATATTCAGTTGCCTATCAAAAACTCTTTCAAACTTCGTTTAAACCGTGGTTTATCTGAAACCAAGTTTTTAATAGTTGCTGGAATTTATTGAAAATGTATGTTCCGGAATATTTGGCCCCCTTTTGGACCAAGGCAAGTGATTTTAGGTCTTTATGTAGAATGTTCTTATTCCTAGTATTGATACTGTGTATTGAGCTATAGGTTGAAAATAGAGATATATTACTTGCAACAAATTTCAATAAAGAATAAATATACTGAGAAGCAGTGATTAAAATAAAAAGTTTCTTGAACAGGTTTCTACATAATGTACTTGAATTTACACCACAAATCATTATTATTACGCGCTTTTGCTCGGTTTGATGAGTTACCCCAGAATATGATCCCATATAACATAATAGAATGAAAATAAGCATGTCTTTTTTTATATATTTATGTCACCTAGATCTGACATCATTCTCACTACAAATACAGACTCGTTAAGGCGCTCAAGCAACTCTGTGATACGACCTTCCTAACTGAATTTATTATTGAGTTGTAATCGAAGAAATTTTACACTGTCAGCCTCTTCGACCTGCATGTCTTCACATGTTATACACATGCTGGAAGGAAATCTCTTACAGGTTCTGAACTACATGTTTAATGACAGTGAATTAGTTTTTAAACCATTATCCACGTCAGTGAAAATTTGATTAGCAGCTGTTTCTAAATCTGTATTTGACTTGCTACTTATTGCGATGTTTGTATCATCTGCTAAGGGAACAAATTTAGCATCTGGCAATGTAACAGACGAGAGGTCATTAACGTAGACAAGAAAAAGCAATGGACCCAAGATGGAACCTTGAGGAACACCACATGTAATTAATTCCCAATCGGATGAGCACTCCACAGCTCGGACCGTTCTGGTTTTCCAAGCCTTGGTACCGCTACTTCTCGTTATAAAAGCTCCACACTTGGCATTGAGTGGCATTACAGTTCTCCTCTCAAGGAAAAATTGACAGTACCAGTAATCGAACACTGGTCTGCGTCAAGGCAGTCAGATGTACTGCTCAAACGGCCGCTGGTGTGAAGCGCTTTAGATGTCACGTGATTTAGCATTCGTGTTCTGTATTATGATCCTTCCTGCCGGTTCTTTAAAGCAATCTCCAAAATAGTTTGTACACTCGTATGCATAAATTTTATTTTGCTACAGAAACCATCGCCAGGAAAAACTTTCTAAAACACATGGTTTCCTATACTTCGATCTTTTTGTAGAAAGTGAATGGGGTGAATGGAAGATCAAAGTGAGGTGCTCGGTTTCAAAACGGTGTAAGACTGGAATGCAGCCCTTCCTCCCAACTAATCACTGTGTAAATCGTGTAAATCGATAAAAGCAATGACGGAAAAATATCCGGAATTATAAATGATAATTAATTGAAACCCTCAGCTGCCGACAGGTGTTGTTGACATACCTCGATGGAGACAGCTGAAAATGTGTGCCCTGACCGGGATTCGAAACCGGGATCTCCTGCTTACATGGAAGACACTGTAGCCATCTTTTTTTTTTAATTAATCTAATTTAGTTCGTTTTTGTTCGTTGTATCTGCTCGGGGCGGACGTCGCAAGACACCCGTTTCAGTTCGTCGTTGATCCATTAACTCAGTTTTTTTATTACAGAGGGCAGCTAACACTTTGACCGAACACGCTGAGTTACCGTGCCAGCATCCATCTGAGAGCCACCGAGGACACAGATGAATACCTCGAATGCAGGGACCTATCCCGTGCATGCTTCCCGTGAGACCCACATTCCCAACTGTCCACGATCCACATACGTAATGTACCTAATCGATATATTGCCCATCCAGTCATTACTCGCACCAACTAAGGTGACGATTCCCGTAAGAGTTCGGGCAACCTGTGCGCATTCGCACAGACGAAGGTCAGTGGCGGGGTAGCCTTTAACTATATATGAAGATAGTAACTGTTCTCGAAATGACAGATACCATTGCTGACCGTGCAGCTTCTCTACAATAAATAATAATTAATAATCACACTATTATGACACTGATTAACTGAACCAAAAACTGTAACCAGAACCTAAATGGCAATTCAAAACATGGCTACAAGAAGAAATTGTTGAGATTAGGAAATTATTATTAACATATTCAAATACCTTTTGTCCCTTGTTCGACACAGACGTCCTGAGGGAACGTCTGGTCGCTTACCTGTCTTCAGAACAACTGAACCTTTAACCGTAACGCGGAGCTCTTTCCTAACCGCCCGAGGTGGTGGGGGAGGCACATGACCAACCTCTGCTAGGAAAACGTTTTCTTTACTCGTCTTTGTCCAAGACCTCCCGTTCCTGCTCTCTGCTTTCCACCGACACCGTTTAGGTTGGTAGTAGAAGATTAAGAAACCCACCACTTCTCTGGTTCGTCTGCTACTGCATTGAAATCATTCACACTCGACCACAAACTTTCAGGAAGGGTGAAAAAATGGAAATCAGGACACAGGACGTGCAGATAAGAATGAAAAAAATGTGTAGACCCATATTGCTTCTACAGGCATGCGGTTGTTGGGGCTGAGATTAATTAGTGGCATCACTAATTTTTTTAATCATGTGACGACACCTATGGTGATGTTACAGTGGCATTTTGAAATTTGTTACTTCTATTTCCATACAACACGTCTCTGACTTTATGATTGTCAGAAATGCACCGGATACGACAACAGCCGTGCCGAAATGGAAACACTAGTTCCCGTCTGATCACCGAAGTTAAGCCCCATCAGGGGTGGCCAATAGTTGGATAGGTGATCGTCTGGGAACGCCACATGTTGTTCACAGTCTCGCTCTGCCTTTACGGTAGCGGGGCGGTGTTTGCGCCAATGTCATAGGTTAAATTCCAAAACTCACTGCAGTGTCCCTTGAAATGAGAGCGTACGACACTGTTGATGGCAGTTCGTCCGTCGGATGGGGGCGCTACCTTCGGCTGGTACCGGGTTTCACCCTCATCTTGTCGACACTCAACTTCGTCACACTATGCGTATCATACAGGGTGTTTCAAACATGACCGGTATATTTGAAACGGCAATAAAAACTAAACGAGCAGCGATAGAAATACACCGTTTGTTGCAATATGCTTCGGACAACAGTACATTTTCAGGCAGACAAACTTTCGAAATAACAGTAGTTACAACTTTCAACAACAGATGGCGCTGCGGTCTGGGAAACTCTATAGTACGATATTTTCCACATATCCACCATGCGTAGCAATAATATGGCGTACTCTCTGAATGAAATTACTCGAAACCTTTGACAACGTGTCTGGCGGAATGGCTTCACATGCAGATGGGATGTACTGCTCCAGCTGTTCAATTGTTTCTGGATTCTGGCGGTACACCTGGTCTTTCAAGTGTCCCCACAGAAATAACTCACAGGGGTTCATGTCTGGCGAATAGGGAGGCCAATCCACGCCGCCTCCTGTATGTTTCGGATAGCCGAAAGCAATCACACGATCATCGAAATATTCATTCAGGAAATTAAAGACGTCGGCCGTGCGATGTGGCCGGGCACCATCTTGCATAAACCACGAGGTGTTCGCAGTGTCGTCTATGGCAGTTTGTACCACCACAAATTCACGAAGAATGTCCAGATAGCGTGATGCAGTAATCGTTACGGATCTGAAAAATGGGCCAATGATTCCTTTGGAAGAAATGGCGGCCCAGACCAGTACCTTTTGAGGATGCAGGGACGATGGGACTGCAACATGGGGCTTTTAGGTTCCCCATATGCGCCAGTTCTGTTTATTGACGAAGCTGTCCAGGTAAAAATAAGCTTCGTCAAGGAAACCAAACGCTGCCCACATGCATATCGCCGTCATCAATCCTGAGCACTATATCGTCAGTGAATGTCTCTCGTGCAGCAATGGTAGCGCCGCTGAAGGGTTGCCGCGTTTGAATTTTGTATGGATAGAGGTGTAAACTCTGGCGCACGAGACGATACGTGGACATTGGCGTCATTTGGACCGCAGCTGCAACACGGCAAACGGAAACCCGAGGCCACTGTCGGATCACCTGCTGCACTAGCTGCGCGTTGCCCTCTGTGGTTGCCGTATGCGGTCGCCCTGCCTTTCCAGCATGTTCATCCGTCACATTCCCAGTCTGTTGAAATTTTTCAAACAGATCCTTTATTGTATCGCTTTTCGGTCCTTTGGTTACATTAAACCTCCGTTGAAAACTTCGTCTTGTTGCAACAACACTGTGTTCTAAGCGGTGGAATTCCAACACCAGAAAAATCCTCTGTTCTAAGGAATAAACCATGTTGTCTACAGCACACTTGCACGTTGTGAGCAGCACACGCTAACAGCAGAAAGACGACGTACAGAATGGCGCACCCACAGACTGCATTGTCTTCTATATCTTCCACATCACTTGCAGCGCCATCTGTTGTTGAAAATTGTAACTACTGTAATTTAAAGTTTGTCCGCCTGAAAATGTACTGTTGTCCCAAGAATATTGCAACAAACGGTGTATTTGTATCGCTGCTCGTTTAGTTTTTATTGCCGTTTCAAATATACCGGTCATTTTTGAAACACCCTGTACAAATGACTGAAGCGATTTCACAGCTCTACAATAACTTTATTATTTGAGATATTTTCAAAATGCTTTGCACACACATACAAAAACTCAAAAAGTTTTTTTAAGCATTCACAAACGTTCGATATGTACCCCTTTAGTGATTCGGCAGACATCAAGCCGATAATCAAGTTCCTCCCACACTCGGCGCAGCATGTCCCCATCAATGAGTTCGAAACCATCGTTGATGCGAGCTCGCAGTTCTGGCACGTTTCTTGGTAGAGGAAGTTTAAACACTGAATCTTTCACATAACCCCACAGAAAGGAATCGCATGGGGTTAAGTCGGGAGAGCGTGGAGGCCATGACATGAATGGCTGATCATGATCTCCACCACGACCGATCCATCGGTTTTCCAATCTCCTGTTTAAGAAATGCCGAACATCATGATGGAAGTGCGGTGGAGCACCATCCTGTTGAAAGATGAAGTCGGCGCTGTCGGTCTCCAGTTGTGGCATGAGCATGTCCAGATACACGTGTCCTGTAACGTTTTTTTCGCAGAAGAAAAAGGGGCCGTAAACTTTAAACCGTGATATTGCACAAAACACGTTAACTTTTGGTGAATTGTGAATTTGCTGCACGAATGCGTGAGGATTCTCTACCGCACAGATTCGCACATTGTGTCTGTTCACTTCACCATTAAGAAAAAATGTTGCTTCATCACTGAAAACAAGTTTCGCACTGAATGCATCCTCTTCCATGAGCTGTTGCAACCGCGCCGAAAATTCAAAGCGTTTGACTTTGTCATCGGGTGTCAGGGCTTGTAGCAATTGTAAACGGTAAGGCTTCTGCTTTAGCCTTTTCCATAAGATTTTCCAAACCGTCGGCTGTGGTACGTTTAGCTCCCTGCTTGCTTTATTCGTCGACTTCCGCGGGCTACGCGTGAAATTTGCCCGCACGCGTTCAACCGTTTCTTCGCTCACTGCAGGCCGACCCGTTGATTTCCCCTTACAGAGGCATTCAGAAGCTTTAAACTGCGCATACCATCGCCGAATGGAGTTAGCAGTTGGTGGATCTTTGTTGAACTTCATCCTGAAGTGTCGTTGCACTGTTATGACTCACTGGTGTGAGTGCATTTCAAGCACGACAGACACTTTCTCGGCTCCTGTCGCCATTTTGTCTCACTGCGCTCTCGAGCGCTCTGGCGGCAGAAACCTGAAGTGCGGCTTCAGCCGAACAAAACTTTATGAGTTTTTCTACGTATCTGTAGTGTGTCGTGACCATATTTCAATGAATGGAGCTACAGTGAATTTATGAAATCGCTTCAATCATTTGTAATAGCCCTGTACGTCTCTATCTCTTTCTTTCCCTCCCTCCCTTCCTCCATCCGTCCCTCTCTCTCTCTATGTGTGTGTGTGTGTGTGTATGTGTGTGTGGTATGCGTGCGCGCGCGCGCGTGTGTGTGTGTGTTGTGTGTGTGTCTGTGTGTCCAAGGGAGCAAGAGACAGCCAAACGAAAACGAGACGGATGAAAACAAAGTAAGGTACTTATTGTGATACTTTCTGGCACATTAAAACTGTGTGCCAGACTGAGGCTCGGCGCCTTTCCTTTTCGTGGACAAGCCATACGAACACCTCATCTCCTACCTTCCAGATTTCACAGAAACCCTCCTGCAGAACTAAAAGAAAGAATATTATGGAGACATAGCTTTGTTGTGTACGACTTCGTACACCATGTGAAGGAGAGGTTGGCTACAGAGCAGTGCGGCAGGAGCAGGAATGGATCAGCGAACAAGTTAACATAATAAACAGAAGATTTACCTAACATGTATTTCTTTGGGCGTACAAATGGTCATTACAAATAATGCAGTAAGAAATAAAGTCTGGCAATCTTAATTTCAACAAGGAGGCTCTCTGAACTAAAGTACGAATAACAGTGCTGGAGCTGTGACTAGGCAGCATCTACATGGCATCACATAAAGAAGAGGCTCCAGGTGCGAGTGGCAGTGGGAGTGCTCCCGGCCACCCTGCACCACGGCACTCGTGGTACAGAGTCACATGAGGCGTGGCCCAGCTGGCGTGCACCATTGGGTCTGCCGGATCCCACACGACCACTATCGGCGTCTGAGAGAAACTGGTTCAAATGGGTCTGAGCACTGTGGGACTTAACACCTGTCATAAGTCCCCTAGAACTTAGAACTACTTCAACCTAACTAACCTAGGGACATCACACACATCCATGCCCGAGGCAGGATTCGAACCTGCGACCGCAGCGGTCGCGCGGTTCCAGACTGTAGCGCCTAGAACCGCTCGGCCACTCTGCCGGCCGGCGATTAAAGTTCCAACACTCTTATTTATAGTAGTGTCTTTTATTCATACACATAACGGTGTACAATTTCTTGTGGAACTGACTGTATGAAACTGTAGACTTGCAACCCTGGACAACAAACGACGACAAGATTAATATATCCAAGGGAGTTCTTAAATTTGCGAAACTACGTTATTAGTGGGAGCTCAAATTAATGGGATTTACATTAAACTGTAGGTGGCTCAATCTGCCCTGTCACAAAACTAGAATCATGTTACAGTCGTTTTAGGAGCATAATGGTTAACTGAGCCGGCCGGTGAGGCCGTGCGGTTCTAGGCGGTTCAGTCTGGAACCGCATGACCGCTACGGTCTGAGGTTCGAATCCTGCCTCGGGCATGGATGTGTGTGATGTCCTTAGGTTAGTTAGGTTTAAGTAGTTCTAAGTTCTAGGGGACTGACGACCACAGATGTTAAGTCCCATTGTGCTCATAGCCATTTGAACCACTTGGTGAACTCACGTTGATATCTTGGCCACGAAATTCATTTGATGTGAACGTGATGGGACGTATCGAGCTCCAGCTCAGTGCCCACAAAACACCGGCACGTAATTTACTGGAATTACCTACTGTGAATACCTACTGACACCTGTCTCGCAGATGATGACTGGGTGTTGTGTGCTGTCCTTAGGTTAGTTAGGTTTAAGGGGCTCCGGAACGCCCTATACTTGCAATGTTAAAATAACGCTTATAAATTACATCTTTCCTCACAAAGTATTTGAGGTAGGAAGTTGAACTTTTTACAGATTATTTATTGGAATATGGGCTACAACTTAACACAGGGATTTTACAAAATTTTAGTTCAGTTATTAAAGATGATTTTTTTCAATTGTAATGAAAATTCACAACATGTTTTTGCAAGGAAAAAGGCTGTGTTAATTTATGCAGAAGGTACTGTGTAACATTTACTGAAAGTTTGAAACAAATATGTTTGGAAGATCCTTAGAAAACATGTAATTAGTATGAGAAAATAAAAGTTTTGGGAATCGAGCGACAAAGATTGGATTAACTTTTTAGTGCATTCCAGGTCCATAGGATGGATTATCTTCATCCTCTGCAAACTCCTCCACCAGCTTCCTCTTGTTCCTCCTCCTGTTTACTCTTGCTTGTATTTCTAGACTCTTTACAGCCCTGTCTGCAGCCCGAAGGCGTTCCTTGTCTAAAGCAAGCATCGCTCGTACCATATTAGAATGTTATTATTTACAGTAATAACACATACCTTTGGCTTTCCAACATTTCTCCTTTTCTTAAAAGCCTTCAGAGGATTTCTAATAACTTTACTTTTACTCATTATTATACTTCAACAAAACAGAGACTCAAGAAACAGAATTAATTACGAATATTTTCGAGATAACGACAGTGTAAATAAACATGAAACAATCGACAACCACACCAGCGATATATATTGAACCATCACAGGTTAGCCACAACACATACTTTATCTCACATCACTAATATGTACCTGATGAACACGGACGTTAATAATAACACCATTTGACAGCAGTTGCGGTTTAACAGCGCCACAGTGGGTCACGCCCATGTAGAACACATTTCAAAAAAAATTTAAAAATAGTTGTAGTCTTCGGAATTGAATAAATTATATATCTATTAAAAGGTAATAGTCTGCAGATTCAGAAAACGCAAAAAAGTAAAAATTGAACTTTTCATGATTTTGAGCCTTTCCGGAGCCCCTTTTAGTTCTGAGTTCTAGGGGACTGATGACCATAGATGTTAAGTCCCATAGTGCTCAGAGCCATTTGAACCATTTTTTGAACCTGTCTCGCAGAATCGCCGCTGTACTGTGCGTAGAGGTGAACCAACACGCTATTAAGCAGGTGGTCGTAATTTTTGGCGCGTCAGTGTATGCTGTATTTTCTATACAGTTGGTGACAGTTTCAGTTTAAAGTGACTACCTATGAAGGGTTTAATTGGCATAAACGTGCTGTTAAGCAGTTGCTAGTTATGTATGTTCCTGTTTCGCCTCTTTTGCTGTGCAAGCATTCAGATACATCTTAGACTACTGGTACAATTTTCTTGTTGTGCTTGGTCACTGTCAACTATCTAGTATACCGGGTTGGCTCTGTTGCCAACCCACAACAAAATGTGTCAAACCAGAAGAATCCTCCACATTCATTGAAGCAGTATGTTTTTTATGTGGATTATTTCATTTATTCTAACGTAACAGTTGTTTTATTAACAACAGAAGTGTGCTAGATTCACATTTGTTTATTTAAATCGAACTGTTGATTTGAAGAATATTGTGTTTAGAAGCGTTGGAAACGTCAGAAAACAAGCTTTTATTTCAAATATACGTCTAGTTTGTAACATTTTTAGTATTAAAATTACGGTCCATTTCGTGCATTTATGACACTGTAAGGAATTGGTGCTTTTGAGGGTGGTGGTACGTAAAATCCTCATTGGCGGGAGCTGTAGGTCACTGGAGAATGCTGCAAAAAAAAAAAAAAAAAAAGGGGGGGGGGGAGCAGTTGCGCTCACGGGCACAAGGGAGAACCGAGAAGAGGACTTTTGTATGGGCCGTCAGAGGAGACGGTAGCAGCGTTTTATTTTGATGACGTGCTATAGAAGGACACAGGACTTGGTGATTTACACATGTGATAGGAGATTTTTGTAAGACTTCTGGGGCGTCGCAGATTCCGTATTACTTTCAGCAAAGTGCAGCTACAAGTGGGACTTGTAACTTTAGAATTGGCAATGAACAAGTAAATTATTGAGGCTGCCACTCATGCTATATTTTATACAGTATCAACTGCTGTCCAGTATTTATTATTCTATAACCTGGTGTAAGTATATTTTGTAGGACCACCTTTTCTGAGTAATATTGACTTATTTGTGAATAAATTATCAGAATTTTGTAACTTTAACTCCTGATACCACCTACATTATTTGCAAATATTTCCCAGTTTTATCATCACATCGTAAGTGTATTTTATTGTTACAGATTAATTCGCATAGCTTTCCTGACCGTGAGATCACAATTTACTACAGATTATGTAGCTATCTTAGCTAATGGACGCAAATCAGACATGTACGGTGTGTCCCTACAACGTCAGCAAGCCACAGTTTCAATTAGAGTCCAATACCGATTCTTATTGCTAACTCACACTAAACAGAGTGTGTAGGGAAAGTGAGAAACCCAGTAAGCCACAGTCTGTGAAAGGCTGTATCATAGTACAGTTTAAAAAATAGCGACATTATTTTACATAATGATCGAAATTCAAGACGTCAGAAGAAAACTGAGTAAACATCTTGCCAGAATAATCAGTGCGGACTACCTTTACTACACCAGAAATTATGATACAGTACGTTGAAGACGTTTGGCAACTGTAGGCAGAGCTGGCACCCGAAACAGGCAAGGGCATAACACTTAAAGCGCAGACGAAGAAGAGGTACTGCAGTTTCACTGTGTAGTTGGCAGCTTTCGTCCTTTACATTTTGTTAATGACAACAAAAATCTATTTCGTGTCGCTGACGGCCTTGGAAGCGGCTGCATGTGGCGCGGAATGGCTTAGGTCGGCGCCAGATATTCAGCCGTTGACGGCGCCAGTAACGCGGTCACTGCCCCTTTTGTCCCCGTTATGCATATCGGCCAGCGCCGGCCGGCCACAGCCATTACCATAACGCACCGTGGGCCATTCCCGCAACTGCCCGCAGCGCCGTGCAGTGGCCAACTGCGAAACAAAACAACAGAATCTGCCCGCATACAGCTTTGATTCTAACGGAGGACACTCACAACGTGAGACTTGTGCAGTGACGTGTTCACTGATCCGCACCATTACGTTCTGTACGACATCGACTGCATAAGCGGTTCGGAGCCGTTTGGAAAAACACACAGGCATGTGAAACACAGCTGACAAAATACGAGGGCAGTTCAATAAGTAATGCAACACATTTTTTTTCTGAAATAGGGGTTGTTTTATTCAGCATTGAAATACACCAGGTTATTCCCCAATCTTTTAGCTACACATCACTATTTTTCAACGTAATCTCCATTCAATGCTACGGCCTTACGCCACCTTGAAATGAGGGCCTGTATGCCTGCACGGTACCATTCCACTGGTCGATGTCGGAGCCAACGTCGTACTGCATCAATAACTTCTTCATCATCCGCGTAGTGCCTCCCACGGATTGCGTCCTTCATTGGGCCAAACATATGGAAATCCGACGGTGCGAGATAGGGGCTGTAGGGTGCATGAGGAAGAACAGTCCACTGAAGTTTTGTGAGCTCCTCTCGGGTGCGAAGACTTGTGTGAGGTCTTGCGTTGTCATGAAGAAGGACAAGTTCGTTCAGATTTTTGTGCCTACGAACACGCTGAAGTCGTTTCTTCAATTTCTGAAGAGTAGCACAATACACTTCAGAGTTGATCGTTTGACCATGGGGAAGGACATCGAACAGAATAACCCCTTCAGCGTCCCAGAAGACTGTAACCGTGACTTTACCGGCTGAGGGTATGGCTTTAAACTTTTTCTTGGTAGGGGAGTGGGTGTGGCGCCACTCCATTGATTGCCGTTTTGTTTCAGGTTCGAAGTGATGAACCCATGTTTCATCGCCTGTAACAATCTTTGACAAGAAATTGTCACCCTCAGCCACATGACGAGCAAGCAATTCCGCACAGATGGTTCTCCTTTGCTCTTTATGGTGTTCGGTTAGACAACGAGGGACCCAGCGGGAACAAACCTTTGAATATCCCAACTGGTGAACAATTGTGACAGCACTACCAACAGAGATGTCAAGTTGAGCACTGAGTTATTTGATGGTGATCCGTCGATCATCTCGAACGAGTGTGTTCGCACGCTCCGCCATTGCAGGAGTCACAGCTGTGCACGGCCGGCCCGCACGCGGGAGATCAGACAGTCTTGCTTGACCTTGTGGCGATTATGACACACGCTTTGCCCAACGACTCACCGTGCTTCTGTTCACTGCCAGATCACCGTAGACATTCTGCAAGCGCCTATGAATATCTGAGATGCCCTGGTTTTCCGCCAAAAGAAACTCGATCACTGACCGTTGTTTGCAACGCACATCCGTTACAGACGCCATTTTAACAGCTCCGTACAGCGCTGCCACCTGTCGGAAGTCAATGAAACTATACGAGACGAAGCGGGAATGTTTGAAAATATTCCACAAGAAATTTCCGGTTTTTTCAACCAAAATTGGCCGGGAAAAAAAATGTGTTGCATTACTTATTGAACTGCCCTCGCATATATATATATATATATATATATATATATATATATATATATATATATATATATATATATATATATATATATTTTGTGGGAGATGGATCAGGTAGTGGGCTGGCGGAGGCATGGTGGGCAGGGGTCGCCACCCAAGGCCTGGCCACGATGTCTCCTTCCTCCCATCCTGGGGATGTGATGTGGTACAAAGGATGCAGTTGGTGTATTATTGTGATTTATTTTATTTTATTTATTCATTTATTTATTTTTGTTTTAAATTCTTTTATTTTTATTTTTATTTTTTATTTTTTTAACAGTAAGTAACTGAAAACTAGTAAGTGCACTCGTTGCGTCGAGTTTGGGACGCACATAACTAAAACCATGCAATAGTTGTAGAAAAAGGCACAAAGAAAGAGAGCAAGGTGCGGGGCGAAGGAAACCATGAAACAAAAACTGAAGGGTGGAATCCATACCACCATTAACCAGTGCTACATCTTGCACCGGATGGGAAACAAAAACTGCGAAGACCTTTTCGCACCACGGACAAAAAGAGGAAATGGGGCAAATACTGCTACAGAGTGTGAGGGTTCACAACGAACCTCTCCATCTGCTGTATCATCCAGGTATGACTTCTCGTAATGATGAAAGTAGATCCCACGTCGTACCGTGTAGTGTCCTATCATCGTCTTGTAATTTTAGCTTCTGGTACCCGTGATGTTCCAGCTACGTGGAGGGTCGTGGAACGCACTCCACAAAACATTGGAAAAATATTGGCGATACTTTGGGTTACGGAGGATCTTGCAATGTCGTTCCTGCAAATAGTTCCAAAAGTCTAAAGTGTCCTTAGTGCCGTCTTGAAACAAATAATGCACTGCATGTCCACGAAGCCACGTCATTGCATTAGTTTTAGTGCGTGGGTAATACGTCTCATCCGGGAATAAGATAGTGTTGGGGTCGATATGATTCGGCGTTACCCGAAGGAAGTATGCTGACATTTGCCTCACTAAGTGCCACACTGCCGCAGACTCGCCACAGCTAAGACGGTGTTCATCGTTGTCTTGAACGCCACAGCTCGTGCACGTGGGTGAGTCTACTATGTGGATCGCATGTAGCCTTGGTCTGGTCACCTGCTTACCGTTGACAGTGATATACCACATCGCCGTGACGTCAGTGTTCAGTGTTACGTGGTGAATTGTCCTCCACACTACTCGCCAGTTGACGTTCGGGTGCTTCCCCTCCACGACGTTATCTGGTCGTTCACGTTGCAGGACCAGATAAACCGTCTTGGCCGTCGCCAGTTGAGTCGTTGGTAAGGCAAGTCGAACGTAACTTAGTTCGAGGTAAAAGACACCGATGTAGAAGAGCGAGGAGGGGACGTGGTGTATCGGCACAGGTGGCAACAGGGAGGGCGGTGCTAGTTCTTCTATTAACAAACTCGTCAGACTGTCCGGACGGCGGTGCCATAGTTTGACTAATGTGCTCACAAATAGGGCGACCGCTCTGTCATGAACGTGATAAAGGCCAAGCCCTCCCCGATCCGGGGGAAGGGTGAGAGTCTCATATTTGGTCTTGAAAAGCATTCCTGAACTCACGAAGGACCCAAAAGCCGCAAGTATACGGCGAGCTAACATCACCGGTATAGGTAATATCTGGGCGATGTGCGGAATGCGTGACGCTAAATGTGTGTTAACATACTAGGTCCTTTGGACGATGTCCAGGGCTCGTAGGCGGTTGTTGGCAATTCCAGTCCGAACATTTCGTAAAAGCCGTTGAAAGTTGTGAGCAGCGGTCCGTCGTATATCGTTTGTAAAATCAATGCCGAGACATTTCAAACTATCTCTGAGCTGTAAGGGGGTGACATTGTTCCTGTGTTCCAGCGGCGAGAGAGCGTGAGGCATAAATCCGATCGATACGACTGGAAGAGTGACTCGTGAAGTGCGTGAATCCCGGTCGGTGGCCGTGAAGATGTTCCCAAGTGTCCACCATCTGCAGGTCTCGAATTAACGTCTCGAGTTCCGGGCACGGATTAAGTCGTGGGAGTTGGTCTCGGGGCGCCAGTACGCAATTGTAGTCACATCCAAACACCAGATGGTCGTGGCGGCCTTTGAAGAGCGGGGCGACGTCTTCCGCAAAGAATCGTGAACGTTCGCGACGTTTGTCCGTCCCGGAAGGTGCGTAGATATTGATAAGGCGGACACCCAGTACTGTGAGTGCCATTCCTCTTGCCCCAGGCAGAAACAGGATATCGTCCGCCACTATCCCTTCCCGAAGAAGTACAGCGACACCGCTGCCTGTTGGGGAAGCTGGAGAGACGCAAGCATCGTAACCGTACATGCCTGGGAAGTCGTCGACGTACACTTCCTGGAGAAGGGCTATATCGATGGAAGCAGAGTTCAACATATCCTGAAGCAAGGATAACTTAGCGCGCGTCCGTATAGTGTTGATGTTAATGGTAGCAATGCGATAAGTTTGAGGTCTATCCATAGCATCCGTGTTGGCCATCAATACCCTTGTAAGGCTGTCTCGTCACTGTAACTGACGGCGGGAAAGGATCAACACTGGTGAGGTAAATTTCCCCCCGTGTCGTCCGACACGATGGGCAAGGAGTTTTCCTCACATTCGTCCGCCCAGTCGCCATGAAATACAATCGGCTGTTGGTGGCTGTTAGTGGCTGCTGCGGCACTCGGCGCTGACTCCATCGGCTCTGCTGGTTGGGAATCGGCAGCGGCTGTCTGCTTGTGAACCTGCTGTTCTGTGGGGTCGGAGGGGCTGAAGCCGTCACCACCGCGATCTGTTGAGTTTGATGTTACAGCGGCCTCTGTACCGCCGGTACCGCCGTCGGAATTTCCACAGTCCATGTCAGACGATCGCTGCTAACAATCGTCCGATGGAGCACGCCGCCGTCTCTTGTGTTTTCGCGGGGAACGCTGTTTACGGACGTGTGTTTCAGTATCTGAATGTGGGTGGATTTCTTCAGCTGCTCCGGTGTCTGGAAGAAAAGCCGCTGTCGGCACAACCCGTGGGTCAATGTCCATCCTGGCATCCACGCCTTCTTGCAAGGTCGGTCGGTGATTATCTTCAGGTGGGGGCGCCGTTGTAGAGGTCGGATCCTGTACTGCAGAAGCCATCATGGTCTCGCTAACGGGGGCGGCTATCGGACTAATGTGGTCAGCATCGGAAAGGGTTGCTGCCCGTGTAACTTCGGCGTATTTGAGAGGAAGGGTCGTCACCGTAGAAGGAGTTATAGATTCACCTGTCGGGATTTGAGTAAGCCGTCGTCGGAGACAATCCGACCGGACGTGCCCTTCTTGGCCACAACCAGAGCAAGTGCGTGGCTGACCGTCATACATAATGATCGCCCTACATCCGCCGATGACAAGATATGACGGAACATGTTTGGTCAGTTCAATTTTAATCTGTCGTACCCCATTAAGAACGGGGTACGTTGTAAAGGTGGTCCATTTTTCGGCCATATGGCTGATCTCTCTGCCGTAGGGCTGGAAAGCCGCGGTGACTACGTCCGGTGGTACCTCGAAAGGGAGTTCGAAGACGCGTATCGTACGGAGGCCAAGCCCCTCGTGATCGATAGAGACCGCCCCAATACGGCCATCAGAATGTTTGAATTTAAGATCGTTGGCAGGTGCGCGCACGATTCTGTTGCACACCTCGTCACTTACTAGCTTGACGTAGACAACACTGCTCGTGATAGAGAGATGGATACCAGTTATGTCTCGCGGTTCGATGTTAACGTCGTCACGTAGAAAACGTTCCACTTCAAAAGCTCGCGGTCGTGCATGATCGGGTTGAAAACTGATCTTGATGGTGGATTGTCTGTATGAATGTGCCATGTTGCGTCGGTAGTGATGGACTCTAAACTAGCGACAACGCAGTAGTAAACAACTACGGGCACTCGCGACCGCGCGGACGGGACGTAAACAAGACGTCCTCGCCGCAGCGCTGCGGAAAGCAGACTGTCCTAGGAGCTAGCGAATAGGCGCGGTGTATTCCACTTACTTAGTGACACAGTAAGTGCTATGGCAGATAAACCACAACATAAGAGGCGACAGTAGCTGTATTTCCCATGTGGAACGACTTTCGTGGACTCAAAAAGATTAACTGATATCCTTATATCACGTCTTAAGCGAAAATCACTCAGTATTAGATTGAAATGACACGATAATATCTAGTGAACTTAGCAGGATAGTTCTGTGCCATCAAGGAAGTAACTCGTCGGTCACAGAGTTGCCAAACAAATTCTGCGCTGTTGCCAAGTTTCAGTTATACCGCCAGGAAGAATACCAGCTGATGTGTTTTGTGAGTGACCTCGGAAGTGACTATAGCGTCGTTTCAAAGTTGCGGGTGGCACGATCCTCATTATATGTCAGTGAGTCTTGATCGCATTTCTGTAACAAGGGTTAGGGGCTAGAGTGCAATTACTTGTAATACATCGATGCACTGAATGTAAACTAAATGTCATAAATTAATAACTGCGGCAATTATTTGTGTTTTACTGACTTAATCGGACCGACACCTTCAAAGCGTATTCATCAGACACGATTCACAGTTTTGGAGCTTCTTCAGTGGTTGAGTTGGCAATGTATATTTGCTGTACAATATTGTTATTGAGATCACAGTCATTGGCACATCCACCAGAAGACAGGCATGGTCTGGCTTATTGTTGTCAGCTTTCCTGACGGATATTCTGCCTTTGCTCGAAACGTGAAGACTGAATTCGAACATTCCATATGGCGAAAATTAGATGTTTCTATTCTTCCAGCTCTAACATTCCAATAACAGTTACAATAAGCGGCAGAAGAGCGCCTGTGAATCAACAGTTAATAATGCAATCATAATTAGTGGAATCTGACAAATTCCATCTGTCATCTGATAATTGTGAAAAACTACTTTTTTCATCTTCACAGCACCACAGTATGAACTCAAGGGTTTCATAGGATAGCTGTACGTAATTTCGTTGTGATCGTTTTCTATGACAGTACGGGAGGAGCAAGACCATCTGACTTGAAACATACTTTTCCAGTGGGATTTGAATCTTTGGCTACAGTTGCAGTAGCACGTCCAGTGATGTATCAAGAATGTGAGCAATCACTCATTGCTGTAGTACAGGCTAGGGTAGAAAGAAGCAGGTTTCTGACGAAGTAAACGATGAGAGACATTGTCGCTGTCAATTATTAAACAGGAATTGTTCAGAAAATTACAAGAACATCTAGTGAAATGAGTAGGTTGATGCAGTTCCAGTCGGCCATATCACTAAGTTGCCAAACATTTTCCGAATAGCACTTAAGATAAAAATATGTGTGTGTGAGTTCTTTCGGACATTTTCGAAAGAACAGACACCACACGTATATCCATATACAGGGGGTTACATGGCATTTTTTCTGCAATTTGTCTATACCGCCACCTCCTACAATATTTACTATTCCTCCTCAAACATCCTGTATAAGTATTTCGGTCTCGACGGGTCATCGAAAGTTTTCAGTGCCAAACGCAAGATATCTTCCGAACCCTAGCGGGAATACAGTGCGGCCGCGAGCGAGTGGATTACTGGCCGCGGGGGGAGGGGAGGGAGTCGTACCACGCATGTGGTAAGCGGCAAAGACGGGAATTCGCGTCTGACGAGGAGCGTGTGTAGACAGGTGCTGCAGAGAGGTTGGCTGCTGTGTCCCGACAGTGTCCACCGCCGGAGGTTCGAGTCCTCCCTCCGGCATGGGTGTGTGTGCTGTCCGTAGCGGAAGTTAGTTTAAGTTAGATTAAGTAGTGTGTAAGCTTAGGGAACGATGATCTAAGCAGCTTGGTCCGATACGTTCTTACAACGAAATAAAAAATTTTAATCCAAAATACTGCATATCGGTTCTTACAATAGTGCAATACGTGCGCACTGGTTAGCTGTGTTAGCTCGGATTGTGCTTAAGAGGGAATCCCAAGCGCATGGCCACGAACAATTGGGAGCGGAAGCTTAAAAAGTCATCGGAACCTTGTTGAAGGACCATGACATGCGATCGTTAGACCGACTGCAGAAAGTTCAGTTCATAAACACATGCATACTTAGCAAAATATATCATATCGCTGCAGTCTTACCGATACTGCATGTCACTGCACATAAATTATTAGCTGTAGCCTCTTGGTATGAGTGGAAACAAAATGTCTTCAAAGTATCCTTCCACGCGGCGACTTTGCAGAGGCAAAACGGAGGACTTGGAATTAAAGACGTGCTTTTAAACTAATACATGCCACCAATACAGGTATCACGAAACTTCTGTTCCTCTCGTCAGATCCTGGGGATAGGAACGCTCCTGTTAATGTAGCATGCCAGCCTACATTACGTCCGAAAGTACTATGGCGATTGGAGCTGTATAAGACGTCCACCAACACAAACCAACAGTAGAACCGTCTATGATTATATTACCAGACATCGTCTTCACAAACCAATTCCGGTAAAATAACCTTCAAAAAAACTGGAGGAACGTCTGGAAAAATACCAACAATAAAATTCTACCAACTAGAGTCAGTGCCGTATGGTGCGACGTTGTAAACGAAACCATACCCTCAGCGGAACGATTAAGGAAAATCAAATTGAGACCATCTCCATACTATGACAATTGTCGGCTTGTGGAAACTGTAGTGTACATCTTCTTATGTGAAAATAGAATCGGCCGGCCTGTGTGGCCGTGCGGTTCTAAGCGCTTCAGTTTGAAACCGCGTGGCCGCTACGGTCGCAGGTTCGAATCCAGCCTCGGGCATGGATGTGTGTGATGTCCTTAGGTTGGTTAGGTTTAAGTAGTTCTAAGTTCTAGGGGACTGATGACCTCAGAAGTTAAGTCCTATAGCGCTCAGAGCCACTTGAACCATTTTTGAAGTATACAAGTATTTACGAACAGTAGAAGCAGGATTGCAGCGAACTGATCCCTTAACCAAGTGCAACATAGACTACCTGTGTAATGAGTCATTCCAGCTGCATATCTGAGGGTAATATTTGTGAAGCAAATTAATTGCAGAATTAATGTAATACCTGCACGATGATCTCTGTAGTCATACTGTATCATTAGCAGCTCGCGAATGGAGTACTATGTTCGTTAAATCGGATTACTCAAGCTGAGGCCAAATAAAGAGAAGCGACGACGCCACAGCACTATCTTTACTTAAGTAGGTAGTCAGCGCTAAATTATGTGGGCCACCATTAACGTTACTGTAAGCAGTTTGACAGCATAACACCACCACAACCACTGACAACCTGAACCATATCATCACGCAGTTGTAACTCGCAGTGATTACAAGTTGCTGATGTTTGTCAAGAATAGCGAAAAGCAACCCTGGAGTTCCATTTGCATTACGCCTAGGACGGAGAGAATCCTAAATAACAGTAATAGGTCACCCAGCGAAGAGAAGAGTCTACGTATTGTCTCTTGCAGTTTGATATTAATGCAGTTCCCGATAGTTTCACACTAACGGGTTCTTTTGGTTATCGGAATACTCATATAAAAGTGTAATTGCTAGAACGCTCAACTACCTTAATTAACACCTCATTCTGGATTGAATACGACTCGGAAAGCGACGTTAATTTGACGTTTCCATCCACCTCCTGACGTCTTACTGAATGAAGTCTGAAGTGCACGCCCACGTCTCGTGGTCGTGCGGTAGCGTTCTCGCTTCACACGCCCGGGTTCCCGGGTTCGATTCCCGGCGGGGTCAGGGATTTCCTCTGCCTCGTGATGGCTCGGTGTTGTGTGCTGTCCTTAGGTTAGTTAGGTTTAAGTATGTCTAAGTTCTAGGGGACTGATGACCATAGATGTTAAGTCCCATAGTGCTCAGAGCCATTTGAACCATTTTGAAGTGCACGCACAGTTGTGTTAAATAAGAATCTCCTAGCGGGAGTAATGCATGAAAGGAGAGAGACTGTTGGACAAAAGAATGGACAGCTCTCTGCTTTTTGTGTTTCCGATAGCGCCTACGATAAGAATCTGGTGTCATATTATGCTTCACAACCTTAAACTGTTTATTTTTTTTTTACTTCATAATAAAACAAAAGTTAACATATGAGAAGAGGAAATGACTGATATGCTTCGCAGAAACTTTAGTTTTTCGTGGTTATTTTCTAACTTCATACGAAAACAAGGGCGTAAATATGAGAAGAGGAAATGAAATATACGCTTCCAAGACATAATATTTCCTTGTGTGCTACTACTGCATACATGAAAGCCCTGCAGTTAATTTTTGTATGTTGGATAAATTTTGGTATCACCTCACATTCCTTTGTGACAAGGTTCCTATTTTCGTGGGATTCAAATAGAGTGGACATTTCATCACTGGTTAATATTCTGATTACAAATGACATGATAACCGTTGCAATTGCTCCATGGCACCTGTGAGTAGAGTCTCACGTTGGTTACTATAAGAACACGCAGGCAGTGATATCCGCTCACTGCAGCCAGAGCTAAGGTGATTTCTTTCTGTTTATGGCGAAGCGTCTGCTGCAGTGTCCACGCTCAGCCAACATAAACAACTCGCGGCGGCATTGGGCACTGCCAATCGCTGCACTTGTCGCGAGCCTCGACAACAAGAGCGCACTGCCTCTGCTAACGATACTATGGAATTAATACATCTTACTTAACGTAATATGCAGGTCGTGGGTAGGGTAAAAATTCAGTTTGTCACTTCCCATCGCATTAAAATACTTTACAGTCATATTTAATGCAATATTTATTGTTGGTTGTCTCTCTAACGTTAATAGTATTGATTCAGATTGTGCGTGAACACGAAAACACACACACACACGCACACACACACACACACACACACACACACACACACACACAGTCATTGATTCCAGTGAGGGTGACAATTAGTGTGTGTTGAACTACACATGCACTAGTCAATTCCTCAGTTGGCGTCGAGTGGATGAGATTTTTCAATTACCTTGCATTGCAAGAATTGTAAGGAGGAGACTGAAAGTAAATGGACTTGTATCTAAAGAACTGCGACAAAGCAAAGCTTGACCGACTATCAGATAATTGTCCACATGGGTTTTGTGGACGAGTATACTTCTACAAACCAACCCACCCACGATCATTACGTAAGATTCCTCGAAGGTGTAGGGGCATTGATTTCATTAAGTCGTCGACAGTGTAACGTGATGGTTTACTTCCCAACATACGTTTTCTATATTCGTCCAAAGGTCGCTTGCATTTGTGCGTCCACGTGGCAATGACCTTGTTACCTCTGCCCACATATTATCTTTCTGATTGATGTTCGGTGATCGTGGAACAAATAGCAGCAGCTTTATCCTCTCTTGGCCCTGAAACCAATCTCGCACTGCTCTGCTATGGTGAATGGGGCTCTGCTCCTGTAAATAAACTGTTATCTCGTTCGTTCATATATTTATATTTAAATAACGTATTTGTAATAAGCACAGTGTGTTATTATTTTCCACAGTGTTTACGAATTCAGGCGCTGTCATAAATAAGTGATCTAGATTCAACCGTCCGATTAACAACGTGGTTTACCCAGTCTATCAAATGATGAGAGTTTCATTCGGATATCCACATTAAGCCTGATTGGCTGAATCCGATTAGAACGATCTGGTACCGAAATGAAACTACAGAAATCGGATAATTTGAACGTCTATATTGCAACAATGCTGTGCACATAAATTCCTATGATGGAGTAACAGGTAGCAACTGTCTAAGAAAAAGTGAGAAATATGTCTACTAGCAGCAATGTAACGTAATTATAACCCCAATTTATGTGATGAAATACTGAATCGAACAATGCACATCTATTTCAGTGGTGGGAAGATGCACCATATCGGATTTGCTGATGACATAATGACGATAATAATAATAATAATAATCCCGTGTGGCCGATAGGGGAAACCGTCCCCCATATTGGTGGTACCGAGGAAATCAAATACTTGGGGTGAACCAAATACTAACACAATCCTGAACGGCTAATCAATCCGTTGTCCCCAAAATCCAGGCACGTCATAGTGAAAATCACCGCTACTCTGGTCACCGTCTGTTAGCTCAATGAGCTCGGCTGAAAATATTTGCTTCCAACGGATTCAACACCCTCTGGTCCTGTCCGGTCCTGGAATCACCCAAGCCAAACCAACGAAACACAGTCAAACATGAACTGTGCAAGCAAAGTCAGTTTAACCCCAGGTGGTACACAACCCGGCTGTCGACAGGCGGCAGTTGTATATTCGGATTCTGGGGAGTCCAAGTTATCACGGCAGAGAATATCGAAGATCTCTGGTATATTTCCCTACAAGCAGAAAACATGCATTAGAAAACTAAACATCGATACATTGATCCAAGCACGAAAACTAAATAATCTCACAAAAGAAATCGACCAACAAAAAATTCCCATCCTTGCTCTTCAAGAACCATGACTAACTGACAGTGAAACCTTGCATTACGGAAACCATTGCATCTTCAAGAGCAAAATACAACAAAAGGTAGCGAAGGGCGTACCAATCTTCGGCATTGTTTTTCTCGAACACAGATCTATCATCAACTCTGTCAAAGAAATCACACCCATCAAAAATCGACTTATGACTATGCTCATTCAGAGCCCCAGTAAAAAATATACACTCATCAATGCACATGCCCCCACCAACATCGAAAATAAGAAAAACACCGAAAATGTCGAAAAATTCTGGAACACACTCGAAAATACTATGAGCAAAATTCACCAAGATGACGTGAAAATAGTAATGGGAGACTTCAACACTATATTTGGGACAGAAAAAACCTGTAGAAAAATCATTGGTGAAAATTCAACATACCGAAACGCTTAGACCAACGGCGCACGTCTGACTGACATTTGCCAACAATTCAACGACAAAAGGATGTCTTCCCACTATAGGAAAAAAATCAGTTCCCAGGTAACATGCTTGCCTACCAGGTGCAAGCTGCTTTGGTTCGCCATTCGAGACTCGCTGAAAGCCAGATTTTTAATTCTTTTGTAGCTGAGCTACAAGCAGGCAGATACAAACTCAATAAGGGAATCGTGAGATAACGAATGCCACATTTTCATAATACTTGCGAATGATACAGGAAATGAAGAAAGTACAGATCTTTTCGATGTCAAAAGTCGGTAATATCCTACTAATTCGTGTTAAAATAGGCTCAATCGTCTTACAGACACTTAATGCTTTATAAAGATAGACTGCCGTCGTGATGTTTCTGTAGTAAGCTGAATTTAATTTGTATTAGTACAGTGAATATTTTAATTGCATTTTCCATTAGTTTACTAATCGGAACAGTAATCATCGAAGAGAAATTAATCAGCAGCAGAATTTTCTTTCACGATATCTAAAACAAATTGACAATGCTAAAGTTGGTTACAAATTCTACATCCGTAGAAACCTACTTGTTGTAACGATGACTTAGAACCGGAGTAGTTGTAAGAGTATTTTCGTTTAGAAATGAATTGCCTTGACGGTTGATCGATCAAAGGCAAACGTAAAATTTTACGAGCGTATGACGAGAGCGACAAGTGCTTGAGAGAGGACTTCACTATCAATACAAGGGCCTGAGAGACGACTTTCCTATCAATATCCTGGATAGTTTTGTTTCTCAAATCAACAGAGTGAATTATCATGCAGCTACTTTCTTACACTGGGACCGAAAGGTGTCTCAGTTGTTAGCACGAAATTCCAGCTGTGTTGCACACACCCCTTGGGGCAGATTTCGTAGCCCAAAACACACTTTTGGAGCTATCAAATGTAAAATATTATGTTCGCACTACTCTTTGCTCGAGTTTACGTCTTTTGGTGCAGCTCAGCCTTTCATTTCTTCTTAGGAAGTTAGCGATAAAGGCATCATAACACGTCACCAATAACAGTACTGCATAGGAATGCTCAATGAGCGACCTGATGACGTTCAATAATAGTTGTTTCGAGTTAGAGCATGCAGTACTCCTTCACCAGACTTCTGAACTTTGCCTGTTGAATGCAAATGTCGTATGATGGTAAAATGGTAATCTGTCACATATATCAGTAGTCGAGACTTCCTTAATGTTCATGCCAGAACGATCTTTGTTGAAACAAGAATATCTTTTTCTGGCGAAATTTTCCCAAAGGCACTCGCTCCACACACAGTTCAAATCTTTCTAGCTGCCTCTTCTACATTCACACCTCTTTTATACCAAAAGTAAACGTTGTGTTGCGGATATTACACCTTTTTCCACTTGCGACTCAATTTTACAATGCTTAACTGTAGTTCATGATTTTCAAGTATGCAAAATCCAATGCTTAACTGCAAGATGATAACTAGAACTTCAAATTCGAAAATGGCATTGATACATACACTGACAGCGTGGCGCCGCGTTCACATGGGCGGCGCCGGATTTCAGTCGGCGGGCGACGTCTGGCCGGTGGCCGGTAGCCGCTGCAGCGCGTGGAAACGCCCGAGTGTAAGCTGTTATGATCGCGACGCAGCCACGAGCTGTCCTGCGGAATTGTTTCTGGAAGCACTTGTTGTTGGTTGTGTGTAGAATGTTAAGCGAATTATGTTAGATGTTCTATCAGACTCATAACTTTAGACAGAAATGTGGTAAAAAAAAACACAGTTGGACGCGAACATGCGACCATAAGTTTAGAATGCACGCCTATTACTAGAAAACCACGGGCTCACTCCAACCAAATTATCTCGGAAGTACACGACACTTCCTCCTAACACTTCCGCATCTTACAGTGTTGCCAGATTGTGCAGATGGCCGGACTTGGAGTTGTCAGGGGCGGTCAGTTTTATTGGCCACCTTAAGTGAACGACTCGGACTTAGTCTCTGTGGCGGCCGGCCGGCGGTCAGTTTTTATGTCTATGACTGTACCTGCGTTAACCCTCCGTTTGTCGCTGATCGCTCGCTTCTTGCTAGTGGAAGTTCCCGCCGCCAGTGTCAGCCCCAAACCTTCTCCCTCCACAACAACACTTAAATCTAACTTTGAAATATTTTCACGAGCCTGCGATTTACGCAGCATAGGCATTAAGTTATAAGTCCTAATAAATCTCACTTAAGCAGCCTTGATGTAAATTTCTCGTCATTTGTAAATGATGCCATGACTCATTTCCGTAGAATAGTGTAGACATGGCCATTAGACAGTTCTTAATTAGTACTCCACATATATTTCAAAACTTTGCGAGCCTGTTGTCGACATGGTCGCTACGCTAGCATGTGATACCACATCACAGTAAATTACAGTGGCCGACCTGTTCTACTACTGCATTGTTCATCACTATTTCTGTTCTTATGGTGTCTCGTCCTATAAATGTCATTGTTTTGTATTAAAAAGTGCAGGCGAAATGTCACATCCTTGTCTGACTCTCCTACCCCTTTGCTAGTAACGAAATACTGTCACTGTTGTGTCTTTGTGTTCCTGCAGGCTTCTTAAGTTGTTTGTTAAATGGAGTGGGTATGATCCCTCATTTATTACGCCCCACGATACTTTTTGTTACCTTTATAAAAGGCTTTCTCCAGATTAACAAATGCTGAGTGCGTCTGTCGATAGCCGGCCGGAGTGACCGAGCTGTTCTAGGCGCTACAGTCTGGAACCGCGCGACCGCAGGTTCGAATCCTGCCTCGGGCATGGATGTGTCTGATGTCCTTAGGTTATTTAGGTTTAAGTAGTTCTGAGTTCTATGGGACTGATGACCTCAGATGTTAAGTCCCATAGTGCTCAGAGCCATTTGAACCTTTTTATTAAATGTTGCGTGCTTTCCATTTACCTGTTTCATTTCAAATACTGCGTCTCCAGTCGGCCTTCCTCTCCCGAAACGCATTGCTTCTTCACAGAATGAACAATCTGATATTACTTTTAATGTTCTCTTTAGGAGACTTTCCTAAGTCTTGCATGCTGCATCCAATAAGCAAATCCCTCTATAATCAATTAATTTGAGTGCCATGATGTTTCACCTGGAAAGGACAAACGCATCTCTAATGAAATAGACGGGACGTTAAACCATAATCTTCCTTCCTTTACAATAGCACACACCAGGAAACGGTTAAGTAATTTAATGTTCAGAGGAAAATAAGAACATCATTCCTTGAGAAGCGTTCACACTTAAAGAGAACATTTTGAAGAACAACGATTTCTGCTTTTTCAGCTCTTTTTGTTTCAGTCATCATGATAGCAGTTTCGACGTCATGGCCGTTTTCAGGTAGACTATTTCGTCCCTCCGTATAACTGCAAAAAATATTTAAAATTCAAACATCAGAATGCCACAAAATTATCGAAACATTCTCACAAATCTCACTATGGCACTGGCATCTCTCACCATGGCACTGCTGTGTACTCATTCATATTGAAAGAGCAACAGACAAGTTGTACATGGGCAGAGCGTAGTGCTGAGTACACGTTCTTATGGTAACATTGACACCAGATGTACAGGCTTTGAAACGTTCATGGGGATCAGAGGTCTCATTTTTTTTTTTCATGTGCCTAGGTCCGAAACCGTCCGCTAAAAACTTGTCTTTCAAGGCTAATTGGAAAATATTTAACATAAACTTATAATTTGTATTAACTACCGCTCTACTTAATAAGAAAGAAGGCAGACACAACCCACGGAATTGTAGATCTTTCATACTCTGCGTAATTTACAAGATAATCACTAAAATCATTACCAACCCTATAGGAAAAGAAACTCATATTGTCAAACAAAGAGACGAGCTGGTTTCATAAGCGCACACGTCTCGATAGGTCGCTTTCACGTTGTAAGCAAAACTACAGAATGCAATAATGAGTTTGAATTTCTGGCTCTCCTGGCATCACATATTTTGGAAAGCTTTTCAACCAGTTTCAATGGACGCTATGATAACAGCCCTGGAGAAACAAGGCACCAATGTAACCTGTGTTAGTCAGATGAAGAATATACACTGATACTCAGAAACATTATGATCATCCGCTTAGTAGTGAGTTGTTCCACTTCTGCAACCCAATAAAACTGCGATTCTGCGTGGTGTTGATTCGACAGCTCCTCGACAGATATGCCGTCAAATGACTTCGCTCAGGTCACAAAATCCCGCAAATTACGCCCCGGTGTTTAGAGTGCGCCAATCTGGCATCCCCATAGCGTCCCAGATCTGTTTCCTTGGGTTCAGATGCGGCAAAATTGGTAGGCACGTGTATTCACGATCAAGCTTCTGAAAACATTTTATAACGTTTCTGATGTTACTGAGCTGAAAGATGCAGCCCATCTTCAGTAATGTTCACGTAAGTCACAGATATCGTGATGACCTCGATTACTAACACAGGTCCTATGGAAGCCCAGGTGAATGTCCCCATAGCTCAACTTTGCCACCATCGGCCTATGTCCACGGCGCGGTGCATGCTTCGATCAGTCGTTTGCCTCGATCACGGCGTATCTAGACACGACCATGCTCTGCGGTGTAACAAGGGACGTCACACATTTGGCCAGGAGACACGTTTCCATTGATCCACGGCCCAGACTTTATGATCCCGTGTACACCGCATCCGTAATTGGTGACATCGTTGGATCAACGTCGGAACAGGCATATGTCGTCTGCTGAGCAACTTCTTGACCAGCAATCTACATCTACATCTACATTTATACTCCGCAAGCCACCCAACGGTGTGTGGCGGAGGGCACTTTACGTGCCACTGTCATTACCTCTCTTTCCTGTTCCAGTCGCGTATGGTTCGCGGGAAGAACGACTGTCTGAAAGCCTCCGTGCGCGCTCTAATCTCTCTAATTTTACATTCGTGATCTCCTCGGGAGGTATAAGTAGGGGGGAGCAATATATTCGATACCTCATCCAGAAACGCACCCTCTCGAAACCTGACGAGCAAGCTACACAGCGATGCAGAGCGCCTCTCTTGCAGAGTCTGCCACTTGAGTTTGTTAAAAATCTCCGTAACGCTATCACGGTTACCAAATAACCCTGTGACGAAACGCGCCGCTCTTCTTTGGATCTTCTCTAACTCCTCCGTCAACCCGATCTGGTACGGATCCCACACTGATGAGCAATACTGAAGTATAGGTCGAACGAGTGTTTTGTAAGCCACCTCCTTTGTTGATGGACTACATTTTCTAAGGACTCTCCCAATGAATCTCAACCTGGTACCTGCCTTACCAACAATTAATTTTATATGATCATTCCACTTCAAATCGTTCCGCACGCATACTCCCAGATATTTTACAGAAGTAACTGCTACCAGTGTTTGTTCCGCTATCATATAATCATACAATAAAGGATCCTTCTTTCTATGTATTCGCAATACATTACATTTGTCTATGTTAAGGATCAGTTGCCACTCCCTGCACCAAGTGTCTATCCGCTACAGATCTTCCTGCATTTCGCTACAATTTTCTAATGCTGCAACTTCTCTGTATACTACAGCATCATCGGCGAAAAGCCGCATGGAACTTCCGACACTATCTACTAGGTCATTTATATATATTGTGAAAAGCAATGGTCCCATAACACTCCCCTGTGGCACGCCAGAGGTTACTTTAACATCTGTAGACGTCTCTCCATTGATAACAACATGCTGTGTTCTGTTTGCTAAAAACTCTTCAATCCAGCCACACGGCTGGTCTGATATTCCGTAGGCTCTTATTTTGTTTATCAGGCGACAGTGCGGAACTGTATCGAACGCCTTCCGGAAGTCAAGAAAAATAGCATCTACCTGGGAGCCTGAATCTAATATTTTCTGGGTCTCATGAACAAATAAAGCGAGTTGGATCTCACACGATCTCTGTTTCCGGAATCCATGTTGATTCCTACATAGTAGATTCTGGGTTTCCAAAAACGACATGATACTCGAGCAAAAAACATGTTCTAAAATTCTACAACAGATCGACGTCAGAGATATAGGTCTATAGTTCTGCGCATCTTCTCGACGACCCTTCTTGAAGACTGGGACTACCTGTGCTCTTTTCCAATCATTTGGAACCTTCCGTTCCTCTAGAGACTTGCGGTACACGGCTGTTAGAAGGGGGGCAAGTTCTTTCGCGTGCTCTGAACTGTGTGTACCGAAACACTGTTGGCGGCACGAGCGTTGTACTGTGTCCTCAGATGTGTCACAGATTAATGCTTTACAGAGCAGGCCAATCTCCGAACTCTACACTCTGTGGTGAGTCTTGGACGTCCAACACCTTGTCCTCTGTTAATGGATTCCCCTTATTTTATACACTTTCCATGGATGATTACGACAGAAGTGCGCGAACGCCCGACTAGTTACAGCTCGTTCCTAGGCTCAGGGCAATATCAATCAGCCCTTTGTCAAAGGCGCTTCTGCCAGAGGATTTTCTCATTTGCTGCCCGTATCGTCCTTAGAATGATACCCCATTCGCCTGCGTCCCGGTTATATCCACTCTGTGGTGAGTCTTAGACGTCCAACACCTTCTCGTCTGTTCATGGATTCCCCTTACTTTAAACACTTTCCATGGATGATTACGACAGGAGTGCGCGAACGCCCGACTAGTTACAGCTCGTTCCTAGGCTCAGGGCAATAACAATCTACCCTTTGTCAAAGGCGCTTGTGCCACAGGATTTTCTCATTTGCTGTCCGTATCGTCCTTAGAATGATACCCCATTCGCCTGCGTCCCGGTTATATCCACTCTGTGGTGAGTCTTAGACGTCCAACACCTTCTCGTCTGTTCATGGATTCCCCTTACTTTAAACACTTTCCATGGATGATTACGACAGGAGTGCGCGAACGCCCGACTAGTTACAGCTCGTTCCTAGGCTCAGGGCAATAACAATCTACCCTTTGTCAAAGGCGCTTGTGCCACAGGATTTTCTCATTTGCTGTCCGTATCGTCCTTAGAATGATACCCCATTCGCCTGCGTCCCGGTTATATCCACTCTGTGGTGAGTCTTGGACGTCCAACACCTTGTCGTCTGTTCATGGATTCCCCTTACTTTAAACACTTTCCATTGCTGTTTACGACAGGAGTGCGCGAACGCCCGACTAGTTACAGCTCGTTCCTAGGCTCAGGGCAATAACAATCTACCCTTTGTCAAAGGCGCTTGTGCCAGAGGATTTTCTCATTTGCTGTCCGTATCGTCCTCAGAATGATACCCCATTCGCCTGCGTCCCGGTTATACACTTTGTTTATCATGTCACGTGCCCACAGCAGCACCAGGCAGCATTCAGTCTCTCACTATCCATAAGGATAGTGAGATATCCGGGACTATAACTCAAGTAAGGCAAATACCGGCATATTTCCCGGGAGAAGGCCATGGATCACTTCCTTCCGCAACCTTCCTAGTCTGACTCTTGTGATCTGTACTCAGTGTTTCTTCCTTTATTGTCAAGGAAGAGACAGACTGAAGAGCCGATATAACGAATGCGAGAGGCGTTCAATAAGTAATTCAACATTATTTTTTTTTAAGAAAGCAGATTGTTTTTATTCAAGATTCCAATTCACCATATTATTCCCCACTCTTTTCGCCACAAAACCCTGTTTTTCAACATGATCTCCGTTCAATGTGACGGCTTTACACCACTCTACTGCGAGGACCTGTATGCCCGCATGGGTCGACATCGGAGGCAACGTCTTGCTACATTAACAGTCTCACCATCGTGCACATACTGCTTCCCGCGAAGTGCATCCTTCTTAGGTCCAAACACGGGGAAGTCGGAAGGTGCGATATTTGGACTGAGGGTGGATGAGAAAGGACAGTCCAACTGGTGGTGCGCTTCTCGGGGTTGCGCAGATTTGTGTGACGTTCTGAGAAGATCGTGTCATTTTTGTGGCGACGAATCCCCTGAAATCGTTTCCTCAATTTCCTGAGGATGGCACATTACGTTTCAGAGTTTGTCTTTGCACCATAAGGGAGGAAATAGAAAAGAATAACCCCTTCAGAGTCCTAGAAGACCGTCGCCATGACTTTCCCAGCTGAGGGAGGAGAGGTGGTTGGGGCCGTCCCATGGATTACTGTTTTCTTTGCGATTCGGAGTAATAAACCCAGGTTTCATCGCCTGTGACGATTCTCGATAAAAAAAATTGTCGCGATCAGCGTCGTAACGCGCAAACATTTCCGCGCAGATTGTCGTTCGTTGCTCTTTATGGTCTTCTGTTAGTCGGCGAGGATCTTGAGTACCACAACTGGTGGAACGCACCTCCTTTAGAGAAGTCATTTTGAAAGCTATGTATAGCAACGCCACCTTTCGGAACTACTTAAAATGACAGGGGTTGAAGCAGAAATATTCCACAATGTCTCACAACAAATTCCGAATTTTAGTCAACCGAAATTGGCGGAGAATAAGTGTTGCATTACTTACTGAACGCTCTACGTTCTTCCAGCAGTTTCAGGGAATCTTATCAGATCCCTAAACTGGACGAAAATAAGGAATTCAGATTAATGGAACATACGACATTCGCTTTGGTTTTATGAAAATCGAAGGGGGAGGGTTGGGGACTGATGAAAGGAAAGGGATGTAAGTAATAATATCACCTGCATCAGGACTTCGTGCGGAGTTAGTGGTGGCGAGTGAAAATGTGTGCCGGACTGGGGGTCGAACCCGGGATCTCCTGCCTACTGGGCAGTTAAGTGAACAGCTGCGTCACCCGGACACAGTCTTTATCGCAAATGCACAGATTATCTCGGCACGCTCCCCAGCCGAATAATATTCTCACCTGGCGCCAACTGTCTGTATTCCCTGTCCGTGTCCTCCATGCTCGCTAATTTTTGATTCGTACTGGAGATCGAACATAAATGCGTACTCAAATTGAAGGTTGTGGATTCATTGCCCATCGAGGCGAATCAATCATATGAATGCGCGGGGTCTGTTTTTTCGTAAATGTCCAAAAGAACGACTCCATGGACTGATGTAATGGCTTTGGTTTATCTAATGACTTTGGTTTATCTAATGTTATTCTACAGCTTGTATGTTGTATGTTAACCGGGGACCTAGAAACGACGGAGAGGCTCCGTCCCCGCCGCAGCCGCGGTAGTGCACAACCCCACGACGAGTACCGCAGTCCACTTCACCCCTCCGCCGCCCCACACCGAACCCAGGGTTATTGTGCTGTTCTGCCCCCGGTGGACCCCCCAGGGAACGTCTCACACCAGACGAGTGTAACCCGTATGTTTGCGTGGTAGAGTACTGGTGGTGTACGCGTACGTGGAGAACTTGTTTGCGCAGCATTCGCCGACATAGTGTAGCTGAGGCGGAATAAGGGGAACTAGCCCGCATTCTCCGAGGAAGATGGAAAACCGCCTAAAAATCATCCACGGACTGGCCGGCTCACCGGACCTCGACATAAATCCGCCGGGTGGATTCGTGCCGGGAACCAAGCGCTCCTTCCCACTCCGGAAAGCAGTGCGTTAGACCGCTCGGCTAACCGGGTGGGCTTTCTGCAGCTTATTTCTAGAACACACCAATTTCAACGAAATGAAGTAATACGATAAAGAAGGTTTATTTATTATTTCCATTAAGACTGAAAAGCGCACTCATAGAGCCAATAGTACTAATTAACAATGAAGTCATTCTAGCAGAGTTTTTGGACATATTACATACGAAGGAAACAAATGGGTGATCAGAAAAAAGGAAACAGGTGACTATAAGTAGCCTGCTGTGCTTTAGGTCAGTTGAATGAGACTTTTGAAACTAAGCCTCCAGTTAATTGAAAAAAAAAATGTACACTGTGCCTAAAGTTTACCATTCCTAATTTCTGGCTGTGGGTCATAGGCATCTAATGCGAAGACCGTTTAGAATCGCAGGGACGTTCAGCGAAAAAAAGGAGAGACACATTTTAGAGCGACTTACGTTCCTGCACAATCACATATATTTTTAGTAAGTGATTACAAGTTTAAGTCGTCACCGGCCATCTATATTGGCAATGTGGTTATCTCAGAGTGTTTGGGAGTGACTATAATCTTGTTCTTACGATCCGTAAATGGTCAGTGAGGGCCGAAACCAGTAATTTGAAGTTCTGTGTGGTCGTGCCGGACAATAAACCGTTTTAAACGGTATAAAAAAATTCACTGATGTCTGTATCACGAGCCGAAATATTCTTCAATTCCATTGGTAAATAAACTGTTGACATAATATTTGTTGATCAACTTTTGATTTTTATTCTTCATTCTTACTTCGTCCATATGAAAACTCAGTTCCACACTGCAGCCGGTCAGTATAACAAAGTGACTGCAGGACATACATGCATTACCCAACTAATACGTTGAATTTTGCACATGAAGTGAGCTGAAAAGGTGACACTCTCGAACAATCGAATGTTTGAACACTTTTTGTTATACATTTAAATTTTTCACATTAGAACAGTGGTGTAACATGAGTAGGCTATACACTTACGTATTCTTACTCTAAAAACTAAACGCCACTCGAACACTCCATGAAGGCACAACGGTAACGGCCGGCCGTCATGTCGTCCTCAACTTACAGGCGTCACAGGGTAGAGATATGCAGGGGTATGTTGTCAGCACACCGCTCTCCCGGCCGTAGGTCATTTGACGAGACCGGAGCCGCTACTTCTCAGTCGAGTAGCTCCTCAGTTTGCCTCACAAGTGCTGAGTGCACACCGCTTGCGAACAGCATTCGGCAGACTGGATGGTCACCCATCCAAGTGCGAGCCCAGCCCGACAGCGCTTAACTTCTGTGATCTGAAGGGAAACATACTCTTATTCAGCTAATTTTAACACGCTTGAAATGTCCAGAAAGGTTTGATGATTTTACTTCAGTCGACAAATATCAGTCTTTTTCGTAAAATAATCAACTGTGTCCAAATTTTAATTATTATCTTTTACTAACAAATAGACCTAACAGTTGTCAAAAGTACAAAAAGAGATGTGGTAACGTTATGTTATATAAAATGGCCAAAATATAATCATTCAAAAATTGTGGAAAAATGATAATGGTGAAATATTGTTTCATAATACAAGTTCTTGGATCCTTGATATTAAACAAATTCAGGCGGAAATGCTAATAATAATTAGCATTATATCTTTGTTCTAATGGGCTCTAAATGTATTGGAAATGTTACCTCTCAAGTGATAAAAGCTGTAATATTAAAACATGGCGTATATTATTAAAATATACAAAGTGAAAAGTTATATTAGTGTATATTTTGTCCTAGATGAATAAAATTAAATTAACAAATGCAAATCATAAATGTCATAGTAGTCCGAACAGTGTAAGAATGACTAGAGTTCTAGTGATAAATTTTTGCCAACCTTTCAGATTTTATAATAAACTGTGTAGGAGGTCCATGATTAAGGAATTTGTTGCTAGCGCACTCGAGCAGATGTAATTTCGATGGATTGCTCACGCGCTGCCTGCGACATGTCAGGTGTAAGAGAATCTCAGGCCAGAGAGCAGTGTTGTATGCAGTAGGAACTGTGTGGCAGTAGTAGTAGTAGTAGCGATCAGTCGTGTGTGTAGAGTTGGCTGGGCCGGTCGTGGGGAGCGATGGCGGAGCCTGAACATTGTAGCATAAGGTAAAAGGAGCCTCACGCATATGTAGTATTGTTATATCAAGTCCCATGTAAATGTTTAAAACAAAATCTCTTAATAATTATCTTTTTTATAAAAATTAACTTTTGACAGTCATTCATCTCAATTTAAAGAATTTACTAATTTCTCCAATCCATGGTCGTCCCGATTATTGTAAAGAAAAATCAGTTGTTTCCTTTTATACAAGAGAAATCTATCGGCCAACATTGCACCGGGCTGTGCCAGAAAAATTTATTATAACAGTATATATACACTCCTGGAAATGGAAAAAAGAACACATTGACACCGGTGTGTCAGACCCACCATACTTGCTCCGGACACTGCGAGAGGGCTGTACAAGCAATGATCACACGCACGGCACAGCGGACACACCAGGAACCGCGGTGTTGGCCGTCGAATGGCGCTAGCTGCGCAGCATTTGTGCACCGCCGCCGTCAGTGACAGCCAGTTTGCCGTGGCATACGGAGCTCCATCGCAGTCTTTAACACTGGTAGCATGCCGCGACAGCGTGGACGTGAACCGTATGTGCAGTTGACGGACTTTGAGCGAGGGCGTATAGTGGGCATGCGGGAGGCCGGGTGGACGTACCGCCGAATTGCTCAACACGTGGGGCGTGAGGTCTCCACAGTACATTGATGTTGTCGACAGTGGTCGGCGGAAGGTGCAATTGCCCGTCGACCTGGGACCGGACCGCAGCGACGCACGGATGCACGCCAAGACCGTAGGATCCTACGCAGTGCCGTAGGGGACCGCACCGCCACTTCCCAGCAAATTAGGGACACTGTTGCTCCTGGGGTATCGGCGAGGACCATTCGCAACCGTCTCCATGAAGCTGGGCTACGGTCCCGCACACCGTTAGGCCGTCTTCCGCTCACGCCCCAACATCGTGCAGCCCGCCTCCAGTGGTGTCGCGACAGGCGTGAATGGAGGGACGAATGGAGACGTGTCGTCTTCAGCGATGAGAGTCGCTTCTGCCTTGGTGCCAATGATGGTCGTATGCTTGTTTGGCGCCGTGCAGGTGAGCGCCACAATCAGGACTGCATACGACCGAGGCACACAGGGCCGGCATCATGGTGTGGGGAGCGATCTCCTACACTGGCCGTACACCACTGGTGATCGTCGAGGGGACACTGAATAGTGCACGGTACATCCAAACCGTCATCGAACCCATCGTTCTACCATTCCTAGACCGGCAAGGGAACTTGCTGTTCCAACAGGACAATGCACGTCCGCATGTATCCCGTGCCACCCAACGTGCTCTAGAAGGTGTAAGTCAACTACCCTGGCCAGCAAGATCTCCGGATCTGTCCCCCATTGAGCATGTTTGGGACTGGATGAAGCGTCGTCTCACGCGGTCTGCACGTCCAGCACGAACGCTGGTCCAACTGAGGCGCCAGGTGGAAATGGCATGGCAAGCCGTTCCACAGGACTACATCCAGCATCTCTACGATCGTCTCCATGGGAGAATAGCATTGCTGCGAAAGGTGGATATACACTGTACTAGTGCCGACATTGTGCATGCTCTGTTGCCTGTGTCTATGTGCCTGTGGTTCTGTCAGTGTGATCATGTGATGTATCTGACCCCAGGAATGTGTCAATAAAGTTTCCCCTTCCTGGGACAATGAATTCACGGTGTTCTTATTTCAATTTCCAGGAGTGTATATGCGTTATCCGGCGACTTCATTGAGGTAAGAATTTTCTGTTTATTCAGTATGATCTTTCAAGGCCATGATGCAGCACTGCTGATGTCCCAAATTTACCAGTTTAGATTCACAGTCAGTTAATTATTGAAAGGTTATAAGTAAGCCACAATTTTATTGACAGATTAGGCACATTTTATTAATGATAGGTTACGCAATTTTTCTGTTGGTAGGTTATACTGAATGTGAACGAAATAATTATATTTTTTACTGTTGGGAGGTTATTACAAATATTTTTTTTTTTTGTGGGGAGGTTAGAACTGGTTGTTTATTTCTTACCGCAGGTGGCACGATACCCAGTTAAATTGCACGTTGACGACTGTAATGAAAGTGAAATGGTGGCAGTGCCGGGGAGAGCTAGACACGACAAAACATGTTGGACCAGGTATGTGAGAGAGGTGAAGTATGTAATAGTTCCAATTCCAAGAAAGACAGGTGTTGACAGATGCAACACCAATCCATTAGTTTGGTAGAATATGGTTACAAAACACTGACACGAGATATGTACAGAAGTGACCAAAGTCATATATAGGTGACGAGAGTACCACGTGTACAAGCTATAAAAGAGCAGTGCATTGGCGGAGCTGTCCTTTGCACTCGCAGACTCAGAATGCGGAATGGTAACTGGAGGTAGACGCATTGGAAATTCTATTTCGGAAACTGTCAGAGAATTCAGCATTCTGAGATCCACGGTGTCAACAGCGTGCCGAGAATACCAGTCGTGCACCACCTGTCAACATAGACAACACTGTCGCTGGCGACCTTCACTTAACGACCGAGAGCAGCGGCGTTTGCGTAGAGTTGTCGGTGCTAACAGACAAGCAGCACTGCGTGAGAAACCGCAGAAATCAATGTGAGACGTGCGAAGAACATATCCGTTAATAGGCTATGGGAGCAGACGACCGACTCGAGTACCTTTGCTATTAGCACAACATCGTCTGCAGCGCCTCTTCTGGCCTTGAGACAACAAACGTTGGACCCCAGACGACTGAAGAACTGTGGCCTGGTTAGGTGAGTCCCAGTGTCAGTTGATAAGAACTAATGGTAGGGTTCGAGTGTGGCCTAAGCCCCACGAAGCTATGAACCCTAGTTGTCAACAAGACACTTTGCAAGCTGGTGGTGGCTCCCTAACGGTATAGGCTATGTTTACATGGAATGCACCGGGTCCACTGGTCCAACTAAATCGATCATTGACTGGAATTGGTTATGTTCGGATAC
The DNA here is from genome assembly GCF_023864275.1 of Schistocerca cancellata. Lineage (NCBI taxonomy): Eukaryota > Metazoa > Arthropoda > Insecta > Orthoptera > Acrididae > Schistocerca > Schistocerca cancellata. The sequence goes on from NC_064627.1 coordinate 54,358,246, forward strand.
CTGGAGACCATTTGAAGCCATTCATGGACGTCGTGTTTCCAAACAACGGTCGAATTTTTATGGACGACAGTATGCCATCTTACTAGACCACAACTGTTCGCGATTGGTTTGAGGAACATTCAAGATAATTCGAGCGAATGATGTGGCCACTCAGATCTCCCGACATGAGCCTCATCGGGTATGTATGGGAAGCAATCCGGAGGTCAGTTGGTGCACAAAACCATGCGGCGGCAACACTTCCACAATTATTATCAGCTGTAAAAGCACCATGGATAAATGTTTCTGGAAGGGCTTCCACTGACATATTGAGTCCATGCTACATCGAGTTGCTGGACTATGCCGCATAAAAGGAGGCCCTATACGGTACAAGGGCGATGTACTTGAGGACAATATTATGGAAATGGAAGAGGATGTAGATGAAGATGAAATGGGAGATAAGATACTGCGTGAAGAGTTTGACAGACCACTGAAAGACCTGAGTCGAAACAAGGCCCCGGGAGTAGACAACATTCCATTAGAATTACTGATGGCCTTGGGAGAGCCAGTCATGACAAAACTCTACCATCTGGTGAGCAAGATGTATGAGACAGGCGAAATACCCACAGACTTCAAGAAGAATATAATAATTTCAATCCCAATGAAAGCAGGTGTGGACAGATGTGAGAATTACCGAACAATCAGTTTAATAAGCCACAGCTGCAAAATACTAACACGAATTCTTTACAGACGAATGGAAAAACTAGTAGAAGCCGACCTCGGGGAAGATCAGTTTGGATTCCATAGAAATACTGGAACACGTGAGGCAATACTGACCTTACGACTTATCTTAGAAGAAAGATTAAGGAAAGGCAAACCTACGTTTCTAGCATTTGTAGACTTAGAGAAAGCATCAGACAATGTTGACTAGAATACTCTCTTTCAAATTCTAAAGGTGGCAGGGGTAAAATACAGGGAGCGAAAGGCTATTTACAATTTTTACAGAAACCAGATGGCAGTTATAAGAGTTGAGGGGCATGAAAGGGAATCAGTGGTTGGGAAGGGAGTGAGACAGGGTTGTGGCATCTCCCAGATGCTATTCAATCTGTATATTGAGCAAGCAGCAAAGGAAACAAAAGAAAAGTCTGGAGTAGGTATTAATATCCGTGGAGCAGAAGTAAAAACTCCGAGGTTCGCCGATGACATTGTAATTCTGTCAGAGACAGCAAAGGACTTGGAAGAGCAGTTGAACGGAATGGACAGTGTCTTGAAAGGAGGATATAAGATGAACATCAACAAAAGCAAAACGAGGATAATGGAATGTAGTCAAATTAAATCGGGTGATGCTGAGGGGATTAGATTAGGAAATGAGACACTTAAAGTAGTAAAGGAGTTTTGCTATTTAGGGAGTAAAATAACTGACGATGGTCGAAGTAGAGAGGATATTAAATGTAGACTGGCAATGGCAAGGAAATCGTTTCTGAAGAAGAGAAGTTTGTTAACATCGAGTATAGATTTAAGTGTCAGGAAGTCGTTTCTGAAAGTATTTGTATGGAGTGTAGCCATGTATGGAAGTAAAACATGCACGATAAATACTTTGGACAAAAAGAGAATAGAAGCTTTCGAAATGTGGTGCTACAGAAGAATGCTGAAGATAAGGTGGGTAGATCACGTAACTAATGAGGAGGTATTGAATAGGATTGGGGAGAAGAGAAGTTTGTGGCACAACTTGACTAGAAGAAGAGATCGGTTGGTAGGACATGTTTTGAGGCATCAAGGGATCACAAATTTAGCATTGGAGGGCAGCGTGGAGGGTAAAAATCGTAGAGGGAGACCAAGAGATCAATACACTAAGCAGATGCAGAAGGATGTAGGTTGCAGTAAGTACTGGGAGATGAAGAAGCTTGCACAGGATAGAGTAGCATGGAGAGCTGCATCAAACCAGTCTCAGGACTGAAGACGACAACAACAACAATATCAGATATTAGGAGGTATCCCACGATTTTTGTGACTTCAGTGTACACAGAAGAATGGAAGAGCTAATAAAAGAGGACGTTGGGGGAGATCACTATGAGTTCCGGAGAAACCTAGAAACACGCGAGGTAGTATTGGCTCTACGACTTCTCTCAGAAGACAGGATAAAGAAAGGCAAAGCAACATGTACAGCTTTTGTAAATCTGGAGGAAACTTTTGAAATTGTTGACTGGAATACACTCCCGGAAATTCTGACGGTAGCGATGGTAAACCGGACTGCAGTTGTAAGAGTCACAGGATATCGAATGGAAGTACTAACTGAGGAGGGAGTGTAACATGTTTACAGCCCACTGAACAGGTAGTAACGGCAACCAAAGAGAAATTTCGAACAGGAACTAAGGCTCAGAGAGAAGAACCGAAAGTTTGAGGTTTGCAAGTAGTATTTTAATTCTCCCAGAGACAGCAAAGGAGTTGGAACAGCCGTTGAATGGTACGGATAATGTCTTAAAGAGATTATAAGATGAACATTACAAAAATAAAACAAGGATAATGAAATGCAATAATTTAAATTATTTGATGCTGACAGAATTAGATTAGGAAATGAGAAGTAGTAGACGAGGTTTGCTACTTAGGCAGCGAAAAGCGTTTCTGAAAGTGAGATCTTTCTCGACGTGTAATATAAGTCTTCTGTCAGGGTAGTTGTGTAGAAAGTAGGCTTGTAAGAAGGACTGTTCTCATTTAGAACCAAACAGTTTTCAAATATGACACACATGTCATTGGGAACACCTGTAAGTAACGTAAGAGCAGTTATAACATACACGGTGTAACGATGTCGAAAGAGTGTTTTACCTTTTTATTTTGTTGGCAGTATTATAGCAGCCATCCGAAAATGACCGCAGACCGATACTGGCCAGTTACTTAATATAATACGTGATGCAATAACAGTCATCTTGTGTAAAGAATTTAAATGGTTTTAGTATTCAAAGATCTGAAGTGTGTCGACTGTCTGAGAAGGGTTCACAACAAATTTCCCCAAAAAAATTTATACATAAAGACATTCAGTAACTGAAGTAGCAATTAATAAATCCTTTGTATCGTGTGTGTTTCGATAATACCAAATTCGTATGGCCAAAATTTGCTTTTACAGCTGTTTTAATTCTGACACTATAATTCTCACTCTATATTGCACTGTTTTCTGTCCTTTGCGTGGCGTCTAAGACGCCTTAAACCTACATAGGAAAAAAAGTTAAATGAACAGCTTTATTTTTGTAGTTCGGTTGGTGCTATGTTCTGCTTGTGTCATCTGAAAATGAAATGGATGGTTTCACCTCTCTTCACCGCTCTGTGGACTGCCTGTGGTTTGCTTCCAATTACACAACGTCCAATTTTTTTTCGCAAGCTCTCACCTCGAGGAACGGACTTCACAAGCATCGATTTTTTGCAAATAATGCAGTCACTGTCTCTTGTAAGCTTTATACCGAATTTGCAAATGCTACCAACAGAAAATGCGCTTTCATTTTCTTTTAGCATGAACATTTCATCCATATCTTGTGTAAGGCCATGTCGTGCACCTTTTAATCCCAGGCGTACACGCAACTAATAAACTATGCCCGTCTTGTTGGATCATATACAGTTGCTCATCTATTACTGACAATCTCAGTTCCTGTACCTGCAAATGGACCCCACCCTCTAATCTGTCTGCTCTCTTCTACATCATCCAAGCCGCCTATATGTCTAAACTATTTATTCCAGTGCACCTCCAACAGTACACATTTGCTCTATTGTCCTAACCCATCTACTTTACCCTCAATAAGTCACTACGATCCCTACACTAATCATAATCATCTCTTCAACAAGGGACCAAGTAATAAAAGTTTCCACCTCCATTACCTCCATCTAAGCATTCACGACAGAACTATCCAGTTAACTAACATATTAATACACCTTGGACTAACTCTGAACTGTAAACCGACGTGGAAAACCCCCTTGCTAATCATCCAACAGAGAGCCTACTAAACAAACCACTAATCAGCTGAACACTGTCGAAAGGTTCGATACAACCCAGTGTCTCCTACACAAAGTATTACCTGATGTGCTCCAGTCATTTTCTAACCCTTGAACGCCATGCACTATGCTTCGCCTATTGTATTTGCTTATTCAGCCCAACTCAGATCCTTTAGTACCTCGTCAAATTTCCGCCCCCTCTCAATTTGTCTCACCATCCAACAATTTTAGATACATCCCTTCTCCCAGTTGTAAATCACGTGATGCTATCAATAAAATACCAACACATATCCTGGACAGGCTTGAAACGTCTGTGTGAAGTCGTTTCATAAGACGCTTGTCGAATTCGGTACAACTTATTCACTTTACTACCTGATGTTAGCTCAATTCATGAACTCTCCCAGAAAGACTGAGCACTCAGATAAGGCCTATTGAATATTATATGTGTGTTTTAATGTGGGGTTTCGGTTTTTTTGTGGGAAACGCTGAACTGGTCATGGTCTGCTGGGAGCAGACGATGTTGCTTCTCGTTCGAAGGAGAGCACAGGATGACCAACATAGGTTTCCAATACCTGAACAGAGAGGTTTACCCATCTTAATCGAAGGTTGTGTCGAAGGCTGTTTTTGTGTGTGAGGTTGGTGAGGAGGGGCTACCCCTCTGGCAGCTTCCGCTGCACGAGGAGCTACGTCATCTCGAAAGAGACAGCGGCACTCTTCGGTGAACGCTTGGTGAGTACGGATCGTAGCTATTAAGGGGGGGGGGGTTTCAGGTGATAGGAAGCAGGTTGAGTTATGACTTCGTTATGTTTAACTGTTGAAATCCTTAAGAACATCAGCTTAACTGAAGCGTGTGAAGCGAGTTATTTTTCCGAATTTGCCATTACTATATTGCTTTACACGGTTATTACAAATGATTGAAACGATTTCACAGCTCTACAATATCTTTATTGTTTGAGATATTTTCACAATGCTTTGCGCATTCACAAATGTTCGATATGTGCCCCTTTAGTGATTCGGCAGACATCAAGCCGATAATCAAGTTCCTCCCACACTCGGCGCAGCATGTCCCCATCAATGAGTTCGAAAGCATCGTTGATGCGAGCTCGCAGTTCTGGCACGTTTCTTGGTAGAGAAGGTTTAAACACTGAATCTTTCACATAACCCCACAGAAAGAAATCGCATGGGGTTAAGTCGGGAGAGCGTGGAGGCCATGACATGAATTGCTGATCATGATCTCCACCAAGACCAATCCATCGGTTTTCCAATCTCCTGTTTAAGAAACGCCGAACATCATGATGGAAGTGCGGTAGAGCACCATCCTGTTGAAAGATGAAGTCGGTGCTGTCGGTCTCCAGTTGTGGCATGAGCCACGCGTGAAACTTGCCCGCACGTGTTCAACCGTTTCTTCGCTCACTGCAGGCCGACCCGTTGATTTCCCCTTACAGAGGCATCCAGAAGCTTTAAACTGCGCATACCATCGCCGAATGGAGTTAGCAATTGGTGAATCTCTGTTGAACTTCGTCCTGAAGTGTCGTTGCACTGTTATGACTGTCTGATGTGAGTGCATTTCAAGCACGACATACGCTTTCTTGGCTCCTGTCGCCATTTTGTCTCACTGCGCTCTCGAGCGCTCTAGCGGCAGAAACCTGAAGTGCGGCTTCACCCGAACAAAACTTTATGAGTTTTTCTACGTACCTGTAGTGTGTCATGACCATATGTCAATGAATGGAGCTACAGTGAATTTATTAAATCGCTTCAATCATTTGTAATAGCCCTGTAAATAGGCGATATGTGGGTGTTCGAGTTAAAAGTGTGTAAGTTACTTTGTTCATTTTGAACAGCGATGAAGTACAATTTCAAACGGTAAATCTGATTAGGAGAAGCTGGTTAGGATCACTTCAATCGTACGTGAGTGTAATACTGTGTCGAGGCGAGTATGATTTTTTATCGTATATTTTGTGAAAGTTGCTTTTGTCTTTGTGTGTCGATTTTGTGCCACGTGTTTGGTAATCAACGACCCTTCTGGTGCACCAAGGCACCGCAATAGGCTTTACTTTAACAGTTTGCTTGTTTAATGAGCTATAATTTCCGCAAGAATATCTGTTCCTTTGTGCGCTTTCTACAAAGCAGCACAACAGTTTGATTCGGAATGCACCACGTGCTCTAGTTCAGCCGTTTGCAAGCAGCAGACGCAGTTAGTATATTGAATAATTATCGCACAACCTCGTGCTTTGGTTCAAATGGTTCAAATGGCTCTGAGCACTATGGGACTTAACATCTATGGTCATCAGTCCCCTAGAACTTAGAACTACTTAAACCTAACTAACCTAAGGACAGCACACAACACCCAGCCATCACGAGGCAGAGAAAATCCCTGACCCCGCCGGGAATCGAACCCGGGAACCCGGGCGTGGGAAGCGACAACGCTACCGCACGACCACGAGATGCGGGCACCTCGTGCTTTGGTTAAACCTCTGTACCGAATAGTGCATGCGTAGAATCGTAATGCGAATCTCACTGAGATATTGTTATGGTATGAATGCAAAGCAGATGATAGTATCATTGTCTCCCACCCCCGTTTTCTGTGATTTGCTGTAGTTAAATTGTGCTCTGTTATATCATCATCATCATCATCATCATTATCATTTAAGACTGGTTATGCCTTTCAGCGTTCAGTCTGGATCATAGCCCCCTTATAAAATTCCTCCATGATCCCCTATTCAGTGCTAACATTGGTGCCTCTTCTGATGTTAAACCTATTATTATCATTCTTAACCGAATCCAGGTACCTTCTCCTTTGTCTGCCCCGACTCCTCCTACCCTCTACTGCTGAACCCATGAGTCTCTTGGGTAACCTTGCTTCTCCCATGCGTGTAACATGACCCCACCATCTAAGCCTGTTCGCCCTGACTGCTACATCCATAGACTTCATTCTCAGTTTTTCTTTGATTTCCTCATTGTGGACACCCTCTGTTACATTCTCACGTAATTCTTACTTAAATATTTCTAGTCGGGCACCAGTTATGTGTAGTTAGGATGTGCAACCAAATACTTAGATACAATAAATAATCTACTTGAAAGATAAATTCTGTGGTGTTGATCTTGCCCACTTACTTCGATTTCCAATCCTGAATTAATCAAGTTGCTTCATGCACGACATGGAGTGCTATTTATCTGCCTACTTAAAGAAATCTGAATACTTTTAAATAAATAATTAAAGTAACTAAACTAATAATTTTCCAGCTCCGTTTTTTTTTCCAAATGGTTTTGAAGGGACTGGGCTGGTGGCGACCCTGAATTTCTGAGTTTTTATCATTATTTGTGTGAGAGAAGCAGCTAGAAATGCGAGATAACGTATATGGCTCGATGAGAAAGGTCGTAAAGATAGTAATACGTTACAGGCTGTATATACATACACGCCATCCACAGTCCCCAACAGCGTCTTTCCCATCGTATGGCATCTACAGTACTCCTCTCTGCCCTTTCTCACATCAAGGATCCTTCCTCCTTTACCATCAAATCCTTTTCTGCCTCTCCATAGACACACCTGAACACAGCTCATACCTTTTGCCATCCATTATCTCTCATTACACACAGAAACGTACCAACCCAGCCACTAAGTTACCATCTCAATCATTGTAAAAGTATCCTTTCTCAGTTAGGGCCCTACGATTTAGTGCAATTCAGTGCTGTGCTACAGTCTTACTATAAAGACTGCTGTCAACAATCGTTTTAAAATGGCAGCAAACAGTTTCAGCGTCATGAATGCACATATTTTCTGTGGTGTCACCGCCAGACACCACACTTGCTAGGTGGTAGCCTTTAAATCGGCCGCGGTCCGTTAGTATACTATCAGTGATTGCAGACCGAGCGGCGCCACACGGCAGGTCTAGAGACACTTCCTAGCACTCGCCCCAGTTGTACAGCCGACTTTGCTAGCGATGGTTCACTGACAATTACGCTCTCATTTGCCGAGACGATAGTTAGCATAGTCTTCAGCTACGTCATTTGCTACGACCTAGCAAGGCGCCATTACCAGTTACTATTGATGCTGTAAAACATGTACCGTCAAGAGCGATGTTCACCAATTATGGATTAAAGTTAAGTATTCCAGCAGCTACGTACTATTTTTGCTACTATAAATTCCTTGTCCTGTTCCAGACCTCACTACAGCCTGCGTGAGCTTAAACGCGTGCCTTTCGGCTTCCTCCTAGTGGATTGGCTGTCTTGCGAGTCCACAACTTTTTCCTGTTTAATGCTTTTAGGAAATGTAAATATGTTAATCATTTTAATGTTTTAAACTACCCTTGTATATTTTTTAAACGCTTTTGGCTTTTGTCTGCACAATTAAGGGAAAGGGTCTGAGGCTGAAGGAGAGAAAGAGTGCGAGAGATGGAAGGTGGTAAGTAAGGAAGTGAATGAAAGACGGATGTAAGGTGTAAAGGAAAGACGAATGTGGGGTTTGGGAACGACTGAGTTACTGGGGAAACGCATGTGGGCAAGGAAAGATTCGAACTTAAAGAAGTTACGGCAGGGCGTGACACATTGACGTTTAGGGAGTGTGGGATGCAGAACACTGAAGGACAGAGCGAGAGAAAAGTCTAGGAGCAAGTAAAGAAGGGATCGAAGGTGTAAGTATGACAGAAACAGTTCACAAAAGAATGAAGCAGTTCATCGTACTGTCGATTGTGCTTGGACACAATGAAATGCTGGCAGTGTGAAAGGTGACTAGCTTAACTTGCGTCCATTCGTCTAACAGACATCACTTTCAACCTGAACGCAGAGACACGCTGCTTGCACCGGAAGCAGGTGAGTGGCAGGCAGTTAATCAGTGCCAGCGGAGCGCTGTGGCGTGGCCCGGTGTCCACGTGGGGTCGCTCGAGAGGCAGCCAGCTCTTGCCGGACACCGACCTGTCCGTCCTCTGTGTCGGGATATTAATGACCAACATCCAAAGTCACCTTGTTTGGATGACAAAACCATTAAAGGATGGCTCAGAATTTGTTTCTTTAATTCCAGTCTTAAAAGGCGGAAGACTCAGCAATGGTCAATGGCCTTAGGATGTAGGAGGAAATGGAAACCACTGCATTAAAGCACATAGTGGTAGTAGTAGAAGGGTTTTGTGGGCGCACGACAGCAAGGTCTTCAGCGCCCGTTCAGTAGCATAGTGAGACGGGGGTCAAGAAAGTAACTCAGAACATTTACATCAAACGGAACATAAAAGTTGGGGAACAATCATGGAAAAATATGTGCTCACCCACACCGAAGCGTGGGATGAAGCAGGACGTCAGCAGTAAAACATGGACAACACAGGAAGAAAAAGGTAGAGGGAGCTAAAACAATAGAGCAGATGGAAGTGGCTGGTTGACCGCAAGGAAAAAAGGGAGGAGTCAGCCACTCTGCAATACACTATAACCGCCAGCCTAAAAGTTTAGGCCGGAGTCCAGAAACATCACAAAACTTTAAAACCCTAGACACACACGTCTCATCGTTAGCTAAAACACGAGGCAGATCCCCATCAACCAATGCTTCTGCCCTTGCATTACGGTATAAAATGCAGTTTGTTAAAATGTGCCGGACAGAGATGTGCACACCACAAGCATCACAAAACGGAGGATCCTCCCGCCGTAATAAATAGCTATGTGTCAGAGGACAGTGCTCGATCCGAAGACGTGTGAGCGCCACCTCTTCCCGCCTGAGCAGCCGGCAGGAGGAACGCCACGGCCGGGTGGTTGACTTTACCGACCGCAGTTTATTGGCCGTCACCGCCAGCCATTCGTCCTCCCACAACTCCATGCACTTCCTGTGGAGTGCAGCGATGACTGACTGCAAGGGGATAGGACACTGGACCACATCCTGCTCTCTGCAGGCCTCCTTGGCAGCCCGATCAGCCTGTTCATTGCCCCATATGCCGACATGACCAGGCACCCAGCAGAAGGACACCTCCTTACCCCGCCGTTGGAGCAAGTACAGTTGGTCATGTATCAGCTGGACCATCTCTTCAGTCGGGTACAGGTTCTGCAGTGACTGTAAGGCACTAAGAGAATCGGGGCAGAGAAGAAATCGATCGCCCCGAACACGATGCATCTGCTCCAGTGCCGTCAGGATTGCGTGGAGCTCCGCTGCGAAAACGGTATATTCAGCAGAGAGGCGAATACGGGTAACATGATCAGGGAACACCACAGAACAGCCAAGGAAAGTCTCCTGTTTGGAGCCATCAGTATAAACGACAGTGAAACCATAATATGTATTGGCTCTAAGTACTATGGGATTTAACATCTGAGGTCATGAGTCCCCTAGACTTACAACTACACTACTGGCCATTAAAATTGCTACACCACGAAGATGACGTGCTACAGACGCGAAATTTAACCGACAGGAAGAAGATGCTGTGATACGCAAATGATTAGCTTTTCAGAGCATTCACACAAGATTGGCGCCCGTGGCGACACATACAACGAGCTGGCATGAGGAAAGTTTCCAACCGATTTCTCATACACAAAGAAGTTGACCGGCATTGCCTGGTGATCGTTGTTCTGCGTCGTGTAAGGAGGAGAAATGGGTACCATCACGTTTCCGACTTTGATAAAGGTCGGATTGTAGCCTATCGCGATTGCGGCTTATCGTATCGCGACATTGCTGCTCGCGTTGGTCGAGACCCAATGACTGTTAGCAGAATATGGAATCGGTGGGTTCAGGAGGGTAATACGGAACGCCGTGCTGGATCCAACTAGCAGTCGAGATGACAAGCATCTTATCCACATGGCTGTAACGGATCGTGCAGCCACGTCTCGATCCTGTGTCAACAGATGGGGACGTTTGCAAGACAACAACCATCTGCACAAACAGTTCGACAACGATTGCAGCAGCATGGACTATCAGCTCGGAGACCGTGTCTGCGGTTACCCTTGACCTGCATCACAGACAGGAGCGCCTGCGATGGAGTACTCAACGACGAACATGGGTGCACGAATGGCAAAAGGTCATTTTTCCGGATGAATTCAGGCTCTGTTTACCGCATCATGATGGTCGCATGCGTGTTTGGCGACATCACGGTAAACGCACATTGGAAGCGTGTATTTGTCATCGCCGTACTGGCGTATCACCTTGCGTGATGGTATGGGGTGTCATTGGTTACACGTCTCGGTCACCTCTTGTTCGCATTGACGGCACTTTGAACAGTGGACATTACATTTCAGATGTGTTACGACCCGTGGCCTTCCCTTCATCCGATCCCTGAGAAACCCTACATTTCAGCAGGATAATGCACGACTGCATGTAGCAGGTCCTGCACGGATCTTTCGGGGTACAGAAAATGTTCGACAGCTGCCCTGGCCAGCACATTCTCCAGATCTCTCACCAACTGAAAACGTCTGGTCAATGGTGGCCGAGCGACTGGCTCGTCCCAATACACCAGTCACTACTCTTGATGAACTGTGGTATCGTGTTGAAGCTGCATGGGCAGCTCTACCTGTACATGCCATCCAAACTCGGTTTGACTCATTGCGCAGACGTATCAAGGTCGTTATTACGGCCTGAGGTGGTTGTTCTGGGTACTGATTTCTCAGGATCTATGCACCCAAATTGCTTGAAAATGTAATCACATGTCCGTTCTAGTATAATATATTAGTCCAATGAGTACCCGTTTATCATCTTCGTTTCTTCATGGTGCAGCAATTTTAATGGTCACTAGTCTACTTGAACCTAACTAACCACACACGTCCATGCCCGAGTCCTGTGGAACGGCTTGCCATGACATTTCCACCTGGCGCCTCAGTTGGACCAGCGTTCGTGCTGGACGTGCAGACCGCGTGAGTCGACGTTTCATCCAGTCCCAAACATGCTCAATGGGGGACAGATCCGGAGATCTTGCTGGCCAGGGTAGTTGACTTACACCTTCTAGAGCACGTTGGGTGGCACGGGATACATGCGGACGTGCATTGTCCTGTTGGAACAGCAAGTTCCCTTGCCGGTCTAGGAATGGTAGAACGATGGGTTCGATGACGGTTTGGATGTACCGTGCACTATTCAGTGTCCCCTCGACGATCACCAGTGGTGTACGGCCAGTGTAGGAGATTGCTCCCCACACCATGATGCCGGGTGTTGGCCCTGTGTGCCTCGGTCGTATGCAGTCCTGATTGTGGCGCTCACCTGCACGGCGCCAAACACGCATACGACCATCATTGGCACCAAGGCAGAAGCGACTCTCATCGCTGAAGACGACACGTCTCCATTCGTCCCTCCATTCACGCCTGTCGCGACACCACTGGAGGCGTGCTGCATGATGTTGGGGCGTGAGCGGAAGACGGCCTAACGGTGTGCGGGACCGTAGCCCAGCTTCATGGAGATGGTTGCGAATGGTCCTCGCCGATACCCCAGGAGCAACAGTGTCCCGAATTTGCTGGGAAGTGGCGGTGCGGTCCCCTACGGCACTGCGTAGGATCCTACGGTCTTGGCGTGCATCCGTGCGTCGCTGCGGTCCGGTCCCAGGTCGACGGGCACGTGCACCTTCCGCCGACCACTGGCGGCAACATCGACGTACTGTGGAGACCTCACGCCCCACGTGTTGAGCAATTCGGCGGTACGTCCACCCGGCCTCCCGCATGCCCACTATACGCCCTCGCTCAAAGTCCGTCAACTGCACATACGGTTCACGTCCACGCTGTCGCGGCATGCTACCAGTGTTAAAGACTGCGATGGAGCTCCGTATGCCACGGCAAACTGGCTGATACTGACGGCGGCGGTGCACAAATGCTGCGCAGCTAGCGCCATTCGACGGCCAACACCGCGGTTCCTGGTGTGTCCGCTGTGCCGTGCGTGTGCTCATTGCTTGTACAGCCCTCTCGCAGTGTCCGGAGCAAGTATGGTGGGTCTGACACACCAGTGTCAATGTGTTCTTTTTTCCATTTCCAGGAGTGTATATATATATATATATATATATATATATATATATATATATATATGTATATATGTATATATATGCGTTATCCGGTGACTTCATTGAGGTAAGAATTTTCAATTTATGCAGTATGATCTTTCAGGGCCATGAAGCAGCACTGCTGACGTCCCAAATTTACCAGTTTAGATTCACAGTCAGTTAATTATTGAAAGGTTATAAGTAAGCCACAATTTTATTTACAGATTAGGCACATTTTATTACTGATAGGTTACGCAATTTTTCTGTTGGTAGGTTATACTGAATGTGACCGAAATAATTATATTTTTTACTGTTGGGAGATTATTACAAATATTTTTTTTTTGTGGGGAGGTTGTTTATTTCTTACTGCAGGTTGCACGATACCCAGTTAAATTGCACGTTGACAACTGTAATGAAAGTGAAATGGCGGCAGTGGCGGGGAGAGCTAGACACGACAAAACGTGTTGGACCAGATATGTGAGAGAGGTGAAGAATGTAATAGTTCCAGTTCCAAGAAAGACAGGTGTTGACAGATGCAATAGCAAACCATTAGTTTGGTAGAATATGGTTACAAAACACTGACACGAAATATGTACTGAAGTGACCAAAGTCATATATAGTAGATGACGAGAGTACCACGTGTACAAGCTACAAAAGAGCAGTGCACTGGCGGAGCTGTCCTTTGCACTCGCAGACTCAGAATGCGGAATGGTAACTGGAGGTAGACGCATTGGAAATTCTATTTCAGAAACTGTCAGAGAATTCAGCATTCTGAGATCCACGGCGTCAACAGCGTGCCGAGAATACCAGTCGTGCACTACCTGTCAACATAGACAACACTGTCGCTGGCGACCTTCACTTAACGACCGAGAGCAGCGGCGTTTGCGTAGAGTTGTCAGTGCTAACAGACAAGCAGCACTGCGTGAAATAACCGCAGAAATCAATGTGAGACGTACGAACATATCCGTTAATAGGCTATGGGAGCAGACGACCGACTCGGGTACCTTTGCTATCAGCACAACATCGTCTGCAGCGCCTCTCCTGGTCTTGAGACAACAAACGTTGGACCCCAGACGACTGAAGAACTGTGGCCTGGTTAGATGAGTCCCAGTTCCAGTCGATAAGAACTAATGGTAGGGTTCGAGTGTGGCCTAAGCCCCACGAAGCTATGAACCCTAGTTGTCAACAAGACACTTTGCAAGCTGGTGGTGGCTCCCTAGCGGTATAGGCTATGTTTACATGGAATGCACCGGGTCCACTGGTCCAACTAAATCGATCATTGACTGGAATTGGTTATGTTCGGATACCTGGAGACCATTTGAAGCCATTCATGGACGTCGTGTTTCCAAACAACGGTCGAATTTTTATGGATGACAGTATGCCATGTCTCTAGACCACAACTGTTGGCGATTGGTTTGAGGAACACTCAAGATAATTCGAGCGAATGATTCGGCCACTCAGATCTCCCGACATGAGCCTCATCGAGTATGTATGGGAGCAATCCGGAGGTCAGTTCGTGCACAAAACCATGCGGCGGCAACACTTCCACAATTATTATCAGCTGTAAAAGCAGCATGGATAAATGATGGAAAGGAAACTGGTTGAATCATTTGAAGGAAGTACAGAGGAAATATATGACTATATAAAAGCTAATGTGAAAAATCATAGCAACAGAGGTGTTGGGTAAAGAAGATAGCAACCACAACCGTGCAGCAGAGTGGTGGTCAGAGGAACTAGAGGTCCTCGTTAGAGAAAAACGAAATGCGTTCCTTCAGTGGTTGAATGATAAATCAGAAGAAACAAGGTCAATATACAAGGAAAAGAAGAATGAAGTGATGAAAAAAATAAGGATGGCAAAAAATGAAGCATGTTCAAACTATCGAGGAATTTGTGTTACAAACACATTAATGAGAATTTTTGCGAAAGTAATTAAAAACAAACTGGAAAAAAATTTTAGAACCCAAGAAGAACAATGTCGATTCACGGCTGGGAGATCATGTGTAGACCATATTTTCACATTACGACAGATTTTGGAGAAACATAGGGAAAAATCAAAAAGTATAGGATTAATTTTCATAGATCTAGAAAAAGCGTATGATACTGTTCCAAGAAAATTACTTTGGAGAGCACTACATATGGCAAACATAAACCCTTCCTTGATTAAAATAATACAACAAATGTATAAAGATAACATTTGCCAAGTGAAAGTTGGTAATAAACTTTCACAGAAATTTAGAACAAGCAAAGGCCTTTTACAGGGCTGTCCCATGTCACCATCATTATTTAAAATCTATATAGAGATTAGCCTTAGAACATGGTCTCGTAAATGTAATAGTATGGGATTAGAAATAAGAGATGGAGTTTACCTACATCATTTATTATTTGCTGATGATCAAGTAGTCATAGCACAAGATGGGGAGGATGCTAACTATATGTGCAATCAACTAGCAGTAGCATACAAAACTTGGGGTTTGAAGATTAATTACCAAAAAACAGAATACTTGACTAATGATTCAGATGAGCTATACATTGAAGGAAAGAAAATCAAAAAGGTAAACACTTTCTGTTATTTGGGATCCATTTTAGAAATCGAGGGAAAATCAGAGTCAGAAATCAATAAAAGAATTAGTAGCGGACGGAGGGTCATTGGGATGCTTAACTCAGTCTTATGGAGCAGGAATGTAATGAGCAGAACTAAAAAATTAATATACAAATCCATATTAGAGAGTGTAGTTCTGTATGGAACGGAGACCTGGACAATTAACATGAAGCACATTAAAAAATTACAAGCTCTAGAGTTGGACTTTTGGAGAAGATCGGCAAGAATCTCCAGGAAAGAAAAGATAAGGAACACCGAAGTAATAAGGAGAATGGAAATAAAAGAAAGAATATATGACGTAATGGATAGGAAGAAATTACAGCGGTACGGGCATGTACGACGAATGGAGGAAGCCAGAATACCAAAACTGATACTGGAGTGGGAACCGGAGGGGAGAAGAAGAAGAGGACGACCTGTGACCACCTGGCTCCAAAATGTACAGCACACAATGAGGAGAATGGGCGCAGAGGAAGAGAACACGCAAGATCGAAACACCTGGAGAAATATTTTGAGAGTATAGTTTAAGAACGTTTATTGTTTGTATTGTATTTTCCAAGTAAATTATTATGTTGGAGATAAGCCTCTGTAATGAGGAAAAGCTCAAATAAAAAAAAATAAAAATAAAAAAAAAATAAAAAAATGTTTCTGGAAGGGCTTCCACTGACTTGTTGAGTCCATGCTACATCGAGTTGCTGGACTATGCCGCATAAAAGGAGGCCCTATACGGTATTAGGAGGTATCCCACGATTTTTGTGACCTCAGTGTACACAGAAGAATGGAAGAGCTAATAAAAGAGGACGTTGGGGGAGATCACTATGAGTTCCGGAGAAACGTAGAAACACGCGAGGTAGTATTGGCTCTACGACTTCTCTCAGAAGACAGGATAAAAAAAGGCAAAGCAACATGTACAGCTTTTGTAAATCTGGAGGAAACTTTTGAAATTGTTGACTGGAATACACTCCCGGAAATTCTGACGGTAGCGATGGTAAACCGGACTGCAGTTGTAAGAGTCACAGGATATCGAATGGAAGTACTAACTGAGGAGGGAGTGTAACATGTTTACAGCCCACTGAACAGGTAGTAACGGCAACCAAAGAGAAATTTCGAACAGGAACTAAGGCTCAGAGAGAAGAACCGAAAGTTTGAGGTTTGCAAGTAGTATTTTAATTCTCCCAGAGAAAGCAAAGGAGTTGGAACAGCCGTTGAATGGTACGGATAATGTCTTAAAGAGATTATAAGATGAACATTACAAAAATAAAACAAGGATAATTGAATGTAGTAATTTAAATTATTTGATGCTGACAGAATTAGATTAGGAGATGAGAAGTAGTAGACGAGGTTTGCTACTTAGGCAGCGAAAAGCGTTTCTGAAAATGAGATCTTTCTCGACATGTAATATAAGTCTTCTGTCAAGGTAGTTGAGTAGAAAGTAGCCTTGTAAGAAGGACTGTTCTCATTTAGAACCAAACAGTTTTTAAATATGACACACATGTCACTGGGAACACCTGTAAGTAACGTAAGAGCAGTTATAACATACACGGTGTAACGATGTCGAATGAGTGTTTTACCTTTTTATTTTGTTGGCAGTATTATAGCAGCCATCCGAAAATTACCGCAGAACGATACTGGCCAGTTACTTAATGATGCGATAACAGTCATCTTGTGTAAAGAATTTAAATGGTTTTAGTATTCAAAGATCTGAAATGTTTCGACTGTCTGAGAAGGGTTCACAACAAATTTCCCCAAAAAAATTTATACATAAAGACATTCCGTAACTGAAGTAGGAATTAATAAATCCTTTGTATCGTGTGTGTTTCGATAATACCAAATTCGTATGGCCAAAATTTGCTTTTACAGCTGTTTTAATTCTGACACTATAATTCTCACTGTATATTGCACTGTTTTCTGGCCTTTGCGTGGCGTCTAAGATGTCTTAAACCTACATAGGAGAAAGTTAAATGAACAGCTTTATTTTTGTAGTTCCGTTGGTGCTATGTTCTGCTTGCGTCGTCTGAAAATGAAATGGATGGTTTCACCTCTCTTCACCGCTCTGTGGACTGCCTGTGGTTTGTTTGCAATTACACAACGTCCAATTTTTTTTCGCAAGCTCTCACCTCGAGGAACGGACTTCACAAGCAGTGATTTTTTGCAAATAATGCAGTCACTGTCTCTTGTAAGCTTTATACCGAATTTGCAAATGCTACCAACAGAAAATGCGCTTTCATTTTCTTTTAGTATGAACATTTCATCCATAACGTGTAAGGCCATGTCGTGCACTTTTTAATCCCAGGCGTACACGCAACTAATAAACTATGCCCGTCTTGTTGGATCATATACAGTTGCTCATCTTTTACTGACAATATCAGTTCCTGCACCTTACATCTTACTGCAAATGGACTCCACCCTCTAATCTGTCTGCTCTCTTCTACATCATCCAAGCCGCCTATATGTCTAAACTATTTATTCCAGTGCACCTCCAACAGTACACATTTGCTCTATTGTCCTAGCCCATCTACTTTACCCTCAATAAGTCACTACGATCCCTACACTAATCATAATCATCTCTTCAACAAGGGACCAAGTAATAAAAGTTTCCACCTCCATTACCTCCATCTAAGCATTCACGGTAGAACTATCCAGTTAACTAACATATTAATACACCTTGGACTAACTCTGAACTGTAAACCGACGTGGAAAACCCCCTTGCTAATCATCCAACAGAAAGCCTACTAAACAAACTACTAATCAGCTGAACACTGACGAAAGGTTCGATACAACCCCGTGTCTCCTACACAAAGTATTACCTGATGTGCTCCAGTCATTTTCTAACCCTCGAACGCCATGCACTATGCTTAGCCTATTGCATTTGCTTATTCAGCCCAACCCAGATCGTTTAGTATCTCGTCAAATTTTCGCCCCCTCTCAATTTGTCTCACCATCCAACAATTTTAGATACATCCCTTCTCCCAGTTGTAAATCACGTGATGCTATCAATAAAATACCAACACATATCCCGGACAGCCTTGAAACGTCTGTGTGAAGTCGTTTCATAAGACGCTTGTCGAATTCGATACAACTTATTCATTTTACTACCTGATTTTAGCTCAATTCATGAACTCTTCCAGAAAGACTGAGCACTCAGATAAGGCCTATTGAACATTATATGTGTGTTTTAATGTGGGGTTTCGGTTTTTTTTTTGTGGGAAACGCTGAATTGGTCATGGTCTGCTGGGAGCAGACGATGTTGCTTCTCGTTCGAAGGAGAGCACAGGATGACCAACTTAGGTTTCCAATACCTGAACAGAGAGGTTTACCCAACTTAGTCGAAGGCCGTGTCGAAGGCTGTTTTTGTGTGTGAGGTTGGTGACGGGGGGCTACCCCTCTGGTAGCTTCCGCTGCACGGGGAGCTAGGTGATCTCGAAAGAGACAGCGGCACTCTTCGGTGAACGCTTGGTGAGTACGGATCGTAGCTCTTAAGGGGGGGTTTCAGGTGATAGGAAGCAGGTTGAGTTAGGACTTCGTTATGTTTAACTGTTGAAATACTTAAGAACATCAGCTTAACTGAAGCGTGAGAAGCGAGTTATTTTTCCGAATTTGCCATTACTATATTGCTTTACACGGTTATTACAAATGATTGAAACGATTTCACAGCTCTACATAAACTTTATTGTTTGAGATATTTTCACAATGCTTTGCACACACATACAAAAACTCAAGAAGCTTTTTAGACATTCACAAATGTTCGATATGTGCCCCTTTAGTGATTCGGCAGACATAAAGCCGATAATCAAGTTCCTCCCACACTCGGCGCAGCATGTCCCCATCAATGAGTTCGAAACCATCGTTGATGCGAGCTCGCAGTTCTGGCACGTTTCTTGGTAGAGGAGGTTTAAACACTGAATCTTTCACATAACCCCACAGAAAGAAATCGCATGGGGTTAAGTCAGGAGAGCGTGGAGGCCATGACATGAATTGCTGATCATGATCTCCACCAAGACCAATCCATCGGTTTTCCAATCTCCTGTTTAAGAAACGCCGAACATCATGATGGAAGTGCGGTAGAGCACCATCCTGTTGAAAGATGAAGTCGGTGCTGTCGGTCTCCAGTTGTGGCATGAGCCATGCGTGAAACTTGCCCGCACGTGTTCAACCGTTTCTTCGCTCACTGCAGGCCGACCCGCTGATTTCCCCTTACAGAGGCATCCAGAAGCTTTAAACTGCGCATACCATCGCCGAATGGAGTTAGCAGTTGGTGGATCTCTGTTGAACTTCGTCCTGAAGTGTCGTTGCACTCTTATGACTGTCTGATGTGAGTGCATTTCAAGCACGACATACGCTTTCTCGGCTCCTGTCGCCATTTTGTCTCACTGCGCTCTCGAGCGCTCTGGCGGCAGAAACCTGAAGTGCGGCTTCAGCCGAACAAAACTTTATGACTTTTTCTACGTATCTGTAGTGTGTCATGACCATATGTCAATGAACGGAGCTACAGTGAATTTATGAAATCGCTTCAATCATTTGTAATAGCCCTGTAAATAGGCGATTTGTGGGTGTTTGAGTTAAAAGTGTGTAAGTTACTTTGTTCATTTTGAACAGCGATGAAGTACAATTTCAAACGGTAAATCTCATTAGGAGAAGCTGGTTAGGATCACTTCAATCGTACGTGAGTGTAATACTGCGTCGAGGCGAGTATGATTTTTAATCGTATATTTTGTGATAGTTGCTTTTGTCTTTGTGTGTCGATTTTGTGCCACGTGTTTGGTAATCAACGACCCTTCTGGTGCACCAAGGCACCGCAATAGGCTTTACTTTAACAGTTTGCTTGTTTAATGAGCTATAATTTCTGCAAGAATATCTGTTCTTTTGTGCGCTTTCTACACTGCAGCACAACAGTTTGATTCGGAATGCACCACGTGCTCTAGTTCAGCCGTTTGCAAGCAGCAGACGCAGTTAGTATGTTGAATAATTATCGCACAACCTCGTGCATTGGTTAAACCTCTGTACAGAATAGTGCATGCGTAGAATCGTAATGCGAATCTCACTGAGATATTTTTATGGTATAAATGCAAAGGAGATGATAGTGTCATTGTCTCCCACCCCCGTTTTCTGTGATTTGCTGTAGTTAAGTTGTGCTCTGTTATATCATCATCATCATCATCATCATCATTTAATACTGATTATGCCTTTCAGCGTTCAGTCTGGAACATAGCCCCCTTATAAAATTCCTCCATGATCCCCTATTCAGTGCTAACATTGATGCCTCTTCTGATGTTAAACCTATTACTTCAAAATCATTCTTAACCGAATCCAGGTACCATCTACTTTGTCTGCCCCGACTCCTCCTACCCTCTACTGCTGAACCCATGAGTCTCTTGGGTAACCTTGCTTCTCCCATGCGTGTAACATGACCCCACCATCTAAGCCTGTTCGCCCTGACTGCGACATCCATAGAGTTCATTCCCAGTTTTTCTATGATTTCCTCATTGTGGACACCCTCTGTTATATTCTCACGTAATTCTTACTCAAATATTTCTAGTCGGGCACCAGTTATGTGTAGTTAGGATGTGCAACCAAATACTTAGATACAATAAATAATCTACTTGAAAGATAAATTCTGTGGTGTTGATCTTGCCCACTTACTTCGATTTCCAATCCTGAATTAATCAAGTTGCTTCATGCACGACATGGAGTGCTATTTATCTGCCTACTTAAAGAAATATGAATACTTTTAAATAAATAATTAAAGTAACTAAACTAATAATTTTCCAGCTCCGTTTTTTTTCCAAATGGTTTTGAAGGGACTGGGCTGGTGGCGACCCTGAATTTCTGAATTTTTATCATTATTTGTGTGAGAGAAGCAGCTAGAAATGCGAGATAACGTATATGGCTCGATGAGAAAGGTCGTAAAGATAGTAATACGTTACAGGCTGTATAAACATACACGCCGTCCACAGTCCCCAACAGCGTCTTTCCCATCGTATGGTATCTACAGTACTCCTCTCTGCCCTTTCTCACATCAAGGATCCTTCGTCCTTTACCATCAAATCATTTTCTGCCTCTCCGTAGACACGCCTGAACACATCTCATACCTTTTGCCATCCATTATCTCTCATTACACACCGAAACGACCAACCCAGCCACTAAGTTACCATCTCAATCATTGTAAAAGTATCCTTTCTCAATTCAGGCCCTACGATTTAGTGCAATTCAGTGCTGTGCTACAGTCTTACTATAAAGACTGCTGTCAACAATCGTTTTAAAACGGCAGCAAACAGTTTCAGCGTCATGAATGCACATATTTTCTGTGGTGTCACCGCCAGACACCACACTTGCTAGGTGGTAGCCTTTAAATCGGCCGCGGTCCTTCAATATACGTCGGACCCGCGTGTCGCCACTGTCAGTGATCGCAGACCGAGCGCCGCCACACGACAGGTCTAGAGACACTTCCTAGCACTCGCCCCAGTTGTACAGCTGACTTTGCTAGCGATGGTTCACTGACAATTACGCTCTGATTTGCCGAGACGATAGTTAGCATAGCCTTCAGCTACGTCATTTGCTACGACCTAGCAAGGCGTCATTACCAGTTACTATTGATGCTGTAAAACATGTACCGTCAAGAGCGATGTTCATCAATTATGGATTAAAGTTAAGTATTCCAGCAGCTACGTACTATTTTTGCTACTATAAATTCCTTGTCCTGTTCCAGACCTCACGCCAGCCTGCGTGAGCCTAAACGCGTGCCTTTCGGCTTCCTCCTAGTGAATTGGCTGTCTTGCCAGTCCACAACCTTTTCCTGTTTAATACTTTTAGGAAATGTAAATATTTTAATCGTTTTAATGTTTTAAACTACCCTTGTATATTTTTTAAACGCTTTTGGCTTTTGTCAGCACAATTAAGGGAAAGGGTCTGAGGCTGAAGGAGAGAAAGAGTGCGAGAGATGGAAGGTGGTAAGTAAGGAAGTGAATGAAAGACGGATGTAAGGTGTAAAGAAAAGACGAATGTGGGGTGTGGGAACGACAGAGTTACTGGGAAAACGCGTGTGGGCAAGGAAAGATTCGAACTTAAAGAAGTTACGGCAGGGCGTGACACATTGACGTTTAGGGAGTGTGGGATGCAGAACACTGAAGGAGAGAGCGAGGGAAAAGTCTAGGAGCAAGGAAAGAAGGGATCGAAGGTGTAAGTATGACAGAAACAGTTCACAAAAGAATGAAGCAGTTAATCGTACTGTCGATTGTGCTTGGACACAATGAAATGCTGGCAGTGTGAAAGGTGACTAGCTTAACTTGCGTCCATTCGTCTAACAGACATCACTTTCAACCTGAACGCAGAGACACGCTGCTTGCACCGGAAGCAGGTGAGTGGCAGGCAGTTAATCAGTGCCAGCGGAGCGCTGTGGCGTGGCGTGGTGTCCACGTGGGGTCGCTCGAGAGGCAGCCAGCTCTTGCCGGTCACCGACCTGCCCGTCCTCTGTGTCGGGATATTAATGACCAACATGCAAAGTCACCTTGTTTGGATGACAAAACCATTAAAGGATGGCTCAGAATTTGTTTCTTTAATTCCAGTCGTAAAAGGCGGAAGACTCAGTAATGGTCAATGGGCTTAGGATGTAGGAGGAAATGGAAACCGCTGTATTAAAGCACATAATGTGTATTGGCTCTAAGCACTATGGGATTTAACATCTGAGGTCATGAGTCCCCTAGACTTACAACTACACTACTGACCATTAAAATTGCTACACCACGAAGATGACGTGCTCCAGACGCGAAATTTAACCTACAGGAAGAAGAGGCTGTGATATGCAATTGATTAGCTTTTCAGAACATTCACACAAGGTTGGCGCCCGTGCCGACACTTACAACGAGCTGACATGAGGAAAGTTTCCAACCGATTTCTCATACACAAACAGAAGTTGACCGGCGTTGCCTGGTGAAACATTGTTGTGCTGCTTCGTATAAGGAGGAGAAATGGGTACCATTACGTTTCCGACTTTGATAAAGGTCGGATTGTAGCCTATCGCGATTGCGGTTTATGGTATCGCGACATTGCTGCTCGCGTTGGTCGAGACCCAATAACTGTTAGCAGAATATGGAATCGGTGGGTTCAGGATGGTAATACGGAACGCCGTGCTGGATCCAACTAGCAGTCGAGATGACAAGCATCTTATCCTCATCGCTGTAACGGATCGTGCAGCCACGTCTCGATCCTGAGTCAACAGATGGGGACGTTTGCAAGACAACAACCATCTGCACGAACAATTCGACGACGTTTGCAGCAGCATGGACTATCAGCTCGGAGGCCATGTCTGCGGTTTCCCTTGACCTGCATAACAAACAGGAGGGCCTGCGATGGTGTACTCAACGACGAACATGGGTGCACGAATCGTATAAGCTCATTTCTCTGGATGAATTCAGGCTCTGTTTACGGCATCATGATGGTCGCATACGTGTTTGGCGACATCACGGTAAACGCACATTGGAAGCGTGTATTTGTCATCGCCATACTGGCGTATCACCTTGCGTGATGGTATTGGGTGCCATTGGTTACACGTCTCGGTCACCTCTTGTTGGCATTGACGGCACTTTGAACAGTGGACGTTACATTTCAGATGTGCTACGACCCGTGGCTTTACCCTTCATCCGATCCCTGAGAAACCCTACATTTCAGCAGGATAATGCACGACCGCATGTTGCAGGTCCTGCACAGACCTTTCTGGGTACAGAAAATGTTCGACTGCTGCCCTGGCCAGCACATTCTCCAGATCTCTCACCAACTGAAAACGTCTGGTCAATGGTGGCCGAGCGACTGGCTCGTCCCTATACGCCAGTCACTACTGTTGATGAACTGTGGTATCGTGTTGAAGCTGCATGGGCAGCTCTACCTGTACACGCTCTACCGTATCTTCATTCGCCGTCGGCGTTGTCGTTGTTACCGTGAGACACCGTTATACCAAGAGGAAAGGCGCGTCGATCTTAGAGCATGAGATATGATGACCTTAAGCCACTGACAACACACAACGGTCACGGTAGTACTTGATTCCAAAATAGCTGCAGTAGTTAAGATCTACGAACTATCCCTTGTTGACCAGGTCCCCAAAACTTAACTCGTAACGAGATCCCTTCAAAGCAAATTGTCATAACGATCGTCTATAAAGGCTTCGTACAACAAGAAGAAATGTTACGGTTGATGGAATAATAACAGATACGACCAAACTGTCTTGTCTCTTCTGCTTTATTTAATATAACTTCGTTCACAGTTCCATTTCGCATTCACCACTCATTCACCGAAACCCTTTGATGAACAGTTTTGGTTGCTTAACACCAACAGTCAATGATAATGATACAGCTTTTCTCCTTTTTATAAATTGAAGCCCGCTCTCCGTGATATAATAAGAAAAAAACCGGTCTCAATACCACGTCCCTCGTGAGATGCGAATAGACTTATCCCGGAATTGACCGCCCTGTAGGTGTACTCAATTTAATGACCACACTTCGCTGTCCGCTATTCCGCGTAACTGAATGTCCATTTGTTAGTCTGATTATACACTGTAGCTATTTAAAATTCGCCCCTATATTTTTCACAACGCACAATTAGCACTTCGTTACTTTTTTTTTTTTTAAGAGTAAACGAAAAAAAAGACGCCGTATAATCGGCTTAGTCGACATAAAGCAAAACACCTTAATATGCCCAATTTCACCTCTTCTTATAGGATCGGCTACCTTACTCATTAATTTACTACATATTGTTTCCAACAACACTAACAGGTATCGCCGTTATATTTTAATTGTATTCAAAAGCATGTTACTACTATTACGACCAACCATATCGTCACAAATCGCGCGGCGTGCGTTTTTAATGATAACTTTACGCTATTCAATTTCCGTTACAGCTATCTTGACTCGTAATGTTACAACGCCATCCAACCTCTGTTTGACTCAATGCGCAGACGTATCAAGGCCGTTATTACGGCCAGAGGTGGTTGTTCTGGGTACTGATTTCTCAGGATCTATGCACCCAAATTGCTTGAAAATGTAATCACATGTCCGTTCTAGTATAATATATTTGTCCAATGAGTACCCGTTTATCATCTTCATTTCTTCTTGGTGCAGCAATTTTAATGGTCACTAGTGTACTTAAACCTAACTAACCACACACGTCCACTCCCAGGCAGGATTCGAACCTACGATCGTAGCAGCAGCTCGGTTCAGGACTAAAGCACCTAGAACCGCTCGGCTAATCTGTATTCACAGGACGTGTGGCCACTATCTGAAAAAAGTGTTGTGATGATATCTGCATTGCCAAAAGTTTCCGGACAAGTCCCCCTTTCGGATCTCCGGAAGCGGACTGTCAACTTGCCGGTGACCATGGGAAAAGATTGAATAACTAACGATTGGATAACGTTCGACCAATCGGGGCGTAGAATGTCAGAAGCTTGAACGCGGTAGGGAAGCCAGAAACTCTGAAAAGGGAAATGCAAAGGCTCAATCTAGATGTAGTAGAAGTCAGCGAAATGAAATAGAAAGAACACAAGGATTTCTGGTCAGAAGCAGCAGCAGAAAATAGTGTAACGGGAGCAAGATTCGTTATGAATAGGAAAGTAGAGCAGAGAGTGAGTTCCTGTGAACGTCTCAGTGACAGGGTTGTTCCCATCAGAAGCGACAGCAAACGAACACCTTCAACAATAATTCAGGTATGCTTGCCAACATGGCAAGGCGAAGATGAAGGAATAGAGAAAGTTTCTAAAGATACTGAAAGGATAAATTCAGTACGTAATGGTGATGAAAATCTAATAGTCACGGGGTAGTGGAATGAGGTTGTAGGGGAAAGAGTAGAAGAAAGGGTTTCTGGAGTAAGAAAGACAGAGGAGAAATACTAATTGAGATCTGCAATAAATATCGGTTAGTTATAGCAAATACTCTGTTGAAGAACCACAAGTGGAAAGAAGGTATACTTGAAAAAAACCGGAAATACGAGAAAATTTCAGTGAGATTACATTATGGTTATGCAGAGATTACGAAATCAGATATTGGATTGTAAGATCACAATTTAGTAATGATGAAGAATAGGCTGAAGTTCAAGAGTTTAGCCAGAAAAAATCAATGTGCAAAGAAGAGGGTTACGGAAGTACTGAGGAATGAAGAGACACGCTTGAAGTTCTCTGAGGCTATAGGTACAATAGCTATCTCTAAAAAGGGTAATAACGGCAGTTAGAAAAAAAAACCGTGGGTACAACGAAAACAACTGCGAAGAAACCAGGGATAACATATGAAATACTTCAGTCGATCGACGAAAGAACAAAGTATGAAAATGTTCAGGGAAATTCAGAAATACTGAAGTGCAAGTTATTTAGGAACGAAATAAATAGGAACTTCGGGGAAGCTAAACAAAATGGCTGCAAGAAAAATGTGAAGAAATCAAAAAAGAAATGTACATCGGAAGGACGGACCCAGCATATACAGAAGGCAACACAGCCTCTGGTGAAATAAAGAGCAAGGGAGGTAACATTAAGCGTGCAATGGGAATTCAAATTTTAAAAGCAGAACAGACAGCATATACGTAAGTGGAAAGAGTACATTAATGGCCTCTGGGAGGGGGAGGAGTGGTGTGATGGCGTGATAGAAGAAGAAACAGGAGTCTAAAGGGATGAGATAGGGGATACAGTATCAGAATCCGAATGTAAAAGAGCTATGGGAGACTTAAGATCAAAGAAGTTAGAAAGGACAGATAACATTGGAATTTTTAAAATCATGGGAGGGAAGTGAAAGCAAAAAGAGACTCATGTTGGTGTGTAGAATTTCTACGTATGGTGACAAAGACTGAATTTCGGAAAAACATCATCCACAGAATTTCGGAGATTGCAAAATCCGACAATTGCGAGGTCACACATTCAGCTTAACGGCTCATGCACCCAGGTTGCTGACAACAACAATAGACATAAGAATGAAAAGGGAACTCAGGATTTGTTAGATGACGATCAGTTTGATTCTAGCAAAAGGAAAAGGCACCATAGCGGCAGTTCTCACTTTGAGGTTGATAATGAAAACAAGACTGACGAAAAATCGAGATACGTTCTTTGAATCTGTCGATGTGGAAAAAGATTTCGTCAATGTAAAATGGTATAAGATGTTCGAAATTCTGAGGAAAATAGGGGCAAGCTATTGGGAAAGACAGATAATATTCAATACATACAAGAACGAAAACAAGGACCAAAAACGAAATGCTCGCATCAAAAAGGGTGTCAGACAGGGATGCAGTCTTTCGGCCCTACTGTTCAATCTATACATCGAAGAAGTAATGTGGGAAGAGTGGGATCAAAATTTAGGGTGGAAGTATAAGATTCGCTGATCATGTTGCTACGCTCAGTGAAAGTGATGAAGTATTAATGGACCTGCTGAATGGAATGAAGTGTCCGATGAGTACAGAATATGAACTGAGGGTACATCGGAGAAAGATGAAATTAATGAGAAATAGCAGAAATGAGAAGAGAGAGAAACTTAACATCAGGATTGGGGATCGTGGAGTAGGCGAAGTTAAGGAATTTTGCTACTTAGGTAGCAAAATAGTTCGTGATGGACGGAGCGAGGAGGTCATAAAGAAACAGGCTAGCAGTGGCAAAAAGGGCATTCCTGGTGAAGAGAAGTCTACTAGTATCAAACATAGGCCTTAATTTGAGGAATAAATTTCAGAGAATGTGCGTCTGAAGCACAGCATTGAATGATAGTGAGATATGGACTGTGGGAAAACCCGAACAGAAGTGAATCGAAAGCGTTTGAGGGGTGGTGCTACAGAAGAACGTTGAAAATTACGTGGGCTGATAAAGTAAGGAATGAGGAGGTTCCCCACAGAATTAGTGAGAAAAGGGCCATATGGAAAACACTTACTAGAAAAAGGGTCAGGATACAGAACAGGGAAAGACTTCCATTGTACTGGAGGGAACTGTAAAGAGTAAAAACTGTAGAGGAAGAAAGAGTCTTGTAATACATCCAGCAAGTAATTGAGGACGTAGGTTACAGTTGCTAGTCTGAGATGAAAAGGTTGGCACAGGGGAGGAACGTTAAATGTAAGAACACTACACACCTGGAGTGGTGAAGGTGCTGGATGAAGAACTGAATAGCTTCTGCCAACACATAGCGGCACTGCAAGAGATGAGATCGTCTGGAGCATAAAGAAAAGTTCAATAGGTACATATGTAATGGAAATGGAGAAAGTAAACATCAGCTTGGAGTTGGTGTCGCAGTAACCAACAGAATAAGAGGAGATATCATGGACTTTGTAAATTAAAGAATATGCTGGTTAAGAATGAAAGGAAAGCCTAACAATGGTCTCATATGATGCGCCCACAGAAGATAAAGATGGTAATGAGAAAGACATTTTCTGAGAAAGCACATTCAGTATATGAAGATGCATCATCGCACGATGTGAAAATGTTCCTAGGTGATGCCAGTGCCAAAGTAGGACAAGAGGCCTTTCTGAGACCCAACATTGGCGCCCATAATTCACACTATGCCTCCAGCAACAACGGAGTAGGACCAATCACTCTGATAACTTCAGAAAACCTAACGATCATGAGTACCTATATTCCTGGCAAAGACATTTACAAGATAAACTGGAATTCAGCCGACCAAAACACACAGAACCAAATGGACTACATATTAGTGGATGCTAGATACAGGAGTGTTATTGAGAATGTAAAATCTCAATGAAGTGCAGAAATAGGATAAAACTACTATCTTGAGCTGACAACTACTGTGAAAGTGCAGAATCCAGAAATTGCAGGAAAAGAGATGCAGACCGGAAAGTAAACGCATAACTATTGAAAAGGGAGCACATTAAGGAAGAAATGCAATTGAAATTCGAAACAAGTTTGCTGCCCTGGAAAAAGATGGAGATGAAGTGGACAAATTGTGCTCCAAGCTCTTGATCGAAGTCAGACACGCCGCAGACGAAGTGACGAAACCACCGGAACGGAGGAGCAGGAGCAGAAGATGGCATAACGATAGGAGCAGACATTAAGTGAACAAGTGAAAAGAGGCTGAAGGTTATGGCTGAGAAACGAAAATATGGGAGTATAGGGTTTGGATACATGGAGGCAGCTAGAGAAGCAAGAAAAGTCCTCCGAAAAGATTAGGAAGAGTATATAAACAGAGAGATAACACTGGCACTAAAGGATCGAACACTAAGTAACACAAGACACTTTTACGGGTCAGTCAGGTTCTTCAAGAAAGAATAAAACACAATGATTGACGTGATGAGAAGTCAAACAGGACAAATGATAATAGATGAAACAAAAGCTATGTAGGGATGGAAAAACTATTTGGAAAATCTCTTGAACGTAGACAATATTTTGAACAGCGTTGTAACATAAGCATTAGAAGAAGAAAAAGAAGAATTGCAGGGAGAAGCTAGAGTAACATAACCAAAAGCGGAGAATGAACTGTCGAGTATGGAAGATGTAGAAGAATCCACAAAATGCTGAAGAGAAGGAAAGCATCGGGAATAGACGGCATACTAGCAGAGATGCTGATGGAGGGAAGAGGTATCCTACAAGAGAGAGAGTGTACCCCCTAGTCGGTTTAATTTGCAGAATAGAAGAGGTCTTAACAGAATTAGTCCATAGTCGGCTCAATACGAGAGAAAGGAGGCACAATGAGATGCACCAACTATAAGGGAGTCACCTTACTATGCACAACTTAAAGAATCCTGAGCATGCTGTTGCTGAAGCTGCTAACACCATACGTCGAGGAAGTACTTTCATTCCAACAAGCAGGATTTAGAAAGGGAAAATCAACTACAGATCAACTACTAATGATAAGGCAAATGCTAGCAAAGAGCTGGGAATTTGGCAGAGGTGTTCACTACTGTCGTCTGTGGACTTGCAAACAGCGTATGATAGTGCGAACTAGCAATAACTGGAAAGGACGCAGCATCCTAGACAACTGGCCAACATGCATTCAAGCATGTAAACAAGAAACAACATGAACGGTAAAAGTGAATGGAGAGATGTCAGAAAAATTCACGATGAAGACTGGAGTGCGGCAGGGCGGCTGCCTCTCTCCTCTTCTGTTTTTCTGTTTCTGGAAAGAGCACTGAGAAAGGTAACAAACCTGCAGACAAGAATACAGCTGGGTAGAAGAATCAACACTCTGGATTATGTGGGTATTGTAGTTTTAATAGCGGCAGACTGAGCAAGATCTGGTTCAGATGGCAAGAGTGTTCAAGGAAGAGGCAATGAGAGCAGGCCCGAAGATGAATATGGACAAGACCAAATACTTCGTTGTGAGTAGAGAGAACGATGATAGACCTTAGGTGTACATGGCAAAATCATTCAAAGGGTAAAAGAGTTCAAATGTTGTTTTTGTTGTGGTCTTCAGTCCTGAGACTGGTTTGTTGCAGCTCTCCATGCTACTCTATCCTGTGCAAGCTTCTTCATCTCCCAGTATCTACTGCAACCTACATCCTTCTGAATCTGCTTAGTGTATTCATCTCTTGGTCTCCCTCTACGATTTTTACCCTCCACGCTGCCCTCCAATGCTAAATTTGTGATCCCTTGATGCCTCAAAACATGTCCTACCAACCGATCCCTTCTTCTAGTCAAGTTGTGCCACAAACTTCTCTTCTCCCCAATCCTATTCAATACCTCCTCATTAGTTACGTGATCTACCCATCTTATCTTCAGCATTCTCTTGTAGCACCACATTTCGAAAGCTTCTATTCTCTTCTTGTCCAAACTAGTTATCGTCCATGTTTCACTTTGTAGTGGGACGCGAAATTGAAGCGTCACCCATCCACCCGTGTCAGCCCAGTTTGCAGGTGACTATAAGTTTAATTTAGTTTGTTTATATATTTTTCTTATTATTGGTAATAGATGTGAATTATCTAAAAGTTTTGTATTTTTTTTATGTGTTTCATGTACAGAGAGGGCGGCGCAACGAACGGAGACAGCATCTTCGTTGCCGCGACCAGAGAGGAAATTGCTGGCCGCTATACGTCCCGGGTCGACAGCCGAGGAGCAACAGAAGATCCTGGAACCGAGTTGTTGCGTCGTGCTTCTAAAAAAATTAAAAATGAATTTGTATACTCTTTTTTTTACAACAATGACGTCATATAGAGCTTAATCTTGTTGAAAAGTCAGTCCTACTTTGTTAACCGTCAAGTTCACATATGTATGTAGGAAGCTAATAAATTAGTGGAGGTTACTAAAGTTGAAACACGTGTTCTGAAGATTTATTTATGGAGAATTATGTGAACTGATTAATAGTATATTTGACAAGATTATTGAATTTTGACAGTGGTCATCGCAACTTTGAATCTAAAAGGTTTAGTCAATGGGTGATTCTGATATCGATTAAGTCAAGATAAAGTGTGTCAATATAAGTTCTGAGGAGAAACAAACGAAATTTAAATTGAAAAGGTTTACGCAAACCAATTAGCCTGAGTGATGTAATTCTTTGCATACGACTCGACTGATGTTTTATAGTTTCGTTCAAGAACCATTCTGTGACAATTTAAAAAGAATATAAATCATTTTGAAGTGGGTTGTAACTGACGTAGGTGACGAAGTCTGCACATGGTCATAGGTCGAAAGAAAACCATTTATAAACAAACCTATACGTCGTTACACTACACCGTGGCGACCTTATAAACAGGACTTGTGTGCAATTAAGGCACACAGGTACGAAACAAAACATCAAGAGTCCTTCGGAAGTCAACGCGAGTTTTCGTGGAGCCTTCACCAGCCAGCGGCGACTTAGCCGGTGTGGGCATCTGACGGAGCGCAGCCAAGCAGTACGGTCACGCAGTTATTCCACGAGAAGGCGCATCTGTTGGGCAGCAGCTGAACGCTGCAAACCCCGACAACCCTTTTTCTCCCTAAACTAACAGGCCCAGTACGTCAGCTGCGGGGCGTTCCTCCGGCTGGTATTAGAGGTGTTGCTGAGGGCTTCGCCTATTTACGGCGGTGCCGGGCGTGGTTGCAGCAAGTGACGTCTCCGGTGTTCGACTCAGCGTCCTGCTGGTTGCGGAAGCGGGGTCGCAGCATCTCAGCGGCTGCATCGACGGCTGTTATATCTGCAGCCCATAGCAGCACACTGATCACCGAGAACTACAAACTACAATATTAGTGTCCGGTGAGTTTGTTTCAAGTTGGAAGTGCAGTGTTGTACATAGGGAGTGTGCTTTTACAGGATTGTTGATTACAAGTCTGCGTGTGTAACTAGTTAATATCTTACAATAATGTCGGGAAGTGAAATGTCAGACGAAGAGCAGTCTATGTCCGATAGGAGCATGAGATCCCTTTTTAGGGCGATCGCTAAATTAAAACAGTATAACGAAGAATCTGCTGCTAGATTAAAGGAGGAACTAAAACAGGAATTAAAACAGTCTAACGAGGAATCTACTGCTAGATTGAAAGAGGAACTAAAACAGGAATTAAAACAGTCTAACGGAGAATCTATGGCTAGATTAAAACAGTCTAACGAAGAATCTATGGCTAGATTAAAACAGTCTAACGAGGAATCTACTGCTAGACTTAAAGGGGAGCTAACAAAATCTACGGACAGGTTACAGGAATATCTTAATGAAACCAGTCGAGAATTAAGTGATAAAATAGAGTCTTCTAAAATTGAAATGCAGGAAAAACTAGTAGGACTTAGTAATAAGATTGCTGATAATTGTAAAAGGTTAGAAGAACATATCCAGGAATCACGAGAGGAAAAAGCTCGTATGCGAAACGATATTACTGACTTAACCGAGAGACTAGATAGTGTCAATATCTTAGTTGTAAATGAAATACAGAAAAATAACGATATGTTACGAGATGAATTTTCTATGCAAACGGAAACTGTTCGTAGAGAATTATTGGGATCTATTAAAGAGGTCTCTACCAAACCTGTAGAGATTTCTTCAATAGATAATGTAGAATTAGAGACATTAACTCATCAAGTAGAAAAGGACCATACCGAAATCGAAAACATGAAATTTTTAATTACTGAAATATGCAGTAACCTTGAGGCTGCCAAAGATAATAACATTGACGAAGGTACAGAGCGTTCACATCGTGAACACAGTGAAGAATCGATATTAGCTAACCGCGTATCCAATACAGAAATGCGAATACAGGAAATTACTAAACGGTTATCGGAATTAGATAATAATGAAAACATTTCAAGTAGTAGAAGTAACAACGTAATC
Source organism: Schistocerca cancellata (assembly GCF_023864275.1). Classification (NCBI taxonomy): domain Eukaryota; kingdom Metazoa; phylum Arthropoda; class Insecta; order Orthoptera; family Acrididae; genus Schistocerca; species Schistocerca cancellata. The sequence continues at coordinate 54,391,897 of NC_064627.1, forward strand.
AGAGACAACAGTCGCATCGTGTTTGCTAGCTCGGACGACAACAATACAAATAAAGAAATCACGGCAAGCCAATCCGATGCCACTCCGTCTCTGCAATCTAAACAAAATCCAACTATGTCTCTCGCAGAATGTTTGGATGATATAACGACAAATTCAAATCTAGCAACTCGATTTCCTGTATTCAAACCAGGAGGCGAACTTCACCCTATAATCTTTATAAAAGCTTTTGAAACTTCATTATCTCCTAAATGGAGTAATGAAAAAAGGATTCAATTTGTAATAGGACATTTAGAAGCAGAAGCTTCGGAGTGGGCAGTACTGCATAGAAATGAATTTAGGGACTGGGATGATTTCGTTAAGCAGTTTAAACAAAATTATTCGTCAAGAGGAAAACAACAACACTTAACTTTAGAGTTGTTAGACCCTCCTCCATATTCTAAACGTTGGAGAGGTTATAGGAATTGTTTCAAATGGTATTTAAACCGTGCTAAATTAATTGAAGAACCAATTATTGAAAGTCATCCAATACGAGTCCTAATTAGTGGATTACCGTATTATGTAAAGGAAAGAAAAATGTTACTCTACGAATTATAGGTGAGCCTTTACTAGCTGCTCTACCTTGGCCACCAGCAAATGAGATCCAACAATGCATCCCAGACGAAAAAGTTTGCGAACAGATTATTAAAAATGCCGAACGGAGAACTAAAAGTTATAATCAACATGCTATAGAACCCTCATTTCAGGTAGGAGATCTTGTGCTAGTACGATCTCATCCTAAAAGTTCTAAGATCGGTAAGGAATGTAGAAAATTCTTCTTTATCTTTGAAGGTCCATATGTTGTACATAAGATTGTACATCCCAAAGCGTTACTTCTTATGGAACCTTCATCAGCTGTAATTAAAGGATTATATAGTGTTGATCAAATGAAACCCTTCATTCCTAAATAAGTTAATATTTAGTATATGTTACATACGGAAGAGCGTTAATAGTTCATTCATGTGAAGTTTCGTGGTAGTTACGTGTTATTTTAAAGAAATAACAGAAAGTTTAAACAAGTGTTCTACAATAATCTACTGGTACTTCAAAAAGAGGAAGATAACCAAAGGGGGGATTTATATGGAAGAAATTTTGCTATTAGGTCAAAAGGAATTTTGTATATTTTCATGTTTACTCGGATAGTAGGAACCAAAGGGGATGATTAATAATTTTAGGGACCATGGGCGTCCAGAGCTATATGGCTCACGAGAACATAGCAGAGTGCCTTTAATAGAGGTTTGTAATAGTGTTATATAGAACACACCAAACGGGGCTCTCTCGCTTGTTTCTCCTAAATAAATTGCCATTACCCAACAAGGTGTCCGAAGGTAAAGAAAGCCGTGCCGAGATTCTAAAGAAAGTTTGCTTGATTTCTTCTTGACCTCAGGCATAAATAAGGCATTAGGGAAAAGAATGAAGTAAAGTAAATAGTACTATTAGTTATTGTGAGAAACATATTAGTGAAATACATTTTTGGAAAGAGTAACTCTAGTAAATGAATAAACTGAAACTAATTTATCACAATTTGAACGCTCTGTCCTAATGTAACCACGTGAAGGAACGTACTAAATTATTATTTACTAGCACCTATTAAAGGAAGAGGAGCAATCTCCATATATTCGGTTATGAATTACCATAATGGCACAATTAAGAGTAAATGACAAATAGTCACAACAATATCGTGTTAAAAGGATTAAATCTATCTGAGAACAAGGACTCTAGATTACGTAAAATGTGAGGAACATGTATTAACAGTTAAATATGGTATATAGAAAAGGTCTTATTTTCGGTTAAAAACCTGACAAACTGAGCTTGTGGGTGGGGTATGTAGTGGGACGCGAAATTGAAGCGTCACCCATCCACCCGTGTCAGGCCAGTTTGCAGGTGACTATAAGTTTAATTTAGTTTGTTTATATATTTTTCTTATTATTGGTAATAGATGTGAATTATCTAAAAGTTTTGTATTTTTTTTATGTGTTTCATGTACGGAGAGGGCGGCGCAACGAACGGAGACAGCATCTTCGTTGCCGCGACCAGAGAGGAAATTGCTGGCCGCTATACGTCCCGGGTCGACAGCCGAGGAGCAACAGAAGATCCTGGAACCGAGTTGTTGCGTCGTGCTTCTAAAAAATTAAAAATAAATTTGTATACTCTTTTTGTACAACAATGACGTCATATAGAGCTTAATCTTGTTGAAAAGTCAGTCCTACTTTGTTAACCGTCAAGTTCACATATGTATGTAGGAAGCTAATAAATTAGTGGAGGTTACTAAAGTTGAAACACGTGTTCTTAGGATTTATTTATGGAGAATTATGTGAACTGATTAATAGTATATTTGACAAGATTATTGAATTTTGACAGTGGTCATCGCAACTTTGAATCTAAAAGGTTTAGTCAATGGGTGATTCTGATATCGATTAAGTCAAGATAAAGTGTGTCAATATAAGTTCTGAGGAGAAACAAACGAAATTTAAATTGAAAAGGTTTACGCAAACCAATTAGCCTGAGTGATGTAATTCTTTGTATACGACTCGACTGATGTTTTATAGTTTCGTTCAAGAACCATTCTGTGACAATTTAAAAAGAATATAAATCATTTTGAAGTGGGTTGTAACTGACGTAGGTGACGAAGTCTGCACTTGGTCATAGGTCGAAAGAAAACCATTTATAAACAAAACTATACGTCGTTACACTAAACTTCCATACATGGCTACACTCCATACAAATACTTTCAGAAATGACTTCCTGACACGTAAATCTATACTCGATGTTAACAAATTCCTCTTCTTGAGAAACGCTTTCCTTGCCATTGCCAGTCTACATTTTATATCCTCTCTACTTCGACCATCATCGGTTATTTTACTCCCTAAGTAGCAAAACTCCTTTACTACTTTAATTGTCTCATTTCCTAATCTAATTCCCTCAGCATCACCCGACTTAATTTGACTACATTCCATTATCCTCGTTTTGCTTTTGTTGATGTTCATCTTATATCCTCCTTTCAAGACACTGTCCATTCCGTTCAACTGCTCTTCCAAGTCCTTTGCTGTCTCTGACAGAATTACAATGTCATCGGCGAACCTCAAAGTTTTTACTTCTTCTCCATGAATTTTAATACCTACTCCGAATTTTTCTTTTGTTTCCTTTACTGCTTGCTCAATATACAGAGTTCAAATATCCTGGCTCAGTACACAGTGAAAGAAATGAGACAGACCAGAAAACGACAGTAAGAATCCAGGAAGAAAATAGCTTCAAGCTTCGCACTCAGAAAGTTGCTGAAATCCCGACATCTATGGAGATCCACAAAGAACAGGATCTGCATAACAGTAACACAAGCTGTCGTGTTGTACGGAGCGGAAACCTGGACTGTCACACAAAAGATAGAAAGAAAAATCCAGACATCTGAGAATACTGTTCTGAGACAAATTTTTGGGCCAGTGACGGATTGAGACGACTGGAGGAAAAGGAAACATTGCGAATTTCAGTTGTAAAATCGCTGGAGGTAGTGTGTGTGATTATAGAGAGGAGACTGAGGTAGTACGGGCACGTAACACGTCGAGAAGCCTAGATCACCCGTCAGGTGGAGGAAGAAGACATCAGAGGCAACTGACCGAGGGGAAAACATGGCTCCGATGGAATGACGGGATCAGAGAGTATGCGTGTGAGATCGGACTAGTACAAGGACCGAGGTAGATGGAGGACGCTGAACGTCGAAGCCAAAACCCGACTGCGGCTTGTGTGGCCAACCAAGTAAGGAAATAAGTAAGAAACTTACATACCTTACCTTAGTATTTGTTGTGGACAACTTTTCCAGCAAGAACGCTCAACGGTTCCATTCTGAAGTTAATGAAATTTAAAGTACAAAATATTATTATAAAGAAGAGGTAACCAAACAGCCAGCTCTCATCGGCCATTTAGATGCCTTCATTGACCGCCATAGCGCTCGAAGTGATACTGAGATGAAGTTCTCCACATAGCTTTAAAGCTCATGGTTAGTAGCAAACTGGGGTGAGGTAGCAACACACACACACACACACACACACACACACACAAACACACACACACACTGTCGTGTAGCCTCCCCCCCCCCCCCCTACTTGTTCAGTCGAGATCTCTTCTGAACAGCATGTTACAACAAGGGACCCCAGATACGCTCATTAATGCTCATGTCTGCGGAGTTTGGTGGCCAGCGGAAGTGTTTAAGCTCAGATGATTGTTCCTGGAGCCATTCTGTAGCAATTATGGATGTGTTGGGTGTCGCATTATCCTGCTGGAATTGCCCAAGTCCGTTGGAATGCACAATGGACATGAATGGATGAAGGTGATCAGAGAGGTTGCTTACGTACGTGTCATTTGTCGGAGTCGTATCGGGGGTCCCATATCAATCCAACTGCACGCGTCCCACACCATTACAGAGCCTCCACCAGCTTGAAAAGTTTCCTGCTGACGTGTAGGGTCCATGGATTCATGAGGTTGTCTCCATACCCGTACACGTTCATCCGCTGGGTACAATTTGAAACAAGACTCGGCCGACCAGGCAACAAATTTTGTTATCAATAGCCCAGTGTCGGTGTTGACGGGCCCAGGCGAGGCGTAAAGCTTTGTGTCGTGCAGTCAACAAGGGTACACGAGTGGGCCTTCGGCTCCGAAAGCGCATATTGATGATGTTTCGTTGATTGTTTCGCATTCTGACACTTGTTGATGGCTCAGCATTGAAATCTGTGGCAATTAGTGGAAAGGTTGCAGTTACGTCATGTTTAACGATTCTCTTCAGTCGTCGGTGGTCTAGTTCCCGCAGGATCTTTTCCGGCCCTAGCGATGTTGGAGATTTGATGATTTACCGAATTCCGGATATTCACGGAACACTCATGAAAAGGTGGTATAGGAAGGTCCCCTCTTCATCGCTACCACGGAGATGCTGTGTCCCATCACTGGTTCGCCTGCTGAGACTCACTTAAATCTTGATAACCTGCTATTGTAGCAGCAGTGACCGGAGTAACAACTGCGCAAGACACACGTGTGTGTGTGTGTGTGTTGCTACTGTACATAAAGTCTGGGAACACTTTCAATTATTTATTGCACAAGAACTAAACATTGTACTGATGTCATACATATTACACTATGAAGAGAAGCTCTGAAAGTTTTTTTTTTTTTTAAATATACAAACATTAGATATGCGATCCATGAGTGACCCCGCAGATGTCAATATGGTAATCGAATTCTTGCCATACCCGTCACAGCAAGGCATCGTCGACCGTAGCGGTCGCTTCCTGTATTATCTCCTGGAGCTCTGCAACATGACGTGGTAGAGGCGGTACATACACCATATCTTTAATGTGTCCCCACAGGAAAAAGCACACGGAGTAAGATCTAGTGATCGGGGAGGCCATTTCATGAAACAGCTGTCCCCTTCTGTAGCTCGGCCAATCCATCGATGCGCCAGCTCCGTGTTCAGGTACCGACGAACTTCACGATGGAAATGGGGTGGAGGCCCATCCTGCTGAAAGATGAATGGAGTGTCCGATTGCTTTTGAGGCATCAGCCATTGCTGCAACATATCCAAGTGGGAATGTCCAGTGGCAGTGCTCTAGGCGAAGAGGAATGGCCCGTACAGTTTTCGACGTGACAAGGCACAAAAACATTTACGTAAGCATCCTGTCATTGGGCTTCTGCTCTAGCTCCAGTTTGAATGGTTTCATAGACAGCTTCTGTCGCAGGACTTTCCACATTGTCACTGGAGCCGTTTCGAGTTCACTGGATGCACGACGCACTGATTCCTTAGGACTCCTTATAAATGTCTCTCGTAAGCGCTCCACGTTCACTTCACCCACTCTGGGACGTTCGTTTCTCTTTGCCGGGCACAAGCAACCCGTCGTAACGAATTTGTTGTGCCAGTGGTAAATGGCCTTCCTTGTTGGTGGCTTCTTACCGTACTTGGTTCTAAACATCCGTTGAACAGCTGTAGCACACTTCTTTCTGTCGAACTCGAATACACAGAAAGCTCGCTACGCACCTGAACTCGCCATGTTGGCGAGTAGCGCTACTATCGGCAAATTACCGAACTACGCTGTAGCGATAAACATGAAAAAATAACTTTTAGGGTTTCTCTTCAAACTGACACGTATGTTATCTGTAAAATGTTTGGTTCTTGTGCAATGAATAATTGAAAGTGTTCTCGGACCTTAGGTACGCCTGTGGTGACTTTCAATCCTTCACTTGGCGCAACTGACCGCGAGGTGCAAGGGGCCCTCAGCCGGCTGTGTTCCACTGTCCAATGCTTGCCTGTGGCACATTCTGAGGGTTATACCAACAAAGTCACTGATTACCTCCTCCGCTCTTACGTTTTGTTCATGTGGCTTCATTTATTATTTAATTTTATGTAATTTTCTTTACTCCCCAAACTTGATACATGGGTATATTTTTAAGTTCATCTAAAATTACCGCTCTAGTTTCGCGGCTATATATATTATCGCTTACCCAAATACGTCTTAATACATTTTTAAAAAAAATTAATTGCATTTACATTTTTGGGTGAATTTCATGAATTTCGTTTTACTACTGTAACAACTTATTTTGCTATATAATCGATAAAAGCATTAACTAATTTAGCATTAAAGTATTTCTCTCGCAGTCAGTGTTACTACAGATGCTAAATAAAATCTATGTAGGCGGATGTTAACTTGCTCATGATTAAGTGTCTTATTACATGTTCTCTTCGTACTCATTCGCCTATAGATGATAATCGTGTAATAATGTCCGCATCTGCATGGCTTACGTTAAAAGTCAATATTGTATCTCAACTGCACTCCATGTTCCTGTTCACAGCAACGCCATTCACATTCTGATTCTCTCCACAGTCGGACTTGTCTGACACTATCTTATTAGATCTGCTCGATGATGCCAAGATAATTTTACACACATTCACTGACGATTCTACTTTCAATCATGTCAGGAAAATATACGACTTTGTCAGCATTAGTCAGGTATATTTCATTAAAGCTGGTCCTCTTTTCATTATTTCATAGTATATTGTTTGCAAGGTCGAGATCGTCCAGCTGTTGTATTTGGTTTCCTTTTTACATGATAGAGCTGATGATGGTCATTATCGACCGAAATCTATAGTCAGATGACAAATTTTGGTTTTTATAGACTTGAATAAAAGAAACAAATTCTATACTCACTGAACTGTGTCTCAGATTGGAAAATTGGCTCTGCGATTCGAACATGAGTCATTGTTTCTCCTTTATTGTATCTTCCCTGTTTTTAATTATAGTTTTAATTGGAGCTGAACATTCCATGGATATGATCAAGGCCAGCAGATATGACTCAACACTATGTTGCTCGAATTTATCTTTCTACTTCAACAATTCATCAATAGCATAGTTACGAGTTAGGTAAAAATATTTCACTTCTTAGAGTTTGAAATGTTCAACGTGTGTAGTGGGTTGCTGTTGTGAACGTTGCGTGCTGGGACTCGGTAGTGGAAAGTGCTATCTGCTTGCCACACTTATTTCCTCAACACACTAACGATATCCAAACTGATGTAAGCATTGTGTTGCCTTCATAGCAAATTGCTAAGCACAGGGACTTAAAAAGCTCTGTGATCTCAAGGCTGTGTTGAATACAGATGAGAGCAGTGTCCATTAGGCATTTGTCATACAGATTAATTAAATTTTCTGCCACACATATACAGGTCCGTGTGGAGGCACCTGCTCTACAATGGAACGCCATAACAGTAAGAGCTCAATTCACTTGTACAGAAAAGAACGGTCATATTTATTATTTATTGATGGTCGCCCGACGTGAACTGTTGTAGAACACTAGCCTAAAACAGGGAAGAAACGAATCAACTGTTTTATATTTATTTGTGTTTGAAACAAAATATTACTTATTTTAAGCTCAATGGAAGAGCAATTACCTCTGAAAAATCAAACAAGGGTCTCAGTTGCCTGAGACTGCAGGCGTGTGTGTGAGTTGCGTTTGCGTGAGTGTGTGTATGTGTGTCTATTGTTGACAAAGGCCGTTGGCGGAAAGCTTTAAGTATGAAAAATCTTTATGCTGTGCCTATTTGCGACTCAGAATCTCCGCTATATGGTGGGTAACAACTTTCCTTCTCATAATATTGTTAAAATCTAATAAATCATATTCCACAATAGAATGCAATCGTCGATGTGTTCAAAAGCGCAATAAACGCGGGACAGAAAAAATAAGTGGTTGAAACGTCTAACTGAATAAAAGATTTCTATGGAATCGCGATTGGCTTTCCAAAATTTGTGCAGCTCGCAAAACAACTTAAAACCGGATCCAAGATCCAAATACTTGTAAAGACACTGATAAGAAACGCAATTTGAAGAATTGTTCTTGAAAATTTGTGAGCTGCTGAGAGCAAAAGCAGCTCTAGCGGTATAAAAAAACGACACTTACTCGATCGATTTAGCAAAAACTACTCCAGCTCGCGATCAGGTGCCTCTCTCTTCCTCAGTGTGACCTCTCGGACACGTATCACCGCACTCCACTCCCTCCTGCTCCTCCGTGCTGCCAGAAATCCATCACTTGGAGGGGAGTCATCACAACGTTTGTCACAGTGACGACACAGAAATCAGCACGTTAAACGCGGGGAAGCCTGCAAAAGTTTCTCTAGTATTGCTTTCAGTATTCCCATTAAGGGTCTCCGGAAAGGCTCAAAATCATGAAAACTTCTATTTTTACTTTTTTTGCGTTTTCTGAATCTGCAGACTATTACCTTTTAATAGATATATAATTTATTCAATTCCGAAGACTACAACTATTTTTAAATTTTTTTTGAAATGTGTTCTACATGGGCGTGACCCACTGTGGCGCTGTTAAACTGCTGTCAAATGGTGTTATTATTAACGTCCGTGTTCATCAGGTACATTTTAGTGATGTGAGATAAAGTATGTGTTGTGGCTAACCTGTGATGGTTCAATATATATCGCTGGTGTGATTGTCGATTGTTTCATGTTTACTCAAAACCCCAATGAAAGTGTAAATAGTGTTATATGGTCGAGAATCCCCAAGACTGTATTTGTTGGAATAGAAACAATTCACTTTGGTGTGTATGATGCTGTTGCGACTTTCAATGATGGCAACATTGTAAGGTGCAAGGTATTTAGAAATATGGGAATGAAGATAGGTTCTAACACGGTACGAGCGATGCTTGCTTTAGACAAGGAACGCCTTCGGGCTGCAGACAGGGCTGTAAAGAGTCTAGAAATACAAGCAAGAGTAAACAGGAGGAGGAACAAGAGGAAGCTGGAGGAGGAGTTTGCAGAGGATGAAGATAATCCATCCTATGGACCTGGAATGCACTAAAAAGTTAATCCAATCTTTGTCGCTCGATTCCCAAAACTTTTATTTTCTCATACTAATTACATGTTTTCTAAGGATCTTCCAAACATATTTGTTTCAAACTTTCAGTAAATGTTACACAGTACCTTCTGCATAATTTAACACAGCCTTTTTCCAAAAAACTGTATATTTTTGAATATATAAATAAAAAATTGCAATAAAATGTTGTGAATTTTCATTACAATTGAAAAAAAATCATCTTTAATAACTGAACTAAAATTTTGTAAAATCCATGTGTTAAGTTGTAGCCCATATTCCAATAAATAATCTGTAAAAAGTTCAACTTCCTACCTCAAATACTTTGTGAGGAAAGATGTAATTTATAAGCGTTATTTTAACATTGCAAGTATAGATCGTTCCGGAGCCCCTTAACGGGTCAGAGGTTGGTACACTGTACATGGTGTGTCGTCACTCGTTGGGTCAGACACATACACACACACACCCACCCACACACACACACACACACACACACACACACACACACACACACACTCTACAGTGCCTATGCTGATCACCCTTCTGATTGGCTGACATCGTATGGATTGTTAGATTCTGGAATTTTCTCACACTAAACACGACACAATATCGGTGTCCTGTGTTAGCAACCGGCGATAGGAGATGCAGATTCGTCACGCCAGAAACGCTCAGGGCACGTGTGACTGCCGTGCTATAACTTCCAAGACTGTGCCGCATCGCGGGAAACTGAAACCATACACGACACTTCTGCGAACCAGCATCCCAGCAGGGGTGAGTTTCAGCCGCCCCGTATTCATAACGCTGCAACCACCCAGCTGCATCACCGTTCTCTATCAGCCCTGCCTCAGCGAGGGGAATGCGCCGTGCGCCGATCGTGTACATCCCGTTTATTGTTTGTCATCTCCTCTTATCGTACTGCCGCCTCGTTTTTTTATTCCATTTACTGGCTTCACCAACTTCCTGCCTTACCTGCCCGTGAGCGGCAGCAGCAGTGCTTATCGATGAATGCCCTCTCGAGCGACCGATAGTATTTCCGGGTCGTGGTGTGTCGGGAAGGGAGGATGCTAAGTTCATCGGACTTGGATACGATGTGACGTCATTATGACGTATACACCCTACATCGAAAACGATAGAAACCGTATATCGACTATTCGACTTTTGTGAACTTTCGAGAGGTTGTGACAGGGTAGCGCTGTGCTCTGCGCCATTCGTTTAAATGTGTTTTGCGTTCCTTGCGTTTAAATCGTGTATTGTACTGTGTGTGTGTCCTGTGCGTTGTTTTTCGTTGCTCGTCTCTAATTATGTGTTCAGCATTCGAGAGACTAATGAGAGAAAAGCTGAAAAGAGTTCAGCATCGATGACGACGGGCAATTGCGTGGTTATTGTGAATCTGAAGCAGAAATTGATATACTTCTGACCCAGCTGAAGTGCGTCGGTTATTCGTACTCGGTGAGAAGAAGCACTCAGCAGCCAAAATCTTTAGATGCGTCAAGACACTAACCTTTGGTTAAGATTACATTGAGAAATCCACTTCCCCTCATATTTCATCTCCGGTCGACGATTTTTCTTCAACAATGCTTCATATTTTTCTTTTTAAGTTCGAAATTCAATCATTCTACAGACCAATCATTACTGGACACTAAGGTACCTGTCTCTGCGGTCCGAGTGTAAAATTACTTGGAATTATGGTTGATAAAAGAGTATCTTGGGATGGACATATAAATTAGTTAGCTAACAAACTTGCACGAGTTCTCTTTCAGCTATATAAATTAAGAAAAAAAAGTCAGCAAGAGTATGCTGCTACAATCTAATATGTACTGACAAGACCAATTCGATGAAACCATACTAAAATATTGATAATAAATAAATATTATTTTCGGCGTAAGCATTCAATACAACAATCACACAATCTAATCAGGTCGGGACATAAGAAGACTTCACTTTTTTACGAAACGTGTTGTCCGTGGTGTTTTCAAGGCCACGGTCAGGAATATTTCTATTAATATCCAGCTCTTTTATTTTGGCGAAATACATACACGCTGCCACACTGAGCTGTTATCAGAATCGAACGTGTCAAAACAAACCACTAGCTGACGACAGTTTAGAATCTCGAACGTTCGTAAAAGTCGATAGGTGTGTTAATCGACTAAAGCGTATATACGTCATAATGACGTCACATCATATCCAGGTTGGGTGAACTTAGCATCCTCCGTCGGGAAGGGGCGAAGCACGCGGCAGTTCAGTCGGGACGCAGCAGCAGTGAAGTCAGCAGCTGACAGCCGGTGAGGAGCGGACAACCAGTGGTCGCCCGACCGCTGGCGACACACATGCACTGTCCGACGGAAGGAGATTTGAGCGTAGTTCGACAGGTGAGGTGTGTTGGCAGTTTTGGACGTTTATTCCGACTTGGCTCGATTGCGCACCAGTATCCAGAACGTTGAGCTATTGACGTCTTTGGCCGAGCGGTTCTAGGCTCTTCAGTCCGAAACCACGCTGCTGCTACGGTCGCAGGTTCGAATCCTGCCTCGGGCAAGGATGTGTGTGTTCTCGTTAGGTTAGTTAGGTTTAAGTAGTTCTATAGCTAGGAAACTGATGACCTCAAATGTTAAGTCCCATAGTGCTTAGAGCCATTTGAACCACTTATTGACGTCTTGTTGTCGTTTTGCTCTTCGGGTGGAGCAGAACTAATTTGGTTGGTTGGTTTGTCGGCTGGCCTTTGGTTGGATTGCTTTCCGATTAAGGGGCTCCGGAAAGGCTCAAAATCATGAAAAGTTCAATTTTTACTTTTTTGCGTTTTCTGAATCAGCAGACTATTACCTTTTAATAGATATATAATTTATTCAATTCCGAAGACTACAACTATTTTTAAATTTCTTTTGAAATGTGTTCTACATGGGCGTGACCCACTGTGGCGCTGTTAAACTGCTGTCAAATGGTGTTATTATTAACGTCCCTGTTCATCAGGTACATTTTAGTGATGTGAGATACAGTATGTGTTGTGGCTAACCTGTGATGGTTCAATATATATCGCTGGTGTGATTGTCGATTGTTTCATGTTTATTTACCCTGTCGTTATCTCGAAAATATTCGTAATTAATTCTGTTTCTTGAGTCTCTGTTTTGTTGAAGTTAAATAATGAGTAAAAGTAAAGTTATTAGAAATCCTCTGAAGGCTTTTAAGAAAAGGAGAAATGTTGGAAAGCCAAAGGTATGTGTTATTACTGTAAATAATAACATTCTAACATGGTACGAGCGATGCTTGCTTTAGACAAGGAACGCCTTCGGGCTGCAGACAGGGCTATAAAGAGTCTAGAAATACAAGCAAGAGTAAACAGGAGGAGGAACAAGAGGAAGCTGGAGGAGGAGTTTGCAGAGGATGAAGATAATCCATCCTATGGACCTCAATGCACTAAAAAGTTAATCCAATCTTTGTCGCTCGATTCCCAAAACTTTTATTTTCTCATACTAATTACATGTTTTCTAAGGATCTTCCAAACAGATTTGTTTCAAACTTTCAGTAAATGTTACACAGTACCTTCTGCATAATTTAACACAGCCTTTTTCCAAAAAACTGTATACTTTTGAATATATAAATAAAAAAATGCAAAAAAATGTTGTGAATTTTCATTACAATTGAAAAAAAAATCATCTTTAATAACTGTACTAAAATTTTGTAAAATCCCTGTGTTAAGTTGTAGCCCATATTCCAATAAATAATATGTAAAAAGTTCAACTTCCTGCCTCAAATACTTTGTGAGGAAAGATGTAATTTATAAGCGTTATTTTAACATTGCAAGTATAGGGCGTTCCGGTGCCCCTTAAGAGGTTGTCGGTGTAGCTGCCTCTCTCACCTAAATGTGCGTGAGGGACAATAAGCTGCGGTTGGTGAAACCCACTATCCAGCCGTGGTGTTCCTCCTGTCGGTCACCTAGGCGGGACGAAGTGACCCTTACACATCTTCACATTGGGCACTGTCCTCTTATGCATGCCTTCTTACTACGGCGAGAGGAACCCCCGCTGTGTGACTCCTGTGGCGTACGAATCACTGTACGCCACATTTTAGTTGAGTGTGATTTATATCGTTCTGTCAGGGCGGAAGTTAATATTAGTGGGGATCTGTCCTCGATTTTAGCCGATGACGAGGCGAGTGTGAAGAAAGTTCTAAGGTACTGTGATGTTTCTGGACTTCAGCCTAAAATTTTAGGTCGGAATTTTTAGCGTGTTGCCGAGTGGCTGACCGCTCCTTTCTATTCTTGTAATAGGCCAGTTCCAAACATGTGCTATGTGTTTCATTTTAACCCCATCTCCTCGTTCTCTTGCAGTTCTCCTCTTTACATGCTGCTTCCCACTTTGCTACTGTTGACGTGCACAGTGCCTATGTAGACTGTCACCTTCAACTTTAGTCTTATTTTTGCACTTGCTGCATTTTAGTGACACTCGTCCTTTATTGTTTCCGTTCGGGCGCTAAAGACTACACTGTTGAGCGCCCATAACACCATATCCATCCATCCATCTAAATGTGCGTTAGTGTTACTTCCAGGCCGACCCTTCTGAGCGCCGCTCCTTGTGTTTTATACACTCCTGGAAATGGAAAAAAGAACACATTGACACCGGTGTGTCAGACCCACCATACTTGCTCCGGCCACTGCGAGAGGGCTGTACAAGCAGTGATCACACGCACGGCACAGCGGACACACCAGGAACCGCGGTGTTGGCCGTCGAATGGCGCTAGCTGCGCAGCATTTGTGCACTGCCGCCGTCTGTCAGCCAGTTTGCCGTGGCATACGGAGCTCCATCGCAGTCTTTAACACTGGTAGCATGCCGCGACAGCGTGGACGTGAACCGTATGTGCAGTTGACGGACTTTGAGCGAGGGCGTATAGTGGGCATGCGGGAGGCCGGGTGGACGTACCGCCGAATTGCTCAACACGTGGGGCGTGAGGTCTCCACAGTACATCGATGTTGTCGCCAGTGGTCGGCGGAAGCTGCACGTGCCCGTCGACCTGGGACCGGACCGCAGCGACGCACGGATGCACGCCAAGACCGTAGGATCCTACGCAGTGCCGTAGGGGACCGCACCGCCACTTCCCAGCAAATTAGGGACACTGTTGCTCCTGGGATATCGGCGAGGACCATTCGCAACCGTCTCCATGAAGCTGGGCTACGGTCCCGCACACCGTTAGCCCGTCTTCCGCTCACGCCCCAACATCGTGCAGCCCGCCTCCAGTGGTGTCGCGACAGGCGTGAATGGAGGGACGAATGGAGACGTGTCGTCTTCAGCGATGAGAGTCGCTTCTGCCTTGGTGCCAATGATGGTCGTATGCGTGTTTGGCGCCGTGCAGGTGAGCGCCACAATCAGGACTGCATACGACCGAGGCACACAGGGCCAACACCCGGCATCATGGTGTGGGGAGCGATCTCCTACACTGGCCGTACACCACTGGTGATCGTCGAGGGGACACTGAATAGTGCACGGTACATCCAAACCGTCATCGAACCCATCGTTCTACCATTCCTAGACCGGCAAGGGAACTTGCTGTTCCAACAGGACAATGCACGTCCGCATGTATCCCGTGCCACCCAACGTGCTCTAGAAGGTGTAAGTCAACTACCCTGGCCAGCAAGATCTCCGGATCTGTCCCCCATTGAGCATGTTTGCGACTGGATGAAGCGTCGTCTCACGCGGTCTGCACGTCCAGCACGAACGCTGGTCCAACTGAGGTGCCAGGTGGAAATGGCATGGCAAGCCGTTCCACAGGACTACATCCAGCATCTCTACGATCGTCTCCATGGGAGAATAGCAGCCTGCATTGCTGCGAAAGGTGGATATACACTGTACTAGTGCCGACATTGTGCATGCTCTGTTGCCTGTGTCTATGTGCCTGTGGTTCTGTCAGTGTGATCATGTGATGTATCTGACCCCAGGAATGTGTCAATAAAGTTTCCCCTTCCTGGGACAATGAATTCACGGTGTTCTTATTTCAATTTCCAAGAGTGTATTTCTAAATTTTGGTCTTGGCCTTAGGTCATGTGTATGGTATTCTTTAGTATGTGGCCTTCAGTCGAGTTTTAATCTCTCTGAAACTAAAAATTTAAAATCTTGGTCTTCCCTTAAGCCATAACATTGTTATTCTTAGGCATGAGGCCTTCAGCTGAGTTTGCATGAAATGTTTCAATCTAAGGTCCTCAGCCTGTTAAACTGAAAGCCTTTCTTCCTAGGATTTAAGTAGTGAAATTGTTTGGTTGATATACGGCCTTCAGCCGGGATTCAGCTTATTTAGAATTAACACTGAAAATCTTTGTTTTTGCCTTAAGCCGTAACACTGTTCTTGCTTAATGTCTGGCATTCAGCCTATATTTACAGAAGTACAAAAAAAAATTTTTTTTAAAGAAGTGAAACTTCCAGAAGTACTCCTGGGCCTTAATTCCTTGCTTAGGCCTTGGGCCCTGGACTTTCGTATGTGGCTTTCAGCTGATTTAAATCAAATCAACGAAGCTCTTTCGTTAAAACATTGAGAGTTTTTAATTCTTCCTTATGTCAATGTGTGTTTTAACTAATAAAATTTATATGTTGAGTGTAGCTGACAGCAACTTATTTTGGCCTCTTTCCACAAACGTAACTTCACCCGCTCTGTCCTGCTAGTCCACGGATTTCAGGGAAATTCAGGAATATTACACTTGTTGTTGTGGTCTTCAGTCCTGAGACTGGTTTGATGCAGCTCTCCATGCTACTCTATCCTGTGCAAGCTTCTTCATCTCCCAGTACCTACTGCAACCTACATCCCTCTGAATCTGCTTAGTGTATTCATCTCTTGGTCTCCCTCTACGATTTTTACCCTCCATGCTGCCCTCCAATACTAAATTGGTGATCCCTTGATGCCTCAGAACATGTCCTACCAACCGATCCCTTCTTCTGGTCAAGTTGTGCCACAAACTTCTCTTCTCCCCAATCCTATTCAATACTTCCTCATTAGTTATGTGATCTACCCATCTAATCTTCAGGATTCTTCTGTAGCACCACATTTCGAAAGCTTCTATTCTCTTCTTGTCCAAACTATTTACCGTCCATCTTTGACTTCCATACATGGCTAAACTCCATACAAATAGTTTCAGAAATTACTTCCTGACACTTAAACCTATACTCGATGTTAACAAATTTCTCTTCTTCAGAAACGCTTTCCTTGCCATTGTCAGTCTACATTTTATATCCTCTCTACTTCGACCATCATCAGTTATTTTGCTCCCCAAATAGCAAAACTCCTTTACTACTTTAAGTGTCTCATTTCCTAATCTAATTCCCTCAGCATCACCCGACTTAATTCGACTACATTCCATTATCCTCGTTTTGCTTTTGTTGATGTTCATCTTATATCCTCCTTTCAAGACACTGTCCATTCCGTTCAACTGCTGTTCCAGGTCCTTTGCTGTCTCTGACAGAATTACAATGTCATCGGCAAACCTCAAGGTTTTTATTTCTTCTCCATGGATTTTAATACCTACTCCGAATTTTTCTTTTGTTTCCTTTACTGCTTGCTCAATATACAGATTGAATAACATCGGGGAGAGGCTACAACCCTGTCTTACTCCCTTCCCAACCACTGCTTCCCTTTCAAGTCCCTCGACTCTTATAACTGCCATCTGGTTTCTGTACAAATTGTAAATAGCCTTTCGCTCCCTGTATTTTACCCCTACCACCTTTAGAATTTGAAAGAGAGTATTCGAATCTTACACTAGAAGCCATTAACGATGTATTTCGCTCCAGCCAATTTTATATTTTATTCCAAAGTAACATATACGATGGTACTGTCACAAGTTTTCTGCCACAAGTGCATGGTGTCTTAGGCGTTTCCATCCCAAGGTCACAGTTCTTCGAAGACACGAACAGTTCAAGAAACGAATTAAATTTTTGAATCAAAGATGATTTACTATCGCTTAGAAATACGACGTACCTAGATGTACACTGATCAGCCAGAAAATTATGACCGCCGACAGTTGTCGAAATAGACCAGTCCAGGCGATGGCAAGGTCACCTGTCGAGGAATGACTGCTTGTTAGACACACATACGGTGCATGTAGTATCAGTGAGCGTGCTGTCCAACAGTAGAATGGGGAGGGCCCGTAATCTATCTGAGTTTGACCGCGGGCAGACTGTGATGGTCCGGACGCTGTGATCTATCTGAGTTTGACTGCGGGCAGCCTGTGATGGTCCAGAGGCTGTGATCTATCTGAGTTTGACCGCGGGCAGACTGTGATGGTCCGGACGCTGAGATCTATCTGAGTTTGACCGTGGGCAGACTGTGACGGTCCGGACGCTGTGATCTATCTGAGTTTGACCGCAGGCGGACTGTGATGGTCCGGACGCTGTGATCTATCTGAGTTTGACCACGGGCGGACTGTGATGGTCCGGAGGCTGTGATCTATCTGAGTTTGACCGCGGGCAGACTGTGATGGTCCGGACGCTGTGATCTATCTGAGTTTGACCGCGGGCAGACTGTGATGGTCCGGACGCTGTCATCTATCTGAGTTTGACCGCAGGCAGACTGTGATGGTCCAGAGGCTGTGATCTATCTGAGTTTGACTGCGGGCAGACTGTGATGGTCCGGACGCTGAGATCTATCTGAGTTTGACCGTGGGCAGACTGTGATGGTCCGGACGCTGTGATCTATCTGAGTTTGACTGCAGGCGGACTGTGATGGTCCGGACACTGTGATCTATCTGAGTTTGACCGCAGGCAGACTGTGATGGTCCGGACGCTGAGATCTATCTGAGTTTGACCGTGGGCAGACTGTGATGGTCCGGACGCTGTGATCTATCTGAGTTTGACCGCGGGCGGACTGTGATGGTCCGGACGCTGTGATCTATCTGAGTTTGACCGCGGGCAGACTGTGATGGTCCGGACGCTGAGATCTATCTCAGTTTGACCGTGGGCAGACTGTGATGGTCCGGACGCTGTGATCTATCTGAGTTTGACCGCGGGCGGACTGTGATGGTCCGGACGCTGTGATCTATCTGAGTTTGACCGCGGGCAGACTGTGATGGTCCGGACGCTGTCATCTATCTGAGTTTGACCGCGGGCAGACTGTGATGGTTCGGACGCTGTGATCTATCTGAGTTTGACCGCTGGCAGACTGTGATGGTCCGGACGCTGTGATCTATCTGAGTTTGACCGCGGGCAGACTGTGATGGTTCAGACGCTGTGATCTATCTGAGTTTGACCGCGGGCAGACTGTGATGGTCCGGACGCTGTGATCTATCTGAGTTTGACCAGGGGGCAGACTGTGATGGTCCGGACGCTGTGATCTATCTGAGTTTGACCGCGGGCAGACTGTGATGGTCCGGACGCTCGGCGGGAGCAACTCCGGAAGCCGTACGAGTCCTCGGGTGTTCGAGGAGTGCTGTGGTGAGTGTCTTCAACACGTGGTGAAACCAAGGCCAAACCACGTCCACACGGCGTGAGGTTGGGCGCCCACCCCTCGTTACAGATGTCGGACGTAGTAGACTGGGCAGAATGGTAGAACAGGATAGGTGGCGAATTGTCGCGGAACTAACATTACACTTTAATGCTGGCCACAGTAGAAGTGTGTTTGGACACACAGTGCACCGAACACTCCTAACAATGGGCTTCACAGCCGACGACTCATGCATGTGCCAATATTGACATCACGACTTCGGCAACTTCGACTGAGATGTGTCGGCACTGGACCCTGGCGCAGTGACAGAGCGTTGCGTGGTCTGATGAATCCAGATACCTTCTACATCATGCCAATGGGAGGGCGCCAAACCGTCGTCTTCTTCCAGGGGAACATTTCCTTGACACCTATACTGTGGAACGGAAGCAAGGTGGCATTGGCTTCATTATGCTCTGGGGAACTTTCACATAGGTTGAGAGGCACCCGCATGCCTTGCTCATACTGTGGCATCAAGCAGTCAGGCCTGCAAGATGAGTGGTCTGCCAAGCGAGTGGATACATTTTTTTTGTTATCAAGTAACATGAACTCTAGTACTCACAATTAAGTTAAAAGTTATTCTCCTCCTTGGATATTGCGCAACGGTAACACACATCTGACTATTAGTAATTTACACAACTCTGACTGTTCACTACGCACTGGCAATACCACATTTTCGTTCTTATTCAACGGCTTTGATCAACACGTGGCCATCGCACTGCATATGAATGGCGCACACATTATAAATTCTGGGTATTATGGAAACACACTATTCGAAGGAAAAGGCCACCAATCTTTTTCTTTTCACTACCTTATTTATTCCTATAGATTCTATAACCTAAACACACAAATTCTATAACCTACCACAATAACACATGAGAAATTCCGCCCAGTGGGCATGGCTTTACATTGGTGGTTCTCTATCTTATGGTCTCGTAATTACTTAATGCTACAGTGCACTTTCTGGATAGGATGGTGGATCTTTAGCAATATCTCACACTTCGATTCTCACAACCATCATCACGAAACTTTCCTCCAGACCGAGCGGTACAAAAGGAACATGCGTAACCCACTACCTCTGAAACTATCTTGCTACTCTCCCATGCAAACCACACATACTTAAATTACATGACATACACCACACTGCAACATGGAATACATCACAAAGAATAGTCACAACATTATAATCACATCACTTTCAGCTTTCCCACTTCAATTAGTATTCATCCCAGTCCCACACGACACTGCCCCACTTCATAACTTTTCTTTCCCACTACGAACTCTGGAGGATATATACACGTCTTCCTGGGCAATGCAAGCCAGTGGCGTTGCTGGATAGATGGCTGACTCACCTTGCTTCTCTCTCAGAGTATTATAGTTTGAATCAAGTGTCACACGGAAACATAACACGCAAAGTAATATTAAGAACATATTCGTCACACACGCGAGTCCTCAGCTGATACCATGGACGAGTACTTCTCTTTATCCTTTGTCTCATACACAGGTTGAGACTCACACAGTACTCACCACGTGGAATTACTGCACACGCCATTTCTTAAATATTTCCAACTTATAGTAAACACGCTAGTAATTCAGCTTAACTTAAGCACTCGGAAGTATTTCAACTTATTGCTACACGTGGTTTCATTGTGACCGTTGGTCACTTCCGAAGATTACTACGATCCCATTAATATTACCTGCCTGACATTTAATTCTCCCCACAAAAGTTCCTGAAATAGAGAAATTATTATTCTAAACTACTCTTTGTATTTCACATGCATACCATGTCTCCACTCTTTTGTCCTTACGGAGCACGCCTAAGACAGCTCTTACCAACACTAGATCCAGCGGCAGAGTGCTGAAACATGGCCGTCCGTCAGGTCCTCTCGCACCTCCGTCGAGGTGGGGGAAGACCATGCAACCGCATTGGTCAGCCACATTTCAGGCGCTCAATGCTCTGGTAAGTTTCATTTCTTTGGTTCCACCAAAAGTGGCCAAAGGATCGTCTCAAAGATGATCATATATTCACATTCACTATCTGCAGTTAGCAGACGACCATAGATTCATTCATTTCACAGATCTCACCAAACTGGATGTAGGGATTTATTTTGTGGGAGTGCACATGTGATCAATTAAATAAATAAATTGTCATTCTTTCCCACACTGGTATCCGGCTTCGCTGTATTAATTGAAATTGAGTTATTATTAGAAAAAATATGTTGTTCTGACAAGAATAATGAAGTATGTTGTACCTGTTTTCAATGTCGGGCGGTACTGTACCCTTTCAAGGTATCCATGGATCCAGTGGAACTCGTGCATCGCACCATCACGGTCAAAGAGTATCGTACACCGGTTATAGATCACGTAGCCCCTCCCATGATGATCATGTTTGCAGACGGCAATGGTATTTTTCAACAACATAATGCGCTATGTCACGAGGCCAAAAGTGTGGCGCAATGGTTCGAGTAACACAGTGGTGAGTTCCACTTGATGTGCTGGACCCCAACTCGCCAGACCTAGACCCGATCGAACATATCAGGGTTTGTGATTGAACGTGACGTCAGAGCTCATCGCCCCTCTCCCCCGAATTTACGGGTATGAGGTGACTTGTGTATACACATGTGTTGCCAGCTTCCTCCTGCGACCTAGCAACGCCCCATTGTTTCTATGCCACGACCCGTCGTCGCTGTTATCCATGGCCGAGGTGGATATACCGGCTATTCGGTAATGTTTTGGCTGGTTAGTGTATAAACGGTCTCAGAGGTAACAAGAGAACATTACTGTGAGACGTTTGCCCTGACCACCTGTTCCATGTTTTGTTTTCTTAGGGTACCCGAATCTAAGTATCGTCCCTGAGGTAGCAAGAGGCCAGTGCTAAGAGAGTCTTCCTCCTGAGCGCCGGTTTCATATTCTCTTAGAGCGACAATAGTCTGCGACAGACCAACCAGTAGCTGTGACGGTTTACCGTTTCATAAGGTGCACAGATGACGATCTGTGTACAACAGGAATCCACACTATTTTTGACCAGCTCCAAGATTTTATAATTCACAGACGTAGACGTGCACAATATATGCCACAGATAGTAAAATGGCTCTAAGCACTGTGGGACTTAACATCTGAGGTCATCAGTCCCCTAGACTTAGAACTACTTAAACCTAACTAATAAGGACATCTCACAATCGATGCCCGAAGCAGGATTCGAACCTGCGACCATAGCAGTAGCGCGGTTCTGGACTGAAGCGCTTAGAACCGCTCGGCCACAGTGGCCGGCTGCCACAGATGATAGGTTTTATCCCCGAATACCAATCTTTCAAATAAATACCTCCGAAATGCAGCTCGTGGTGTACAAGAAGATGTCCTTTCATCTCTCAGGTTTTCTCGGCGCGATTGATTAACAGGGTGCTTCTAGATGTCCTTCCGCCTTGTTGATTGCATCTTTTACCCAATACTTCGACGACCGATCCAGCCATCTCCTTCAGGTGCTGCGAGATGGGCACTTATGTGTACTCGCTGCCTGGATCCCAACCAGTCTGTGAACTTTATTGGTGTCATGCTGCTGTTTATAGCCGAGCTCGATTTGCAAACGTGCGCTACGAACTTTGAAGCTGGTTCTTCTTTTTTCTTGTCCAAAACTCGCACTGACATTCATGAAATGCAAATCGTTTCAGCGTCTTTTAACACTGGGGGGTGTAATGGCCGACGATATTTTAATGAGTTGAGTCAAAATGTTATTTAGATTGAAACCGCTGTCCCTTTCATTAGATTGTCTGACATCTTTAATATGAAAGACACTGTAATTATACTGTCCCAGAAACTTGGCCTTTGGTCTGCGATACGGGTTTCATCACATCTCATACCATCATTATAGGCGAGGGAGTCCTCGGCGACAGCTACTTTTCTTTATACTTATATGGATATGGTGTCTGTTCTATGGGACATGTCCGAAAGAACAGACACCATTGATGACCTGCAGCCGCAACGAAGTTAGAATTATATATTAATACCTTCATCTGCTGACGGGCTTTAATATATACCAACGCCCGTCAGCTGAAGCAATATTGAGAGCCGATATTTTTATTTCATATTTTTTTCGCAATTTTCGGTACATATTTGAAGTTGTCCTTTGAAAATTGTAGTAGAACATAATTTCACTTTCACTGTGTGAAGCAGATTTACTACTTTTTGAGCTTTCATCACATCCAGTCTCTCTCTTTGACTGTGTGAAGCTAGTAAATGCGACACAAAAGGATGAACAAAACTCTAAATGACGAGATTGATCTTTGCGGTGGACGGAGACGTGTGAAGGGAAACGCTGACGTAATCAGTGCTTGGCGCTACGAACAGAAAGAACAACGGTTAGGTTCATCATGCAGTTTTGACAACACAACTGCTAGGTCGCTGGCGTTGCAGAAGTGAAGAAAATAGGGAAGTCGACATGAAGTGTTCTGGAGTAATCGGATCTGCGACGAACCCGAACCGAGAGATGGACCCATCGGACAGCTTCTATTGTGCCTCTCGCATGCAGTTGCTATTGTTAGCAAAGTTGTCATCGCCAAGCGTGAACGTACATCGTTTACCTTTCAATTCTTGCTCTAAGGGAGACACGCAGGCTGCTAGTTTGTTGATGTTGAGAATACTTCACAATAAACAATACTTAAATATACAACTCTAAAACCGGCAGTATTTTTACAACGTGAAGCCGATATTTATTAAGCCCTAGCATATCGATATGTTTTCGTCGATATATCTATATTTTTTATGGATATATATAGTGAGGAGATAATGCTCTTTGAATATCGATAGCCGGCCGCGGTGGTCTAGCGGTTCAGGCGCTTCAGTCCGGAACCGCGCGACTGCTACAGTCGCAGGTTCGAATTCTGCCTCGGGCATGGATGTGTGTGATGTCCTTAGGTTAGTTATGTTTAAGTAGTTCTAAGTTCTAGGGGACTGATGACCACAGATGTTAAGTCCCATAGTGCTCAGAACCATTTGAACCATTTTTTGAATATCGATACATCGGATTCACGATATTTTTAAAAATATCAACAGTCCCAACCAATATTGACTGTTCTGTTAGTCTGACCCAAGTAAGGTGTGCCACAATCGCGTCGAATGCGATACACATCGTGATTTCGAAGACGTAGATCGCCTTGATTGGTAGAATATCATTCAGTGTATCTCGTTTCCCTAAGATGAAGAGTTGTTGTTGTTGTTGTGGTGGTCTTCAGTCCTGAGACTGGTTTGATGCAGCTCTCCATGCTACTCTATCCTGTGCAAGCTTCTTCATCTCCCAGTACCTACTGCAACCTACATCCTTCTGAATCTGCTTAGTGTACTGATCTCTTGGTCTCCCTCTACGGTTTTTACCCTCCACGCTGCCCTCAAATGCTAAATTTGTGTTCCCTTGATGCCTCAGAACATGCCCTATCAACCGGTCCCTTCTTCTTGTCAAGTTGTGCCACAAACTCCTCTTCTCCGCTATTCTATTCAATACCTCCTCATTAGTTATGTGATCTACCCATCTAATCTTCAGGATTCTTCTGTAGCACCACATTTCGAAAGCTTCTATTCTCTTCTTGTCCAAACTATTTACCGTCCATGTTTCACTTCCATACATGGCTACACTCGATACAAATACTTTCAGAAATGACTTCCTGACACTTAAATCTATACTCGATGTTAACAAATTTCTCTTCTTCAGAAACGCTTTCCTTACCATTGCCAGTCTACATTTTATATCCTCTCTACTTCGACCATCATCAGTTATTTTGCTCCCCAAATAGCAAAACTCCTTTACTACTTTAAGTGTCTCATTTCCTAATCTAATACCCTCAACATAACCCGACTTAATTCGACTATATTCAATTACTCTCGTTTTGTTTTTGTTGATGTTCATCTTATATCCTCCCTTCAATACACCATCCATTCCGTTCAACTGCTCTTCCAAGTCCTTTGCTGTCTCTGACAGAATTACAATGTCATCGGCGAACATCAAAGTTTTTATTTCTTCTCCATGGATTTTAATACCTACCCCAGGAATTAGAAAATCGGGTGTGTATTCTATCTACTCCACGCGATTGTGGTATTTCTTGCGTGAGGCGGACTATCAGAACGAATATAGTCAATCGTGTAATGGAATATGCTGAGACCACTATCGTAGTGCAAACGCCAAGTTTCTGTGACAGAATAGTTAAGGAGACTATCGAATTACAGGCGTCAAACAACCTAATGAGCAGAGACGGCGGTTTCAGTTTAAATAACGCCAGGCGTCCAGGACTCAACTCGTAAAAATCTAATTGGCCATCACGTCCACGATCGCTGGAGGGCGCTGAGAGAATCTGTGTTTCACCGGAATTTCAGGACGAGCTCCGAAACACAAAAGAGCACCAATGCGCGCAGTGGACGTTGGAAATCGAACTGGACTACAAATAGCGGCGCGAGACCAGCAGTACAGCTACCCAGGCCACAACGTTCACATACAAAACTATCCCTGGTGCTGCTATACTATCCCTCAACGGATCACCAGTACCCCGGAGAACCAGTGTCAAACACCTGGGAATTGTTTTAGACTCAAGACTGACATTTCAAAAGCATGTCGGGCACATTTGCAACAGGGGCCAGGGTCTCCTTTACCAGCTCTGCCCAGTCATCAAGGGGTACGGACTTCAGATGAAGACGAAACTCCATCTGTTTAATACCTTGATTCAACTTGTAATCCCGTACGGATCAGAAATATGGACCACCACCGCTTATACGCGCATGAAAAAAGTGCAAACCATACAGAACTGATTCCTCAGAATAGCCGTCAACGCGCTCCGCTTTTTACCTAACACAGACATCTACACAGGACACAATGTCACGAAGATCACACATATCATCCAGCAACAAGCACAACCCTTTTATTCAAGAACGCTAACCTCCCCCCATCCTGTCATAGAATGCCTTGGAAATATACCCTCAGACCCTCGAACCAAATTCCCACTGGCGACCGTCGATGGCCATTTCGACATCTGACACTAAATCTCACCTGTAAGTCACCTCCTTCCAACGAGCTCGTATCCCACCACCCATAAAAGGAAATATCAGACCCAAGGAAAGAGACTTCGAGTCCCGGGCCTTGAAATAGAAAGGGGTCCTGTGGTGTCACCGCCAGACACCACACTTGCTAGGTGGTAGCCTTTAAATCGGCCGCGGTCCGCTGGTATACGTCGGACCCGCGTGTCGCCACTGTCAGTGATTGCAGACCGAGCGCCACCACACGGCAGGTCTAGTGAGACGTCCTAGCACTCGTCCCAGTTGTACAGACGACTTTGCTAGCGATGCTACACTGACAACTACGCTCTCATTTGCCGAGACTATAGTTAGCATAGCGTTCAGCTACGTCAATTGCTACGACCTAGCAAGGCGCCATTTATCTTTTGCTGGTTATCTTATAAAGCCTGTACCGTCAGACCGATGTTCACCAATTATGGAATAATTGGTGAACTACGTACTTTATTTGCTATATTAAATACATTGTAATGTTCCAGACCTCACGCCAGTCTGCGTGAGCTAAAAGCGTGCATTTCGGCCTCCTATAGCAACACGGTGTTGTCTCTTCTGCCAACACAATAGGTCCAGTACCCACCAGACACCCCCCAGCAATACAGCTCACAGTCTGTTGGAGGCCACTTAGAGAGTACACGCGATAGAAAAAGTAGCAGCTCTTGTCGAAGACGGCTGGGTCGGTCCTCTAAATGCTGTGCGTAAAATGAAAGAAACAACTTGGCAGGGCAACTGTAAGTACACTATTAATTAATTATGAGAATTAAAGGACTTTGTACACTTCTAAGGTGTTTATTTGCCACACTGGTATTCGGGCTTACAGCCCATCATTGGCGGCGTATATTTGCACGTCTATATCTGTCAAGTTTACGGTCTCCGCGCTGGTTAAAAACGGTGTGGATCGCTCCGGTACATTGATCGTCGCCTGTGCGCCTTATAACTGTGAAACAATAAGTGGTCACACCTCCTGGTCCGTCGCAGAATACTGTCACTGAAAAAGAATATGAAACTAGTAGTCAGGATACTCTTTGTTCTGGTCTCTCGCTACCTCAGAGACCACACCTACACTCATGCTCATAAATTAAGGATAATGCTGATACATGGTGAAACAACGCTATGGTGGGCGGTTTGCAGTTGTAAATCACCTAGGAGTTTGACCATGCAGTGCATCTGACCTGCGGTCGTCGCACGGTGACGCTGGCAGCAGTCCACATACGCAGAGCTGTGTTGGTGCATGTCAGAGTAGGGTGCAACGGTGCAACGAGTAAGTATGCAGACGTTTTCAGACGTGCTAGTGGTGACTGTGTGTTGAAAATGGCTCAAAGAACACATATTGATGATGTTATGAGGGGTGGAATACTAGGGCGACTGGAGGCTGGTCAAACACACCAGGTCTACATCTACATCTACATCCATACTCCGCAAGCCACCTGACGGTGTGTGGCGGAGGGTACCTTCAGTACCTCTATCGGTTCTCCCTTCTATTCCAGTCTCGTATTGTTCGTGGGAAGAAGGATTGTCGGTATGCCTCTGTGTGGGCTCTAATCTCTCTGATTTTATCTCTTCGCGAGATATACGTAGGAGGGAGCAATATACTGCTTGACTCTTCGGTGAAGGTATGTTCTCGAAACTTTGGCAAAAGCCTGTACCGAGCTACTGAGCGTCTCTCCTGCAGAGTCTTCCACTGGAGTTTATCTATCATCTCCGTAACGCTTTCGCGATTACTAAATGATCCTCTAACGAAGCGCGCTCCTCTCCGTTGGATCTTCTCTATGTCTTGTATCAACCCTATCTGGTACGGATCCCACACTGCTGAGCAGTATTCAAGCAGTGGGCAAACAAGCGTACTGTACCCTACTTCCTTTGTTTTCGGATTGTATTTCCTTAGGATTCTTCCAATGAATCTCAATCTGGCATCTGCTTTACCGACGATCAACATTATATGATCATTTCATTTTAAATCACTCCTAATGCGTACTCCCAGATAATTTATGGTATTAACTGCTTCCAGTTGCTGACCTGCTATTTTGTAGCTAAATGATAACGGATCTATCTTTCTGTGTATTTGCAGCACATTACACTTGTCTACATTGAGATTCAATTGCCATTCCCTGCACCATGCGTCAATTCGCTGCAGACCCTCCTGCATTTCAGTACAATTTTCCATTGTTACAACCTCTCCATACACCACAGCATCATCTGCAAAAAGCCTCAGTGAACTTCCGATGTCATCCACAAGGTCATTTATGCATATTGTGAATAGCAACGGTCCTATGACACTCCCCTGCGGCACACCTGAAATCACTCTTACTTCGGAAGACTTCTCTCCATTGAGAATAACATGCTGCGTCCTGTTATCTAGGAACTCCTCAATCCAATCACACAATTGGTCTGATAGTCCATATGCTCTTACTTTGTTCATTAAACGACTGTGGGGAACTGTATCGAACGCCTTGTGGAAGTCAAGAAACACGGCATCTACCTGTGAATTCGTGTCTATGGCCCTCTGAGTCTCGTGGACGAATAGCGCGAGCTGGGTTTCACATGACCGTCTTTTTAGAAACCCATGCTGATTCCTACAGAGTAGATTTCTAGTCTCCAGAAAAGTCATTATACTCGAACATAATACGTGTTCCAAAATTCTACAACTGATCGACGTTAGAGATATAGGTCTATAGTTCTGCACATCTGTTCGACGTTCCTTCTTGAAAACGGGGATGACCTGTGCCCTTTTCCAATCCTTTGGAACGCTACGCTCTTCTAGAGACCTACGGTACACCGCTGCAAGAAGGGGGGCAAGTTCCTTTGCGTACTCTGTGTAAAATTGAACTGGTATCCCATCAGGTCCAGAGGCCTTTCCTCTTTTGAGCGATTTTAATTGTTTCTCTATCCCTCTGTTGTCTATTTCGATATCTACCATTTTGTCATCTGTGCGACAATCTAGAGAAGGAACTACAGTGCAATCTTCCTCTGTGGATCAACTTTGGAAAAAGACATTTAGTATTTCGGCCTTTAGTCTGTCATCCTCTGTTTCAGTACCACGGGCCCTCCGTGTGCCACAAAGTGTGGTCTCAAGATTATGGAAACATTTCCAGCAGACAGGAAACGTGTGCAGGCGCTACAGTACGGGACGCCCACAGTGTACAACACCACAAGAAGACCGATATCTCACTATCAGTGCCCGCAGACGGCCACGGAGTACTGCAGGTATCCTTGCTCGGGACCTTACCGCAGCCGCTGGAACTGTTGTCTCCAGACACACAGTCTACATACGACTGAACAGACATGGTTTATTCGCCCTTAGACCTGCAAGGTGCATTCCACTGACTCTTGGTCACAGGAGGGCCCGTAAAGCCTGGTGTCAAGAACACAGTACATGGTCATTGGAACAGTGCTCCCAGGTTATGTTCACGGACGAGTCCAGGTATAGTCTGAACAGTGATTCTCGACGGGTTTTCATCTGGCGTGAACCAGGAACCAGATACAAACCCCTAAATGTCCTTGAAAGGGACCTGTGTGAATGTCGTGGTTTGATGGTGTGGGGTGGGATTATGATTGGTGCACGTACACCTCTGCACGTGTATCGGGGCGCCATTTTGCACCAGTATGTCCACCTTTCCTGGGGTGTAGTGGGACCCACCTTCATCTTGATGGATGATAACACACGGCTGCTATCGTGAAGGAGTACCTTGAAACAGGAGATATCAGGCGAATGGTCTGGCCTGCCTCTTCTCCAGACCTAAACCCCATCGAACATATCTGAGATGCTCTCGGTCGACGTATCGCTGCACGTCTTCAAACCCCTACGACAATTCAGGAGCTCCGACAGGCACTGGTGCAAGAAGGGGAGGCTGTACCCCAGCAGCTGCTCGACTACCTGATCCAGAGTATGCCAACCCGTTGTGCGGCCTGTGTACGTGTGCATGCTGATCATATCCCATATTGATGTCGGGGTACATGCGCAGGAAATTGTGGCCTTTTGTAGCACATGTGTTTCGGAACGGTTTTCTCAACTTATCACCAATACCACGGACTTACTGATCTGTGGGGTGTGTGTTCCAAATGTGCCTAAGCTATTAGCGTGAGTTTTGTGTAGTGCCACGTTGTGTGGCACCACATTCTGCAATTATGCTTAATTTATGAGCATTAGTGTAGAGTTAGGTGTGCCAGTACAGGAAAACATGGAACAGGTGGTCAGGGCAAACGTCTCATGCTAATGGTCTCTTGTTACCTCTGGGACAACATCTACATTCAGGCATTGTGCTTGTAGTAGAAAATGTGACAGTGTCATCACATATATCGCTTTGCAATACTTGTTTTTCAGGGCTTTTCCACTCTTCAGCTGTTGGCCTGTATTCTCATTCGGTACTTTTCACAATCATGATAGTCTTCCTCTTTCAGACCCCTCTTCCGCGTCGTTGAATTTATTCGTGCTCCCAATGTTAATTTCGTCCTACCACGCTTCCTCCTTCCTGGCGGCGACCATTCCAACGCTGCTTTTGGGCACCGTTCTTGGATCCTTAGAACGTCAAATCCCGAGCTAGTTGGGAAGGGTACTGCCGATAATGCTTCGAAGTATCTCAACTGGGGAGCGATTCAGCGACCTTGCTGTCCAAGGGAGGGTTTGACAAGCACGAAAACGAGCAGACGAAACAGTCGCCGTGTGCGGCGGGCATTATCTTGCTGAAATGTACGCCAGGGATGGCTTGCCATGAAAGGCAACCGAACGGGGCATCAGAAATCGAGGACATACTGATGTTAATATTTGGCAACCAGTGCTGTACAATCGCAATAAAGTCATGAGATGTTCATCTGTTACAAAAAGGTGCAAAACATAAGTGAACAGCACAGCACAGCATGAGGTCGAGTCATATGAGTTACATACTACAAACTTCAACTCATTCCTAACCAACCAGGCGTACAGCCTTGACAGTGTCCAATATGATTTTAACTGCGACACAGTCAGTCTTGAAGCAGAGCATATAGTGACGCTAAACAAGTCAACTAGCACCGAAGCGCCCTCGGTAGGGGGCGCTGCATGGTCATGTGTTCCATGCGTTCACATGTAATTTAATAATGATATACTCAGCATATAACATCTAATGGGTGTAATTACGACTAGCAACCGGAATGGTACTTCCGTACTCGTTAATGCCAAGGGATTTAAATTTTTTTTATGCTCCAAAATTTTTTCATTGCCATACTATACCTATAGCCAGTAATGGCACCAAGTACAACTCCAAACATGTGTCAATATAAAATAAATAATAGGGGGTGGGGAGATCCTTCATGAATAAACCTTTCAACCTCTCAAATCTCTAAAAGAATAGCACCAAATTAAATATAACAAAATGTATCCATCATAAACTAAAACCCTGTGATCAGCTCGCGTACGCAAACGTCTTAGGCGCCATCTGTTAAAGCCAACGGCAACCCTGTCGGCGGCAGCCATCCGCCAAGTGGTATTCTTTGGCTACGATTGCCCAAGTAGAAGCCTTCAAACAACAACATTACATCCCTCTACCGCAAGGAAAAAAGTTTAATGGTGAGAGGAAGAACATTTTCATAAAATCCTGTAACACACGTGGGTTATACCAAATACACTCCTGGAAATTGAAATAAGAACACCGTGGATTCATTGTCCCAGGAAGGGGAAACTTTATTGACACATTCCTGGGGTCAGATACATCACATGATCACACTGACAGAACCACAGGCACATAGACACAGGCAACAGAGCATGCACAATGTCGGCACTAGTACAGTGTATATCCATCTTTCGCAGCAATGCAGGCTGCTATTCTCCCATGGAGACGATCGTAAAGATGCTGGATGTAGTCCTGTGGAACGGCTTGCCATGCCATTTCCACCTGGCGCCTCAGTTGGACCAGCGTTCGTGCTGGACGTGCAGACCGCGTGAGACGACGCTTCATCCAGTCCCAAACATGCTCAATGGGGGACAGATCCGGAGATCTTGCTGGCCAGGGTAGTTGACTTACACCTTCTAGAGCACGTTGGGTGACACGGGATACATGCGGACGTGCATTGTCCTGTTGGAACAGCAAGTTCCCTTGCCGGTCTAGGAATGGTAGAACGATGGGTTCGATGACGGTTTGGATGTACCGTGCACTATTCAGTGTCCCCTCGACGATCACCAGTGGTGTACGGCCAGTGTAGGAGATCGCTCCCCACACCATGATGCCGAGTGTTGGCCCTGTGTGCCTCGGTCGTATGCAGTCCTGATTGTGGCGCTCACCTGCACGGCGCCAAACACGCATACGACCATCATTGGCACCAAGGCAGAAGCGACTCTCATCGTTGAAGACGACACGTCCCCATTCGTCCCTCCATTCACGCCTGTCGCTACACCACTGGAGGCGGGCTGCACGATGTTGGGGCGTGAGCGGAAGACGGCCTAACGGTGTGCGGGACCGTAGCCCAGCTTCACGGAGACGGTTGCGAATGGTCCTCGCCGATACCCCAGGAGCAACAGTGTCCCTAATTTGCTGGGAAGTAGCGGTGCGGTCCCCTACGGCACTGCGTAGGGTCCTACGGTCTTGGCGTGCATCCGTGCGTCGCTGCGGTCCGGTCCCAGGTCGACGGGCACGTGCACCTTCCGCCGACCACTGGCGACAACATCGATGTACTGTGGAGACCTCACGCCCCACGTGTTGAGCAATTCGGCGGTACGTCCACCCGGCCTCCCGCATGCCCACTATACGCCCTCGCTCAAAGTCCGTCAACTGCACATACGGTTCACGTCCACGCTGTCGCGGCATGCTACCAGTGTTAAAGACTGCGATGGAGCTCCGTATGCCACGGCAAACTGGCTGACACTGACGGCGGCGGTGCACAAATGCTGCGCAGCTAGCGCCATTCGACGGCCAACACCGCGGTTCCTGGTGTGTCCGCTGTGCCGTGCGTGTGATCATTGCTTGTACAGCCCTCTCGCAGTGTCCGGAGCAAGTATGGTGGGTCTGACACACCGGTGTCAATGTGTTCTTTTTTCCATTTCCAGGAGTGTACATTCCTTATATAAACTAGTGGCACGACGAGTCCTACCTATGCTATCCGGATACTGGAGAGCTCTAGGTTTTTTTTTAAAAAAAAACACAACTCATTAAAAGTGTTAAAACTTTAAAGGCTAAATCAATAAAATAAAACATTGCGTCACCAAGGACCACCCAAAGGGCACAGTGGTGAACAAATCCGTATATGCAAACCTATCTACCCTGAGAGGCACCCACATGCCTTGCTCATACTGTGGCATCAAGCAGTCAGGCCTGCAAGATGAGTGGTCTGCCAAGCGAGTGGACTCATTTATCGAGTAACATGAACTCTAGTACTCACAATTAAGCTACAAGCTATTCTCCTGATTGAATATTACGCAACGGGTACGGAAACGCACATCTGACTGTTAGTAATTTACACTGACTGTTCACTACGCACTGGCAATACCACATTTTCTTTCTTATTTAACGGCTTTGATCAACACGTGGCCATCGTACTGAATATCAATGGCGCACACATTATAAATTCTGGGTATCGTGACAACATACTATTCGAAGGAAAAGCCCACCAATCTTTTTCTTTTCACTATGTTGTACCTATTTTCAATGTCGGGCCTTACTGTACCCTTTCAACCCAACTAACTTTCCCCATACGACGTTAAACCAGCCAACCACTCAGCAAGAAACCTAGCCTATCATAACGGTACGTGCACAGAACACCGCCAGCTCCTATAAAATACACTATCATAACTTCTTATGAGGGGCTAACAGACACCAAACTCAAAATAGTATCCGTTCAAACAAGCCAAATAACAAGTTGTTCTCACCGGAGGCCTTTTGATTAAAGACTGGGTGGGCAGCGTGCTGTATACGCACATAGATCTCCAGATGTTCGAGGTTGTAATCCCGAAACGCGTAACACGTTCTACGAGTAATAAAAGAGTCAATTGAACATCTCATGACTTTATTGCGATTGTACAGCACTGGTTGCCAATTATTAACATGAAAATGATCGCAGGCCTCTGACGAGATTTTATGCCCTATATATCTCACATACTGATGTACTGGAAGAGTGCCGTGGATGACAAGCAGAGAGGTCCTCCTATGAAAGAAAGTGGCACCCCGGATCATAAGTCCTCGTTGTCGCGCCGTATAGCGAGCGGCACTCAGATCGGTAATCCACCGCTGTCCAGGGCGCATTCGGACACGTCTTAAGCCGTCGGCACACGGACCGTGCTGTCGAACGTTGACGTTGAGCGTGAAAAGTTCAACGTGCTGCTGAACGCTCAGGAACGATGCGACTTGTGCATACGGTACGTGGGCCCGAACGTGATATAAGCGACCGCAACGCACTCCACCGGCTGTTGAGGGATGTTTCTAGTTCGTAAGTCACACTGTTTACTCAACGGGCGCGCGTAAATTTCTCATCTTAGGTCTATTAAAACGCACATTTCCTCCATCGTCCACGAAAGGGAAAGTACCACGTCCAATTAATAAGGACACAGGCTTACAAAAGTTCCTTTACAAATAGTGCGATACAAATTTGGAATACTTCTCCGCATAAGATAGACATTATTTCATCATTCCCACATTTTAGTAAAGCCCCAAGGTCAGTCTTACTTGATCACTGTTCCCACCCAGTATCAGAATCCTTGCAACATGTGAATTACGAAGCGTAAAAGAAAAAGGAGCAAAATATCTGTATACAAGTAGCGCAAGCTGTCCTGTAGATTAAGCCAATTGAACAAAGTCACCCCTCAAAAAAGGGGAACTTGAATTTACATAACAGCAAATATTATAGTCTATACTTATATTAAACTAATAATAAAGTATCAGAACCTAATAAAAACGCGAATGTTAGGGGAAAAAAAAATTGGTTGTGTCAGGACGCGAACCACCGCCCCAACAAAAAAGCTCATTAATAGACAGTGACACTATTCATTACGCTAAACCAACAGCAGAGCTTTATTTCTTTTGATAGAATCCTACCTTTTGCTAAAAACCTTAATCGTAGTTATGTTACTAATTGAAATTTAATTATAACACATTGTACCAAGAACAATTCGTTTTGGGTGGATCTTCAGTGTGTCGCTGCCTTCAAATAGCCTACTCTCATAGTACGCAAGTTACAACTAATACGCTAGTCACAGCTATTCTTTTGTTACAAATATGATGTTCTCATTATTTTATTGCAACGAATCACAAAGTTAACAACGGGTTTTCTAGTGATTCTCAGTTTGGTGGTGCTCAGAAACGGCGTATATACATATAGGCTTGAAATGAATGGCAATATGGCGCCTCCCAACTCTGTACTGAAGGAGACGGCGAGCGTGTGACGTGGGTGGCGTTGTGCCATCTCATTCGCCAACGCTCAGACGCACGCTCAGAATATCTGACATACCAGATATTGCTCTGCACGTTCGGAAAGACTCCCGAACGTGCTATTTCCACGCTATGGCGTCAGAAACTCGGCACGCTCAACGCTCAACGTTCGGATGCACGGTCCGTGTGCCGACGGCTTTAGGCCTGGAACCTCGTTGAATGGGGTAGAGTTGTCTTCATGGGTGAGTCTCGCTTCGAAATGAGCCCCGGACAATGATGGTACAGAAGCCTGGCTGTCGCCCACCATACAGCCTGACAGGACGCCAACTGAACAGAATTTGGCACGACATCCCTCGGGAGTACACCAAACAACTCTGTCCATCAACGGCAAGCTGAATAACTGCTTGCATAAGGGGCAGAGGTGGGCCAATGCGTTATTGACTTGCTAAATTTGTGAAGTTTTTTCTCTTGAATAAATCAGAAATTGTAATCGTTTCTTTGTCTGTGCATGTACGTCACATCCATGCAACGGATAATTCCTGCACAGTGCGCCGTATCTTTTTGTTTCATTTCCCACTATGTAGTCTGCAGTAGCATGACAATTATCGGCGCGATGTCGTGCACTGCAGTGCTTTGTGCTGGAGTGCAAATGGCGCTGGAGATGAGGGGCGGTTACGTAACGCGGAGCACGTCCAGTGGTCCCCTGGGCCGCCGCCCACGCCCGCTCTCAGGATATGAGCGCCGCCCACGCTGACGTCACGTGCGCCAAGCCACCCGCCGAGCAGACCAGACCAGCTGCAGCCGCAACGCACACAACGGCTCACGCGTTTAGAGGTCAGCATCAGGCCGTGCGTCACGAGCAGCACAGACAGGTTTTAATTAACAACTGACGTATTAAAATGACAGAACAATTTCTCTTCCAGCATGCATCTATATCTGTACTACACAAATATCCGTGTACGAGGTCCATTCAGAAAATAACGAAATTTTTTTTGATGCTAGAATTTTATTCATTTGTCTACATCAGTGTCATCTAAATGCACATCTACGTCTAAATACTTTGCAACCCACTATACGGTAAATAGCAGAAGGTACCTTACAGACTAGCATGAAAAACTTAAGGACGAAAGCAATTTGCACATGTGTCACTGCAAGTAACGTAGCTCCATGAAACTTCGACCATACATAAAAAAAAAACTGTGACAGCAGAGTGAAGAAGGTAACTGGAAGAAAAACGCATAGAGAGGATCAAGTAAAACACTTTCATTCAATAACAATAATTACTACTATAACTACTATAACACACACACTGAAGAGCGAAAGAAATTGGCACACCTGCTTAATATCGTGTAGGGCTCCCACGTGCACGGCCGCGGTGGTCTAGCGGTTCTAGGCGCTCAGTCCGGAACCGCGCGACTGCTATGGTCGCAGGTTCGAATCCTGCCTCAGGCATGGATGTGTGTGATGTCCTTAGGTTAGTTAGGTTTAAGTAGTTCTAAGTTCTAGGGGACTGATGACCATAGATGTTAAGTCCCATAGTGCTCAGAGCCTCCCACGTGCACGCAGAAGTGCCGCAACACGACTTGCAATGGACTCGAATAATGTCTGAAGTAGTGCTGCAGGGAACTGACACCGTGAATCCTGCAGGGCTGTCCATAAATCCGTACGATGGTGCGGAGATCTCTTCTGAACAGCACGTTGCAAGGCATACCGGATATGCTCAATAATGTTCTTATCCGGGGAGCTTCGTAGCCAGCGGAATTGTTTAAACTCAGAAGAGTATTCCTGGAGCCACTCTGTAGCAGTTCTGGACGTGTGGGGTGGCGCATTGTCCTGCTAGAATTGTCCAAGTCCGTGGCAATGCGCAATGGACATGAATGGATGCAGGTGATCAGACAGGATGCTTTCGTATGCCAGAGTCATGTCTAGACGTATCAGAGGTCCCGTATCACTCCAACTGCACACGCCCATCACCATGACAGAGCCTGCACCAGCTTGAGCAGTCCCCTGCTGACATGCAGGGCTCATGGATTGATGCTATTGTCTCCATACTTGTACACGTCCATCCGCTCGATATAATTTGAAAAGAGACTCGTCCGAGCAGACAACAACAGCCCAATGTCGGTGTTGACGGGCTCAAACGAAGCTTAAAGCATCCAGCAGTCATCAACGGTACACGAGAGGGCCTTCGACTCCGAAAGCCGATATCGATGATGTTTCGTTGAATGGCATGCACGCTGACACTTGTTGATAGCCCAGCATTGAAATCTGCAGTAGTTTGCGGAAGGGTGGCACTTGTGTCACACTGAACGATTCTCTTCAGTCCTTTTCCGGCCGCAGCGATGTCTGAGATTTGTACACACGTGAAATGGTCGTATGGGAGAATTCCCACTTCATCGCTACCTCGGAGATGATGTGTCCCATCGCTCGTGTGCCGACTGAAATATCACGTTCAAACTCACTTAAATCTGATAACGTGGCATTGTAGCA
Source organism: Schistocerca cancellata (assembly GCF_023864275.1). Lineage (NCBI taxonomy): Eukaryota > Metazoa > Arthropoda > Insecta > Orthoptera > Acrididae > Schistocerca > Schistocerca cancellata. The sequence goes on from NC_064627.1 coordinate 54,429,588, forward strand.
GTAGTAGCCGATCTAACAACTGCGGCTGACACTTGATATTTTACCGGATTCCTGATATTCACGGTACACTCGTGAAACGGTCGTACGGAAAAATCCCCACTTCATCGCTTCCTCGGAGATGCTGTGTCCCATCGCTCGTGCACGGACTATAATCCCACGTTCAAACTTACTTAAATCTTCATAACCTGCCATTGTAGCAACAGTAACCGATTTAACAACTGCGCCAGACATTTGATATTTTACCGGATTCCTGATATTCACGGTACACTCGTGAAACGGTCGTACGGGAAAATCCCCACTTCATCGCTTCCTCGGAGATGCTGTGTCCCATCGCTCGTGCACGGACTATAATACCACGTTCAAACTTACTTAAATCTTCATAACTTGCCATTGTAGCAACAGTAACCGATTTAACAACTGCGCCAGACATTTGATATTTTACCGGATTCCTGATATTCACGGTACACTCGTGAAACGGTCGTACGGAAAAATCCCCACTTCATCGCTTCCTCGGAGATGCTGTGTCCCATCGCTCGTGCACGGACTATAATACCACGTTCAAACTTACTTAAATCTTGATAACCTGCCATTGTAGCAACAGTAACCGATTTAACAACTGCGCCAGACATTTGATATTTTACCGGATTCCTGATATTCACGGTACACTCGTGAAACGGTCGTACGGGAAAATCCCCACTTCATCGCTACCTCGGAGATGCTGTGTCCCATCGCTCGTGCGCCGACTGTAATATCACGTTCAAACTCAGTTAAATCTGATAACGTGGCATTGTAGCAGTAGTAGCCGATCTAACAACTGCGGCTGACACTTGATATTTTACCGGATTCCTGATATTCACGGTACACTCGTGAAACGGTCGTACGGGAAAATCCCCACTTCATCGCTACCTTGGAGATGCTGTGTCCCATCGCTCGTGCGCCGACTGTAATATCACGTTCAAACTCAGTTAAATCTGATAACGTGGCATTGTAGCAGTAGTAGCCGATCTAACAACTGCGGCTGACACTTGATATTTTACCGGATTCCTGATATTCACGGTACACTCGTGAAACGGTCGTACGGAAAAATCCCCACTTCATCGCTTCCTCGGAGATGCTGTGTCCCATCGCTCGTGCACGGACTATAATACCACGTTCAAACTTACTTAAATCTTCATAACCTGCCATTGTAGCAACAGTACAGTAACCGATTTAACAACTGCGCCAGACATTTGATATTTTACCGGATTCCTGATATTCACGGTACACTCGTGAAACGGTCGTACGGGAAAATCCCCACTTCATCGCTACCTCGGAGATGCTGTGTCCCATCGCTCGTGCACGGACTATAATACCACGTTCAAACTTACTTAAATCTTCATAACCTGCCATTGTAGCAACAGTAACCGATTTAACAACTGCGCCAGATATTTGATATTTTACCGGATTCCTGATATTCACGGTACACTCGTGAAACGGTCGTACGGAAAAATCCCCACTTCATCGCTTCCTCGGAGATGCTGTGTCCCATCGCTCGTGCACGGACTATAATACCACGTTCAAACTTACTTACATCTTCATAACCTGCCATTGTAGCAACAGTAACCGATTTAACAACTGCGCCAGACATTTGATATTTTACCGGATTCCTGATATTCACGGTACACTCGTGAAACGGTCGTACGGAAAAATCCCCACTTCATCGCTTCCTCGGAGATGCTGTGTCCCATCGCTCGTGCACGGACTATAATACCACGTTCAAACTTACTTAAATCTTCATAACCTGCCATTGTAGCAACAGTAACCGATTTAACAACTGCGCCAGACATTTGATATTTTACCGGATTCCTGATATTCACGGTACACTCGTGAAACGGTCGTACGGGAAAATCCCCACTTCATCGCTTCCTCGGAGATGCTGTGTCGCATCGCTCGTGCACGGACTATAATACCACGTTCAAACTTACTTAAATCTTCATAACCTGCCATTGTAGCAACAGTAACCGATTTAACAACTGCGCCAGACATTTGATATTTTACCGGATTCCTGATATTCACGGTACACTCGTGAAACGGTCGTACGGGAAAATCCCCACTTCATCGCTTCCTCGGAGATGCTGTATCCCATCGCTCGTGCACGGACTATAATACCACGTTCAAACTTACTTAAATCTTGATAACCTGCCATTGTAGCAACAGTAACCGATTTAACAACTGCGCCAGACATTTGATATTTTACCGGATTCCTGATATTCACGGTACACTCGTGAAACGGTCGTACGGGAAAATCCCCACTTCATCGCTACCTCGGAGATGCTGTGTCCCATCGCTCGTGCACGGACTATAATACCACGTTCAAACTTACTTAAATCTTGATAACCTGCCATATTAGCAACAGTAACCGATTTAACAACTGCGCCAGACATTTGATATTTTACCGGATTCCTGATATTCACGGTACACTCGTGAAACGGTCGTACGGAAAAATCCCCACTTCATCGCTTCCTCGGAGATGCTGTGTCCCATCGCTCGTGCACGGACTATAATACCACGTTCAAACTTACTTAAATCTTGATAACCTGCCATTGTAGCAACAGTAACCGATTTAACAACTGCGCCAGACATTTGATATTTTACCGGATTCCTGATATTCACGGTACACTCGTGAAACGGTCGTACGGAAAAATCCCCACTTCATCGCTTCCTCGGAGATGCTGTGTCCCATCGCTCGTGCACGGACTATAATACCACGTTCAAACTTACTTAAATCTTCATAACCTGCCATTGTAGCAACAGTAACCGATTTAACAACTGCGCCAGACATTTGATATTTTACCGGATTCCTGATATTCACGGTACACTCGTGAAACGGTCGTACGGGAAAATCCCCACTTCGTCGCTTCCTCGGAGATGCTGTGTCCCATCGCTCGTGCACGGACTATAATACCACGTTCAAACTTACTTAAATCTTGATAACCTGCCATTGTAGCAACAGTAACCGATTTAACAACTGCGCCAGACATTTGATATTTTACCGGATTCCTGATATTCACGGTACACTCGTGAAACGGTCGTACGGGAAAATCCCCACTTCATCGCTTCCTCGGAGATGCTGTGTCCCATCGCTCGTGCACGGACTATAATACCACGTTCAAACTTACTTAAATCTTCATAACCTGCCATTGTAGCAACAGTAACCGATTTAACAACTGCGCCAGACATTTTATATTTTACCGGATTCCTGATATTCACGGTACACTCGTGAAACGGTCGTACGGGAAATTCCCCACTTCATCGCTTCCTCGGAGATGCTGTGTCCCATCGCTCGTGCACGGACTATAATACCACGTTCAAACTTACTTAAATCTTGATAACCTGCCATTGTAGCAACAGTAACCGATTTAACAACTGCGCCAGACATTTGATATTTTACCGGATTCCTGATATTCACGGTACACTCGTGAAACGGTCGTACGGGAAAATCCCCACTTCATCGCTTCCTCGGAGATGCTGTGTCCCATCGCTCGTGCACGGACTATAATACCACGTTCAAACTTACTTAAATCTTGATAACCTGCCATTGTAGCAACAGTAACCGATTTAACAACTGCGCCAGACATTTGATATTTTACCGGATTCCTGATATTCACGGTACACTCGTGAAACGGTCGTACGGAAAAATCCCCACTTCATCGCTTCCTCGGAGATGCTGTGTCCCATCGCTCGTGCACGGACTATAATACCACGTTCAAACTTACTTAAATCTTGATAACCTGCCATTGTGGCAACAGTAACCGATTTAACAACTGCGCCAGACATTTGATATTTTACCGGATTCCTGATATTCACGGTACACTCGTGAAACGGTCGTACGGGAAAATCCCCACTTCATCGCTTCCTCGGAGATGCTGTGTCCCATCGCTCGTGCACGGACTATAATACCACGTTCAAACTTACTTAAATCTTGATAACCTGCCATTGTAGCAACAGTAACCGATTTAACAACTGCGCCAGACATTTGATATTTTACCGGATTCCTGATATTCACGGTACACTCGTGAAACGGTCGTACGGGAAAATCCCCACTTCATCGCTTCCTCGGAGATGCTGTGTCCCATCGCTCGTGCACGGACTATAATACCACGTTCAAACTTACTTAAATCTTCATAACCTGCCATTGTAGCAACAGTAACCGATTTAACAACTGCGCCAGACATTTGATATTTTACCGGATTCCTGATATTCACGGTACACTCGTGAAACGGTCGTACGGGAAAATCCCCACTTCATCGCTACCTCGGAGATGCTGTGTCCCATCGCTCGTGCACGGACTATAATACCACGTTCAAACTTACTTAAATCTTCATAACCTGCCATTGTAGCAACAGTAACCGATTTAACAACTGCGCCAGACATTTGATATTTTACCGGATTCCTGATATTCACGGTACACTCGTGAAACGGTCGTACGGGAAAATCCCCACTTCATCGCTACCTCGGAGATGCTGTGTCCCATCGCTCGTGCACGGACTATAATACCACGTTCAAACTTACTTAAATCTTCATAACCTGCCATTGTAGCAACAGTAACCGATTTAACAACTGCGCCAGACATTTGATATTTTACCGGATTCCTGATATTCACGGTACACTCGTGAAACGGTCGTACGGGAAAATCCCCACTTCATCGCTTCCTCGGAGATGCTGTGTCCCATCGCTCGTGCACGGACTATAATACCACGTTCAAACTTACTTAAATCTTCATAACCTGCCATTGTAGCAGCAGTAACCGCTTTAACAACTGCGCCAGACATTTGATATTTTACCGGATTCCTGATATTCACGGTACACTCGTGAAACGGTCGTACGGGAAAATCCCCACTTCATCGCTACCTCGGAGATGCTGTGTCCCATCGCTCGTGCACGGACTATAATACCACGTTCAAACTTACTTAAATCTTCATAACCTGCCATTGTAGCAACAGTAACCGATTTAACAACTGCGCCAGACATTTGATATTTTACCGGATTCCTGATATTCACGGTACACTCGTGAAACGGTCGTACGGAAAAATCCCCACTTCATCGCTTCCTCGGAGATGCTGTGTCCCATCGCTCGTGCACGGACTATAATACCACGTTCAAACTTACTTAAATCTTGATAACCTGCCATTGTAGCAACAGTAACCGATTTAACAACTGCGCCAGACATTTGATATTTTACCGGATTCCTGATATTCACGGTACACTCGTGAAACGGTCGTACGGGAAAATCCCCACTTCATCACTACCTCGGAGATGCTGTGTCCCATCGCTCGTGCACGGACTATAATACCACGTTCAAACTTACTTAAATCTTCATAACCTGCCATTGTAGCAACAGTAACCGATTTAACAACTGCGCCAGACATTTGATATTTTACCGGATTCCTGATATTCACGGTACACTCGTGAAACGGTCGTACGGAAAAATCCCCACTTCATCGCTTCCTCGGAGATGCTGTGTCCCATCGCTCGTGCACGGACTATAATACCACGTTCAAACTTACTTAAATCTTGATAACCTGCCATTGTAGCAACAGTAACCGATTTAACAACTGCGCCAGACATTTGATATTTTACCGGATTCCTGATATTCACGGTACACTCGTGAAACGGTCGTACGGGAAAATCCCCACTTCATCGCTACCTCGGAGATGCTGTGTCCCATCGCTCGTGCACGGACTATAATACCACGTTCAAACTTACTTAAATCTTCATAACCTGCCATTGTAGCAACAGTAACCGATTTAACAACTGCGCCAGATATTTGATATTTTACCGGATTCCTGATATTCACGGTACACTCGTGAAACGGACGTACGGGAAAATCCCCACTTCATCGCTACCTCGGAGATGCTGTGTCCCATCGCTCGTGCACGGACTATAATACCACGTTCAAACTTACTTAAATCTTCATAACCTGCCATTGTAGCAATAGTAACCGATTTAACAACTGCGCCAGACATTTGATATTTTACCGGATTCCTGATATTCACGGTACACTCGTGAAACGGTCGTACGGGAAAATCCCCACTTCATCGCTACCTCGGAGATGCTGTGTCCCATCGCTCGTGCACGGACTATAATACCATGTTCAAACTTACTTAAATCTTGATAACCTGCCATTGTAGCAACAGTAACCGATTTAACAACTGCGCCAGACATTTGATATTTTACCGGATTCCTGATATTCACGGTACACTCGTGAAACGGTCGTACGGGAAAATGCCCACTTCATCGCTACCTCGGAGATGCTGTGTCCCATCGCTCGTGCACGGACTATAATACCACGTTCAAACTTACTTAAATCTTCATAACCTGCCATTGTAGCAACAGTAACCGATTTAACAACTGCGCCAGACATTTGATATTTTACCGGATTCCTGATATTCACGGTACACTCGTGAAACGGTCGTACGGGAAAATCCCCACTTCATCGCTTCCTCGGAGATGCTGTGTCCCATCGCTCGTGCACGGACTATAATACCACGTTCAAACTTACTTAAATCTTGATAACCTGCCATTGTAGCAACAGTAACCGATTTAACAACTGCGCCAGACATTTGATATTTTACCGGATTCCTGATATTCACGGTACACTCGTGAAACGGTCGTACGGAAAAATCCCCACTTCATCGCTTCCTCGGAGATGCTGTGTCCCATCGCTCGTGCACGGACTATAATACCACGTTCAAACTTACTTAAATCTTGATAACCTGCCATTGTAGCAACAGTAACCGATTTAACAACTGCGCCAGACATTTGATATTTTACCGGATTCCTGATATTCACGGTACACTCGTGAAACGGTCGTACGGAAAAATCCCCACTTCATCGCTTCCTCGGAGATGCTGTGTCCCATCGCTCGTGCACGGACTATAATACCACGTTCAAACTTACTTAAATCTTCATAACCTGCCATTGTAGCAACAGTAACCGATTTAACAACTGCGCCAGACATTTAATATTTTACCGGATTCCTGATATTCACGGTACACTCGTGAAACGGTCGTACGGGAAAATCCCCACTTCATCGCTTCCTCGGAGATGCTGTGTCCCATCGCTCGTGCACGGACTATAATACCACGTTCAAACTTACTTAAATCTTGATAACCTGCCATTGTAGCAACAGTAACCGATTTAACAACTGCGCCAGACATTTGATATTTTACCGGATTCCTGATATTCACGGTACACTCGTGAAACGGTCGTACGGGAAAATCCCCACTTCATCGCTTCCTCGGAGATGCTGTGTCCCATCGCTCGTGCACGGACTATAATACCACGTTCAAACTTACTTAAATCTTCATAACCTGCCATTGTAGCAACAGTAACCGATTTAACAACTGCGCCAGACATTTGATATTTTACCGGATTCCTGATATTCACGGTACACTCGTGAAACGGTCGTACGGGAAAATCCCCACTTCATCGCTTCCTCGGAGATGCTGTGTCCCATCGCTCGTGCACGGACTATAATACCACGTTCAAACTTACTTAAATCTTCATAACCTGCCATTGTAGCAACAGTAACCGATTTAACAACTGCGCCAGACATTTGATATTTTACCGGATTCCTGATATTCACGGTACACTCGTGAAACGGTCGTACGGGAAAATCCCCACTTCATCGCTTCCTCGGAGATGCTGTGTCCCATCGCTCGTGCACGGACTATAATACCACGTTCAAACTTACTTAAATCTTCATAACCTGCCATTGTAGCAACAGTAACCGATTTAACAACTGCGCCAGACATTTGATATTTTACCGGATTCCTGATATTCACGGTACACTCGTGAAACGGTCGTACGGGAAAATCCCCACTTCATCGCTTCCTCGGAGATGCTGTGTCCCATCGCTCGTGCACGGACTATAATACCACGTTCAAACTTACTTAAATCTTCATAACCTGCCATTGTAGCAACAGTAACCGATTTAACAACTGCGCCAGACATTTGATATTTTACCGGATTCCTGATATTCACGGTACACTCGTGAAACGGTCGTACGGGAAAATCCCCACTTCATCGCTACCTCGGAGATGCTGTGTCCCATCGCTCGTGCACGGACTATAATACCACGTTCAAACTTACTTAAATCTTCATAACCTGCCATTGTAGCAACAGTAACCGATTTAACAACTGCGCCAGACATTTGATATTTTACCGGATTCCTGATATTCACGGTACACTCGTGAAACGGTCGTACGGGAAAATCCCCACTTCATCGCTTCCTCGGAGATGCTGTGTCCCATCGCTCGTGCACGGACTATAATACCACGTTCAAACTTACTTAAATCTTGATAATCTGCCATTGTAGCAACAGTAACCGATTTAACAACTGCGCCAGACATTTGATATTTTACCGGATTCCTGATATTCACGGTACACTCGTGAAACGGTCGTACGGAAAAATCCCCACTTCATCGCTTCCTCGGAGATGCTGTGTCCCATCGCTCGTGCACGGACTATAATACCACGTTCAAACTTACTTAAATCTTCATAACCTGCCATTGTAGCAACAGTAACCGATTTAACAACTGCGCCAGACATTTGATATTTTACCGGATTCCTGATATTCACGGTACACTCGTGAAACGGTCGTACGGAAAAATCCCCACTTCATCGCTTCCTCGGAGATGCTGTGTCCCATCGCTCGTGCACGGACTATAATACCACGTTCAAACTTACTTAAATCTTGATAACCTGCCATTGTAGCAACAGTAACCGATTTAACAACTGCGCCAGACATTTGATATTTTACCGGATTCCTGATATTCACGGTACACTCGTGAAACGGTCGTACGGGAAAATCCCCACTTCATCGCTACCTCGGAGATGCTGTGTCCCATCGCTCGTGCACGGACTATAATACCACGTTCAAACTTACTTAAATCTTCATAACCTGCCATTGTAGCAACAGTAACCGATTTAACAACTGCGCCAGACATTTGATATTTTACCGGATTCCTGATATTCACGGTACACTCGTGAAACGGTCGTACGGGAAAATCCCCACTTCATCGCTTCCTCGGAGATGCTGTGTCCCATCGCTCGTGCACGGACTATAATACCACGTTCAAACTTACTTAAATCTTCATAACCTGCCATTGTAGCAACAGTAACCGATTTAACAACTGCGCCAGACATTTGATATTTTACCGGATTCCTGATATTCACGGTACACTCGTGAAACGGTCGTACGGGAAAATCCCCACTTCATCGCTACCTCGGAGATGCTGTGTCCCATCGCTCGTGCACGGACTATAATACCACGTTCAAACTTACTTAAATCTTCATAACCTGCCATTGTAGCAACAGTAACCGATTTAACAACTGCGCCAGACATTTGATATTTTACCGGATTCCTGATATTCACGGTACACTCGTGAAACGGTCGTACGGGAAAATCCCCACTTCATCGCTACCTCGGAGATGCTGTGTCCCATCGCTCGTGCACGGACTATAATACCACGTTCAAACTTACTTAAATCTTCATAACCTGCCATTGTAGCAACAGTAAACGATTTAACAACTGCGCCAGACATTTGATATTTTACCGGATTCCTGATATTCACGGTACACTCGTGAAACGGTCGTACGGGAAAATCCCCTCTTCATCGCTTCCTCGGAGATGCTGTGTCCCATCGCTCGTGCACGGACTATAATACCACGTTCAAACTTACTTAAATCTTGATAACCTGCCATTGTAGCAACAGTAACCGATTTAACAACTGCGCCAGACATTTGATATTTTACCGGATTCCTGATATTCACGGTACACTCGTGAAACGGTCGTACGGAAAAATCCCCACTTCATCGCTTCCTCGGAGATGCTGTGTCCCATCGCTCGTGCACGGACTATAATACCACGTTCAAACTTACTTAAATCTTCATAACCTGCCATTGTAGCAACAGTAACCGATTTAACAACTGCGCCAGACATTTGATATTTTACCGGATTCCTGATATTCATGGTACACTCGTGAAACGGTCGTACGGGAAAATCCCCACTTCATCGCTTCCTCGGAGATGCTGTGTCCCATCGCTCATGCACGGACTATAATACCACGTTCAAACTTACTTAAATCTTCATAACCTGCCATTGTAGCAACAGTAACCGATTTAACAACTGCGCCAGACATTTGATATTTTACCGGATTCCTGATATTCACGGTACACTCGTGAAACGGTCGTACGGGAAAATCCCCACTTCATCGCTTCCTCGGAGATGCTGTGTCCCATCGCTCGTGCACGGACTATAATACCACGTTCAAACTTACTTAAATCTTCATAACCTGCCATTGTAGCAACAGTAACCGATTTAACAACTGCGCCAGACATTTGATATTTTACCGGATTCCTGATATTCACGGTACACTCGTGAAACGGTCGTACGGGAAAATCCCCACTTCATCGCTACCTCGGAGATGCTGTGTCCCATCGCTCGTGCACGGACTATAATACCACGTTCAAACTTACTTAAATCTTGATAACCTGCCATTGTAGCAACAGTAACCGATTTAACAACTGCGCCAGACATTTGATATTTTACCGGATTCCTGATATTCACGGTACACTCGTGAAACGGTCGTACGGGAAAATCCCCACTTCATCGCTTCCTCGGAGATGCTGTGTCCCATCGCTCATGCACGGACTATAATACCACGTTCAAACTTACTTAAATCTTCATAACCTGCCATAGTAGCAACAGTAACCGATTTAACAACTGCGCCAGACATTTGATATTATACCGGATTCCTGATATTCACGGTACACTCGTGAAACGGTCGTACGGAAAAATCCCCACTTCATCGCTTCCTCGGAGATGCTGTGTCCCATCGCTCGTGCACGGACTATAATACCACGTTCAAACTTACTTAAATCTTGATAACCTGCCATTGTAGCAACAGTAACCGATTTAACAACTGCGCCAGACATTTGATATTTTACCGGATTCCTGATATTCACGGTACACTCGTGAAACAGTCGTACGGAAAAATCCCCACTTCATCGCTACCTCGGAGATGCTGTGTCCCATCGCTCGTGCACGGACTATAATACCACGTTCAAACTTACTTAAATCTTGATAACCTGCCATTGTAGCAACAGTAACCGATTTAACAACTGCGCCAGACATTTGATATTTTACCGGATTCCTGATATTCACGGTACACTCGTGAAACGGTCGTACGGAAAAATCCCTACTTCATCGCTTCCTCGGAGATGCTGTGTCCCATCGCTCGTGCACGGACTATAATACCACGTTCAAACTTACTTAAATCTTGATAACCTGCCATTGTAGCAACAGTAACCGATTTAACAACTGCGCCAGACATTTGATATTTTACCGGATTCCTGATATTCACGGTACACTCGTGAAACGGTCGTACGGGAAAATCCCCACTTCATCGCTTCCTCGGAGATGCTGTGTCCCATCGCTCGTGCACGGACTATAATACCACGTTCAAACTTACTTAAATCTTGATAACCTGCCATTGTAGCAACAGTAACCGATTTAACAACTGCGCCAGATATTTGATATTTTACCGGATTCCTGATATTCACGGTACACTCGTGAAACGGTCGTACGGAAAAATCCCCACTTCATCGCTACCTCGGAGATGCTGCGTCCCATCGCTCGTGCACGGACTATAATACCACGTTCAAACTTACTTAAATCTTGATAACCTGCCATTGTAGCAACAGTAACCGATTTAACAACTGCGCCAGACATTTGATATTTTACCGGATTCCTGATATTCACGGTACACTCGTGAAACGGTCGTACGGGAAAATCCCCACTTCATCGCTTCCTCGGAGATGCTGTGTCCCATCGCTCATGCACGGACTATAATACCACGTTCAAACTTACTTAAATCTTCATAACCTGCCATAGTAGCAACAGTAACCGATTTAACAACTGCGCCAGACATTTGATATTATACCGGATTCCTGATATTCACGGTACACTCGTGAAACGGTCGTACGGAAAAATCCCCACTTCATCGCTTCCTCGGAGATGCTGTGTCCCATCGCTCGTGCACGGACTATAATACCACGTTCAAACTTACTTAAATCTTGATAACCTGCCATTGTAGCAACAGTAACCGATTTAACAACTGCGCCAGACATTTGATATTTTACCGGATTCCTGATATTCACGGTACACTCGTGAAACAGTCGTACGGAAAAATCCCCACTTCATCGCTACCTCGGAGATGCTGTGTCCCATCGCTCGTGCACGGACTATAATACCACGTTCAAACTTACTTAAATCTTGATAACCTGCCATTGTAGCAACAGTAACCGATTTAACAACTGCGCCAGACATTTGATATTTTACCGGATTCCTGATATTCACGGTACACTCGTGAAACGGTCGTACGGAAAAATCCCTACTTCATCGCTTCCTCGGAGATGCTGTGTCCCATCGCTCGTGCACGGACTATAATACCACGTTCAAACTTACTTAAATCTTGATAACCTGCCATTGTAGCAACAGTAACCGATTTAACAACTGCGCCAGACATTTGATATTTTACCGGATTCCTGATATTCACGGTACACACGTGAAACAGTCGTACGGGAAAATCCCCACTTCATCGCTTCCTCGGAGATGCTGTGTCCCATCGCTCGTGCACGGACTATAATACCACGTTCAAACTTACTTAAATCTTCATAACCTGCCATTGTAGCAACAGTAACCGATTTAACAACTGCGCCAGATATTTGATATTTTACCGGATTCCTGATATTCACGGTACACTCGTGAAACGGTCGTACGGAAAAATCCCTACTTCATCGCTTCCTCGGAGATGCTGTGTCCCATCGCTCGTGCACGGACTATAATACCACGTTCAAACTTACTTAAATCTTGATAACCTGCCATTGTAGCAACAGTAACCGATTTAACAACTGCGCCAGACATTTGATATTTTACCGGATTCCTGATATTCACGGTACACTCGTGAAACGGTCGTACGGAAAAATCCCCACTTCATCGCTTCCTCGGAGATGCTGTGTCCCATCGCTCGTGCACGGACTATAATACCACGTTCAAACTTACTTAAATCTTCATAACCTGCCATTGTAGCAACAGTAACCGATTTAACAACTGCGCCAGACATTTGATATTTTACCGGATTCCTGATATTCACGGTACACTCGTGAAACGGTCGTACGGGAAAATCCCCACTTCATCGCTTCCTCGGAGATGCTGTGTCCCATCGCTCGTGCACGGACTATAATACCACGTTCAAACTTACTTAAATCTTCATAACCTGCCATTGTAGCAACAGTAACCGATTTAACAACTGCGCCAGACATTTGATATTTTACCGGATTCCTGATATTCACGGTACACTCGTGAAACGGTCGTACGGGAAAATCCCCACTTCATCGCTTCCTCGGAGATGCTGTGTCCCATCGCTCGTGCACGGACTATAATACCACGTTCAAACTTACTTAAATCTTGATAACCTGCCATTGTAGCAACAGTAACCGATTTAACAACTGCGCCAGACATTTGATATTTTACCGGATTCCTGATATTCACGGTACACTCGTGAAACGGTCGTACGGAAAAATCCCCACTTCATCGCTTCCTCGGAGATGCTGTGTCCCATCGCTCGTGCACGGACTATAATACCACGTTCAAACTTACTTAAATCTTGATAACCTGCCATTGTAGCAACAGTAACCGATTTAACAACTGCGCCAGACATTTGATATTTTACCGGATTCCTGATATTCACGGTACACTCGTGAAACGGTCGTACGGGAAAATCCCCACTTCATCGCTACCTCGGAGATGCTGTGTCCCATCGCTCGTGCGCCGACTGTAATATCACGTTCAAACTCAGTTAAATCTGATAACGTGGCATTGTAGCAGTAGTAGCCGATCTAACAACTGCGGCTGACACTTGATATTTTACCGGATTCCTGATATTCACGGTACACTCGTGAAACGGTCGTACGGAAAAATCCCCACTTCATCGCTTCCTCGGAGATGCTGTGTCCCATCGCTCGTGCACGGACTATAATACCACGTTCAAACTTACTTAAATCTTCATAACCTGCCATTGTAGCAACAGTAACCGATTTAACAACTGCGCCAGACATTTGATATTTTACCGGATTCCTGATATTCACGGTACACTCGTGAAACGGTCGTACGGGAAAATCCCCACTTCATCGCTTCCTCGGAGATGCTGTGTCCCATCGCTCGTGCACGGACTATAATACCACGTTCAAACTTACTTAAATCTTGATAACCTGCCATTGTAGCAACAGTAACCGATTTAACAACTGCGCCAGACATTTGATATTTTACCGGATTCCTGATATTCACGGTACACTCGTGAAACGGTCGTACGGGAAAATCCCCACTTCATCGCTTCCTCGGAGATGCTGTGTCCCATCGCTCATGCACGGACTATAATACCACGTTCAAACTTACTTAAATCTTCATAACCTGCCATTGTAGCAACAGTAACCGATTTAACAACTGCGCCAGACATTTGATATTTTACCGGATTCCTGATATTCACGGTACACTCGTGAAACGGTCGTACGGAAAAATCCCCACTTCATCGCTTCCTCGGAGATGCTGTGTCCCATCGCTCGTGCACGGACTATAATACCACGTTCAAACTTACTTAAATCTTGATAACCTGCCATTGTAGCAACAGTAACCGATTTAACAACTGCGCCAGACATTTGATATTTTACCGGATTCCTGATATTCACGGTACACTCGTGAAACAGTCGTACGGAAAAATCCCCACTTCATCGCTTCCTCGGAGATGCTGTGTCCCATCGCTCGTGCACGGACTATAATACCACGTTCAAACTTACTTAAATCTTCATAACCTGCCATTGTAGCAACAGTAACCGATTTAACAACTGCGCCAGATATTTGATATTTTACCGGATTCCTGATATTCACGGTACACTCGTGAAACGGTCGTACGGAAAAATCCCCACTTCATCGCTTCCTCGGAGATGCTGTGTCCCATCGCTCGTGCACGGACTATAATACCACGTTCAAACTTACTTAAATCTTGATAACCTGCCATTGTAGCAACAGTAACCGATTTAACAACTGCGCCAGACATTTGATATTTTACCGGATTCCTGATATTCACGGTACACTCGTGAAACGGTCGTACGGGAAAATCCCCACTTCATCGCTTCCTCGGAGATGCTGTGTCCCATCGCTCGTGCACGGACTATAATACCACGTTCAAACTTACTTAAATCTTGATAACCTGCCATTGTAGCAACAGTAACCGATTTAACAACTGCGCCAGACATTTGATATTTTACCGGATTCCTGATATTCACGGTACACTCGTGAAACGGTCGTACGGGAAAATCCCCACTTCATCGCTTCCTCGGAGATGCTGTGTCCCATCGCTCGTGCACGGACTATAATACCACGTTCAAACTTACTTAAATCTTCATAACCTGCCATTGTAGCAACAGTAACCGATTTAACAACTGCGCCAGACATTTGATATTTTACCGGATTCCTGATATTCACGGTACACTCGTGAAACGGTCGTACGGAAAAATCCCCACTTCATCGCTTCCTCGGAGATGCTGTGTCCCATCGCTCGTGCACGGACTATAATACCACGTTCAAACTTACTTAAATCTTGATAACCTGCCATTGTAGCAACAGTAACCGATTTAACAACTGCGCCAGACATTTGATATTTTACCGGATTCCTGATATTCACGGTACACTCGTGAAACGGTCGTACGGGAAAATCCCCACTTCATCGCTTCCTCGGAGATGCTGTGTCCCATCGCTCGTGCACGGACTATAATACCACGTTCAAACTTACTTAAATCTTCATAACCTGCCATTGTAGCAACAGTAACCGATTTAACAACTGCGCCAGACATTTGATATTTTACCGGATTCCTGATATTCACGGTACACTCGTGAAACGGTCGTACGGGAAAATCCCCACTTCATCGCTTCCTCGGAGATGCTGTGTCCCATCGCTCGTGCACGGACTATAATACCACGTTCAAACTTACTTAAATCTTGATAACCTGCCATTGTAGCAACAGTAACCGATTTAACAACTGCGCCAGACATTTGATATTTTACCGGATTCCTGATATTCACGGTACACTCGTGAAACGGTCGTACGGAAAAATCCCCACTTCATCGCTTCCTCGGAGATGCTGTGTCCCATCGCTCGTGCACGGACTATTATACCACGTTCAAACTTACTTAAATCTTGATAACCTGCCATTGTAGCAACAGTAACCGATTTAACAACTGCGCCAGACATTTGATATTTTACCGGATTCCTGATATTCACGGTACACTCGTGAAACGGTCGTACGGGAAAATCCCCACTTCATCGCTACCTCGGAGATGCTGTGTCCCATCGCTCGTGCGCCGACTGTAATATCACGTTCAAACTCAGTTAAATCTGATAACGTGGCATTGTAGCAGTAGTAGCCGATCTAACAACTGCGGCTGACACTTGATATTTTACCGGATTCCTGATATTCACGGTACACTCGTGAAACGGTCGTACGGAAAAATCCCCACTTCATCGCTTCCTCGGAGATGCTGTGTCCCATCGCTCGTGCACGGACTATAATACCACGTTCAAACTTACTTAAATCTTCATAACCTGCCATTGTAGCAACAGTAACCGATTTAACAACTGCGCCAGACATTTGATATTTTACCGGATTCCTGATATTCACGGTACACTCGTGAAACGGTCGTACGGGAAAATCCCCACTTCATCGCTTCCTCGGAGATGCTGTGTCCCATCGCTCGTGCACGGACTATAATACCACGTTCAAACTTACTTAAATCTTGATAACCTGCCATTGTAGCAACAGTAACCGATTTAACAACTGCGCCAGACATTTGATATTTTACCGGATTCCTGATATTCACGGTACACTCGTGAAACGGTCGTACGGGAAAATCCCCACTTCATCGCTTCCTCGGAGATGCTGTGTCCCATCGCTCGTGCACGGACTATAATACCACGTTCAAACTTACTTAAATCTTCATAACTTGCCATTGTAGCAACAGTAACCGATTTAACAACTGCGCCAGACATTTGATATTTTACCGGATTCCTGATATTCACGGTACACTCGTGAAACGGTCGTACGGAAAAATCCCCACTTCATCGCTTCCTCGGAGATGCTGTGTCCCATCGCTCGTGCACGGACTATAATACCACGTTCAAACTTACTTAAATCTTGATAACCTGCCATTGTAGCAACAGTAACCGATTTAACAACTGCGCCAGACATTTGATATTTTACCGGATTCCTGATATTCACGGTACACTCGTGAAACGGTCGTACGGGAAAATCCCCACTTCATCGCTACCTCGGAGATGCTGTGTCCCATCGCTCGTGCGCCGACTGTAATATCACGTTCAAACTCAGTTAAATCTGATAACGTGGCATTGTAGCAGTAGTAGCCGATCTAACAACTGCGGCTGACACTTTATATTTTACCGGATTCCTGATATTCACGGTACACTCGTGAAACGGTCGTACGGAAAAATCCCCACTTCATCGCTTCCTCGGAGATGCTGTGTCCCATCGCTCGTGCACGGACTATAATACCACGTTCAAACTTACTTAAATCTTCATAACCTGCCATTGTAGCAACAGTAACCGATTTAACAACTGCGCCAGACATTTGATATTTTACCGGATTCCTGATATTCACGGTACACTCGTGAAACGGTCGTACGGGAAAATCCCCACTTCATCGCTTCCTCGGAGATGCTGTGTCCCATCGCTCGTGCACGGACTATAATACCACGTTCAAACTTACTTAAATCTTCATAACTTGCCATTGTAGCAACAGTAACCGATTTAACAACTGCGCCAGACATTTGATATTTTACCGGATTCCTGATATTCACGGTACACTCGTGAAACGGTCGTACGGGAAAATCCCCACTTCATCGCTACCTCGGAGATGCTGTGTCCCATCGCTCGTGCACGGACTATAATACCACGTTCAAACTTACTTAAATCTTGATAACCTGCCATTGTAGCAACAGTAACCGATTTAACAACTGCGCCAGACATTTGATATTTTACCGGATTCCTGATATTCACGGTACACTCGTGAAACGGTCGTACGGGAAAATCCCCACTTCATCGCTTCCTCGGAGATGCTGTGTCCCATCGCTCATGCACGGACTATAATACCACGTTCAAACTTACTTAAATCTTCATAACCTCCCATTGTAGCAACAGTAACCGATTTAACAACTGCGCCAGACATTTGATATTTTACCGGATTCCTGATATTCACGGTACACTCGTGAAACGGTCGTACGGAAAAATCCCCACTTCATCGCTTCCTCGGAGATGCTGTGTCCCATCGCTCGTGCACGGACTATAATACCACGTTCAAACTTACTTAAATCTTGATAACCTGCCATTGTAGCAACAGTAACCGATTTAACAACTGCGCCAGACATTTGATATTTTACCGGATTCCTGATATTCACGGTACACTCGTGAAACAGTCGTACGGAAAAATCCCCACTTCATCGCTTCCTCGGAGATGCTGTGTCCCATCGCTCGTGCACGGACTATAATACCACGTTCAAACTTACTTAAATCTTCATAACCTGCCATTGTAGCAACAGTAACCGATTTAACAACTGCGCCAGATATTTGATATTTTACCGGATTCCTGATATTCACGGTACACTCGTGAAACGGTCGTACGGAAAAATCCCCACTTCATCGCTTCCTCGGAGATGCTGTGTCCCATCGCTCGTGCACGGACTATAATACCACGTTCAAACTTACTTAAATCTTGATAACCTGCCATTGTAGCAACAGTAACCGATTTAACAACTGCGCCAGACATTTGATATTTTACCGGATTCCTGATATTCACGGTACACTCGTGAAACGGTCGTACGGGAAAATCCCCACTTCATCGCTTCCTCGGAGATGCTGTGTCCCATCGCTCGTGCACGGACTATAATACCACGTTCAAACTTACTTAAATCTTGATAACCTGCCATTGTAGCAACAGTAACCGATTTAACAACTGCGCCAGACATTTGATATTTTACCGGATTCCTGATATTCACGGTACACTCGTGAAACGGTCGTACGGGAAAATCCCCACTTCATCGCTTCCTCGGAGATGCTGTGTCCCATCGCTCGTGCACGGACTATAATACCACGTTCAAACTTACTTAAATCTTCATAACCTGCCATTGTAGCAACAGTAACCGATTTAACAACTGCGCCAGACATTTGATATTTTACCGGATTCCTGATATTCACGGTACACTCGTGAAACGGTCGTACGGAAAAATCCCCACTTCATCGCTTCCTCGGAGATGCTGTGTCCCATCGCTCGTGCACGGACTATAATACCACGTTCAAACTTACTTAAATCTTGATAACCTGCCATTGTAGCAACAGTAACCGATTTAACAACTGCGCCAGACATTTGATATTTTACCGGATTCCTGATATTCACGGTACACTCGTGAAACGGTCGTACGGGAAAATCCCCACTTCATCGCTTCCTCGGAGATGCTGTGTCCCATCGCTCGTGCACGGACTATAATACCACGTTCAAACTTACTTAAATCTTCATAACCTGCCATTGTAGCAACAGTAACCGATTTAACAACTGCGCCAGACATTTGATATTTTACCGGATTCCTGATATTCACGGTACACTCGTGAAACGGTCGTACGGGAAAATCCCCACTTCATCGCTTCCTCGGAGATGCTGTGTCCCATCGCTCGTGCACGGACTATAATACCACGTTCAAACTTACTTAAATCTTGATAACCTGCCATTGTAGCAACAGTAACCGATTTAACAACTGCGCCAGACATTTGATATTTTACCGGATTCCTGATATTCACGGTACACTCGTGAAACGGTCGTACGGAAAAATCCCCACTTCATCGCTTCCTCGGAGATGCTGTGTCCCATCGCTCGTGCACGGACTATTATACCACGTTCAAACTTACTTAAATCTTGATAACCTGCCATTGTAGCAACAGTAACCGATTTAACAACTGCGCCAGACATTTGATATTTTACCGGATTCCTGATATTCACGGTACACTCGTGAAACGGTCGTACGGGAAAATCCCCACTTCATCGCTACCTCGGAGATGCTGTGTCCCATCGCTCGTGCGCCGACTGTAATATCACGTTCAAACTCAGTTAAATCTGATAACGTGGCATTGTAGCAGTAGTAGCCGATCTAACAACTGCGGCTGACACTTGATATTTTACCGGATTCCTGATATTCACGGTACACTCGTGAAACGGTCGTACGGAAAAATCCCCACTTCATCGCTTCCTCGGAGATGCTGTGTCCCATCGCTCGTGCACGGACTATAATACCACGTTCAAACTTACTTAAATCTTCATAACCTGCCATTGTAGCAACAGTAACCGATTTAACAACTGCGCCAGACATTTGATATTTTACCGGATTCCTGATATTCACGGTACACTCGTGAAACGGTCGTACGGGAAAATCCCCACTTCATCGCTTCCTCGGAGATGCTGTGTCCCATCGCTCGTGCACGGACTATAATACCACGTTCAAACTTACTTAAATCTTGATAACCTGCCATTGTAGCAACAGTAACCGATTTAACAACTGCGCCAGACATTTGATATTTTACCGGATTCCTGATATTCACGGTACACTCGTGAAACGGTCGTACGGGAAAATCCCCACTTCATCGCTACCTCGGAGATGCTGTGTCCCATCGCTCGTGCGCCGACTGTAATATCACGTTCAAACTCAGTTAAATCTGATAACGTGGCATTGTAGCAGTAGTAGCCGATCTAACAACTGCGGCTGACACTTGATATTTTACCGGATTCCTGATATTCACGGTACACTCGTGAAACGGTCGTACGGAAAAATCTCCACTTCATCGCTTCCTCGGAGATGCTGTGTCCCATCGCTCGTGCACGGACTATAATACCACGTTCAAACTTACTTAAATCTTCATAACTTGCCATTGTAGCAACAGTAACCGATTTAACAACTGCGCCAGACATTTGATATTTTACCGGATTCCTGATATTCACGGTACACTCGTGAAACGGTCGTACGGAAAAATCCCCACTTCATCGCTTCCTCGGAGATGCTGTGTCCCATCGCTCGTGCACGGACTATAATACCACGTTCAAACTTACTTAAATCTTCATAACTTGCCATTGTAGCAACAGTAACCGATTTAACAACTGCGCCAGACATTTGATATTTTACCGGATTCCTGATATTCACGGTACACTCGTGAAACGGTCGTACGGAAAAATCCCCACTTCATCGCTTCCTCGGAGATGCTGTGTCCCATCGCTCGTGCACGGACTATAATACCACGTTCAAACTTACTTAAATCTTGATAACCTGCCATTGTAGCAACAGTAACCGATTTAACAACTGCGCCAGACATTTGATATTTTACCGGATTCCTGATATTCACGGTACACTCGTGAAACGGTCGTACGGGAAAATCCCCACTTCATCGCTACCTCGGAGATGCTGTGTCCCATCGCTCGTGCGCCGACTGTAATATCACGTTCAAACTCAGTTAAATCTGATAACGTGGCATTGTAGCAGTAGTAGCCGATCTAACAACTGCGGCTGACACTTGATATTTTACCGGATTCCTGATATTCACGGTACACTCGTGAAACGGTCGTACGGAAAAATCCCCACTTCATCGCTTCCTCGGAGATGCTGTGTCCCATCGCTCGTGCACGGACTATAATACCACGTTCAAACTTACTTAAATCTTCATAACCTGCCATTGTAGCAACAGTAACCGATTTAACAACTGCGCCAGACATTTGATATTTTACCGGATTCCTGATATTCACGGTACACTCGTGAAACGGTCGTACGGGAAAATCCCCACTTCATCGCTTCCTCGGAGATGCTGTGTCCCATCGCTCGTGCACGGACTATAATACCACGTTCAAACTTACTTAAATCTTCATAACTTGCCATTGTAGCAACAGTAACCGATTTAACAACTGCGCCAGACATTTGATATGTTACCGGATTCCTGATATTCACGGTACACTCGTGAAACGGTCGTACGGAAAAATCCCCACTTCATCGCTTCCTCGGAGATGCTGTGTCCCATCGCTCGTGCACGGACTATAATACCACGTTCAAACTTACTTAAATCTTGATAACCTGCCATTGTAGCAACAGTAACCGATTTAACAACTGCGCCAGACATTTGATATTTTACCGGATTCATGATATTCACGGTACACTCGTGAAACGGTCGTACGGGAAAATCCCCGCTTCATCGCTACCTCGGAGATGCTGTGTCCCATCGCTCGTGCACGGACTATAATACCACGTTCAAACTTACTTAAATCTTCATAACTTGCCATTGTAGCAACAGTAACCGATTTAACAACTGCGCCAGACATTTGATATTTTACCGGATTCCTGATATTCACGGTACACTCGTGAAACGGTCGTACGGAAAAATCCCCACTTCATCGCTTCCTCGGAGATGCTGTGTCCCATCGCTCGTGCACGGACTATAATACCACGTTCAAACTTACTTAAATCTTCATAACCTGCCATTGTAGCAACAGTAACCGATTTAACAACTGCGCCAGACATTTGATATTTTACCGGATTCCTGATATTCACGGTACACTCGTGAAACGGTCGTACGGGAAAATCCCCACTTCATCGCTTCCTCGGAGATGCTGTGTCCCATCGCTCGTGCACGGACTATAATACCACGTTCAAACTTACTTAAATCTTCATAACTTGCCATTGTAGCAACAGTAACCGATTTAACAACTGCGCCAGACATTTGATATTTTACCGGATTCCTGATATTCACGGTACACTCGTGAAACGGTCGTACGGAAAAATCCCCACTTCATCGCTTCCTCGGAGATGCTGTGTCCCATCGCTCGTGCACGGACTATAATACCACGTTCAAACTTACTTAAATCTTGATAACCTGCCATTGTAGCAACAGTAACCGATTTAACAACTGCGCCAGACATTTGATATTTTACCGGATTCCTGATATTCACGGTACACTCGTGAAACGGTCGTACGGGAAAATCCCCACTTCATCGCTACCTCGGGGATGCTGTGTCCCATCGCTCGTGCGCCGACTGTAATATCACGTTCAAACTCAGTTAAATCTGATAACGTGGCATTGTAGCAGTAGTAGCCGATCTAACAACTGCGGCTGACACTTGATATTTTACCGGATTCCTAATATTCACGGTACACTCGTGAAACGGTCGTACGGAAAAATCCCCACTTCATCGCTTCCTCGGAGATGCTGTGTCCCATCGCTCGTGCACGGACTATAATACCACGTTCAAACTTACTTAAATCTTGATAACCTGCCATTGTAGCAACAGTAACCGATTTAACAACTGCGCCAGACATTTGATATTTTACCGGATTCCTGATATTCACGGTACACTCGTGAAACGGTCGTACGGGAAAATCCCCACTTCATCGCTACCTCGGAGATGCTGTGTCCCATCGCTCGTGCGCCGACTGTAATATCACGTTCAAACTCAGTTAAATCTGATAACGTGGCATTGTAGCAGTAGTAGCCGATCTAACAACTGCGGCTGACACTTGATATTTTACCGGATTCCTGATATTCACGGTACACTCGTGAAACGGTCGTACGGAAAAATCCCCACTTCATCGCTTCCTCGGAGATGCTGTGTCCCATCGCTCGTGCACGGACTATAATACCACGTTCAAACTTACTTAAATCTTCATAACCTGCCATTGTAGCAGCAGTAACCGATTTAACAACTGCGCCAGACATTTGATATTTTACTGGATTCCTGATATTCACGGTACACTCGTGAAACGGTCGTACGGGAAAATCCCCACTTCATCGCTTCCTCGGAGATGCTGTGTCCCATCGCTCGTGCACGGACTATAATACCACGTTCAAACTTACTTAAATCTTGATAACCTGCCATTGTAGCAACAGTAACCGATTTAACAACTGCGCCAGACATTTGATATTTTACCGGATTCCTGATATTCACGGTACACTCGTGAAACGGTCGTACGGGAAAATCCCCACTTCATCGCTACCTCGGAGATGCTGTGTCCCATCGCTCGTGCGCCGACTGTAATATCACGTTCAAACTTAGTTAAATCTGATAACGTGGCATTGTAGCAGTAGTAGCCGATCTAACAACTGCGGCTGACACTTGATATTTTACCGGATTCCTGATATTCACGGTACACTCGTGAAACGGTCGTACGGGAAAATCCCCACTTCATCGCTACCTCGGAGATGCTGTGTCCCATCGCTCGTGCACGGACTATAATACCACGTTCAAACTTACTTAAATCTTCATAACCTGCCATTGTAGCAACAGTAACCGATTTAACAACTGCGCCAGACATTTGATATTTTACCGGATTCCTGATATTCACGGTACACTCGTGAAACGGTCGTACGGGAAAATCCCCACTTCATCGCTTCCTCGGAGATGCTGTGTCCCATCGCTCGTGCACGGACTATAATACCACGTTCAAACTTACTTAAATCTTCATAACTTGCCATTGTAGCAACAGTAACCGATTTAACAACTGCGCCAGACATTTGATATTTTACCGGATTCCTGATATTCACGGTACACTCGTGAAACGGTCGTACGGAAAAATCCCCACTTAATCGCTTCCTCGGAGATGCTGTGTCCCATCGCTCGTGCACGGACTATAATACCACGTTCAAACTTACTTAAATCTTGATAACCTGCCATTGTAGCAACAGTAACCGATTTAACAACTGCGCCAGACATTTGATATTTTACCGGATTCCTGATATTCACGGTACACTCGTGAAACGGTCGTACGGGAAAATCCCCACTTCATCGCTTCCTCGGAGATGCTGTGTCCCATCGCTCGTGCACGGACTATAATACCACGTTCAAACTTACTTAAATCTTCATAACTTGCCATTGTAGCAACAGTAACCGATTTAACAACTGCGCCAGACATTTGATATTTTACCGGATTCCTGATATTCACGGTACACTCGTGAAACGGTCGTACGGGAAAATCCCCACTTCATCGCTTCCTCGGAGATGCTGTGTCCCATCGCTCGTGCACGGACTATAATACCACGTTCAAACTTACTTAAATCTTCATAACCTGCCATTGTAGCAACAGTAACCGATTTAACAACTGCGCCAGACATTTGATATTTTACCGGATTCCTGATATTCACGGTACACTCGTGAAACGGTCGTACGGGAAAATCCCCACTTCATCGCTTCCTCGGAGATGCTGTGTCCCATCGCTCGTGCACGGACTATAATACCACGTTCAAACTTACTTAAATCTTCATAACTTGCCATTGTAGCAACAGTAACCGATTTAACAACTGCGCCAGACATTTGATATTTTACCGGATTCCTGATATTCACGGTGCACTCGTGAAACGGTCGTACGGAAAAATCCCCACTTCATCGCTTCCTCGGAGATGCTGTGTCCCATCGCTCGTGCACGGACTATAATACCACGTTCAAACTTACTTAAATCTTCATAACCTGCCATTGTAGCAACAGTAACCGATTTAACAACTGCGCCAGACATTTGATATTTTACCGGATTCCTGATATTCACGGTACACTCGTGAAACGGTCGTACGGGAAAATCCCCACTTCATCGCTACCTCGGAGATGCTGTGTCCCATCGCTCGTGCGCCGACTGTAATATCACGTTCAAACTCAGTTAAATCTGATAACGTGGCATTGTAGCAGTAGTAGCCGATCTAACAACTGCGGCTGACACTTGATATTTTACCGGATTCCTGATATTCACGGTACACTCGTGAAACGGTCGTACGGGAAAATCCCCACTTCATCGCTTCCTCGGAGATGCTGTGTCCCAACGCTCGTGCACGGACTATAATACCACGTTCAAACTTACTTAAATCTTCATAACTTGCCATTGTAGCAACAGTAACCGATTTAACAACTGCTCCAGACATTTGATATTTTACCGGATTCCTGATATTCACGGTACACTCGTGAAACGGTCGTACGGAAAAATCCCCACTTCATCGCTTCCTCGGAGATGCTGTGTCCCATCGCTCGTGCACGGACTATAATACCACGTTCAAACTTACTTAAATCTTGATAACCTGCCATTGTAGCAACAGTAACCGATTTAACAACTGCGCCAGACATTTGATATTTTACCGGATTCCTGATATTCACGGTACACTCGTGAAACGGTCGTACGGGAAAATCCCCACTTCATCGCTACCTCGGAGATGCTGTGTCCCATCGCTCGTGCACGGACTATAATACCACGTTCAAACTTACTTAAATCTTCATAACCTGCCATTGTAGCAACAGTAACCGATTTAACAACTGCGCCAGACATTTGATATTTTACCGGATTCCTGATATTCACGGTACACTCGTGAAACGGTCGTACGGGAAAATCCCCACTTCATCGCTTCCTCGGAGATGCTGTGTCCCATCGCTCGTGCACGGACTATAATACCACGTTCAAACTTACTTAAATCTTCATAACTTGCCATTGTAGCAACAGTAACCGATTTAACAACTGCGCCAGACATTTGATATTTTACCGGATTCCTGATATTCACGGTACACTCGTGAAACGGTCGTACGGAAAAATCCCCACTTCATCGCTTCCTCGGAGATGCTGTGTCCCATCGCTCGTGCACGGACTATAATACCACGTTCAAACTTACTTAAATCTTGATAACCTGCCATTGTAGCAACAGTAACCGATTTAACAACTGCGCCAGACATTTGATATTTTACCGGATTCCTGATATTCACGGTACACTCGTGAAACGGTCGTACGGGAAAATCCCCACTTCATCGCTTCCTCGGAGATGCTGTGTCCCATCGCTCGTGCACGGACTATAATACCACGTTCAAACTTACTTAAATCTTCATAACTTGCCATTGTAGCAACAGTAACCGATTTAACAACTGCGCCAGACATTTGATATTTTACCGGATTCCTGATATTCACGGTACACTCGTGAAACGGTCGTACGGGAAAATCCCCACTTCATCGCTTCCTCGGAGATGGTGTGTCCCATCGCTCGTGCACGGACTATAATACCACGTTCAAACTTACTTAAATCTTCATAACCTGCCATTGTAGCAACAGTAACCGATTTAACAACTGCGCCAGACATTTGATATTTTACCGGATTCCTGATATTCACGGTACACTCGTGAAACTGTCGTACGGGAAAATCCCCACTTCATCGCTTCCTCGGAGATGCTGTGTCCCATCGCTCGTGCACGGACTATAATACCACGTTCAAACTTACTTAAATCTTCATAACTTGCCATTGTAGCAACAGTAACCGATTTAACAACTGCGCCAGACATTTGATATTTTACCGGATTCCTGATATTCACGGTACACTCGTGAAACGGTCGTACGGAAAAATCCCCACTTCATCGCTTCCTCGGAGATGCTGTGTCCCATCGCTCGTGCACGGACTATAATACCACGTTCAAACTTACTTAAATCTTGATAACCTGCCATTGTAGCAACAGTAACCGATTTAACAACTGCGCCAGACATTTGATATTTTACCGGATTCCTGATATTCACGGTACACTCGTGAAACGGTCGTACGGGAAAATCCCCACTTCATCGCTTCCTCGGAGATGCTGTGTCCCATCGCTCGTGCGCCGACTGTAATATCACGTTCAAACTCAGTTAAATCTGATAACGTGGCATTGTAGCAGTAGTAGCCGATCTAACAACTGCGGCTGACACTTGATATTTTACCGGATTCCTGATATTCACGGTACACTCGTGAAACGGTCGTACGGAAAAATCCCCACTTCATCGCTTCCTCGGAGATGCTGTGTCCCATCGCTCGTGCACGGACTATAATACCACGTTCAAACTTACTTAAATCTTCATAACCTGCCATTGTAGCAACAGTAACCGATTTAACAACTGCGCCAGACATTTGATATTTTACCGGATTCCTGATATTCACGGTACACTCGTGAAACGGTCGTACGGGAAAATCCCCACTTCATCGCTACCTCGGAGATGCTGTGTCCCATCGCTCGTGCGCCGACTGTAATATCACGTTCAAACTCAGTTAAATCTGATAACGTGGCATTGTAGCAGTAGTAGCCGATCTAACAACTGCGGCTGACACTTGATATTTTACCGGATTCCTGATATTCACGGTACACTCGTGAAACGGTCGTACGGAAAAATCCCCACTTCATCGCTTCCTCGGAGATGCTGTGTCCCATCGCTCGTGCACGGACTATAATACCACGTTCAAACTTACTTAAATCTTGATAACCTGCCATTGTAGCAACAGTAACCGATTTAACAACTGCGCCAGACATTTGATATTTTACCGGATTCCTGATATTCACGGTACACTCGTGAAACGGTCGTACGGGAAAATCCCCACTTCATCGCTTCCTCGGAGATGCTGTGTCCCATCGCTCGTGCACGGACTATAATACCACGTTCAAACTTACTTAAATCTTGATAACCTGCCATTGTAGCAACAGTAACCGATTTAACAACTGCGCCAGACATTTGATATTTTACCGGATTCCTGATATTCACGGTACACTCGTGAAACGGTCGTACGGGAAAATCCCCACTTCATCGCTACCTCGGAGATGCTGTGTCCCATCGCTCGTGCGCCGACTGTAATATCACGTTCAAACTCAGTTAAATCTGATAACGTGGCATTGTAGCAGTAGTAGCCGATCTAACAACTGCGGCTGACACTTGATATTTTACCGGATTCCTGATATTCACGGTACACTCGTGAAACGGTCGTACGGGAAAATCCCCACTTCATCGCTTCCTCGGAGATGCTGTGTCCCATCGCTCGTGCACGGACTATAATACCACGTTCAAACTTACTTAAATCTTCATAACTTGCCATTGTAGCAACAGTAACCGATTTAACAACTGCGCCAGACATTTGATATTTTACCGGATTCCTGATATTCACGGTACACTCGTGAAACGGTCGTACGGGAAAATCCCCACTTCATCGCTTCCTTGGAGATGCTGTGTCCCATCGCTCGTGCACGGACTATAATACCACGTTCAAACTTACTTAAATCTTGATAACCTGCCATTGTAGCAACAGTAACCGATTTAACAACTGCGCCAGACATTTGATATTTTACCGGATTCCTGATATTCACGGTACACTCGTGAAACGGTCGTACGGGAAAATCCCCACTTCATCGCTTCCTCGGAGATGCTGTGTCCCATCGCTCGTGCACGGACTATAATACCACGTTCAAACTTACTTAAATCTTCATAACCTGCCATTGTAGCAACAGTAACCGATTTAACAACTGCGCCAGACATTTGATATTTTACCGGATTCCTGATATTCACGGTACACTCG
Source organism: Schistocerca cancellata (assembly GCF_023864275.1). Classification (NCBI taxonomy): domain Eukaryota; kingdom Metazoa; phylum Arthropoda; class Insecta; order Orthoptera; family Acrididae; genus Schistocerca; species Schistocerca cancellata. The sequence goes on from NC_064627.1 coordinate 54,459,102, forward strand.
TGAAACGGTCGTACGGGAAAATCCCCACTTCATCGCTTCCTCGGAGATGCTGTGTCCCATCGCTCGTGCACGGACTATAATACCACGTTCAAACTTACTTAAATCTTCATAACCTGCCGTTGTAGCAACAGTAACCGATTTAACAACTGCGCCAGACATTTGATATTTTACCGGATTCCTGATATTCACGGTACACTCGTGAAACGGTCGTACGGGAAAATCCCCACTTCATCGCTTCCTCGGAGATGCTGTGTCCCATCGCTCGTGCGCCGACTGTAATATCACGTTCAAACTCAGTTAAATCTGATAACGTGGCATTGTAGCAGTAGTAGCCGATCTAACAACTGCGGCTGACACTTGATATTTTACCGGATTCCTGATATTCACGGTACACTCGTGAAACGGTCGTACGGGAAAATCCCCACTTCATCGCTTCCTCGGAGATGCTGTGTCCCATCGCTCGTGCACGGACTATAATACCACGTTCAAACTTACTTCAATCTTCATAACTTGCCATTGTAGCAACAGTAACCGATTTAACAACTGCGCCAGACATTTGATATTTTACCGGATTCCTGATATTCACGGTACACTCGTGAAACGGTCGTACGGGAAAATCCCCACTTCATCGCTTCCTCGGAGATGCTGTGTCCCATCGCTCGTGCGCCGACTGTAATATCACGTTCAAACTCAGTTAAATCTGATAACGTGGCATTGTAGCAGTAGTAGCCGATCTAACAACTGCGGCTGACACTTGATATTTTACCGGATTCCTGATATTCACGGTACACTCGTGAAACGGTCGTACGGGAAAATCCCCACTTCATCGCTTCCTCGGAGATGCTGTGTCCCATCGCTCGTGCGCCGACTGTAATATCACGTTCAAACTCAGTTAAATCTGATAACGTGGCATTGTAGCAGTAGTAGCCGATCTAACAACTGCGGCTGACACTTGATATTTTACCGGATTCCTGATATTCACGGTACACTCGTGAAACGGTCGTACGGGAAAATCCCCACTTCATCGCTTCCTCGGAGATGCTGTGTCCCATCGCTCGTGCACGGACTATAATACCACGTTCAAACTTACTTAAATCTTCATAACTTGCCATTGTAGCAACAGTAACCGATTTAACAACTGCGCCAGACATTTGATATTTTACCGGATTCCTGATATTCACGGTACACTCGTGAAACGGTCGTACGGGAAAATCCCCACTTCATCGCTTCCTCGGAGATGCTGTGTCCCATCGCTCGTGCGCCGACTGTAATATCACGTTCAAACTCAGTTAAATCTGATAACGTGGCATTGTAGCAGTAGTAGCCGATCTAACAACTGCGGCTGACACTTGATATTTTACCGGATTCCTGATATTCACGGTACACTCGTGAAACGGTCGTACGGGAAAATCCCCACTTCATCGCTTCCTCGGAGATGCTGTGTCCCATCGCTCGTGCACGGACTATAATACCACGTTCAAACTTACTTAAATCTTCATAACCTGCCATTGTAGCAACAGTAACCGATTTAACAACTGCGCCAGACATTTGATATTTTACCGGATTCCTGATATTCACGGTACACTCGTGAAACGGTCGTACGGGAAAATCCCCACTTCATCGCTTCCTCGGAGATGCTGTGTCCCATCGCTCGTGCACGGACTATAATACCACGTTCAAACTTACTTAAATCTTCATAACTTGCCATTGTAGCAACAGTAACCGATTTAACAACTGCGCCAGACATTTGATATTTTACCGGATTCCTGATATTCACGGTACACTCGTGAAACGGTCGTACGGAAAAATCCCCACTTCATCGCTTCCTCGGAGATGCTGTGTCCCATCGCTCGTGCACGGACTATAATACCACGTTCAAACTTACTTAAATCTTCATAACCTGCCATTGTAGCAACAGTAACCGATTTAACAACTGCGCCAGACATTTGATATTTTACCGGATTCCTGATATTCACGGTACACTCGTGAAACGGTCGTACGGGAAAATCCCCACTTCATCGCTACCTCGGAGATGCTGTGTCCCATCGCTCGTGCGCCGACTGTAATATCACGTTCAAACTCAGTTAAATCTGATAACGTGGCATTGTAGCAGTAGTAGCCGATCTAACAACTGCGGCTGACACTTGATATTTTACCGGATTCCTGATATTCACGGTACACTCGTGAAACGGTCGTACGGGAAAATCCCCACTTCATCGCTTCCTCGGAGATGCTGTGTCCCATCGCTCGTGCACGGACTATAATACCACGTTCAAACTTACTTAAATCTTCATAACCTGCCATTGTAGCAACAGTAACCGATTTAACAACTGCGCCAGACATTTGATATTTTACCGGATTCCTGATATTCACGGTACACTCGTGAAACGGTCGTACGGGAAAATCCCCACTTCATCGCTTCCTCGGAGATGCTGTGTCCCATCGCTCGTGCACGGACTATAATACCACGTTCAAACTTACTTAAATCTTCATAACTTGCCATTGTAGCAACAGTAACCGATTTAACAACTGCGCCAGACATTTGATATTTTACCGGATTCCTGATATTCACGGTACACTCGTGAAACGGTCGTACGGAAAAATCCCCACTTCATCGCTTCCTCGGAGATGCTGTGTCCCATCGCTCGTGCACGGACTATAATACCACGTTCAAACTTACTTAAATCTTCATAACCTGCCATTGTAGCAACAGTAACCGATTTAACAACTGCGCCAGACATTTGATATTTTACCGGATTCCTGATATTCACGGTACACTCGTGAAACGGTCGTACGGGAAAATCCCCACTTCATCGCTACCTCGGAGATGCTGTGTCCCATCGCTCGTGCGCCGACTGTAATATCACGTTCAAACTCAGTTAAATCTGATAACGTGGCATTGTAGCAGTAGTAGCCGATCTAACAACTGCGGCTGACACTTGATATTTTATTGGATTCCTGATATTCACGGTACACTCGTGAAACGGTCGTACGGAAAAATCCCCACTTCATCGCTTCCTCGGAGATGCTGTGTCCCATCGCTCGTGCACGGACTATAATACCACGTTCAAACTTACTTAAATCTTCATAACCTGCCATTGTAGCAACAGTAACCGATTTAACAACTGCGCCAGACATTTGATATTTTACCGGATTCCTGATATTCACGGTACACTCGTGAAACGGTCGTACGGGAAAATCCCCACTTCATCGCTTCCTCGGAGATGCTGTGTCCCATCGCTCGTGCACGGACTATAATACCACGTTCAAACTTACTTAAATCTTCATAACTTGCCATTGTAGCAACAGTAACCGATTTAACAACTGCGCCAGACATTTGATATTTTGCCGGATTCCTGATATTCACGGTACACTCGTGAAACGGTCGTACGGAAAAATCCCCACTTCATCGCTTCCTCGGAGATGCTGTGTCCCATCGCTCGTGCACGGACTATAATACCACGTTCAAACTTACTTAAATCTTGATAACCTGCCATTGTAGCAACAGTAACCGATTTAACAACTGCGCCAGACATTTGATATTTTACCGGATTCCTGATATTCACGGTACACTCGTGAAACGGTCGTACGGGAAAATCCCCACTTCATCGCTACCTCGGAGATGCTGTGTCCCATCGCTCGTGCACGGACTATAATACCACGTTCAAACTTACTTAAATCTTCATAACTTGCCATTGTAGCAACAGTAACCGATTTAACAACTGCGCCAGACATTTGATATTTTACCGGATTCCTGATATTCACGGTACACTCGTGAAACGGTCGTACGGAAAAATCCCCACTTCATCGCTACCTCGGAGATGCTGTGTCCCATCGCTCGTGCACGGACTATAATACCACGTTCAAACTTACTTAAATCTTGATAACCTGCCATTGTAGCAACAGTAACCGATTTAACAACTGCGCCAGACATTTGATATTTTACCGGATTCCTGATATTCACGGTACACTCGTGAAACGGTCGTACGGGAAAATCCCCACTTCATCGCTACCTCGGAGATGCTGTGTCCCATCGCTCGTGCACGGACTATAATACCACGTTCAAACTTACTTAAATCTTCATAACTTGCCATTGTAGCAACAGTAACCGATTTAACAACTGCGCCAGACATTTGATATTTTACCGGATTCCTGATATTCACGGTACACTCGTGAAACGGTCGTACGGAAAAATCCCCACTTCATCGCTACCTCGGAGATGCTGTGTCCCATCGCTCGTGCACGGACTATAATACCACGTTCAAACTTACTTAAATCTTGATAACCTGCCATTGTAGCAACAGTAACCGATTTAACAACTGCGCCAGACATTTGATATTTTACCGGATTCCTGATATTCACGGTACACTCGTGAAACGGTCGTACGGGAAAATCCCCACTTCATCGCTACCTCGGAGATGCTGTGTCCCATCGCTCGTGCACGGACTATAATACCACGTTCAAACTTACTTAAATCTTCATAACTTGCCATTGTAGCAACAGTAACCGATTTAACAACTGCGCCAGACATTTGATATTTTACCGGATTCCTGATATTCACGGTACACTCGTGAAACGGTCGTACGGAAAAATCCCCACTTCATCGCTTCCTCGGAGATGCTGTGTCCCATCGCTCGTGCACGGACTATAATACCACGTTCAAACTTACTTAAATCTTCATAACCTGCCATTGTAGCAACAGTAACCGATTTAACAACTGCGCCAGACATTTGATATTTTACGGGATTCCTGATATTCACGGTACACTCGTGAAACGGTCGTACGGGAAAATCCCCACTTCATCGCTTCCTCGGAGATGCTGTGTCCCATCGCTCGTGCACGGACTATAATACCACGTTCAAACTTACTTAAATCTTCATAACTTGCCATTGTAGCAACAGTAACCGATTTAACAACTGCGCCAGACATTTGATATTTTACCGGATTCCTGATATTCACGGTACACTCGTGAAACGGTCGTACGGAAAAATCCCCACTTCATCGCTACCTCGGAGATGCTGTGTCCCATCGCTCGTGCACGGACTATAATACCACGTTCAAACTTACTTAAATCTTCATAACTTGCCATTGTAGCAACAGTAACCGATTTAACAACTGCGCCAGACATTTGATATTTTACCGGATTCCTGATATTCACGGTACACTCGTGAAACGGTCGTACGGAAAAATCCCCACTTCATCGCTTCCTCGGAGATGCTGTGTCCCATCGCTCGTGCACGGACTATAATACCACGTTCAAACTTACTTAAATCTTCATAACCTGCCATTGTAGCAACAGTAACCGATTTAACAACTGCGCCAGACATTTGATATTTTACCGGATTCCTGATATTCACGGTACACTCGTGAAACGGTCGTACGGAAAAATCCCCACTTCATCGCTTCCTCGGAGATGCTGTGTCCCATCGCTCGTGCACGGACTATAATACCACGTTCAAACTTACTTAAATCTTCATAACTTGCCATTGTAGCAACAGTAACCGATTTAACAACTGCGCCAGACATTTGATATTTTACCGGATTCCTGATATTCACGGTACACTCGTGAAACGGTCGTACGGGAAAATCCCCACTTCATCGCTTCCTCGGAGATGCTGTGTCCCATCGCTCGTGCACGGACTATAATACCACGTTCAAACTTACTTAAATCTTCATAACTTGCCATTGTGGCAACAGTAACCGATTTAACAACTGCGCCAGACATTTGATATTTTACCGGATTCCTGATATTCACGGTACACTCGTGAAACGGTCGTACGGAAAAATCCCCACTTCATCGCTACCTCGGAGATGCTGTGTCCCATCGCTCGTGCACGGACTATAATACCACGTTCAAACTTACTTAAATCTTCATAACTTGCCATTGTAGCAACAGTAACCGATTTAACAACTGCGCCAGACATTTGATATTTTACCGGATTCCTGATATTCACGGTACACTCGTGAAACGGTCGTACGGGAAAATCCCCACTTCATCGCTTCCTCGGAGATGCTGTGTCCCATCGCTCGTGCACGGACTATAATACCACGTTCAAACTTACTTAAATCTTCATAACCTGCCATTGTAGCAACAGTAACCGATTTAACAACTGCGCCAGACATTTGATATTTTACCGGATTCCTGATATTCACGGTACACTCGTGAAACGGTCGTACGGGAAAATCCCCACTTCATCGCTTCCTCGGAGATGCTGTGTCCCATCGCTCGTGCACGGACTATAATACCACGTTCAAACTTACTTAAATCTTCATAACTTGCCATTGTAGCAACAGTAACCGATTTAACAACTGCGCCAGACATTTGATATTTTACCGGATTCCTGATATTCACGGTACACTCGTGAAACGGTCGTACGGGAAAATCCCCACTTCATCGCTACCTCGGAGATGCTGTGTCCCATCGCTCGTGCACGGACTATAATACCACGTTCAAACTTACTTAAATCTTCATAACTTGCCATTGTAGCAACAGTAACCGATTTAACAACTGCGCCAGACATTTGATATTTTACCGGATTCCTGATATTCACGGTACACTCGTGAAACGGTCGTACGGAAAAATCCCCACTTCATCGCTACCTCGGAGATGCTGTGTCCCATCGCTCGTGCACGGACTATAATACCACGTTCAAACTTACTTAAATCTTCATAACTTGCCATTGTAGCAACAGTAACCGATTTAACAACTGCGCCAGACATTTGATATTTTACCGGATTCCTGATATTCACGGTACACTCGTGAAACGGTCGTACGGAAAAATCCCCACTTCATCGCTACCTCGGAGATGCTGTGTCCCATCGCTCGTGCACGGACTATAATACCACGTTCAAACTTACTTAAATCTTCATAACTTGCCATTGTAGCAACAGTAACCGATTTAACAACTGCGCCAGACATTTGATATTTTACCGGATTCCTGATATTCACGGTACACTCGTGAAACGGTCGTACGGAAAAATCCCCACTTCATCGCTTCCTCGGAGATGCTGTGTCCCATCGCTCGTGCACGGACTATAATACCACGTTCAAACTTACTTAAATCTTCATAACCTGCCATTGTAGCAACAGTAACCGATTTAACAACTGCGCCAGACATTTGATATTTTACCGGATTCCTGATATTCACGGTACACTCGTGAAACGGTCGTACGGGAAAATCCCCACTTCATCGCTTCCTCGGAGATGCTGTGTCCCATCGCTCGTGCACGGACTATAATACCACGTTCAAACTTACTTAAATCTTCATAACTTGCCATTGTAGCAACAGTAACCGATTTAACAACTGCGCCAGACATTTGATATTTTACCGGATTCCTGATATTCACGGTACACTCGTGAAACGGTCGTACGGGAAAATCCCCACTTCATCGCTTCCTCGGAGATGCTGTGTCCCATCGCTCGTGCACGGACTATAATACCACGTTCAAACTTACTTAAATCTTCATAACTTGCCATTGTAGCAACAGTAACCGATTTAACAACTGCGCCAGACATTTGATATTTTACCGGATTCCTGATATTCACGGTACACTCGTGAAACGGTCGTACGGAAAAATCCCCACTTCATCGCTACCTCGGAGATGCTGTGTCCCATCGCTCGTGCACGGACTATAATACCACGTTCAAACTTACTTAAATCTTCATAACTTGCCATTGTAGCAACAGTAACCGATTTAACAACTGCGCCAGACATTTGATATTTTACCGGATTCCTGATATTCACGGTACACTCGTGAAACGGTCGTACGGGAAAATCCCCACTTCATCGCTTCCTCGGAGATGCTGTGTCCCATCGCTCGTGCACGGACTATAATACCACGTTCAAACTTACTTAAATCTTCATAACCTGCCATTGTAGCAACAGTAACCGATTTAACAACTGCGCCAGACATTTGATATTTTACCGGATTCCTGATATTCACGGTACACTCGTGAAACGGTCGTACGGGAAAATCCCCACTTCATCGCTTCCTCGGAGATGCTGTGTCCCATCGCTCGTGCACGGACTATAATACCACGTTCAAACTTACTTAAATCTTCATAACTTGCCATTGTAGCAACAGTAACCGATTTAACAACTGCGCCAGACATTTGATATTTTACCGGATTCCTGATATTCACGGTACACTCGTGAAACGGTCGTACGGGAAAATCCCCACTTCATCGCTACCTCGGAGATGCTGTGTCCCATCGCTCGTGCACGGACTATAATACCACGTTCAAACTTACTTAAATCTTCATAACTTGCCATTGTAGCAACAGTAACCGATTTAACAACTGCGCCAGACATTTGATATTTTACCGGATTCCTGATATTCACGGTACACTCGTGAAACGGTCGTACGGAAAAATCCCCACTTCATCGCTACCTCGGAGATGCTGTGTCCCATCGCTCGTGCACGGACTATAATACCACGTTCAAACTTACTTAAATCTTGATAACCTGCCATTGTAGCAACAGTAACCGATTTAACAACTGCGCCAGACATTTGATATTTTACCGGATTCCTGATATTCACGGTACACTCGTGAAACGGTCGTACGGGAAAATCCCCACTTCATCGCTACCTCGGAGATGCTGTGTCCCATCGCTCGTGCACGGACTATAATACCACGTTCAAACTTACTTAAATCTTCATAACTTGCCATTGTAGCAACAGTAACCGATTTAACAACTGCGCCAGACATTTGATATTTTACCGGATTCCTGATATTCACGGTACACTCGTGAAACGGTCGTACGGAAAAATCCCCACTTCATCGCTACCTCGGAGATGCTGTGTCCCATCGCTCGTGCACGGACTATAATACCACGTTCAAACTTACTTAAATCTTGATAACCTGCCATTGTAGCAACAGTAGCCGATTTAACAACTGCGCCAGACATTTGATATTTTACCGGATTCCTGATATTCACGGTACACTCGTGAAACGGTCGTACGGGAAAATCCCCACTTCATCGCTACCTCGGAGATGCTGTGTCCCATCGCTCGTGCACGGACTATAATACCACGTTCAAACTTACTTAAATCTTCATAACTTGCCATTGTAGCAACAGTAACCGATTTAACAACTGCGCCAGACATTTGATATTTTACCGGATTCCTGATATTCACGGTACACTCGTGAAACGGTCGTACGGAAAAATCCCCACATCATCGCTTCCTCGGAGATGCTGTGTCCCATCGCTCGTGCACGGACTATAATACCACGTTCAAACTTACTTAAATCTTCATAACCTGCCATTGTAGCAACAGTAACCGATTTAACAACTGCGCCAGACATTTGATATTTTACCGGATTCCTGATATTCACGGTACACTCGTGAAACGGTCGTACGGGAAAATCCCCACTTCATCGCTTCCTCTGAGATGCTGTGTCCCATCGCTCGTGCACGGACTATAATACCACGTTCAAACTTACTTAAATCTTCATAACTTGCCATTGTAGCAACAGTAACCGATTTAACAACTGCGCCAGACATTTGATATTTTACCGGATTCCTGATATTCACGGTACACTCGTGAAACGGTCGTACGGAAAAATCCCCACTTCATCGCTTCCTCGGAGATGCTGTGTCCCATCGCTCGTGCACGGACTATAATACCACGTTCAAACTTACTTAAATCTTGATAACCTGCCATTGTAGCAACAGTAACCGATTTAACAACTGCGCCAGACATTTGATATTTTACCGGATTCCTGATATTCACGGTACACTCGTGAAACGGTCGTACGGGAAAATCCCCACTTCATCGCTACCTCGGAGATGCTGTGTCCCATCGCTCGTGCGCCGACTGTAATATCACGTTCAAACTCAGTTAAATCTGATAACGTGGCATTGTAGCAGCAGTAGCCGATCTAACAACTGCGGCTGACACTTGCTATCTTATATAGGAGTTGCCGACCGCAGGGCCGTATTCTGATTGTTTTCATATCTCATCTCTGTATTTGAATACGCATGCCGATACTAGTTTCTTCGGCGCTTCAGTATAGTAGTAATATCTACGCCTGGTCGGCACTTCATGATATCTTCAGTGTCGTTCCACCCTAGGTCCGACCTCTCACGGGAATCATGCCGGATGCCACCAGCAGTGAGGGATATGGACAGACTGTGCTGCGGAAGTGGTGTGCGTGAAGTTGGGAATTTGGGTCGTATGTGAAGTGTACTCGGAGAGACGAAGCGACCGCTTGCGTAAAGCGGGAAATCTGAATACGGGTCCCAGGTACTTGTGAATTATTTCACTGCCCTCGATGCGTCTGACGTCGTTATTTCTCTTTCATCATGGTAATAATTACCCCGAAGTCACTGCGATTTATTTGGTGGATGTATTTGAGAGGCACCCACATGCCTTGCTCATACTGTGGCATCAAGCAGTCAGGCCTGCAAGATGAGTGGTCTGCCAAGCGAGTGGATTCATTCTTATTTATCGAGTAACATGAACTCTCGTATTCACAATTAAGTTACAAATTACCCTCCTGTATGATTAATACGCAACGGAAACACGCATCTGGCTATCAGTAATTTACAGAACTCTGACTGTACACTACGCACTGGCAATACCACATTTTCTTTTTGTCTTTTATTTAACGGCTTTTGTCAACACGTGGCCACCGCACTGAATATGAATGGCGCACACATTATAAATTCGGGACATTATGGCAACATACAATTCAATGGAAAAGTCCACCAATCTTTTTCTTTTCACTATCTTATTTATTCCGATAAATTCTCTAACCTAAACACACAAATTCTATAACCTACAACAAGAACACATGAGAAATTCCGCCCAGTGGGCATGGCTTTACATTGGTGAATCTCTATATTATGGTCTCGTAATTATTTAACGCTACAGTGCACTTTCTGGATAGGATGGTGGATCTTTTATTATGTCTCATACTTCGGCTCTCACAATCATCATCACGAAACTTTCCTCCAGACCGAGCGGTACAGAAGGAACAAGCATTACCCTCTAATCTTTTGAAGCTACCTTGCTACTCAGTCATGCAAACCACACATACCCAAATTACATGACATACATCACACTACGACATGAAATGCTACACAGAGAAGGGTCAGAACATTATCACTTTCAGCTTTCCCACTTCAATTAATATTTATCCCAGTTTCACACGACACTGCCCCACTTCGTAATTCTACTTTCCTACTGTGAACTCTGGAGATATATGCACGTCTTCCTGTGCAATGCAAGCCAAGTGGCATTGCTGGATAGACGGCCGACTCACCTTGATTCTCTCTCAGAGTTTAAATCTAGCGTCACACGGAATCATATCACGCAAAGTGATATTAAGAACATATTCATCACACACGCGAGTCCTCAACTGATACAATGGACGAGTACTTCTCTTTATCCTTTGTCTCATACACAGATTGAGACTCACACAGTACTCACCACGTGGTCCGCCGCTCGTGGTCTCGCGGTAGCGTTCTCGCTTCCCGAGCACGGGGTCCCGGGTTCGATTCCCGGCGGGGTCAGGGATTTTCACCTGCCTCGAGATGACTGGGTGTTTGTGTTGTCCTCATCATTTCATCATCATCCAGGAAAGTGGCGAAATTGGACCGAGCAAAGATTGTGTAATTGTACGGGCGCTGATAACCACGCAGTTGAGCGCCCCACAAACCAAACATCTTCATCATCACCACGTGGAAGTACTCGTCTCTAATTTCAAGTCCTGCACACGCCATTACTTAAATATTTCAGCTTATGGTACACACGTTATTTCTTAAATATTTCAACTTATTGTACACACGCTAGTAATTCAGCTTAACTTAAGCACACAGAAGTATTTCAGCTTATTGCTACACGTGGTTTCATTGTGGCCATTGGTGACTTCCGAAGATTACTACAATCCCATTAATGTTACCTGCCTGACATTTAATTCTCCCCACAAAAGTTCCTGAAATAGAGAAATTATTATTTCAAACTACTCTTAAATATTCCACATGCATACCATGTCTCCACTCTTTCGTCATTACGGAGCACAACTAAAACAGGTCTTAACAGCACAAGATCCAGCGGCAGAGTGCCGAAAACATGGCCGTTCTCGAGGTCCTCTCCACCTCTGCTGAAGTGGGGGGAGCACCTTGCCACCGTATTGGTCAGCCACATTTCTGGCGCTCAAAGCTCAGGTAAATTTCATCTCTTTGGATCCACCAAAGGTGGCCAAAGGATCGACTCAAAGATGATCATATATTCACATTCACTATCTGCGGTTAGCAGACGACCATACATTCATTCATTTCACAGATCTCACCAAAATGGATGTAGGGATTTATTTTGTGGGAGTGCACATGTGATCAATAAAATAAATAAATTGTCATTCTTTCCCACACTGGTATCCGGCTTCGCTGTATTAATTGAAATTGAGTTAGTTTAAAAAAAAAGTGTTGTTCTGACAAAAATAATGAAGTATGTTGTACCTATTTTCAATGTCGGGCGGTACTGTACCCTTTCATATTGACCTGCCGTTTTCCCCGATTGGAGTCCCATGGAGCAAGTGTGGGATGCGTTTTTAAGACGTCTACATGCACCAGTGACATCTGGCAGTTATCAACCGTGCTGGTGGAAGAATGGGACGGCTCTACCACAAGAACTCTTTTCTTGCGGCTAGCAGAAGAACACGTGGTAGAGCATGCACTGCTATCCCTCGTGAACACGCACAGTATTAGAAACGATGTCCCACCATTTGTAATGTCCTGGGGCCATTATCAGTAGCGGAAACGTCAATGTAATCATTGTATTTCAACAAAAGCTTCATTTCTGTTCGTCTTATTGCGCGTTTCTGCCAGACGTTTTCTGTGCTACAAGTTGAAACGTCACAATGGGGTCGTTTCAGAAGACGCTTGTCTCTCTGGCTTCTCTGCATCTCATTCTGTCCATCGCCTGATTGCGGTTGAATTTATTAACTCTTCCACAAAGACTGAGCAATCAATCTAAGGCTTATTAAATGATATTATGTTTGAATTTTTTGTGTGCCATAGGAAATCATAACCCGTATTTATTACGTTTTTCCCTTCACCCTATCCTATGTGCGCATGACTGTGACTGAATGAGTGTTTTTAGGAGTGGTTTCGGGTCTCTTTTGTGGGGGACGCTGAGTTGGTTGTCGTCTGTTAGGAGCAGGTGATGTTCGCTTCTTGTTTGGAGGGCAGCACAGGGTGACCAACTTTGGATCCCTGCATCTGGACAGAAAGGTTTACCCCTTTTAGTCTGACGTTGTTTTGTCTGTAAGGTTGGTGGCGGAAGCCTACCCCTCTGGCAGCTTCTGTTGCACCGGCAGTTATGCAAAGTCCGGTGGAGAAAGGGCACTCTGCAGCTACCGGTTGGTGAGTACAGTTCGTAGCTCCTAGAGAAGATCTCTGCTGATAGGAACTAGTTAGAATTAGAACTTCCCTATGTCAAACTCATGGAGTATTTACAGGGTGTTTCAAAAATGACCGGTATATTTGAAACGGCAATAAAAACTAAACGAGCAGCGATAGAAATACACTGTTTGTTGCAATATGCTTGGGACAACAGTACATTTTCAGGCGGACAAACTTTCGAAATTACAGTAGTTACAATTTTCAACAACAGATGGCGCTGCAAGTGATGTGAAAGATATAGAAGACAACGCAGTCTGTGGGTGTGCCATTCTGTACGTCGTCTTTCTGCTGTAAGCATGTGCTGTTCACAAGGTGCAAGTGTACTGTGGACAACATGGTTTATTCCTTAGAACAGAGGATTTTTCTGGTGTTGGAATTCCACCGCCTAGAACACAGTGTTGTTGCAACAAGACGAAGTTTTCAACGGAGGTTTAATGTAACCAAAGGACCGAAAAGCGATACAATAAAGGATCTGTTCGAAAAATTTCAACGGACTGGGAACGTGACGGTAGAACGTGCTGGAAAGGTAAGGCGACCGCGTACGGCAACCACAGAGGGCAACGCGCAGCTAGTGCAGCAGGTGATCCGACAGCGGCCTCGGGTATCCGATCACCGTGTTGCAGCTGCGGTCCAAATGACGCCAACGTCCACGTATCGTCTCATGCGCCAGAGTTTACACCTCTATCCATACGAAATTCAAATGCGCAACCCCTCAGCGCCGCTACCATTGCTGCACGAGAGACATTCGCTAACGATATAGTGCACAGGATTGATGACGGCGATATGCATGTGGGCAGCATTTGGTTTACTGACGAAGCTTATTTTTACCTGGACAGCTTCGTCAATAAACAGAACTGGCGCATATGGGGAACCGAAAAGCCCCATGTTACAGTCCCATCGTCCCTGCATCCTCAAAAAGTACTGGTCTGGGCCGCCATTTCTTCCGAAGGAATCATTGGCCCATTTTTCAGATCCGAAACGATTATTGCATCTCGCTATCTGGACATTCTTCGTGAATTTGTGGCGGTACAAACTGCCTTAGACGACACTGCAAACACCTCGTGGTTTATGCAAGATGGTGCCCGGCCACATCGCACGGCCGACGTCTTTAATTTCCTGAATGAATATTTCGATGATCGTGTGATTGCTTTGGGCTATCCGAAACATACAGGAGGCGGCGTGGATTGGCCTCCCTATTCGCCAGACATGAACCCCTGTGACTTCTTTCTGTGGGGACACGTGAAAGACCAGGTGTACCGCCAGAATCCAGAAACAATTGAACAACTGAAGCAGTACATCTCATCTGCATGTGAAGCCATTCCGCCCTACACGTTGTCAAAGGTTTCGGGTAATTTCATTCAGAGACTACGCCATATTATTGCTACGCATGGTGGATATGTGGAAAATATCGTACTATAGAGTTTCCCTGACCGCAGCGCCATCTGTTGTTGAAAATTGTAACTACTGTAATTTCGAATGTTTGTCTGCCTGAAAATGTACTGTTGTCCCAAGCATGTTGCAACAAACGGTGTTTTCTATCGCTGCTCGTTTAGTTTGTATTGCTATTTCAAATATACCGGTCATTTTTGAAACACCCTGTAAGTACTGCAGCTTAACTGAAGCGTGTGTAGTTATGTATTTTCGGAATGTGGCACAATTATTTTGTTAAAGAAATCGGCGAAGATGGTGGTTGAAATTTAAAGTGCGTAAGTTGCTTTGTTCCTTTCGGACATCATGACGTGGAATTTCTAGTAGTGAATATGTTTAGGAAAAGCTAGTCAGTATAAACTTCGGGCGAACGTGACAATAAGGGCGTTTTCGAGCGAGTGTGATTTCTATTGCTCTTATTTTCTATGTTTTCGTGGAAGATGCTACTGTCTCTTTGTGTTCGTCTCGTACCTCATGTTTGGTAACCGATGCTCCTTCTGGTCTACTACTGCACTGAATAGGTTTTCATATTACCAGTTTGATTGTTTCGTGTGTTATAATTTCAGTAAAATATCAGTTTTTCGTGCGCATAGAGGAAATGTTTGTAACGGTTTGTTTCTGAACGGACTACGTGTAAGTTGAAAGGGTTGTGGGGGGGGGGGGGGGGGTGTTCTGCTTTGCCGAGTTAATTTTGTTTGGTGGTGGAAAAATCATTCTGGTATTGCACCATTAAAATTTCTTACATTTTTGCTTGGTTTAATGTCTAATTTCTGAACAGTTAACTCGTAATCAAATTTACCACGTGCTGAAGTTCGGCCCTTCGTTTGCGGCAGGTTCGGTTTCTACGTCGTACATCTACTCTACAAAACCTTGCGAATCAGATAAACCTCTTTCCAAGCCAGAGCATGAGCATAATGGTGATAGGTATGTTTCTGAACTATTTCTGTCGTGGATATGTAGATGGAATGATTGAATTATTGTGTTCCACTTCCCTCTTGTGTGTTTTTCCTTTTTCACTGCGCTATCCTACCATTTTTGCGAATTATTAAGTTGAATAGTTTATTCAGGCACCAGTTATGTGTATTCAGACGATGTGCACCAAATTCGGACATGAAATAAATGTGCTACGTAAAAGATAAATTCAGCATCCTTTATCTTTCTCATCGATGCCAATTTTCAAATTAATATTCTATTTCCTGATTTTTTAAAAAAAAGTTAACCTGCTTGTTTGTGATGAACAAAAATAGGAAGAAAAATCAGAGTGAACGGTGTACTGCATCAAAATTAATGAATTCACATGAAATTAAACAACCTCATTGATGTACGGCATACAATGCTGTTCATCTTGTTAGTTTCTTTGAAAAATTGCATTCTTATTAATTATATTCTTAATTTAATTAAACTGATAATTTCCAGTTGGGTCTTTTCTTCATTGGTAGGAAGGGCTTGGGCTGGTGGCGACCCTGTAATTTTTAAATTTATACTTGTCCTAGTGAGGTGGCTTAACCAGAAATTGCGCACAAGGGCCTTGGCTAGGATCCGTTTACAGTTCTACATACATACTTTACAAAGTAAAGCTAGAATAATGTAGCATGTCTTTCTACTTCTGGTCCATGTTCCATTGAAATTGGTTATCTGGCAGTAGCATTTCGTGGGAAACCAGCTTTCGTCTTGAAGTTCTGCATTTATTACGTGCTGTAATCTTCACTGACAGAACAGACTAACACACTGTGATAAATGCGTACGTGTTTCGGCTGAGGGTTGTATTATTCTTTGTTGTGTAGGGAAACGTGTCCTAGCATGACGTAGTGTGGAAAAATGACATACCTCGTGTTTCTTGTTGCTTCCACAAGACACAGCACTTTATGGCACAAGGTTACGTTCTTCCGTTGGTGACATACACCAGAAATGGCAACGCCGTTTGCCTAGACGCTTATTTGTTGCGTGAAGAATCGGTGTCCATAGGTTTTTAGAAGTTTTAACTATTGTTCTTCTCTGGAATATTACACCTGGAACATTGTCTTTGTAATTTATTTGGTTTTTTACACTAAAAGTGAGTAACAAATTCTTTACAAATATTTTAAGCATATATCTGGCTATGTAAGTCCAAGTGTTTACGAGTAGTATCCTTGTACACTGAATGCTGTAACTATGGGTAAAATTACATATCATGAATGTGGCGTAAGAAGGTATATAATTTTATCTTCAACCACAGTTTATGCTTCCTGTCTTTCCATTCTTTTCTGTTACGGGTAATATAATGTATAAATCGTCATTATTATTATTATTATTATTATTATTTCAGTAATAATCGTTTGAAAAGTGCCAGTTGTAGGATTCAGAGAACACACATTGGGCTGTTGACGCTGTAAATGATAAGCAAATAGGTTCGCAGCGTACCATAAAAATGTTCGGTGTCCGTCAAACTACTTTAAGAAGGAAAACACAAGGCTAGAATAAGCAAACTGTAGGAGTTCTTACGGTTTAGGTCGGTTCCAATAAACGCTTCCAACATACGTAGAAACTGAGCTATTGCAGCACATTAAAAACTTTGAATCTAGGATATTTAATGATGTAAGGAAACTGACATTTGAGTTAGCCAAGACGAATGAAACTGACAATCGATGCACCAAACAAACAATAAATATTTAATATCCTACCAATAATTCGTCAAACCACAATTTGTGATATTTGCATGTGAAATTTGCAAATGAAAGTAAACTCCTATGGAAGGTATGAAAGTATGTTATTTAGCCCAACGAATCTCACTACATGTCATTGTGTAAGCTTCCTAATAACACACTAATATTCATATAGGGTACAATATAGTTTTCTTTCCTGACTGAAGTGAATAGTTTTTAATGTGAGCTTACAAAAAATAAATCCTTAAACGAGCCATCAGAGACCGTGTTTCCTTCATACTAAAATACTGAGAAGGTCTGAGCAACGTCTGAAAGTTTATCGGTGGAGTTCTGGTTCAATCTGTGTAGCCCTGTATTAAAAACAGTCACTGCACTATAACTCTGTTTTGGGATATGCCCTAAATTACGTTTACAAATGTCGGTTTCGTTTCGTTAAGAATATATCTGGAAGAAAATAAGAAAATCCAATCGCAAATCAGTATAGTCATGTTTTGAAATTTCCTGACTGATTAATTCGGGAAGTCAGGTTTTGTTTGCTAAACGACGGCGCGGTCCTGTATCAAATGCCGTACGAAAGTCACGCAGCAAGCCATCAGTGTGGGTGTCTTTGTCTACGACGGTGGAAGAAGAAACCGAGTCAAACTGAGCAAGATTTTCCTCTTTTCGTGGAACTGATTTTTACAGAGAAGATCCTCGTTCTCAAAGAGCTCAAAATGTGTGAGATAAAATACACTCCAGGAAATTGAAATAAGAACACCGTGAAGTCATCGCCCCAGGAAGGGGAAACTTTATTGACACATTCCTGGGGTCAGATACATCACATGATCACACTGACAGAACCACAGGCACATAGACACAGGCAACAGAGCATGCACAGTGTCGGCACTAGTACAGTGTATATCCACCTTTCGCAGCAATGCAGGCTGCTATTCTCCCATGGAGACGATCGTAGAGATGCTGGATGTAGTCCTGTGGAACGGCTTGCCATGCCATTTCCACTTGGCGCCTCAGTTGGACCAGCGTTCGTGCTGGACGTGCAGACCGCGTGAGACGACGCTTCATCCAGTCCCAAACATGCTCAATGGGGGACAGATCCGGAGATCTTGCTGGCCAGGGTAGCTGACTTACACCTTCTAGAGCACGTTGGGTGGCACGGGATACATGCGGACGTGCATTGTCCTGTTGGAACAGCAAGTTCCCTTGCCGGTCTAGGAATGGTAGAACGATGGGTTCGATGACGGTTTGGATGTACCGTGCACTATTCAGTGTCCCCTCGACGATCACCAGTGGTGTACGGCCAGTGTAGGAGATCGCTCCCCACACCATGATGCCGGGTGTTGGCCCTGTGTGCCTCGGTCGTATGCAGTCCTGATTGTGGCGCTCACCTGCACGGCGCCAAACACGCATACGACCATCATTAGCACCAAGGCAGAAGCGACTCTCATCGCTGAAGACGACACGTCTCCATTCGTCCCTCCATTCACGCCTGTCGCGACACCACTGGAGGCGAGCTGCACGATGTTGGGGCGTGAGCGGAAGACGGCCTAACGGTGTGCGGGACCGTAGCCCAGCTTTCCTCGCCGATACCCCAGGAGCAACAGTGTCCCTAATTTGCTGGGAAGTGGCGGTGCGGTCCCCTACGGCACTGCGTAGGATCCTACGGTCTTGGCGTGCATCCGTGCGGCGCTGCGGTCCGGTCCCAGGTCGACGGGCACGTGCACCTTCCGCCGACCACTGGCGACAACATCGATGTACTGTGGAGACCTCAGGCCCCACGTGTTGAGCAATTCGGCGACACGTCCACCCGGCCTCCCGCATGCCCACTATACGCCCTCGCTCAAAGTCCGTCAACTGCACATACGGTTTACGTCCACGCTGTCGCGGCATGCTGCCAGTGTTAAAGACTGCGATGGAGCTCCGTATGCCACGGCAAACTGGCTGACACTGACGGCGGCGGTGCACAAATGCTGCGCAGCTAGCGCCATTCGACGGCCAACACCGCGGTTCCTGGTGTGTCCGCTGTGCCGTGCGTGTGATCATTGCTTGTACAGCCCTCTCGCAGTGTCCGGAGCAAGTATGGTGGGTCTGACACACCGGTGTCAATGTGTTCTTTTTTCCATTTCCAGGAGTGTATGTTAAAATCATAGGATGCGGCGGATGGTGCAGGATGGCCAAAATACAATCGGCAACGTAAGACAGGAAATCCTTCCTATATCATCTTCATCTAGGGTGAATGACGTAAGTTGGATTGGCTATCTTACGTTACATGAAATATTTTGCGGGCCAGTTGTACGCTCATGTTCACAAAAAAACATAATACTTTGAACGACTAGAAATAGGACGTTCATATTCACAGGACGTGTACATCAGTATGTTCTGCAGAAATGATGAGAATTTCAGCCATCTCGGTTCAGTTTGTGTCTTGTTGGCTAATATCGACAGGGTCCACCATTGGCCCTGGTAACTTGTTCCATGCTTGATGGCATCCTGTTGTGTAGCCAACCTTGTTGCATTCACCTGGTTCAAAGTTCATCCCTGGTCATTGGCACTGGTTCACAGCGCTGCACCCATCAATTCACCACGTCGCACGGCTTTTCGATTGGCGCCCAAGCCTGGTGCTGTGGGTGGCCAGCGCAAAAGCCTGATATCCGGTGACACCAAGACGGCAGTTCTAGCCGCTTCAGTAAGGAGACGCGCGACTGATACAGTCGCAGGTTCGAATCCTGCCTCGGGCATGGATGTCTGTGACGTCCCTAGTAGAGTGCTGCAACGCTCCATGTTTGACCGGTCACGGCTCGCCTGTTGACGGGGGCACCGAGCCGCTCGTGTCCGGCCCCACACGACTCGGCTCGGCTATGTACTCGCGCCACGTCTGATGTCTGGATTCCGGACACGCGGATAACCGAGCATGACCGGCCACCGCTGACGTCTCACCTCGCCTCGCCACGGCTCGCTGCACTGTACTGTACAAATCCAACGCCTCTCTCTCTCTCTCTCTCTTTTAATACAAAAGTAACGTTTCCAAGAACGGGTACGTTACACAGCTAAATTCATAGAGCACTTTTTTTTATAATATTTACTCCCGTCTTCCTAACGTCCGGGAATTTTGTTGTAAATAAAACAAGAGACCAATCTGTGTTAATGTAATGAAATGTAAGCGTCAAATAGTGCACCTGATTATGCGAATCAGTCCACATATCAAGTGTCGCAGCACATGTTTTATTAATAACTTCCGCAATAACAGAAGGCATTATACTGTTTCGTATTGCATCAGCTTGTTCTTTGACATGTCTGCTTATAGTAGAGGGATGTGGCATGGCATCTCCCACGTTAACTTTTCCATAATGCGCACCTAGATGTATTAATTCTTGCCCTAGTTCTCTGAAACCTTCACCGCAAACAGCATTAAAAGGTCTCATATCTCTAGCACACATTGTAACACACTTTGCTGTAATACTATTTTTCATTACTGCCGGTATTCCTGAAGGAGCTGTATCTTTGTGAGGTTTCTTGCAACTGTGTCTCTTTAAAAGAGTGGTTCGCGGTTGGAAACACAATAATGTGGAGCACTTTATGCACGATACGTACCCAGTAGACGCACTTTTTTCGTCTACAACCACCAAAAATATGCTCCGTACTTGGCTTTTTAGACCTTCCCGTGTCTTCAACGTGTAAACATTGATTTCAATCTTACGTCTTACTGCACTGGTTTCCTCGCACTGCATGATTGCAGAGAGAGAGAGAGAGAGACCACAAATGAGAAGCCCGTACTGGCTGCAGTCTCACACGGATAATGACACGTGTAATGTGTGTGAAGTTCCGTGCTACGTATTCGGTCACGGCTTCTATGCTCGGTCACTAAAACTAGTGCGGGCAGCCTATCCAGTTAGGGTGTGCTCGCCCCATCTCGTATTTTGTGCTCGCTTACTCGGTCATGCAGGACTCTAGTCTCTATACTCCATTCACCGAAACAAGAGACGTACTGTAAACACGGCAAGGCGCGTGACCACAGCGCTGCCGTCGAGGGGTGTACAAGGCAGGGGTGTCAGAAATAAAAAAAAATGAAAGTAGTGTTTTTTATAATTTGGCACCTGAACATGATAAAATGATCCGAGAACTACCTTCCAACACCTTTATTTACATTACATTAAAATTTATTGTCACTCAGAAAGAGAAATATTTAAGCTTTCAGGAAAAGTTGTTTTTTCGCGTTACTCTATATTTATCACGCCATATCTCCTAAACTGTGTGTCGCACAGCAAAATAATTTTATAATTGCCTTCAGTACTATATGTTGATGACGTCTGCAAATTTTCTGCCCAATAGAGTCAGTAATAGTGAAGTAATGAACTAAAATCTCACGTCTGATATAGAACTTTTACCAAATCATCATCCGAAATATAGTAAGCGACAAACTTTTTCCCTTTAAATTCTTTCGTTGGGGTGTAAGCGAGAAAAGTTTCAGAAAGATTTGAATTTAATTTTGTAGTTTGTTCGAACGAGATGGGTGCAACCGTTTGTCCTTTATGAACGATACATTGTGCGGTTCGCAGGCGCGGCGCTGTCAGTGTGGCCGCCTCAGTTGCAGGTGTGAGCTCGTCAGTGGGTGTTGTACAGCGACGATTTCAGGATATCTTAAGTTCATCTGTAAAGACGCTTGAAAGACTAGTTGTTGATTATTAGAGTAAGTATATGTGTTTGTAGTCACGCTGAGCATTCACTGTTTATGTGCGCATCCAATAGCATCGCATGGTTTCTTATTTTATAAATTCACTTATTTCATTAGCATCACATACGGCTGTCCTCTTTATGTCATCCACGGATTCAGCGAGCGAGGTCGACGTGTCAGTTTTGAGTCCAAAGAAGCGAGCAAAATAGAAATCATTAAGTTCTTCTGAGAAGCACATGGTGCTTAATGTGTATAAAACGGAACTTTCACATCCAGAGCAGTAGATGAGTGACATTGTTTCGAAAACAGCTGCAGCTACAGGTGTTTGACGTTCTTCAGTGTATCGTGTGATAAGTGAGTACAAGGCCACACACTCTTTGAAGTCTACCAAGAAAGGAAAATTACGACAAAATTTCTGAAAATGTTGATGACTTCGATAGAAATGCGATACGAAGGAAAGTACACGAATTTTTTTTTTTTTCGTAACGAATTGCCATCAATTGACAAAGTGCTTACAGTCGTGAACGAAGATGCAGATCTGGGCAATTTTCGGAGAACTACATTTTATAAGTTATTGAGAGAAATGAATTTCAAATATGTCCGGCGTGGGCGCGATAGCATGCTAATAGACAGGGATGACATCTTTTTATAGAGGTGGCGTTATCTTCGAACCATCTTCGGTTGAGAGATGAAGGCAGACCCATTTACTATTTGGACGAGACGTGCGTGAACGCAGGACATACCCGAAGTTACGTCTGGGTAGATGACACTATAAATTCCTCAAAACGAGCGTTTCAGTCCGGGTTATCCACCGGAAGTAAGGGCCCATCAGGTAAAGGGAAACGCCTGATTATCGCACACATTGGCAGCAAAGCAGGGTTCGTTGCAGGATGTTTGTGGACTTTCGAATCCAAGAAAAGTGGAGATTATCATGAGGAGATGTGCGCCGAAACCTTCGAGAAGTGGTTTCAAGATGTTCTTCCTCGGCTTCAGGAAAATGCAGTTATTGTTGTTGATAAAGCGCCGTACCATTCTCGGAGAAAAGAAAAAGTTTCCAATGCGAATTCCAATAAGCACGAAATATTAGAGTGGCTAAAATCTAAGAACATCGATTTCGAAGACGGTATGTTGAAGAAAGAACTTTATATAGTTAAAAATCACAGAACAGCGCACAATGAATACGCAATAGATGAAATGGCGAAGAATGCAGGGAAAACTGTTCTCATAATTCCTCCGTACCACTGTGAATTAAACACCATCGAATTAGTGTGGGCCAGAATCAAAGGCTATGTTGCAGCGAAAAACAAAACATACAAAATGCCGGAAGTTAAAGTACTGCTAGAAGAAGCAGTGCGTCCTCCATGTCGTAGAAAAAGTGGAAACTCAAATGTGGAAATTAGACTGCATTATAGCAGAGAGAGAGAGGAACTGTTTGTTATAAACCTCAATGAAAACAGTTCAAGTTCGACAGAGTGAACCTTGTTTCGTCCTTTCTCATTATTATTACTGGTATTGTTATTACAATTAACAATTAATTGTGTTTTAATGGAGCGTTTTGTTAGCAACCTGAACGACAATAAATCTGCTTCGACAGAATAACTCAGTTTAACATTATTTTAACATTATTGTTAAATTTATTTCGTACATTGTTGCCCAGAGTTCTCACGGTCTGCTGTGACAGCTCGGCAGCCAGCCGAACGCCGCCAGCTGCCAGCTGCAAAGCGTGCTCCAAGGATTTTCCACACCCCTGCGTATCACGTGAACACCGAATGCTTTCTCTGGAAACGAGCGTAGTCGCTCACGTGGCACTGTTTATGTTTCGTCCCAGCTCTCGGTGAATGGACTTTAGGTTAGTTAGGTTTAAGTAGTTCTAAGTTCTAGGGGACTGATGATCTCAGATGTTAAGTCCCATAGTGCTCAGAGCCATTTGAACCATTTTGAACCAAGACGGCACGTGTTCGTGCAGCAACATATGATCGTGCTTCGTCTTGCTGACAAATGTCCTCGTGGGTGTTGTGCAGAAAGAGTATGGCTGCCGTTCGTAGGATGCCATTAACGTAGGTCACGCTGGTCAAAGTGCCCTGGACACGCACCGCTTGTGATTGGTGGTTGTACACCACAGGGTCTTGAGTTGGAACTGTATATCTGGTGTGAATGCAGTTACTGTGATGCCGCTGCCCCTGCCTGCGGCTAACCAAAATGTGGCCGTCATTTTCAAACAAACAGAACTTGGATTCTGAAATTTTCCCGGCGTATTTCTTCTTCTAATAATTTCCGGGTATGCAGCCGGATCCCGTCGACATTCTGCCATAAATACCGCGACTGCACCTGGGCTCTTCAGTAGTTGTGTACTCACCTGATGATGGCCGGACGTCTCTGGGCCGAAATATCGTGGCAGAATGTCGACGGGATCCGGCTGCATACCCGGAAATTATTAGAAGAACTTGGATTCGTCCGAAAACACTATCCGATGCCATTTCTGTCCCCAGTGACGTCTTTCCATATACGAGGGCAGTTCAATAAGTAATGCAACACATTTTTTTTCTGAAACAGGCGTTGTTTTATTCAGCATTGAAATACACCAGGTTATTCCCCAATCTTTTAGCTACACAACACTATTTTTCAACGTAATCTCCATTCAATGCTACGGCCTTGCGCCACCTTGAAATGAGGGCCTGTATGCCTGCACGGTACCATTCCACTGGTCGATGTCGGAGCCAACGTCGTACTGCATCAATAACTTCTTCATCATCCGCGTAGTGCCTCCCGCGGATTGCGTCCTTCATTGGGCCAAACATATGGAAATCCGACGGTGCGAGATCGGGGCTGTAGGGTGCATGAGGAAGAACAGTCCACTGAAGTTTTGTGAGCTCCTCTCGGGTGCGAAGACTTGTGTGAGGTCTTGCGTTGTCATGAAGAAGGAGAAGTTCGTTCTGATTTTTGTGCCTACGAACACGCTGAAGTCGTTTCTTCAATTTCTTAAGAGTAGCACAATACACTTCAGAGTTTATCGTTTGACCATGGGGAAGGACATCGAACAGAATAACCCCTTCAGCGTCCCAGAAGACTGTAACCGTGACTTTACCGGCTGAGGGTTTGGCTTTAAACTTTTTCTTGGTAGGGGAGTGGGTGTGGCGCGACTCCATTGATTGCCGTTTTGTTTCAGGTTCGAAGTGATGAACCCATGTTTCATCGCCTGTAACAATCTTTGACAAGAAATTGTCACCCTCAGCCACATGACGAGCAAGGAATTCCTTTGCTCTTTATGGTGTGCGGTTAGACAACGAGGGACCCAGCGGGAACAAACCTTTGAATATCCCAACTGGTGAACAATTGTGACAGCACTACCAACAGAGATGTCAAGTTGAGCACTGAGTTGTTTGATGGTGATCCGTCGATCATCTCGAACGAGTGTGTTGGCACGCTCCGCCATTGCAGGAGTCACAGCTGTGCACGGCCGGCCCGCACGCGGGAGATCAGACAGTCTTGCTTGACCTTGCAGCGATGATGACACACGCTTTGCCCAACGACTCACCGTGCTTTTGTCCACTGCCAGATGACCGTAGACATTCTGCAAGCGCCTATGAATATCTGAGATGCCCTGGTTTTCCGCCAAAAGAAACTCGAACACTACCCGTTGTTTGCAACGCACATCCGTTACAGACGCCATTTTAACAGCTCTGTACAGCGCTGCCACCTCTCGGAAGTCAATGAAACTATACGAAACGAAGCGGGAATGTTTGAAAATATTCCACCAGAAATTTCCGGTTTTTTCAACCAAAATTGGACGAGAAAAAAAATGTGTTGCATTACTTATTGAACTGCCCTCGTATTATGGCCATCTAGCATATTTCTGCACATTCCTCAAAAGTAGGCGGAGAAGTGGATCGCGCACACGTAACCCATGCCGTAACAAATGGTGACGGACCCCTGATAGCATCATTTTGTCCGTTTTCACGCGTGTATTACGTACTTGTTATAAATCCCGTCACGAACCACAGCTGTTTATCAATTACGTTACTAATTTTAGTCAACAATGACCGTCCTCATCCAAAAATAGGCATGCAGAAGTAGTTCCGCGTAAAAATACACTCCTGGAAGTGGAAAAAAGAACACATTGACACCGGTGTGTCAGACCCACCATACTTGCTCCGGACACTGCGAGAGGGCTGTACAAGCAATGATCACACGCACGGCACAGCGGACACACCAGGAACCACGGTGTTGACCGTCGAATGGCGCTAGCTGCGCAGCATTTGTGCACCGCTGCCGTCAGTGTCAGCCAGTTTGCCGTGGCATACGGAGCTCCATCGCAGTCTTTAACACTGGTAGCATGCCGCGACAGCGTGGACGTGAACCATATGTGCAGTTGACGGACTTTGAGCGAGGGCGTACAGTGGGCATGCGGGAGGCCGGGTGGACGTACCGCCGAATTGCTCAACACGTGGGGCGTGAGGTCTCCACAGTACATCGATGTTGTCGCCAGTGGTCGGCGGAAGGTGCACGTGCCCGTCGACCTGGGACCGGACCGCAGCGGCGCACGGATGCACGCCAAGACCGTAGGATCCTACGCAGTGCCGTAGGGGACCGCACCGCCACTTCCCAGCAAATTAGGGACACTGTTGCTCCTGGGGTATCGGCGAGGACCATTCGCAACCGTCTCCATGAAGCTGGGCTACGGTCCCGCACACCGTTAGGCCGTCTTCCGCTCACGTCCCAACATCGTGCAGCCCGCCTCCAGTGGTGTCGCGACAGGCGTGAATGGAGGGACGAATGGAGACGTGTCGTCTTCAGCGATGAGAGTCGCTTCTGCCTTGGTGCCAATGATGGTCGTATGCGTGTTTGGCGCCGTGCAGGTGAGCGCCACAATCAGGACTGCATACGACCGAGGCACATAGGGCCCACACCCGGCATCATGGTGTGGGGAGCGATCTCCTACACTGGCCGTACACCACTGGTGATCGTCGAGGGGACACTGAATAGTGCACGGTACATCCAAACCGTCATCGAACCCATCGTTCTACCATTCCTAGACCGGCAAGGGAACTTGCTGTTCCAACAGGACAATGCACGTCCGCATGTATCCCGTGCCACCCAACGTGCTCTAGAAGGTGTAAGTCAACTACCCTGGCCAGCAAGATCTCCGGATCTGTCCCCCATTCAGCATGTTTGGGACTGCATGAAGCGTCGTCTCACGCGGTCTGCACGTCCAGCACGAACGCTGGTCCAACTGAGGCGCCAGGTGGAAATGGCATGGCAAGCCGTTCCACAGGACTACATCCAGCATCTCTACGATCGTCTCCATGGGAGAATAGCAGCCTGCATTGCTGCGAAAGGTGGATATACACTGTACTAGTGCCGACATTGTGCATGCTCTGTTGCCTGTGTCTATGCGCCTGTGGTTCTGTCAGTGTGATCATGTGATGTATCTGACCCCAGGAATGTGTCAATAAAGTTTCCCCTTCCTGGGACAATGAATTCACGGTGTTCTTATTTCCATTTCCAGGAGTGTATTTCCACAGGATCTAAAATCAGTTCAAGCAAAAATGACAACATTTCCATGCCTGAGTAGAAGCAGTATACTACGCATATATCTTGTTATTACATATATAGGTCATGATACAGGATTTGGGGTGGACATAATGTAAGTAGGCTGTTTAGGTTTTTATGTTGGTAACGCCACGTAGCGCTCTGTATGACAGTTACTGACTGTGCTGTGTGCAGCCTGTGGCTGGTTTGCATTGTTGGAATTTTTGCTATTGTAGTGTTGGGCAGCTGGATGTGAACAGCGCGTAGCGTTGCGCAGTTGGAGGTGAGCCGCCAGCAGTGGTGGATGTGGGGAGAGAGATGGCAGAATTTTGAGAGCAGACGATCTGGGTGTGTGTCCATCAGAAAGAGTAAATTTGTAATACTGGATATCATAAAATGATATAATGAGTTTTGAACATTATTAAGTTAAATACATTGTTTCTTCTGCATCAAAATCTTTCATTTGCTAACTCTGCCTATCTGTAGTTAGTGCCTTCAGTAGTTAGAATCTTTTATTTAGCTGGCAGTATTGACGCTCGCTCTACTGCAGTAGTTCGAGTAACGAAGATTTTTGTGAGGTAAGTGATTCATGAAAGGTATGGGTTATTGTTAGTCAGGGCCATTCTTTTGTGGGGATTATTGAAAGTCAGATTGCGTTGCGCTAAAAATATTGTGTTTCAATTTAGTGTTGGTCAGAATAAGTAAATGTCTTAGTACGTTCAGTTCTGCTCAGCTGCTTGAAAATCAAATAACGTAAGAGGTCTACTAGCACAGTCATTCATAATTTTTCTAACGGGATGTTTCAATAATTAAAACAAAGGCGTTTTTCGTTGCGGCGGAATCTTGTCACAAAATTTCAATGACCAGCTTTCTCCTCCGAATGCGACAGCATGCTGACGGCGACCTACAGAGGGAGAAACGATTATAATAATAAAATTAGGGAAATAAAGACTCGCACGGAAAGATATAGGTTTCGTTAGTTTATGCGTGCTCTTCTAGATTGGAATAATAGAGATTTATCGTGAAGGTTGTTCGAAGAGCCCTCGGCCAGGCAGGTAAGTTGATTTGCAGGTTATCTACGCAGATGTAGATGTAGAAGTAGATAAGGGACGATCAAAAATCTACGTTCGAAGGCCATAGAGTCCATAACCGACATGTCAATCTGGCAAAAGCGCCGTGACCATCGAGGCAACCATCCCACAAACGCACCAGTTTGAAGATAAACGTTCGGCGGACAATCATGTCCTGCTCCGTGAAGAAGTACATAACTGCCTGCTGCACAACTTCGTCCGACATGAATCGTCTGAACTTCAAGGCCTTGTTTAAGGGACCAAACCCGTGATAATCGTACGGGGAGAGATCAGGACTGCAGGGTGGTGCTCAAATGTCTCTCACCTGAGTTGGCGTAACTACTGCGTTACGATATTTGCGATAAGAGGACGCGCTTATCATGAAGCACCAGTACACAATGGTCGTTTTCAACTCATATTCTTCCCCACACACGTTCCTCCTTCCTCATGTATGTCTACCAGTGTTTGTCCTTCGGCAGCCAACAAAAGAATAATAGCACGTTGGTCCTGTTTGAACGCATTCGGCAATAACGTCCACATTTACCGCACGAGAAAACAGGAATCCCACACTATTGCTCCCTTGCCTAAACGTCGGTGCATACATACGGGCACCGGAGTCGTGCTACTTTGCATATACGCTGCAGCAACGTACTAAAACGGAAACTGTTGTCATATGATGACATGATGGAGACCGTGGCTGTTATTTGAAGACAAACGTAGATGGTGTTGTGACATCAACCAGCCACAAATTTACTTTCAGTACCTTTATTCAAAGGGTACCGTTACCGGTTTCGAATCGTTGTGATTCATCTTCAGACGGTTTACATGCTTTCCTTATGCCATGTGGTGTGTTTTTTACAGATTAATTGTCCTAAAATATAAATAATACATAATTATAAGCACGACATACATAGATGGTTGCGTTACCGATTTTCATTGCATGTGACTTACGTGAAATGTCGGTTTGGAGTGTTTGTTTTCATAACATTCGTCCAACAGATGTGAATAATTCCCACTGAATTCTTATTGTTGCACACGTAAATTTTTCTCACTGAACACTTTAGATTTGTCACTGAGAAGATTTCTACCACGCACCACATGTTTTAATACCTACAAAGAGCTTACAAACATTTGAGTATCAAAGATGCTATGATACATCGTAAAATTTGAAGATGTTCTCTGTTTGGCAAAAATCATATATTCACTTACGCAACTGAAATGCCTTTTACACTACTACAGAGACATTGATTTTTGCAGATAGTACTTTTTTTGGTACTGTATAGGTAGAATAATACATTGTTTAACCCGTCGGTGCACACACCTGGAAACAGGGTGGCAGTACACGCATCTGATCTCACATACCCTTGCAGTTTCTATCTTTCTGAGTTTGCATTTAGATGTATATTATAAAGGGAGGCGTTATTAAATGAAGTAATATTATTAAAAATCAGTTTAGTAAATATATTTAAGGGACAAATTTAATATTTTGGCCGAAAATATTTACACAAATGGAGATACATAAAATTTAGCTGTTATCAAAATAATGCATGTATTCAATCAGAAATTTTGTCGATACAGTCTTGGCAGACAGTATCAGATTGTTCAAGCCAAATGTATTTCTTGTAGTTCTTACAAATATATCTTGTTTTTCTGTTTTTGCTTCTGCAGTCCACACACCGTCCTCGTGAAGTCGCAGTTGATTCCTCTTAAGAAAATTCACACTGCAAAGCTCTACAGTTCTCTCAGTTATCTTCCTTGGCAATATTTTTGACATTACTCTTTGTTGAAGATGATAATGCAGAAGCGCAAAAGAAAGCTGCCTCAAAAACTCTCTTCTTCTCAGTTGTTCTTTCTTATTTGAGTTGAAAATAATAGCAGCATTTATCGCAGCTGTGTTCATGATGATATAAAAACAACCATTGACCATCTTCTTGTGTTTATAATTACATTATATGTTACACTCATTCCGTCTACAACGTCAACTCCACCCTTAGTAAGGTTATAGAAGGTGATAATTTCTGTTAAATGAAACAACAAGCTTACTGTTACCAGTCACCGTTTTATTTATTTCCACGACGCGTTTCAAAGGTTTAAACCTCCATAATCGGATGGATTTACATTGGTTGGTATGACATTTGTGTGTGTGTTGTGTTACGATTTTTGGAGGAACTTTTGGCACAGTCTAGTGGTTCGTTATCGTTCCCTGTATTTTCGTGAATATTTCCATTCAGGTGGATCGTTGACAGTAGTAATACCACTCTATTTCTTTTCGGCACCTAGGAGACTAAGGTGCAATTTTTCTGAAACCCAAACATAGACTACCTTTCTTGTCGGTTTTTAGTGTAAATAAATCCCCTTGGGACTGGTATCTTGTTCTTCCTCAGGGTACCAACGTTGGTCGTCTTCTTCGTAATCAACGCGTTTGCAAGCTCGTAACTTGTAAAATAATTGTCGCAAGTTTTTTCTCGCCTGTATTCAGGGTAGGTTGGCAAAGTCTTTGAACAAGTTCAACTGGTCTGTCGCCCTGTCTGTAAGGGCCTTCAGGCTTTTGCCCAACATACCATATTGAATGTGTAGAACATTCTGGCATCCACTGCTGCAATGTAGAATTTTTAAGTTGTGAGAAACATTGACAACAACTTAAAAATTTTACATCAAGCAGATGAAGGAGCCACTATGAATATATTACAGGGAAGAGAAATACACAGACACAAAAACAGCACCCCAGACTATATCCTTAATGAACAAACAGAGTTAGCTAACACCCCTTTCCTGAAAAATTTCCAAAAATTATTTTCCAACCTCCAAAGCAAATAATATTAGTACTCCTACCTGCAAATCAAGTAGCTAATTTATATGTTATTATAATTCTCATGGTGCTAAATGTAATTAAATAATGTACTAGTTTACCTATGCAGTACAAAAAAAAGCTTTATCATTAATGTAACAGTATCAACTCAAAAAATTAATGTCTCTGTACTAGTGTAAAAGGCATTTCAGTTGCGTAAGTGAATATACGATGTTTTCCAAACAGAGGACATCTTCAAATATTACGATATATCATAGCATCTTTGATACTCATATGTTTGTAAGCTCTTTGTAGGTATCAAAACATGTGGTGCGTGGTATAAATCTTCTCAGTGACAAATCTAAAGTGTTCAGTGAGAAAAATTTACGTGTGCAACAATAAGAATGCAGTGAGAATGTATTCACATCTGTTGGACGAATGTTATGAAAACAAACACTCTCAACCGACATTTCACGTAAGTCACATGCAATGAAAATCTGTAACGCAACCATCTGTGTATGGCGTGCTTATAATTATATATTAATCTCTAAGAAACACACCACATGTCATAAGGAAAGCGTGTTAACCAACTGAAGATGAATCACAACGATTCGTAACTGGTAACGGTACCCTTTGAATAAAGGAACTGAAAGTAAACTTGTGGCTGTCCCAACACCATAAACATTTGTCTGGAAACTTTTTGATCGCCCTTTATACGCTGTACGTAGACATTTTGACGAAATAAGTTGTACTGCCGTGCAGCGACGTGTGATCCTGGTTTGCATTCTGGCACGTTACACGCCGCTGCTGCACGTCACTTCACGTGACTTCAATAGAAATATTAGTTGTAACTAAATGTACAAAATGTTTATTGCGAAACTTATTACAAACACATAGAGAAGGTCAGATCAAATCTTTTTGCACTATCTCGCAGGAAAGATTTTGTGCACTTAATTAAACAGATTATTTATGTTGAAATCATGTAAACTGACGTGATGTAGCGACAGCTAGCGTGCCAGAATGCAGATATCTCACTCGTTGCTAGATCTGCGCTCTACAAAACTACGGTTCAAAATGGCTCTGAGCACTATGGGACTTAACATCTATGGTCATCAGTCCCCTAGAATTTAGAACTACTTAAACCTAACTAACCTAAGGACATCACACAAAACTACGGTTCGGAATTTTCGTACATTACATAAACGAAATAGTAATGAATGGATGGGAGGGGGGGGGGGGGGGGGGGCAGAAAACCCACGACTTCTCGTTGTCTTTGTTTATTTGTTTGTTTTGCACATAATTACAACAGCACATTCCACTGTGTATTTTATTTCCTTACAAAATATAAATTCCATTTTATAAAAAATAAAAAGGAACAAAACTGACATTCTATGGATTGGAGCGTGGAATTTTAGATCGGTTAACCTGGGCAGATAGGTTTCAAAATTTAAAACGGGAAATGGATTGGTTTAATTTAGATATAGTGGGAATTAGTGGCGTTCGGTGACAGGAGAAACAGGACTTATGGTCAGGTGAATACCGGGTTATAAATACAAAGTCAGATAGGGGTAATGCAGGAGTGGGTTTAATAATGAATAAGAAAATAGGAACGCTGGTAAACGGCAATGAATAGCATAGTGAACCCATTATCGCAGCCAAGGTAGTCATTAAGCCCACGCCTACCACAATAGTACAACTTTCCAAGCCAGCTAGCTCTGCAGATGATGAAGAGATTGAAGAAATGTATGATGAGTTGAAAGAACTTACATTCAGATAGTTAAAGAAGACTGGAATTCCATAGTAGAAAGAATAGTAGGTGAATATGGACTGGGAGAAATGAATGAAAGAAGAAGCAGCATGGTAGAATTTTAGACAGGGCATAATTTAATGATCGCTAACACTTGGTTTAAGAATCGTAAAAGACGGTCGTATACATGGAAGAGACATGGAGACACTGGAAGGTTTCAGGTTAAACAGAGATTTAGAATCTAGATTTAAAATTCTAATACATTTCCATGGGCAGATGTCCATTGTGACCATAATTTGTTGGTTATGAACTGTAGATTAAAACTGAAGAAATAGAAAAAAGGTAATAAATTAAGGGTCTCTGACCTGGGTAATACAAGAGATACTGAATTTGATTGATGAAAGGAGAAAATTTAAAAACAGAGTAACTGAAGCAGGCGAAAGGGACAAGAAACATTTTAAAAAATGAGTTTGACAGGAAGTGCAAAATTGCTAAGAAAGAATGGCTACAGGGCAGATGTAACGATCTAAAAGCATATTTCACAAGGGGAAAGGCAGTGGCTGTCTACAGGGAAATTAAAGAGCCCATTGGAGAAAGGAGGAGCAGGTGCATGAATATCAAGAGCTCAATTGGTAAACTGGTCCTAAGCAAAGAAAAGAAAACTGAAATATGGAAGGAGTACATACAGAGTCTAATTAAGAGAGATGACGTGAAATGAGTATTATAGAATGGTAAGTGGTCATAGATGGAGATGGGAGGCATGATACTGCCAGAAGAATTTGAAAAATCTCTGAAAGATCTATGTCAAGACAAGGCCCTGGGGATAGACGATATTCTGTCAGAACTACTGATAGCCTTGGTAGAGTCAACAACTACAAAACTCATCCATCTAATGTGCAAGACAAATGAAACCGGATAAATACCCTCAGACTTCAAGACGAATGTAGTAATTCCAATTCCAAAGGAAACAGTTACTGACAGGTGTGAAAATTACCTCCTCCTGTATGGCATGGCTGTGTGCTCCGTGCGGCTGCCTCGAGTCGAATGAGCATGCTGTTGCCTCACGAGCGAGATATATTAAGTTATGGCTGCAAGATACTAACGGAAAAATAGAAAAACTGGTAGGACCCGACCACAGGAAAGATCAATTTGGATTCCGGAGAACTGTAGGAATACGCAAGGCAATACTGACCATACCACTTATCTTAGAAGATAGCTTAAGGAAAGGGAAACCTACATATATAGCATTTGTAGAGCTGGAGAAATCTTTTGACAATGTTGAGTGGAACACTCTCTTTGAAGTTCTGAAAGTAGCAGAGGTAAACTACAGGGAGAAAAAGGCTTTTTACAACTTGTACAGAAACCAGACAGCAGTTATGAAGAGTCGGGGGGCATGACAGGGACACAGTAGTTCTGAAGGTAATGAGACAGGATTGTAGCCTGTCACCGATGTTATTCAATATGTACATTGAACAAGCAGTAAAGGAAAGCAAAGGAAAAGTTGGAGTAGCAATTAAGGTTCAGGGAGAAGAAATAAAAACTTTGAGGTTTGCTGATGACATAACTCTGTTAGAGACAGCAAAGGACTTAGATGAACATCAGTAGTATTACAAACTAAGTTTCAGTCCATTTGTTGGGGCGGGTTGCCTACATCAGGGGCAGGTTTGCACTCAGGGGCCAACCTATTGTTCTCTTTTCATTGACAGGTACTTAACCTATAGTTTTCCTTTCTTTGACAGGTACTTAACCTATTGTTCTGCTAAAAGGATACCTCCTTTTGATTGACAGCCACTTAACCTATTGTTCCTCGACCCCCTCCCACTCCCCTCCCCCTTCAGGAAGCCTCCCCCCTCACTGCTGCAGTTACACTTTCAGGTCTGAGTTATTGTAATACCTCCTTTCACTCTTATCAGTTTGATTGACTACTTAATTAAATTAATCAACGAATTAACCTCTTACCCACTGGTAAACTCCCTCCCCTCCCCCTCCCTTCTCCTCCCCAGAAAATGGCGGGAAGTACAAATACTATCAGGACAATGCAACACACCACAGCTACCTCCATTAACCTAAGAAAACGGCTGGAAAAGCGCTCTTTGACTACCTTCAATAATCTAATTCATCCGACCGCCACCTCCTCCTAGGAATTGGCGAGAAGGGGACTCAACCTGTGTTGGACATAAGTCTTTATTTTGTATGCACTATTTATATAAACAATTAGAGGCACTATCAGCATCAAGTGTAGTCGCCATATGATCCAGAGTCCTAGTACACAGTACTGCCACCAGAGGATGCTGTCATCCATGCTGTGACATAAGCCAAGATGGCGATCTGGGATGGGGGGAAATGGCGGGAAACAATGTGGTTGCCATGGGGCCCGGACTCCAACTGACCTAGTACACAGTACTGCTACCAGAGGGTGCTGTCGTCCATTCCGTGACATAACCAAAGATCGCTGTCTGTAGGGGAAATGACACCTGTCCTGGGCTGCTGGAGGGAGGAAGGAGTGTACTTTGTTTATTTCGGAACAATTTATTTTGGGATGGATTTCAGATAATACATTTATCGCACTGATACAAAACACACTCTCTGACATGCTTGGGGTCACACCACACAGCTTACAGACCTGTAAACTACTCGCAAACAAGTCCTAAATTACTGAAATAATTTCAGTACACATCACACAGACATTAATTTTTTTTTTTTTGGTCATCAGTCTACTGACTGGTTTGATGTGGCCCACCACGGATTCCTTTCCTGTGCTAACCTCTTCATCTCAGAGTAGCACTTGCAACCTACGTCCTAAATTATTTGCTTGACATATTCCAATCTCTGTCTTCCTCTACAGTTTTTGCCCTCTACAGCTCCCTCTAGTACCATGGAAGTCATTCCCTCATGTCTTAGCAGATGTCTTATCATCCTGTCCCTTCTCCTTATCAGTGTTTTCCACACATTCCTTTCCTCTCCGATTCTGCGTAGAACCTCCTCATTCCTTACCTTATCAGTCCACCTAATTTTCAACATTCGTCTATAGCACCACATCTCAAATGCTTCGATTCTCTTCTGTTTCGGTTTTCCCACAGTCCATGTTTCACTACCATACAATGCTGTACTCCAGACGTACATCCTCAGAAATTTCTTCCTCAAATTAAGGCCAGTATTTGACATTAGTAGACTTCTCTTGGCCAGAAATGCCTTTTTTGCCATAGCGAGTCTGCTTTTGATGTCCTCCTTGCTCCGTCCATCATTGGTTATTTAACTGCCTAGGTAGCAGAATTCCTTAACTTTATTTACTTCGTGACCATCAATCCTGATGTTAAGTTTCTTGCTGTTCTCACTTCTACTACTTCTCATTACTTTCGTCTTTCTCCGATTTACTCTCAAACCGTACTGTGTACTCATTAGACTGTTCATTCCTTTCAGCAGATCATTTAATTCTTCTTCACTTTTACTCAGGATAGCAATGTCATCAGTGAATTGTATCATTGATATCCTTTCACCTTGTATTTTAATTCCACTCCTGAACCTTTCTTTTATTTCCATCATTGCTTCCTCGATGTACAGATTGAAGAGTAGGGGCGAAAGGCTACAGCCTTGTCTTACACCCTTCTTAATACGAGCACTTCGTTCTTGATTGTCCACTCTTATTATTCCCTCTTGGTTGTCGTACATATTGTAGATGACCCGTCTCTCCCTATAGCTTACCCCTACTTTTTTTCAGAATCTCGAACAGCTTGCACCATTTTATATTGTCGAACGCTTTTTCCAGGTCGACAAGTCCTATGAAAGTGTCTTCATTTTTCTTTAGCCTTGCTTCCATTATTAGCCGTAACGTCAGAATTGCGTCTCTCGTCCTTGTACTTTTCCTAAAGCCAAACTGATCGTCACCTAGCGCATTCTCAATTTTCTTTTCCATTCTTCTGTATATTATTCTTGGAAGCAGCTTTGATGCATGAGCTGTTAAGCTGATTGTGCGATAATTCTCGCACTTGTCAGCTCTTGCCGTCTTCGGAATTGTGTGGATGATGCTTTTCCGAAAGTCAGATGGTATATCGCCAGACTCATATATTCTACACACCAACGTGAATAGTCGTTTTGTTGCCACTTCCCCCAATGATTTTAGAAATTCTGATGGAATGTTATCTATCCCTTCTGCCTTATTTGACCGTAAGTCCTGCAAAGCTCTTTTAAATTCCGATTCTAATACTGGATCCCCTATCTCTTCTAAATCGAGTCCTGTTTCTTCTTCTATCGCATTAGACAAATCTTCACCATCATAGAGGCCTTCAATGTATTCTTTCCACCTATCTGCTCTCTCCTCTTCATTTAACAGTGGAATTCCCATTGCACTCTTAATGTTACCACCGTTGCTTTTAATGTCACCAAATGTTGTTTTGACTTTCCTGTATGCTGAGTCTGTCCTTCCGACAATCATATCTTTTTCGATGTCTTCACATTTTTCCTGCAGCCATTTCGTCTTAGCTTCCCTGCACTTCCTATTTATTTCATTCCTCAGCGACTTGTATTTCTGTATTCCTGATTTTCCCGGAACATGTTTGCACTTCCTCCTTTCATCAATCAACTGAAGTATTTCTTCTGTTACCCATGGTTTCTTCGCAGCTACCTTCTTTGTACCTATGTTTTCCTTCCCAACTTCTGTGATGGCCCTTTTTAGAGATGTCCATTCCTCTTCAACTGTACTGCCTACTGCGCTATTCCTTATTGCTGTATCTATAGCGTTAGAGAACTTCAAACGCATGTCGTCATTCCTTAATACTTCCGTATCCCACTTCTTTGCGTATTGATTCTTCCTGACTAATGTCTGGAACTTCAGCCTACTCTTCATCACTACTGTATTGTGATCTGAGTCTATATCTGCTCCTGGGTGCGCCTTACAATCTAGTATCTGATTTCGGAATCTCTGTCTGACCATGATGTAATCTAATTGAAATGTTCCCGTACCTCTCAGCCTTTTCCAAGTATACCTCCTCCTCTTGTGATTCTTGAACAGGGTATTCGCTATTACTAGCTGAGACTTGTTACAGAACTCAATTCGTCTTTCTCCTCTTTCATTCCTTGTCCCAACCCCTATTCTCCTGTAACCTTTTCTTCTACTCCTTCCCCTACAACCGCATTCCAGTCGCCCATGACTATTAGATTTTCGTCCCCCTTTACATACTTTACATACTGACCCCTACTATATCTAGATTGTGCCTTTGCATTTCCCTTTTCAGACTTTCTAGTTTCCCTACCACGTTCAAGCTTCTGACATTCCACGCCCCGACTCATAGCACGTTATCCTTTCGTTGATTATTCAATCTTTTTCTCATGGTAACCTCCCCCTTGGCAGTCCCCACCCGGAGATCCGAATGGGAGACTATTCCGGAATCTTTTGCCAATGGAGAGATCATCATGCCACTTCTTCAATTACAGGCCACATGTCCTGTGGATACACGTTACGTGTCTTTAATGCAGTGGTTTCCATTGTCTTCTGCATCCTCATGCCGTTGATCATTGCTGGTTCTTCCGCCTTTAGGAGCAATTTCCCACCCCTAGGACAAGAGAGTGCCCTGAACCTCTATCCGTTCCCCCGCTCTCTTTGACAAGGCCGTTGGCAGAATGAGGCTGACTTCTTATGCCGGAAGTCTTCGGCCGCCAATGCTGATTATTTATCAAAATTTAGGCAGTATCGGGGATCGAACCCGGGACCGAAGACGTTTTGATTATCAATCAAACACGCTACCCCTAGACCACGGGTACAGACATTCGTACTCGTCCTAAATAATGTAGTACAGACATTAAAACAACTTGTAAACTGTCCAAATAATGCATAGCACAGCCTACAGACCTGATAGCAAAATAATGTAACAGACACGCAAACAAAGTGTGCAGGCACCGCCCACCGCCCTCTGGCCACTGGACCGCACAGGAGGCTACCTCACACGCTCCCAGAAGTTGGGATACACTGGCAGCCCTCATGAAGAGACGCGGCCGTCAGCTGCCAAGCCACGCACAGGTACCCCTTCGGGTTCCTCAGGCATGAGGGATATTTCATATTTGAAATCTCAGAAATTTCTCTAGAAATAAGTGATCACCTAGGTACCGTTGCTGATGTGACTGAAAGGGAGTGAAGACGTATTTGCAAACCACAGATGCTCCAAGGATGGTATAACTTGTAATTTCACATGTTGGACACCACTGCTATTCGTTTATCTGATTCCTTACAAGAGATTTTCTCCCTTACTAACGTTCATTTTATATAGGACTGATGTGGGCATAGTATAATTTCTGAACTGTGATCGGATGTGGGCTGTGGACGCTATACATCTCTGGAAAGCTGTATTATGCATGTATCACACAGAGCCACTGTTTTAAGCAAGTATTTTTCTCGTTTTACGGTTCGATACCTTAGTTTATCATAGAGAAATCTGCAAGACGGACGTGTGACATGCACTGGAAGTATATTTCTTACATTGGAATATTAACAGCACTGCATTCTACACGACTAATAGGTCGGAAACTCAAGCAATCTAACGTTATAGCCTATTTTAAGTGCGGGAGATTGTAGCCATGTGTTTATGTTAGCCATGTGTTTATGTTATCTCTTACCAATACCTTTCAGGTACTGATCCAAGACTCTAGAACCATACTTTAGAGTTGATCGCATAGTTGATTTATGTAAAATGCTTCGAACACCACTCATCTGGAGCCCCATCATGCATACAAATCACCCGTTTCTTGTTCTTCTTAACCATCTGCTATTACATCACAACACTTTCAAATCTGATACTATACACGACTAAGGGATGCTAACCTCCTCGACATGGGGGCATCCGGAGAAATCTTGTGTACTTGGATGGGCAAGGACTGCATTCATTCATGAGATGCAGAATGTAGCAGTCTACTTCTGGTCAGCTGCAGATTAAATCGGTAACAGTGCTGCAGGGCATGCTGCTCAAAGACAGTGCGAGGAGGCATTTTAGTCTCTAATTTTGTCCTGAGACTGTGAGAATGCTCTGTGACTCACATCCACATAGAGATAGATCGTAAATTATGCATTATTCTTGAAGTGCTATAAATATTTAGAGCGCTGTCTGATGTACTTTGATGATATATGTGTTCAACAGTTAATAATTAATGGACGTACTGCACAGTCATCTATCTACACTCCTGGAAATTGAAATAAGAACACCGTGAATTCATTGTCCCAGGACGGGGAAACTTTATTGACACATTCCTGGGGTCAGATACATCACATGATCATACTGACAGAACCACAGGCACATAGACACAGGCAACAGAGCATGCACAATGTCGGCACTAGTACAGTGTATATCCACCTTTCGCAGCAATGCAGGCTGCTATTCTCCCATGGAGACGATCGTAGAGATGCTGGATGTAGTCCTGTGGAACGGCTTGCCATGCCATTTCCACCTGGCGCCTCAGTTGGACCAGCGTTCGTGCTGGACGTGCAGACCGCGTGAGACGACGCTTCATCCAGTCCCAAACATGCTCAATGGGGGACAGATCCGGAGATCTTGCTGGCCAGGGTAGTTGACTTACACCTTCTAGAGCACGTTGGGTGGCACGGGATACATGCGGACGTGCATTGTTCGATGACGGTTTGGATGTACCGTGCACTATTCAGTGTCCCCTCGACGATCACCAGTGGTGTACGGCCAGTGTAGGAGATCGCTCTCCACACCATGATGCCGGGTGTTGGCCCTGTGTGCCTCGGTCGTATGCAGTCCTGATTGTGGCGCTCACCTGCACGGCGCCAAACACGCATACGACCATCATTGGCACCAAGGCAGAAGCGACTCTCATCGCTGAAGACGACACGTCTCCATTCGTCCCTCCATTCACGCCTGTCGCGACACCACTGGAGGCGGGCTGCACGATGTTGGGGCGTGAGCGGAAGACGGCCTAACGGTGTGCGGGACCGTAGCCCAGCTTCATGGAGACGGTTGCGAATGGTCCTCGCCGATACCCCAGGAGCAATAGTGTCCCTAATTTGCTGGGAAGTGGCGGTGCGGTCCCCTACGGCACTGCGTAGGATCCTACGGTCTTGGCGTGCATCCATGCGTCGCTGCGGTCCGGTCCCAGGTCGACGGGCACGTGCACCTTCCGCCGACCACTGGCGACAACATCGATTTACTGTGGAGACCTCACGCCCCACGTGTTGAGCAATTCGGCGGTACGTCCACCCGGCCTCCCGCATGCCCACTATACGCCCTCGCTCAAAGTCCGTCAACTGCACATACGGTTCACGTCCACGTTGTCGCGGCATGCTACCAGTGTTAAAGACTGCGATGGAGCTCCGTATGCCACGGCAAACTGGCTGACACTGACGGCGGCGGTGCACAAATGCTGCGCAGCTAGCGCCATTCGACGGCCAACACCGCGGTTCCTGGTGTGTCCGCTGTGCCGTGCGTGTGATCATTGCTTGTACAGCCCTCTCGCAGTGTCCGGAGCAAGTATGGTGGGTCTGACACACCGGTGTCAATGTGTTCTTTTTTCCATTTCCAGGAGTGTACATTCGGAATGATACTCGCAAAATGGAGAAGGGGTGGTTTAGCTATCAAACTGATATTGAGAAACATGCTGTCACATCATTGGTTGGTGTTGAAATTACTGTAAAATTATTAAAACTGTTTGTGCTATCAACTGTGATGCTTATTATTATAGTACATCGACGGTGTCTTTTCCATACCATCCATGATTGACTGACAACGCTTGTTTGAGTTGGAGAAAGGGTTTTGCAAATGGGCGACACCTTCTGGGGATGTCTAGCACCGAAACTGTGATTGTGCACATGAGTGTTATGTGATAAATCAGTCGGAATGCAGAGCCATCAGCTATTCGATCTCTGTGACAGATGAGTTTAAATGTAGAGGTAGCCCAGTTGAACTATCTTCCCTCCAAAATTCAAACTTCCGACCACGGGGGGGCTTGGCAGGGTGGGTGTGGCACTTTCCCATCATCTTGGGTAACAGTACTCGCGTCATCAGATGATGTCACAGCAACCATCTTGAATGATGTCAATCACGTAATCAGCTGATATCAAGGTAGCACTCTTGAATCACAGTGCCAGGTCTAGTTTTCTGCGAGAGGCCGTGGATCAGAACGTGTTAATGCCAGTGAGAAATGTAATGGAGTGTACTGTGATGGAGGACAGATGGGGCTCGGATATGCTGTAGTGCTCAGTAGCATGAGCTGCGACGACTGCTGCCTGTGTCGCTTGCTGCTGACAAATAACACAACTATCTCTCTCTATGTGGATTGAACTTCGCCAATCAAATTCACCCTACGCCTTGATGACGTCAAGGACTCCTATCTGCCCCTAGTCTAGCTATTAGGGTGGTACACCAGTCAGGTAACCAGTCCACTGCGATGCCACTCAATATTCGCTCACAGGCGTTTAACTAGAACTCCGTCTGTGTTCACACCCAACAATAAGTGTGGTGGCCAAAACAGTGAAGAGCGCTTAATCGCGAGCGACTCCATATAGAGTATCACTCCGATTCGCTAACATCAGAGGTCCTCTCCCAGTGAAGTACTGAGGAGAGACTTTGTTCCTTGCTCTTTGCATACATGTACGATCGCACTCGGTCTCGTTACGTGTTCCCACTCCAAGAACCACAGCAGAACGGCCTCTTTTTCTGGAAAAGTTGCAAGGGTATATCATTCACTGTCTTCCCTCACTCCTCTGGCTCTTTGCATCAGAAATATTCCGCCAATCAGCGTTGCTCTTTTAAATGAGAGAATGACGTTTCGTTTAAGTCGACCAATGCGGAGATATGTAGCATCTCCGTTAGGTCCATACTGTGAGAACTCCATAACTGTGCAGTCTGTCTGTCAAAAATGCGTCTTCTGGGCGCTCCCACACAATGTAGCGGAATTTGCTTTTAATTCGAACACGGAGGTCTTTATCCCTTCACTCTGGCAAAAGCTGTCCTCTCTCTGGGTGGTCATTCCAGCCGAAGTAGGTGTGCACCGACCCACCCCTCTGAAGGGACTGGCCTCCAATTGGGCCAGCCACCTGTCTAGAACGAAATTTCCTGTGGCCATCATGCTGTGTACGCCAGCCTCGACTTTTTCAACCTTGGTACGCACTTGCGAATTACTTATTAGATTTTCATATCTCTTACATGAATTATGAAGTGTCTTGATGTGCAGAATACGACTGTGTGGACGGAATATGTAAGAAATGAAGGTCAGCAGACCATGCCATGGTCGCATGGAAATTTGAGAAGATTGAATATGGAGGTGTGTTTGCACTGGACTGTTATTCCCTCCCAAGTAAATTGTTCGGTTGAGTGCTTCTGCACATTTAGTTGATAGAAGATCGATTCTTTGTATCTAGCATGTGGAAGACACATTTGCCGGTTCTCTGTAGACCTTGTAAATATATGGATGATATGGAATCTGCTACATCACCGACATCGGTATTCGCGACTGGAAACATCAGTTTCCTCTTTTTTTTTTTTTCGACAATGTCTTCACAGACGTGACAAGTTTCTAGTTAGTCAGTGGTTTACAACATGCCCCACCTAGCTAAAGTTACGGGTTTGTAGGGAAATAATTTCGAGCCCATATCTTCGGAATAATGTTGTGCAAACGATCGGTAGGATACTGCTGTGTGCTTGATATCGAGAAGTACCGCGAAAATGGTATAATGTTATAGCACACAACGCGAAAATACATGTGATCTTGTAGTCCCAGTGTCTGAAGATAGG
This sequence comes from Schistocerca cancellata, assembly GCF_023864275.1. Lineage (NCBI taxonomy): Eukaryota > Metazoa > Arthropoda > Insecta > Orthoptera > Acrididae > Schistocerca > Schistocerca cancellata. The sequence goes on from NC_064627.1 coordinate 54,503,120, forward strand.
TGTAGAGAAGCAGGTCCGGACCAGAAACAGTAATGCGTTTGTCCTGAGGAGGTTGTTGATGTCTTCAGTTCTGAGACTGGTTTGATGCACCTCTCCATGCTAGTCTATCCTGTGCAAGCTTCTTCATCTTCCAGTACTTAATGCAACCAACATCCTCCTGAATCTGCTTAGTGTATTCATCTCTTGGTCTCCCTCTACGAATTTTACCCTCCACACTGCCCTCCAATGCTAAATTTGTAATCCCTTGATGCCTCGGAATATGTCCTACCAACCGGTCCCTTCTTCTTGTCAAGTTGTGCCACAAACACCTCTTCTCCCCATTTCTGTTCAATACCTCCTCATTAGTTATGTGATCTACCCATCTAATCTTCAGCATTCTTCTGTAGCACCACATTTCGAAAGCTTCTATTCTCTTCTTGTCCAAACTATTTATTGTCCATGTTTCACTTCTATACATGGCTACACTCCATACAAATACTTTCAGAAACGACTTCCTGACACTTAAACCAATACTCGATCTTAACAAATTTCTCTTCTTCAGAAACGCTTTCCTTGCCATTGCCAGTCTACATTTTATATCCTCTCTACTCCGACCATCATCAGTTATTTTGCTCCCCAAATAGCAAAACTCCTTTACTACTTTAAGTGTCTCATTTCCTAATCTAATTCCCTCAGTATCACCCGACTTAATTCGACTACATTCCATTATCCTCGTTTTGCTTTCGTTGATGTTCATCTTATATCCTCCTTTCAAGGCACTGTGTATTCCGTTCAGCTGCTCTTCCAAGTCCATGGCTGTCTCTGACAGAATTACAATGTCATCGGCGAATCTCAACGTTTGTATTTCTTCTCCATGGACTTTAATACCTACTCCGAATTTTTCTTTTGTTTCCTTTACTACTTGCTCAATATACAGATTGAATAACATTGGGGAAAGGCTACAACCCTGTCTCACTCCCTTCCCAACCGCTGCTTCCCTTTCATGCCCCTCTACTCTTCTAACTGCAATCTGGTTTCTGTACAAATTGTAAATGGCTTTTCGCTCCCTGTATTTTACCCCTGCCACCTTTAGAATTTGAAAGAGAGCGTTCCAGTCAACATTGTCAAAAGCTTTCTGTAAGTCTACAAATGCCAGAAATGTAGGTATGTCTTTTTTTAATCTATTTTCTAAGATAAGTCGTAGGGTCAGTATTGTTTCACGTGTTCCAACATTTCTCCGGAATCCAAACTGATCTTCGCTGAGGTCGGCGTCTATCAGTTTTCCCATTCGTCTGTAAAGAATTCTTGTTAGTATTTTGCAGCTGTGACTTATTAAACTGATAGCTCGGTAATTTTCACATCTGTCAACACCTGCTTTCTTTGGGATTGGAATTATTATATTCTTCTTGAAGTCTGAGGGTATTTCGCCTGTCTCATACATCTTGCTCACCAGATAGTAGAGTTTTGTCATGATTGGCTCTCCCAAAGCCGTCAGTAGTTCCAATGGAATGTTGTCTACTCCCGGGGCCTTGTTTCGACTCAGGTCTTTCAGTGCTCTGTCAAACTCTTCACGCAGTATCGTATCTCCCATTTCATCTTCATCTTCATCTTCATCTTCATCTACATCCTCTTCCATTTCCATAATATTGTCCTCAAGTACATCGCCCTTTTATAGACCCTCTATATACTCCTTCCACCTTTCTGCTTTCCCTTCTTTGCTTAGAACTGGGTTTCCAAATGCTTCAAATGGTTCTGAGCACTATGGGACTCAACATCTGAGGTCATCAGTCCCATAGAACTTAGAACTACTTAAACCTAGCTAACCTAAGGACATCACACACATCCATGCCCGAGGCAGGATTCGAACCTGCCACCGTAGCGGTCGCGCGGTTCAAGACTGTAGCGCTTAGAACCGCTCTGCCACTCCGGCCGGCCTGGGTTTCCATTTGGGGTCCTGATATTCATACAAGTGGGTCTCTTTTCTCCAAAGGTCTCATAATTTTCCTGTATGCAGTATCTATCTTTCCCCTAGTGAGATAAGCCTCTACATCCTTACATTTGTCCTCTAGCCATCCCTGCTTAGCCATTTTACACTTCCTGTCGATCTCATTTTTGAGACGATTGTATTCCCTTTTGCCTGCACCATTTACTGCGTTTTTATATTTTCTCCTTTCATCAATCAAATTCAATATTTCTTCTGTTACCCAAAGATTTCTACTAGCTCTCGTCTTTTTACCTACTTGATCCTCTGCTGCCTTCACTACTTCATCCCTCAGAGCTACCATTTCTTCTTCTACTGCATTTCTTTCCCCTATTCCTGTCAACTGTTCCCTTATGCTCTCTCTGAAACTCTGTACAACCTCTGGTTTAGTCAGTTTATCCGGGTCCCATCTCCTTAAATTCCCACCTTTTTGCAGTTTCTTCATTTTTAATCTAAAGTTCATAACCAATAGATTGTGGTCAGAGTCCACATCTGTCCCTGGAAATGTCTTAGAATTTAAAACCTGTTTCCTAAATCTCTGTCTTACAATTATATAATCTATCTGATACCTTCTAGTATCTCCAGGATTCTTCCATGTATACAACCTTCTTTTATGATTCTTGAACCACGTGTTAACTATGATTAACTTGTGCTCTGTGCAAAATTCTACCAGATGGTTTCCTCTTTCATTTCTCTCCCCCAATCCATATTCACCCACTATGTTTCCTTCTCTCCCTTTTCCTACTATCGAATTCCAGTCACCCATGACTATTAAATTTTCGTCTCCCTTCACTACCTGAATAATTTCTTTTATCTCATCATACATTTCATCACTTTCTTCATCATCTGCAGAGCTAGTTGTCATATAAACTTGTACTACTGTAGTAGGCATGGGCTTCGTGTCTATCTTGGCCACAATAATGCGTTCATTATGCTGTTGGTACAAGCTTACCCGCACTCCTATTTTTTATTCATTATGAAACCGACTCCTGCACTACCCCTATTTGATTTTGTATTTATAACCCTGTATTCACTTGACTAAAAGTTTTGTTCCTCCTGCCTCTGAACTTCACTAATTCCCACTATATCTAACTTCAACCTATCCATTTCCATTTTTAAATTTTCTAACCTACCTGCCCGATTAAGGGATCTGACATTCCATGCTCCGATCCGTAGAACGCCAGTTTTCTTTCTCCTGATAACGACGTCCTCTTGAGTAGTCCCCGCCCGGAGATCCGAATGGGGGACTATTTTACCTCCGGAATATTTTACTCAAGAGAATGCCATCATCATTAACCATACAGTAAAGTTGCATGCCTTCGGGAAAAATTATGGCTGTTGTTTCCTCTTGCTTTCAGCCGTTTGCAGTACCAGCACAGCAAGGCCGTTTTGGTTAGTGTTGCAAGGCCAGATCAGTCAATCATCCAGACCGTTGCCCTTGCAACTACTGAAAAGGCCCCTGTTCAGGAACCACACGTTTGTCTGGCGTCTAAACAGATACCCCTCCATTGTGGTTGTAGGTACGGTACGGCCATCTGTATCGCTGAGGCACGCAAGCCTCCCCACCAATGACAATGTCCATGGTTCATGGGTGAGGAGGTATGAGCCCGAAATTTTAGAAGAGTTCTGAGAATCACTTCAGTCCGCTGACGGCGCTCTGGCCATCCGTCGGGGGTGGACGACCGCCGACCTCACAGGGGAATACCTAGTGCTGCGAGGAGTGTATACAGTGCTCTGTCTTCGTGGTATATGTACAAACGATGTAAAAGGGCTGATTCTGCACGGTGGAGGATACAAATTGTATGTTTAGTACATCTATATGGTATGTGGTGATATATATCTGGATAGGAGATCTATTTCCCACTCTAATATTCTAAATCCTGTCCTCGGTGGGAGAGCAGTGTAATCTTTCCATATGTGACGATCTGAAGGAGACTTTGCAGGGTCTAATTGTCGGTGCAATATGGTGATCTGTGCAAAATACAATCATAATACTTTGTGTCGGGACATAGGAGCATCTAGAAACTGATTCGAACAAGATGGAGGCAAGGTATGTACAGAAAGTTCTGAGAAAGCAAGTGTTCAAAGACAAATCGAAGCAGACCATTCATCTCTGGCAGGGCTGCCGTCACTCATCCGCCACTGTGGCATTAGGACATCTTCAGACCTTTAGCTGTAGGATACCGAAAATATCATCATAATCATCATTTAAGACTGATTATGCCTTTCAGCGTTCAGTCTGGAGCATAGTCCCCTTTATAAAATTCCTCTATGATCCCCTATTCCGTGCTAACATTGGTGCCTCTTCTGATGTTAAGCCTATTACTTCAAAATCATTCTTAACCTAATCCAGATACCTTCTCCTTGGTCTGCCCCGACTCCTCCTACCCTCTACTGCTGAACCCATGAGTCTCTTGGGTAACCTTGCTTCTCCCATGCGTGTAACATGACCCCACCATCTAAGCCTGTTCGCCCTGACTGCTACATCTATAGAGTTCACTCCCAGTTTTTCTTTGATTTCCTCATTGTGGACACCCTCCTGCCATTGTTCCCATCTACTAGTACCTGCAATCATCCTAGCTACTTTCATATCCGTTACCTCAACCTTATTGATAAGATACCCTGAATCCACCCAGCTTTCGCTCCCATACAACAAAGTTGGTCAAAAGATTGAACGGTGCACAGATAACTTAGTCTTGGTACTGACTCCCTTCTTGCAGAAGAGAGTAGATCGTAGCTGAGCACTCACTGCATTAGCTTTGCTACACCTCGCTTCCAGTTCTTTCACTATGTTGCCATCCTGTGAGAATATGCATCCTAAGTACTTGAAACTGTCCACCTGTTCTAACTTTGTTCCTCCTATTTGGCGCTCAATCCGTTTATATTTCATTCCCACTGATATTACTTTCGTTTTGGAGATGCTAATCTTCATACCATAGTCCTTACATTTCTGATCTAGCTCTCAAATATTACTTTGCAAACTTTCAATCGAATCTGCCATCACAACTAAGTCATCCGCATATGCAAGGCTGCTTATTTTGTGTTCACACATCTTAATCTCACCCAGCCAGTCTATTGTTTTCAACATATGATCCATATATAATATGAACAACAGTGGAGACAGGTTGCAGCCTTGTCTTACCCCTGAAACTACTCTGAACCATGAACTCAATTTACCGTCAACTCTAACTGCTGCCTGACTACCCATGTAAAGACCTTAAATTGCTTGCAAGGGTTTGCCTCCTATTCCATAATCTCGTAGAACAGACAATAACTTCCTTCTAGGAACCCGGTCATATGCCTTTTCTAGATCTATAAAGCATAGATACAGTTCCCTGTTCCATTCATAACACTTCTCCATTATTTGCCGTAAGCTAAAGATCTGGTCCTGACAACCTCTAAGAGGCCTAAACCCACACTGATTTTCATCCAATTGGTCCTCAACTAATACTCGCACTTTCCTTTCAACAATACCTGAGAAGATTTTACCCACAACGCTGATTAAAGAGATACCTCTGTAGTTGTTACAATCTTTTCTGTTTCCATGTTTAAAGATTGGTGTGATTACTGCTTTTGTCCAGTCTGATGGAACCTGTCCCGACTCCCAGGCCATTTCAATTATCCTGTGTAGCCATTTAAGACCTGACATTCCACTGTATTTGATGATTCCGACTTAATTTCATCCACCCCAGCCGCTTTATTGCACTGCAATCTACTGACCATTTTCTCCACTTCCTCAAATGTGATCCTATTTCCATCATCATTCCTATCCCATTCTACCTCGAAATCTGAAACATTACTGATCGCATTTTCACCTACATTGAGCAACTCTTCAAAATATTCCCTCCATCTGCCCAAGGAATCCACAGGATTCACAAGCAGTTTTCCTGACCTGTCCAAAATACTTGTCATTTCCTTCTTACCTCCCTTTCGAAGACTGCTAATTACACTCCAGAATGGTTTTCCAGCAGCTTGACCCAAAGTCTCCAACCTGTTTCCAAAGTATTTCCAAGATTTCTTCTTGGATTCTGCAATTATCTGTTTGGCTTTGCTTCTTTCTTCAACATAACTTTCTCTGTCTACCTGAGTTCTAGTATGTAGCCATTTTTCATACGCCTTCTTTTTTTTTTTACAGGCTGCCTTGACTGTGTCATTCCACCAAGCTGTTTGCTTCATCCTACCTTTACACACTACTGTTCCAAGACATTCTTTAGCCTCTTCAAGTATTGTGTCCCTGTACCTTGTCCTTTCCTTTTCCAATGACTGTAATTGACTACATTCAACTAACTGGTACCTTCCTGAGATCATTGTTATGTACTTGTGCCTGATTTCCTTATCCTGAAGTTTCTCCACTCTTATCCTCCTACATATGGACCTGACCTCCTGCACTTTCGGCCTCACAATCCCAATTTCACTGCAGATTAAATAATGATCAGTGTCATCAAAGAATCCCCTGAATACACGTGTGTCCCTCATAGCATTCCTGAATTCCTGACTCCGTCACCTCCAAAGGTCCGAGGCATTTTGCTCTGATTGTTGTCAGCATCATATTTAAAGTACAAGGGGAGCAGGTTACTAGCCTTACTTGCCCCGAGTCCCATTGAGTTTTACCCCTAACGGTTGAGGGACTAACCGGTGGATTTGGTAGTCTTTGCCGTATGAGCACAAAGGTGACCACAACTCAGAATATGTCCGAGATGCCCAGCCTTATTCCAAAGTAACTGGTATCCCGACTGACGGGACCACTTAGTTGGCCACTCATACGTTGCCCGTGGTTCATGAACTAGGACATGACTACAGGAACCCATACCATGAACCACCGAAAATACTGAAACATTTTTTCTTCTGTAAGAAAGTGCTTCGAATCCTGTTTGCATAATTGTTCTGATTTCTTACCTACAAATTTCAAACTTCCCACCAGTTCCTAGGAAGAGGTGACGGTCAGATGACTTAGGTTAGAGGAGGTAGCCCAAGTGACCTACCTTCCCACCATTTTCTTAGTGCATGCAAAATGAAGACTTACATCCAGCACAGGTCGAGTCCTCTTCCCACCATTTCCTAGGTGGAGGTGGCAGTCGGATGACATGTTATTGGAGGTAGTCAAAGTGCCCTTCTTTCCCACCGTTTTCTTAGGTTAGTGGAGGTAGCTATGGTGTGTTGCATTGTCCTGATAGAATTTTAACTTCCTACCATTTTCTGGTGAGGAGAGGGATGGGGGGAGGGGGTTTACCAGTGGGTGAGAGGTTAATTAATTGATTAATTTAATTAAGTAGTCTATCAAATTGATAAGAGTGAAAGGACCTATTACAATAATTCAGACATGAAAGTGTACCTGTAGCAGCGAGGGGGGAAGTTTCCTGAGGGGGGAAGGTAGTGGGAGGGGGTGAGGGAACAACAGGTTAAGTGCCTGTCATTCAAATGGAGGGATCCTTTTAGCAGAACAGTAGGTTAAGTACCTGTCAATCAAAGGATAACAATAGGTTTAGTACCTGTCAGTCAAAGGAGAACAATAGGTTGGCTCCTGAGTGCATACCTGCCCCTGATGTAGGCAACCCGCAGTAACAAAACGGACTGAAACGTAATTTGTTATACTAATGATGGCTTTGGCTATTTCGACAGCAAAATAAATGATGGTGGCCGAAATAGCAGATAAAAGATGTAGACTGGCAGTGGCAAGAATGGTATTTCTGAAGAGAGATATTTGTTAACATCGAATGTAGATTTAAGTGTGAGGAAGTCTTTTTAAGATATTTGCCTGTAGCCATGTATGAAAGTGAAACGATGTCGATAAACAGTTTAGATAGAAAGAGAATCAGAGATTTCGAAATGATGTACTACAGAAGAATGCTGAGGATTTAATGGGTCGATGACGTAACTAATGAGGAAGTACTGAATAGAATTGGGGAGACAAGCAATTTGTGGCCCATCTTGACAAAAAGAAGAGATCGGTTGATAGGTTACATATTGAGACATCAAGGGATTACCAGTTTACTGATGGAGGGAAGTGCGAGGGGATAAAAATCGTAGTGGGAGACCAAGAGCTGATAGTAAGCAGTAAGCAGATTGAGAAGGATGTAGGTTGCTGTAGTTATTCGGAGGTAAAGAGACTCGCACAGGATAGAGAGTAGCATGGATAGCGGCATCAGACACGACAATAGAAAGTAATAAAAATTAGCTGCTCGCCATCTACTGCGCTTTTATGCAACCAAAGCAATTACTTTGAATGCAAGTACAGTTTACATGCACAAACACAATAAGATCCAAATAATAATTGTTGTTCTTATTTTGTGCTTTATCTCGGTCAAAGTCAAACGTTTTCTCTTGTCAGTGATAAGTACGGAAGTTGTTCAGCAAAAATAGGAACATATTTTGTATAACCTTAGCAAATTCTTGAAGCTATGACTGATATATTTTTAAAAATTTTATCTGTCTTTTGAGGAAGTGTCGTTTTCTAGCGCTATATGCTAAATCTGTATTTTTTCCTTTTTATCTTTACAGTTACCTCTGTTTCGCGTTACAAATCAACAATGTCTGACAAAAACTTGAACTAAACAGTGATAGTTTCAATTCTGCTGTAAGTACTGTTTATTTTTAAGTAACAAACGTAGTGATTAGTATGTAGAACCAATATGTTCCATAGGTAGCGCGGCCGTTTATATAGGCCATCCTCACAGATTTTCTAGACGATCCATCGCTTCTAGTTTCTAGGGGAAACTAGTAAGACACTGATCGCATAGGCAGACAAAGCGATCAATGTGAGGTAACGCCCGAGACTTATGCAACACACCTAATGTACAGGTTAAACGGGTACCATTGTAACCAAAGCTACTAGGAAAACTACCGTAGTCTACCGTAGTCCTACAGCTGTACTCGTCGCTGCAAGCTGATGTAACTTGTATCCTCAAAGTGTCAATATGTACGATGGCGTAATGGTATTCACGGTAGTTACAATTCGTAATCTTGGAGCGAAGCTTGTATATGACTGCACCACTTGTATACAGGGTGCCCGTAATTAAACATTTAGTTTCAAAACGCTGCAGAACGAGAATGTGTGCGTAGAATGACGTCAAATTTGTCAAGCATATTATTGATGCATGGGTAAACAACATGGCACAAAAAACAGTTTAGGAAAGTTTCATCAGCACATGGCGCTGTAACCATCTTGACGTAAATGGGGTCGGCGACAAATGCCAGATCAATCGCATTACGACGGCTATGGTTTCAGTTGCACATTACACCATTCGCACTGTTCAGTGTACATGATTGCACGAATTCGGCGGTGAAACTTGCCCATCCACAATGGCAAGATCGTATCTTTCGGATGGAAGTAATCGGTTTTTAATAATTGTCCTGAGGCCAAAGGCAACGGCCTTGCCGCAGTGGATGCGCCGGTTCCCGTCAGATCACCGAAGTTAAGCACTGTCGGGCGTGGCCGGCACTTGGATGGGTGACCATACGGCCGCCATGCGTTGTTGCCATTTTTCGGGGTGCACTCAGCCTCGTGATGCCAATTGAGGAGCTACTCGACCGAATAGTAGCGACTACGGTCAAAGAAAACCATCATAACGACCGGGAGAGCGGTGTGCTGACCACACGCCCCTCCTATCCGCATCCTCAGTTGAGGATGACACGGCGGTCGGATGGTCCCGGTGGGCCACTTGTGCCCTAAAGACGGAGTGCTGAGGCCAAAAATAGCATAAAACCAAAATGACATGAGTTTTAAGTGTTCTGGGACGAAAACCGCATAAAAAGCAAAATGACATCTTTTCAAAGTGTCGTCCGACTGGCTCAAGACATGTTCATGCCACTAGCGGAAACTGAGAAATCACATGTTGCACACCTTCACGGAGGTCACGTTCAGAATGCTTTGCGTAAAGCTTGTCTACAGTTCAGCTACGTTCTTAATTGGAGCACTAAACACACTTTTCCGATAACCCCACAGCCAGAAGTCACACGGCTTAAGATCAGGTGGTCTGGACGTCCAGGCTGCAGAGAAATGACGGCTGATAACTAGCATTTCCGAAATGCCTCTGCAGCGGCCTCTTCATTGGCTGTGCATTGTTCAGAGGAGCGAAATATTTCAGAAAAAAAAATGGTTCAAATGGCTCTGAGCACTATGGGACTTAACATCTATGGTCATCAGTCCCCTAGAAGTTAGAACTACTTAAACCTAACTAACCTAAGGACATCACACACATCCATGCCCGAGGCAGGATTCGAACCTGCGACCGTAGCAGTCGCGCGGCTCCGGACTGAGCGCCTAGAACCGCTAGACCACCGCGGCCGGCATATTTCAGAAAAATGATGCTGCCCACACATCCACGCCGTCGAAGGGTTAGAATGACGTTGGTGCGCAAAAGACTCTAATAGGGCTTACTAGTGTCGGCACAGGTATCAGGAACCGCAGGATTGATCTTCTCGAAAAAATACAGCTTAACAATAAACGATGTCGCCAGCATGCGCCACACGGTCGCCTTTCCAGAATAAAGTTGTCCCGGTTGATGAGCGTGCGCGTTTTCCGTTGCCCATCTTCTGCACTTCTGAGTGCTGATACGTCCTTGGCGACGGAAATGGGTTACCTCTGTCCACAGAATGTTCCATGGCCATTCATTGTCCAGTTCCATGCGAGGCAGAAATTCCAGAGCGATCGTTTGCCTTCTGGCAGGTCAGTGGGACGAAACTCCTGAACATGGATGACTTTAGATGGATAGCAATGCTAGTTTTTTTGTATGATTTTATGCATCGTGCTCGCACCGCTGCCAACGTTCGGGCAGTTCCCAGTGCACTCCTGTTTTTGCACACCACCATTGAACACTTCCTACAATGCTGTTGTTGCCACGCCTTCGACAGACGTCTGATCAACTCTCCACTCTTCCCCCTGCCACACTGCACTTTAAAAGAACCTGACTTTTCCAATTTTGTAAGCATTTTCTCCAGACCCATAGCAGACATCGGACCAACGCCTTTTTTCATCCCTTGCATGTCCGGAAGTTCTGGAGGACTACCGGCGCACAGTCAGCGTTGTTGTAAAAGAGCTTTACCAGCAGCGCGCGATCCTTTATGGATATAATAAGGTTGAGTGGGTGGTCTTTGATTCATAATCAAAACGTCTTCGGTCCTGGGTTCGATCCCCGCCACTGCCTAAATTTTGATAAATAATCAGCATTGGCGGCTGAAGACTTCCGGCATAAGAAGTCAGCCTCATTCTGCCAACGGCCTTGTCAAAGTGGGCGGAGGAGCGGATAGAGGTTCAGGGAACTCTCTTGTCCTAGGGGTGGGAAATTGCCCCTAAAGGCGGAAGAATCAGCAAGAGATCATCGATATGAGGATGCAGAAGGCAATGGAAACCACTGGATTAAAGATACGTAACGTGTATCCACAGGACATGTGGCCGGTAATTGAAGAAGTGTCATGATGATCTCTCCATTGGCAAAAGATTCAGGAATAGTCCCCCATTCGGATCTCCGGGTGGGGACTGCCAAGGGGGAGGTTACCATGAGAAAAAGATTGAATAATCTACGAAAGGATAACGTGGAATGTCAGAAGCTTGAACGTGGTAGGGAAACTAGAATATCTGAAAAGGGAAATGCAAAGGCTCAATCTAGATATAGTAGGGGTCAGTGAAGTGAAGTGAAAGGAAGACAAGGATTTCTGATCAGATGAGTATCGGGTAATATCAACAGCAGCAGAAAATTGTATAACAGGTGTAGGATTCGTTATGAATAGGAAGGTAGGGCAAAGGGTGTGTTACTGTGAACAGTTCAGTGACCGGGTTGTTCTAATCAGAATCGACAGCTGACCAACACCGACAAAGATAGTTCAGGTATACATGCCGACGTCGCAAGATGAAGATGAACAGATAGAGAAAGTGTATGAGGATATTGAAAGGGTAATGCAGTATGTAAAGGGAGACGAAAATCTAATAGTCATGGGCGACTGGAATGCAGTTGTAGGGGAAGGAGTAGATGAAAAGGTTACAGGAGAATATGGGCTTGGAACAAGGAATGAAAGAGGAGAAAGACTAATTGAGTTCTGTAACAAGTTTCAGCTAGTAATAGCGAATACCCTGTTCAAGAATCACAAGAGGAGCAGGTGTACTTGGAAAAGGCCGGTTGATACGGGAAGATTTCAATTAGATTACATCATGGTCAGACAGAGATTCCGAAATCAGATACTGGATTGTAAGGCGTACCCAGGAGCAGATATAGACTCAGATCACAATATAGTAGTGATGAAGAGTAGGCTGAAGTTCAAGACATTAGTCAGGAAGAATCAATACGCAAAGAAGTGGGATACGGAAGCATTAAGGAATGACGACATACGTTTGAAGTTCTCTAACGCTATAGATACAGCAATAAGGAACAGCGCAGTAGGCAGTACAGTTGAAGAGGAATGGACATCTCTAAAAAGGGCCATCACAGAAGCTGGCAAGGAAAACATAGGTACAAAGAAGGTAGCTGCGAAGAAACCATGGGTAACAGAAGAAATACTTCAGTTGATTGATGAAAGGAGGAAGTATTAACATGTTAAGGGGAAATCAGGAATACAGAAATACAAGTCACTGAGGAATGAAATAAATAAGAAGTGCAGGGAAGCTAATACGAAATGGCTGCAGGAAAAATGTGAAGACATCGAAAAAGATATGGTTGTCGGAAGGACAGACTCAGCATACAGGAAAGTCAAAACAACCTTTGGTGACATTAAAAGCAACGGTGGTAACATTAAGAGTGCAACGGGAATTCCACTGTTAAATGCAGAGGAGAGAGCAGATAGGTGGAAAGAATACATTGAAAGCCTCTATGAGGATGAGGATTTGTCTGATGTGATAGAAGAAGAAACAGGAGTCGATTTAGAAGAGATAGGGGATCCAGTATTAGAATCGGAATTTAAAAGAGCTTTGGAGGACTTATGGTCAAATAAGGCAGAAGGGATAGATAACATTCCATCAGTATTTCTAAAATCATTGGGGGAAGTGGCAACAAAACGACTATTCACGTTGGTGTGTAGAATATATGAGTCTGGCGATATACCATCTGACTTTCGGAAAAGCGTCATCCACACAATTCCGAAGACGGCAAGAGCTGACAAGTGCGAGAATTATCACACAATCAGCTTCACAGCTCATGCATCGAAGCTGCTTACAAGAATAATATACAGAAGAATGGAATAGAAAATTGAGATTGCGCTAGGTGACGATCAGTTTGGCATTAGGAAAAGTAAAGGGACGAGAGAGGCAATTCTGACGTTACGGCTCATAATGGAAGCAAGGCTAAAGAAAAATCAAGACACTTTCATAGGATTTGTCGACCTGGAAAAAACGTTCGACAATATAAAATGGTGCAAGCTGTTCGAGATTCTGAAAAAAGTAGGGGTAAGCTATAGGGAGAGACGGGTCATATACAATATGTACAACAACCAAGAGGGAATAATAAGAGTGGACGATCAAGAACGAAGTGCTCGTATTAAGAAGGGTGTAAGACTGTAGGCTTTCACCCTTACTCTTCAATCTGCACATCGAGGAAGCAATGATGGAAATAAAAGAAAGGTTCAGGAGTGGAATTAAAATACAAGGTGAAAGGATATCGATGATACAATTCGCTATGACATTGCCATCCTGAGTGAAAGTGAAGAAGAATTAAATGATCTGCTGAACGGAATGAACAGTCTAATGAGTACACAGTATGGTTTGAGAGTAAATCGGAGAAAGACGAAGGTAATGAGAAGTAGTAGAAATGAGAACAGCGAGAAACTTAACATCAGGATTGATGGTCACGAAGTCAATGAAGTTAAGGAATTCTGCTACCTAGGCAGTAAAATAACCAATGACGGACGGAGCAAGGAGGACATCAAAAGCAGACTCACTATGGCAAAAAAGGCTTTTCTGGCCAAGAGAAGTCTACTAATATCAAATACCGGCCTTAATTTGTGGAAGCAATTTCTGAGGATGTACGTCTGGAGTACAGCATTGTATGGTAGTTAAACATGGACTGTGGGAAAACCGGAACAGAAGAGAATCGAAGCATTTGAGATGTGGTGCTATAGACGAATGTTGAAAATTAGGTGGACTGATAAGGTAAGGAATGAGGAGGTTCTACGCAGAATCGGAGAGGAAAGGAATGTGAGGGAAACACTGATAAGGAGAAGGGACAGGATGATAGGACATCTGCTAAGACATGAGGGAATGACTTCCATGGTACTAGAGGGAGCTGTAGAGGGCAAAAACTCTAGAGGAAGACAGAGATTGGAATACGTCAAGCAAACAATTGAGGACGTAGGTTGCAAGGGCTACTCTGAGATGAAGAGGTTAGCACAGGAAAGGAATTCGTGCCGGGCCGCATCAAACCAGTCAGTAGACTGACGAAAAAAAAAAAAAAAGTTGAGCGCCTCGGGTGCAAACTTAGGAACAGCCGTACATCGCGCGCCTGTTGGTGTGGATAGGCTGATGCTTAGAGGGTTGTCTATTGGTCCCATATTTCCATGACCTTTCTCCTGTGGCAACAATATGCTATTCAAATTTGACGACATTCTGAGGTACCGCTTTCTACAGCGTTTTGCAACTGGACATCATGTATGTAATGGCATTATGTGTAGCATACTAAATCTAGTCAGGTATGCAAATGTTGAAACTTATGAGCTTAAAAGGATTTATGATTCTGTATTTGAATAACCTGGAAATACACTACTGGCCATTGAAATTGTTACACCAAGAAGAAATGCAGATGATAGACGGGTATTCATTGGACAAATAGATTATACTAGAACTGACATGTGATTACATTTTCACGCAGTTTGGGTGCATAGATCCTGAGAAATCAGTACCCAGAACAACCACCTCTGGCCGTAATAACGGCCTTGATACGCCTGGGCATTGAGTCAAACAGAGCTTGGATGGCGTGTACAGGTACAGCTCCCCATGCAGCTTCAACGCGATACCACAGTTCGTCAAGAGTAGTGACTGGCGTATTGTGACGAGCCACTTGCGCGGCCACCATTGACCAGACGTTTTCAGTTGGTGAGAGATCTTCAGAATGTGCTGACCAGGGCAGCAGTCGAACATTTTCTGTATCCAGAAAGACCCGTACAGGACCTGCAACATGCGCTCTTCCATTATCCTGCTAAAATGTACGGTTTCGTAGAGATCGAATGAAGGGTAGAGACACAGGTCGTAACACATCTGAAATGTAACGTCCACTGTTCAAATGCCGTCAATGCGAACAAGAGGTGACCGAGACGTGTAACCAATGCCACCCCATACCATCACGCCGGGTGATACGCCAGTATGGCCATGACGAATGCACGCTTCCAATGTGCGTTCACCGCGATGTCGCCAAACACGGATGCGACCATCATGATGCTGTAAACAGAACCTGGATTCATCCGAAAAAATGACGTTCTGCCATTGGTGCACCCAGGTTCGTCGTTGAGCACACCATCGCAGGCGCTCCTGTCCTTGTAGCAGCGTCAAGGGAAACCCCAGCCATGGTCTCCGAGCTGATAGTGCATGATGCTGCAAACGTCGTCGAACTGTTCTTGCAGATGGTTGTTGTCTTGCCAACGCCTCCATCTGTTGACTCAGGGATAGAGACGTGGCTACACGATCCGTTACAGCCATGCGGATAAGATGCCTGTCATCTCGACTGCTAGTGATACGACGCAGTTGCGATGCAGCACGGCGTTCCGTATTACCCTCCTGAACCCACCGATTCCATATTCTGCTAATAGTCATTGGATCTCGACCAACGCGAGCAGCAATGTCGCGATACGATAAACCGAAATCGCGATAGGCTACAATCCGACCTTTATCAAAGTCGGAAATGAGATGGTACGCATTTCTCCTCCTTACACGAGGCATCACAACAACGTTTCACCAGGCAACGCCGGTCAACTGCTGTCTGTGTATGAGAAATCGGTTGGAAACTTTCCTCATGTCAGCACGTTGTAGGTGCCACCACCGGAGCCAACCTTGTGTGAATGTTCTGAAAAGCTAATCATTTGCGTATCACAGCACCTTCTTCCTGTCGGTTAAATTTCGCGTCTGTAGCACGTCATCTTCGTGGTGTAGCAATTTTAGTGGTCAGTAGTGTACTTGTACGTCAGATTATCTCTGTATGTTTTTTTCTTTTAGGTATGATGATGGTCATCGTTGACTGAAATTAATAATCTGATTGATAAACATCTGTGATCCGTGACTGGATTTACAATAAAATAATTATTTTATGAATCACTGGAATACACTTACAGTGACTATGTCGCACCTTAAGAAGACTAAAGAGTAGTAAATGTAGAGGTAGTACCTTTGACTGAGTCCTAAGTTCGATCCAAGCCACTGCTGAAATTTTTAATAAAAATCACCTCTATGGCAGCCGCAGTATAAAAGCTATCCACATTCTGCCGAGGGTATTACTTATTCGCTTTATTACGTTAAAATAACACAAAATAGCAGTGATGGTTCAAACGTTTCTAAGCACTACGGGACTTAACTTCTGAGTTCATCAGTCCCCTAGACTTAGAACTACTAGAACCTAACTAACCTAAGGACATCACACACATCCATTCCCGTGGCTCGATTCGAACCTGCGACCATAGCAGCAGCGCGGTTGCGGACTGAAGCGCCTAGAACCGCTCGGTCATACCGGCCGGCTGAGATGAGGTTTACCATAAACCCCAGTCTGCTCAGACAAATTTCGATACACATCGAAAAATGCAGTAACAGCCTGCTGATTCATCCTCTTAGCTGCAGCTGTTGACAAGCCTTGTGGTTTTCGGAGTGATGAATCACTATGCCCCCTCATAAACCCAGTAAACCAGTCTTTACCTGCAGTCATGTGTTCCATCCCTCAGGGACACTTGATGCTAATTGTCGTTATTACTATTCGAATTTGTCCAGGGGCTCAGAACTCCTTGCAGCTAAGTCTTTCAACCTAGAACTTAAGCCACCCTCTTCTTCTGCGCAGTCGGATAACCATCTGGTTTATGGGGTTTCTTTTCTCCCACTGCCGAATCACGATTCGAAATAGTTACCCGATCTTTAGGTGTCGAATAAGGAATTCTGAATAACGCTGCAGCTCTTCTCATAGTCACGGCTCGGCCTATAATGCTTGTTACTGTGTGTTTCATTTCTTCCTCGGACCATGAAGCGCTTCTGAAAAGAAACAGAGAAAATATGTTCTCTAGAATTTCGCACTAAACATCGATTAAACTAATAATTTGACCGAGCGGAAATTGCCACATCTACATCTACATCTACATGGTTACTCAGCAGTTCACACTTAAGTGCGTGGCAGAGGGTTCGTCGAACCATTTTCATACTAGTTCTCTACCATTCCACTCTCGAATGGCGCGTGGGAAAAAGGAAAACCTAAATCTTTCCGTTCGAGATCTGATTTCTCATATTTTATTGTGATGATCATTTCTTCCTGCGTAGGTGGGTGTCAACAAAATATTTTCGCATTCGGAAGCGAAAGTTGTTGATTGAAATTTTGTAAACAGATCTCGCCGCAAAGAAAACCGCCTTTGTTTCAGTGACCGCCACCGCAACTCGCGTATCATATCAGTGACACTCTCATCCCTATTGCGCGATAACACGAAACGAGCTTCCCTTCTTTGCACTTTTTCGTTATCGTCCGTCAACCCCACCTGATAAGGATCCCATACCGCGCAGCAATATTCCAGCAGAGGACGGACAGTTGTAATGTAGGCCGTCTCTTTAGTGGGTTTGTCGCATCTTCTAAGTATTCTGCCAACAAAGTGGAGTCTTTGTTTCGCGTTCCCCACAATATTATCTATGTGGTCTTTCCAATTTAAGCTGCTCGTAAATGTAATTGCTAGTTATTTAGTCGAATTGACAGCCCTTAGGTTTTTTTTATCATATACCCAAAATTTATCGGATTTCTTTTAGTACCCATGTGAATGACCTCGCACTTTTCTTTGTTTACTGCCAATTGCCACTTTTCGCACCATACAGAAATTCTCACTAGGTCATTTTGTAATTGGAATTGACCGTCTGAAAATTTTACTAGACGGTAAATAACAGCTTCATCTGCAAACAATCTAAGGGGGCTGTTCTGATTAGCACGTAGATCATTTATGTAAATCAGGAACAGCAGAGGGCCCATGACACTACGTTGCGGAACGCCAGATATCACTTCTGTTCTACTCTATGATTTACCGTCAATCACTACGAACTGTGACCTCTCCGAGAGCAAATCAGTAATCCAGTCACACAACTGAGACGATACTCCATATGCACTTAATCTGGTTAATAGTCGCTTGTGAGGAACGGTATAAAAAGCCTTCTGGAAATCTAGGAATATGGAATCGATCTGAGATCCCTTGTCGACAGCACTCATTACTTCATGGGAATAAAGAGCCAGCTGCGTTGCACAAGAACGATATTTTCTGAATCCGTGTTGGTTATGTGCCAATAAGTCATTTTCTTCAAGACGATTCATAATGTTAGAGTACAGTATATGCTCCAAAATCATACTGCAAATGAGGTCAGTGATATTGGTCTGTAATTCTATGGATTACTCCTATTTCCTTTCTTGAATATTGGTGTGACCTGTGCTACTTTACAGCCGTTAGGAACAGACCTTTCGTCAAGTGAGTGGTTGTATATGATTGCTAAGACAGCCGCTAGTGTGTCTGCATACTCTGAAAGGAACCTGACTGGTGTACCATGTGGACCGCAAGACTCTCCTTTCTTAAGTGATTTGAGTTGTTTCACAACACCTAAGGTATCTTCTTTTATGTCACTCATCCTTACAGCTCTTCTGGTTTCGAATTCAGGAAAGTTTACTTCGTCTCCTGTTGTGAAGGAATTACGAAAAACTGTATTTAGTAACTCTACTTTAGTGGCACCATCATCGGTAACATTTCCATCGGTATCGCGCAGTGGCGGTATTGACTGTTTTTTGCCACTGATGTACTTTACATACGAACAGAATCTCTTTGGGTTTTCTACCATATTTTGAGAAAATTTTTCATTGTGGAAACTATTAAAAGCTTCTCGGAATGACGTCCATGTGTACAGGACGAAATAGCCCCATGTGCAGACATTTCGAAAGTCGCGCCAAATCACACGTTTGTGGAAAAACCTAGGAATGTTTGTTGACACTCACACTGCATAACCTGTATTCTTATACAAGTAACATACACAGTTTAAAATTTCACGTTACTGTGTGTGGTACACCTTACTTTGTTAAAGTTTGTTCTTCTGTCCTGTCAGTACTGTAACAGGGCCGACCGCTTTGGCCGAAGGGTTCTAGGCGCTTCAGTCCGGAACTGCGCCGGCCGCGGTGGTGTAGCCGTTCTAGGCGCGCAATCGGGAACCGCGCGACTGCTACGGTCGCAGGTTCGAATCCTGCCTCGGGCATGGATGTGTGTGATGTCCTTACGTTAGTTAGGTTTAAGCAGTTCTAAGTCTAGGGGACTGATGACCTCACATGTTAAGACCTATAGTCTTAGAGCCACTCCAACCATTTTACTGTAACAGGAAAAAGCCGTACTACAAGCACATCGGCGGCACAGATACTGGCGCACACTGCAGGCAAAACGGCCTTCACTCTGTCAGGAACGTTTTGTATTTTAGGCGGTTTAACTCCATGAGCGGAATAGCCCCGCTGTACCGTAACAACGTGTCTGTCTTGGCGTGGCACTTTCGCGTGATTTATTGACTCAATATGTAACCTCCCCCTCACTTATCGACCTTAATGACAGTGAAAATTTAAACCGCGTGTACCTAATGGAAATTTGGGAAAAGCAATCGTCACCGAGGTTAATCTGTCGGTAAAGAGGGAGGAAAAGGTTACATCTAAATGAAAGGAAAAATGCTAATGAAAGAGGTGGAAATTAATTTTGAAAAGGGGTAAAGTTAATAAAGAAAGTAAATGTGCGGCCGTTACGTTAACAATTAACTAGCGGTAATTAGATATTTGAGATTTGGGGGAAATTACGGTCGCCAGTCCTAAGGACAATTACTATAGAAACTGAAAAAGAAAGGTCATTACACATATAATTAGCACTAGAAGCGCGGCAACTGAAGGTTGACACGTGCAGTGTGAAAACTGAAAGTTTGTCAGAAGTAATAAATTTCGCTACACTCTGACTTAATTTAGCAAAAGAATTAATAAAACAGGAAAATCGAAAGTTAATTTAGTGACTGAAGTTAATAGTGAGCTTTCTTTCTGAAGCACATCGAAATTCAGTCAAATACGGTTAGTCTTGGACTACCTCAACAATCATTTCAAAAGCTACTTGAATCTACGCAATTTAGAAATAAGAGATTTAACTTTGAACTTGAATTAAATGATTCTGAACAATTAACAATAGTGAAATTTAGTACGTACCAAGCTGAGCTATAGTCACAGGTAAGCTAAATATGCTAACAAAACTCGCACTCTTAATTTGTGCTTATGTAATCTGAATATTGTAGCCAGCTATGAATACTTTAACTGCACTTTGAAATTAAAGCAGTGAAATCAATGATGCTGGCGTTAGAATTTCAACGACACTCGGGTTCATTCCGGAAAAGGAAGGGACCCTGCTTGGTAATGCAATTGGGACAATGAGCAACAAAGGTTCAAGCTAAGTTGTTGTAATTTGGTGACACAAATTTTAAAAGTTTGAAAAGCTGAGGTCTGCCATACAGTTCTAGAACTTTACGAGCTTCCAGTCTTCCTTGTTGGTTGATTGAAGGTTTGAAGCCGTCGATCGAGGAGGTGGCGACAGTCACTCATTGTCGGCCGTCGCTGTTGCAGAAGCTGGATGTTGGCGCGCCTTCTTCTCGACACGGTCACCAGACGAAACGGGCTCTTAATGTGCGCCAGCTAATGCTTCCCGTCCGCGACACCATGTCAGAAACTATCATCGCAAGTCGAGCGCAATTACATGCTGCCAAACCCCGAAAGCGCGGCAACTCGCGGGAGCTTCACGCCAACACCCCTGCTCCACTCGCTACTCCAGCTAGACTCCCTCTGCTCAGGCCGCGCTCCACGCGGCAGAGTTAACACTACCAAAGATCCTACACACTTCGATTCTTCACACGACCTATCGATGTAATCGTTCGATAGCAGTTTTCCCTAGGCAAGACCCAGCGTAAAAATACAAATAATATTTACGAAAGAAACCAATTATACATCGACATAAATGCGTAAAGATATATATATACAAATAGTAAAACAATTGCGATATGTAAAGACACAGAAATGTCATATATTCAGGTAACAAAAATAAGAAAAACAAATTTATAGTACAATAGATGGGAATAGGAGGATATGCATTTCCGGCGTTACAAATATAATCGTGTCAATAATACTGAACATGTGAGGGCCGCTTAACTAACTAGCTAGGAGAGAGAGAGCCGGCATAGTTGGTGCGTCTGTTGTCCTTACATTATTCGCCGCCCTGTGCCTCTGCCAGAGTCCTGAGAGACGCTCTCGCCACTACGTAAGCCGCCTCCTAGCAGACGGCGCTCCCAGGAGTACTTCGCTAGCAGAAGGCGCCCCTTTTCCGCGGCTCAGCCCGGGTGAAAGACCCGAGAACTGGCGACGCTCCTTTCAGCCCGGGAGCCGCATAAATTTTTAACGGCCGCACTGGCGACCCACATCTCCGCAGCCGCCGCCATATTTTACGGCTGAGCCGAGCTGCACCTGACTGTAGGGCGTACAGTGCACACGACACTCGCCGAAAAGTCTCTGTGCCGGCATTTATGTGTGGCGTCGAAAGTGCGAAGTAGACGCCATTTTCCGGACGCATCATATAAACAAACGCAAAGTATGCAGAGGTTATCAAACTCATATATTGACTGGCGTCCTGGGTGACAGATAGATTGATGAAATAAAACAGGAGAGCTCCGTGAAAAGCCGTATTGGCAGCAATGTAACCAATGCACCGCCAAAGTGAAATTCACCTGTGACATATTAAAGACGGCTTACGTCACTGTTACGTAATGAAATTAAGTCATTTGTGGTAGGGTCCGCTATACCACACCTCTTTTGCGTAACTGTAGCACAATTAATTGACTACGAGTAATTAATGGCCAGCTATAAAAATGCTTTCTGCATTTGATATAAGAACGAGTAACAAAAGCACACACAATTATTCGCTAAGCGGCAAATATTTTCTGATATAAAATCGTAATATATAGGGTGGAGGGGGTAAAAGCGAAGGTACTTTTATATGTGTTAACATAATATTGTAAGTAGGCTGTTTATGTTTTCTTTATGTAAGTAGGCTGTTTATGTTTTCTCATTGGCAACGTTACGTAGCGCTCTATATAAAAATCACTGGCTGTGCTGTGTGCAGTCTGTGGCTAGTTTGCATTGTTGTCTGCCATTGTAGTGTTGGGCAGCGGCAGCTGGATGTGAACAGCGCGTAGCGTTGCGCAGTTGGAGGTGAGCCGCCAGCAGTGGTGGATGTGGGGAGAGAGATGGCGGAGTTTTGAAATTTCTAATACTGGATGTCATGAACTGCTATGTATATTATGATTTTTCAACACTATTAAGGTAAATACATTGTTTGTTCTCTATTAAAATCTTTCATTTGCTAACTATGCCTATCAGTAGTTAGTGCCTTCCGTAGTTTGAATCTTTTATTTAGCTGGCAGTAGTGGCGCTCGCCGTATTGCAGTAGTTCGAGTAACAAAGATTTTGTTGAGGTAAGTGATTTGTGAAAGGTATAGGTTAATGTTAGTCAGGGCCATTCTTTTGTAGGGATTTTTGAAAATCAGATTGCGTTGCGCTAAAAATATTGTATGTCAGTTTAAGCACAGTCTAGTATAATTTTTCTAAGGGAACGTTTCAATATGTACACACATTGGTGTGTTGGTTGTTTTTTCCCTCCGTCGAACAGTCTTCCTACAAACAGATCGCAAACTTTTACGACATACTTTTTTCTTCCTGCACGCTTGTACTGCACCGCTAAGTGGACTACGCCTGTCAATATATGCTAACCGTTTTGCGTCCATGTGTCCACTCTTCAACACCTGACCTGCTGCCCACAGGAAAAGAGCATTGAGGGGGAACGACAGGGTGGCTGACGAAAATATTGCTAAAATTCAGGATTTTTTTCTCCGTACTGGAATACAGTAGCCAAATGGGGTCTGCTGCAAAGAAGAGAGCTTTTTTACTTGCATTTATATTTAAAAATATTAATATTTCCACCGTGTAATTGGGATTTTCCCGAGTCAGCTATGAAAGGAGGTAGATAGACGTCTGTTGCTGTAACTCCGGTTGTCCTTATCTGAAACATGAAACTAACACATCACCCTGATTCTTACATATGTACAAAAACTGGCCGTTTTCGGACACCTCTTTTTTCGACGAAAATACTAAATATCAGCATAAAAAATCGGCTACGACGAACTGAATTCAGTTTGATTCAAATGAGACCAAAAATGATTAAAATTGCATGAAAATTGTAGCTTGTGAGACGACAACTACCGTTATGAGTCACCGAGCGTGGTGGCGCAGTGGTTAGCACACTGGACTCGCATTCGGGAGGACGACGGTTCAATCCCGCGTTCGGCCATCCTGATTTAGGTTTTCCATGATTTCCCTAAATCGCTCCAGGGAAATGCCGGGATGGTTCCTTTGAAAGGGCACGGTCGACTTCCTTCCCCCTCCCTCCCTAATCCAATGAGACCGATGACTTCGCTGTTTGGTCTCTTCACCCAAAAGAACCCAACCCATGGTTATGAGGGAAAAGCGTTTAGAGTTTGACAAGTATTTATCATACACAAAAGGGACAAAACATGAAACTTATGGGATATCATCGATGCATGGTCCATAATAACTATCGCCCGGCGAGTGAATGGCCGCTTTCTGCTACTTTGACTTGAAAAGTCCTCATTTTCACCCTCAAAGCTTTTTTTCGTCGCTGAGCGCATCGCCAATGCCGTCTCTATCTTCAAAGAATCGAAGCATTCCATCTCCGATTTTCATTTTAATGGCATTTCCCATGTGCATTAAATCTAGAAAATACCATATAAAAGTGGTAAAATGGCCCAGTAGATAACCTGTAAAAATTTGAACGTAGTTCAAGCATGAAAACAGGAAGAAGGTGTACTGAACTGCGAAAAAGAAGCAAAATAGAAAAACAGTGAACGGTGCAAGCTCAAGAAGTGCAACATCGAGCAAATCGCAGAGAACTACCGCGGCGTGGTTGTGCGGTTACGGTGTTGGACTGCAAAGGGGGGGATCGGTCTTCACATCTCCCTCGCGCCCTTTATTTTTCAAAAATTTATGAACTGTCCATCCCGTCATCGACGTGTCTGTTCTCCTTTTGTAGTCTTGGAATTGTCATACTTTACATTGGTTATAGGATATGAGTACTATGGTAAGAATATACACTCCTGGAAATTGAAATAAGAACACCGTGAATTCATTGTCCCAGGAAGGGGAAACTTTATTGACACATTCCTGGGGTCAGATACATCACATGATCACACTGACAGAACCACAGGCACATAGACACAGGCAACAGAGCATGCACAATGTCGGCACTAGTACAGTGTATATCCACCTTTCGCAGCAATGCAGGCTGCTGTTCTCCCATGGAGACGATCGTGGAGATGCTGGATGTAGTCCTGTGGAACGGCTTGCCATGCCATTTCCACCTGGCGCCTCAGTTCGACCAGCGTTCGTGCTGGACGTGCAGACCGCGTGAGACGACGCTTCATCCAGTCCCAAACATGCTCAATGGGGGACAGATCCGGAGATCTTGCTGGCCAGGGTAGTTGACTTACACCTTCTAGAGCACGTTGGATGGCACGGGATACATGCGGACGTGCATTGTCCTGTTGGAACAGCAAGTTCCCTTGCCGGTCTAGGAATGGTAGAACGATGGGTTCGATGACGGTTTGGATGTACCGTGCACTATTCAGTGTCCCCTCGACGATCACCAGTGGTGTACGGCCAGTGTAGGAGATCACTCCCCACACCATGATGCCGGGTGTTGGCCCTGTGTGCCTCGGTCGTATGCAGTCCTGATTGTGGCGCTCACCTGCACGGCGCCAAACACGCATACGACCATCATTGGCACCAAGGCAGAAGCGACTCTCATCGCTGAAGACGACATGTCTCCATTCGTCCCTCCATTCACGCCTGTCGCGACACCACTGGAGGCGGGCTGCACGATGTTGGGGCGTGAGCGGAAGACGGCCTACGGTGTGCGGGACCGTAGCCCAGCTTCATGGAGACGGTTGCGAATGGTCCTCGCCGATACCCCAGGAGCAACAGTGTCCCTAATTTGCTGGGAAGTGGCGGTGCGGTCCCCTACGGCACTGCGTAGGATCCTACGGTCTTGGCGTGCATCCGTGCGTCGCTGCGGTCCGGTCCCAGGTCGACGGGCACGTGCACCTTCCGCCGACCACTGGCGACAACATCGATGTACTGTGGAGACCTCACGCCCCACGTGTTGAGCAATTCGGCGGTACGTCCACCTGGCCTCCCGCATGCCCACTATACGCCCTCGCTCAAAGTCCGTCAACTGCACATACGGTTCACGTCCACGCTGTCGCGGCATGCTACCAGTGTTAAAGACTGCGATGGAGCTCCGTATGCCACGGCAAACTGGCTGACACTGAGGGCGGCGGTGCACAAATGCTGCGCAGCTAGCGCCATTCGACGGCCAACACCGCGGTTCCTGGTGTGTCCGCTGTGCCGTGCGTGTGATCATTGCTTGTACAGCCCTCTCGCAGTGTCCGGAGCAAGTATGGTGGGTCTGACACACCGGTGTCAATGTGTTCTTTTTTCCATTTGCAGGAGTGTATTACCGTTGGAAGTAAAAGTAATGAATAGCGAGAGCACGCGAGATGCCGCATAAACGCGTCATAGAAACTATAACAACAAATTAACGGGCATGAAATATGTCAGAATAAACGAACTCAAGAGTAAAAACTTTCGAAACGGAACGCAAGGGTCACAACATGTGGTTCAAATGGCTCTGAGCACTATGGGACTTAACTTCTGAGGTCATCAGTCCCCCAAAACTTAGATCTACTTAAACCTAACTAACCTAAGGACATCACACACATCCATGCCCGAGGCAGGATTCGAACCTGCGACCGTAGCGGTCACGCGGTTCCAAACTGAAGCGCTTAGAACCGCACGGCCACACCGGCCGGCACGCCTTTGTTGTTGTATCTCCGTCGATGCTGCGTATCTTTAGGTTGGACTGCTCACTGTTTCTGTTTTGCTTCTTTTCTCACGGTTCAGTACAACTTCTTCCATGCTTGATGTGTGTTCAGTTTTTGATTGGCTGTCCACTGGGCCACCTTACCACTAAATCTGAGGGAGGTGCGATAGAGATTTTCGCTTGTAAGTATTGCTAAGCAGACAGAAATGGCCGTTAATATTAAGTTTTACTTACACCATCGGGCATTGATGCTTTTCTTACAAGGCGACTCTAACCTGCTATAAAAATTTCACTTTCTTTAACCGTGGCGATTATCCCCTCTTCTGCTGCAGAGATGTTACTGTGGTTTAGCTAATTCTTAAAGTACAATCACAATTCCAACTAGACAATGGTCAGCGTTGTAACACTATTCATCAGTGAGAGACTATTTGCTCTCCACGAGAAGTATACCGTACCGACTAATATAAACACTGTGCATAACAACCAACATAAACTAACAAGATTTGCACCGAGGACTGAATGACTGCAATAACCCAAGCAGTCGCATCCAAACAACGACAGAAATTAAATTAAAATGTCTCACCGTAAATGAAATAACGTAGAATGAATTGAAAAACAAACCAAGATATGTATAACTGAACCCTTCGTGTCCTTAGTCGTAACATTCGCAATGGTCTTCGCCCAAAAAACAGACGGAGAACAGTTGCTGTTTCGGCAAAGATGGTGTGACAGAATTCGTCGCCCTGGTACTTTCTCAAATAACAAACAGCCAATAGATAACAACTGCACCCCTGTACAGCGTGGAGGACACCTGTTAACCGATCAATAGCCCGGACAGAATTTACAGTCACCGCAATAAAAGAAAGCAATCGCGCGGCGACCGAGCGAGGTTGTGCAGTCATTAGCACACTGGACTCCCATTCGGTAGGACGACGGTTCCAACCCGCGTCCGGTAATCCTGATTTAGGATTTCCGTGGTTTTCCCTAAATCGCTTCAGGCCAATGCCGAGATGGTTCCTTTGAAAGGGCAGGCTGACTTGCTTCCCCATGCTTCCCTAATCCGATTGGACCGATTACCTCGCTCTTTGGTCCCTTCCCTCAAATCAACCAACTAACCAATCGCGCTCTGATACCTACGTCCATATTGTTACGTGAGCAGTCAATAACAGACTGCACTCTAACCGATAAATTCAACTAGCAACAGAGCCCCAAGCGGACTGCTTGTAACAAAAGTAGCACTTGGCAAAAAAAAACATTATTAAACAACCGGCTGTCCCAAGACGTGATACCACTTCGCTCCGGAATACGCACTGATGCACAAATTGACCTGCACGTAACCATAAAGCACATATCTGAAATGTAAGCTCACTTAACTATGGAAACGACAATATCACACCACCTGAATTTCCCAAAATGTGGCCGGCTGCTGTGGTTGAGCGGATCTAGGCGCTTCAGTCCGGAACCGCGCTGCTGCTACGGTCGCAGTTTCGAATCCTGACACAGGCATAAATGTGTGTGATGTCCTTAGGTTAGTTACGTTTAAGGGGCTCCGGAAAGGCTCAAAATCATGAAAAGTTCAATTTTTACTTTTTTGCGTTTTTTGAATCTGCAGACTATTATCTTTTAATAGATATATAATTTATTCAATCCCGTAGACTACAACTACTTTTAAATTTTTTTTAAATGTGTTCTACATGGGCGTGACCCACTGTGGCGCTGTTAAACTGCTGTCAAATGGTGTTATTATTAACGTCCGTGTTCATCAGGTACATTTTAGTGATGTGAGATAAAGTATGTGTTGTGGCTAACCTATTTTCAGAGACTTAGCAGCACCTGAACTGTTGAAAAAGTGTATTCACGGAAAAACTCAAAACCCCAATGAAAGTGTAAATAGTGTTATATGGTCGAGAATCCCCAAGACTGTATTTGTTGGAATAGAAACACTTCACTTTGGTGTGTATGATGCTGTTGCGACTTTCAATGATGGCAACATTGTAAGGTGCAAGGTATTTAGAAATATGGGAATGAAGATAGGTTCTAACATGGTACGAGCGATGCTTGCTTTAGACAAGGAACGCCTTCGGGCTGCAGACAGGGCTGTAAAGAGTCTAGAAATACAAGCAAGAGTAAACAGGAGGAGGAACAAGAGGAAGCTGGAGGAGGAGTTTGCAGAGGATGAAGATAATCCATCCTATGGACCTGGAATGCAATAAAAAGTTAATCCAATCTTTGTCGCTCGATTCCCAAAACTTTTATTTTCTCATACTAATTACTTGTTTTCTAAGGATCTTCCAAACATATTTGTTTCAAACTTTCAGTAAATGTTACACAGTACCTTCTGCATAATTTAACACAGCCTTTTTCCAAAAAACTGTATATTTTTGAATATATAAATAAAAAATTGCAGAAAAATGTTGTGAATTTTCATTACAATTGAAAAAAAAATCATCTTTAATAACTGAACTAAAATTTTGTAAAATCCCTGTGTTAAGTTGTAGCCCATATTCCAATAAATCATCTGTAAAAAGTTCAACTTCCTACCTCAAATACTTTGTGAGGAAAGATGTGATTCATAAGCGTTATTTTAACATTGCAAGTATAGGGCGTTCCGGAGCCCCTTAAGTAGTTCTAAGACTAGGGGACTGATGACCTCAGCTGTTAAGTCCCATAGCGCTCTAGTCATTTGAGCCGGCCGGTGCGGCCGAGCGGTTATAGGCGCTACAGTCTGGAACCGCGCGCTGCTAAGGTCGCAGGTTCGAGTCCTGCCTCGGGCATGGATGTGTGAGTTTGTCCTTAGGATAATTTAGGTTAAGTGGTGTGTAAGCATAGGGACTGATGACCTTAGCAGTGAAGTCCCATAGGATTTCACACACGTTTGAACATAAAGTTCATTCCCGAAACACCAAACTTACGTGACAGTGGATATCACACCATCAAACAAACCATGGTTACTAAGACGTGAAGAGACCATGCTCCGGGAACACGCACTGACACACACATTAACCGATTTTGTATGGAGGCCAGCACGTCCGTCGCTTACACACATGCAACCTCTAAACAAGATGGTAGACATTGTATGACTCATACAACTAACGGCAGTCGGAAATCTAGCCTCGTCATAGTAAGACTGTTGTGAATTGGCAGGAGCCAATTCACGGGGTTTGGAGGAAGCCGAAAGGCACGCTTTTAAGCTCACGCAGGCTGGCGTGAGGTCTGGAACAGGTCAGAGAAATAGGACTAGCAAAACAGGAGGTAACTGTTAGAATACTTAACTTTAATCCACAATTAGTGAACATCGCTCTTGTTCATACATGATTTATAATCTCAATATAAACTGGTAATGGCGCCTTGCTAGGTCTTAGCAAATGACGTAGCTGAAGGCTATGCTAAGTATCGTCTCGGCAAATGAGAGCGTAATTTGTCAGTGTAGCTTCGCTAGCAAAGTCGGCTGTACAACTGGGGTCGAGTGCTAGGACGTCTCTCTAGACCTGCCGTGTGGTGGCGCTCGGTCTGCAATCACTGACAGTGGCGACACGCGGGTCCGTCGTATACTAGCGGACCGCGGCCGATTTAAAGGCTACCACCTAGCAAGTGTGGTGTCTGGCGGTGACACCACAAAGACCGCAAATGCACTCTCCTATTTCCAGCAACATCGGAAAAACCAATCATGTCGACAAACATTCGTGTCACGTATGGCATCAACGGCTAATCGCCAAAATACGGCACAGTGTGGCAGGTGATACCCGCTGGCCACCGCTTCTGCACTAGTCGGTGGGCAAGCAGAACTGGTCACGTCAGCAGTATCCCTCTGTATCTTCAGGAAAACCGCCGTCAGCTCCCACCGCAACCGTAAACAGCGCAGCGCACAAGAGGAGGCGGAACCCCGCGAATGATGTGGTTCAAATGGCTCTGAGCACTATGGGACTTAACATCTGTGGTCATCAGTTCCCTAGAACTTAGAACTACTTAAACCTAACTAACCTAAGGACATCACACACATCCATGCCCGAGGCAGGACTCGAACCTGCGACCGTAGCAGTCGCGCGGTTCCGGACTGAGCGCCTAGAACCGCTAGACCACCGCGGCCGGCGCGAATGATGTGCACCGACTGAAAAAACAAAGAAGATACAGGGTGTGGCAGCTAAGACGGTTCACCCCAAATATATCCAGAATGAATAAAAATATCGTGGCGTAATTTTCACCAAGTTATAGCGGAAAATATAGCGAATTTCTTGACGTTCGCAAGTGAGTTTTACCGTTATTGTCGCCGAATTACGACACCACTTTGTTCTTCTGATGGAACTATATACTTTTTTCCTGTCGTGTTAGAGTGAAGCTTCTAAGAGAACTTCCACGTCGTAACATGTATGTAGCCCCACAAACCACTTCCCGCCGTCAGGAGAAGCGGTTCCAGACATGTCTGTTTTATCGAATCTATGCAGGTGTGTAGCTCTGATGCGGTTCATGTATTTACTAACAGGAGTGTCATACCAGGTGCTCAAAATACTGACCTGGAGCATGTTACTGCGCCGTGCGGGGCTCGAGTTCGCGCCACTTATTTGCTTGACATCTTGTCTTTGCGGTACTGAAGTCCCATTTCTTATTCGATTTACTGGCGTCACTAAGTTGCCTGCTTGCCTGCCCGTGAGTGGCAGCAGCAGTGCTTATCGATAAGAACACTGTCGTACTATCTTTGGAGCGACTGCTAGTACAGGGTTATTACAAATGATTGAAGCGATTTCACAGCTCTACAATAACTTTAATATTTGAGATATTTTCAAAATGCTTTGCACACACATACAAAAACTCAAAAAGTTTTTTAGGCATTCACAAATGTTCGATATGTGCCCCTTTAGTGATTCGGCAGACATCAAGCCGATAATCAAGTTCCTCCCACACTCGGCGCAGCATGTCGCCATCAATGAGTTCGAAAGCATCGTTGACGCGAGCTCGCAGTTCTGGCACGTTTCTTGGTAGAGGAGGTTTAAACACTGAATCTTTCGCATAACCCCGCAGAAAGAAACCGCATGGGGTTAAGCCGGGAGAGCGTGGAGGCCATGACATGAATTGCTGATCCATGATCCCCACAACGACCGATCCATCGGTTTTCCAATCTCCTGTTTAAGAAATGCCGAACATCATGATGGAAGTGCGGTGGAGCACCATCCTGTTGAAAGATGAAGTCGGCGCTGTCGGTCTCCAGTTGTGGCATGAACCAATTTTCCGCAGGCTACGCGTGAAACTTGCCCGCACGCGTTCAACCGTTTCTTCGCTCACTGCAGGCCGACCCGTTGATTTCCCCTTACAGAGGCATCCAGAAGCTTTAAACTGCGCATACCATCGCCGAATGGAGTTAGCAGTTGATAGATCTTTGTTAAACTTCGTCCTGAAGTGTCGTTGCACTGTTATGACTGACTGATGTGAGTGCATTTCAAGCACGACATACGCTTTCTCGGCTCCTGTCGCCATTTTGTCTCACTGCGCTCTCGAGCGCTCTGACGGCAGAAACCTGAAGTGCGGCTTCAGCCGAATAAAACTTTATGAGTATTTCTACGTATCTGTAGTGTTTCGTGACCATATGACAATGAATGGAGCTACAGTGAATTTATGAAATCGCTTCAATTATTTGTAATAGCCTGTATTTCCGTGTCATCGTGTGTCGAGTGAGTTAAGTCGGGACGGAGCAGCAGTGAGGTCCGGACAGCCACGACTCGCCCGACCGTCGCCGACACACATGACTTGATTGGGGGACGACCTTGGTTGGTCGTTCGGTCGGTCGTCTCATCAGGCGACGTGTATTTGGTCGCACACCACTTCTGGGTTTTCCGCGTGTGTCGATTTGTGATTCGTTCTTGTTGGTGCAGTCACTGGTTTTGGTTTTGTTCGAGCTGTTTGTGGAAGTGGTTCTCGTGGAACCATGTGTAGGTTGTGTCGTTTTGACTGGGCGGCTATTGTAATGCTGTCTGCGTGCTGCATGTAGTAGGTCGGTTGGGACAGAGCAGCGAGGAAGCCTCCGCGACGCGCGGTCAGGCTGGGACCGCTGGCAGCGTGCACGCGCGGTCACATTGTGTGTGTGTGTGTGTGTGTGTGTGTGTGTTGTGTGTGTGTGTGTGTGTGTGTGTGTGTGTGTGTGGTTTGAGATTTTCGGGCGCTAAACAGCGTGGTCATCAGCGCCCAAACGCATAGAAACAGGAACACGTGCAGTGAAGGGACGAAGACGGACACCGAACAAGGAGAACGGGTAAAAGACACAGACCTGTCGCAGTTCCAAATCCTCACATACAGAGGCAAAACAAGAGGAGAAGAAACGCACTAAAAGAGGAAAGGAAACACAAGGAAAAGAGAACAGAAATCGAAGTGAAACAAGTAGGTAATCGTGACTGGCGGACCTCTTACCTAAAGCCTGGGTGAGCCAGTTACCCAGCAGCACATTAAAATCCTATCCCTAAAATCCGAGGCAACAAATTGGACAGGACAGAAAACCGTAAGACCTTAACCACAGTCGTTGCGTCGTCTTGCAAAATAGAGGGCAAATCCGGTGGCAAGGAAACCACCGCCCTCTGGTCAGAGATTTCTTGATTATCAGAGTAGCTCATCAGAAGATTATCTTGGGAATTTGTCACCGTATAGGGTAGGGTAAACATAGTCATGTGTAGGGACTGTGGTTGTTGTGAGCGGACGCAAGGAGAATTGGCCACTCTTCGGGGGCAGGTGGAGGCTTTGTCTGTTAGGCTCATCGAGCTCGAGGCGCAGGCGTCGGCTCGTAGTGGCGTTGGGGCAACTGTGGTGAGACCTATGCCTACTCCGGTGGCCTTGGAATCACATGGAACCCCTGATGTCGCTGCGTCTTCCGGCAGTGAGCATCTTACCGGTCAGCCATCACTCCAGGGTGAATGGCGGACAGTGGTGGGCTCTCGCGTGCCTGGCCGAAAGGCGAAGGTGGGATCTGGCCGCGTGGCAGCTGCCTTACCCCTTTCCAACAGGTACGGGGTGCTTCCTAGTGGTGATGACATCGTTTCCGAGCCACCACAGGATGCCTCGCCTGTTGGGCCAGTGGCCGATTCTCCGGCAAGGTCCCGACAGTCACAGAGGGCGGGCCTATTAGTTATAGGGAGCTCCAACGTTAGGCGGGTTATGGAGCCCCTCAGGAAAATAGCGGGTAGGTCGGGGAAGAATGCCAGTGTGCACTCGGTGTGCTTGCCGGGGGGTCTCGTCCGTAATGTGGAGGAGGCCCTTCCGGCAGCTATTGAACGCACTGGGTGTGACCGGCTGCAGATAGTAGCACATGTCGGAACGAATGACGCCTGCCGCTTGGGTTCTGAGGCCATCCTTGGTTCCTTCCGGCGGCTGGCTGATTTGGTGAAGACAACCAGCATCGCACGCGGAGTGCAAGCTGAGCTTAATATCTGCAGCATAGTGCCCAGAGTCGATCGCGGTCCTCTGGTTTGGAGCCGTGTGGAGGGTCTAAACCAGAGGCTCAGACGACTCTGCGACTATAATGGTTGCAAATTCATCGACCTACGTTATTGGGTGGAGAACTGTAGGGCCCCCTAGACAGGTCAGGCGTGCACTACACACCGGAAGCAGCTACTAGGGTAGCAGAGTACGTGTGGCGTGCACACGGGGGTTTTTTAGGTTAGAGGGACCCCCCCTTGGGCGAAACGATAAAATACCTGACGGCTTACCAGAGAGGACATTATCATCGTTGATAAAGAACGTCCGTCCTCAGAGACCAAAAACAGGAAAAGTTAACGTAATATTGGTAAACTGCAGGAGTATCCAGGGCAAGGTTCCTGAATTAGTATCTCTTATTGAAGGAAATAGTGCGCATATAGTATTAGGAACGGAAAGTTGGTTAAAACCGGAAGTGAACAGTAACGAAATCCTAGACACAGAATGGAATATATACCGCAAGGATAGGATAAACGCCAATGGTGGATGAGTATTTATAGCAGTAAAGAATTCAATAATATCCAGTGAAGTTATTAGCGAATGCGAATGTGAAATAATCTGGGTTAAGCTAAGTATCAAAGGTGGGTCAGATATGATAGTCGGATGCTTCTATAGACCACCTGCATCAGCAACCGTAGTAGTTGAGCGCCTCAGAGAGAACCTGCAGAACGTCGTGAAGAAGTTTCGTGATCATACTATTGTAATAGGGGGAGACTGCAATCTACCAGGTATAGAATGGGATACTCACACAATCAGAACTGGAGCCAGGGACAGAGACTCTTGTGACATTATCCTGACTGCCTTGTCCGAGAATTACTTCGAGCAGATAGTTAGAGAACCAACTCGTGAAGCTAACGTTTTAGACCTCATAGCAACAAATAGACCGGAACTTTTCGACTCCGTGAATGTAGAAGAGGGTATCAGTGATCATAAGTCAGTGGTTGCATCAATGACTACAAGTGTAATAAGAAATGCCAAGAAAGGAAGGAAAATATATTTGCTTAACAAGAGTGATAGGGCACAAATCGCAGAATATCTGAGTGACCACCATCAAACGTTCATTTCTGAGGAAGAGGATGTGGAACAAAAATGGAAAAAATTCAGAAACATCGTCCAGTACGCCTTAGATAAGTTCGTACCGACTAAGGTCCAAAGCGAGGGGAAAGATCCACCGTGGTATAACAATCATGTACGAAAGGTACTACGGAAACAAAGAAAGCTTCATCATAGGTTTAAGAGTAGTCGAATCATAGCTGATAAGGAAAAGCTGAACGAAGCGAAAAAGAGCGTAAAGAGAGCAATGAGAGAAGCATTCAACGAATTCGAACATAAAACATTGGCAAACAATCTAAACAAGAACCCTAAAAAGTTTTGGTCATATGTAAAATCGGTAAGCGGATCTAAATCCCCTATTCAGTCACTCGTTGACCACGATGGCACCGAAACAGAGGACGACCGAAGAAAGGCAGAAATACTGAATTCAGTGTTCCGAAACTGTTTCACTGCGGAAAATCGTAACACGGTCCCTGACTTCAGCCGTCGCACGGACGCCAAAATGGAAAATATTGAAATAAACGATATCGGAATTGAAAAACAACTGCTAACACTTAGTAGCGGAAAAGCATCCGGACCAGACGAGATACGCTTAAGATTCTACAGTGATTATGCTAAAGAACTTGCCCCCTTTCTATCAGCAATTTATCGTAGATCGCTGGAAGAACGTAAAGTACCTAGCGACTGGAAGAAAGCGCAGGTCGTTCCCATTTTCAAGAAGGGTCATAAATCAGATGCGAATAATTATAGGCCTATTTCGCTTACGTCAATCTGTTGTAGAATAATGGAACATGTTTTGTGTTCTCGTATTATGACGTTCTTAGATAATACAAATCTCCTTCATCATAACCAACATGGATTCCGCAAACAGAGATCATGTGAAACTCAGCTCGCCCTATTTGCCCAAGAAATTCACAGTGCCGTAGACACTGGCGAGCAGATTGATGCCGTATTCCTGGACTTCAGGAAGGCATTTGATACGGTTCCGCACTTACGTTTAATGAAAAAAATACGAGCTTACGGAATATCGGACCAGGTTAGTGATTGGATTCAGGATTTCCTAGAAGAAAGAACTCAACATGTCATTCTTAACGGTTCAAAATCTGCAGATGTAGAGGTAATTTCGGGAGTACCGCAAGGAAGCGTGATAGGACCTTTATTGTTTACAATATACATAAATGACTTAGTTGACAACATCGGTAGCTCCGTGAGGCTATTTGCAGATGACACGGTTGTCTACAAGAAAGTAGCAACATCAGAAGACTCGTACGTACTCCAGGAAGACCTGCAGAGGATTAATGCATGGTGCGACAGCTGGCAGCTTTCCCTAAACGTAGATAAATGTAATATAATGCGCATACATAGGGGCAGAAATCCATTCCAGTACGATTATGCCATGGGTGGTAAATCATTGGAAGCGGTAACGACCGTAAAATACTTAGGAGTTACTATCCGGAGCGATCTGAAGTGGAATGATCACATAAAACAAATAGTGGGAAAAGCAGGCGCCAGGTTGAGATTCATAGGAAGAATTCTAAGAAAATGTGACTCATCGACGAAAGAAGTAGCTTACAAAACGCTTGTTCGTCCGATTCTTGAGTATTGCTCATCAGTATGGGACCCTTACCAGGTTGGATTAATAGAAGAGATAGACATGATCCAGCGAAAAGCAGCGCGATTCGTCATGGGGACATTTAGTCAGCGCGAGAGCGTTACGGAGATGCTGAACAAGCTCCAGTGGCGGACACTTCAAGAAAGGCGTTACGCAATACGGAGAGGTTTATTATCGAAATTACGAGAGAGCACATTCCGGGAAGAGATGGGCAACATATTACTACCGCCCACATATATCTCGCGTAATGATCACAACGAAAAGATCCGAGAAATTAGAGCAAATACGGAGACTTACAAGCAGTCGTTCTTCCCACGCACAATTCGTGAATGGAACAGGGAAGGGGGGATCAGATAGTGGTACAATAAATACCCTCCGCCACACACCGTAAGGTGGCTCGCGGAGTATAGATGTAGATGTAGAGTCAAGTAAAATGTGGCGGACAGTAATCCGGACGCCACAAGCACTGCAGATTGGGGGGGGGGGGGGGGGGGTCCTCCCGCCGGAGTAAAAAACCGTGCGTTAAGGGACTGTGCCTGATGCGGAGGCGAGTGAGGAGAACCTCATCCCGCCTGCATGACTGGTACGACGTACGCCATGGCCGCGTGGTGGCCTTGACCAGACGCAGCTTCTTTTGACCGACTGCCAGCCACTCCTCTTCCCATTGACGCATAACACGAAAACGCAAAAGGGAGGTAACAGCATGGAGGGGGACGGCACATTCAACAACGTGAGGCGCTACCTGCGAGAGCTACAAAGTTCGTTGACCACCGAACCTGGACACTACAATTGAGTGATCAGTTAACCTATTATGAAACCTCAACTGATCAGACATCTCTTCGTTCGTGGCTGGTTGCTGCTTCCTTGGTCGTGCCGGCTGGCGGCAATGTATGGTGTGTTGGAGTCTGCAAAATTTCACAGTTGTCTTCCTGTATGGTCTTTAACTATTAAATTGGTTGTTACTTATCAGTGAAGTGCGCCAGCGGTATATTCTGCCTTGTAGCTGTTAACACCCCAGTTACCTGCCCTGGTCGTTAGCGTAGTTTTCTGGCAGTGTGTTTTTCCTCGCCATGTTGATGCTGTCAGGCACGGCGTGTAGTTCGACAGTCTTTTAGTTGTTTTTTCATATTTTTTTCTTAGAGTGGTTATTGTGCCTTGGCTGTTTTTAGACGTCAATTCTGAAGACGTAGTGCTGCTGGTATCTTAGTCCCCGGCTGATACTTTCCACTGTCGTGCTGTTGATCGAGCGGAAGGGAATTGACAAAGTTGTTGGTCGGTCCTTCAGCCGCCCATGGGTTGTGTTGCCATCCGATTATTTAACCTTACTATTGGCTGCTTCGCTCACATCACCTTACGTTGGAGCTACCTCCTCAGGTCGACCCTTAGAATTCTTCTGAGCACCACTGTTCTGTTGGTTTTAGGTTGTGATTTTCATTTTAGTCTGAAGTCAAGTTTGTGGCCTTCAGCTGAGCTTTTACGTGAAATAGTTTTAAGATAAAGCCTTGAGCTGACTTAAATTAAAATTTGAAGATGGGTTCGAATAAAAACTAAATTTTGAAACTTTGTTCTATTTGAAATTCTTGTTATCCAGGCCTTAAGGCCTGAGTTGTTCAATGACCAGTGTGTGGCCTTCAGCCGAGCTTTTACGTGAAATATTTTTAAGATAAGGCCTTTAGCCGAATTAAACTAAAATTTGAAGATTCATTTGTTTAAAACGATTTTTTTTAAATTTGCTCTATCTGAAATTCTTTTATCCAGGCCCTAAGCCCTGAGTTGTTCAAAGTCTTACGTGTGGCCTTCAGCCGATTATTTACGTGAAATATTTTTTAAGTAAGGCCTTTAGCCGCATGTATTCATTAAAGCAATTTGTTATAACTTGTGTTCAGGCCTTCAGCCATTCTTGTTTTTGTGTTGTTTTTGGGCCTTCTGCTCAGAAGCTATCTCAAGTTTTCTTAACTAGGCCTTCAGCCATATTGTTTTTATTTTGATCCTTTTAAGGCAATGTTTAATTAAGTGGTTCTTAGGAAAATAAAAGTTTGTGTGTTTTGTGCAACTGACGGTAACTGATTACGGCCCCCTCCACAACTGTGACCTGATCCGCTCTATCCTGCGAAACTAGATTTCAGTTACATCCTATAAAGTGATTCTGAAGAAGTCATACTGGACGCTGAATTTCATCTGGAGTATTTCTTGCCTTCAGAAGTCGTTGGTGTTTCCCAATAGACCTCTTGATTTAAATTTCACTGCAGATGCAAGTGTAGGAGTGTTAGGTTTAGTGAGTGTGTAGGTCACGTTGCGTTTTCTGAACAACCGTTCCGAAGCTCTCCAAATGCGCTCTTAAGAGGGTCTGTCATCACATGTGTGGAATGGGAGGGACATCCGTCATGTTGGTACTACAACCACTGCCATGAGTCAAGTGGGACGTCTTTCAATAACTGTGGCAGCAGCATAACATAGGAACTCGATATACTTGAGTATATTTAGATTCCAATTAATAAGAAAGGAACAATCATGTGATTTTTGAAAAACAAAACAATAAGTATTGTTTTTATACACTTGTTTGAGTCAGCGTTGATTTTCAGTTGACGATTAGTGCACCGTGAGAAGACTGACTTGCTCGTGGTTTGTAAACAACACTTCTTCCTTGTACAAAATTTTGCACTGATACTCCACATCACTTTATACTTCTCGTTGATAACATTCGAAGAACTGTAACCAGTTCTGGAACTCGTTGCTACGAAGCTGTAGATGCAGCGAAATGTGAAGAGAATGAAATGTGATGGAATGTAGTGTTCGCAGAACACTAGTTGCGTTGATCCGTCTCGTACTTCCAAAATGCCTCTTAGTGACATGTGTATTGTGTGTCACTGCTGCTGAAAACTTACTGTCATTTTTTCTTTACTTGATCTTCTTTTTTCCCGTTGTGTTTTATTCTCCACACTTCCAGTATCTAGAACTACACTCCTGGAAATTGAAATAAGAACACCGTGAATTCATTGTCCTAGGAAGGGGAAACTTTATTGACACATTCCTGCGGTCAGATACATCACATGATCACACTGACAGAACCACAGGCACATAGACACAGGCAACAGAGCATGCACAATGTCGGCACTAGTACAGTGTATATCCACCTTTCGCAGCAATGCAGGCTGCTATTCTCCCATGGAGACGATCGTAGAGATGCTGGATGTAGTCCTGTGGAACGGCTTGCCATGCCATTTCCACCTGGCGCGTCAGTTGGACCAGCGTTCGTGCTGGACGTGCAGACCGCGTGAGACGACGCTTCATCCAGTCCCAAACATGCTCAATGGGGGACACATCCGGAGATCTTGCTGGCCAGGGTAGTTGACTTACACCTTCTAGAGCACGTTGGGTGGCACGGGATACATGCGGACGTGCATTGTCCTGTTGGAACAGCAAGTTCCCTTGCCGGTCTAGGAATGGTAGAACGATGGGTTCGATGACGGTTTGGATGTACCGTGCACTATTCAGTGTCCCCTCGACGATCACCAGTGGTGTACGGCCAGTGTAGGAGATCGCTCCCCACACCATGATGCCGGGTGTTGGCCCTGTGTGCCTCGGTCGTATGCAGTCCTGATTGTGGCGCTCACCTGCACGGCGCCAAACACGCATACGACCATCATTGGCACCAAGGCAGAAGCGACTCTCATCGCTGAAGACGACACGTCTCCATTCGTCCCTCCATTCATGCCTGTCGCGACACCACTGGAGGCGGGCTGCACGATGTTGGGGCGTGAGCGGAAGACGGCCTAACGGTGTGCGGGACCGTAGCCCTGCTTCATGGAGACGGTTGCGAATGGTCCTCGCCGATACCCCAGGAGCAACAGTGTCCCTAATTTGCTGGGAAGTGGTGGTGCGGTCCCCTACGGCACTGCGTAGGATCCTACGGTTTTGGCGTGCATCGGTGCGTCGCTGCGGTCCGGTCCCAGGTCGACGGGCACGTGCACCTTCCGCCGACCACTGGCGACAACATCGATGTACTGTGGAGACCTCACGCCCCACGTGTTGAGCAATTCGGCGGTATGTCCACCCGGCCTCCCGCATGCCCACTATACGCTCTCGCTCAAAGTCCGTCAACTGCACATACGGTTCACATCCACGCTGTCGCGGCACGCTACCAGTGTTAAAGACTGCGATGGAGCTCCGTATGCCACGGCAAACTGGCTGACACTGACGGCGGCGGTGCACAAATGCTGTGCAGCTAGCGCCATTCGACGGCCAACACCGCGGTTCCTGGTGTGTCCGCTGTGCCGTGCGTGTGATCATTGCTTGTACAGCCCTCTCGCAGTGTCCAGAGCAAGTATGGTGGGTCTGACACACCGGTGTCAATGTGTTCTTTTTTCCATTTCCAGGAGTGTATTTTTGTAATGTTTGCGAAAACAGATCGTGAGTGCTTGGCACCACCCAGAAACTCTTCAACACAGAACCGCAGCGCTGCTCTAATAGTTTGGCGACATCCGCCATGAATGTCATTCACATTTTCGACTTCCGTCTCAATACCTACACTGTCATCTCAATACCATCACGAGAGTTATGTATTGCTAGAACAGCAGACCACAGGTTGATGAACTTCAAGTATACAGGTAGACTCAAGAACTGTACCTGAGTTACATGACTGAATACATCTAGCATTAATTTAATAGGGCAGACGTTTGTGGGACCTCTTCTCCTGACGGCGGGATAGTGGTTTCCGGCGATTTTATTTTGGTATTGTTTGACCAAGTCCCATACACGTTTGTTGATGAGTTTTGTGGTGTCACAGCCAGACACCACACTTGCTAGGTGGTAGCTTTAAATCGGCCGCGGTCCATTAGTACATGTCGGACCCGCGTGTCGCCACTGTCAGTAATCGCAGACCGAGCGCCACCACACGGCAGGTCTAGAGAGACGTACTAGCACTCGCCCCAGTTGTACGGACGACTTGCTAGCGACTACACTGATATGCCTTTCTCTCATTTGCCGAGAGACAGTTAGAATAGCCTTCAGCTAAGTCCATGGCTACGACCTAGCAAGGCGCCATTAACCATTTCTAGAGAGAGTCTCACTTGTATCATCAAGAATGCTGTATACAAATGATGGATTAAAGTTAAGTATTCCTGGAGCTACGTACTTTTCTTTATAGCATTCATTACGTATCCTGTTTCAGACCTAAGCAAGGCTGCGTGTGTAAACGCGTGCCTTTCGGTTACCCGTCACTGTGGACTGGCTGTCTTGTCAGTCCACTACAAGTTTCTCTTAGAAGCTTCTTTCAGACGCAACAGAAAAAGTATTATGTCCCACTAGAAAAAAAAATCGGTGTCGTTATCAGAGAGTATAAACAATAAAAATTACTTGAGAACGTCAGGAATTTCGCCTTATTGCCCTCTATGATGGAAACTGTACTTTTATTCGTTCTGGACATGCCAAGTGTTAGGGATATAAATGCACATTTTTTTATTGGTTTGTAACCTCCCCACACGTAATAATAAAAATAAGAATAATGAATGTGATTCTATTTAATGTAACCTCTGAACAAAATTGGTTCCCATTTATAATCTCTGTGGAGAAACGCATTCACATTTAATGTACCCACAAAATTCTTTTCTCATTTAATGTTAAGTTCGAAACAGAAAAATTCCTAAACACCAAAATAATAAAAAAATATTTAGTAACCTGGTAAATTTTATGGCGACAGCAGCGCTGCGCCACGGCCCTGTACTCTGAATAAAAAAACAAAAATTCTTACCTCAATAAAAACTGCGAATATATCTGCTCTTACCTAAAAAATTTTCGGCACAGCTCCGTGCAATTCTGCCCTATGCTTTGTGACTCGTGAAAGGAATTAATTATTCATTGGATAAAGTCTTTAAATTGAAATGAATGCTTTTTTTAAAAAAAATTACTTTATATTATAAAAATTATTATTGGGGCATTTTTTAAAAGAAATTGGATGACATTTAACATACATTACTAGATACGCGCAAGGCTGCTTCTTTACCTTCTACAATAATACCCATCCTCCAGAGTCCCGACCAGAGCAGACTGCCGACTCACGCAGACTACTGCAGACTACTGCACACTTCTGCCGGCTCACGCAGACTACTGCACACTACTGAAGACTACTGAAGACTAATGCCGACTAGCGACAAGCAACAACTAACTACATACTGCTCTCTGGTCAGAGACTCTCCTAACTCTTGCCTGTTGCAGGTAGCGCATATAGCGCATACCTCTTACAGGTTGTACTGAACGACATCATATCAGTATACTTCGTTTGCTGACTAATACGAGGCTTGTTGGGTAAGTAAGGAACGATCGGTCGCGAAATGGAAACCACAGTGAATATCAAAACTGTTTTCTTTGCACATTTAGCCTTCCCGGTACCTCTCCACATAGTCGCCACTCCGACTTAGACATTTGTCGTAGCGTTATCCCAGATTTCCAACACCATCATCATAGAAGGCAGCCGCCTGTGTTTTCTGCTAATACTCTGCGCTGGTCTACAGCGCGC
The DNA here is from genome assembly GCF_023864275.1 of Schistocerca cancellata. Taxonomy (NCBI): domain Eukaryota; kingdom Metazoa; phylum Arthropoda; class Insecta; order Orthoptera; family Acrididae; genus Schistocerca; species Schistocerca cancellata. The sequence goes on from NC_064627.1 coordinate 54,545,846, forward strand.
AGCCTGCACCCAAGTGTTGTCTTCGTATCCAGCGTTCCATGTGAACAGAGATGATACTCAGGACGAGCCAGTTAGGGCTGTGTTGTGGGTGATCGAACACTTACCTTTGAAAAGGTTGCAGCAGCGTCTTCACTGCCCCTGCAGAGTGCGGCTGAGAATCGCCAAACAGAAAGAAGTGCGTGGCAGCTGTGTCAGGTGGGTTGCATTCATTAAGGCGAAGTCTCTCAGCGGGCCCTCCTACTTGGCGGGAGACATCGTTGTTCTAGACACCTTTACTGCCTCACAGTGCGCTCACAACTGAAAAGAGCGTCTCGATGCGATCGACAGGCGTACTAGAAACACTGCCCAAAACGTCTGTGATAAGCCTTGTCGGATTTTCACAGTGGTTTCCATTTCGCGACCGATCGTTCCTCACTTTCACAATAGCCCTCGTAATTACAGCTATTAGAAGTAGTATGTTTTTAGGTCGGTAAGTACCACAAAGTACAAATGACAATGTTGTGGTTGTTGTTGTTGCCGTGGTCTTCAATCCTGAGACTGGTTTGATGCAGCTCTCCATGCTACTCTATCCTGTGCAAGCTTCTTCATCTCCTAGTACTTACTGCAGCCTACATCCTTCTGAATCTACTTAGTGTATTCATCTTTTGGTCTCCCTCTACGATTTTTACCCTCCACACTGCCCTCCAATGCTAAATTTGTGATCCCTTGATGCCTCAGAACATGTCCTATCAACTGGTCCCTTCTTCTTGTCGAGTTGTGCCACAAGCTCCTCCTCTCCCAAATTCTATTCAATACCTCCTCATTAGTTATGTGATCTACCCATCTAATCTTCTGCATTATTCTGTAGCACCACATTTCGAAAGATTCTATTCTCTTCTTGTCCAAACTGTTTATCGTCCATGTTTGACTTCCATACATGGCAACACTCCATACAAATACTTTCAGAAACGACTTCCTTACACTTAAAGCGATGTTAACAAATTTGTCTTCTTCAGAAACGCCATTGCCAGTCTACATTTTGTATCCTCTCTACTTCGACCATTATCAGTTATTTTGCTCCCCAAACAGCAAAACTCATTTACTACTTTAGGCGTCTCATTTCCTAATCTAATTCCCTCAGCATCACCCAACTTATCTAACTTTAACCTATCCATTTCCCTTTTTAAGTTTTCTAACCTACCTGCCTGATTAAGGGATCTGACATTCCACACTCCGATCTGTAGAACGCCAGTTTTCTTTCTCCTCTTGAGTAGTCCCCGCCCGGAGATCCGAATGGGGGACTATTTTACCTCCGGAATATTTTACCCAAGAGGACGCCATCATCATTTAACCATACAGTAAAGCTGCATGCCCTCGGGAAAAATTACGGCTGTAGTTTCCCCTTGATTTCAGCCGTTCGCAGTACCAGCACAGCAAGGCCGTTTTGGTTAGTGTTACAAGACCAGATCAGTCAACCATCCAGACTGTTGCCCCTGCAACTACTGAAAAGGCTGCTGCACCTCTTCAGGAACCACTCGTTTGTCTGGCCTCTCAACAGATACCCCTCCATTGTGGTTGCACCTACAGTAAGGCCATCTGTATCGGTGAGGCACGCAAGCCTCCCCACCAACGGGAAGGTCCATGGTTCATTTGAGGAAATGACAATAGCAAGTTATTAATGTTTATTTTCTCCTGTCCCAGAGCTCAGGTGTGGAAGTGTGGACACTTGGACGCAAAACGTTAGTCCATACTACCAGGTGAAGTCAACACAGTGGTACAGTTTCGACTGTGCAGAAAAAGTCAGGTAGTAAATTATATGACATGTCTGTGGAAGACTGTTAGAAGCTGACAGAAAACAACACACGCCCTAAAGTGAGTACATATTAATAAATCAATGAACACAATAACTGCACTTATATCTCTAACACCCTGCATTTGGGGCGGCATGTCTTAGCTACCGCACCCTGTGTCAGTTAATGTACGCTGATAAATCAAAACATTATGACCACTGCCCACCACAGGACAAAATGCCGTGTAGAGGCGTTGTAAGCATGTGACCTAGAAAGGAAAGTGTGTAAGCGGAGAAGGGGCGAATGAGGAATCCTTCAAGCGACGACGCAAACCGCAAGTGGTGGAATCCACTGTAACGTGTGTCTCTGGAATAGGACAGACAGTTAAGGCCCGACACCTGGGAAAGAGCACCTCTGGACTATCGAAGATGTTACACTGTTCGCATACTACTGTGATGAACTTGTACAGAAAGTTGGGAGGTGGGTGGCAGGATTCGTCGATCTATAAAACACGATAGGTGGCAGTCTGTTGCAGCTCTGACTTTAGACTAAATTGCTGATGCAAATTTTTTGGAGCAGCGCAAGTGTTTCGGAGTACACCGTTTAGCGCACGTTATTGAACATGGGGTTCTGCAGTAGACGGCCATTACATGTTCGCATGTTGACAACATTGTCAATTATGGCTGCATTGAGCACCCTCTCATCGATATTGGACCGTGGATAAGATGGATAGTCATAACCGGATACTACGTCATAGAGCAGAACGATTGCTCGAAACATTCACCACGCCTCAGATAAAGCAGGTCAGTGTTGTCAGTGTTATGCTATAGCCTATGGGGGACAGTCACCTGGTTTTCCGTGCGTTATGTGGTAGTAATCGAAGGCACAATGACAGCTCTCGACTACATGAACGCCATTGGGAACCATCTGCATCTCTTCATGCTAGACGTCTTTCCTAACGGTCATAGCGTCCTTCATAAGATGCGTGCCTGTGCTACAGTGACAATAATTTTATGTCATAACTCTTCCATGGGTACATGCTTGCATCCAAAGCAACAATATGGGGATTTTGGGTCCGCCTTGATGCAAAACAGAAACAGCATACCTATAAGACATTATAAACCACTGTTACATAGTTACTGTTTGTTTTTTTAATGTTGTTTTCTGTGAATACTTTCATAGTACCTTATACGTTAGAGGATGGTTTCAAGACTGTTGTCGCTGTTTGCTGCATATTTTTTTGTGTTTTTCTGTTGCCGTTTTTGTCGGCATACCTCATGTCCTCTGCAACTTCTGCAACTGTATGAGCCGCTGTTAGTAAACAAAAGCTCACATAAGTTTACGTTTTTGTACTTGTTGTACTATGAAGTATGTCGAGAAGAATGGCAACAACAAAACACAGAAAATTTGCAGCAGACAACTACAACAATCATAAACCATGCTGTGACGTATAGTAAACAAGGTATTATGAGAGTATTCACAGAAAACAATATTTTAAAAACCAGCAGTACATGTGTACTTCTGGTTTAGAATGTTTTATAACTATGCTATTTCTGCATGTTTTAGCCCTAAAGAACCCACTGATATTGCCAATAGTTATCACTGAAACTAGTTTGGGTAACAAATAAATAAATAACAAAAGTGGTTTGCATCAAGACGGACTGACAACTTCCATATTGTTATATTTGTACTTTCTTTTCTTTTTGCTTGTGCCGTTTTTCCCTCGGATAAGCAAGGTCGGCATGGTTAATCAGATGCAGCAATGTTAGTCGAAGGGGAGGCTGGATGCCCTTCCTGCCGCCACCCCGTACCCCCGGGAAGGAATTAGTGTACCCCAACTGTCTGCGACTAGCGTAATCCATGGAATACTGCGAAAGTGTTCAGATGTCTGTGAGCCGTGTAACTGAGGCGGAACGTGGGGACCAGCCCGGTATTCACCTAGGGGGATGTGGAAAACAGCATAAAAACCACATCTGGGCTGGCCGGCACAGCGGCCCTCGTCGTTAATCCGCCGGGCGGATTCGATTCGGGCCGGCGCGCCTAGGCGATTCCAGGAAGCAGAGCGTTAACGCGCTCGGCTAACCTGGCGGGTTATATTGTTATTTTTCTACTACAGTGGTTTAATAGGCTTGATAGTGAACTCACTTTGATGTCTCGGTAACGAAATTCGCATGATCAGAACCCGATGGAGCATTTAGGTCAATTTTGCGTCTACAGCCCATCGGCCCATAGTTTACGGAAATTCTCTCTCCCGTGCGCAGAACGCTGGCGCCGCTAACCTCCGTAAACGGATCAGGGACTCGACGAATTACTGTCACCCAGAATCGCTGTTGGATTACATTCAAGAGGTGTATCAACACGCTGTAAAGCAGGTGGTGATAACGTCGTGGCATGTCAGTGTGGAGTAAGTGTTTGCCTTCAGTGACAAGAATTTATCTAGTAATCGTTTAAATGTTGAAATTTGTGTGAATTCCTAAGGGACCAAACTACTGAGGTCATCGGTCACTAGACTTACGCACTACTTAAAGTAGCTTACGCTAAGAACAACACACACACACACACACACACACACACACCCATGCCCGAGAGAGGACTCGAACCTCCGGCGGGAGCGGCCGCGCGATCCGTGTCGTAGCGCCTCAAACCGTGCGGCCACTCCGCGCGGCTTAAAATCGTTTATTAGTGGAGCAGAGTCTTTAGGAGTAAAGGCAATTGGTAGACAGCGTTGACCGGCTAAAGGGGGGGGGGGGGGGGCGGTGCGGCCGCTGGTATCGGGTGCAGGCAGGAGCTGGGGTCTCCGGTGCCTCATAAATTATGCAGCGAGCAGACAAGAGTTTGGCGGCCCGCGGTCATTGACCCCGCGCGGCCCACCTGTGTGAACCCTCCTTCCCCAACTCTCTCGTCTCCAGCTGCAGGTTGCTGCTTTCACATTCCGTGAAAATGTAGATCTTCTATTGCTGCTGAGAAATTCGAACAGTCGGAAGTGAAGCGAAATGATGTACCACAAAAAGGACAACACTAAATTTCCCTCGGCAGCTAAACCCTCAACTAACGCGAGATCCTTACCTATAAAGAAGCCAACTGAAAATTTGCAGAATATTATACTGCTGCCGCAGAACAGTTCTGTTGTATTTACATGCCTTGGGTGTTTGTTAATAGAAGCCGTCTTGATCGCTTACTATACCAGGGTGTCCATAACTAAAGTTACAGTTTCAAAACGCTGTAGAAAGGGAACCACTGCTCAGAACAACGCCAAATCTGACCACGATGTTATTGACGCAGTGGGAAACGTCATGGAGATAAAAAAATTTTAGCTGCTGGTAAACGTTTCGGGATGTGAGGTCGTGCTCCAAGAAACTCTTCCGCTCTTGACGTTTCGTCCAGGACTGCGCTGGACTTCTTCAGAGGCGCTCTTTCACTGAGTCTTGCAGACTGACTGGTCGGACGTCCGAGAGCAACATATATACTGTAGGAAAGGGGGTGTGGTTGAAGTAACATGTCATGAGCAGAGGTAATCCTTGTCAAAGATAAAACTTAACTATCGGCTATCGTATTGTCAAAGATAAAACTGTCTAGCAATTCTGCAAACCTACTGTCCATATGTCGCTAAGTTTCATTGCCTCCTCTTTTCTATTAAAATTATCCTGATCCATATAAATTTCAGTGACTTCTCTACATAATCTGTAGCTCGTGCTTTTGCGGTAGCGTTCTCGCTTCCCGCACACGGGGTCCCACGTGCGATTCCCGGCGGGGTCAGGGAGTTTTTCTACCTCGAGATGACTGGATGTTGTTGTGTCATCATCATCATTTATCCCTATTACGGTCGGAGGAAGGCAATGGCAAACCACTTCCACTAGGACCTCGCCTAGTACAGCGGTGGGGGTCTCCCGGAACGTACCCTACACTCCTTGGACTATGGGACCTCTTCATCATTACATAGTCGTGGATAATAATTTGACGTTGTAGATAAAATTTATGTTTCAGAAAACTTCGCTTCGTGGTTTCCTGACTGAAGAGCATACTCTGCTACAGCTGATTTCTCTATTTTTCCTAGTCGGCAAAGACTTTTTTTGCACTCTTAGCCGTGTATTTACGCTCCTCTTAGTAGTTCCAGTATAAACTTTACCACACGTACATGGAATTTTGTATACACCACATGTCAATAGAGGAGGGCATGTATCCTTCACAGATCGGAATACTTGACTTATTTCGTTTGTTGATCTAAAGACCGGTCTGACGTGATGTTTCTGTAAAATGTTAGCGATCTGATCCGTTACTTTTTTAATAAAAGGGAGAGAAAGAAAACGTAAGAAAATCTTACCGATCTGATCCGTTACTTTTTTAATAAAATGGAGAGAAAGAAAACGCAACGGATCAGATCGGTAAGATTTTACAGAAATGTTCCATGGTCATTCAGTGTTCATTTCCATAGCTGCAAGAAATTCCAGAGCGATCGTTTATCTTCTGGCAGATCAGCAAGAAGAAACTCCTGAACGTGGGTGTTTTCGTATGGACAGCAATGCAGCATGTTGCGCAGGATTTTACGCACCGTGCTCACAGGCATGTCCAGTGTTCGGGCAATTCCCCGTGCACTGCATGTTTGCACACCAACGCTCGACCCCTGCTGCAATATTGCGGCCACGTCTGCGACAGACGTCTGATCAACTCCTTTCCTCCCTCTGGCACACTGCACTTCAAAAGAACCTGTCTTTTCCAATTTTGTAATCACTTTCTCTAGATCCTTAGCACACGCCGGACCAGTGCCTTTTCTCATACCCTTGAGTGTCCGGAACTTCTCCAGGGTACACACCACCGTCGTTGTAAAAGAGCTTTACCAGCAGCCGGCGGTCCTTTTTGGAGTCAGTCACATTAGGAGTCTCGGACAGAAAATGAGGAACAGCCGTGCGCCGCGCGCATCTTCGTATATTGATCAAATTTTCATTAATTTTTTTTCCATGACATTTCTCCCTGAGTCGATAATACGTTGTTGGAATTTGACGTCATTCTGAGCAGTACTTCTCTTTCTACTTCGTTCTGAAACTGGAACTTTAATTTTGGACACCCTATATTACTTCATTTATAACTTCCTTTCGGCAATTGCCATGATTAGATCAATAATTAAAACACTGATAACAGCAGTAAATACGAGGGTCACTCCAAAAGAAATGCACACTATTTTTGTAAAAATACAATTTTCATTCTGCATGTGTGAACGTTTTACAGTGTGCAGATACATCCCTCCCGCTTGTTTTCAATCTTAGTTCAACCTGTTCCCGTGAGTGTCGCCGTCACAACATGTCTTCAAGATGGATCCTACACTTGACGTTCGTCAGAAGCAACGTGCTGTCATAAAATTCCTGTGCTGTGAAAACGAGACAGTGGGAAACATCCACAAGAGGTTGAAAAGGTTGTATGGAGATGCTGCTATCGATCGTAGTACAGTTAGTCGGTGGGCAAGCAGGTTACGTGATGAAAGCGGGCACGGCAATATTGAGGACTGTCCTCGCAGCGGCAGGCCTCGTACTGCACACACTCCAGATAATGTGCAGAGAGTTAACGAATTGGTGACTGCTGACAGACGCATCATAGGGAACGAATTGTCATGCTACATTGGGATAGGGGAAAGAAGTGCTTCCAAAGCGTTGGCGTTAAATACTCAAAGCGTTGGCGTTAAAAACGGTTTGTGCCAGGTGGGTTCCAAGGATGTTGACACTGGCTCACAAAGAACTAAGAAAAACGGTATGCAGAGAACTTTTGGAACGGTACGAGAATGGTGGAGACGAATTTCTTGGAAGAATTGTGACAGGTGATGAAACATGGCTCCATTATTTTTCACCAGAGACGAAGAGGCAATCAATGGGGTAGCATCATACAAATTTACCCAAGAAAAAAATTCAAAACTACACGGCCACATGTCAGTCAAAAAACCATGGAAGCGATCACAAAACTAGGGTGGACACCACTGGAACACCCCGCCTTACAGTCCTGACCTGGCTCCATGTCACTATCATCTCTTTGGGAAACTGAAAGACTCTCTTCGTGGAACAAGGTTTGAAGATGATGACTCCCTTGTGCCCGCTGCCAAACAGTGGCTCCAACAGGTTGGTCCAGAATTTTACCATGCAGGTATACAGGCGCTGGTTCCAAGATGGCGTAAGGCAGTTGAGAGGGTTGGAAATTATGTGGAGAAATAAAAATATTATTCCTAAAGGATGTATCTACATACTGTAAAACTTTTAAAAATGCAAAATGAAAGATGAATTTAAAAAAAAATAGTGTGCATTTCTTTTGGAGTGACCCTCGTACATCTGTTCTGTTTGAAACGTCCGCTTTCAACAATTATACATGACTGTGCTTAAACTGACACACAATATTTTTAGCGCAACGCAATCTGACTTTCAGAAATCCCAACAAAAGAATGGCCCTGACTAACATTAACCTATACCTTTCACAAATCACTTACCTCACCAAAAATCTTCGTTACTCGAACTACTGCAATACAGCGAGCGCCACTACTGCCAGCTAAATAAAAGATTCATACTACTGAAGGCACTAACTACTGATAGGCATAGTTAGCAAATGAAAGATTTTAATAGAGAACAAACAACGTATTTACCTTAATAATCATAATATATATAGCAGTTCACGACATCCAGTGTTACAAATTTCAAAACTCCGCCATCTCTCTCCCAACATCCAACACTGCTGGCGGCTCACCTCCAACTGCGCAACGCTACGCGCTGTTCACGTCCAGCTGCCCAACACTACAATGGCAGACAACAATGCTAACTAGCCACAGACTGCACACAGCACAGCCAGTGATTTTCATACAGAGAGCGCTACGTGGCGACGGCGTTGCCAATATAAGAAGCTAAACAGCCTACTTACATGTTACCTAATTGCCCCTCCCTAACTTCAGGGTGCACTTAAACAAATATAAAATATATTTATGTGTGAATTATAAGGTGAAGCTACACTTTGAGCAACTAGTCAAGAATTTGTATTCGTTTAATGTAATTTTGTTCGAGGAACTATAGCTCAAACTGATTAATGGTGACTTTTGTGCGAAATTAATTGACGTAAAACTAGTTGTCATATCGGTGTTAATTGAGAAACTGCGTAAGAATAATTGCTGAAATTTTGTGGATGAATTTAATTTGAATGACTAAGATTTAGTAATCACGAGAGCAGAATCGTGCATTCTCTATTAAGTATTAATTCTTGACAGTATAATAACTCTGAACATAGCATTAACCTTCTTCACATGAACTATTATATCTGTTACTTGAACCAAAAAGAAAACCATACTCGTTTCCCAGTGTTCTGTTATATTATTGGTACTGTCCTTATGCGTTATTTATAGTTCTTTGCCGACACCTATGCCGGTGGGGTGTATATGCGTATGAATGCGGTTCTGTAGCATTTGTAGGCTCCTTGTTACGTATGATGCGTGTTATCAATTAAAATCCACCGCTCTTTTCTCGTACTCTCGTCGGATGTTTCCTTAAATAAAGTGATAACTCCGCAATATAAGAATTCAGTCTTACTGGCAATCACTTCCCTTACCAATATTTTCTGTACCATGCAACGTACCACAACAAAACCGAATATGACGGTAAAAACATCCGCGGAAGGTACATTTCCCATTAAATTCTGATTTGTAACTAGCAAGGGCATGGATATGTTATAAACCATAAACTATGGAAAGATTGTAGGAGACGTGAATGAATACCATATCATGCAGTACATGACTCCAGTTTTCTGTGTGTGTGGTATATTGCATAACTAAGTAGCCCCATAAATACTGTCTAAAGAAAATTTGGCATCATTCTCAAACTTGCGCGCCCCACGGCTTCCAAGCCATGCTTTACAGGTGAGATAGGCGTCCTCTCCTGAACAAAATTTTTGTTTGTTGTTTTGAGATAGCGAGGATGTTCGCCAAATGCGCTGTACTCTAAAAATGACCAAGGAGAGACTGCTGATTCCGATACTCGTAGAACCTGCTACTGCACAAAACGGGTTCTCTCCACCGTAAAACGTACTGCTGGTGTTCTTGTTGTGAACTGAGCCAGAAAGCCTCGATAATGACTCTCCAGAGACCAATGCTGTAGCGGTTTTCTAGTCGCTATGGAACCCTTGGCGCCTGTTAAGTTCGGCCAGGGCAGTTGGCTGTAGGGCTACTTAGTCGTAAATATACTTGACGTATGTGGTGGTACGTACTAGCACTGTTTCTTTGGAACAGAGTACATAGCAGCTTCTCGTCCAAATATAAACAATCAGGTTAAGAGATATAAGGAAGTTCTTTGATTTATGTAGAGGGAAAATGTTTTGAATCCGACCCTCCCAACATTAATGTTAAGTTTTAGTAAATTGCTGTTAGAATGCGTTGGAGCTATAAGGAATTTTCGTTACTGGCACATCGTCTTAACCAAAGACGTGATAAATACCGTCGTGTTACATACACATACACTCTCTTTTGCAAAACTCGATAGTGTACTACTCATAAAATACACCACATACAATTCTAGTTTTCAAAACATCCAAGACATAACATATGGCTTAAAATAAATTTTTCTTATTTAGAAGCAGATACTTAAGTTTTTTCTTCTTGTTTCCAAAGCTTTGCTCGTGGATAATGTATATTGTTGATTTTACTTGTCTGCATCCATAGCTGCATGTGTAAGATACGACCTTACAAGCCGCTGTACATTGTGTCGTGGATGCAACTTCGCACCTTTCTTTCTTTAGTGGGGCCTTTGTCACGCTTCAACGCTGGGTCGGCCGTGCTGCTATTGATTTGGCAGTGTTAGCTGCAGAGGGTAGCCGGATGTCCTTCCTGCCGCCACCCCAAACCCTCTGGGACGGAATTAGTGTACCCAGCTGTATGCGTCTAGTGCAAGCCATGGAATAGTGCGAACGTTTTCAAATGTCTGCAAGTCGTGTAACTGAGATGGAACGTGGGGACCAGTCCAGTATTCACCTAGTGGGATGAGGAAAACTGCCTAAAAACCACATACAGGTTGGCCTGCATACCGCCCTCGTCGTTAATCCACCTGGCGGATTCGATTCGGGGCCGGCGTGCCTAACCGACTCCAGGAAGCAGCGCATCAGCACTCTTGGCTACCCTGGCGGGTCGATGCAACTTAGCACCACTGTTACCTATTTTTCTTCCTATTCCATTCGGGCACTGAGTGAGGGATAAATGCTATATGGCTCTTTACTTGCCCTAACGTCTCTTACATTATTTTTATGATCCTTACGACCGTGGATAGAGGACAAATGGAAGGATGTAGAGGCTTATCTCACTAGGGGTAAGATAGATACTGCCTACAGGAAAATTAAAGAGACCTTTGGAGAACGGAGAACCACTAGCATGAATATCAAGAGCTTTGATGGAAACCCAGTTCTAAGCAAAGAAGGGAAAGCAGAAAGGTGGAAGGAGTATATAGAGGGTCTATACAAGGACGATGTACTTGAGGACAATATTATGGAAATAGAAGAGAATGTAGATGAAGATGAAATGGGAGATATGATACTGCGTGAAGAGTTTGACAGAGCACTGAAAGACCTAAGTCGAAACAAGGCCCCGGGAGTAAACAACATTCCATTAGAACTACTGACAGCCTTGGGAGAGCCAGTCCTGACAAAACTCTACCATCTAATGAGCAAGATGTATGAGACAGGCGAAATACCCTCAGATTTCAAGAAATATATAATAATTCCAATCCCAAAGAAAACAGGTGTTGACAGATGTGAAAATTACCGAACTATCAGTTTAATAAGTCACAGCTGCAAAATAGTAACGCGAATTCTTTACAGAAGAATGGAAAAACTGATAGAAGCCGACCTCGGGGAAGATCAGTTTGGATTCCGTAGAAATGTTGGAACACGTGAGGCGATACTGACCCTACGACTTATCTTAGAAGAAAGATTAAGGAAAGGCAAACCTACGTTTCTAGCATTTGTAAACTTAGAGAAAGCTTTTGACAATGTTGACTGGAATACTCTCTTTCAAATTCTGAAGGTGGCAGGGGTAAAATACAGGGAGCGAAAGGCTATTTACAATTTGTACAGAAATCAGTTGGCAGTTATAAGAGTCGAGGGGTATGAAAGGGAAGCAGTGGTTGAGAAGGGAGTGAGACAGGGTTGTAGCCTATCCCCGATTTTATTCAATCTGTATATTGAGCAAGCAGTAAAGGAAACAAAAGAAAAGTTCGGAGTAGTTATTAAAATCGATGGAGAAGAAATAAAAACTTTGAGGTTCGCCGATGACATTGTCTTGAAAGGAGGATATAAAATGAACATCAACAAAAGCAAAGCAAGGATAATGGAATGTAGTCGAATTAAGTCGGGTGATGCTGAGGGAATTAGATTAGGAAATGACACACTTACAGTAGTAAAGGAGTTTTGCTATTTGGGGAGCAAAATAACTGATGATGGTCGAAGTAGAGAGGATATAAAATGTAGACTGGCAATGGCAAGGAAAGCGTTTCTGAAGAAGAGAAATTTGTTAACATCGAGTATAGATTTAAGTGTCAGGAAGTCGTTTCTGAAAGTATTTGTATGGAGTGCAGCCTTGTATGGAAGTGAAACATGGACGATAAGTAGTTTGGACAAGAAGAGAATAGAAGCTTTTGAAATGTGCTGCTACAGAAGAATGCTGAAGATTAGATGGGTAGATGACATAACTAATGAGGAGGTATTGAACAGAATTGGGGAGAAGAGGAGTTTATGGCACAACTTGACAAGAAGAAGGGATCGGTTGGTAGGACATGTTCTGAGGCATCAAGGTATCACAAATTTAGCATTGGAGGGCAGCGTGGAGGGTAAAAATCGCAGAGGAAGGCCAAGAGTTGAATACACTAAGTAGATTCAGAAAGATGTAGGTTGCAGTAGGTACTGGGAGATGAAGAAGCTTGCACAGGATGGAGTAGCATGGAGAGCTGCATCAAACCAGTCTCAGGACTGAAGACCACAACAACAGCACGACCGTGGCTGGAGAATGTTACTCGAATACCGGTTCTCTGAAGTTATCCAACGGTATGTAGAGCGAATGACATATATTTCTTCCAAAGATTGCGATTTAACTATCACAAGCTCACCCGCTATACTTTCATATCGACTGTGCCGACATGCTACTATAGTAGCACTGAATCTCTGAATTCGTTCGGTGTACAGCACAGGCCGTGTCGCGTACGTCACAGCATGTGGCATTGCACGTCACTGGAGGTTTTACGAATGCCAGCAACCGTCTCCGGAGGGGAGCGAGTAACAATTTCACACGAGTTTAGTAATTCTTGACTGCGTGTTTAAACGCATGCAAGCTTTCTACAGCACCCGACCATTAGTGGATACCTTTTTAATTAAATACTGATTTCCCGTGGACCCTGCACGGAGCGGAGCGTTCGCGAAGTGTGGCGGACAAGCCGACTAGTGTAGCGTCACAAGTTCATTGCAGGGCCCGTATATCTCGTTGGTCCCGGACTGGGGTGGATGAAGTAAGTTGGATTGCCTACCTTAAGGTGCATGAAATACACTCCTGGAAATTGAAGTAAGAACACCGTGAACTCATTGTCCCAGGAAGGGGAAACTTTAATGACACCTTCCTGGGGTCAGATACATCACATGATCACACTGACAGAACCACAGGCACATAGACACAGGCAACAGAGCATGCACAACGTCGGCACTAGTACAGTGTATATCCACCTTTCGCAGCAATGCAGGCTCCTATTCTCCCATGGAGACGATGGTAGAGATGCTGGATGTAGTCCTGTGGAACGGCTTGCCATGCCATTTCCACCTGGCGCCTCAGTTGGACCAGCGTTCGTGCTGGACGTGCCGACCGCGTGAGACGACGCTTCATCCAGTCCCAAACATGCTCAATGGGGGACAGATCCGGAGATCTTGCTGGCCAGGATAGTTGACTTACACCTTCTAGAGCACGTTGGGTGGCACGGGATACATGCGGACGTGCATTATCCTGTTGGAACAGCAAGTTCCCTTGCCGGTCTAGGAATGGTAGAACGATGGGTTCGATGACGGTTTGGATGTACCGTGCACTATTCAGTGTCCCCTCGACGATCACCAGTGGTGTACGGCCAGTGTAGGAGATCGCTCCCCACACCATGATGCCGGGTGTTGGCCCTGTGTGCCTCGGTCGTATGCAGTCCTGATTGTGGCGCTCACCTGCACGGCGCCAAACACGCATACGACCATCATTGGCACCAAGGCAGAAGCGACTCTCATCGCTGAAGACGACACGTCTCCATTCGTCCCTCCATTCACGCCTGTCGCGACACCACTGGAGGCGGGCTGCACGATGTTGGGGCGTGAGCGGAAGACGGCCTAAAGGTGTGCGGGACCGTAGCCCAGCTTCATGGAGACGGTTGCGAATGGTCCTCGCCGATACCCCAGGAGCAACAGTGTCCCTAATTTGCTGGGAAGTGGCGGTGCGGTCCCCTACGGCACTGCGTAGGATCCTACGGTCTTGGCGTGCATCCGTGCGTCGCTGCGGTCCGGTCCCAGGTCGACGGGCACGTGCATCTTCCGCCGACCACTGGCGACAACATCGATGTGGAGACCTCACGCCCCACGTGTTGAGCAATTCGGCGGTACGTCCACCCGGCCTCCCGCATGCCCACTATACGCCCTCGCTCAAAGTCCGTCAACTGCACATACGGTTCACGTCCACGCTGTCGCGGCATGCTACCAGTGTTAAAGACTGCGATGGAGCTCCGTATGCCACGGCAAACTGGCTGACACTGACGGCGGCGGTGCACAAATGCTGCGCAGCTAGCGCCATTCGACGGCCAACACCACGGTTCCTGGTGTGTCCGCTGTGCCGTGCGTGTGATCATTGCTTGTACAGCCCTCTCGCAGTGTCCGGAGCAAGTATGGTGGGTCTGACACACCGGTGTCAATGTGTTCTTTTTTCCATTTCCAGGAGTGTATTTCAGAGTCAGTTTTATTTTGGCCCCTAGTACACTGTCTCACCAGACATCACCGGACACCCCTGTGTGATGAGGAACTGACCACTAAACGTCACGACAGGCGTCATCACGCCTATAAAAGGAAGTGGAGAGTATTGTGCTGTCAGCACCGAGCGCACGAGCAACCGAGCGCACGCGAGGCTCAAACAGCTCTACCCAATGCTCAACAGGGAAAGCACACTGAATAGGAGGGTGTCGAGGTCCTTATACATGACACTGATTAGACCTCTGATGACGTACGCAGCTCCTGTCTGGGGATATGCAGCTCCCACACGACTGCGCCGCCTGCAGATCATACAGAACAAAGTGCTACGAATCATTAGCAATGCTCCACGCTACACACGCACCGTGGATCTTCACCATGAATACCGCCTTGATACCCTCAAGGAAGTATTCAAGAAACACGCCACACGACTATACAGGAACTCGAGACACTCGAACAATCCTTTCATCCTCACTCTGGGAAACTACGATCACAACCACAGGTGGAAACACAAGCGACCAAAGACACTGCTAGCTAGGGCATAACCACCTATGGTAAACTAACATACGCAAACAGCGACAAACGTCGGTAAGCCCCTGCATGTCAGCAACACTGACTAGCAACTACCAGCTGCTATTAGAGCCCACCAACAGGCCACAGCAGGGACACCGACGAGCTCGCCCACAGACGCACGAACAATCTGCCAACACTCCCTCACACTGTGCCTCCGGTATATGACCTACCGGACACGAGACCGATAGCAAACCTAACTGTTGCAGATTGCAGGACGCTGAACGAGGACTCTGTACCAGCACCCAGCGCCAGCCGCCGAGCAGCACAAACGCACAACGTCAAGGTATCGACATGCATGATACCCACTACTAACAAAGCCTATCCTTGCACAACCTATCGCAGGCAGCAAGACAACCGCTACTGCTCTTGCCGCCCGACCTAACTTTCGCAGAGGTTTTTTTCCCTTGGCTCTTGCTTTGGCACTTTTTTTCCTCTGCCCTTCAAACCGCTACCCTTCGTCAGATTTCGACCAATCTATCTCCAGATGAGCGCGTATTAATGGTTAATCCTAACCAGACGTACGCAAACATCGCAGTACCCACATCCTGCGACACCTCACTTTAGTGAATACTAACCCTTATGCAGAGATGGCAGTAGACCTTTTGTGTTGGCCATCATGCCGGTGTGGGCGTGGAGGGGCTCCACCTCTATTTAAAAAATTGTGCTGTCAGCAGAGAAGCAGCAACAGGAGAATGTTCAGTGACGTCAAACATGGACTAGTCATTGCTATAACAGTAACAGGTCCACCAGGGACACGCCAACCAGCAATGCAACCACTTGATGGACCAAGACAGTTGTGAAAAACTTGTAAACTTCCAAAGCAAATAGATTTAAAATACATACTTTTTTGACACTATATAGGAGAGAGCAATTGTGACGAAGTATTGTTTGGTACAATTTTTGATTTCGTTTTTAAATAAAAGGGAAGGTATGTTTTTCTAACTAAAACACCAAGATCACTATGGCACGTATTTGTCGTGGTACTCACTAGTACCGGTGGTTCCAATACCGATGGTAAAAGAAGGAACTTTGCTTCGTAATTCGGAAAAACACAGGCACTTCAATATCATATTTATTCGACGACACCGTGCAAGTGACGTTCGAGTAAAATGTGTCTCCTGTAGAGGAATATACACTCCTGGAAATGGAAAAAAGAACACATTGACACCGGTGTGTCAGACCCACCATACTTGCTCCGGACACTGCGAGAGGGCTGTACAAGCAATGATCACACGCACGGCACAGCGGACACACCAGGTACCGCGGTGTTGGCCGTCGAATGGCGCTAGCTGCGCAGCATTTGTGCACCGCCGCCGTCAGTGTCAGCCTGTTTGCCGTGGCATACGGAGCTCCATCGCAGTCTTTAACACTGGTAGCATGCCGCGATAGCGTGGACGTGAACCGTATGTGCAGTTGACGGACTTTGAGCGAGGGCGTATAGTGGGCATGCGGGAGGACGGGTGGACGTACCGCCGAATTGCTCACCACGTGGGGCATGAGGTCTCCACAGTACATCGATGTTGTCGCCAGTGGTCGGCGGAAGGTGCACGTGCCCGTCGACCTGGGACCGGACCGCAGCGACGCACGGATGCACGCCAAGACCGTAGGATCCTACGCAGTGCCGTAGGGGACCGCACCGCCACTTCCCAGCAAATTAGGGACACTGTTGCTCCTGGGGTATCGGTGAGGACCATTCGAAACCGTCTCCATGAAGCTGGGCTATGGTCCCGCACACTGTTAGGCCGTCTTCCGCTCACGCCCCAACATCGTGCAGCCCGCCTCCAGTGGTGTCGCGACAGGCGTGAATGGAGGGACGAATGGAGACGTGTCGTCTTCAGCGATGAGAGTCGCTTCTGCCTTGGTGCCAATGATGGTCGTATGCGTGTTTGGCGCCGTGCAGGTGAGCGCCACAATCAGGACTGCATACGACCGAGGCACACAGGGCCAACACCCGGCATCATGGTGTGGGGAGCGATCTCCTACACTGGCCGTACACCACTGGTGATCGTCGAGGGGACACTGAATAGTGCACGGTACATCCAAACCGTCATCGAACCCATCGTTCTACCATTCCTAGACCGGCAAGGGAACTTGCTGTTCCAACAGGACAATGCACGTCCGCATGTATCCCGTGCCACCCAACGTGCTCTAGAAGGTGTAAGTCAACTACCCTGGCCAGCAAGATCTCCGGATCTGTCCCCCATTGAGCATGTTTGGGACTGGACGAAGCTTCGTCTCACGCGGTCTGCACGTCCAGCACGAACGCTGGTCCAACTGAGGCGCCAGGTGGAAATGGCATGGCAAGCCGTTCCACAGGACTACATCCAGCATCTCTACGATCGTCTCCATGGGAGAATAGGAGCCTGCATTGCTGCGAAATGTGGATATACACTGTACTAGTGCCGACATTGTGCATGCTCTGTTGCCTGTGTCTATGTGCCTGTGGTTCTGTCAGTGTGATCATGTGATGTATCTGACCCCAGGAAGGTGTCAATAAAGTTTCCCCTTCCTGGGACAATGAATTCACGGTGTTCTTATTTCAATTTCCAGGAGTGTACATAATGAATGTACCATTAAAGAATGTAGACAAATGCTTGATGACATATGAAATTTTGGGTCTCGCCGTGAGTCGTGCTCGGACAGCCAAATGGTAAGGCGACCGCTCGCGATAAGCGGAAAATACGGATTCGAGTCTCCGTCGGCCACAAATTTCCGCTGTCGTCACTCCATTATACATCCAAGAGTGATCCATATTCGCAACTGCGAATGCATTTAGTGTGTTTCATGACGACTGTACGTGGTGACGTTAAGTTCCTGTTCCCAATACTCTGGGCCAATGTCTTGGAGTGGATTCAGAACCTCTCTGGATTGCCTCACGGAGTGAGTGTACGGGAAACTGCTGACGGTGATTCAGCTGTCAGATGAGGCGTTTAACATGGCCCTTCGACAGGAGTAGGCAAAGTGTAGGTTTCAGATTCATTCCTCTCCCTTCTGTCGCCATCACACAATGCGGAAGTGATACCGTACTATACACAAATCCTTTTCAATCAATTACACTTAATGGACACTTAAGACAAAGACACAACAGGAGAAAGACCATTTGCGTGGAGGAAGGAAACCCGTTCTGAGTAGGCACCTGAACGTTCACCGTAGGGTGTCCCAGCCAACACTGTGATAAGAACCAGTCTTTCTTCTTACACTTACTGTGATGTCAGCATACATATCAGTCACCACCATCATGTATCTGGTGGCCTTTACTGCCAATGGGAATGAGGACACCAATTTTTTAGAAAGCAATTGGATACTTCACGCTACGTCGTGCCGAAAGACGTGGAGGTCAGGCACTGGACTCACGTTCTCGAAGACAGCGATTCATATTCCCGTCAGGTCATCCGGATTTCGGTTTCCAGAAGTTTCTGTATATCACTTACGGCAAATGCCGGTATGGTTCTTTTGAAAACGACACGGCTGTTAGTTTTCCGAATCCCAATATCAGCTCCGTCTTTAATAAACTCGCTGCCAAACCCTAGTCTTTCTTTCTTTCGCAATCTAGATTCTTACACGTTGAGGACAATATGAGCAGCAACTGTTACACTAGGGAGGCCTCAGAGCTGGAGATACTGTGCTTCCTTCTGGCAACACTGTATGCCATATTTCAGCACCACACTGCACGATCGCGTGTGGTGAGCCTCGTACAATATTTGCCGAAGAGCAATGTCTATCATGGTTTGTCTGGTGAGTTAGTTAGCTAGCCATCGAACATGCTTCCAAAATGATTTGGCGCTAATGTGTTTGCCACTGTCCTTGAGCAACCACTGCGCATTTCGAGCGCACAGACACAGCATGATGGGAGACTATTCGATGCCATATCATGACATGTAAACATACTAACGACACCACCTGAGAACTTCGCTACATACTGATCTTCAGAGTCGTCGCCGTTTGTAATGCTGCAGTAACCTGCGTACTCTCGTGTAGCTAATCTGTGGTAAAAACTTCATGTCAGACACATAGTAGGAAAGTTACCAAAAAAGAAAAAAGATCCTCGTATATTATAACTCTAGACGCCTCCATCAATTTATGTGGGGTGAGTAACAAACACATCAGGCCGTTTCAACCTTTTTACAGCGACCCAGGAAGATGTGAAGTGGAAACGCGAAGGAACTGCCATAGCTGAACCAAGACCATCCAGACTTTCATGTACTGACCGATAGGAACCCTCAAGCATGGTGGACGGTGGTTGTGAAAAATCGCATGAAATTGGCGGAAGGAAGCGCTCTTGAGTGCCAAAATGCGACCAGAAGTCCAGCTGACACAAAGAGCTCGCGTAGGGAGTTGAAAAGGATGGTCTACAGCGATGGGGCAGCTCCTCATAGGCCATCCACTTCAGTAGTCAATTCTAAGCGACGCTTCAGGTGGTGTGTGTGTGTGTGTGTGTGTGTGTGTGTGTGTGTGTGGTTTGAGGTTTCGGGCGCTAAACAGCGTGGTCATCAGCGCCCAAACGCATAGAAACAGGAACACATGCAGTGAAGGGACGAAGACGGACACCGAACAAGGAGAACGGCTAAAAGACACAGACCTGACGCAATTCCAAATCCTCACATACAGAGGCAAAACAAGACGAGAAGAAACGCACTAAAAAAGGAAAGGAAACACAAGGAAAAGAGAACAGAAATCGAAGTGAAACAAGCAGGTAATCGTGACTGGCGGACCTCTTACCTAAAGCCTGGGTGAGCCAGTCACCCAGCAGCACATTAAAATCCTCTCCCTAAAATCCGAGGCAACAAATTGGACAGGACACAAAACCGTAAGACCTTAACCACAGTCGTTGCGTCGTCTTGCAAAATAGAGGGCAAATCCGGTGGCAAGGAAACCACCGCCCTCTGGTCAGAGAATATAGGACACTCAAGTAATATGTGGCGGACAGTAATCTGGACGCCACAAGCACTGCAGATTGGGGAGGTCCTCCCGCCGGAGTAAAAAACCGTGCGTTAAGGGACTGTGCCCGATGCGGAGGCGAGTGAGGAGAACCTCATCCCGCCTGCACGACTGGTAGGACGTACGCCATGGCCGCGTGGTGGCCTTGACCAGACGCAGCTTATTTTCACCGACTGCCAGCCACTCCTCTTCCCATTGACACATAACACGAAAACGCAAAAGGGAGGTAACAGCATGGAGGGGGACGGCACATTCAACAACGTGAGGGAGGGAACATGCATGTAGACCCGATGTGGCTTAGATTCAAAGAAATACTGTCGCTAGCAATTCAGAGAAGAAAAACATCTGAAATTTAAATAGACGCAAAATCTCCAACATTGGCGATGTTTTACATAAGCTCGAAATTTAGCGTGGACTTCAATGCGAGATGCTTATAACAGTTTCCACAACGAAACTTCGTCTTGAAACCTAGCAGAAAGTCCAAAGAGATTCTGGTCGTATGTGAAGTATGTTAGCGGCAAGAAACAATCAATGCCTTCTCTGAACGAGAGCAATGGAGATACTATCGAAGACAGTGCTGCCAAAGCAGAGTTACTGAACACAGCCTTCCGAAATGCCTTCACAAAAGAAGAGGAAGTAAATATTCCAGATTTCGAATAAAGAATAGCTTCCAACATGGGTAACGTAGAAATAAATATCCTCGGAGTACTGAAGCAACTTCATCAATTAATAGAAGCAAGTCTTCTGGTCCAGACTGTATACCAACTAGGTTCCTTTCAGACTATGCTGATGCATTAGCTCCAGACTTAACATACTTGTGCGGTGCTGTTACTCGGCGGCTGCCGCTGGGTGCTGGTGTTGATCTCTGGGTCAGCGTCAACATACCTGCAACATTTAGGTCCATCGTCGTGTTGTGTCCGATAGGTCATATATCAGACGCACAGCGTACTGTGATGTTGGTGATTTATTTGTGCGTCAGTGTGATAGCTCGTCGGTTTCCCTGCTGTAGTCTATTGGTCGGCTTTAATGGCAGCTGGTATATCCAGTCAACGTTGCCGATTTGCAGGGGCTTGCCGTCGTTCGTCGCTTGTTGGTGTATGTTAGCTTGCCCTAGCTAGTAGTGTCTTTGGCCGCTTATGCTTCCACCTATGGTTTGGCACTAGCTGGTACACTTTATCTTTTAAATATCCCCACGTAAAGTAACCCGGCGACGTCAAATCCGACGACCCAGCGGGCCAATTAATAGGGACACCTATCCGGTCCAGCGACATCTGTAAAAACGGTCTGTTACCTCTCATGCTTCTGTTACGTAATGTGCTAGGCAAACATCATTCTGAAACCAGTTACGTTGTCGAACCTCCAGGGCAACAACCTGCAGTAGTTTCGCTAGTTCCTGTTCCAAAAACTTTCGATATTTGCGTCTGTTCAACGTTCCGTCGTTAAAATACGGGCCAATGAGTCTGTTCCCCATGATGACACGGCATACATTAACCAATCAAGGACGTTGATGGTCAACTTGCCGTATCCAGCGGAGATTGCCTACACTCCAGTAATGCATATTATGCCGGTTAATGCAATCATGGTCTGTGAATGTAGACTCACCAGAAAAATAGTACCTGGGCGAAGAACATGGAGGTCGTTTGCATTTGTTGATGTTTCTATTCACCATACACTATCGGATTATGGAAATCAGCGCCATGAAGTTTTTGACGCAGTGGTACGTGGTATGGATGATACTTCTGACGATGCAGTATTGTGACAATTTTATCTACTGCCATACGGGAATCGCTGGGTTATTGCGGGCGCTTATCCGTGGATTCTGGTGCACCGTCGCTAGTGCTGCTACTTCACTAACTTCTCCTGTATCACGTTTGCTTCGTTTCCTTTTGCCAGTCTGTAAGCTGCCATCAGACATAAAGATGTTCACAACCTTGTAAAAGCACGAACGAGAGCGAGCTTTCTAGTTTTAGATATATTTAAATATCTTCAGTTAAATGAACATCTTATGCATGTACAACTTAATTTACGACGGCCTTCCCCTCTTAATTATTAATACAATCATTTGAGTACTCACTAGCTGAAGTTTAGAACCGCTTGTGAGTAGACTGCAGTTGTTGGACTGGACCACCCCTACGGCACGGTGCAGGCCACAACGGAACCCACGCCGCTATTGTCGTTCCCTTCCCTGCTATGCTGTCTGTGCTAGTATGCTGTTTTTCCGCACTCTGCACTCTGCATGTTGAACGACTCACCGTCTCACTCTTTTTGCGTGTAAATAAAAACACTTACACATCTGTTAGGCTTTCCTATTTTTATATTACATTTTGTCACAGAATTAAACTAGAAATACTTCCATTACCAGTTATGACCAAGGTTTTCGTGTGCTTTCCCTTGCAAGAACTTCCTCTGAAATATTCACAACTGGAACTCCCTCTGTCGCACTATCAGTTCACACATTTCATCCAGTTTGCCTGATATATGGCTCAAAAGACCTGTTTTATGAGGGGCAGAAATGTAACAGTGCGCTCTACCTAGAGATTTATATACAGGGTGAGTCCCTATCTATTCCCACCAAGAATAAATCCGAAAGTATGACAGGAACAGAAAAGTTTGTACGACAAATGCTGCATGGGACAACGGGGGCAATAGTATGTTAGTTTTTTTGCTATTAGGTGGGGTTGCTTCAGAGATATGGTCAACTTTTTTTATAGGATGTTATACTTTGGTACTTATTTTTTGATAGCAGCTGTAGAGACGAATGCATTGATGTGTAACAGTAAGGTCTTTGAAGGTCAACGAAGGTCGAAAAGGTGGCATGAACGTCCATTTACAAGAGGTGTTCGAAGTGATGACCACTGGTGTAATGCAGTGCTGCAATCTTCTTATCACTGACTGAGTGGTATTCCTTATCACATCGGCACTTGTCGAAGCACATGCTCTGACAATTCTCTCTCGCACAACTTCAGGTGTAGTTGGAACGTCTTTATAAACAATGTATTTTACGAATCCCCACAAGAAAAAATCCAGTGGCGTCAAGTCTGGCGAACGAGACGGCCACTACACATTTCCTCTGCGTCCAGTCCAATGTTTTGGTAATTGTCTCAGCATCTCATTTCTAGCCATCAGCGAAACAAGTGTCGGACTCCCATCGTGTTGATACCACATGCTGTTCCCTTGTTCCTAAAGCCATTTCTTCCAATAACAGACCTAATGTTATTTGCGGGAATGTGTTGTACTTCGTGCCATTAAGATTTCCTTCGATAAAATAGGGGCCTATAATACTGTCCACCAGAATCCCCCTACATACGTTCACAGACCACGGTTTTTGGTGTGCACCATGCCGCAGCCAACATGGATTTTCAGTTGCCCAGTAATGCATGTTACACAAATTAACATTTCCATTGTTCATGAATGTAGCCTCGTCAGTAAATCAAATCAAATTAATAAACGTGTCATCTCTCTGAATCTGAAGTTGAGCCCATCGGCAGAATTCAATGTGATGCATACTATCCGTACCAGTTAATTCTTGGTGGAGACTGATGTGGTAAGGATGATATTTATGGCGATGCAGAGGATATCTTTCAGCGAATAAGTCTCTAGCTCTGAATTTCGTTGGCACTCCCCGTAAATGAGAAGCATATCGACTTGTTCTTCGAAGGAATACATCATTCAGATTCGCTTGATTCTACGCTACGGATAATTCCAATTAGTGTTGTATTAAGGAACCATCGAATGGTGTTTACATGTCAACGGCACGTTGGATGGATGCGATGTATTCGGCGAATATTTACTATTTGCGCGATATACGAGAGACAATTATCAGAGCACGTGCTTTGATAAGTGCCGAAGTGATAAGGAAGTACCACTCAATCCATGCTAAGAAGATTGCAGCGCAGCGTTGATACCAATGGTATCGCTTCAAACACCTTACGTAAATGGACGTTCATGCCACCTTTTTGAACTTCATTGACCTTCAAAGGCCTTACTGTTATACATCATTGGATTCGTCACGATAGCCGCTATCGTAAGATAAGTACCAAACTAAAGCATCCCATATAAAAAACAACCTTCATATCTGTGAAGCAACTCCACCTAGCAACAAAAAACCAACGTCATATTATGGCCCCCATTGTCCCATATGCTACATTTGTCGCACATATATATATATATATATATATATATATATATATATATATATATATATATATATATATATATATATATAAAGAAAGATGATGAGACTTACCAAACAAAATCGCTGGCAGGTCGATAGACACACAAACAAACACAAACATACACACAAAATTCTAGCTTTCGCAACCAACGGTTGCCTCGTCAGGAAAGAGAGAAGGAGAGGGAAAGACGAAAGCATTTGGGTTTTAAGGGAGAGGGTAAGGAGTCATTCCAATCCCGGGAGCGGAAAGACTTACCTTAGGGGGAAAAAAGGACAGGTATCCCCCTAAGGTAAGTCTTTCCGCTCCCGGGATTGGAATGACTCCTTACCCTCTCCCTTAAAACCCAAATCCTTTCGTCTTTCCCTCTCCTTCCCTCTTTCCTGACGAGGCAACCGTTGGTTGCGAAAGCTAGAATTTTGTGTGTATGTTTGTGTTTGTTTGTGTGGTGTCACCGCCAGACACCACACTTGCTAGGTGGTAACCTTTAAATCGGCCGCGGTCCATTAGTACACGTCGGACCCGCGTGTCGCCACTGTCAGTATTTGCAGACCGAGCGCCACCAGACGACAGGTCTAGAGAGACGTACTAGCACTCGCCCCAGTTGTACAGCCGACGTTGCTAGCCATGGTTCACTGAGAATTACGCTCTCATTTGCCGAGACGATAGTTAGCATAGCCTTCAGCTACATTTGCTACGACCTAGCAAGGCGCCGTATTCAATTGATATTGAGATTCTATTAATGTATCATCAAGAGCGATGTTGTACAAATGTGGATTAAAGTTAAGTATTCCAGAAGCTACGTACTTTTCTTTATAGCATTCATTACGTATCCTGTTTCAGACCTCACGCCAGCCTGCGTGAGTTTAAGCGCGTGCCTTTCGGCTTCCTCTCATTGTGTCTAGGCTGTCTTGTCTAGACACAACAGTCTGTGTGTCTATCGACCAGCAAGCGCTTTTGTTTGGTAAGTCTCATCATCTTTCTTTTTAGATATATTTTTCCCACGTGGAATGTTTCCCTCTGTGTGTTTGTGTGTGTGTGTGTGTGTACGAGGGCAATTCGGAAAGTAAGGTCCGATCTAGCACGAATAGGAAACCACTGTGAAAATCAGACAAAGCTTTGCACAGGTATGTTGGTCAGCGTCTCTAGTGTGCCTGTGTATCGCGGCGCGTCGCTCTTTTCAGTCTTAGCGCACTGTGAGCACATAAAGGTGCCTAGAGCAACGGTGTCTCCCGCCAAGTATGAGTGCCGGCTGAGAGATTTCACGTCAAGCAACGCAGCCCACGTAACGCAACTGGCATGAGTGCCGTGGCGTCGATTCTCGGTCGTTGGGCCTCCGAGTGGAGTTTCTTTCCCCGCTGCGGGGCCCCTCCTGGCGGCGGGTGGCGCCGTCTCTGCCCGGTGGCGTGTTGTGTGCGCGGGCAGTGAAGTTTGGGCGCGAGCGGCGCGAGCCTTGCGTTTTGCGTCGGACGGTGGGTCCCTCCGCGCTGTCGCTGGCCGGGGCTGGTTGGTTGGTTGGTTTGGGGGATTAAAGGGACCAGACTGCGACGGTCATCGGTCCCTTTTCAAAAAAATTAAAACCGCCCATCGAGAATAAAAACGAACAACACGAAAGACGTCAGACGACACAGGACAGGAAAGACTCCGACAGAGACCAGACAAAAGGAAATAAAATCACACAGAGTGTGACGGTGGTTGGCCGACCACAGGAACAAAAAAAAAGGAAAAGCCAACCACCGAGAACACGTTAAAAACTCAGTTTAAAACCGTAGGCCAAAGGCCAGAATCAACACAAAACAATAAAATAAAACAAACACTCAGATTAAATGATAAAAACCCCCTGCCCGAATAAAACGTAAAACTAAGTCAGCCGTAGCAGAGTCATCTGTTAAAAGGGCAGGGAGCGAGTCAGGCAGGGCGAACGACTGCCTGAGCACAGCTAAAAGTGGACAGTCCAATAAAATGTGGACCACTGTCAAAACGGAGCCGCAGCGACATAAAGGTGGGGCCTCACGACGCAATAGGTGGCCGTGCGTCATCCGTGTGTGCCCAATGCGCAGCCGGCAGAGGACAACAGACTCCTTGCGGGAGACCCGCAAGGAGGAGCGCCACACACCAGTAGGCTCCTTGATGGCCCGAAGTTTATTTCGTGAAGGCAGGGCGCGCGCCATTCAGCGTCCCAAATGTCGAGAATTTTGCTGCATAGGAACGCTCGCAAATCTGTTTCCGGGAGGCCAATGTCCAGAGATGGTGTACTGGTGGCCTCTTTCGCCAGGCGGTCAACATTCTCATTGCCGGGTATCCCAACATGGCCTGGGGTCCACACGAAGACCACAAAGCGGCCGCAACGGGCAAGAGTATGCTGGGACTCCTGGGTAGCCATCACCAGACGGGAACGGGGGAAACACTGGTCGAGAGCTCGTAAACCGCTCAGGGAATCGCTACAGATAACGAAGGACTCACCTGAGCAGGAGCGGATATACTCTAGGGTACGAAAGATGGCGACCAGCTCAGCAGTATAAACGCTGCAGCCAGCCGGCAACGAACGTTGTTCGCAATGGTCCCCTAGAGTGAGCGCATAACCGACACGACCAGCAACCATCGAACCGTCAGTGTAAACAATGCCGGAGCCCTGATACGTGGCCAGGATGGAAAGAAAGCGGTGGCGGAAAGCCTCCGGAGGGACTGAGTCCTTCGGGCCCTGTGCCAATTCCAGCTGAAGGCGAGGGCGAGGCACACACCACGGGGGTGTAGGTGTTACTCGCTGCTCCCCGGGTCGGTGGTTGGAGTCGTCGCCTGGTTACCAGCTTTACTGCCCTATCTGACCGCGCCTTGCTGAGGTCTGGGTGACGATACTCGTGCTGGATCACCTTTCTCGCGGCCATTTCCCTGGACCGCGCCTTAGCAGGAACTTGTGGCTGTGCTGCTCCCGGATACAGTTTACAGGGGAGTACTTTTCCGTCCTCGGAAGTTTGGTGCTGTTTGTGTGTTTCAGCGTGCTATGGCTAAGAAATCTTCGTTGTTATGATTGTGTCGGAAACGTGGGCAAACCCCAGTGTTCGTGTTTCTCGGCATTCTGTGGGGTGATGTACCTTACTCAGTGTGTTTTTCTTGGCGTTCTATTGTGCCGTTGCAGAACTTTCTTTAACCTTTTCGCTCCTTAGTCTTCTGCAGAGTGCCTTTGGATCTTGTGGCCTGTAATTTCGCTTGTGCCAAGTTCCGGGGTTTTGGGGGATAATTGATTAAATTATGTTCTGGAATTTATGGGATACTGTGCGTTTCCTTGCCCGGGCGTCGTATCTAAAGTTTAAGGTGAGTGAATTTTCGTCGTTCCCGTCCAGTGGTTCGATGGGCCCCGCGACAAATTTTTTTTTTCTTTTTTTTCCCTGGGTAAAGGTTGGCTCCTCTGTGCCCGTGCGCTGCGCGAGTGTGTATGTGGGCGACGGTGATCGTTTCCTGACTTGTTTACCGTTTCTTGCCGACTTCTCTGCATAGACCGCCGAATCTGTAATTTGGTCTATGCCATGTTATAGTTGCTTCAAGTTGGATCGCACGCTTCCCTTGGTAATGACATCTGCGCACCTATGAGATTGAACAATGTTTTGAACTATTATAAGCTGGCCGTTGTCGCCGTGTGTGCTATATTTTCACTTGTATTTGAGTTTTGGTGTAATTGTATTTTGTTAGCTCAGCTAATTTTATCTTGCCTGCTGCTGCGATGTCAGAAAAAAATTTCTAACAATCTTAAATTTAATCTTACCTGTGAAGCCATATTTGTGGAGACTTGTTATTTAAATTTCATTGTCTTCCCAGCTTGCCCTTTGCTACTGTATTATAAGTGTTTTTTGTTTTGAATAATCGCAGCTGCTCGCCTTAAAGAACTAAAGCTGATTTGAAAGATTGAGAATTAGTGTAACTGTTCACTCCAATAAAGCCACCCTGTTAAAAGAAAAATTTTGGCGCTACCATTTGTTTCCGCCTTGTTCCCCTACCATGGCTCACCATGCATTTCCTTCTTCGTGACAGTCTTCTTCCGCAGTCTGCAGGGGCAATGAAGACTCCCCTGCAGCGTTTTCGATGGGAAGTGGTTGATCACCCACAACATAGTCCGTAACTGGCTCCTGTGACTTTCATCTTTCCTCACATGAACCGCTAGCTATAAAGACATCACTTTGGCCCAGACAACAGGCTGCAGGTCAGCGTAGAGAAGTGGCGGAAAGCACGGGCGGCTGCCGTCTTTGACGAAGGTATTGTGATGTTGGTACGACGCTACGACAGATGCCTACCTCGGAATGGTGAGAAGGTAGAGAAGTAGCTATATATATATACATATATATATATATATATATATATATATATATATATATATATACAGGGTTATTACAAATGACTGAAGCGATTTCACAGCTCTACAATAACTTTATTGTCTGAGATATTTTCACAATGCTTTGCACACACATACAAAAACTCAAAAAGTTTTTTTAGGCATTCACAAATGTTCGATATGTGCCCATTTAGTCATTCGGCAGACATCAAGCCGATAATCAAGTTCCTCCCTCACTCGGCGCAGCATGTCCCCATCAATGAGTTCGAAGGCATCGATGATGCGAGCTCGCAGTTCTGGCACGCTTCTTGGTAGAGGAGGTTTAAACACTGAATCTTTCACATAACCCCACAGAAAGAAATCGCATGGGGTTAAGTCGGGAGAGCGTGGAGGCCATGACATGAATTGCTGATCATGATCTCCACCACGACCGATCCATCGGTTTTCCAATTTCCTGTTTAAGAAATGCCGGACATCATGATGGAAGTGCAGTGGAGCACCATCCTGTTGAAAGATGAAGTCGGCGCTGTCGGTCTCCAGTTGTGGCATGAGCCAATTTTCCGCGGGCTACGCGTGAAACTTGCCCGCACGCGTTCAACCGTTTCTTCGCTCACTGCCGGCCGACCCATTGATTTCCCCTTACAGAGGTATCCAGAAGCTTTAAACTGCGCTTCCATCGCCGAATGGAGTTAGCAGTTGGTGGATCTTTGTTGAACTTCGTCCTGAAGTGTCGTTGCACTGTTATGACTGACTGATGTGAGTGCCTTTCAAGCACGACATAAGCGTTCTCGGCTCCTGTCGCCATTTTGTCTCACTGCGCTCTCGAGCGCTCTGGCGGCAGAAATCTGAAGTGCGGCTTCAGCCGAACAAAACCTTATGAGTTTTTCTACGTATCTGTAGTGTGTCGTGACCATGTGTCAATGAATGGAGCTACAGTGAATTTATGAAATCGCTTCAATCATTTGTAATAGCCCTGTATATACACCAAACTCCACCTTTATTGTATCGCCTGTTACCGGCAGTGGGACTGGGATACTGCATATGTCGAACAAGGCAATAACTTAGTGTTCTCTTATTCCTATCATGGACTTGCCTATTTCTGGTTTCAGACACATTCTTCCAGAAATAAATTAAAAATCAGATCCTATTGAGAATTTCTGACGGAGGTTTTAGGAATGTTTAAAAATGTTCAAATGTGTGTGACCAAACTGCTTAAGAACAACACACACACCCACGCCCGAAGGAGGACTCGAACCTCCGGCGGGAGGGGCACGGGTGTTTACCTTGGTTGTAATCTAGTTCCGAATTAGAAATTCCCCACCAAAATATTCGCAACAGGGAATACCCTCTGCCTCTTGACGCTGTAATGGGTTAGGACTAGAATATACTGTTCTGCCTTTGCAGGTAGACAATGAAAAATATATTAACAAAAAATTCTAACACTGTTTTATGAAGCTTTCCTTTGTAACAAATAAAGAGTTTCTCTGTGACACACTCGCTTTTTATTTGGAATTTCGCTTGGCTGCTGACTGGACTGTTTACGATGGTTTACAACGACTTTGGGTTCATTTATCGACAGTGGAGTACTTTTGCTCTCCTTTGAACTTCTTCATTATACACTTATAAGTGAACCGCAGACGTCTTCTATTCCTAAGCAAATATTCGTAATCGTGTCACTGACAACGAACACTGTCTATAAAAGTGAGTGCAATACCAACTGCACGTATAATGTTACCACCATCGAATTTATTTCCACCGAAGTTTGTTCTAACTTTTCTACATGCTCAGTCAGTCCTTTCGACAATCATTCCCTTTTAGATTTACTCATATTTTTCATGAAGTTATTTCACCTTAGCTTCCCTGCACTTCATATGTATTTCATCCGTAAGTGACTTGTATTTCTTTTTTTCGGAATTTCCCTGAAAATGTTTTGTACTTACTTCTTTCGTCGATCAGCTGAAGTCTTTCTGCTGTTACTCACGGCTTTTTCGAAGTTACCTTCGTTGTATCTACATTTTTCTCTCTAACTTCTAAGATTGCCCTTTTTAGAGATACCCATTTCTCTTCAACTTAAATACCTACTGAGTTATTCATTATCGCAGTATCTATAGCCCCAGAAAACTTCAGGCGTATCTCTTCAATTCTTAGTACCTCAGAGTCCCAGTTCTTTGCTCATTGATTCTTCCTGACTAGTCTCTTAAATTTACTAAATTGTTGAGTCTGTTCCCCTGGGTACGCTGTAAGGGGTCCGTAGGCCCTTACTATACGTTTGCACTCGGCACAGGTCGATAGAGCAAACAATCGATTGTGTCGTGTTGCGAGAGCGAGTGTAAGTTGAGGGAGTCCCATGTTGCGGGCCGAGCTGTGTGGAGGCCAGTTGATATAATGCAAGGCTTCAACGACAAAGGGAGTGGCCATCACCGCGGTTTAACCCCTTTATACTAGAATAATATCGGGAAAGTGAAGTAGTATAATTACGAGAGTGATCAGTGATATTTCTAGTGCCGATATTTTGGTTTCGCGTCTACCGCGCCGGCATCATTTTGGATTGCAGTTTTGGATTGCAGTGTTGGATTGCAGTGATTGGATCAGCGTGTGACGATAATGAATAACGAAGAAGCCTGTGCTGAGATTAGCCGTAATTAAATATGTATGACGAAGGCAGTGGCTGTCTCCTTCTTTTTGTGTTCTGAGACGAATATAGGTTCTTGATTAGTGAAACTGTGTTGGTGTTCTTCTTGTTACCAGACATTTCATTATTACAGCATTTGAGAAGGACAAACTGGAAAGTAACAACTCCGTAGCAGTCAATTCCGATTGCCAGCCCCATTAGGTACACGGTCACATTAATTAATAATTATTGGGCTGCTACCCGGTCAGATCAGATCGGCTAAAAATAATTAAATCGGAGGTGTTACAACGCCTTACAGTCCAACATATAATTTGGAAATCTTTGCCTGGCTGTGACGCCATCTAACTTAAATCTTTCTGTAGCTCCAGGCCTTTTCCGAGTATACCTCCTCCTCCCGCGATTCTTGAACAGAGTATACGCTGTTACCAACTGAAATTTGTTCTAGAACTCAATTAGTCTTTCACGCTCTCATTCCTAGTACCAAGCCCATGTATCCCGGCAACCCTTTCTTCTACTCCTTCCTCTACAACGAATTTCGATCCCCATGACTATTAGATTTTCGTCTCCCTTTACGTACCGACTTACACGTTCAGAGTCCTTACATATTTTCTCCATCTTTTCGTCTTCTGCTTACGATGTTTGCATGTATAACTCAACTATTGTTGTCGGTGTTGGTTTGCTGTCGATTACGATGAGAACGACCCTACCACAGAGATGTGCGCAACAAACACGCTCTCTGTCTTACCTTCCCATTCATAACGAATCCTACTTCCGAGTACACCTCCTCCTCCCGCGATTCTTCTGCTGTATTTGGTATTACCCAATACTCGTCTGACATGGTATTCATGTACTTAGTATCTCGGAAAATGCACGTGCAAAGAACGTGAGAGGAAAAATTAGGTTACTGGGAAAAAATATATGACGTGCCATGCACAACTGTACCTGAAGAATGAAATCGACAACAGAGAACAAAAAAACATATTGGTATGGACAAATCACATATTTAATTAACACAAAATGCGACATATAATATTATCTAGGGAGACTCCAAAATTAAGAAGAGGCTCCTCGTTCAAACTGTAATTCGAGGAATCGGGGTGGAAAGAAAGTTTTGTCTGCAGGGGAGCACACCCTCGGAAAGATTCTGTGACTTCAGCATATCCGACAAACTTCTCCCTTCTTAAAAAGCTGCTTCCGGGTTTCCACCAAATAAAAGTCAGACGACGAGATGGGGGAGTCCTGAATCTGGAGAAGGATTTTCCGCTTCATTTCTGCTTTTTCAACTGTTATGAGTACGTCTCTCGCTCGCCATCTGTGCATTTGTGTACTGTTCACAGTGGGCGTTCTGTTGAGTTGTAGGGTGCTTATGTATCAGTCCCGCAAATATGTTCATAATTATCTACCATCTCGGTGACATAGAACAACTATAATGATGGTACATCTAAGCCAATTATTCTCCATTGGTAACTATTTCTTATGGTGGGAGACTAAAAAACTAAACTCCTCCCTAACAGGTCATGAAGGTCGAACGGTACCGACCGACCGCCGTCTCATCCTCATTCCACAGGTATCACTGGATGCGGATACGGAGAGGCATGTGGTAGGCATACCACTCTCCCGGCCGTATGTCAGTTTACGAGACCGGAGCCGCCACTTCTCAATCAAGTAGCTCCTCAGTTTGTCCCACAAGGGCTGAGTGCACGCCGCTTACCAACAGCGCTCGGCAGACTGGATGGTCACCCATGCAAGTGCTAGCCCAGCCCAACAGCGCTTAACTTCTTGATTCAAAAAAGCCATTATGGGCCGGCAGAGGCTCTTAAATTCGGTGATCTGACGGGAACCGATGTTACCACTGCGGCAAGGGCGCTGGCATGCTGGGAGGCTGCTCTCCACTGTTTTCGTCAAAAAATGGTTCAAATGGCTCTGAGCGCTATGGGACTTAGCTTCGGCGGTCATCAGTCCCCTAGAACTTAGAACTACTTAAACCTAGCTAACCTAAGGACACCATACACATTTATGCTAGAGGCAGGATTCGAACCTGCGACCGCAGCAATCGGGCGGTTCCGGACTGTAGCGCCTAGAACCGCTCGGTCACTGCGGCCGGCTGTTTTCGTCATTGCTGTCTCGAGTGACAGAAGTGATTTCCTCCATTTTGCATCATTTTTTCATAGACTAATGATAGGTGTAGATACAGCCACAACGGCTAAATTCAAGACGGGCTATCGGAAACACAGCGGTATGTTTAATTAGGAAGAAAGAGAGTCCAATTAAATACCTTTTATTTGCTTATACCATGATCGATTTCGAGGCTTCCACCCTCATCATCAGACGTACCTGACATATAAACATGAAATCAATATATTTTTATCTTGGAACTGTGCTTGCAAAACGCACACTCTCAAACCAAGACACAACAGCGCCACAAACAGGGTAACCAGGTTTGTAGCTTCGTGAGTGGGGCTGTGAGTCCTTAATTTGACAGTTGACATTATTCAAGGAAGATTTTCGAAGTTTCAGGCCTTATAAAGGGTGTTTAACAAGAAAGTACGTAGCCTACAGGAAATCTTATTAGTTAAAACTGGAAGAAAAATTTCTATAATGCTATGACCAGAAACCAGTACATGTTCAGATATGGACCGTTGAACATCCGCAGTTCACAGTCGGCATTTCATTTACGAAATGGTTCAAATGGCTCTGAGCACTATGGGACTTAAAATCTGAGGTCATCAATCCCCTAGAACTTAGAACTACTTAAACCTAACTAACCTAAGGACATCACACACATCCATGGCCGAGGCAGGATTCGAACCTGCGAACGTAGCGGCCGCGCAGTTCCAGACTGTAGCGCCTAAAACCGCTCGGCCACTCCGGCCGGATATTTCATTTACAGATGAGGCAAGGGATGGCACAGTAAATTACCACAATATGCACGTGTGGACAGATACCAATCTTCGAGGAGTCACGGAGGTGAGGCATCAGGAACGCTTCACTATTAATGTATGGGAAGAAATTGTCGGTAACGTTGCAGAAAGACAAAGACTGTGTTTTCTGCACGACCTCATTTTCTACGGATCGTGTGACAGTACCACACCGCAACCTTTCACTGGCGATGCACTGCTCAAGGGGGTCCGGCGACATGGCCGCTCCAGTCACCAGACTTGAATCCGTTTGTTTCCAGGCTATAGGGGTCTGTAAGGCATTGGTGTAGGCCCATTCCACCGACAGTCTGCAGAGATTACAGGAGGGCGTGCCTCATGCATGTGACGCAGTCCGAACGGGGCCAGATATACCTGAAACAGTGCCTTGATTCATTGCGAAAAAGTGTCAGATGATGATGATGATGATTATTAGTGTTTTAGGGCGCACAACAGCGAGGTTATCAGCGCCCGTTCCCAAAAGTTCAATTCAGAGCCGAATTGTGAGAGAATTGGTATCGTTCAAATGGCAAGATTGGACACAGCACATAAAAACAGGGAGATAAAACTAAAAATAAAATAGCAGTACAAATAGGTAAAAATAATTAACGGTGGCTGAGTGACCACTTACAAATAATGGGTGACCAAACCACTGGACAGCACATTAAGACTTCAATCCCAATATTTTGGGAAGAAGGCCAGACATCAGACAAAAACGTAAAACTCTAGCGATACGCGCCTCATTATTAGTTAAAAGAGAGGGTAGGTCTGGTGGGAAACTGAAATCTTCCCTCAAACCCGCATATACAACACACTCAGTTAAAATATGTCGTATCGACAGCTGTGTCCCACATGTCTGACACGTTGGTGGCTCCTCACGACGTAACAGAAAACCATGTGTCAAAGGACAATGGCCTATTCTAAGCCGTGTAAGGGCTACTTCCTCAGCTCGTCTTTGTCGGAAGGAGGTGAGCCACGGTCGGACAGAGTCCTTCACCGCTCGCAACTTATTATCCCTCACGTCCAGCCACTGAGCCTCCCACCAACGCATGACCATCCGAGTCACGAATGCTGTTATTGCCTGCAGGGGGACGGAACAGCGAGCGGGAGGTGGGATGGAGCAAGCCTCCTTGGCAGCCGCATCTGCAAGTTCATTTCCAGGAATTCCTATGTGCCCTGGAACCCAGCAGAAAATTACATCCTTACCCTGCTGTTGCAAGAGCAGGAGTGCGTCCTGCACCTCTTGCACCATCCGATCTGCTGGGTACATCTGTTCAAGAGCGTGTAGAGCACTTTGGGAATCGGAGCAGATGAGGAATTTCATGCCACGATATCGGCGCATATGCTCTGATGCTTGCAGAATGGCAAACAGTTCTGCATAGTAAACTGAAAACTACTCTGGGAGCCCTATCCGATGGACAGTATCGGGAAACACAGCAGAGCAGCCCATAAAATCCCCCTGTTTAGACCCATCCGTGTAAACAGTAAGGATGCATGTTAATCACATGCTACACTGCCTTTAGAATCTGCTTCTTGTGAACCCTGTTTCGACGGAAGGATGGACATTAATTGCCGAGGCTGAATTGAATGAAGTCTCTTTACTTCTTTAAACAGTTCCTAATAATGAATAGCTCAAGCTTTCCAGGGTGGCCGGCGGCCGACGCTCTCTGGATGATGGAAGATGGCAGGCTCCCTCTCGGTAATGCTAGCGAAACTCTGAATCACGGTCGAACCTCAAGGATGCTCCTCGCTGAATCGGCTGGTGAGATCTGACCCTGGCTGAAACTGCAATACGGTGCGGCGGGACTCCTGAAGCTACCACCTCAATCCTGCAAGTGATGTAGGGCAGATTAAACACGACGACAACAAAATGTTTCTTTAGATACGTTGACGATACCTTCGTTGTTTGGCCTCACGGTAGGGAGAACTTGAATGTCTTTCTAGAACATCTGAACTCGATCCACCCGAACATTCGTTTTACGATGGAGGTGGAAGAGGATGGTTGTCTTCCCTTTCTCGACGTGTTGGTTAGGAGGAAGGATGATGGATCATTGGGACATGCAGTCTACAGGAAACGTACTCACACCGACTTGTACTTACAAGCTAATAGTTGTCACCATTCGGCTCAGCGTGAAGGGGTACTTCGTACCTTGGTACACAGGGCACATGTCGTTTCTGACGCTGAGTCTTTGGCAGCTGAGCTGTCCCATCTTGAAGTTACATTTCGTCAAAATGGTTACAGTGATAGACAGATTGAACGTGCGTTGCGCTATCGACCAACTGTACATCAGGTGATTGATGATAATTCTGAGTCAACACCTTACTGCCTTCTTGCCTTACGTAGGAAACACGGCCAATAAGATCGGTCGTATTTTACGGAAATACGGTGTGAAATGTGTTTTCCGACCTCCATCTAAAATTAGAGCACTTTTGAGTTCCGTTAAGGATGATCTTGGACTGCGTAAGGCAGGTGTATATCGTATCCCTTGTAGCTGCGGCATGGCATATATTGGTCAAACTATCAGGACCGTGGAGGACAGATGTACTGAGCATAAACGGCACACACGATTACAGCAGCCAAATAGATCTGCTATTGCCGAACATTGCTTGGATACTGGTCACCCCATGTTATATAATAACACCGAGATATTGGCATGCACGTCCAGCTATTGGGACAGTGTCATTAGGGAGGCAGTTGAGATTAAATTAGCGAGCAACCACGTTAACAGGGATGGAGGTTTCTGTTTAAACTCTGTTTGGAATCCGGCTCTCTCCCTTGTCAAAAACAGAGGAACAGAGTCAATGCTGCCTCACCTGCGAATTCATAGTCTCACTATCGATAGCTCTGACTTTGGTCATCTTTGGTGGCACTAGTGTTCAGTGTGTGTGTGTGTGTGTGTGTGTGTGTGTGTGTGTGTGTGTGTGTGTTATCTTTCCTGCTTCGGTCCGAGAACCGAGGTATTAAAATTTGCATGTACGCCGCCTGTCCGTTGCAGTTTGCCTTGAAAATGGCGGGGTGTTCTCCCGCCGAAATATCGGCGGTCGCTGAAAGTGTTACCTGGCTGAATTCCCGGAAGTTATTTGAAACAAAATGCTTTAACAAAAACATAAGCGCTTGAAATTCAATAGACAGATAAATATTATTCTACTTGACCTCCTTTAAATACACTACTGGCCATTAAAATTGCCTACACCAAATGTGATTACATTTTCACGCAATTTGGGTGCATAGACCCTGAGAAATCAGTACCCAGAACAACCACCTCTGGCCGTAATAACGGCCTTGATACATCTGGTCATTGAGCCAAACAGGTACAGCTGCCCATGCAGCTTCAACACATACCAAAGGTCATCATGAGTAGTGACTGGCGTATTGTGACGAGCCTGTTGCTCGGCCACCATTGACCAGACGTTTTCATTTGATGAGTGATCTGGAGAATGCATATTCTGGTAACAGTCATTGGATCTCGACCAAAGCAAGCAGCGATGTCGCCATATGATAAACCGCAATCGCAATAGGCTACAATCCGACATTTGTCGAAGTCGGAAACGTGACGGTACGCATTTCTGCTCCTTACACGAGGCATCACAACAACGTTTCACCAGGCAACGCCGGTCAACTGCTGTTTGTGTATGAGAAATCGGTTGGCAACTTTCCTCATGTCAGCACGTTGTAGATGTCGCCACCGCCGCCAACCTTGTGTGAATGCTCTGAAAAGCTAATCATTTGCATATCGCAGCATCTTCTTCCTGTCGGTTAAATTTTTCGTCTGTAGCACGTCATCTTCGTGGTGTAGCAATTTTAATGGCCAGTAGTGTACAAACGCGTTCTCATTCACGTTGCTCTGACACTCGTAGAGACGTGAATGAGGATCAGACCAGGTCAGAGAAGTAGGGAAGACGTCAAATGACATCAGCCGATCCGACGTAACCCCACCGCCTCCCGCGACTACACTGCTTCATACCTGCCTAGCAAACATGATTCCAAACGGCACCGTTTACGGACATGAGTTCTTATTCAATACACTATATGCATACTCCCCTCTACAAGTCCTACAAATTTGTAACGGGAATTTCCGAACATCGTTTATGCGTACTAGGATTAGCTACTTATCCTCTACTCGCGACGTTCGTTTGTGTCTGTAATAGCCTAACACCACCTATATTACTGCAATTGAACTCACGTATATCGCAACGCCTGACCCGTACCTGCCATAACTGCTTTTCGCACTACGACTTCTACCCACAACAAGTATGGTGATAGAAGGTGTCGGTTCACTGCAGCCTTGGAGAGAGCATTTAGATTACTCAAGAGGAGATTGAAAGGTTGCAATGGAAACTGGGTGGAGCAAGGTGGGTGTGAGCAGCGAGATGGAAGCAGAAAGCGTGATTGATGGAGCTACGGGCGGACACCTTGAGACGCCGTAATTACTGTGCGTCATTCTCCTCGCCTCAGGAGGGGTGACGCAGCGCAGACGTCCACGAATATCGCCGACGTGGCCCGGCGGTGATGAAATAAGCCCTCCGAGTCCTACAGGCACGTTTAAGCTGCTCGATATCTACTCAAATCGCAGCTTGCTACGATCCACGCCAAGCGAGGCTGATTTTGGGTTTCTAACAGCGATCAACGCTGGCCATTCTACAAAGATTTGTCATTTGTTGCTTCAAGATCACTCTAGACGTTCTGTTGTTTAGCTGGGTGCTCCTCGTTTATGCACGTTTATGCATTCTACACCTACGGCTACGTCTTCGTTCATCACAAACGACTGTGAAGTGCATGCCAGAGAGGACTTGCCGTTGTCCCATGTAGTCTATCACAATTCGTCTTTGTTACATTTTCGTATGGAGCGCACGAAAAATAACCGTTGAAATGCCTCGGTGCGCGCTTAATCTACGCTTACCTTTATGCCGTTTCCACTTCCGGTTGGTTGGTTGGTTGGTTGGTTGGTTTAAAGATTAAAGGGACCAAACTGCAGAGGTCATCGGTCCCTTGCTTCATAAAAACACAGAGCACAGTGAAACCATCCACCAGTCAGGCGAAGCACTAAAATAAAAATTCCGGGGGAAGAAAAGCCCCATGGTCAATGATAAGACAACACGGAAAACGGAGTACAGCAACAAAACCAACATAGAGAATAAAGGCAGAAGGAATTAAAACTGCACAGCAGAGGACTGTGGCTGGCTGATCACGAAAATAATAGGATGAGCCAGCCACTCTGCAACACGTTAAAACCTCCAGCCTAAAAGGTTAGGGTGGAGTCGAATTACAACACAAAACAAAGTAAAAGATACAGCACAAAAGAGAGTGACGCAATAAAATTAGAGGGACCTATAAAAGCCACTTGCTCGAATGAAACTTAAAACACGATCTGCCATAGAGACATCGTCACCTAAAAGAGATGATAAATCATCCAGGAGATTAAAAGTTCGCCTGAGGGCGGTTAAAAGAGGACATTCCAACAATATATGGGCCACCGTCATGGTTTCACCACAACGACAATGAGGGGGGTCCTCTCGACGCAGCAGATGACCATGCGTCAGCCAAGAGTGACCAATGCGGAGCCTACAGAGAATAACAGAATCCCTGCGAGAGGCCCGCATGGAGGACCCCCACGGTCGTGGTCTCCTTTACACGCCGCAGCTTGTTGGGTACAGACAGAGTGCGCCATTCGTCTGCCCACATCCCAAAGACCCGACGGCGTAACACCGATCGGAGATCAGTTGCCGGGGGGCCGATCTCCAACAGCAGTTTGCGGGTGGCTTCTTTAGCTAACTTGTCGGCGTGTTCGTTTCCCGCTATCCCAACGTGTCCCGGGGTCCATATGAACACCACTGAACGTCCACGCTGTTCAAGAGCATGAACGGACTCCTGGATGGCAACAACAATGGGATGGCGTGGGTAGCACTGGTCAAGAGCGTGTAGACTACTGAGAGAGTCACTGCAAATGACAAAAGACTCGCCAGCGCTGGTACGAATACGCTCAAGGGGACGAAAAATGGCTGTTAGCTCTGCGGTGTAAACACTGCAGCCGTCCGGCAAGGAGCGCTGGTCTACATAGTCCGCATGAGCGTAAGCGTACCCCACACGGCCATCAACCATCGAGCCATGTGTATAGATAACCTCCGAGTCGCGGGATGCGTCGAGGAGAGCAAGAAATTGGCGGCGCAAGACTGCAGGAGGAACTGAATCCTTTTCCCATTGTGAGAGGTCCAGCCGAAGCTGCGGCCGACGAATACACCAAGGTGGTGTATGTGGGTGGACCTGAAAAGCAGATGGAAGAGGCAAAGACTCGAGGTCACTAAGGAGTGACCGAACACGGATCCCAATGGTATGGCCTGATCGAGGCCGCCGGTGTTGGGTATGGACTGCCGCATTAGCGAAAAGGAGACGGTAGTTAGGGTGACGGGGAGAACAACGGATGTGGGCAGCAGTCTTAGTATGCCTCTTACTGTATCGCGCGAAGTGCCATATGCGAATTTTCTTTTATCTCGTCTGTCGCTGCAACGCGTCCTTCCAACGCAGTCTTCAGCTTTGGAAATAAAAAATGTCCGCAGGGGCCAGGTCTGGAGAATACAGACTACGATGCACCAACAGGGACGAACGTGCGGGTGAGTTATCGTGACGGAAGATCCATGAATTGTCTCCCCACGTTTCAGACCGTTCCCATCTCACATTTTCTTGCAGGCGTCGCAACACGTCCCGATAGTACCATCGATTAACAGATTCATGATGAACTAATACTTCAAAGCCAAGGAAAACTGTCAGCATGGCTCTGGCGTTCGACCTGACCTGACAAGCTTTTTTTTTTGGGCGCGGAGAACCATTCCCGGCCCACTGTACAGACTGACCCTTGGTCTCAACATCATAACAGTAGACCCATGTCATCTCACCAGATATGATTCTCTTAAGGAACATCTCGTTCTAATTTGAGTGCTCCAAAAGCTCTTCACAGATAGCGAGGCGAGCGCCTTCAGTCATGAGCCGTGGGACGAACTTGGTGGCAACACGATGCATATCGAGATGCTGCGTCAGGATTTCGTGAGATGTTACGTTTTTCTGCTATCTCTCGGACAGTCAGTCTCTGATTGCCACGCACAATTTCGTTGACGTTCCTGATATGAGCGTCGACGGTAGACGTCGAAAAGCGTCCCGAATGGGGGTCATCCTTAACTTCCGCCTGGCTATTTTTAAACCGTGTGAACTATTTGTAACACTGAGTACGGCTTAAGTTCCATCACCGTAGGCTTCCTGCATCATTTGGTGTGTCTCTGCAAGGCTTTTCTTGAGTTTCACCCAAAATTGATTGCAGACGCTTTGTTCCTCTAATTCTGTCATTTAGAAATTTGGAAACTGTGCGCAAACGACGTTCTACTCAGTGCAGCCCTGAACAACAACAATAAGTAACACTAATACAACAATGAAACTTCCGGCAGTCGCACATTAAACACAGGCGTGTGCAAGAATGCCAACCGTCAATCGCTCCAACACACCACTGGCGCGAAATTACTAATATTTCGGAATTTTTTGAAGAGACCTCGCATACTACAGAGATGTCATGCGTACGTTAATGCCACGCATGTCGCACCTAAGAAATACTATTAGTTTGAGAGCATTAAGGATAATGTTCTGAGACACAAAATACCATTTCAAATTTATAAAGCGTTTTGGAAGTAACAAAAAGAAGATTACGCTCGAAAAGGAAACAGAAAAGTGAAACTGGATGCTGGTGTTTCTTTACCACCCAAGTCTCTGACGGTAAATTTACTTTGCTTTACGAATGTTTTCTTCTTATAACCTACCACAATATATATCCTAAGAATACGCTCCTACAATAACTATCCTGTTTATCAGAAACAGGAGAAAAGAAAGAGCATAAGGATTATCCATTATAAAAACAAAGAAGAAAGGACTCCGTAAAATCCATGTAATATTCTGAGGATACTCTTTCTCTTCTTTAAATACCAAGTTATAAATGTTGATCCAGTCTTAGTTCAGTTTTAAGTGCCGTTGAATTCTCTAACGGGACCCCTGGAAACGGTCCCTGTTACAGGTCCGTGTTTACTTCTAAGCAGATACTTCTACGACACGTCAGCACCGTTAAGCAACAACGCAGCTGTCTGAATGAAGAAACAATGACCAGCGATGTTGGCGTGAGACAGACGTCGACATGCAGTAAGCCAAATGACTGGAAAAGAGAGAAAATATAATGTGAAAGTTTAACGTGGAGATTTATCAGTCGCAGATACACGATTATCATTGGAATTAGTAATTAAAAAGAATTACTAACAATCTGTGCTGTTATTTGAAAGGCTTCATATAATTAAAGGGTAGAACGACTAACGACCAAAGATAAAAAAAGTGCAGCAAATTACGGAGTTGCAATTAGAAGTACGTGTATTAAACTACGAATTTTGTGTGGTAGGGGAGTTATACCTCAGTGCAAGTCCAGCAAACCTGCACACAGACATCCAGCATGTAAATGCTTACTTACTTGCTTCATCAAAATGGTCACAGAACTTAGGTCTGAAAGTAAACCCTCCCAAAACGCAATCAATCTTAGTCTCCCACAAAATACTTATTACACAACAGCACAGAGAATCTCTTCCATGCTTAATTTTAAATGGCACCGAAATAACCTTTTCTCCTTCCGCAAAGAAGTTGGGGATAATCCTGGACCAACACTTAGACTGGACTGAACGCACTACTGCAGTCTGCAAGAAAGTTTCTACATCCCTTCATTGTCTACAGAAATATAAAAAAGTATTTTCATTCGAGCTTAAGAAGAAGCTCGTAGAATCTCTAACACTCCCTATTCTCGACTATGGCGATGCTATTCTTCAATGACTTTCGTACGAAAACTCTCGCAGGTTTGAACTGGCGATGAATGCTTGCGTACGATATATTTGTGACGTTCGTTATTACGAGCGTATCACTCCAGCCTATGAACAATTATCGTGGCTACGTGCTGATAAACGTAGGGACTACCATACGTTATGTTTACTCCATCGTCTTCTCAATCATCAGCCATTACATTACTATCTGAACAGTAAAGCAGAAATACTCGTTCTCAACAAAGTAAGATCCTCGCAGTACCACCACACAACACCGTCATGTTTTATAAATCATTTTCTGTATGCGGTACCCGACCTTGGAACAATCTTCCTCAAAATATCGGAGAAATTAAATCACCTCCAGGCTTCAAAAAGCAGCTAATGGCTCACCTTCTCTCGCAATAGCTATCTCTCCCACATACTGGTCTGCAGCCCACACTCTTCAATCTCCCCTCCCCCTACAATTTTTCCCTTCTCCTCGCTTACAGAGTTATTTTCTTAAATCAAGTCCTCTCCTAACAGCCACTATTACTGTCATTCCAATTTTCTTCCTCTTCATCCTTTCTTTTCTGACAATACTAAACATGTTGTTCTAAACTAGTCTATATTATTTTAAATGCACATTGTTTTATTATTATTGTTATTATTGCCATTTATCCTTAATTTCATTATTGTCAACTATTATTATTATTATTATTATTGACTTTTTTTCTCAGACTTAAGTCTGGTTAAAAATGGAACGTGACGCAGACCTCGATCAAGCGTGACTTCCTTGTAACTGTATGGTATATGTTATATTGCATTTAGGAACTTTCGGGTAATTGAACATGTATCAATAATTACAGATTTTTGTAGTTGTATATATATGTTTGGATGTAGCTGTATTGCATTGATGTACTGGTAGATATTGTGAGGTATGACTCCTGTAGTTGATAGTATAATTGGGATAATGTCGACTTTATCCTGATGCCACATGTCCTTGACTTACTCAGCCAGTTGGATGTATTTTTCAATTTTTTCTCCTGTTTTCTTCTGTATATTTGTTGTGTTGGGTATGGATATTTCAATTAGTTGTGTTAATTTCTTCTTTTTATTGGTGAGTATGATGTCAGGTTTGTTATGTGGTGTTGTTTTATCTGTTATAATCGTTCTATTCCAGTATAATTTGTATTCATCATTCTCCAGTACATTTTGTGGTGTGTACTTGTATGTGGGAACGTGTTGTTTTATTAGTTTATGTTTTATGGCAAGTTGTTGATGTATTATTTTTGCTACATTGTCATGTCTTCTGGGGTATTCTGTATTTGCTAGTATTGTACATCCGCTTGTGATGTGATCTACTGTTTCTATTTGTTGTTTGCAAAGTCTGCATTTATCTGTT
The DNA here is from genome assembly GCF_023864275.1 of Schistocerca cancellata. Classification (NCBI taxonomy): domain Eukaryota; kingdom Metazoa; phylum Arthropoda; class Insecta; order Orthoptera; family Acrididae; genus Schistocerca; species Schistocerca cancellata. Next base: position 54,590,357 of record NC_064627.1, read on the forward strand.
GTGGTATTGGGATCTTTAATAATATGCTTGCTGTAATATCTGGTGTTTATTGTTTGATCCTGTATTGCGATCATGAATCCTTCCGTCTCACTGTATATATTGCCTTTTCTTAGCCATGTGTTGGATGCGTCTTGAACTATGTGTGGCTGTGTTAGATGATACGGGTGCTTGCCGTGTAGTGTTTTCTTTTTCGAATTTACTTTCTTCGTATCTGTTGATGTTATGTGATCTAAAGGGTTGTAGAAGTGGTTATGAAATTGCAATGGTGTAGCTGATGTATTTATATGAGTGATTGCTTTGTGTATTTTGCTAATTTCTGCTCGTTCTAGAAAGAATTTTCTTAAATTGTCTACCTGTCCATAATGTAGGTTTTTTATATCTATAAATCCCCTTCCACCTTCCTTTCTGCTTAATGTGAATCTTTCTGTTGCTGAATGTATGTGATGTATTCTATATTTGTGGCATTGTGATCGTGTAAGTGTATTGACTGCTTCTAGGTCTGTGTCACTCCATTTCACTACTCCAAATGAGTAGGTCAATACTGGTATAGCATAAGTATTTATAGCTTTTGTCTTGTTTCTTGCTGTCAATTCTGTTTTCAGTATTTTTGTTAGTCTTTGTCTATATTTTTCTTTTAGTTCTTCTTTAATATTTGTATTATCTATTCCTATTTTTTGTCTGTATCCTAGGTATTTATAGGCATCTGTTTTTTCCATCGCTTCTATGCAGTCGCTGTGGTTATCCAATATGTAATCTTCTTGTTTAGTGTGTTTGCCCTTGACTATGCTATTTTTCTTACATTTGTCTGTTCCAAAAGCCATATTTATATCATTGCTGAATACTTCTGTTATCATTAGTAATTGGTTGAGTTGTTGATTTGTTGCTGCCAGTAGTTTTAGATCATCCATGTATAGCAAATGTGTGATTTTGTGTGGGTATGTTCCAGTAATATTGTATCCATAATTTGTATTATTTAGCATGTTGGATAGTGGGTTCAGAGCAAGACAGAACCAGAAAGGACTTAATGAGTCTCCTTGGTATATTCCACGCTTAATCTGTATTGGCTGTGATGTGATGTTATCTGAATTTGTTTGGATATTAAGTGTGGTTTTTCAGTTTTTCATTACTGTGTTTAGAAACTGTATCAATTTAGGATCTACTTTGTATATTTCCAATATCTGTAGTAACCATGAGTGGGGTACACTATCAAAGGCTTTTTGGTAATCAATGTATGTGTAGTGTAGGGACCTTTGTTTAGTTTTAGCTTGATATGTCACCTCTGTATCTATTATCAGTTGCTCTTTACATCCTCATGCTCCTTTGCAGCAGCCTTTTTGTTCTTCATTTATAATTTTGTTCTGTGTTGTATGTGTCATTAATTTCTGTGTGATGACTGAAGTCAATATTTTGTATATTGTTGGTAGGCATGTTATGGAGCGATATTTAGCTGGGTTTGCTGTGTCTGCTTGATCTTTAGGTTTCAGATAGGTTATTCCATGTGCAAGTGTATCAGGGAATGTGTATGGGTCTGCAATGTAACTGTTAAATAATTTAGTTAGATGTGAATGTGTTGAGGTGAACTTCTTTAGCCAGTAATTTGCTATTTTATCATTTCCAGGGGCTTTCCAATTGTGTGTAGAATTAATTGCTCGGGTGACTTCATGTTGCAAAATTATCACTTCAGGCATTTGTGGTATCATCTTGTATGTGTCTGTTTCTGCTTGTATCCACCGTGCATGCCTGTTATGTTGTACCGGGTTTGACCATATGCTGCTCCAGAAGTGTTCCATGTCTGTTATGTTTGGTGGATTGTCTATTTTAATGTGTGTGTTATCCATTGTTTGGTAAAATCTCTTTTGGTTTGTGTTGAATGTTTGGTTTTGTTTCCTTCTATTTTCACTTTTTTTGTATCTTCTAAGTCGTTTGGCCAATGCTTGCAATTTCTGCTTTTTTTCATCTAATTGCTCTATAGCTTCTTGTTGTGAGATTTTACCTAACCTTTTTCGTTTTTTGTCTGAGATTTCATTTCTTATAAATTGTGTTAGCTGTCCGATGTCTTTTCTCAGTTTTTCTATTCTGATCTGTAGCCTGTGTTGCCATGCTGGTTTTGTGGGTTTCTTCTGTGTGTTGGTTTGTTCTGATCTCTGCCTAGTGTGTATATTTAGTGTAGTGAGTGCTCCTATATAAACCAGTAGTTGTAACTCTTCCATAGTTGTGTTTTCATTTATTTTGTTGTGTATGATTGTGTTGATAGTTTTTATTGTTGTTTCGACTTGTGGGTTATTTGGCGGTCTATGCAAGAATGGTCTAATGTCTGTATTTGTGTCTTTGTATTCTATATATGTCAGCTGAAATTTCTCTTCTATATCTAACACGTGTCTCTCTTCGTGTTCTATTTGTGCTTGTTCTGGTGGCTGTCTTAAGATTTCGTTTTCCTCTGATTGTTTAATTGATGCGTGTTGGTCTTTGTTTGTTTGCTCTGGGATGTTTGAGTCCATTACTGTGTTTTCTTCTTCTTCTGATTGCACATTATTTTGTTCCAGTATTTGTTGTACTTGTTGTTTGATGTTTTCTATTTCTGACTGGGGTATCCTGTTATTTTTTATTATTACACGGATCTGATCAGCTAGTCGTTGTTCTGTTAAAAATTTTAATTCCGGGTATCTGGTAATAAATGTTGTGTATACTTGTGATCTGTATCCAGTTGTGTTGGTTCCTAGGTTTGTAGCTTGGTAATAACAGAACATGAGGTGTCGATTAACTTCATCTGATCATCTCATCCTCTGTCTTTGTTTTGCTTCTAGGGTGGTTGCAGGAAGCAATCCTGCAAAACACCTCTATTTGGATTTAAATCATTTTCCAGTTGGCTAGCAGTGTCGTTACCATTGTGGGCGGGCATAGGGTTCAAGCGTCGTCCCCGACCATGACGGCGCTTGTCCGAGGCTTCTTTAGTTCTGTCCTGAACCAAGTAATCACACTAAAAGGGGGGTTAGCCCTATTAGTGGTTTGTTGTTTTCGTCGCCTTTTACGACTGGTAGAACATACCGGAGGCCTATTCTTTTCCCGGGCCTCCACGGGGGTTATTATTATTATTATTATTATTATTATTATTATTATTATTAACAGTATTATTATGCTTATTATCATATCTAAGATTGTTATCATTTTCATGATTGTTTTGGTAATATATCTGTATGTGTTGTACCTCATCAGATATGTATAAGAGAGGGCCTTAATGCCCTAAACTAGTCAAACTAAATAAGCAAATAAATAAATTAATTAATAGGTCTGACAATTTTATTCTTCCTGTAATTAGAGAAATATAGGTTCGAGGCCTTGTACGGCTATCTGATCCAGGTCTTTCAAGATTCTACCCAGTTAAACGATACAGCGATTCTATGGTTCTTTTATTGAGACTACTACCTACACTACTGACCACTAAAATTGGAACCTAGCCAAGGCGGCAGGCAAGCAACAAACTGGCAAGAAATGTACTACGGTGTCCTGTAACTTTCAGCCAGTGAAATTTGCACCCAGCGAACTTTGCACCCAGCGAACTTTGCACCTAGCGAACTTTGTACCCAGAAAAGGTCGAGGAAGAATTCTCTAATACACCGCCCTAACTGCGCGACTTTCCCGGCAGGTAGAAGGGCCGAGGGCATGCGCCTGCCCTCCCCTATGTGGCGTCCTGATGAAGAGAACGAGGGGTGCTCGAACAAGAACGGTAGTGCCGAAATATTTACAATCTAAAACGATTATAACTTTTTTATTTACTGTCTGATAAAATAACATTTTTATTAACTCAAGAGCAGATCTTCAGAAAATACAGAGGATAACGTTAAACCCAAGCTACAAACATGGATTTTAAAAGGCGTGTATCTTCTACTCGACAAAGCATACACTACGTTTTCAAAAGCATCCGGACACCCCCAAAAACATACGTTTTTCATATTAGGTGCATTGTGCTGCCACCTACTGCCAGGTACTCGATACCAGCGACCTCAGTACTCATTAGATATCGTAAAAGAGCAGAATAGGCCTGTCTGCGGAACTCACGATCTTCGAACGTTGTCAGATGATTGGGTGTCAGTTGCGTCATACGACTGTACGCGATATTTCCACACTCCTAAACATCCCTAGGTCTACTGTTTTCGATTTGATAGTGAAGTGGAAACGCGAAGGGACACGTACAGCACATAAGGTTAAAGGGTGACGTCGTCTGTTGACTGAAGGAGACCACCGACAGTTGAAGAGGGTCGTAATGTGTAATAGACAGACATCTACCCATACCATCACACAGGAATTCCAAAGTGCATCAGAATCCACTGCAAGTGCTATGACAGTTAGGCGGGAGGTGATAAAACTTGGATTTCACCGTCGAGTGGCTACTCATAGGCCACACATCACGCAGGGAAATGCCAAACGACGCCTCACTTGTTGTAAGGAACGTAAACGTTGAACGATTGAACAGTGGAAAAACGTTATGTAGAGTGACGAATCACAGAACACAATGTGGCGATCCGATGGCAGGGTGTAGGTATGTCGAATGCCCGGTGAACGTCATCTGCCACCGTGTGTAGAACCAACAATAATGTTCTGAGGTGGTGGTGTTATGGTGTGGTCGTGTTTATCATGGAGGGGGCTTGCACCCCTAGTTGTTTTGTGTGGCACTATCACAGCACAGGCCTACACTGATGTTTCAAGCACCTTCTCGCTTCCCACTGTTGAAGAGCAATTCGGGGATGGCGATTGCACGTTTGAACACGATCGAGAACCTGTTCATAATGCATGGCCTGAGGCGGAGTGGTTACACGACAATAAATCCCTATAATGGACTGGCCTGCACGGAGTCCTCACCTGAATCCTACACAAGACCTTTGGGATGTTTTGGAACGCTGACTTCGTGCCGGGCCTCGCCGACCGACATCGGTACCTGTCATCAGTGCAGTAATCCGTGAAGAATGGGCTGCCTTTCCCCAAGAAACCTTCCAACACCTGATTGAACGTATACTTGCGAGAGTGAAAGCTGTCATCAAGGCTAAGGGTGGGCCAACACCATACTGAATTCCAGCATTACCGATGGAGGGAGCCACGACTTTGTAAGTCATTTTCAGCCAGGTGTCCGGATACTTTCGATCACATAGTGTACTTTAAAATAAAGTATGGTCTAATCCCATGGATGAACATATGGTACACGTAAAGTGCGTAACACGCGTTGTCATTCTAATAAACAGGCCACTTTACATGCATGGTGGTGAACCAAAAATTCACCGACAAAATTTCTCAGGTTGCTCAGATACATTTTTCCGACTATTTTCGCAGGAGCGTGGCCTCTAGTGGTTCGTTACAGAATAATTACATTTCCTTTGTTTTCTTACCCTTTTTACTCGTATTGCATTGAAAATATCTGCATAACAATGTTGAAGGTCTGCGCTTTGTTCCTGTTTCAAGACCAACTTATTCCATTCACTCATGGTACTTAACTGTTGACTCTTCGTCCTAAGGCTTCCATTCGGCACTGCTCGGTCCAGCCTCGAGTTGGTTTTTTCAGCAGTGTTAGTACGTTAACAGCAATACAACACGAGATGAACGGTTTTACACATGAAGAATCGGCGGATGTGCATGTCGTCTACGGGTTCATTGACCACAATGGAAAAACGGCACGACGACGAAACGCTCATCTCTTCTCACAGAGCCGGAAATCCCGTCCAACAGCAGTTAGCATCTTTACATAGGCGCCCACGGTTAACCTCATCCTTTCATGTTATTACGTTTTGGATACTGCATATTACAGCCTTTTTCACTGTCGTAAAAGTATTTTCACAGAAAGATATTAATAGTAACGAAGCTTATTGAGTCATAATTGCATTATTACTTCGTAATGAGCGACCGGAAACCACCGGTCTTTATACCAAAATAAGCAGAAAATATCCCTAAACTAATGCCGAAATTTTGTTAATGGAGTTCAGGTTCATCCAGTACAGATGACATGAGTTGTATGTAGCTTCTCCCACTCGTAGCGCTACGCGTGCGTGTCCTCTGTATGTGATTCGTGGTACTTACTGGAATTAAGGAAAACGTGGAAGGGAGGAACCACCAATATGACTTTCTTTTTGCACAACCTGTTTCCTTAACAATATATAAACTGTGTTTTACAGATAATCGAAGCTTTTAACCATAGAATTTTCTTTAACAAACTGAACAAGTTTGTGAAATTCTTTTGACCTTAAACCTTAAGTTGAATGAGGTTTCAATCTTTGCAAAAGAAATCTGAAGTGCTGTATTGAAAAAGAGCAAAGATAATGACAACGATTAGAAGACGGCGTTATCGGGTGAAACAGCGGTGGTTACTACCGTCTTATTAAATGCCCTCCTGCAACACTTGAAAACTATATAGGCACCACTGATGACAAGAGTGATTCAGTTACTCAAAACAAATGACTTAACTTTTGATTTTAAAGCTGTTTGTCGAAAGGTTCGGGGTCTAGATGCTCACCTGTGCTTAAAGGTTAAACAGAATAGGAAACAATATGACAATGGTAAGGTTTACTTCAGAGCAACTAACCTCTTAATTTCAATCGGCAACCAAGATACGACTGGATCCCAACCCGTCCCTTCTGACAATTTTATTTTGATAAAAGCCCTAGTGACAGTTGGCTGTTAATATTTTGAAGGTTAAACTGATTGTCAGTTATTAAGACCGCTCTGAAGGAACGTCTTAAAACATTACTTGTGAACACTTATTACAAAATAACTCACTCGGCGGAACCACAAGATCCAGCTAAAATACATCAATAATCACCCGGTCTTTCAAACACAGAAACGTACAGCTTAGTACAACAGGCTGTTCAGATTATAACTAATGACTGAGAAATGCAATTAAAATCAAAGAATTGAACCGGTTAACAGGTAAATCTAACCATAATGTCTCTCTTTTGTTTAACGGCAACCTGTACCTTAGTACAATTGTTCCGGCTGTATTTACGACCAAGACCTTATTAATTAGAACATTAATGAACAGGTACAAACCAGAAAGGAAAGGCAATACGATAGCGGGACTAATTTTCAGAAAGACAACTAGTGTCTTAGTACAATACTACGGTCTACATTTACGACCAAAGAGCCGACCGAGTAAAACTCTGAGGGTCGGATACAAACCAGAAAATAATAAGGAGGGCAGGTAGACAATGAGACTGTTGTGACTTGGCAAGACAGACAAGCCACTATGATTGGTAGCCGAAAGGCACGCGTTAAGCTCACGCATGCTGGCGTGAGGTCTGGAACAGGACAATGTAATTAATATAGCCAATAACGTACGTTGCTGCTGGAATACTTAACTTTAATCCATAATTGGTGTACATCGGTCTGACGGTACAGGCATCACAAGATAAATAGCAATTGATAATGGCGCCTTGCTAGGTCGTAGCAAATGACGTAGCTGAAGGCTATGCTAACTATCGTCTCGGCAAATGAGAGCGTAATTTGTCAGTGAACCATCGCTAGCAACGTCTGCTGTACAACTGGGGCGAGTGCTAGGAAGTGTCTCTAGACCTGCCGTGTGGAGGCGCTCGGTCTGTAATCACTGATAGTGGCGACACGAGGGTCCGACGTATACTAGCCGACCGCGGCCGATTTAAGTGTGTGTGTGTGGTTTGAGGTTTTCGGGCGCTAAACAGCGTGGTCATCAGCGCCCAAACGCATAGAAACAGGAACACATGCAGTGAAGGGACGAAGACGGACACCGAACAAGGAGAACGGCTAAAAGACACAGACCTGACGCAGTTCCAAATCCTCACATACAGAGGCAAAACAAGAGGAGAAGAAACGCACTAAAAAGGAAAGGAAACACAAGGAAAAGAGAACAGAAATCGAAGTAGGTAATCGTGACTGGCGGACCTCTTACCTAAAGCCTGGGTGAGCCAGTCACCCAGCAGCACATTAAAATCCTCTCCCTAAAATCCGAGGCAACAAATTGGACAGGACACAAAACCGTAAGAACTTAACCACAGTCGTTGCGTCGTCTTGCAAAATAGAGGGCAAATCCGGTGGCAAGGAAACCACCGCCCTCTGGTCAGAGAATAAAGGACAGTCAAGTAAAATGTGGCGGACAGTAATGTGGACGCCACAAGCACTGCAGATTGGGGGGTCCTCCCGCCGGAGTAAGAAACCGTGCGTTAAGGGACTGTGCCCGATGCGGAGGCGAGTGAGGAGAACCTCATCCCGCCTGCACGACTGGTAGGACGTACGCCATGGCCGCGTGGTGGCCTTGACCAGACGCAGCTTATTTTCACCGAATGCCAGCCACTCCTCTTCCCAATGACGCATAACACGAAAACGCAAAAGGGAGGTAACAGCATGAAGGTGGACGGCACATTCAACAACGTGAGGGAGGGAACATGCATCTTTGGCAGCCACATCCGCCAGTTCGTTTCAGGCTACCACCTAGCAAGCGTGGTGTTTGGCGTTGACACCACAGAGACATTTCACCACGAGGATTACAGAATGTTACTCCCCTTTATCAGCAAGCAGTTCCATGGATCCACGGTGCGTCGCAGCGGCTAGTGAGTGGTGCCGATGAAACCCAGGTATAAGAGGGCAGCCAGGCCGCGAGCGGTCGTCAGACACGAATGTTGCCAACCAACCGACGGGATGGCCTGCTGCTTGTTGTCGACGCTGGCCCCGGTGAAGTACCCAGGTATCTTCGCTCTGCGCAGGCCCTCCTTGCGCAGCTCGTGGCTTCGGCCGCTCGGACCTCGTGACCACCTCTAGTCGCGACGCTGCCGCCAACCCCCAAGCTTCGTGCCCCCTTCTAGGGCCAGCAAACCCCGTTTACAGGGTGTTCAGAAGCGATGGGAAATATTCGGGGATATGACAGGAATGATCACTCTAAACGAAAAAGTCAAGCAAACACGGTCTCTAAAACGCATATCTTAAGAGCTACGAGCAGTTCCTGCTTTACGGTAATGTGAAGCAGTTCTCTTCTACTGCAAGCTCTTTGTTTTCCATATTTTGCGAAGTGGTAGTACGAACCAAAGCAAGAAACAAATGACCAGTAAACATGTGCTTTAGAATCGATGCCTTAACAGCGATGAGCACCTGTTCATCTTATGTACTTTGGAATACAGCTCTTCTAATGAACAAGTGCTCATAACTTTTAAGGTATGCATTTTAGAGCACATGTTTGCTGGACTTTTTTTTCCTTGTTTTGCAGTAGAAGAGATTTGTTTCACAATATTGAAGATCAAGAATATCTCATAGCTCTTAAGGTATGCGGTTTAGAGGCCATGTTTACCTGACTTTTTTCTTTCGAATGATCTTTCCTATCATATCCCTGGATAGTGACCATCACTTTTGAAATACCCTGTATACACTCCTGGAAATTGAAATAAGAACACCGTGAATTCATTGTCTCAGGAAGGGGAAACTTTATTGACACATTCCTGGGGTCAGATACATCACATGATCACACTGACAGAACCACAGGCACAAAGACACAGGCAACAGAGCATTCACAATGTCGGCACTAGTACAGTGTATATCCACCTTTCGCAGCAATGCAGGCTGCAATTCTCCCATGGAGACGATCGTAGAGATGCTGGATGTAGTCCTGTGGAACGGCTTGCCATGCCATTTCCACCTGGCGCCTCAGTTGGACCAGCGTTCGTGCTGGACGTGCAGACCGCGTGAGACGACGCTTCATCCAGTCCCAAACATGCTCAATGGGGGACACATCCGCAGATCTTGCTGGCCAGGGTAGTTGACTTACACCTTCTAGAGCACGTTGGGTGGCACGGGATACATGCGGACGTGCATTGTCCTGTTGGAACAGCAAGTTCCCTTGCCGGTCTAGGAATGGTAGAACGATGGGTTCGATGACGGTTTGGATGTACCGTGCACTATTCAGTGTCCCCTCGACGATCACCAGTGGTGTACGGCCAGTGTAGGAGATCGCTCCCCACACCATGATGCCGGGTGTTGGCCCTGTGTGCCTCGGTCGTATGCAGTCCTGATTGTGGCGCTCACCTGCACGGCGCCAAACACGCATACGACCATCATTGGCACCAAGGCAGAAGCGACTCTCATCGCTGAAGACGACACGTCTCCATTCGTCCCTCCATTCACGCCTGTCGCGACACCACTGGAGGCGGGCTGCACGATGTTGGGGCGTGAGCGGAAGACGGCCTAACGGTGTGCGGGACCGTAGCCCAGCTTCATGGAGACGGTTGCGAATGGTCCTCGCCGATACCCCAGGAGCAACAGTGTCCCTAATTTGCTGGGAAGTGGCGGTGCGGTTCCCTACGGCACTGCGTAGGATCCTACGGTCTTGGCGTGCATCCGTGCGTCGCTGCGGTCCGGTCCCAGGTCGACGGGCACGTGCACCTTCCGCCGACCACTGGCGACAACATCGATGTACTGTGGAGACCTCACGCCCCACGTGTTGAGCAATTCGGCGGTACGTCCACCCGGCCTCCCGCATGCCCACTATACGCCCTCGCTCAAAGTCCGTCAACTGCACATACGGTTCACGTCCACGCTGTCGCGGCATGCTACCAGTGTTAAAGACTGCGATGGAGCTCTGTATGCCACGGCAAACTGCCTGACACTGACGGCGGCGGTGCACAAATGCTGCGCAGCTAGCGCCATTCGCCGGCCAACACCGCGGTTCCTGGTGTGTCCGCTGTGCCGTGCGTGTGATCATTGCTTGTACAGCCCTCTCGCAGTGTCCGGAGCAAGTATGGTGGGTCTGACACACCGGTGTCAATGTGTTCTTTTTTCCATTTCCAGGAGTGTAATTGGGCTTTCTCCGTACAGTATGCCTCCATCTTCAAGCGTCTGCGACTTAAGTTTCATCAGCGTCTTCGTCACAGTCTCCCACCTGCCAAACAAACCTGTGACCCTTAGTGCTGCATTTCTCTTTCCCATTGAATATCCACCGTTACTCCTATTTCGTACGGGTCCCACATACTTGAGCAATATTCTAGCATGTGTCACACGGGTGTTTTCTGTGTCGTCTCCTTCGCATACTGAATGCATTTCGCTAGTGTCCTAACAATGAACCGAAGTCTGCCCCTGCTTTACCTACGAATGACCATATGTCATCTCTAGCGCCACACATAGGTATTCGTATGAGGTGACAGATTTCAGTTGTGACACGTTGATATTACATTCGACGAGTACCACGATCTTTTCATCTTGTGAAAAGTAGCATTTTACACGGCTGAACATTTAAAGCATTTTACCACTTTAAAATCCTGTCAAGATCTAATTGCATATTTGTGCAGCTCTTTGTTCAGACAGTACCCCATTAAGTACCGAGTTAAGTACCGAGGTGCCGAAGGCCTTGGTACAGCGATATGCACGTATAGTGGTGACGGTAGCATCGCTTACACAAGGTATAAAAGGGCAGTGCATTAGAGGAGCTATCATTTGGATGGCATGTAGCTGATTCCATACACAGAAAAACAACACTTTCTCACTTTGTTTGTGATCAAGAACATAATGCCATCTTGCAGGTGGCATGATGTACGCTGAGAAAAAAAGGCAACTGAAAAAAGCACAGAAAATACGCCGCAAACAGCGACAATAATTCTTACAAAAACATGGCATAACATACAATAAATAAGGTTTAAAAAGCCCACTCATTAATGGTGGTATTTATCGCCAAAACTAGTTTCGGAAATAAATAAGTAAACAAATAACAAGATGTTATATATCAAGGCGAACTCAATTCCCATATTGTCGTTTTTCTATGCAAATACGTACCAAATGGAAGAGTTTCAAGACAAAGTTATTAGGACAAGGATTGGCATACACGCCCTTGTTTCACTCTGGAGGAAGGCCATAGAACGGGATGGAGACTACGTGGAAAATTAGGGTGTGTGGATGAAACACCATTCTTTCATGTGTGTAATTCTCATATTGTTCAATAAAGAGTTGCTGCATAAAAAATATGTGGTGCGTTATTTTCTAGCCCATCCTCGTATATGTCGGGAATATAGATCCCCAGAACACATAGGGGAGACCGGGGCAAGTTGACGAGCGGGGCAAGATGAAAAATGATTTAGATTAAATTCCCACACCTAGGTAGCAGCACTGTATGCATACTAGTAGCACTCCACACGACTAGAAAGTAAAATATAGCGCACTGACGCCGCTCGTGGCGTATCGTTCCTTGCTATGCTCTGATTGAGAATTTTCTGTTGACGTGCTGCAATTTTCTACATCTCTGAATTAAGACTTCGCAGACTAACAGGTAAGATACTGTTTTATACTTTACCATACACGAGTAACTTAAACAACGTGCTTTTCATAAAGACTGTGTATTTACGCCTCATTCTTCTCTAAAATGCCTCAATAATGGAACGTTTGTAACATTGTCGTTCGGTGCAAGTTGGCTGGGGCAAGTTGACGACCTCGTCATCTTTCCTCATAAGATTTTTGCTGTGCCTGTTTCAGTTTTTGACTGACATTTTTTGTGTTTTGTGTAACAGTCTTAACTTTCATGACTCACAAAGTATCTCTTAACATGCTGAACGTGGCCTACTTTACTAATTTAAGACACGTTATGAGCCAGACATGGTGAGAACCTATAAGAAAAGGTCCTCCAGAGGAGAGTGGGATCAAAATACTATGGCTGCTACAATAAAAGATGTGAAAGAAGGAAAAATGACCTGCTTGGGTGAAGCAAACGTTTACAATATCCTTGAAGCAACACTACGTCGTCATTTGAAGGAAACAGATGACGTAAGAATTGAATGTTTGTTTCATACGCAAAAATATTCGTATAACTTTGTGTGTGTGTGTGTGCGCGCGTGCGTGTGTGCATCTGTATGTCTGCTCGTGCGCGCGTGCGTGTGACTGTGTGTGTGAAATTTAGCCTTCGCTTATTTATTTTTAATTTTCGTAGGAACGACATATTATCGGTGGACGATTTAGAAAAGTTTTTAATGAAGTGCATCTAAAAGATCTAAAGGACTATGTGACAACAATGGATAATATGTGCTTAGGAATAACGAAGCAACAATGTAGAAGGCTTGTCTTTGATTACGCAGAGGTAGTGTGAGGTATCCCATCCATTCAACCCTGTTACCAGGATGACTGGTTATCAAATTTCATGAAAAAATTTAAATTCAGTGTACGGGAACGAGAGGCAACATCGATTGCTAGAGGAATGGGTTTTAATAAGCCAAGTGTTGATAAAAAGTGAGAAAGAAGTGCGAGAGAAATATAAAACTACTGCTTCTTCCATTTACAATGCAGATGAATCTGGACTCTCCACTGTGCCTAATAAGTTACCAAACGTCATTTCACTCACAGGAACTAAGAGAGTTTCCAAAATTGTGTCAGGAAGGAATGTTACCATAATTTGTTGCATTAGTGCTACTTGATATTACCTGCCAACATTGTTGATTTTTGCAAGGAAACGGATGCGACTTATGCTTGTGGAAAGAGCACCACCAGGAACAATAGGACACTGTAGTGACAATGGATGGAGAAATGGAGATACATTTGTGATGTTTCTGAATCATTTTAATTTTCATGTTAAGCCGACTTCGGAATCAGCAGTTTTGTTGCTGTTTGACACCATAAATCTCACATAACCCTGGAGGCTATCAAATTTTGCAGAGAATATCATATAATTATGGTTGGATTTCCACCTCACACTACCCATCGCCTACAACCTCTGGACGTTTCATGTTTTGGACCTTTAAAGAGCTATTATAGACAAGCTTGTGATAACTTTATGGTGACTCATCCAGGGCAGGCGATTACTGACAAAAATGTTGCTGGGCTACTGAGCACTGCCTGTTTCAAAGCAGCCACCGTTGGGAATACCGTTAAGGGATTCAGAAAATGTGGAATCGAGCCTTATGATCCTCTTGAGTTTGATGAGGACGATTTTGCTGCAGCATACGTCACAGACCATGCTCTTGCTTCAGACAGTCCTGCTGAACATGAAAATCCTGCAGTTCAGAGTGAAGAACCTAATGTTCAGTCCTCAAAAAAACTGAATGAAGAAGCAGAACCTTCAAGTAGTGCCCATCCGGATAAACCAAAATCATGCAGAAGTATTTTTGACTTGAAACCAGTGCAAAAGAAAAACCAAACATGAGGAAACGTAGAACTCACAAACAATCTGCAAATGTTTTAACAAGCTTGCCTATGAAAGACATTTTAGAGCAGAAAGAAGCACAGAAGCTGGAACAAGAACTTCTAAAGCAACAAAGATGACAGGCTCGGGATGCCAAAAATAGAAGTTTTACTAAGAAACTAGCGTTTTCCTCTTCTGATGTAAAGAATAAACCCAGGGTTTCGATAAAATCACCCAATTCTTTCCAAGAAAGTTTAGTTCAGTGTCCAGGATGTGATGAGATTCATGAAGACCCTTCATCAGAAGACTGGACACAGTGCTATAAGTGCTTTAGATGGTGGCACAAAGACTGCTCAAACTGTGAAGGAGGGAAATTTATATGTGACTTTTTTAAATGTATGTACAACAACGTATTAATATTTATAACAATTAAAATGTATTGGAGTTTTATTAAGTGTCATCTTGCCCCATGGTCAAAGTGATCTTGCCGCAGTACTGTGGCGAGACGACAGAGTTTTGATTACTTTCTAAAATTAACAAAAGAATTCGGATAACATTACAATAAAATGATATATACAGGGTTATTACAAATGATTGAAGCGATTTCACAGCTCTACAATAACTTTATTATTTGAGATATTTTCAAAATGCTTTGCATACACGTACAAAAACTCAAAAAGTTTTTTTAGGCATTCACAAATGTTCGATATGTGCCCCTTTAGTGATTCGGCAGACATCAAGCCGATAATCAAGTTCCTCCCACGCTCGGCGCAGCATCTCCCCATCAATGAGTTCGAAAGCATCGTTCATGTGAGCTCACAGTTCTGACACGTTTCTTGGTAGAGGAGGTTTAAGCACTGAATCTTTCACATAACCCCACAGAAAGAAATCGCATGGGGTTAAGTCGGGAGAGCGTGGAGGCCATGACATGAATTGCTGATCATGATCTCCACCACGACCGATCCATCGGTTTTCCAATCTCCTGTTTAAAAAATGCCGAACATCATGATGGAAGTGCGGTGGAGCACCATCCTGTTGAAAGATGAAGTCGGCGCTGTCTGTCTCCAGTTGTGGCATGAGCCAATTTTCCGCGGGCTACACGTGAAACTTGCCCGCACGCGTTCATCCGTTTCTTCGCTCACTGCAGGCCGACCCGTTGATTTCCCCTTACAGAGGCATCCAGAAGCTTTAAACTGCGCATACCATCGCCGAATGGAGTTAGCAGTTGGTGGATCTTTGTTGAACTTCGTCCTGAAGTGTCGTTGCACTGTTATGACTGACTGATGTGAGTGCATTTCAAGCACGACATACGCTTTCTCGGCTCCTGTCGCCATTTTGCCTCACTGCGCTCTCGAGCGCTCTGACGGCAGAAACCTGAAGTGCGGCTTCAGCCGAACAAAACTTTATGAGTTTTTCTACGTATCTGGAGTGTGTCGTGACCATATGTCAATGAATGGAGCTACAGTGAATTTATGAAATCGCTTCAATCATTTGTAATAGCCCTGTAATTACGAACATTGCAATTAAGACCTGTCTAATAATATTTTCAATCAAAAAATATTTTCTTCAAAAAAATCAATTTATTACAAATGCTTAATCTTTAACATCGCCAACTTGCCCCGGTCTCTCCTACATTTTCACTGTCACCGGTACAGAGCAGCACATCAGACACCAACGCAGTACGACAGTGAAGTGGTACGGGCTGTATGAGACAAAGACGAGTGGGAGGTAAGAGCTAAAATCGCTGATGGTGTCTCAGTGACATTACATGACGAATACAGACACACAGCCGTATAACAGAATACTGCAACACACACGAATCGTATCAGACAGCTGCTCCAATTCGTATACCAACACAGACAGCAGTACCGAAACACACTCTCATTCAAACGGCGAATACTTTCACGAACACGTACTGCGGACAACCTTGCACGATATCCAGAATAATTAAACTGTGCCTCAATCGTGCAAGGCAACCAACGCTGTAAACCTGTTCTAGCTTAAGTATGAACAGCAGGCATATCCATCCCGCCGTCATTATACAGCTGTTGGGCTGTAACATTTGTAGCTGATCACTGAGTATGCGAGCAACAAAATAGGTAAAATTCAAGGCACATTATACAGGGTTATTACAAATGATTGAAGCGATTTCACAGCTCTACAATAACTTTATTATTTGAGATATTTTCACAATGCTTTGCACACACACGCAAAAACTCAAAAAGTTTTTTTAGGCATTCACAAATGTTCGATATGTGCCCCTTTAGTGATTCGGCAGGCATCAAGCCGATAATCAAGTTCCTCCCACACTCGGCGCAGCATGTCCCCATCAATGAGATCGAAAGCATCGTTGATGCGAGCTCGCAGTTCTGGCACGTTTCTTGGTAGAGGAGGTTTAAACACTGAATCTTTCACATAACCCCACGGAAAGAAATCGCATGGGGTTAAGTCGAGAGAGCGTGGAGGCCATGACATGAATGGCTGGTCATGATCACCACCACGACCGATCCATCGGTTTTCCAATCTCCTGTTTAAGAAATGCCGAACATCATGATGGAAGTGCGGTGGAGCACCATCCTGTTGAAAGATGAAGTCGGCGCTGTCGGTCTCCAGTTGTGGCATGAGCCAATTTTCCGCGGGCTACGCGTGAAACTTGCCCGCATGCGTTCAACCGTTTCTTCGTTCACTGCAGGCCGACCCGTTGATTTCCCCTTACAGAGGCATCCAGAAGCTTTAAACTGCGCATACCATCGCCGAATGGAGTTAGCAGTTGGTGGATCTTTGTTGAACTTCGTCCTGAAGTGTCGTTGCACTGTTATGACTGACTGATGTGAGTGCATTTCAAGCACGACATACGCTTTCTCGGCTCCTGTCGCCATTTTGTCTCTCTGCGCTCTCGAGCGCTCTGGCGGCAGAAACCTGAAGTTCGGCTTCAGCCGAACAAAACTTTACGAGTTTTTCAACGTATATGTAGAGTGTCGTGACCATACGTCAATGAATGGAGCTACAGTGAATTTATGAAATCGCTTCAATCATTTGTAATAGCCCTGTATAGGAACTGAAGATTAACCAATAACCCCAAGAATCAACATACTTTACACTCACAAGCCACTCTTGTTTCCTTAATAGTTATAACATAACAGTTACAGTGCTTTTGTAAATAGTGTTTAGAAATATTAATCCATAAATTAAACTGCAGCGAAGCGGGACTACAAGGCTCAAAGTAATTCCGAAACTTTCAGACCAGGCTGGCGCAGGAAAGGTATAATTTCTCTCTCTCTCTCTCTCTCTCTCTATCCTAGTCTTTCTTTTCATCTGTCATCAGGTCCTCTTAAAATCTGAATATTTTAGTGGTTTTTTTCTCTTTCAATTTCTAATGCATTCTTATTTTATTATTACTTGCATTGTAATTGCTGGAAACAATAATAGCTGTTTGTAATACGGAATATGTTTTGTAATCTACATCAAAAGCTGTAAAAATGTTACAAAATGCAAGGCAACAGGTCTCTAAATGACCAATAAATAAAATCAGATCAATAATAAGTACAGTACCACTCGAACTCGATATAATGAAGTATAGTCGTACTGGATCAAGCCTTTATTATTCCACTGACCGTTATCCCAGGCCGTGCGGGGTGGCAGCGCGGTTTGAGGCGTCATGTCACGGACTGCGCCCCCCCCCCCCCCCCCCCCGCCGGAGGTTCGAGTTCTCCCTCGGGCATAGGTGTGTGTGTTGTTCCTAGCATAGGTTAGTTTAAGTTAGTTTCAGTAGTTCGTAAGTCTAGGGACGGATGACCTAAGCAGTTGGGTCCCTTAGGAATTCACACACATTTGAACATTTTTTTCGTCATTCCTGTTGGGCTCCTCGGTGTTTGTAGCACCTTTCCGTACCGGCACTCGTCGGAGGACACAAGTACCTCTGCAGGAGGGTCTCTTTTGAACGCTCTCGTGGAGTGGGGGACCGCGCCCTGGAGCCCGTGGCCTTCAATTTCCCTGAAAGCTCCTCTCGAGTTTCGTCTGTGGACGGGCTGGCTGCGTCGCGGATTGTTTTCCCAGTCCCTCACCAAACTTTGTTCGGGAGCCGGAGGAGCCGAACAGGCGTTCCTGCGGCTCTTGCGGATTGCAGAGAGCTTGGCGCCTTCGCCGAAATTCGTACGCGCGCACTGAAACATTCGCCAACAGTCTGTGAAATTAAAACTAAACTGACCTTCATAAACCAAACAGCAGTTTTGAACCCGACTTTTTTCGGCTTCTGCCATAAAAAAAACACTGGAGTACACATCAGAATTTACCCGCTGGAAGAAAAAAAATGATTTGGGAAGCTGTCAAAGTTTTATTTTGCTGTAAGAGCCATTAACCGAAGCTCAAATTTCTGAGGAAATTGTCGAGACTGATCTTTCCGTTTCAGGAACAGGGGTGGATAGGAAAATCATCTCTGTCCGGCACATTTTAACAGACTGCATTTTATGCCGTGATGCAAGGGCAGAAGTTGATGGGGATTTGCCCTGTGTTTTAGCTAATGAGACGTGTGTGTCTAGGGTTTTAAAGTTTTGTGGTGTGTCTGGACTCTGGCCTAAACTTTTAGGCTGGAGGTTTTAGTGTATTGCAAAGTGGCTGGCTCCTCCCTTTTTCCTTGCGGTCAGCCAGCCACTTCCATCTGCTATATTGTTTTAGCTCCCTCTACCACTTTCTTCCTAGGTTGTCCATGTTTTACTGCTGGCGGCATGTTTCGTCCCACACTTCGGTGTGGGTAAGCACATATTTTTCCAAGCTAGTTTCCTATGTCTTACGTTCTGTTTTATCTTATTCTTCTGAGTCTTTTCTTGACACCCGTCTCAATCTGTTACTGAGCGGGCGCTGAAGACCTTGCCGTCGTGCGCCCTTAAAACTCTCTCCATCCATCCATCCATCCATCCATCGTAACAGGGCCATGAAACTTGAGTTGGTACCACCAACCATTGGCTCTTCCACTGTGCTATTACCAGGAGGACTTCCCATCGCATCGCCCTCAGATTTAGTTTTAAGATGGCCCACTGGATAGCTGGTCAAAAACTGAACGCTGATGAAACGCGAAAACAGGAAGAAGATGTACTGAACTGTGGAAAAAAAGAAGCAAAACAGAAACAGGTCCAACATGTCCAACATGTTGACCGTTCGCTGCTTCTATTTTGCTTCTTTTCACAGTTTGATACAGCTTCTTCTTGTTTTCATGCTTGGTCTGTCTTCAGGTTTGAGAATCCATCCACTGGGCTACTTTACCGCTATATATGGGAGGGTGCGATGGGGAGTTTCCATTGTGAGATGGATCAGGTCTGCAAGGTCTGTCAATCAGACGTCGAAATTGTATCAGCGATCCTGGTTCAAGAAGGCGTATTTTTCTGGAGCATGAGGGTGCTGGGAGACGAACACATCTACTGGAGTTACACAGCACGCAGGTATGGCTGGCACCACACCCCCGCTTTCCTCATCGTAGTAAGCGTTTACGAAGTAGGTGTGACACAGGGCACTCTATCAAGTGATAGAAACTAAACTGAATAGTAATAATACCAACTGCTGAAAATTACATACAACTGAAATGAAACACGACGTTCAAAAACCGCCACTACAAAGCTACTGCACGCATGATTTCAGACAACTGTGTTTGGCGGCAACCGGACACAAAATACGACTGGTCCAAGACTTGCGACGTCTACCAATTTAGAATTACGCCGCCCAAACGGCAAGATAAAGTGTGCACATACCATGTAGCATTCTACTCCGTAGAGAAGCAGTAGGAAGCAGTGGTCCGCAGCTCGTGGTCGTGCGGTAGCGTTCTCGCTTCCCACGCCCGGGTTCCCGGGTTCGATTCCCGGCGGGGTCAGGGATTTTCCCTGCCTCGTGATGACTGGGTGTTGTGTGATGTCCTTAGGTTAGTTAGGTTTAAATACACTCCTGGAAATTGAAATAAGAACACCGTGAATTCATGGTCCCAGGAAGGGGAAACTTTATTGACACATTCCTGGGGTCAGATACATCACATGATCACACTGACAGAACCACAGGCACATAGACACAGGCAACAGAGCATGCACAATGTCGGCACTAGTACAGTGTATATCCACCTTTCGCAGCAATGCAGGCTGCTATTCTCCCATGGAGACGGTCGTAGAGATGCTGGATGTAGTCCTGTGGAACGGCTTGCCATGCCTTTTCCACCTGGCGCCTCAGTTGGACCAGCGTTCGTGCTGGACGTGCAGACCGCGTGAGACGACGCTTCATCCAGTCCCAAACATGCTCAATGGGGGACAGATCCGGAGATCTTGCTGGCCAGTGTAGTTGACTTACACCTTCTAGAGCACGTTGGGTGGCACGGGATACATGCGGACGTGCATTGTCCTGTTGGAACAGCAAGTTCCCTTGCCGGTCTAGGAATGGTAGAACGATGGGTTCGATGACGGTTTGGATGTACTGTGCACTATTCAGTGTCCCCTCGACGATCACCAGTGGTGTACGGCCAGTGTAGGAGATCGCTCCCCACACCATGATGCCGGGTGTTGGCCCTGTGTGCCTCGGTCGTATGCAGTCCTGATTGTGGCGCTCACCTGCACGGCGCCAAACACGCATACGACCATCATTGGCACCAAGGCAGAAGCGACTCTCATCGCTGAAGACGACACGTCTCCATTCGTCCCTCCATTCACGCCTGTCGCGACACCACTGGAGGCGAGCTGCACGATGTTGGGGTGTGAGCGGAAGACGGCCTAACGGTGTGCGGGACCGTAGCCCAGCTTCATGGAGACGGTTGCGAATGGTCCTCGCCGATACCCCAGGAGCAACAGTGTCCCTAATTTGCTGGGAAGTGGCGGTGCGGTCCCCTACGGCACTGCGTAGGATCCTACGGTCTTGGCGTGCATCCGTGCGTCGCTGCGGTCCGGTCTCTGGTCGACGGGCATGTGCACCTTCCGCCCTCGCTCAAAGTCCGTCAACTGCACATACGGTTCACGTCCACGCTGTCGCGGCATGTTACCAGTGTTAAAGACTGCGATGGAGCTCCGTATGCCACGGCAAACTGGCTGACACTGACGGCGGCGGTGCACAAATGCTGCGCAGCTAGCGCCATTCGACGGCCAACACCGCGGTTCCTGGTGTGTCCGCTGTGCCGTGCGTGTGATCATTGCTTGTACAGCCCTCTCGCAGTGTCCGGAGCAAGTATGGTGGGTCTGACACACCGGTGTCAATGTGTTCTTTTTTCCATTTCCAGGAGTGTAGTTCTAGGGGACTGATGACCATAGATGTTAAGTCCCATAGTGCTCAGAGCCATTTGAACCATTGTTAGGAAGCAGCGTAGAACAAAGACGCTCTGGGCACGCTGTACCTCATTCAGCTGGAGATCGCGCCCTAGTTATTCCTTGCTCGCACTTCGCTTGCTATCTTCAATGTCCGTCTTAAAAAGATGAGTTGAGTGTGCTGTACGCACGCGTAGGTCGACGAATCTTCTACATGAACTTCTAGTTCATTCACATATTTATACAGGCTTCACTGAAAACTCCAGTAGCGTAGATTTAGCAATGTTATACCCCATGCCAGGGCACTGTATAAAAAGTTTCAAGTAATTAATTATTGAACGATATCTTTGCGTGTTCTCTCAGAGCTGTATTGCGACTTGATTCCCATATGCACTGAACGCCCCGTACCTTGTTTTGTGTTCAATTTAGCGGATATTACTCGCTACTGTCCAGCATAGCAGCGAGGGACGTGCTTGGTATCGCAGAGTTAAGGAAAAAATAACTTGTGTATGAGCGACAAATTCGCGGTGCTGAAATGTCGGGTAGTGGGGCCGATTTAGCGCGCCTTCTGTGGGCTGTTGTTGCTTGACCCGTGGCCCTGCCGGGGCTGCAGGAAGCAGAGGTGAGCGACATCGTCTTCACCCTTAAGAGCTGCCTTAGCAGAGTTGGAATCTGTATTCTCCTTTGTAGTAATTAGCGAAGCATCTCGCTCACACTGGAACTGCACACTGTGTTGTCCATTATGTTCACAGAGCGCAGGCTTTCTGTACAGTCAGACTAACCGACTCTGTGTGTAAAGTGCTGTCTGAACAGTAGCTGGGTGGCGAAAACTGTCTTTTAATGAATTACTCTGAATGCTTTCTTGCGCTCGGCCACAAAGTTTCCGTCAGTTAGAAGAGTTAGTGATTTGTGTGCAAGCTGTTGCGCATGCTGACAAAAAAGTGGAAGAGTTTTTGGTTATAGAAGACAGAAAGCTGAAGATAGTAGCCCGTACCGGCAGCCAGATTCATTAACGATAAAATGTGTTAACTGATAAGGGAGTGATTACATTGCAAGAAATTGTACACGGCAGGAAAGCTTAAGCGATAGTTGATGGTATGTATGGGGGAAGCTTTGCAAAAAGATTGTCTGTTTCACTATCAATGACATTGGGCTTTTATTTCTTGTGAGTGGAGTAATATAATTTTCAGGCAGGGCTGAGTCTTGCAAGCTGCACGATTCTGCAAAGATGCGGATATTGGGAAATATTAAAGTGAAGATTCGAATTTGTGATTTTACGAGGACATTCCCAATTGAGATGGCACATAATTTGCCTGTATCGGCAGTTATAGCTTCTGTGATGGTCTGTAAGGTTGGGTTAGTTCCCCCTTGGAGTCAGAGAACGTTTTATTTTGAATTTGCACGTCAGAAAGCCTTTATGTTCTGTAAACATGTGGCGAATGGACAGTGAGGGTATGGCAACCAAGTTACTAATTCAGTCAGTATCGATGTTCTGGCTTATGATCTTTACCAGACGAACAGAGGAAACATAGTGAAATAATGTGATGAATTTAGGGTTGTGTTCACTAGCAGATTAGGTGAGATTAAAGGAACAGGTGTTGAAATTGAATTAATGTACGACATTTCTGTGAAGCATCCCTCACACAGATTGTCTGCACCTAGAATCAGACAGTTAAAGGTGACTACAGACGAGACGTTACATGAACGAGTTAAAAAGCCCTCTGAATCCCCATACTTGTCTCCTACTTTTATAGTGCCCAAGTGGGGTGAGATCAGTTTTTGAATAATGTGCTGTGTGTGACCCTTCAATCTATAATCCTTCCTGCTTTGTACTCGTACTTCTCATAGTTCTAAGTGGCAAAGGTATTCACCACCTCTGACTTAAGCCAAGCCTCCTATCAAATTCCGCTAGCTGCAGAGTTGTCAGCAGGGGCAGCCATGCCATCCGGTATGTTGGAAGAAGTTTTTCTGACCTTAAATTTGGGTGTGTCTATCATTGTCTTGATGATTTCATCATCTTCAGTAAGGAATTTCAGAAACACCTAGGCCACTTTAAAGAAATGATTCAGCTGTTGCGTAATACTGGGTTTACGGTTAATCCGTCAAAGATTTGATTTTCTCGGCCTGAAGCTTCATTCTTAGGTCATTGTTTCTAGTGAAGATATTATGATTAATCAGAGCCGGACAAAGGCTATTTTTTTCTCCCTTTACCCGAAAATGTAAAAACTGTGACTTGTTTAATTGGGTTGTAACCTACACCCATAAATTTATTCCTAATTTTGCAGAAGTAGCAGCATATTTAAATAATCTTCAGAAAAATGAAAGGAGATTCGTGTGGGGTCCATCGCAATAAGCGTCCTTTGAGGCTGGAATGAAACCCCGAGCGAGCGCGTCCGTTTTCGCATGGCTGATTTTAGAAAGGAATTTGTTGTTCAAAGTGATGCCTCGAAAGACGCTCCTCGTCCTTTTGTAGAAAGGGGTGGTCCGAAGGCAGCCTATTGCGCGTGCCTCATATAGCCTGTCTCCAGTGCAAGCCAAATATCCCGTATACAAGCTGGAGGTGCTGACAGTTTTGTTCATCCTCTGTAAGTTTAAACTAAATCTGGTAAAATCATTTCTCGAAGTAACCTACATCCAGACACTAAGTTGGATACTGGCAAAATTAAAAAAAAACCACTCCGTCCACAGGCCACAAGTGGCCCATCGGGACCATCCGACCGCCGTGTCATCCTCAGAGGAGGATGCGGATAGGATAGGCGTGGGGTCAGCACACCATTCTCCCGGTCGTTATGATGGTATTCTAGACCGAAACCGCTACTATTCCGTCGAGTAGCTCCTCAATTGGCATCACGAGGCTAAGTGCACCCAGAAAAAAGACAACAGCGCATGACGGCCTGGATAGTCACCCATCCAAGTGCCGACCACGCCCAACAGCGCTTAATTTGGGTGATCTCACGAGAACCGGTGTATC
The DNA here is from genome assembly GCF_023864275.1 of Schistocerca cancellata. Lineage (NCBI taxonomy): Eukaryota > Metazoa > Arthropoda > Insecta > Orthoptera > Acrididae > Schistocerca > Schistocerca cancellata. The sequence continues at coordinate 54,614,685 of NC_064627.1, forward strand.
CACTGCGGCAAGGCCGTTGCCGATGTTGGCAAAATCCGGCCCGAATTACTATGTGAACAATACGTATTTCTGGGTTCAATTTAGGTTTAGGCATATTACTGGCACTGAAAACTTGGTGGATGTTGGTTTGAGTCGCACGTTTAGCCAGAAATCGGGTGAGCACCCTGATGGAAACTTCCTTGGGGAAAGTTCACCAGATTCATTAAGTAATCCAAACTGTGCTATTCTTAGAGGATTTTCATTACTCTTTAAAGGTATTGCAACACAGCAGGATGCAGATCGTGAGTTAAAATCTGTTAATAAAAGGAGGAAGGGGTAGGCTGTTAAGCCCTAATGTTTGAAGGGCAACGTGTTGTGTGGGCTGCGGGAACCAAGCTGACAGGGTCGCACTACTGACTGATTTAGTTCCTTTAGTCTTCAAATATTACTGTGTAACACCGGTGGGCGGCCATTTGGGGGTTCTGCAAATCAGGATGCGGATTAGAGAGGATTTCATGAGGAAGGGGATGGATAAACAGGTTATGTCATTGACACTGGGGTGTAAAATTTTCGGTATAAGCAAACGTGCACTAAATACGCGGCAAGGGTTTCTATCGTCTGATAAAGATAATGAGGCAATTCAGAAATTATACGTGGATTATGTGCGTCCTTTTCCACATTCTAGAAGAGTACGTCTTTGCGTGCGTGGATGCATTTACATGCTTTTGATGGCTGATTTCTAACTGCAGTGTTACCTCTCAAGAGTAACATAAGCGTTTTCAAGGGATACTTGGGATCTTTCGGTCTTGTCGCTCCTTGCTACACAATAATTCAAAGGCATTTAACTCTACGGTCTTTCATAACTTTTCTTTTGAGATAAGGGTGGCTCACTGCGCTACTAAACTATATTGTCTGAAGCCTTCCTGTGCAGAAAATGTGAACCACAGTTTACGAGAAGCCTTGATTGCGTTCCATCAGAGCGATCACATCAGACAGGATAATTCTTTGTCGTGGTTGGGGTATGCCTCTGATATGTGATACTTGCTAGTCTTATGTTGTCCTTTAAACTTACCTCCCTGCTTGCCAACTTACGGTAGCTAAACAACCTCCTCCTGGACAAGGTAGACACTGCACAGATTACATAATCCTTCAATGCTGAGTAAGAAAGTCTGGAGCACAAAAGGAAAAAAATTTAAAAGATTTTTCAATATGCCTAGCACACTATGTTCCATTAGAGGTCTTAAGGGACGGGAAAGACCTACTGTGCTCCAATAGCCGTGTTAGGAAGCTACTATGTAAACAATGGGAGCTTCATAACATAATCAAGAGACGTCAACATCTAACTGGTAACCAAAAGCTAAAGGAAGCGAAAACGAGAGCAAGGATAGCAATGAGAGAAGAGTTCAACGCTCTACGGCAAGAAATTACATTTAATGATAGAAGGCTTAGAGAGAAATTTCTTTATTTACAAATACGATACTTGTAAATCAGCTATTGAAAACTGATACACGGAAGATTTGACGGCAGAAGATGAAGATGTGAGAGAGCACTGGCTAATGTCGCGGAATGTTACCACCAAAACTCCATCGTTTCCTTACTGCATGGGATAAGGTTGCGGAATCAGACAAAAATCTCGACACATTATGTGAAAGTTTGCGTCTGGAAGGAGATGGATGAAATAAGACGAAACAGTCAAACATAAAATGCTTTCATCTCAAAACAAAATAGACACTTCGTCACAGCAAGTCATCAGGAAAAGTCTATAGTTCAAAGTTTCAAATGCGGCAAAAACGGGCACGTTGAAACATCCCCTTAGAGGAATTTATACATACGAAACGTCTACTTAGAACAACTTGTACAAGACTGTGCTTAAACTGACACACAGTATTTTTTAGCGCAACGCAATCTGACTTTCAGAAATCCCTACAAGGAATGGCCCTGAGTAACATTAAACTACACCTTTCAGAAATCACTTACCTCACAAAAATCTTCGTTACTGGAACTACGGCAATACGGCGAGCGCCACTACTGCCAGCTAAATAAAAGATTCAAACTACTGAAGGCACTAACTACTGATAGGGATAGTTAGCAAATGAAAGATATTAATAGAGAACAAACACTGTATTTACCTTAATAGTCATCAATAGTCATAATATATACAGCAGCTCATGACATCAATTTTTACAAATTTCACACTCCGCCATCTCTGTCCTCACATCCGCCACTGCTGGCGGCTCCCCTCCAACTGCCCAGCGCTATGCGCTGTTCGCATCCAGCTATAGCAGTTCATGACAACAATGGCAGACAACAATTCAAACTAGCCACATACTGCACACAGCACAGCCAGTGATTTTCATACAGAGTGCTATGTAACGTTGCCAATAAAAAACATAAACAGCAAACTTACATAAAGAAAACATAAACAGCCTACTTACATAGCCCCCATGCTCCCCACAAAAAATTTTACAAATGGTGTTGGGCACTGGCCAATACAGATTTGAAAAAATTTTTCATAATTACAATCACAAAGATATCAAATGCACACACTGATTAATACAATGTTGGTCAAAAGCTAAAATTTTCTCACAGTCCATAAAGACAGTCCTGATCATTCATCATAATAGTAATTACAGTTTTTTTTCACAAAGTCTCATTAGTAAAAGAAATTGCACATAGAAGTAGTGGATTTCCACGCAGTCTTGAAGAAGTAGTGTTGTCCTTCCAACAGAAAGACAGTGCTGACTCTTGACATGCTGACAGGTAATGGGCCACAACAGAGCAAACCCACAGCAGAGTCATTTGACGTTTTGAAGAAGATTGGTAGATAGGTCATCACAGAGTAGACCCACTGTAGTCCTGGTAGAGATTGTGGTATTGGTGGGCCACCAGAGGTGCAGACCCACTGTTGTCCTTGTAGAAATTGTGGACAGGCCCACTGCAGTCCTGGTAGAGAGTATGGTATTGGTGGGCCACCAGAGGAGCAGACCCACTGTTGTCCTTGTAGAAATGGCCAGCAGCCATCTGTTGCGACTGTGCAGGTGCACAATCACCATTGAAGAGTCTTGCGGATAATAGAGCAAGTCCATAACCACCACTTGTGCACTCACAAAGTTTTTGGAATTGTCCTTAGAACCAGCAATGCTGTTATCCAGTCCCTTGCTGAATTAGTAACACACGTGCAAACACTATCAGTCCCTACTCCTCACATATTGTCCATATACTGTGACCAACAGAAATGTGTGCAGTGAAATGGAACTTCCAAGTTACTTGATGAGATGAACTGGTGTCAATCACAATATTATAACATAAGAATACAATTACAAAGGTACAAAATACATCATTAAAAACATAATAATACAGATAACATTCGTAGTACAGGCTTTAGAACAAAATAGAAATAGACATATACATCAGTGTTACAGGAATTATGACATGAGTACAAAAATAAAAGATCAGAATCACTTTTGAAACGTCAACTTCACACATGAGCATGAAAACAACACAGAATAAATAATGTCTAAGCATCTTTACAAAGAAAATAACAGAGTATTAGAAAAATTCTACAACATAGCTCTCATCAGCTAAACACATAAAGACAGGAAAAAAACACAAATACACAAGGGTACACAAACACATAGTGGGATAACACCAAAAGGAAAGGACAACACACAATTACATATTTGGAAAAGGCAGCAAAGAGGAAAGGACAGGGTTTGGTTTACTGCAGTATTTTGCTTGGAGATCTCCCTTCATTCCATAGATCGTTCGTCTTATTTCAACCTTTACTTCCACCAAAAAAATCCTATCCAAGCATGCTTTCTGTATTTATGTGTTCACATATTTCTTACCTCATTATTTATTTCCAAGATAATCCTACCTATACCTCCTTCCTGTATTCTATTCATATTTCTTTCAAAATAATTATTTCTGATTGTACAATACGCATTGGTGCCCAAATCTTTCATCGCAATGCATTCTTTACCTATTCTCCATAGTCAGTTTCTTATATAGTCTACCCCCTCTTAAGCTAACTTAAATCTACTGAGCTCAGATATATATACCAAGGGACGAGGCAATGCAGCAAAAAAAAAATAATTAACACAAACATCAATGACAAAAAAATAGAAATGGCAAAGCAAGCAGCATAAATTAGCAAAGCAAGTGCAATATTACAACTAATATAAGGCAATGCAGGAAACAAGAAAAACTAGCTTAGAAGAGTAACACAAAGTACAATTCAGTAACACTATGCCTGGCAAACAGCAGCAACTTATACCTAAACATGACATAGCTCAAGCAGAAAAAATATTACAGGAAAAACAACAATGCAGACAAGGGAAATGCATATTCACATCTTAATGTCTAGTGGTGCACCATAACAACTTATTGTAAAAAAAAATATTACCATGTACCTGAAAAGAAAATCATGTTTTACTGTTACGAGTTCCTTCGTATTGTTCTTTCCTTTCCAAGTGCTCCTTTTTAAAGAATGTGGATCATAAAATAATTATTTAATAGATCTGTTGACAGAAAGTGTTCACATTAGCAAATGCATTTTATTTTATAAAAGCAATGCTGCTACACAGCTGGAAACCAGACATCAAATGAAATAAGCAATTACGCAAACCAAAGCATAAAAATGTCATTCAGTAGTCATGTGACATTTCATTTCATAAGTTTATTGCTCTCAACTCTCGTACAAAGACTCTTGTCATAATCAGGTGTGCAGATGTACGAATATTTCCCATCAATTCATAAGCATTTCAGTAATTAGCACAAAGTGCGAGTAATCATATGTTTTCAAGTAACGAGGGTGTCGCATTAGCGATGAAAGGCACACCCTAATGGCTTGTTCTCCAGGTGTTTGACACAGCTGTGTGCCCACAACGCATTACAAAAATCATATGTTTTCAAGTAACGAGCGTGTCGCATTAGCGATGCCCTCTACAAAGGATTGTCAATAGCATGGTTAACCCCTTTTTTGTTTTTCTACCTGTGCTTCCGGAAAGGCCCTCACTCTAATGGCTTGTTCTCCAGGTGTCTGACACAGCTGTGTGCCGACGACGCACGTGCAGGTGGTCACTTTCTTACGGAAATATTTACGACAGCAGTTTCCGCTGCAGTGACAGTCTCATATAAAAATATTTCACAGGTCAAGAATTTGCGTTACAAATCTGTAGAGACAAAATCCAATTGACATAACAGAGTCCAAAAAATTTTCGTCGGCATTGTAATACATTCACGCATTTACATACATTTCATAACTCTTAAAGTACGATTCTTGGTTTCCAACAACCTTTTTCACAAACCAGAGTCCCTAACCACTACTCATTATTCCTTACCTTATTCGTCGACACTTCTTCAATATTTCATCATAACAGATACATAGCATACTCAAATAACTCATATAGCATCAGCTTATTGATCATAAACATACCGCAACAGCATAATACACATAGTCATCGTAAAAATAACACCATAACACCTCAGTCAAATCTCAAAAACGTCGTAGCTTTCTGCAATTGTTTCAAAATCTAAAGAAAATTCTCTGCTCATTTCAGTAGTGTCATCTACCTCAAACGTACTTTAAAAATCATGCTCCCTTACCAAATACATCATTCAAAGTTCTCATAGTATCACAATGGTTCCAAAAAATATGAACAGTTCACAAAGTATAGACAAAGTACAATTTCTTAAGTGTGAAGTAATCCAACTCTGTAATTGCGTAAACATGTGTCACTGACGTAGAAAAAAAATGTTTGTTTCTCTGTTAAATGATCAGATAGCTGTGTAATTTATGTGTTAGAGAAATATGGTACCGATGTGTAAAGTTGTATAAGCAAATACCATATTAGCTAGGGCTCCTTGTGCTTGCCAAACACATGGTACACAAAGTAGGCGTGTACCCCCCTGAGGTTTATTGTAATTGTATCCTCAGGTATTACAGCTTACAGCAATGAAATGAAATGTATCACGAAAAACTTTCTTTGTAATTCAAAAATCTTTAAAAATAAATGTTTTAAGTACAAAATTAATCACTCAAATACGTGTCCTGTAGCGCTAAATGTGCGTCTTGCTGTAAGATAATCTCTGGGAAGTGTCGTAGTTATTGTCCTCCGAAAGCTAAGTTCTGCAGAAGTCAATGTACTTACCTCATGATACACAAAAGTGAAATGCTTTGCGTATAGATAACTTAGTTATTACGCTTATTGCCGTGATGAGGAAAGTACTGTGCTGTAACGTATTGTTGTCCTACGGAAAAGGCTGTCTCCTTGTAGCAATAGCACAAAAGTTACTACTAAAATATGTTTTACTTTACAGAAGAATTCAGAAAAAACTGTACAGATATAAAACAGATACACCGCAAAAGCAACATTGTAAATTGTCACTCATTAGTAACGTCGTGATATAATCGTGTAGCTGTCACACAAACCAACCGCTGTGTCATCTGGCATTTCACAGAAAGCACCTCAAATCCAGAATCCACTCGTAAGCAAACCAAAATGTTGCATGTTAACAGTTTCTTAAGTCTGACAAATTGTACAAGTAGCGTGAAGTGAAAATTGCAAAGACTAAGTTAAAAAGCAAATTATCTGTCAATAAATGGTTTGACATGAGAAATGTGGTGTAATCCTTTACTCTTCCTAGTACGCAGAGTTTCAACTTCAACGCAATTATCATGTGGTATACGTCGGATTCTGTAAGGTCCATTGTAAACTAGAAAGAATTTGTGACTCAAGTGTTTCTTCTTATGTGACAATGAATGAGCTTTAATGAGAACTTTCTGACCAATATATAATTTCTTTGCATTTGCTTTACCGTGTAGTTTTCTCCTTTTCTCTGCTGCAGATTTTATATTTTTAAGAGCCAGATCAATTATGTCTTTGTGTCGCAGTTTACGTGTATTCGGGAAAGGTACAAGCTCTCTGATTCTGTTCGGTGGTTCTACATTCTTCAGTACAAGAGTAGGTGGTAAAGCAGTGGAATCATGAGGCATTTCATTCAGCACATTTTGAAATAAGTGTAAATATCTGTCCCAATGCTGATGCTTTCTGTGACAATAAAGTCTGCAAAGCTTATTGATTTCTTTCATAATCCGTTCAGACGGGTTACAATGTGGTGAATACAATGAAATAAAAACAGGTTTGATTTTATGATTCCGAAGCATGCGTGACCAAACACCAGATCTGAATTGCGGTCCGTTATCTGAAATGACTTTACTAACGTGTCCAACTTCACGTAAGAAATTTTTAACAAAGGCGTTGGATACAGACCGTCCAGTGGCTTTACGTAACGGAGTGAAAGAAACAAATTTTGAAGTAAGTTCAACAGCGACTAGAACGTATGCAAATCCATTAGATGTTCTGACAAGCGGTCCCAAGAGATCAACAGCAGCAAATTCTTTTAATTTAGAAGGAATGATAGGAAACAGCGGAGCACGATGTGAGATAGTAGACGGTTTCGCCTTTTGACAAAGTTTACAAATAGACAAGACTCTTCGAATTCGCTTTTCCATATTGTTAAAATAACAAGTCGTTCGAAGAATATGAAAACATTTTCGTGGGCCAAAATGTGCATAGCTGAAATGAATGTACCAAATGAGCTTATTAACAAAATCGTCTGGAATGCAAAGTACCCATAGCTTGTCATCAACAGTGCAGCGTTTGAAGAGTATGTTGTTTCTAACCAGGTAATAATGCCGAATCTGAGTGTATGTCTTTTCATGCCATTTACCTTTGATGTCTTTCCAAATCGGATCTTTATCTTGTTCATGAGCAATGTCCTTTAAAGATGTGGTGATGAAGTTTTCAAAGGCGACTTTCTGAATGTAAAGAATACTGAAATTTTTCTCGAGGTTGCCTTCTGTGTTACTTTTCTCAAGCCCAGCCGGTGCGCGTGACAGTGCGTCCGCAACAATGTTCTCCTTGCCGGGAATGTAGACTATTGTGAAGCGGAATTCTTGCAGAAACAATGCCCAACGTTTTAACCTATCATGATTTAATTTTGAAGACATAAGAAATTGTAATGCACGGTGATCACTGTATACTTTTACGTGCTTACCAGAAAGAAAGAAACGGAATTTGTTAAATGCCCAAACGATAGCTAAAGCTTCTAATTCAGTAACGGAATAATTTTTTTCAGATTTTGTTAGCACTCGGCTAGCAAAAGCAATGGTTTTCTGAACAGTAATGTCATCTTCTATGGCTTCTTGAAATAAATGGGCACCAAGACCAACTTTGGAAGAATCAGTGCTAAGGCAGAAATCTTGTGACAGATCTGGATGAGCTAGTATTGGCGCGTGAAGTAACGCTTCTTTCAAAGAATTGAATTCCAACTGTGCTTGTTCGTCCCAGTTCCAAATAGTATTTTTTCCAGTGAGAGAACAAAGTTTTGGTGTAACTAGAATTTGCATATTCAGAAAACGACGGTAAAAATTTACGAGACCTAGAAAACTGCGGACTTGTCTTTTTGTGGATGGAACTGGAATGGCTCTGATTGCTTCTAACTTTTCAGGATCCGGCTGAATGCCTTCAGAAGAAATAATATGTCCTAAAAACTTCACCTTTGACCTACCGAATTCAGACTTTTCCAAGTTAACTGTAATTCCAGATTCTGCAAAAATACGTAACAAACTGTTGAGGATGCGGTTATGTTGTTCCCATGAGGCTTCTGCTATTAGAATATCGTCCACATATAAGGTGATGTGACGTTTTAAGAACTCAGGTAATATGGAATTTAACCCGCGAATGAATGCTGCTGAAGAAATGTTCAAACCAAAAGGAAGTTTCCGAAACTGATAACAAACGCCGAAACAAAGGAAAGCTGTGTATTTTCTACATTCTGGATGTAGTTCGATCTGATAAAAGCTTGATCTGAGATCAATGGAAGATAACACTTTTACACCATTAAAATTTTGAAGAAGTTCTTCCATCGTCTGCGGCCTGTCTGTTTCAGGAATAATGATAGTATTGATTTGTCTCGAATCTAAGACAAGTCTGATCGATCCATTTTTCTTCTCAACAACATGTAACGGATTGTTGTATGAGCTTACTGCAGGCTCAATAATGCCCTCGTCAAGCATAGATTGTATTTCTGTTCTAACACGGTCCCTATAATGTGCTGGAATTACGTATGGTCTTACACAAAATTTAGTATGCTCACGAACACGAAATTGGTATTGAAATCCCTTGATTGTTCCTGTTTTGTGAGTAAAAACTGTGGAATGTGCTTGTAAAATCTCAAAAAGGTCCTGCCTATCAGTGTCATTACAATTCTCAATTGTTTGAATTTTATTCTGAATTAACTCATTAATTTCAAATATGCCGTCGATATCATCCCTTTCAGTACTTGCAGAGTGATTGTTAGTGTCTAGTTCCGTAGAAAATTCCGAACTGTTATCTAACAGAAGGTAAAGCCGATTAATTTCCTCATCATGGTTTGAGAGCCAGTCTTCAAATTTCAAAGCTATTGACTTACCTTCTTTCTCTAAACTTATTTCAGCATCGTGAAAACTTAAGATTGCTTTATATTCATTCAAAAAGTCTACTCCCAGTATAATTTCCGTCGACAATAATGGAACAATAAGGAAGTTCATAGAGAAGCTGTGGCTTTGACAAAAGAATTCTAAATTGGTTTGTTGGCGTACATCTACACTTTTTCCAAAGATTGCACCTTGTAATTTAATCTTACGTAACGGAAGTGTGGGGCAATCGTTCGATTTGTTGCATTTGCTAAAAGCTGTTTCACTAATTACTGAAATGGGACTGCCAGAGTCAAGTACTGCCGTAAATTTTACGTCATTTACAGTAATGTGAATCACAGGATATGCAATGTTGTTATGTTTTACGTCGTGTTCCTGGAGTAAGATGTCCCTAATGTCTTCCATTTTTACGTAATTACTAGCTACGGCAGCTCCGTCGTCAGTTTCATAAGTACATATTGTCGCTGCCAGCGGAGTGAGTCATTGCCTATTGTCTCTTTGTTGGCGCGCGTCGTTATTGGGATTTGGAGACCTAACTTCTACAAATTCATCGTGACGAGAGTGCTCTGCTCTGTTTAAATCTCGCCAGTTCTGATGCAATTCAGGTCTGTCGTTACGATCATATCGTCTGTCGTCATGTCGGTAGTTTACATAGTTTCTTGTTTGTCGGTCACGTGGTGGAGAATTTCTGCCTGAGTCGTAACTGCGTGCTGGACCGTTGCGTCTAAAGTTATTCTGTCTCCCTTGATAATAGTTATATTGGTTCCCATATTGTCTGTTTCTCTGATTGTCTCTGTGATAGTCATTACCGCGGAAAGGTGATCTTTCCCTGTAACTATTACTCTGCCAGTGGTTGTCATATGGGTGGTGTCTGTTTTGGTCACGATTTACGTTGTAAGAATAGGTTTGTCGTGGCCATTTATTGTTTCTGTCGTCACGGAATTGTGACGGATGTGACCTGTAATGATTGTTTTCCTGTTTTCGCATCCCGCGACTGTCTGTGTCAATTTCCAGTTCTTGTAACAGTCCCTGAAAAGCTTCAATGTCGTCTTTGCAACGTCCTGCCAAAATAATGTGTCGTAAATGTTCAGGCAGTTTGATTAAGCAAATGCGGATGAGTTCTGAGGGGCTGTATGGGTTTGATAGGTACTGATTCTTGTGCAACATGTCTTCAAAATATTTGACAAGACTGGAAAATTCAGATTGTTCAAAGTGTTTCATCATCATGATGCTATGTTTTACGCGGTCTTGTGTAGCTCGAGACCAATATGCTGAGAGGAAGGCATGGTAAAATTCTCCTTCACTGTGGCAATCGTGAATGACCGATCGCATTCTTACAGCTGGTTCATTCTCCAAGTAGCCACACATAAATTCTAATCTGTGTTCTAATGACCAGTTGGGAGGAAAACAATGAGAGAATTGATGGAGCCACGCTTGTGGATGAATGTCGTTGCCAGAATTCTTAAATGTTTTGAATTTACGTGTAGTAATGAACAGCTTATAGTCAAAATCATCATGTCGGCGAGTCACATATCGGTCATTGTTACGTCGTGTCGGCGGTTCCATCTGAAAATTCGGTGCACCTTGCCAATTTCTTTCATAATTACCGAAATGCTCTGTGTTATTATATTGTGGCTTTTCCGTATTTCTATGTCCCTCTTCCAGTATTGGGGCGCGAGTGTCCTCTGAAATACGTAATTCTTGTATCACCTGCGTCAACTGATCTTGTACTTCCCGGATTTCTCTTTTATACTGTGTATTAATTTGATTTTGATTTTGTTTGAATTTTCTTATTTGTTCATAGTCTTCTGTGTCAGTGAAGGCTACGGGTCTTGTGTCATTCAGATCATCATCTACCTTTGTAGATAAGTTAGTGACCTGATCCGAAAGTTCAGCTACTTTCTCCGATAGTGAACACATTTCCTCAGTGTGTTTTTCTGAACCAAGTTTCAGAGTGTCCATTTGTGTTGAAATCGAATCTACTGTGTTCTTTAAGTTTTCCTGAGTTTTTGCCAGTTGCGTAACCGAATCGGTAGATGCAACTGAGTCAATTTTAGCCCACAAGGTCTCATGATTTTCATGAACAATGGTTTGCAGTTCTTTTATGGCTGCTTCGTGATTCTGTAATGCATTTTCATGCAGCGAAAAAATAGGTTGGAAATGCTCACAAATTTGTGTTTTTACGTCATTACAGACTTTTTGACATTTCGATTCGATTTTATGTAACTCAGTAGTTAAATCTTCACGTGTTTGTTCAAGCGTTTGTTCCAATGAGTCTAACTTTTGAAGCTTTTGCTGTGTTTGTCTCTGATTTTGTTCCACTGTGTCTAACTGTTGCTGTGTTCGTCTCTGGTGTTGTTCCATTTTTTGCATTAATTGCAATAATAATGTATTAGTGTCTGGAATCTGTTTCTCTATGCTCTTTGGCAGTGCGTTTTCACCGGCAGCATTCACATTTTGACAAGCAGAAAATGTGTCTTGACTCATTTGAGAAACCGGTGAGGACCCAAAACCTAAGTCTACAGTATTTGCCATATTGTGTTCTGTCATTTCGGATTCCTGAGACGAGCTGTTGCCGACCGATCGATCGATAATGCTTCCCTGTTCACTACCTGTTTCACTGCCTACGCCATTGTTTGACGCCCGCTCCATTTCCCTATGCACAGTTACCAAATTACTACTTTGAATATTAGTTAATTCATTACATGGTGGCGCTAACAAATTGCTTTCGTCTTCACTGTCGTTTCTTAGTTTACTTTGGAGCCGAGTGTTACGTTTTTCACACGCCATTATTGAGACAATATTTCACACGATAACACACAAAAACACAATTTGAAGAGCAAAAATAAGAGAACACATTAACATAGCACTGAAAATAATATCTAGTTAATTGCAGCAGCGAAATACTTGGCGCAAAGCTACATGCATGCCACAACTGTTTTACTGTACAACAATGAAAGACTGCAACTACAAAGGAGATTCTCTCTACAATTACGCACTATCAATAAACAAAAGCTACACTAAATACACAAACTACAAGAAAAAATCAGAAGATTCCAATGAGGTATCCTGGCAGGGTCGCCATATGAAACATCCCCTTAGAGGAATTTATACATACGAAACATCTACTTAGAACAACTTGTACAAGACTGTGCTTAAACTGACACACAGTATTTTTTAGCGCAACGCAATCTGACTTTCAGAAATCCCTACAAGGAATGGCCCTGAGTAACATTAAACTACACCTTTCAGAAATCACTTACCTCACAAAAATCTTCGTTACTGGAACTACGGCAATACGGCGAGCGCCACTACTGCCAGCTAAATAAAAGATTCAAACTACTGAAGGCACTAACTACTGATAGGGATAGTTAGCAAATGAAAGATATTAATAGAGAACAAACACTGTATTTACCTTAATAGTCATCAATAGTCATAATATATACAGCAGCTCATGACATCAATTTTTACAAATTTCACACTCCGCCATCTCTGTCCTCACATCCGCCACTGCTGGCGGCTCCCCTCCAACTGCCCAGCGCTATGCGCTGTTCGCATCCAGCTATAGCAGTTCATGACAACAATGGCAGACAACAATTCAAACTAGCCACATACTGCACACAGCACAGCCAGTGATTTTCATACAGAGTGCTATGTAACGTTGCCAATAAAAAACATAAACAGCAAACTTACATAAAGAAAACATAAACAGCCTACTTACAACGTAAAATAACTTTGCACATATAAACAGTGTGCCAAATATTTAGCTGTACTGTAAAGCAACAGTTGCAAACAGTAGGGTCAATTTGACAGGAAATGTCCAAATGTAACGTTATACAGACACGACACAAGCGAAAAACTAGACAGCACAGACCATAAGGTTTCAGATGAAAAGTACCAGTCACTGTTGAATTATCTGTTGCGAATATAAATGGCCGGCCGCTGTGGTCGAGCGTTTGTAACCAGTCCGGAACCGCGCGACCGCTACGATCGCAGGTTCGAATCCTATCTCGGGCAGGGATGTGTGTGATGTCCTTAGGTTAGTTAGGTTTAAAAAAATGGCTCTGAGCACTATGGGACTCAACTGCTGAGGTCATTAGTCCCCTAGAACTTAGAACTAGTTAAACCTAACTAACCTAAGGACATCACAAACATCCATGCCCGAGGCAGGATTCGAACCTGCGACCGTAGCGGCCTTGCGGTTCCAGACTGCAGCGCCTTTAACCGCACGAGTTAGGTTTAAGTAGTTCGAAGTTCCAGGGGACTGATAACCTCAGATGTTAATCCCATAGTGCTCAGAACCATTTGAACCATTTTTTGAGTATAAATGACATAAATTTGCGAGCGAGAAAACACTTGGTACCAAGATTGTGGTGCAACACAACGCATGACGTAGAAAGGAGTGATTAAGAAATTACTCGCATGTAAAATTAAATCCATGTACGAAAGTGTTTATTCGCACTGATACTGAATTAGAAGGAAATGGAGTGGGGGACATTGAATTAGAGCCTTTTGATGGAGCACAGTGGTATGACATAGTTCTGGAGAATGTTTTATATCTACCTAATATAAATTTTACTTTATTTTCCGTTAGTTAAGTCTTAGATAAGAGCAATGTTAAGACTGCAAAAACGGTCATCTCAATTTTAAGAAGCCTCTGACAACTTGGAAACTATAGAAATAGATAGACGCGAGCATAAGTTGTACAAAATGTTGTTTCGTACAAAAGAGTCCATCAAATACATGACAGCAATCTCAATTAAAATGTGGCGTGAAAAGTTAACAAAACCAAAATGTCGCGTTTATTAAAGACGTACTAAAAAGAGATGTCATTGATTATAATGGTTGTGTCTGGAAGTCCCAGATCTCAGCCCACAAATACGAAGATTGCAAAAAATACTCTGGATGTTATTCAAAATGACTTGTCTGGGATGAATTTCATTTCGCCAGTAGCATTAAGGTATTTTTTGTTACTTAAAGGTGATATTTCCTACTTACGAACTGTTAGTTTTCTGCAGGCGCTGTTGCCAAATTAGAAACTGCCATGAAAATGGTAGAAAATTAGTTTCAGAAGAAAGCAAACTGTTTATAATCTGACAAGGGGACCAAAAGCAAGAACGCTATCACTGAAAAGCTTCTAGATGGAGTATTTCACTTCAGGACCAATACGTACACCTCCCCCCCCCCCCCTCCGACAAAACGGAAGAATTGAAAGGAAATGCGCGCAGTTTTCGAGACAGCACGATCAGTAATACGTGCACGAAAACTGAATGAGAAACTGTGGATCGGAGCATGAAATTATGCAGTATTCTGCGTTAAATCAAACTGCAAGAAGTCCAATAAAAGGAAAAAGTCTGCTCAATTGTGGTTTGGAAGAAAAATAAATCTTACTAGGTTGAGGAGTTTTGGGTGTGACTGTTAATGCTATCACCGTCTCAACGTCATTTCAGTGACTAGCCATTCGCCTTGCGCACATAATGTGATCTACTGTGGAGGTTCCAGCGTAATTGACGAAAGTAGATGAATTATTATCGAAGTCGATTACACTGTTGTTTAGATGTGCAATGGGGAAATCGCCTTTTCTTTTTATTCGTTCGCCAACAACAGTGGACCTGGCATTAAGCTCTCCTGCCCCTTGCGGGTTCGGGGATTATAATAGGCCTGTGGTATTCCTGCCTGTCGTAAGAGGCGACTAAAAGGAGTCTCCAACGTTTTGGCCTTTATGAGATGGTCGCCTGTTGGGTTTGACCTCCATATCTCAAATTTCTTCCAAACAGCGAGCCGATTGGGGAAGGGCGCCTTACATGGTGCATTGTGTCCATCGTGGATTGAGACCTTTCGCCAGCTTATTCGTCGTTGCATTGCAATCCTGCCTGCTCTCCATCTCTTGGGCATGGCTACGTGCAATGTGCAGTGCCGCTTTCTGGACTGACGATGCACATGGACTACTTGTTACCTAATATCCAGCACGGTAGCCAGTCCATTGTGGTGGGGCCGCCATGTACCCTGTTGGTGGTAACCCCCTGACAACACAGGGATCGCTCTGCTGATGCCTGCGCTGTTAACTCTCCACGTATGCCAAGGAGAAGATGCCTATCTCCCTGGGGAATCGGGACTGCTGGCAATGGCCATCCTGCCAGGTGGCCCTTGCTGAGGTTGGGTGGCGCCTGTGGAGAGGGCCCTTGGTCGGAATGGGTGGCATCAAGGCGGATGACCCGCAATGAAGTTATATTTTGATTCAGGATCACAAGCGAAGAGAGCTTGAAAAGAAATCAAAGAAACAAATCTTCGTCGGATGTGATATGGATTCGCCATGCTACAGAATCTACCTACCTGATGAGAAGGAGGCCTCTGATAATGTCATACTTGACGAAGAACTAGAAGGTAAAGAAGAATCTGTTGTAGGAAAGACTTTCACAAGCTAAAAGAAAAATGAAATCGAGTACCGGTATCCATAAGGAAACATCTGATGATTGACTGGATGATGTCTCTGAACAGTGCAGAGTGTCATCTGATTCCATAACACAAAAGAGGGCCTCTCCTCTAAAACTACGTGACCTTAAACTGCCTGTCAGACTTACAGAGTACGAAATGGCTGCGCAACGCAATAATAATACAAACTTTGGCATGACAGGCGAAGTGTGTGTGTGTGTGTGGTTTGAGGTTTTCGGGCGCTAAACAGCGTGGTCATCAGCGCCCAAACGAATAGAAACAGGAACACATGCAGTGAAGGGACGAAGACGGACACCGAACAAGCAGAACGGCTAAAAGACACAGACCTGACGCAGTTCCAAATCCTCACATACAGAGGCAAAACAAGAAGAGAAAAAACGCACTGAAAGAGGAAAGGAAACACAAGGAAAAGAGAACAGAAATCGAAGTGAAACAAGTAGGTAATCGTGACTGGCGGACCTCTTACCTAAAGCCTGGGCGAGCCAGTCACCCAGCAGCACATTAAAATCCTCTCCCTAAAATCCGAGGCAACAAATTGGACAGGACACAAAACCGTTAGACCTTAACCACAGTCGTTGCGTCGTCTTGCAAAATAGAGGGCAAATCCGGTGGCAAGGAAACCACCGCCCTCTGGTCAGAGAATAAAGGACAGTCAAGTAAAATGTGGCGGACAGTAATCTGGACGCCACAAGCACTGCAGATTGGGGGGTCCTGCCGCCAGAGTAGAAAACCGTGCGTTAAGGGACTGTGCCCGATGCAGAGGCGAGTGAGGAGAACCTCATCCCTCCTGCATGACTGGTAGGACGTACGCCATGGCCGCGTGGTGGCCTTGACCAGACGCAGCTTATTTTCACCGACTGCCAGCCACTCCTCTTCCCATTGACGCATAACACGAAAACGCAAAAGGGAGGTAACAGCATGGAGGGGGACGGCACATTCAACAACGTGAGGGAGGGAACATGCATCTTTGGCAGCCACATCCGCCAGTTCGTTTCCCCTAATACCCACGTGCCCCGGCACCCAGCAGAAAGAAACCTCCTTCCCCTGCCGTTGCAGGCGGAGTAGGGCATCGTGGACGTTCTGGACGACCGTATCCGCTGGGTACAAGTGTTACATGGTCTGAAGGGCACTCAGGGAGTCATAACAGATGAGAAACTTAAGACTGGGAACTCATCTCATCTGCTCCAATGCCCGCAAGATCGCAAACAATTCGGCATCAAAGATAGTAAACGCTGCAGGAAGCCGTAACTTGACGACTCGATCAGGGAAAACAACAGCACAACCGACAGAGTCCCCCTGTTTAGAGCCATCCGTAAATATTGGTACATGGTCGGGATGCTGCTTTAAAATATTGAAGATGTTTGTATTTTAAAGACAAAAACTGGTACAAAGTAATGTCTACATCAGTTATAAAACTGGAAATTTGGATTCCTCCTTCCAAAGGAGGTAAAACCTTTAACCTGTCGCTGAGTATTGCGTAGAAAGCAAGGAGGACGTTATAGTCAGACAACAGGTTACATTCCATTAGGAAAGTGGGTGCTCTCAGCGACTGTTATGTAATTTATAAACGATAGAGCGCAGCAACCAGTCGCCCTTTTTTTGCGGGTTTTATTACGCAACTCCAGATTTCGGCTAGTGCACTGACAATGGCTAGGCACTAGCCGACATCTAGATGTGCGTAATAAAACCTGCAAGAAAGGACCGCTGATTGCTGCGCTCTGTCATTTATAAAGCCAGACAAGTTGCAAGAGGTTTTGAGCAAAGGAAAGGGCTTGACTATTTAGAAACCTTTAATCCTGTACCACGTTACGAATCAATTAGATTGCTTCTTAGTCTTACAACTAAAAATAAAATGAAAAAAGGTAGGAGACGAGATACTGGCAGAAGTAAAGCTGTGAGTACCGGGCGTGAGTCGTGCTTCGGTAGCTCAGATGGTAGAGTACTTGCCCGCGAAAGGCAAAGGTCCCGAGTTCGAGTCTCGGTCGGGCACACAGTTTTAATCTGCCAGGAAGTTTCATATCCAGCGCACACTCCGCTGCAGAGTGAAAATCTCATTCTGGAAACATCCCCCAGGCTGTGGCTAAACCATGTCTCTGCTATGTCCTTTCTTTCAGGAGTGCTAGTTCTGCAAGGTCGCAGGAGAGCTTCTGTAAAGTTTGGAAGTTAGGAGACGAGATACTGCAGAAGTAAGGCTGTGAGGACCGGGCGTGAGTCGTGCTTCGGTAGCTCAGATGGTAGAGCACTTGCCCGCGAAAGGCAAAGGTGCCGAGTTCGAGTCTCGGTCGGGCACACAGTTTTAATCTGCCAGGAAGTTTCATATCCAGCGCACACTCCGCTGCAGAGTGAAAATCTCATTCTGGAAACATCCACCAGGCTGTGGCTAAGCCATGTCTCCGCTATATCCTATCTTTCAGGAGTGCTAGTTCTGCAAGGTCGCAGGAGAGCTTCTGTAAAGTTTGGAAGGTAGGAGACGAGATACTGCAGAAGTAAGGCTGTGAGGACCGGGCGTGAGTCGTGCTTCGGTAGCTCAGATGGTAGAGCACTTGCCCGCGAAAGGCAAAGGTCCCGAGTTCGAGTCTCGGTCGGGCACACAGTTTTAATCTGCCAGGAAGTTTCATATCAGCGCACACTCCGCTGCAGAGTGAAAATTTCCTTCTAAAAAAAAAAGCTTTTGATGTAAGAACAACATTTATATAAACCGATCTATGACAGGAAATCTACATGAACTAGCCTGATGGATTCAGAGGTGGTACAAATAGCGTTTGCAAGCTGAAGAAAGTTTATATGGTCTAAAACAAGCTTCAAAGAACTGGAATGAAAAATTCTCAAATTATTTGACGCCATTAGGATTTGTCAACATTGAGGTTACTCCTTGTATTTACTATAATGGGGACCGAAGCATCATTATAGCAAAGTTTGTTGATGATGGGTTAGTTATCGACGCAGGATAGAAATCTTTACTGAAGTTTTGATCAAGCTGAATTAGAAGTTTGAAATAACGTTTCATAGAATATTTCGAAATGAAGTGTCATATCTTGGGATGTAAATGAAAATAAGCTCAAGAGAATTTTTGTAAGTAAGTCTATGTATACAAAGAAAATCTTTCGACAGTTTGAGTTTAATGATCTGAATCCAGTAACTACACCCATGAACCATGGAATGGTGGATAAAGAAAATCTTTTGTATGATGCGCCATTGGAAAGGACTGATGCCTATAGAGAAGCTGTCGGGAATCTGCTGTACCTTGCAACAATATCTTGTCCAGATTTCAGTTTTACAGTTAATTACTTAAGCAGACTTACTAATAAACCAATAGTTAGTCACTGGAAAATGGTGAAAGATATTTAAGAATATCTGAAAGGAACTGTGAAATTTGGTACATTCTTTAATGGAGGCTCAACAATGCTTACCATTGCTGATTCTGATTATTGAGGTGATAACTCAACTAAATGCTTCACCAGCGGAGTTCTTGTCTGGTACGTTCGATAGTAACGTGTTGTTGCAAGTTCAATAGTTGAAGCAGAATGTTGAGACGCCGTCTCTTCGGTCGACAATATATTATGGATACGAGGCCTTGCCCAAGAACTTGGAATTTCAGGTTTGAATGAACCGATAGAACTGTGTATTGACAACCAAGCTGCCATAAATATGTTGAAGAATGCCTATGAAGAGAAAATAACAAGCGGCAAGAAACATATTGATATTCCTAGATAGTTGATTCAACAACGTATTGGAATGACCGTAGAATTGAAACAAGTGGAAAGTTCAAGTCAACTTGCTGACGTACTTACAAAACCACACACTCATTAAATGTTTGAAGAAGTGATTAGAAAAGTAATTAAGGTGGAGTGTCGAGAGTTAACTATTTTTATACGTCTTGTTATTATATATCGTGCAAAGTGCATTTATAAATGTTTCATGTATTTTTTTAATAACACTGTATGTAGTAATTGCTCTTTACTCAGTTAGTAGCCTGTTGTTTCTTTTTCAAGCATATTGTTAGTAAATAAGTTACATTAAAGTTTACTCCTTCAAACATAATAAAATATGTACTTATCTTTAAAACAACAATTTATCAAGATCTGTTCTATCATTCTTTTCGTTTCTAGCATATTTTAAAGATTGTTTTACCGTACTTGTTCTTTAGATTCATGTCCTTCATTGCGTCCTGGTTAACCAGAAAATATATTTTTATACCTAATTCATAACTTCAGCAACTCCTATTTTTCCTCTGAGATGATTATTTTCACTCAGTTTTCTAGTAAATTAATCCTCTTGTACTTTCTCGTTATGGAATGTGAAATCTATTTTATCCGGTACTATTCGTGAGGTAATACCTATGTCATCCTATTCTTCTGCTTTCACTTCCCTGCAATCAAGATTTAGAAAGAGAATATACGCACTTTTTCCTAACACTTGACACAGTATGCGTGGTGTGTGAGGAAAGTAATGAGACTGACAACACGGTGAACGATCTGGCAAAGCCGTGTTGTTCTAAATGTGTAGACCTGTGTGTTCATTCCTTCAATTTACTCAGTTTGAGTTTCAGCTGATTTTCGAGAACGCCACCAGTGAAGTTGTGTTTTTGTTGTTTTTTTTTACGGAAATGGAACAGCAGAATTTAGAGCAACGTTGTACCATCAAGTTTTGCGTAACACTTAGGGAATCAGCGAGTGTGACCTTTGGAGAGTTGAAACAGGCCTATGACGAACATCCGTTATCAAGAGCGCAGGTTTTTCGTAGACACAAAACATTTTTGGAAGGCAGAGAAGATGAACCTCGGCCAATGACCTAAAACTTCGAAATCGACGAAAATATCGAACATGTGCATGTCCTTGTTAGATCAGATCGACGTTTAACAATATTTAACGCTACAGTGCACTTTCTGGATTGGATGGTGGATCTTTTGCAATATCTCAGACTTCGACTCTCACACCCATCATTACGAAAACTTCCTCCAGACCGAGCGGTACAAAAAGAAACATGCATGACCCACTATCTCTGAATCTATCTTGCTACTCTCCCATGCAAACCACACATCCTTAAATTACATGAAATACATCACACTGGCAACATACACAAAGAATAGTCACAACGTTAGAATCACTTCACTTTCAGCTTTCCCACTTCAATTAGTATTCATCCCAGTTTCACACGACACTGCCCCACTTCTTAACTTTTCTTTCCTACTACGAACTCTGGAGGATATATGCACGTCTTCCTGTGCAATGCAAGCCAAGTGGCGTTGCTGGATAGACGGTTGACTCACCTTGCTTCTCTCTCAGAGTATTATAGTTTGAATCATGCGTCACACGGAAACATAACACGCAAAGTAATATTAAGAACATATTCATCACACACGCGAGTCCTCAACTGATACCATGGACGAGTACTTCTCTTTATCCTTTGTCTCATACACAGATTGAGACTCACACAGTACTCACCACGTGGAAGTACTCGTCTCTAATTTCAAGTCCTGCACACGCCATTTCTTAAATATTTCCAACTTATACTACACATGCTAGTAATTCAGCTTAACTTAAGCACTCGGATGTATTTCAACTTATTGCTACACGTGGTTTCATTTTGACCGTTGGTCACTTCCGAAGATTGCTGCGATCCCCTTAATATTATCTGCCTGACATTTAATTCTCCCCACAAAAGTTCCTGAAATAGAGAAATTATTATTCCAAACTACTCTTAAGTATTTCACATGCATACCATGTAACCACTCTTTTGTCTTTACGGAGCACACCTAAGACAGGTCTTACCAACACTAGATCCAGCAGCAGAGTGCTGAAACATGGCCGT
This sequence comes from Schistocerca cancellata, assembly GCF_023864275.1. Lineage (NCBI taxonomy): Eukaryota > Metazoa > Arthropoda > Insecta > Orthoptera > Acrididae > Schistocerca > Schistocerca cancellata. The sequence continues at coordinate 54,636,409 of NC_064627.1, forward strand.
TCTTCAGGTCCCTCGCACCTCTGTCGAGGTGAGGGAAGACCATGCTACCCTATTGGTCAGCCACATTTCAGGCGCTCAAAGCTCCAGTAAATTTCATCTCTTTGGTTATATCAAAGGTGACCAAAAGATCGTCTCAAAGATGATCATATATTCACATTCGCTATGTGCGGTTAGCAGACGACCATACATTCATTCATTTCACAGATCTCACCAACCTGGATGTAGGGATTTATTTTGTGGGAGTGCACATGTTGTCAATTAAATAAATAAATTGTCATTCTTTCCTACACTGGTATCCGGCTAAGGTGTATTAAGTGAAACTGAGTTATTATTACAAAAAATATGTTGTTCTGACAAGAATAACGAAGAATGATGGACCTATTTTCAATGTCGGGCGGTACTGTACCCTTTCAACGCCATCCAAGCTCTGTTTGACTCAATGCCCAGGCGTATAAAGGCCGTTATTGCGGCCAGAGGTGGTTGTTCTGGGTACTGATTTCTCAGGATCTATGGGCCCAAATTGCGTGAAAATGTAATGTCAGTTCTAGTATAATATATTTGTCCAATGAATACCCGCTTATCATCTGCATTTCTTCTTGGTGTAGCTATTTTAATGGCCAGTAGTGTATTTCTTTCTGCTCTAGATTCATTATTGTGGGTGCGGAAATATGTACTAACATCCGATATTTGCTCTGAGATCTCCAACTTGATATCTAAATTATTATTACTGTTTATTTGCTCTGAACACCTTTTGCACTTCAACAGGAAAGGTCGTTATGCACAAGTTACTGTTGGTTTGAAAACGACTCACCGTAGATATAATTACTGACACTGGGCTGACTCTGTGATGACCGCCTGCTTTTGCTTTATTGCTGCCTCCGACACGCCAGCCACAGCTGTTACTTGCAGATGGACAGCTGACTGCAGCTCTCGCATGGGTACCGAAAACGCCTGCTGCTCGCATCCACGTTCGTCTCTATCGACCCCGTACGTGGACAGCTAAACTGCACTTGGACACACTTAAGATTATTGTGGCAGCGAGAGACTTCCAGCCCTCCACAGACTTTCCGGTGAACTCGGTCTACCCACGACGACCAGGCAATCAATATTTGCCAGTCTCTTTCTCTTGTAGCGACATCCGAGCACCTTGGCCGCGACGATTATATGGTCTGTCCCATAACTAGTTGTGGTACTTCCTTCCACTGGCAACGTACTCTCTTCTGAAATACAGCATTAATAATTGAAAACGTCTCTGTCTTCATCTAACCACAGACATATGCAGGTATGTCGGTGAGACTACACCTCAGACGAAACGTCTACGTAAATATTCTACGAGGGCAGTTCATTAAGTAATGCAACACATTTTTTTTCTGAAACAGGGGTTGTTTTATTCAGCATTGAAATACACCAGGTTATTCCCCAATCTTTTAGCTACACAACACTATTTTTCAACGTAATCTCCATTCAATGCTACGGCCTTACGCCACCTTGAAATGAGGGCCTGTATGCCTGCACGGTACCATTCCACTGGTCGATGTCGGAGCCAACGTCGTACTGCATCAATAACTTCTTCATCATCCGCGTAGTGCCTCCCACGGATTGCGTCCTTCATTGGGCCAAACATATGGAAATCCGACGGTGCGAGATCGGGGCTGTAGGATGCATGAGGAAGAACAGTCCACTGAAGTTTTGTGAGCTCCTCTCGGGTGCGAAGACTTGTGCGAGCTCTTGCGTTGTCATGAAGAAGGAGAAGTTCGTTCAGATTTTTGTGCCTACGAACACGCTGAAGTCGTTTCTTCAATTTCTGAAGAGTAGCACAATACACTTCAGAGTTGATCGTTTGACCATGGGAAAGGACATCGAACAGAATAACCCCTTCAGCATCCCAGAAGACTGTAACCCTGACTTTACCGGCTGAGGGTATGGCTTTAAACTTTTTCTTGGTAGGGGAGTAGGTGTGGCGCCACTCCATTGATTGCCGTTTTGTTTCAGGTTCGAAGTGATGAACCCATGTTTCATCGCCTGTAACAATCTTTGACAAGAAATTGTCACCCTCAGCCACATGACGAGCAAGCAATTCCGCACAGATGGTTCTCCTTTGCTCTTTATGGTGTTCGGTTAGACAACGAGGGACCCAGCGGGAACAAACCTTTGAATATCCCAACTGGTGAACAATTGTGACAGCACTACCAACAGAGATGTCAAGTTGAGCACTGAGTTGTTTGATGGTGATCCCTCGATCATCTCGAACGAGTGTGTTCGCACGCTCCGCCATTGCAGGAGTCACAGCTGTGCACGGCCGGCCCGCACGCGGGAGATCAGACAGTCTTGCTTGACCTTGCGGCGATGATGACACACGCTTTGCCCAACGACTCACCGTGCTTTTGTCCACTGCCAGATCACCGTAGACATTCTGCAAGCGTTTATGAATATCTGAGATGCCCTGGTTTTCCGCCAAAAGAAACTCGATCACTGCCCGTTATTTGCAACGCACATCCGTTACAGACGCCATTTTAACAGCTCCGTACAGCGCTGCCACCTGTCGGAAGTCAATGAAACTATACGAGACGAAGCGGGAATGTTTGAAAATATTCCACAAGAAATTTCCGGTTTTTTCAACTAAAATTGGCCGAGAAAAAAAATGTGTTGCATTACTTATTGAACTGCCCTCGTATATCTCCCTTTGCTGCAAATATAAAGGGCTCCAAAAAAATGTATCCACTGTTTAAAAGTCCATAACTTGCACACTAATTGAAGGAGTTGTCTCACGTTTGGTGAAACTGTAGCTTAAAGTCCAACTTAAAGATATCACTGTAGGTATTCGAAATGGTCTCCATTAACTTCCACACACAAACGATGTCGCCGAACTGCAGCATGAACTACTGTCTGCAACGTGTTCAGTTGGATATTTGCACATGAATATACGATGGATTCTCGAAGTTCATCCAATGTGCGTGGCTTTTGTCGATAAACGACGTCCTTTAGTGTTCCCCACAGGTAAAAGTCCAGAGGAGATAGGGCTGGGGAACGTGGTGGATACTCCACAGTACCTCTACGGCCTATCCATATTCCTGGTAGATTTTCGTCGAGATACGCCCTAATACGATTTTGGCAGTGGGATGGGGCACCATCGTGTTGAAAGTACTCTTCCGTCTCCATACAAGTCTCGGATGGCAGGTAAAATGGATGTCTGAAGCTTCTGAAGGTACACCTCACCGGTAACTGTGCCGTCAAAGAAGAATGGCCCAATCAAGCCCTGGTAAGACAACCCACACCACACATTTACTCCTGGCAAATTCACGGCTTTGTCCACATGGACGTTCGGATTTTCGGCGGCCCAGTAGATGCAATTGTGGCGATTTACTGTACCACTGAGTTTGCACTGTGCCTCATCAGACCACACAATCATCTCTGCAAACTCTTCATCGTTGCGGACCATGTTAGTAAACCACCCGCAGTACTCCATCCTATGATCTGAGTCGTCCTCGTTCATTGCGTGTAGCAATCGTGGGATGTAGCACTTCCACTTTCCTGTCTTCAAAATTCGTCGAACACTTGAGCGACTCACTTCAGTTTCACGGGCACACTGTCTCACAGACTTCTGTGGTGAGCGTGTGAATTGTTGTTAACACACGACGGGAGTTAGCTGGACTTGTTACTGTTACAGGTCGTCCAGGTCCTTGTTTGTGTACATCTTTAACACAGCCTTCTGCTTCAAATTTGTCTCGAATGCGACGAATCGTAAAACGTCTCGGTGGCTCTGTTTGATACTCATTAATGTTTTCGTACTTACAATACCAATTCAAAACTGACTTCCTTTCATCGAATGTAAGCCTTGCGCCTGCCATGTTTATTCGAGTAACTAGGTGCAACTAAGAACAAAACACTGACTATCTGGCGACTGTCATCTGACAAAACAAAACAACGCAATACAACGCTTGTGTCGTGATTGCCGGAACTACAAACTATTACACTACCAAAGATGAGACAGCTCCGTCAATTAGTTTGCTAGTTATGGACTTTTAAACAGTGGACACATTTTTTTGGACCCCTCTGTATATTCTACTTTCTGTTGTTGAATACAGGGTGAGTGACGAGGTTTTCCCCCGGTTTCTGGAGCGTATTCCTTAGGTTATTTGGAACAAAAAATGTAAATACAGTAATGGGATCGATTAAGGAGCTGGAGTAACTGAAAAACTCAAGAAAATAGCACAAAAAAAACTTTTATTGTAGGATTTCACTATCAAAAATGCACATAATAAATAATTTAAAGAATTTTGTTGCAGTCTCTTGCATTCAAAGTGGATTTAAAGCAAGTGTTCAAAATTTCCTCCCTGAATTTGAAGGCAAAGATTGGCGTGGGAGTGAACCGCGCGAGTAGCATTTCGTAATTTCCCATTGTCGTTCCTTATTGACGCTGCGGCATCGAAAATGCGTTGTATCAGCTCTTCTCGTGTTTCTAGGGTTGTTAAATCTGGGTATCTGGCAGGACAGTTTGATAGGGCACCCGCGACCTATCCATCGATGTGGGAATTTCTGATTAAGATAAGCTGTTACTACATGGTGGAAATGTGCAGTTGCCCCGTCATGTTGGACGTACATGTGGCGTCTTGTTTCCAGAGGAACGTCTTCTAGCAGCTGCGGTAAGTCTTCTCGTAAAAAGTTACCGTACATCTGACCGTTTAATTATCCAGGGAGAATAAGCGGCCCCGGTAACTGGTCACACACAATACCACACCAGACGTTGACACTGAATCTGCGTTGAAATTGAGATGCTACGATGGCATAGGGATTTTCGTCTGCCCAGGCATGCATGTTATGCGTGTTGTTGATGCCATCTCTTGTAAAGGTTACCTCATCACTGAACATTTTGAAGCGATAGAGCTGCCGATTTCCAGTTAACCAGTTACAAAAGTGCAAACGGTTGGCACAATCGTGTGGCTCTAAATGGTGAACTTTCTGCACATGAACAATGCTACACACCTTTGATTGTGAAACGTTCTATCGGATAGCTAGGCGTCATGTACTTGAACTGCGCTGTACTGAATTAATAATGTTTTCCTCTTCTTGAACGCCACGATGTCTTTCGGAGTGAATATGAAAACTGGGAAGAGTACCAGTTTCTAGCAATGTTCAATGAAATGAAATGAAGTCCCATGCTTCTTTACAGAGCGTAGGGGAACGATGCGGGAGACCTGCACCGCCTTACTAGGCAAGGTCCTAATAGAGGTGGTTTGCCGTTGCCTTCCTCCGACCGTAATGGGGATGAATGATGATGATGAAGACGACACAACAACACCCAGTCTTCTCGAGGCAGGAAAAATCCCTGACCCCGCCGGGAATCGAACCCGGGACCCCGTGCTCGGAAAGCGAGAACGCTACCGCGAGACCACGAGGGGCGGACAGCAATGCTCCATAACTTCCACTAAATGTTTTGGCACTCGGAATCCTACGATTAGGATAGCGACGGTGATATTTGGTAACAGCAGCTTTCGCATTATCATCAAAGAAGCCCAAAATGTACACCATCTCTCCATACTCCTGCGATGAAAACTTGTACGGCATCGCAGTGTGTACTTACGTGGGAGACAGTAAGAGTAAACAGTGAGTGCAGTTAACAACAACGCACCACTCGCTGCACTTGTCTACCTAAGACTGTGTCCTTTGAACACAAATGTAGCGCTCCACACACCGATACCTGTTTCGGAACTCTGTTGTAACTCCTTAATGATGAATCTGATCACATTACTGGTATTTACATTTTTTGTTAGAAGTAACATAAGGAATAGCCTTCAGCAACCTCTCGCAGCCAAAAACAATGACTCAGCGACTTAATAAAATTCCGTTGATCATAGACGTTATTTAACAATTCTGTTGCTAGCTTCAAAATACATCCCTTTCGGTGACTTTCTTGTTGAATACCGTTTAAACCTGGTAAAAACTGTAATAATTATTGTTGATTAAGTTCCTATGTTCGCTCGCTCCTCAAACACTTCTTTAAAATCTAGATCAGTAAGCCTCACAGATTTAGACGCAAGGGTAAAGTTCGTGTAGCGATATCAACTACTTAAATGACCACTAAGATCAAATTTGATCAGAGGCAATGAAGAAAACGATTTCGTTTACTGTTCACAGTCCGTTACTTTAGAGAGCATTATCTACTTATTAAGGTACAATTTTAACTATTTTTAAAATTGTAAATAATTTTTATGTATATTATCTACTTTCACAATTTTTATCCGTTTCACCCGTGGTACACGGGTAGCGTCTTTGATAAATAATCAAAACGTCCTCGGTCCCGGGCTCGAAACCCACCATCGCTTAAATTTTGATTAATAATCAGCGTTGGCAAACGAGAGCTTTCTACAGAAAGGCGTTACTGTTTCTGGCCCTGAGCTGCATGCTTGCTTGCTTTCTACTCCATCTGTGATTAAAAGAGCACATATAATTTCACGTGATTTGCCGAAATATCATACCATTTACGCGATACTTCTCGATGTCAAGCACACAGCAATATCGCTTGCATAGCAGTACTATCGCTCACACAGTATTATTTGAACTATATAGGCTAGAAATTATTTGTATAGAAACCCAAAAATTTAGGCAGCTGTAGCGTGCTGTAAACCACTGATTGACTAGCAACTTATCCCGTCTGCAAAGACCTTTATCTGAAAGCTCGAAAAAAAAAATATAGAGGAAACTGATATTTTCACTTGCAAATACCGATGTCATTGGTGTAACAGCTTCCAAATCATTTTTATAATTTACAAAGTCAACTAAGGTGTTTCTCATGTCTAGAGAACCAGAAAACATGTCTTCCACCTGTCTTTCACCTGCTAGATGCGCACACCACAATCGATGTTCTCTCAAGTAGCCAAAAACGTGAATCATTACCGCCACAGGTCACTGGCGCTCCACGCCAAGAACACGTAGACAGAATCATCATACGAAACCGGCCACATTTATCACTGAACTTACAATTAAATATTACGATCGCGGTCTGAACTGGACGACATTCGACAATGAACAAAGTATCAGAAATACACCCTGCTAACGGCTGCGGCTCTGCAAATAGAAATATCTGTACCATTCTTATGATTTGACATACTCTTCCCTTTTCTGTCACAGTATTCCACATCAAATCTACACCTTCCTTACGTCGGGACATAGTCATTTCATTCACACCAGTGGTTTTGCCAGACGAATACCGCGACACTGAATATAGACGGTGATCTCCGGAGTGTATAGTATCAGACCAACAGTGCGGTTACGCGTCGCCAACGGTGCAATCTAGAGAAAAAAATCACTGAATTTAGAATGTGATTCGGCTAAGGATCATGGTATGAAGCTGGTATTTGCTACTCGGACACACCACGCTAGATATTTCTCCAGTATTTTTAATGCATTCTGTCTCGATGCCATGTCAGAGGTTTGATGATATTTCGACTGGGTTATAGGCGATGGCTCATTGAGAAGAATCGCAAACAGTAGATGGTGTGATGATTGAGGTCGTAAGAAATGTACACTAGCTTTTCAGACATCTAATGCTACGCTTTCTGGTAGAAATGATGTCTATGATTTGGAATTAAGTCTTTCCATTCAATCACATACCTGTATTGTGGCCAATGGAGAAGTCCTTTAATGATTACAGTCACTAGTGAATCATATTTCTGACACTCTTATATCTTGAAACGAGTCACCTTTTCCGAACCTATCTGCTACTGTAAAATTTCAGATAGCCCCTATGCCTCTTGCAACTGCTACCATTTCTGCAGCTTTGTTCTAATTTAAGTCGGAACTGAGCAGAAGTTGGGGGGGAGCTATATCCATCACCTTCTGGAAGCCGTGCAGAAGCAGAGTGACAGGACCGTGTTTTGACCATTCAGTGGAAATGGGAACATGTTGATGTAGCTCTGCCGACAGTGTACAACATGTAAGATCAGCAGCAAATGAAGCCTGCTCCTGCAACGCGAGATTTTATAAAAGACAGTGCAGGAACTGGGAGCAGGACAAGGATTTTGCTACTGCATTGTGGTGTATCACCAAACTACATACAGATACTGCAGTCTGAAGCAGATCTGCGACCCTCATGGCCTATTCACATCTATCACCCCAGCATGCTATCATCATTATTCTGTACTATCCAACACAGAAAAATTACGAACTATAAAAGCTCCACAAACTTCATCCAACAGTGTCTCTTCACATATATCGAAAATAAATACCGTCTGCATGCAGGCATCGAGCACATGTGACGATCCTAGGAAATATACAGGTATTAACCCATTGCACAGACCAGTGTAAAGTTGCATCATCTGTACTGTAGGAGGATGACCGTATCCCACAAACTATACTGTAAGTCGCAAGAGACGTTCCCTGTGACCCTGTGTCGTTTCAAACATTATTTTTTCTGCTGTAACACACTTTGCAGACTGCCCCACTTTTGTTTTTTCCCTTCACTGCTTCAAGGTCTGTGTCAGGTTCTAAACTGAAATTAACACATTCTTATCCATTACTTCTCACAGAAAACTAGACGTTGCATTGTGTAAATCATATTGTTACTGCTGCTACCATAACACACCACACACACTGGATGATTTTAAATAAAAGATAGTTACAGCTTAAAGAAACTGGAAAAGTTTGGCGGCGTTGTGGAGAGTTTCCAAAGTGAAGTTCGAAGGTAACTGACGAATTCTATATTTAAACTCATCTGTCACAGTGACAGAACAGCTGATGGCTTTGCATTCCATTTCGACTGATTCGTCACATTGCAGTCATGTATACGATAACTGTTTCAGTGCTAGTAATCCCCAGATGGTGTTGCCCCTCCACCAAAACTCTTTCCCCATTTCAAACAAATACTGTACCAGTGGATAGATGGGATGGAAAAAGACACTGTCGATGTACTGTAATATTAAGCATCACATTTGATAGTGCGAACAATTGTAGCAATTTTACAGTAATTTCAACACCGACCAATGATGCGGCAGCATGTTTCCCAGTTTCAGTATCACTGCTAAACTGCCCCTTCTCTACTTTGCGGGTATCATTGCGAATGTAGATAGATGGCTGTGGAGTACGTCTATTCATTGTTAATTTTCTAACACATACATCATAAAAGTATACCAGACAGCGCTCTACATATTTCTAGCACCTCGAGTATAGTGCTTAATTTACGATCTCTCTCTGTGCAGATGGGAGTCACAGAGCATTCTCGCAGTCTTAGGATAAAATTAGAGACTGAGAGATCCCCTCACACTGTCTTTGACCAACCCGCCCTGCAGTACCATTACGGATTTAATCTGCAGCCGACCAGAAGTAGACCGCTACATTCCATATCTCGTGAATGAATGAAGCTTGCTGAGTCCTTGCCCAGCCAAGTGCACATGATTTCTCCAGATGCGCCCATGTCGACGAGATTAGCACTCCTTGAAACGTCCCCTTAGAACAATTTATACATGACTGTGCTTAAACTGACACACAATATTTTTAGCGCAACGCAATCTGACTTTCAGAAATCCGTACAAAGGAATGGCCCTGATTAACATTAACCTGTACCTTTCACAAATCACTTACCTTACAAAAATCTTCGTTACTCGAACTACTGCAATACAGCGAGCGCCACTACTGCCAGCTAAATAAAAGATTTAAACTACGGAAGTCACTAACTACTGATAGGGATAGTTAGCAAATGAAAGATTTTAATAGAGAACAAACAATGTATTTACCTAAATAGTGTTCAAAAGTCAAATTGTATATAGCAGTTCATGAGATCCAGTCTTACAAATTTCAAAACTCCGCCATCTCTCTCCCCACATCCACCACTGCTGGCGGCTCACATCCAACTGCGCAACTTTACGCGCTGTTCACATCCAGCTGCCCAGCACTACAATGGCGAGTATTACAACAATGCAAAGCAGCCACAGACTGCACACAGCACAGCCAGTGATTTTCATACAGAGCGCTATGTGGCGTTACCAATAAGAAAACCTAAACAGCCTACTTACATCCTTATCGGTGAATAGTAACAGAGTTGAAAGAGTTACGATGTAATAGCAGACGGTTAAGAAGAACAAGAAACGGGTGATTTTTATGCACGATGGAGCTCCAGACAGATGGAGTTCGAAGCATTTTACGTAAATCAACTACGCTATCAATTTGAAGGCATTGTTCTAGTGTGTGGGATCAGTACCAGGAGGGTACTGGTAAGAGAAAACATAAACACACGCATTCCTAAGGCTACATGGTAAAACATTTAAAACAGACTATAATGTTAGATCGAATGAGTCTCCGAGCGATCAGTCGTGTGGAATGCAACGTTTTTAATACTCCAATGTAAGAAATATACATCCTTCTTGCAGGTTTCTCTACGATAAACTATGTAAACAAACTAAAATGAAAAAAAAACTACTTTCCTACAACATTGGCTCTGTGTGATACATGCACAATATAGCTTACCAGAGATGCATAGCGTCCACTGTTCACATACGACCACAGTTCAGAAATTACACTATGCCCATATCACTCCTATATACAGGGTGTTTCAAAAATGACCGGTATATTTGAAACGGCAATAAAAACTAAACGAGCAGCGATAGAAATACACCGTTTGTTGCAATATGCTTGGGACAACAGTACATTTTCAGGCAGACAAACTTTCGAAATTACAGTAGTTACAATTTTCAACAACAGATGGCGCTGCGGTCTGGGAAACTCTATAGTACGATATTTTCCACATATCCACCATGCGTAGCAATAATATCGCGTAGTCTCTGAATGAAATTACCCGAAACCTTTGACAACGTGTCTGGCGGAATGGCTTCACATGCAGATGAGATGTACTGCTTCAGCTGTTCAATTGTTTCTGGATTCTGGCGGTACACCTGGTCTTTCAAGTGTCCCCACAGAAAGAAGTCACAGGGGTTCATGTCTGGCGAATAGGGAGGCCAATCCACGCCGCCTCCTGTATGTTTCGGATAGCCCAAAGCAATCACACGATCATCGAAATATTCATTCAGGAAATTAAAGACGTCGGCCGTGAGATGTGGCCGGGCACCATCTTGCATAAACCACGAGGTGTTCGCAGTGTCGTCTAAGGCAGTTTGTACCGCCACAAATTCACGAAGAATGTCCAGATAGCGTGATGCAGTAATCGTTTCGGATCTGAAAAATGGGCCAACGATTCCTTTGGAAGAAATGACGGCCCAGACCAGTACCTTTTGAGGATGCAGGGGCGATGGGACTGCAACATGGGGCTTTTCGGTTCCCCATATGCGCCAGTTCTGTTTATTGACGAAGCTGTCCAGGTAAAAATAAGCTTCGTCAGTAAACCAAATGCTGCCCACTTGCATATCGCCGTCATCAATCCTGTGCACTATATCGTTAGCGAATGTCTCTCGTGCAGCAATGGTAGCGGCGCTGAGGGGTTGCCGCGTTTGAATTTTGTACGGATAGAGGTGTAAACTCTGGCGCATGAGACGATACGTGGACGTTGGCGTCATATGGACCGCAGCTGCAACACGGCGAACGGAAACCCGAGGTCGCTGTCGGATCACCTGCTGCACTAGCTGCGCGTTGCCCTCTGTGGTTGCCGTATGCGGTCGCTCTACCTTTCCAGCACGTTCATCCGTCATGTTCCTAGTCCGTTGAAATTTTTCAAACAGATACTTTATTGTATCGCTTTTCGGTCCTTTGGTTACATTAAACCTCCGTTGAAAACTTCGTCTTGTTGCAACAACACTGTGTTCTAGGCGGTGGAATTCCAACACCAGAAAAATCCTCTGTTCTAAGGAATAAACCATGTTGTCTACAGCACACTTGCACGTTGTGAACAGCACACGCTTACAGCAGAAAGACGACGTACAGAATGGCGCACCCACAGACTGCGTTGTCTTCTATATCTTTCACATCACTTGCAGCGCCATCTGTTGTTGAAAATTGTAACTACTGTAATTTCGAAAGTTTGTCCGCCTGAAAATGTACTGTTGTCCCAAGCATATTGCAACAAACGGTGTATTTCTATCGCTGCTCGTTTAGTTTTTATTGCCGTTTCAAATATACCGGTCATTTTTGAAACACCCTGTAAAATGATCGTTAGTAACGGAGAGTACCTCTTACAAGGAAACAGATAAACGCATAGCAGGAGCGTCCGACATGTGAAACTACAAGTCAGGCCGCCACTAACTCTGTAAACAGGGCATCTGTCAAGCAGATGTATACACAGGGGATTGCAGTGTCTCACAAACACCTATCGATAACTTAGAATCATCTTCGTTATGGAGCCAAGATGCGACAGGGCGATAGAGTACATCGCATAAATCTTCGTTCATTTAGAAGAATGTGTCGAAGCAGGATGGTCATGTTTCATGACGCATGAGATGGAAGTCCTCTGATGACAGGTTTGCCGTTAACGATCACAAGTAGACAGTGCTGTAAATCACATACAGATCACGTGGCTGTATACGAGTCAAACGCAGGCTATGTCACGTGACTGACGCATCCTGACAAAACAGCGGAGAAAATGGTCAAATGACTAGCAAAAGTCTGGGAACACGCAGCTGCTATGGTCGCAGGTTCTAATCCTGCCTTCGTCATGTATGTGTGTGATGTCCTTAGGTTTTACGTAGTTCTAGGTCTAGGGGACTGCTGACCCAGATATTAAGACCCATAGTGCTTAGAGCCATTTGAACCACTTGAACCTACAATAACATCTCCCTCCCTCTCTAGAATGCATCATCAGACTGCCATAAAATCATACCTCGATACTGCTCCATCTCAATCGATCACCCCGTCCACTCTCTGTAATCCTTTAACGCAGATGCGTGTAAGTTTAGAGGCAGATGGTTCTCTGTTTTCCCGGAAAGACTCAAATACAGTAGTCAACCCGCGTGCATCACTGTTACCGCAATAGGCGTACACTAGAATGCTGCCTCGACGGAAAAAACGTTACTGTTTCCCTGGTTCCCTTCGCTTCCATGTAGATGTTTTCTTGCGTTCCTCTTGCTGTTTCATACTTGTTCCCATGTACAAATTGTTCTGCGCCAACCAGAAGACACGCAAGTTAATTTCCCCGCATTTCGGTGTATATTCCCTCAATTTATACGTATTCTCATGTCTTTTTTCGCCATTCTATCGATTTCATGTACACTCCTGGAAATTGAAATAAGAACACCGTGAATTCATTGTCCCAGGAAGGGGAAACTATATTGACACATTCCTGGGGTCAGATACATCACATGATCACACTGACAGAACCACAGGCACATAGACACAGGCAACAGAGCATACACAATGTCGGCACTAGTACAGCGTATATCCACCTTTCGCAGCAATGCAGGCTGCTATTCTCCCATGGAGACGATCGTAGAGATGCTGGATGTAGTCCTGTGGAACGGCTTGCCATGCCATTTCCACCTGGCGCCTCAGTTGGACCAGCGTTCGTGCTAGACGTGCAGACCGCGTGAGACGACGCTTCATCCAGTCCCAAACATGCTCAATGGGGGACAGATCCGGAGATCCTGCTGGCCAGGGTAGTTGACTTACACCTTCTAGAGCACGTTGGGTGGCACGGGATACATGCGGACGTGCATTGTCCTGTTGGAACTGCAAGTTCCCTTGCCGGTCTAGGAATGGTAGAACGATGGGTTCGATGACGGTTTGGAGGTACCGTGCACTATTCAGTGTCCCCTCGACGATCACCAGTGGTGTACGGCCAGTGTAGGAGATCGCTCCCCACACCATGATGCCGGGTGTTGGCCCTGTGTGCCTCGGTCGTATGCAGTCCTGATTGTGGCGCTCACCTGCACGGCGCCAAACACGCATACGACCATCATTGGCACCAAGGCAGAAGCGACTCTCATCGCTGAAGACGACACGTCTCCATTCGTCCCTCCATTCACGCCTGTCGCGACACCACTGGAGGCGGGCTGCACGATGTTGGGGCGTGAGCGGAAAACGGCCTAACGGTGTGCGGGACCGTAGCCCAGCTTCATGGAGACGGTTGCGAATGGTCCTCGCCGATACCCCAGGAGCAACAGTGTCCCTAATTTGCTGAGAAGTGGCGGTGCGGTCCCCTACGGCACTGCGTAGGATCCTACGGTCTTGGTGTGCATCCGTGCGTCGTTGCGGTCCGGTCCCAGGTCGACGGGCATGTGCACCTTCCGCCGACCACTGGCGACAACATCGATGTACTGTGGAGACCTGACGCCCCACGTGTTGAGCAATTCGGCGGTACGTCCACTCGGCCTCCCGCATGCCCACTATACGCCCTCGCTCAAAGTCCGTCAACTGCACATACGGTTCACGTCCACGCTGTCGCGGCATGCTACCAGTGTTAAAGACTGCGATGGAGCTCCGTATGCCACGGCAAACTGGCTGACACTGACGGCGGCGGTGCACAAATGCTGCGCAGCTAGCGCCATTCGACGGCCAACACCGCGGTTCCTGGTGTGTCCGCTGTGCCGTGCGTGTGATCATTGCTTGTACAGCCCTCTCGCAGTGTCCGGAGCAAGTATGGTGGGTCTGACACACCGGTGTCAATGTGTTCTTTTTTCCATTTCCAGGAGTGTAAGTTCTACCAGTGCGATCATGACATAACATGGCGTTCCGTGTTCTAAAATTGCTTGTAAATGTAGTACGGCTGTCCACACCTAGCTCAAATGCTTATTTTTCTGATCAGGAGGCATAATACAGCACTGTACTCGATTGCATCCAGTCGCCCCCACCCCACATTCCACATTTGCAGAGCGTTTACTGTTTTCTGTATGTGTATACGCATGTGTCGCGGATACTCGATCAAGTAATACTTCAGTTAGCACCATAGGGCTGAGTGCTCCCCATTCCAGTCCTCTCACCAAGGAAGAATCCCTGGCAGCGCCGGGAAACGAACCCGAGTCTTTCACATGGCAGTCAGTTGCGCTTACCGCTCTGTTACGAACTTTCATACTTATTGCTTCGTGCTATAATATCGTTCACAAACTGCAAATGATGCTTTGTTTTATATACGCTTCTGGAGCCTTATACTTCTTTCCTGGGTTAATAAACGTTTGGACCCATGAATCTATTGATAATTTCTGAGAATGTCTTTTGTATTGTGGAGAGGTGACTGACAGATGTACAGTATTTCATAACTTTTCTGTCCATTTTATAGTTAAGCAAAATAACTGTAACATTTTCCTACTTTTGGGTAATCGCAAACATTCCGTAAATTAATTTTTGCACAGTAATATCGAATGATTTTTCGTCCTACTTTAAGCATTTATACTGAAACACCATCTCTTTCTGACGTCTTTTCTTTGTTCATGCTTCGAATGCCTTTGCACTTGTCATGTGGTTTTACTTCTAGAATATTCTTATTCTCTTTGTTATTTATCCTTTTTTTGTGTAACTATTAACACCTCTTATGATTCTTTGAAGAACCTAACTCTCATGATAACACATCTGCAAAGGTCTGATTATTTTACATGTGAGATTATATGTTAAATATTCGACGTTAAGTATGCAAAACTTTTATGACTGAAGTAGCGATGTCCTAATTCGTTGGTTTTACTAGTTTTGGATTATTCACCCACAGAATAATGAAAAAATCAATTTTTTTGAACCGTGGGTGCTTGGTGAAACATTGTAAATTAACTAAACAAACACGGTTTTTTGCCTTGTTTCACAATCTACGTTGTGCAGTAACCATAAAAAAAATTTGTGAAACAAGGCAAAAAACATTGTTTGTTTAGTTAATAAGGAAAATATTTCAAAAAACTTTGAAATAATATGTTTAGTTTGTTGGAAGTCGCGAAGTGTTCTGATTGAATACAGTCTAAGTAGTTTTTGTGGCGTGAGTTACTATGCCTGAAAACGTATCCACAGGTTCTAACTGAAATGCTTGTCTCACTGTGTTAAGCCTGCAATATAATATTAAACTTCTTACTAAGTAGATAATGATAGCATTTGAAATTTTTAAATTCTGTCAATAGTTGTATGAAATATGGGTCAAATGGATGTCGCTGAAAGCCGTTAGACTGGCAACGTGCTACTGAGACCGAAATAAAAGATCACTGTTTTAGTCGCTTATCCTTGAGGGCTAGAAACGTTTAAATAAGTCTCTGGATGCGTGTGCCTTCCTTTGGCTTTGACTCATACACTCTGTAGTACTTGGTCTAAACTGTTGAGCTTAAATCGACGGGCCTCAAGACTTCAGCTTGACTGAACAGGTTACTTTGATGGGTGTGCATAAACCCGGTCAGTGTCCGTAGTGACGTCCTAGTTTCCTACTCACGTTACGCCCTATCAGGTATTAGCTGAAAAGCAGTCGTCTGTGCTTTAACTAATACAGAGCATAGAACGAAGGAAACGAAATGCTACATATGTCCCATTATTAGTGAAACATTATTAAATGAATGGCATCATGGCACATATGAACATGAAGAAATATCCAGAAAAGTTTTACAGGGTTTTAGAATGAAGAAATAGAGCTGTAATGAAATACTGCCACTAAGTGATCCATACCTACAAAATAATGGCATGTCATGGAAGGACTCAGTATCTCAGTGAGACAAATTTTTTGCATATTTGTAAATGAAAAATAAGTGCTGTTATTTGCAATTATTGCAAGTTGTAGCAAAGGGAGTATAGCAACTGAGGTGAAAGACTGTAAATCGTCACGTATCCAGATCCTCCACCGAGATCTGTGGAGGGCATGTAGTGCTGTTTGTGGCATTTTTATAAATTTTGATGAGGCAACTAACGAATATACATTTTATTTTAGTGGATCGCTGCCCAAACCAGCAAGATTACTCTCGACGTTTATTTGTCGCTTTCCACAGTTTAATTTCTTGAGCCTTCAGTTCTAAAGAGAAGCATGTTCTCACATTTAGCAACTTCTGCACGCCTTCACCTGTCGAACGAAATTAAATTCCAAATTTATATTTCATTATATTGATTCTGGCAGTCGGATCAAGTTTCAATACACTGTCGTTTTAATTGTGGTTAGGAGCAAATAGAATTTAAGATATTGTGCGAAACATATATTACAAACCGGAGGTTTTGACGACACAACGTAAAGGAAAGCAAAATCGGTTATAACACATGAAATGCATAGAAACTGAAGACTGGGACTGGTAACTTAGAGAAGGGCTAAGGACTAAATAACCTGTTACGGAGGTGAGAGGTACTACAGGCTCCACATTAGACATAAGTTTCACTAGTACTTCACGTTTTGTTATTACTCTAAGGACGCGGCATAGAGTGACGAACTTTGTGTCCCATATTTATTAGATCCGATTGATAAATATTGTCAATCCTTTAGTCTACTGGTTTAGCGCTTTCCGGTGTACTGCAATACAGTGGATGCAAAATATTTGTGAACATGTAAGACCTTTATATTTTCTGCTAGTTGTGCTACAGAAACAATTAAAGTAATGTCTTTGTGGCTTTCTTTATCTCGTATCCTATAGCTCCTTCAAAAATTCAACTTTCACAATATTCTCCTGAATAGCATGTTAAATCTCTAAAGATCTGTCCTTTCAGACTGGACGGATGCGCTACATATCGTCTCCTTCTGAAACCCAACTAATTAGAAGCAAATACAATATAATAGATTATAATCAGTTTGCCTTTAGGAAAGATAAAGGCAGCA
The DNA here is from genome assembly GCF_023864275.1 of Schistocerca cancellata. Taxonomy (NCBI): domain Eukaryota; kingdom Metazoa; phylum Arthropoda; class Insecta; order Orthoptera; family Acrididae; genus Schistocerca; species Schistocerca cancellata. Next base: position 54,654,038 of record NC_064627.1, read on the forward strand.
GAGAAGCAATTCTGATGTCGCGGTTGATAATGGAAGCAAGGCTAAAGAAAAATCGAGACACCTGCACAGAATTTGTCAACCTGGAAAAAGTTTCGACAATCTAAATTGGTGTAACATGTTCGAAATTCTGAGAGAAACTGGGGTAAGGTATACGGAGAGATGGATTATATGCAACATGTACAAGAGCCAAGAGGGAATAATAATAGTGGACGACCAAGAACAAAGTGCTCGGATAATAAACGTGTACACTGAAGAAATAACGATGTAAATAAAAGAAAGGTTAAGGAGCGGAATAAAAATTAAAGGTGAAAGGATATCAGTTCGCTGAGGGCATAGCTATCTTGAGTGAATGTGAAGAAGAGTTACATGATCTGTTGAATGTAATGAAGCATCTACGGAGTACAGAATATGAGAGTAAATCTAACAAAGACGAAAGTAATGAGAAGTAGCAGAAATGATAACAGCGAAAAACTTAACATCAGGATTGATGTTCACGATGTAGATAAAGTTACGGAATTCTACTAATTAGGCAGCAAAATAACCAATGAGGCACGGAGCAAAGGGGGACATCAGAAACATACTAGCACTGGCAAAAAGTGCATTCCTTGTCCAGAAAAGTGTACTAGTATCAAACATTGGCCTTAATTTAAGGACCCTGAGACTGTACGTTTGGAGCACAGCATTGTATGGTAGTGAAATATGGACTGGTATGGTGGTGAAATATGGACTGTGGGAAAACCAGAGCAGAAGAGAATCGAAGCATTTGAGATGTGATGCTACAGGACAATGGAACATCTGTTGAGACACCAGGTTCAAAATGGTTCAAAGGGCTCTGAGCCCTATGGGACTTAACATCTATAGTCATCAGTCCCCTAGAACTTAGAACTACTTAAACCTAACTAACCTAAGGACATCAGACAACACCCAGTCATCACGAGGCAGAGAAAATCCCTGACCCCGCCGGGAATCGAACCCGGGAACCCGGGCGCGGGAAGCGAGAACGCTACCGCACGACCACGAGCTGCGGACTGAGACATCAGGGAATGACTTTCATGGTACTACAGGGAGTTGTAGAAATCAAAACCGTAGAGGAAGACAGAGATTGGAATACATCCAGCAAATAACTGAGGACACAGGTTGCGAGTGCTAGTCTGAGGTGAGGAGGTTGGCACAGGAGAGGAATTCGTGGCGGGTCACATCAAACCAGTCAGAATACTGATGACTTAAAAAAAAAGAAGATAAATAGTGTAATAAACATGTTCGCAGGGCAACGTTTAAATCTTTCTGTTGAATTATGTCTTGTTGTTGAGACGTAAAGTTTGGATAACAAGCAAGAAAATACGTCGGGCGTGAGTTACGTTGTTGGCATGAAGGCAGGCGAACTTCTCAATCCGGAGAGAGCAGTGACCTTTTAGGCAGGCTCTCTGCTGTTGTACAGCTAAGTGCTCGCCCGGCTTCAGACTTCCCGCTGGGGAAACTCGCCCTTCCGGTAATTGAATAAGTGCCAAAGGAAGCAACTTGCTTGGCAAGCGCATGCGCAATGCAGTTCGCCGATGCCGCCTCTCTTTTTCTTTATTTTTCCCTGAGAACCAGAGTCGCCCTTTCGCGAACAGCTGGTAGCCTGCTCTCCGTTAACTTCGAGGATTCCGAGTAGAAATTACCGAAAATTACGGCCGGGAGAAAGAGTAGTGGCGAGGGGGTGAGTTAGGGGGAGGAGCTGTGATAGAATCGCTGGAACTTTAAGCACGCTAATATGTTAAAGAAACTCAAGGCAGCGAAAACAGCCGGCAAAGGAATTTCTTTGTTTCCCCTCTTTCGGCAAGCTAGTTAGTAGGGAAGATGAATTACACCCTCCGTTAATGAGGAAGACTTTTCTCGCAATTGTTTCAAAGCCGCTTAATGTCGATTCCTGTGACACAGGACGCTATTCCGATAGTTCACCAGTACCTTAAAGAGAAAAGAGGCAGATTTGAAAGCAATGCAATTATTATCAACCCCCCACTACTCGTAAGCGGATAACTAGATATCAAGGGAATTTCTCCACTAGATGGCGAACTAGTCTGGCTCTGGACTCCCTCTTGAGAGAGCTGAGATTCAATTTCCCGTGCAGCCATTCGGACTGATATTGCCATTTCACTTAATCGTTGAAAGAAAGTGGTTTCTCCATTTTAAAAAAATCAGGCGATATTGTTTCTCATTCCAAGCTTATGATGGTAGTCAACGGAACCTTAACTTCCTTCCTCCATATAATCCACGGACATTCTGTGACTATGTCTGATGACGATGTGTAAGTAGGCTGTTTATGTTTTCTTATTGGCAACGATACGTAGCTCTCTGTATGAAAATCACTGGCTGTGCTGTGTGCAGTCTGTGGCTAGTTTGCATTGTTGTCTGCCATTGTAGTGTTGGGCAGCGGCAGCTGGATGTGAACAGCGCGTAGCGTTGCGCAGTTGAAGGTGAGCCGCCAGCAGTGGTGGATGTGGGGAGAGAAATGGTGGAGTTTTGAGAGCGGATGATCTGAACGTGTGTCCATCAGAGACAGTAAATTTGTAAGACTGGATGCCATGAACTGCTATATATATTATGAGTTTTGAACACTATTAAGGTAAATACATTGCTTGTTCTCTATCAAAATCTTTCATTTGCTAACTATGCCTATCAGTAGTTAGTGCCCTCAGTAGTTTGAATCTTTTATTTAGCTGGAAGTAGTGGCACTCGCTGTATTGCAGTAGTTCGAGTAACGAAGATTTGTGAAAGGTATAGGTTAATGTGAATCAGGGCCATTCTTTTGTAGGGATTCTTGAAAGTCAGATTGCGTTGCGCTAAAAATATTGTGTGTCATTTTAGTGTTGATCAGAATAGGTAAAGAGCGAAATGCAAAATGTCTGAGTATGTTCAGTTCTGCTCAGCTGTTTGAAAAGAAAATAATGTAAAAGGTTTATCAGCACAGTCATTCATTAATTTTTCTAAGGGGGCGTTTCAGATGTATACAAGTTACCTACCGAAAAGGAACAGCTCTGGCTCATATTTGCCAGTACGTAACGTTTATATTTAGCACCTGAGTAAAATTTTCAACCTCGTTTTTCGCGATTCAGATTTTATGAAAATGGTTCAGTATCTACTTTTATGTCACTGATGCGATTTCTTTACGAAGTCACATTTATGGTAAATAAAAACTGTTTTTCGACTGCATTAAAAGCGCTGCATAATTTAATATACGAGGGTTGTCCAGAAAGCAAGTTCCGATCGGTCTCGAAATGGGAACCACAGTTAAAACCAGAAACGATTTATTTGCAACAAGTTTGGTACACCTTCCAGGTACTTCTCTACACAGTCATCGCTCAGACTTAGACATCTGTCGTAGTGTTGTGTCGACTTTCCAATACCCTCGTCATAGAGAGCAGCCGCCTGTGCTTTAGGCCAGTTATCTGCACTGGTCTGCAGTTCGTTGTCTGTGGAAAAAATTTGTCTTCATAGCCAGCGGTTCTCGTGAGCAGATATGAGAATCATGGGGAGCCAATAACGGACTATATTGTGGAACACTTCTAATTGGAGGAGGAGGAGGAGGAGATTAGTGTTTAACGTCCCATCGACAGCGAGGTCATTAGAGACGGAGCACAAGCTCGGGTTAGGGAAGGATGGGGAAGGAAATCGGCCGTGCCCTTTCGAAGGAACCATCCCGGCATTTGCCACTTCTAATTGGAAACGCTGCAGGAGCGTCTTCATTGCCCCTGCAGTGTGCGGCCGAGAACTGGCATGAAGAAGGAACTGCTCGACACTTGTGTTATGTGGGCTGCATGACACAGGCGAAATCTGTAACCAGGCCTTCATACTTGGCGGGAGTCGCTAATCCCTACTCATCTTTACGTGCTCACTATTCACTCAAAACTGAAAAGCGCGACGCGACACGATCGACAAACATATTAGAGACACCGCCCAACACACTTCTTCAAAACTTTACCGGATTTTCCCAGTGCTTTCCATTTCGCGACCGATCGGAAATTACTTTCTGGACAACCCTCGTATGTTACCTATACATGTTTCTAAATATCACTTTACAGCCAATAAGAAACCTTTACGAGTGGGACTGAAACTCAGGATGAATGGATATCAAATACTTGCTGGTGACATTGCCATCTTATAACGTTTCAAACTTTTACACGAAATTTACTCAGAGTAATGGTGAAAGGGTACAGTACCGCCCGACATTGAAAATAGGTACAACATTCTTCGTTATTCTTGTCAGAACAACATATTTTTTTCTAATAATAACTCAATTTCACTTAATACACCGAAGCCACATACCAGTGTGGGAAAGAATGACAATTTATTTATTTAATTGTTCACGTGTGCACTCCCATAAAATAAATCCCTACATCCAATTTGGTGAGGTATTTGAAATGAATGAATGTATGGTCGTCTGCTAATCGCAGATAGTGAATGTGCAATATATGATCATCTTTGAGACGGTCCTTTGGTCACCTTAGGTACACCAAAGAGATGAAATTTACCTGAGTTTTGAGCACCTCAAATGTGGCTGGCCAATACGGTAGCAAGGTGCTCCCCCACCTCGGCCGAGGTGCGAGATGACCTGAAGAACGGCCATGTTTCAGCACTCTGGTGCTGGATCTTGTGTTGGTAAGACCTGTCTTGGGTGTGCTCCGTAAAGACAAAAGAGTGGAGAGAATGGTATGCATGTGGAATACTTAAGAGTAGTTTGGAATAATAATTTCTCTATTTCAGAAACTTTTGTGGGGAGAATTAAATGTCAGGCAGGTAATATTAAGGGGATCGTAGTAATCTTCGGAAGTGACCAACGGTCACAATGAAACCACATGTAGCAATAAGTTCAAATACTTCTGAGTGCTAAAGTTAAGCTGAATTACTGGCGTGTGTACTATAAGTTGGAAATATTTAAGAAATGGCGTGTGCAGGACTTAAAATTAGAGACGAGTACTTCCACGTGGTGAGTACTGTGTGAGTCTCATTCTGCGTATGAGACAAAGGATAAAGAGAAGTACTCGTCCATGGTATCAGTTGAGGACTCGCGTGTGTGACGAATATGTTCTTAATATCACTTTGCGTCTATCCAGCAACGCCACTTCGCTTGCGTTGCACAGGTAGACGTGCACATATCCTCCAGAGTTGGTAATAGGAAAGAAAAGTTACGAAGTGGGTCAGTGTCGTGTGAAACTGCGATGAATACTAATTGAAGTATGAAAGCTGAAAGTGAAGTCATTCTTACGTTGTGACTATTCTTTGTGATGTATGTTGCCAGTGTGATATATTTCATGTAATTTAGGTATGTGTGGCTTGCATGGGAGAGTAGCAAGATAGGTTCAGAGATAGTGGGTCATGCATGTTCCTTTTTGTACCGCTCGGTCAGGAGGAAGTTTTCGTGATGATGGGTGTGAGAGTCGAAGTCTGAGATATAGCAAAAGATCCACCGTCCTATTCAGAAAGTGAACTGTAGTGTTAAATAATTACGAGACCATAAGATAGAGAATCACCAGTGTAAAGCCATGCCCACTGGGCGGAGTTTCTCATGTGTAATTGTTGTATAAAATGTAATGGTGTGTTTAATCTTTGAATCATAATATAATTTATCGGAATAAAAAGGATAGTGAAAGGAATAAGTTTGGTGGCCTTGTTCTTCGAGTAGTGTGCAGTCATGATACCCAGAATTTATAATGTGTGCACCATTCATAAACAGTGCGATGGCCACGTGTTGGTCAAAGCCGTTGGGTAAGAAAGAAAATGTGGTATTGCCAGAGCGTAGTGAACAATTAGAGTTGTGTAAATTACTAATAGTCAGATGTGTATTATCTGTTCCCATTGCGTAATGTTCAAACATGAGAAAAATTTGTAGCTTAATTGTGAGTACTAGAGCTCATAATCAGTCATTGATAAATGTGAATAAATCCACTCGCTTGGCAGACCACTCATCTTGCAGGCCTGACTGTTTGATGCCACAGTATGAGCAAGGCATGTGGGTGCCTCTCGTAATTTCGACCCTGTCAAGATTGTGCTGTTGGGGTGCGCAGTTAAGATTTTTTTGATGGTATTTGTCAAGATTTTTACGTATATTGTGATAGCGCTAAGAAGTAAAATTTTTTGTTTGCAATTTCTTTCGGGATTGGTGAGGATCTTTTAATTTTTTATGTAATTAATTGCTACGTCGTCCAAGGCTGGAAGACCGTTGTATAATTTTTTTTTTTTTGCGTAATGTCCGTAGTAACTAGGTTGCAGTCGAAAAGTGTAGTCACCATGCAGAAGAATGATTCTGGGTGAACGTAGGAGGCGGCATAGTGGAGCAGGAAGTAGTTGTCGACCTTGGGTCAATGAGCGAGAACGGCGAACGTATAGAAGGGGCTGAATTGGTCAGCGGACGGCGGCTAGGTGATCTGTTAGGCGGCGGGCTTTGTCCACAATCGGGGGCTTTTCCCGACGACGTGGACGAGCTGGGACTAGGTCAGGTATGCAGTGAAAGTGTAGCTACCCTTAGCGAAGCTACGGTTTCTCAGGCGAATGAGGTGAGCGCACCGAAGGTAGCAAATGATAATGTGCAATTACAGTTTTTACAGAGGATGGATAGAGATAATAAGGAAAGAGATAGGGAGTATAAGGAAAGATTGGAAGCGATGGATAAAGATAATAAAGAAAGATTGGAAGCGAATAAGGAAAGATTGGAAGCGATGGATAAAGATAATAAAGAAAGATTGGAAGCGAATAAGGAAAGATTAGAAGCGATGGATAAAGACATTAAGGAAAGAGTGGAGGCAATGGATAAGGGAAATAAAGAGGCAATGAGGAAGCTACACACAGTTATCGATGAGCGTCTGTCCGCAGTTAATAATCGGTTAGATGAGGGGGAGAAGAATCTGGGTGCGTTGAAGCAAGTATGTGACGCCGTGAAAGAAAAAGCCAATAATTTGGAGGTACGAATAATTGCAATAGAGAGTGATATTACAGAACGTAGGACGTGTTGCCGGATGAGCGAATCAAAGAGGTAGTGGAGGACTTACTTGCAGATAAACAAGGGGCATTAGACAGCGTGGAAGCTCAAGTCACCCGGCAGGAAGTGGAGCTAAATAAACACAGGGATGAAGCTGCGGAGGTAGTGGACAGAATGAATACGATTAGCGCAGATGTAGAAAAGATCAGTATAAGAGGCGAAACAGGCTCTGACAGTACACAGCGAGAGGTTTATACCGACCAGGAGGAGATACAATCGTTATTACAGTTTAAAGAGGCACAATTAAAAATAAATATGAATCATAAGGAAGAACTAGCACAGTTGCAATTAGCGTGCAGTAGTGAAGGTGACACACCACCAGGTAGATTACAGAGGGAGAGTGAGATAAATTCAAAAAAAGAAAATAGGCAGAAAGAGGAAGACGAACTCAGAGAGTTAGAAGAACGGTTGTGTCAAATAAAACAGGTGGCAAACCCAACTGGGTATAGTCCAAGGTCGGAAAACGTAAATGCGGAAGAAGAATGTAGGAGGCACTTTGTGTCGGTACAAACGTACACTTGTTTTCCTGATCCTGATAACTACCAACATCCATGCCTGTGGCTGTCTCAATTTCAAGATTCATTACCTTCATCGTGGGGACCGCTCCTCAAAATGAAGTTTGTGTGTAACCATTTGAGGGACAAGGCTAGAGCGAAAATGCAGGACGTTATTAACGACTGTAGTAGCTACAAGAAATTTTGTGGCAAGTTTTTAAATGAATTCTGGTCGAAAAGTAAGCAGGACCAGGTTAAGCAAAGCATATTGATGATGCCAAATTGTAACGAAGGTGGTATATGAGATCCAGTGGCGTGCTATCAGGAAATTCAGAGACGAAATAGGTATATGGATGTGCCATACGAACCTGGGGAGCTCATTATGATCTGTATAACGAAGTTGCCAGTGAGATTGCGCAGAGATATAGTGACAGCAGGCAGAGGCTTAGACGATTCTGCGTCATTTCAGCACTTGTTACAGGAACTGAGTAATGAGAGCAACATCGTGAACAGAGACACGACTCATAGGTCAGATAGAGTCGAGGATATGAACGACAGAAACTATCAGACTCACAGGAAAGCATGGAATCCTGGCATTTTATTTTTGTCATAATGCATTGATGGATAAGAGAAACTAATCCAACATACCAGCTCTTAGCATGTTGCCTTAAAACACATGCCACTGGCACTGAAAATTGTCGATGTAGCAGACACACTCTACTGATATGTAGGAATGCAAATACCATACTTCTGATCATAGCATAAAACACCAGTAATGGCATCAGTTAGGCTGGTCTCTCAGAGAAAAAAGACATTAAAGCTTACAAAAGTTTGCAAATTTTGATTTGGAACACTAAAGTAAAAGGACTGTTTCCTCAAAAACCAGTTGCTAAAAAAACGTTACGTAATAGTGCCAATGAATCCAGTTTAATTAGTGCAATTTGACTACTGCAGGTACTTAACACGTAATGTAAAAAGTCAACATTGTCATCTGTATGGCATGGGGTACATTTATACTGCTGTTACAGGTAACATCAGCAATGTGATCGAAGTTTTTAGATTAGATGCCATCTGATCTATAATATGTCATTGTCGTGGTGACAGTTATAATGAAGTGCTGCGTACGGTTGATCGGAATCTGGTGTTAGGGAAAGAGGCCACTGGCACCAAAGTTTCTAACACTTGCGCTGTCCCTTTCTCCCAGCTTGTATATACTCTGCACACATTTAATTTTCATGTACGCGCAGATTCCTAACTAGCAAATTCTTTACTGTGTATAGTGGACCATTCAGAGTGAGGCGGATTGTCCATGAAAATGCTGTACTGATTGAGACGATCAAGGGAAAACGATCGGGTTGGCATCACATTTCTGACATCAAATTATGGAAAAGTTAAGAATCGAAAGTAGGCAAGTTGTGATAGATAGTCAGTGTATTTATTTGTGGTGTGTAACGTTGTGCAGGGTCAAATCGAACATAAGAATTTTCAGGCAGGATGTCAGGAAGTATGACGGAATAGACTAGTCGAATGAGTCATGAACAGGAGTCGACAGAGTGGTGTATGTATTTATTTTTTGTCATATGAATAAGGATCAAGCAGAAACTACGTGATGAGTAATGAGTGGATAAAGATGGTAGATAGTGAGAGAAGCGAGGTAATAAATAGCAGTTGATAAAGGTGATATTTAAGGAGAGAAGCGACGTGAAGCAGTGTGATTAATAAAGAGAGATTCGACGTGATGAAACAGTGGTAAATAAACGTGAGTAGAATTAATAATGTGGAGATGTCTTAGATGTATGTTACAGAGAGGCTTGTGTATGCTGCAATCGAGACTGATGCGAATGGCGAAGGAAGACCAGGAAATGATGGAGTAATGGACGGACGGAGAGCCGAAATACGAATGAAGAGATGAGGACAACTGCACAACGTGGAAGGACATAAAGGGAGTATGAGATCCAGATGATGAACAATTTGGAATACTGACGTCAGATGTAATATAAGTGTAAATCCAATTCTTACCATAAAATTTGCAATATGGCAATAATAATATTTTTTGTTGTTGTTGAAGCCTGGTACCAGTACAACTAATCAAAACGGTACCAATAATGTGTACAGTTATTTTGCAGGTTGAGTAATTTGTGTATTTTTTGTTTTCAGATGAAATGTCGCAATTCTAAGTTGATATTTAGCAGGATGAATAGTCGGTAAAGTGAATGCAGAGGTAAGTCGATGGAGAGAGGTGCCGGAGACTGGAATGCCATCTCCAAAACAACTCCATGTGTTATGTGGTTGTATATAAGGCAGCAAAGGTATGGTATGTTGTCGTGAGTGTGGTGGTGTTAAAGTTAGCTGACTTCTAGACCTATTCTCTTGGTGTATTAATGGATTGACTGAGAAGGATAAAGTGGTGCCAGTTGAGTGAGAGTCGTAGAGTAGTGTGATCAATGCGCACACTCCTGTAAAGGGGATGCTACCGATCCATAACTAAAACATTATTGTGATTTATTGTTTGATTTGGATGAACCTCGATGGTAGGTCAGGATATGACGTCATGTGGATGGTACATACATGTCCTAGAACTGTTGTTATATATAATAAAAGATGTATAGAGATACTAATTTCTGTCTGTCACAAGCACAAAGGTGCACTGTGTGTTGTAGATATAGAGTCAACAGTTTCTAAAATGTTTATTGTGTTAGGTTGTTAAAGTAGTTTACTGTTTAACATTATGTGGTAGGTAATTGTGAGCTGTATAGGTTGTTTCTTATTTTTTTGTTAGAACACTTTCAAGGGGTATTAATATCAGGCTGTTACAAGCACAATGGTGCATTCTATGTTCTAGATTTAGAGTCATCAGTTCCTAAAATGTTTATTGTTTTAGGTTGTTAAAGTAGTTTACTACTTAACATTATGTGGTAGGTAATTGTGAGCTGTATAGGTTGTTTCTTATTTTTTTTGTTAGAACACTTTCAAGGGGTATTAATTTCAGTCTGTCACAAGCACAAAGGTGCGTTGTATATTGTAATTCTAGAATCAACAGTTTCTAATATGTTCACTGTGATAGGACGTTAAAGTAGTCTACTATTTGATATTGTAATTATAAGCTGTATAGATTGTTTCTTATTCCTTTTTTTTTTTTTTGAACACTTTCATGTTTTGTATGAGGGAGGACAGGTACAATCAATAGCACAAGTGTGGGCTGTATGTAGAAAAGGGATAAATGTTGATGCTGTATTTGTAGAAAACTAGGGCGTATGATTTTATGTTTTTTAGAACAAAGATTCTTTTGTTACCAATGTATCTAATAGATTATAGATGTAATCAATGAGTATTTAAATACTGTAAGAATATCCTTTTGTCTGTAATGTTGTGAGATGCACAGAAGGGTCTGACCGATTGGGTGTAGTAGTGCTGAGGTGCCCACGCAGAACGCGCCCATACCTACATAAAAATGCGGGAGGCCAAGCTGACGTCAACATGGGAGAGGCGACAGAGCCGCTGCGTTCCCCACTCCACTGTCGGTCGGGGTACACTCCACGCGCCGGCTGCAACAGGTCAACGGCCTGGGTTGACACGCACCTACCACTGGCCATTCATAAGTTGCGCCACCCTTACGACTGGAGACAGTATCCCGCAGAGGCAACAGCGGGTGGTTTTTTCTGCTCAACGGCTCGCGCGGCGGCGGCGCGACGGTAGGATGAACAGCACACGGCAGAGTCCGGCAGGGATTTTTTAACAGCAACCATTAGCTAGTACTGGAATGTGGAGCCATGAAACAAGATGACTTGCCGTATGTCTCAATTAGTTGGAAAGTGAAGGACTGGTGTTTCCACGTTGTGAGTGGTGGAAAAGAGTTTGTCTTTAGCAGACAGGACGATTGCTTTGTTTTGTCTTGACCACTGAACGGTGGGATCCATAAACCTTTGGGAGTGACATGTTAAGTGTGCTTTGTAAAATGCATGTGGGACGCTTGGTATATTTAAAGAGGACAGTTGTCGTTTGGTGACTAATTATTGTCTGAACGCAAGAAACTAAAGTGGGACATTTACATTTGCATTTGTATTAGGAGACTTTTTTTAATTGTTGCGGGAATAAGTGCTGTTTGTTGGAACTTAAGACTTTTAATTACACCATGAACTGAAAGGACAAGACCGTGGGAAATAGTAGCTGTAGGGCCATTTCTGGACGACCAGATTCATGTGGATGGTAATCTGAGAGTGACTATGACATTTGTGTTTAATGTGAGATACAGTTTACTGTTCAGTGCATGTTTAAAATGCCGATTTAAGTGACCTAAAGACTTTCGTCCGGGTAACCACGGGAGAGCTTTGACATTGAGACAGTGTTTCTAGGAAAACTGTCAGCAACTTTTTGACCTCAAGAAAACCACAGAATGAAATGATTCCATGTGACTCGCAAAATAGGGAATAATGTATTTGTAATTACGTAAATTTTTTTACATATTTCATTCCTGAAGGGACAGAAAGTGTAATTGTATTTCATTAACATATGTGTTTCGATTAGTTAGTGTTTTTTTTTGTTTGCTCTTGGTTATCAAGTTCACGTAGGATGTTTATTAGAATATTTGGTACAAGGATGCTTTAATTATTAGCCAGTGTCGTAATACTAACGTAGCGGCTCTTGTTGCATTGGTCAGTAAGGTTGTCACACAAATATCGTAATTAACTAATGCAGTTTGATGCCGTGGACAGTAATAATATAATTGGTGTGTTGACTGAAGCCACTTATTTGCATTATCACAGTGGTGATATTTCACATTAAAGTTTAATGGAGGCTAGTCGAAATGCAAGTTCTTGTCGTCTAAATATGTAACAACAGAGAAATGAGCAGTAGAGTAAAATACGACAGTTACTGGTGGGTTCAAGCACTTTTGCTAACTATTTACTGCGTGTATTGATCAAAGTAGATGGACTGATTAGCTCAGCACCAGGTATTTGTACTGGTGGACAAGGATAAGGTTAAACTCACAGTGAGTAGTGGTAGCAATTGCTTAAGTGATGATAGTTGATGAGGTATGACATGATGTCTTAGATGAACTATATTACGTAACCAGTATGTAACCTGTGGTATATTTCATTGTTTTTTTTCTCAGTTTTATTTCTCTGCAGGTTTGATGTACATTTTAGAGTAATGGTATGGAACCTGACATTCCACATGTAACTAGTGTACACAATTTTTTTCTTTTGTTGATTTTGTTATGTATTTAGACATTTCTGTGTAAAGATTACAACCCTGCAATTTATGAATGTTAGATTACATGCTCAGTGTTTGGACGGTGAGCTATTTAAAATTTCATGAGTACAATTACTATTTTTTTTATTTGATATAGCATTAGTGAAGTTTGGATTACTCCTAAAAATAACGGAAATCCCGATAACTAAACAAGTTCTTATCTCACCATTATTTTTTATTTGTATGATTTAATGATTTATTTGTCATTTGGATTGTTGTAAATTTGTATGTGTATGTTACTCCGGATTGTGGAGAGTACAATAATGCAACAACTGTGTCAATAATTTGGCAAAGTAACAGCATTTGGTCGTCTATTTGAGGTCACCAGGGGCTAATGTCTCCTCCTGGTTATCATGATGACTTGCTACATTCGTTCGAAAACAGCTTTCCTAAAAAAAATGTTCTGAACTACCCTCGCATTGCAAGGATAGTACCGTGTCATTTTTTTCTCCATGGGTAGCCGGTGGTGAAAGGGTACAGAACAGCCCGACATTGAAAATAGGTACACAATTCTTCGTTATTCTTGTCAGAACAACATATTTTTTCTAATAATAACTCAATTTCACTTATTACACCTTAGCCGAATACCAGTGTAGGAAAGAATGACAATTTACTTATTTAAAAGATCACATGTGCACTCCCACAAAATAAATCCCTACATCCAACTTGGTGAGATCTGTGAAATGAATGAATGTATGGTCATCTGCTAACCGCAGATAGTGAATGTGCAATATATGATCATCTTTGACGCGGTCCTTTGGTCACCTTTGGTGGAACCAAAGAGATGAAATTTACCTGAGCTTTGAGCGCCTGAAATGTGCTCCCCCACTTTGGCTGACGTGCGAGATGACCTGAAGAACGGCCATGTTTTAGCACTCTGGTGCTGGATCTTGTGTTGGTAAGACCTGTCTTGGGTGTCCTCCGTAAAGCCACAAGAGTGGAGAGAATAGTATGCATGTGGAATATTAAGACTAGTTTGGAATTATAATTTCTCTATTTCAGGAACTTATGTGGGGAGAATAAAATTTCAGGCAGGTAATATTAAGGGGATCGTAGTAATCTTCGGAAGTGACCAACGGTCACAATGAAACCACTTGTAGCAATAAGTTGAAATACTTCCGAGTGTTAAAGTTAAGCTGAATTACTGGCGTGTGTACTATAAGTAGGAAATATTTAAGAAATGGCGTGTGCAGGACTTAAAATTAGAGACGAGTACTTCCACGTGGTGAGTACTGTGTGAGTCTCAATATGTGTATGAGACGAAGGATAAAGAGAAGTACTCGTCCATGGTATCAGTTGAGGACTCGCGTGTGTGACGAATATGTTCTTAATATTACTTTGCGTGTTATGTTTCCGTGTGACGCTGGATTCAAACTCTAATACTCTGAGAGAGAAGCAAGGTGAGTCAGCCGTCTATCCAGCAACGCCACTTGCACAGGTAGACGTGCGCATATCCTCCAGAGTTGGTAATAGGAAAGAAAAGTTACGAAGTCTGTCAGTGTCGTGTGAAACTGGGATGAACACTAATTGAAGTGGGAAAGCTGAAAGTGAAGTGATTCTAACGTTGTGACTATTCTTTGTGATGTATGTTGCCAGTGTGATGTGTTTCATGTAATTTAAGTATGTGTGGCTTGCATGGGAGAGTAGCAAGATAGGTTCAGAGATAGTGGGTCATGCATGTTTCTATTTGTACCGTTCGGTCAGGAGGAAGTTTTCGTAATGATGGGTGTGAGAGTCGAAGTCTGAGATATAGCAAAAGATCCACCATCCTATCCAGAAAGTGCACTGTAGTGTTAAATAATTACGAGACCATAAGATAGAGAATCACCAGTGTAAAGCCATACCCACTGGGCGGAGTTTCTCATGTGTAATTGTTGTATAAAATGTAATGGTGTGTTTAATCTTTGAATCATAATATAATTTACCGGAATAAAAAGGATAGTGAAAGGAATAAGTTTGGTGGCCTTGTTCTTCGAGTAGTGTGCAGTCATGATACCCAGAATTTATAATGTGTGCACCATTCGTATTCAGTGCGATGGCCACGTGTTGGTCAAAGCTGTTGGGTAAGAAAGATAATGTGCTATTGCCAGAGCGTAGTGAACAATCAGAGTTGTGTAAATTACTAATAGTCAGATGTGTATTATCCGTTCCCGTTGCGTAATGTTCAAACATGAGTATAATTTGTAGTTTAATTGCGAGTACTAGAGCTCATAATCAGTCATTGATAAATATGAATAAATCCACTCGCTTGGCAGACCACTCATCTTGCAGGCCTGACTGCTTGATGCCACAGTATGAGCAAGGCATGTGGGTGCCTCTCAATGTAGCTATTACAATGAAATGACCACCCTTAGCTGCTTACAGGCGTTGACGTACGTCAACGGGGACAGATGAAAATGTGTGCCCCGACCGGGACTCGAACCCGGGATCTCCTACTTACATGGCAGACGCTCTATCCATCTGAGCCACCGAGGACACAGAGGATAGCGCGACTGCAGGGATTTATCTCTGGCACGCCTCCCGCGAAACCCACGTTCTCAACGTGTTGTCCCGCACTACATTCGTAGTGCCCCCGCCCATTACACTCGTTACTCGCGGCGCGTTGGCGATTCCCGTAAGAGTTCGGGCACTGTTTGTGCATTCGCACAGAAGAAGAAGATGGTCAAGTGGCCGGTGAGCCTTAACTATATATATACTAAGATGGTATCTGTTGGGGCCACAGCTGAGATACCACTGCAGTCCGCAGTTCCAATAGAGTCAACCAATGGAATTTAGCGCCTCCACCATCCATGCAGCCTGCTCTTGATATTAGAACGAAATAAGTCATCTACAAGTTCTCATTTATTCTGATGTTTCTGCCAAAGGTGCCTCGTAGTTGGTCACATATCCAGTGTTTCTGGTCGTTCTCCGTGTACGAATTGAGTACATCTTCGGTGAATTCTTGGTAATATTCACTGCACTCAGAGTGTTCATTTCAGCATTATCATGTACAATTGGGTTTTCTGTTACAGTGCTTTTATGTTCTAAATATTTTGTAAGTTTCCTCTCAAACACCTTATTTGCTACTCCATTCACTAGGTAATATTTTCCTTAGTCTCTGACAATGTCACCAACGTACCATATGCTGTTATTTGTGTCCACAAATCTTCGTAGGTACTCTAGTACGATATATTCTGGTGTAACAATGTCGCCACATACACACATATTTGTCTGCCTTTTTTGTCCTATGTAAGTTTTCCTGGTATGCTCCATTGCCTGACAGGCAGTGAATCATCAACCTAGATGGATTTACATGACTCATCATCATCGTCTCCTTGTTGTTTGAAAAGATATTATATTCTCTGTGACGTGTTGTGGTATTCTCCTGGTCTCCTTGTCACTCACGCACACTCTGTAATTTTGCTTCTAGTTCGGTTCTAATTTGTCTCACTTTGGGAAGATTCCCTTTGCGAATACAGTAAGAATAACGTCTTTCTCTGACAGTTCAAGAAAGATCTCCTATGACCATTTCATCAAATCCGCAGAATTAATTGCTTAACATGAATGAAGCTAACTTAGAGAGACAAAAACAATGGCAAGAGAGTAAAGAAAAGAGAGAAAAGAGCAAAAGAGCAGAGCAAAAGAGAGAGTGGTGACCTTGTTCCACTGCTGTTTATACTAACTGCACATTATGAACTTTATGTGATTATCAGTACATTATCCAGAAGTGTCTGGAACAGGGCTTCCTCAACCATATAGCTTCCTTAATCTTTAAGGTTCCCCAGTGGTTAAGATTAGGATCTGCCAATAGACCATCTATGGTGCTGGTACTGTAGATGACCAACAAATTTAGTACCATCGTTTAAGGGTTTGGGTATTTTTCCTTTTTTATATTACACTTAACTGCACCAGTCATTCAAAATGTTAAACCATACTATAAAGAATGAAGCAAATTTTTAATTACTGTTGTATATACTTTGCTGTACGTAGTTAGTTACATGTTCTATAGATCATTAGAACGATTATTCTGTCTAAATGATGTGGAATGAGTCAGTTTACAGAATATGTATAAGTCATTTGTGTTAACATAAATCAACACAGTATTTTTTAGTCCTACTCTTGTAACTTCAATTAAAAATTACTTTTTTTATTGGCTGCAGTTTCTAAGCAGAAATGCATCACTGGAATAGAAGGAATTGCCTAGCAGAAATGATTTCAAGTTACCCATAAAACTTGCTTGTCTACCTGCCTGACATTTTTTGTTACTGGGGAACTGTTAAAAAAAATGTTTTGATATGTATTGAATTCTTTTCTCTGCTACAGACAGCTTTAATAATGGGTAATGAAGATTATTGTTCCAGCTAGTGTTGTAATTATGGACATCACCTTTTCAAATGGTGATGGGTTATTTATGACGAATTCATTAGCAAATATATGTATTGTGACGGCGCAGGTAAATTTCCTTCATGATGGGCGTGGATGAACACCACAGATTAGTCTTACTGCTCGGTTTTACACCATTACAGAGCAAAGATATGCTAAATATGTCAGGAGATTGATTCGTTTGTTCCCAAGATAAGGTGTTATACGAAGGGCAAAAGTGATTGAATTTAACTGTTTGAAATTCTCAGTAATATGCTTCCTGCACTTCAAGTTTTCCTCAACATTTACACCCAAAAATTTGGAACATTCTACCCTATTTTCTGACTCCTCCTCCTGTCCTGCATCAGTAGTTGTTATGACTCTATTTGTTGTGCAGTACTGAATATAGTGTGTTCTTTCAAATTTTAGGAAGGGTCAATTTTTTGAGAACCACTTTATAAATATTTGGAAAATATCATTCACCATCCCTTCTGTTGCTTTCTCCTTCTTGGTATTTACTATAATATTAGTATTATTTGCACAAAGTATCAATTCTGCTTTGTTGAATGTTAAATGGAAGGTCATTCATGCATATAAGGAATAGGAACAGTGGACACAGAATTGAACCGTGTGGGACTCCCTTTGTGATTTCTCCCCAGTCACTACAATTTGGTTTGTGCAACCTTTTGCATTCTCTTTGTCAAGTGTGATTCAAATCAGGTGTGTGTATAGCCATAAATCTCGAGTTTCTCTAACAGAGTAACATAATCCTCAGAATCAAACGTTTTGGAAAGATAACAAAAAATACCATGTAGTGATATATCATTATTTAAGTCTTTACTGTTTGATAGTCTGCCGCTCGTGGTCTCACGGTAGCATTCTCACTTCTGGGCATGGGGTCCCGGGTTCGATTCCCGGCGGGGTCAGGGATTTTCTCCTGACCCGAAATGACTGGGTATTGCTGTGTCGTCTTCATCATCATCATTCGTTCCCCATTACGGTCGGAGGGAAGCAACGGGTAACCACCTCCACTTGGACCTTGCCTAGTGCGGTGGTGCGGGTCTCCCGCATCGTTCCCTAATGCATAAAGAGTAAAGTATTTCCTGTCAAGCAACCCTTTTGGACTCCGAATTATGATATACTGAATTAATTATTTCCAGTGAAGTGTGAGACTATTCCTTATTACACCTCTTTTTCGTATATTTTGGAAAAAGATGTCAGTAGGGAAATTGGCCAATGCGACCCGCATTAGATTTCAGATGGTGTATGTCGAGATTGTAAGCAATAATAAATAAATAAGTGAACAGATAAATATCTCGAGGAGTGAGATGGTATGACGCTGTTGATGTTTGTGTCCGTCAGATGTTTAGGTTCATCTCGACGGCCCGCTTGGTGCTATTCGATAGGAAGAGGCTGCATGCCGGCATTGGGTTTTATGTTTTCTCTTCTCTCATCATCATACAACACAAACAGGACATCAGACTGTACACACATCCACTACGATCACCTACACTCAAAACATACACTTACGATACAGTTCTCACATATAAGCAACGAAAGGAGTCAGTGTGCGCATAGAAACTGAAACGTCCCGTTAGAACAATTGTACATGACTGTGCTTAAACTGACACACAATATTTTTAGCGCAACGCAATCTGACTTTCAGAAATCCCTACAAAAGAATGGCCCTGACTAACATTAACCTATACCTTTCACAAATCACTTACCTCACCAAAAATCTTCGCTACTCGAACTACTGCAATACAGCGAGCGCCACTACTGCCAGCTAAATAAAAGATTCAAACTACTGAAGGCACTAACTAGTGATAGGCAGGCCCGCATCTCGTGGTCGTGCGGTAGCGTTCTCGCTTCCCACAGCCGGGTTCCCGGGTTCGATTCCCGGCGGGGTCAGGGATTTTCTCTGCCTCATGATGGCTGGGTGTTGTGTGCTGTCCTTAGGTTAGTTAGGTTTAAGTAGTTCTAAGTTCTAGGGGACTTATGACCACAGCAGTTGAGTCCCATAGTGCTCCGAGCCATTTGAACCATTTTTTGAACTGATAGGCATAGTTAGCAAATGAAAGATTTTAATAGAGAACAAACAATTTATTTACCTCAATAGTGTTCAAAAGTCATAATGTATATAGCAGTTCATGATATCCAGTAATACAAATTTCAAAACTCCATCTCTCTCCTCACATCCACCACTGCTGGTGGCTCACCTCCAACTGCGCAACGCTACGCGCTGTTCACATCCAGCTGCCCAACACTACAATAGCCAACAACAATGCAAACCAGCCACAGACTGCACACAGCAGTGATTTTCATACAGAGCGCTGTGGCGTTACCAGTCAAAAAACCTATACAGTCTATTTACATCTATACAGTCTACTTACAAAACACAACCTTTCAAGTGACTGAATAATAGAAATGTCTCAGAGGTAGCGATGGCCGTAATTAAAGTTCCAGAATAAAACCTTTAACCTCGAGCACTGTACACTTATTTAGCTGGTAAGAACATTACTTGGGAAAGGCGACGGTTCGAGCTTTGGTCTATCAGGAAGCTTTGTAAGTCGAACTTACTTTCGGCAAAGGTGACTCTGCCTTTGCTAAGTTAAAATGCATTTGCTTGTGAAATAAAGCATTACTGAGATGTTTCCCACTCCGACATTATCAGTGTCCTCATTCTTCGCTGGTGCACCGAAGTGCATTCAAAGGTCTTTTATAGTGCCTTCCGCCTGTGTAAACGAACGTCTTTCCGCCATTAAACTGATTGCTTCTCTCTTACACGATAAAGCACTCTACTTCGCTGTGTACGACGGAGTACTTCGGCTACTGAGACCAAGACGTTATTTGATTAACTGTTTCTTGCATTCTGAAATCAAAGAAAAATATGTGACTTATTAAATGTGTAGATAACTACAACGAGCATTTTCTTAATACAGATAATTGTTTATAGGATGACGTAAGTATCTTAGAACCAACTGAAAACTTTTCCTTTTTCGTCTTAGATATTCACGTTTCAAGAGCAATGAAGAAAATTTACACTTGAGTACCTAGTCAAGGTTCAGATCATCAGAGACAGAAGGAAATAAAATAAAAACAAAGCATAATTTGATATTGGGAAAGGATGATCAATCTGCTTTCTCTTTTTCAAAGAAACTATTCAATTATTTGCCATATGTATTGCAGGGAATCTGCAAAATATGTCGATGACACCCACGAAGTTTCGAATCGACCTCGTCCCGAACTCTAACTCAGAGGCTTTAACTGTGCGTCATCTCGCTCGGTTTGGATACGAGAGGATAGCTCATTTGCATCGGCGGGATTGCAGGATCAATCTTCCAAGGCCTTACCCAAGATACTACTCCAGTATTCACTCTGGCTGATTTAAGAAATGCATGGAAAAGCCAGACCAGACAGCGTTAAAACTCCCGCTCTTTCGTAAAGCGAGTCTAGCGCGTTAATGAAACGAACACTTGTCTCGGTTCTTATTTCAGGAACTACTTTGGACTTTATTCAAACTCCTGTTCCTGGTGAAGTGACCGCCACGTTAAAATACACTCCTGGAAATTGAAATAAGAACACCGTGAATTCATTGTCCCAGGAATGGGAAACTTTATTGACACATTCCTGGGGTCAGATACATCACATGATCACACTGACAGAACCACAGGCACATAGACACAGGCAACAGAGCATGCACAATGTCGGCACTAGTACAGTGTATATCCACCTTTCGCAGCAATGCGGGCTGCTATTCTCCCATGGAGACGATCGTAGAGATGCTGGATGTAGTCCTGTGGAACGGCTTGCCATGCCATTTCCACCTGGCGCCTCAGTTGGACCAGCGTTCGTGCTGGACGTGCAGACCGCGTGAGACGACGCTTCATCCAGTCCCAAACATGCTCAATGGGGGACAGATCCGGAGATCTTGCTGGCCAGGGTAGTTGACTTACACCTTCTAGAGCACGTTGGGTGGCACGGGATACATGCGAACGTGCATTGTCCTGTTGGAACAGCAAGTTCCCTTGCCGGTCTAGGAATGGTAGAACGATGGGTTCGATGACGGTTTGGATGTACCGTGCACTATTCAGTGTCCCCTCGACGATCACCAGTGGTGTACGGCCAGTGTAGGAGATCGCTCCCCACACCATGATGCTGGGTGTTGGCCCTGTGTGCCTCGGTCGTATGCAGTCCTGATTGTGGCGCTCACCTGCACGGCGCCAAACACGCGTACGACCATCATTGGCACCAAGGCAGAAGCGACTCTCATCGCTGAAGACGACACGTCTCCATTCGTCCCTCCATTCACGCCTGTCGCGACACCACTGGAGGCGGGCTGCACGATGTTGGGGCGTGAGCGGAAGACGGCCTAACGGTGTGCGGGACCGTAGCCCAGCTTCATGGAGACGGTTGCGAATGGTCCTCGCCGATACCCCAGGAGCAACAGTGTCCCTAATTTGCTGGGAAGTGGCGGTGCGGTCCCCTACGGCACTGCGTAGGATCCTACGGTCTTGGCGTGCATCCGTGCGTCGCTGCGGTCCGGTCCCAGGTCGACGGGCACGTGTACCTTCCGCCGACCACTGGCGACAACATCGATGTACTGTGGAGACCTCACGCCACACGTGTTGAGCAATTCGGCGGTACGTCCACCCGGCCTCCCGCATGCCCACTATACGCCCTCGCTCAAAGTCCGTCAACTGCACATACGGTTCACGTCCACGCTGTCGCGGCATGCTACCAGTGTTAAAGACTGCGATGGAGCTCCGTATGCCACGGCAAACTGGCTGACACTGACGGCGGCGGTGCACAAATGCTGCGCAGCTAGCGCCATTCGACGGCCAACACCGCGGTTCCTGGTGTGTCCGCTGTGCCGTGCGTGTGATCATTGCTTGTACAGCCCTCTCGCAGTGTCCGGAGCAAGTATGGTGGGTCTGACACACCGGTGTCAATGTGATCTTTTTTCCATTTCCAGGAGTGTATGATTTTGTGCTAATATTTTTATCTGGTGATGTATGCCTTGGATTTTGTACATACGTTTTTCAGAGTACACTGAACTGTCATACTGGTTGTTTACCTTTGCGTTTTGATAAAGAACGTTAATCCACCTACATGGCTCAACTGTTAGAACTATTTAATTATCGCTGGTTAATTGTCAAATACATCAACAATTTCATTCTTATGAAGAGATTTTATGGAATTAGTTGACCTGTGAAAACAACTTGATTTACATTAACCAAGTACTATAAAAACTTATACTAAGCAAAAACTTTGCGGTCGCGGCTGACCATGGAACTTGCAATACATTATTTTGCTTGACATTGTTTCGTTAGTATCGTACATTTAGATGATACAGAGAAATGGGGGCTTGGTATGATATAGTGACTACTATAAATATCCTTAGAGCATGGGACAGTGAGATTTTAACTATAGCAGTTAATATTAAGGGAAAGAACACGGGAAATGGGTAAAGTAATAGGTAACGGACAAATGGAGATAATTTGCTGACCTCCTTCAGTGGTAACACGAAAAGGCCAGAATCTGAAGTAAGGAAAGGATACTGACGTCGAAGTGGAAGGGTTTAAGCCAGAGAGAGAGGAATATGTGATGTTACTAGGTAGAAGGGGAGGGGTTCTGTAACAGTATCAAGAAACGAGATTCCAGGTTCCATACATTGTGAAACCTATTACAAGCCTTGGCAGATGATGTAGGAAATTAATTACAGGGGTCATTAAGAAAATCCAGGTAGTAGTAGTTGAGCAGTAGGCAACATCCAGGCGAAGAATTCGAAATACAGCATCATTAGAGACCTAAACATACTCGTATTAAGAGCACCAATTTTATACGTATATGTGTACTTTATGAAAGTTATTGTGTGGAGTGATCGAGTTCCTTGTCAGAATAGTACACTGACTTAACTGCGAACTGAAATGGTTAATGCTGGTTTAAGAAATAACTATTGGAGATGTGCCATATGATATTTTTCAGAAGAGAAATGAAAAAAAGTTTCGGAACAGGAACCAAAGAGTATGAGTTCAGAATCACAGATGACGGCTATATAGCTGTTACTGGCGTAGTAAGAAAGAGTTAGAGACCGTCACTATTAGAACAAAAAACTTACTTAGTGCAGCATTTGGGTCAAGGTGCAAAGCATTTTTTTCTTACTGATAGTGAAGTATTATCGAAGTATCAACTATTCAAGCCGTATTTTTGTTGTGAGAGTAGTTTTATGTGCTTTATTTGCTGTGCGATATAACACCACAGTCGCTGCGACACGTGAGAGCCAGTACAGGGTTCACGGTAGGCGTTCAGAAGTGCGTGGTAGGTGGGTTATTCGTTCTGTCAGCAGCCTCAGCGCATTTCATGGATTTTTCACAAAACCGAGCATAGCGTGACATTCAGAATTGCTTTCATTCTACATAGTGTTCAGCGTATTTCCGGTGATGTCACGAGAATTTTCTTGGTGTAGATTTATCACCTGTAGAGGAGTACTGGAGTGAGATTGGGGAGAAATGGAATTTTATGCACCGACTGATACAAGTATTCAGTGCATTTCTTGGGCCAGACATATTAATGCAGAGTGACAGTGTCTCTAAGCGAGAAACAAGCCAAGCATTCTGTCTCTACTTCAACAGCTACATCTAGATACATACGAGCTGCCTTCCGCTGCATAGCAGAGATTGCGACGCATGACACCTAATCAGTCCCTTTCCTCGTCCATTTGCAAACAGAGTGAGGGTAAAACGACTGTCTTTTAGCCTCCGTAGGAGCCCTAATTTCTCTGGTGTTGTTTTCGTGGTCCTTAACCGAAGTGTATTTTGACGTTAGTAGAATCCTTCTGCATTCGACCTCAAATGCCGATTCTTTGTTTTTCCTCGCGAAAAGAACGCCATCTTCCTTCCCAGAAAGGGCTTGAAATGTTGTGTGATGTGGTAGGTGTCTGTAAGGGTAAATGTTTTGGTATAGCCGTGCTGCCTCTCGACCGTTTCTATCCGCTTCGCCGTTCACAAACACCATCTTAGCTTGTTCCCGACATGAATACCGGACCATTCTGCTGCTTACAGTGTTGTGGATTGGCATGACAGCCAAACCCACTAGGAGGAAGCCGAAAGGCACGCGTTTAAGCTCACGCAGGCTGGCGTGAGGTCTGGAACAGGGCAAGGAATTTATAGTAGCAAAGAACGTACGTAGATGCTGGAATACTTAACTTTAATCCATAATTGGTGAACATCGCTCTTGACGGTACATGTTTTACAGCATCAATAGTAACTGGTAATGGCGCCTTGCTAGGTCGTAGCAAATGACGTAGCTGAAGGCTATGCTAATTATCGTCTCGGCAAATGAGAGCGTAATTTGTCAGTGAAACATCGCTGGCAAAGTCGGCTGTACAACTGGGGCGAGTGCTAGGAAGTCTCTCTAGACCTGCCGTGTGGCGGCGCTCGGTCTGCAATCACTGACAGTGGCGACACGCGGGTCCGACTAATACTAACGGACCGCGGCCGATTTAATGGCTACCACCTAGCAAGTGTGGTGTCTGGCGGTGACACCACATGCAGCACGCTGCACCAGATCACACAGAGCCTGCAACACACAAGAAAGACACGGCACGTGGTCAGAGGAACTTACATTCGTCAGCGCCATCTGCCGTGGCAACGATGCATTTCCGGACACTCCTTCGTAGGATTATCTTTCCCCTATGTCCAGTCAGGAATCGGTGCCTGCAATTTTTTCGGTTCTATTAATGTTCACCCTATGTTACGTGTGTCGCACACCAACACTCGGATTTGAGCATAACGCTCACTCTCTTCTCAAGCATTCAGTTCCTCCATAATCAAATCACACTTTACACTTATTTTTAATGATCACACATTAAATTATAATCGTGTTAAAACTCCACTTTCTTTTACTCCCTGCAACCAGTGTGCTGTCTTTACTACAAAAAAATATTTTCACGGTTGCTGCACACAGCTATGTTGTTGCAATACATACTTATTTATACTGGCCACGCAAATCGCTGCCGCTCCTTGGCCTCGCTCAGTCCACCTTACAACTTTCCTGTCGTCTCCCACACCCAGTACCTGCATGTCTCCCATGGTATCATCCTTCCACCTCATTGTCGGCCGTCCCAGTGGTCTCTTTCCTTCAGCTTCCCCATCCATTACAGCCTTTATTACCGTGTTCTCCCCTCTCCTCCTCACATGTCCGTACCATATTAGCCTCTTAATTTTCACACTCGCTACGGCGTCAGGCAGTGTGTATAAAAATGGCTGAGTTCTCTGTTTTCCCTTATTTTCTTTCACTGGTCTATATACACTCCTGGAAATGGAAAGAAGAACACATTGACACCGGTGTGTCAGACCCACCATACTTGCTCCGGACACTGCGAGAGGGCTGTACAAGCAATGATTACACGCACGGCACAGCGGACACACCAGGAACCGCGGTGTTGGCCGTCGAATGGCGCTAGCTGCGCAGCATTTGTGCACCGCCGCCGTCAGTGTCAGCCAGTTTGCCGTGGTATACGGAGCTCCATCGCAGTCTTTAACACTGGTAGCATGCCGCGACAGCGTGGACGTGAACCGTATGTGCAGTTGACGGACTTTGAGCGAGGGCGTATAGTGGGCATGCGGGAGGCCGGGTGGACGTACCGCCGAATTGCTCAACACGTGGGGCGTGAGGTCTCCACAGTACATCGATGTTGTCGCCAGTGGTCGGCGGAAGGTGCACGTGCCCGTCGACCTGGGACCGGACCGCAGCGACGCACGGATGCACGCCAAGACCGTAGGATCCTACGCAGTGCCGTAGGGGACCGCACCGCCACTTCCCAGCAAATTAGGGACACTGTTGCTCCTGAGGTATCGGCGAGGACCATTCGCAACCGTCTCCATGAAGCTGGGCTACGGTCCCGCACACCGTTAGGCCGTCTTCCGCTCACGCCCCAACATCGTGCAGCCCGCCTCCAGTGGTGTCGCGACAGGCGTGAATGGAGGGACGAATGGAGACGTGTCGTCTTCAGCGATGAGAGTCGCTTCTGCCTTGGTGCCAATGATGGTCGTATGCGTGTTTGGCGCCGTGCAGGTGAGCGCCACAATCAGGACTGCATACGACCGAGGCACACAGGGCCAACACCCGGCATCATGGTGTGGGGAGCGATCTCCTACACTGGCCGTACACCACTGGTGATCGTCGAGGGGACACTGAATAGTGCACGGTACATCCAAACCGTCATCGAACCCATCGTTCTACCATTCCTAGACCGGCAAGGGAACTTGCTGTTCCAACAGGACAATGCACGTCCGCATGTATCCCGTGCCACCCAACGTGCTCTAGAAGGTGTAAGTCAACTACCCTGGCCAGCAATATCTCCGGATCTGTCCCCCATTGAGCATGTTTGGGACTGGATGAAGCGTCGTCTCACGCGGTCTGCACGTCCAGCACGAACGCTGGTCCAACTGAGGCGCCAGGTGGAAATGGCATGGCAAGCCGTTCCATAGGACTACATCCAGCATCTCTACAATCGTCTCCATGGGAGAATAGCAGCCTGCATTGCTGCGAAAGGTGGATATACACTGTACTAGTGCCGACATTGTGCATGCTCTGTTGCCTGTGTCTATGTGCCTGTGGTTCTGTCAGTGTGATTATGTGATGTATCTGACCCCAGGAATGTGTCAATAAAGTTTCCCATTCCTGGGACAATGAATTCACGGTGTTCTTATTTCAATTTCCAGGAGTGTATTTTTCTCATAACTTTATTTTCTAAGGTGATGAGTCTTTCTCTGTTTTCTATGTCTGGGTCCATGTCTCACTTGCATACAACTGTTGGCTTGATGATGGTCCGCCGGCCGGTGTGGCCGAGCGGTTCTAGGCGCTTCAGTCTGGAACCGCGCTACCGCTATGGTCGCAGGTTCGAATCCAGCCTCGGGCATGGATGTTTGTGATGTACTTAGGTTAGTTAGGTTTAAGTAGTTCTAAGTTCTACGGGACTGACTACCTCAGATGTTAAGTCCCATAGTGCTAAGAGCCATTTGAACCAGCCAACTTTCCTCGGATTGTGCTGCTTTTCTGTGGCACATCAAGCGAAAGTTATTTTTCATCCTTAAGTTTTGCACACCAGTGTACCTTCAAGAGGAAACCTTATTCAGTCAATTACTAGAGAAAGTAACAAGCGGTGTACTAGGGCATTCATGTTGCAATAAAAGTATGAGAAGTAGACATCCGATGTATGCGCAACTGGTGCTGTTCACCCCTGACGCAGATACAGCTTATTTTGTTATTGAAGAGTGTAAATTGATACTGGTGATATTTCACCATAACAGAAGAGCGCACGCTCTAGTACACATTATTATTGATATGAGGTGTGTAGAAGATAATTGCGAATCTGTGGTTACGAGCTTCCATTGACTTGGAATGGCGTCAGTCAATCCCCGCGTACAAGGGGAACATCAGTAAAACTGATAAACTGCAGGGGCGGATTCCTGACTGGAAATGGAAAAAAAGAACTTATGAACATCCAGAAATGGATGGTGTGCATGTGACGACAACAAATCGTCCTGGAACGAAATACACAGCTACTTGGTACCTATGTCACAACAGATGTTCAAAGTGGCCTCTATGGGATGCAGTGCACGCATTCACACGTCGCACCATGGACTGCCGCACTCTTTCGCACGTTCCGTCCTCTCTCCGCTTAGCATCATAGGCGACGTGAATACGGAGTTATCATGAGCTGATTCAGTACACACAGCGCTTTTCGGATGCCTGCAGAGGTAAAAATCCAGGGGCTTAAGGGTCTATACTTGCAATGTTAAAATAACGCTTATAAATTACATCTTTCCCCACAAAGTATTGGAGGTAGGAAGTTGAACTTTTTACAGATTATTTATTGGAATATGGGATTTTACAAAATTTTATTTCAGTTATTAAAGATGATTTTTTTTCAATTGTAATGAAAATTCACAACATTTTTTTGCAATTTTTTATTTATATATTAAAAAATATACAGTTTATTGGAAAAGGCTGTGTTAAATTATGCAGAAGGTACTGTGTAACATTTACTGAAAGTTTGAAACAAATATGTTTGGAAGATCCTTAGAAAACATGTAATTAATATGAGAAAATAAAAGTTTTGGGAATCGAGCGACAAAGATTGGATTAACTTTTTAGTGCATTCCAGGTCCATAGGATGGATTATCTTCATCCTCTGCAAACTCCTCCTCCAGCTTCCTCTTGTTCCTCCTCCTGTTTACTCTTGCTTGTATTTCTAGACTCTTTACAGCCCTGTCTGCAGCCTGAAGGCGTTCCTTGTCTAAAGCAAGCATCGCTCTTACCATGTTAGAATGTTATTATTTACAGTAATAACACATACCTTTGGCTTTCCAACATTTCTCCTTTTCTTAAAAGCCTTCAGAGTTTTCTAATAACTTTACTTTTGCTCATTATTATACTTCAACAAAACAGAGACTCAAGAAACAGAATTAATTACGAATATTTTCGAGGTAACGACAATGCAAATAAACATGAAAAAATCGACAATCACACCAGCGATATATATTGAACCATCACAGGTTAGCCACAACACATACTTTATCTCACATCACTAAAATGTACCTGATGAACACGGACGTTAATAATAACACCATTTGACAGCACTTTAACAGCGCCACAGTGGGTCACGCCCATGTAGAGCACATTTCAAAAAAAATTAACAATAGTTGTAGTCTTCGGAATTGAATAAATTATATATCTATTAAAAGGTAATAGTCTGCAGATTCAGAAAACGCAAAAAAGTAAAAATTGAACTTTTCATGATTTTGAGCCTTTCCGGAGCCCCTTAAGTCCTGTAATTTAGCAGGACATACTACAGGGCCACCGTATCCTATCCATTGCCCGAGCAAGATGTTGTTGAGGTGTCGGCGAACTGTAACGCAGAAGTGGCGTCGTGCTCCGCCATGCAGAAACCTTGCAACCTGTCGTACAGCCAAAGGCGCATTCTGAAGCCGCCCAGGCAGAGTATTCCGCAGGAAGTCCTGGTGCTTTCCTCCTTCGAGGCGGAGGTCCAAGTATCTGGTCTCCACACAGTGATGCTGAACCGATGCTGATGAGATGCCTCAGCCATTTCCCGAGGATTGTCTACAGCGCACAGATGACGATTAAGCAGGCTGATGATGTCATTTCTGGCAAAAGTTGCTTCGTAAGTCAAGAGGGCAGGTAACAGAAATCCCAAAATTGTCACTCTCTGGTGCAAAAGCTATTAACAAAATACGTCCCATAAAGGGAAATCCGCTGCTGATAACACTGTTCTACAAAAAAAACCTCAGGGCTATTACAAATGATTGAAGCGATTTCATAAATTCACTGTAGCTCCATTCATTGACATATGGTCACGACACACTACAGATACGTAGAAAAGCTCATAAAGTTTTGTTCGGCTGAAGCCGCACTTCAGGTTTCTGCCGCCAGAGCGCTCGAGAGCGCAGTGAGACAAAATGGCGACAGGAGCCGAGAAAGCGTGTGTCGTGCTTGAAATGCACTCACATCAGTCAGTCATAACAGTGCAACGACACTTCAGGACGAAGTTCAACAAAGATCCACCAACTGCTAACTCCATTCGGCGATGGTATGCGCAGTTTAAAGCTTCTGGATGCCTCTGTAAGGGGAAATCAACGGGTCGGCCTGCAGTGAGCGAAGAAAAGGTTGAACGCGTGCGGGCAAGTTTCACGCGTAGCCCACGGAAAATTGGCTCATGCCACAACTGGAGACCGACAGCGCCGACTTCATCTTTCAACAGGATGGAGCTCCACCGCACTTCCATCATGATGTTCGGCATTTCTTAAACAGGAGATTGGAAACCCGATGGATCGGTCGTGGTGGAGATCATGATCAGCAATTCATGTCATGGGCTCCACGCTCTCCCGACTTAACCCCATGCGATTTATTTCTGTGGGGTTATGTGAAAGATTCAGTGTTTAAACCTCCTCTACCAAGAAACGTGCCAGAACTGCGTGCTCGCATCAACGATGCTTTTGAACTCATTGATGGGGACATGCTGCGCCGAGTGTGGGAGGAACTTGATTATCGGCTTGATGTCTGCCGAATCACTAAAGGGGCACATATAGAACATTTGTGAATGCCTAAAAAAACTCTTTGAGTTTTTGTATGTGTGTGCAAAGCATTTTGAAAATATCTCAAATAATAAAGTTATTGTAGAGCTGTAAAATCGCTTCAATCATTTGTAATAACCCTGTATTTCTGAAAAAAAATATTGTGATCCTAGTTGTATTTTGAGTGCTGAATTGAAAACTGTTTTTGGTTTTTTTCTGTCAGTGATAGTTTATGAGTAATCGCAATTTTATGTCTCTTTTCAGTTTCTGATATAGTGCAAGCAAACGTCAAGTGAAATTCGATAAACAAATGCACATCTTTATGATGTTATAAGTTCATCACATTAATGGAGGATGGGATCTAACATATAACACAGTAACCTTTGTGTATACACTTTGAAGCATTTAATTGACATGAGAAATTACAGAAAATTGACAAACAATGAGCCACTGCCTTGTAATGCACATCACTTTTTTCTCTGTATTGTGAATCTTTATTCTCTCGAATGATATTCCAGCAATAATCTGCTAACATAGAAGGTACCCACTTCCCTTCATAGAGCCTTTCTATGGTACAAATGTCTTCATGGAACCTTTCCCCATGTTCATCCGATACGTCACTACACCTCTCTGTGAAGTAGTCCAGATGAGAGTCCATTGTATGTACCTTCAAAGACACATGGCAACCCAAATCCTGATATGCTTTGATCATATCCTTCACCATTGCTTTGTAGTTAGTAGCTCTTCTTCTTCCGACGAAGTTTTCCGACACCATCATGAAACAGTCACATGCGGTTTTTTCTTTATCAGTTAAACATGCTTCAAAATTTGCATCTTTCTGCAGCTCCCTGATTTGTGGGCCCACTAATACACCTTCCTTTATTTTTGCAGCTGAAAGACGGGGGAATTTGGTAGCTAGGTATGCAAACCCACAGCCTGTTGGATCCATGGCCTTCACGAATTGTTTCATCAGGCCAAGTTTGGCGTGAAGCGGTGGAAGTAGTATATATTCAGGAGCTACCAGACTTTCAAGTTGTACATTCTTTTCGCCAACTTTCCATCTTTGCCTAGGCCATTTCTTTTTCACGTAGTGAGAATTTCGGTCTCGACTATCCCACTCGCAAAGAACACAGGCATCCTTTGTGTAGCCTTGTTGCATTCCCAGTACCACAGCAATTACCTTGAAATCTGGCCATATTTTCCATTTGTGTTCATTGTATTTTAATGAATTTAGCATCATTTGTACGAATTCGTAATTCTCTTTTGTCAAATTAGAGTAACCTACTGGAACAGAGGGTATTTTATTTCCGTTATGGAGCAAAACAGCCTTCAGACTTGTTTTCGATGAATCTATGAAAAGTCTCCACTCCCGTGAAATATAAGTGAAGTTCAGCACTTTCATCAGACCAGCAACGTCATTGCCAAATGTCAGTGTTTCGTCAGTTGAAAAATAAGAAATAAAGGCATGTTCCCTGTGCCTGAACACACTGGTTTTAGTACTTTGGTGCAGTAGATTGTACTCTTGTAATCTTGAACCAAGCAGCTGCGCCTTTTGTTTACTTAGTCCTAGATCACGTACTAAATCATTTAAATCTGCCTGTATTAACAAATGTGGCGATGACTCACTTGTGCAGTGATATAAAGAATCATCATCTGTGATTTCTTCAGTATTACTTATTTCACTGTCACTCGGAATTTGACCTCGAGCTCTTGAAGGTACTGGAAGGCTGTCAGAACGCTGCACTTGCATTCTCGCTGAAGGCAGATCTGGGTAAACAATGTGCCTCTTCGACTTTTTGTTTGTAAAACCCTGAATTTTGGTTAGACAGAAATAACAATCAGTAACATGGTCCTTAGGCTCCCTCCACACCATGGGAACAGCAAACAACACCACATACTCTTTACCATTCCACCACTGAATTAGTTTTCAGTAACATGTAGCACAACAGAAATGTGGTGCCCATTCTTTTTCATGGTCTCCTACCTCTACTCCAAAGTAATGTTTGTATGCTTTCTTTATGACTGAAAAAAATTTCTGCCTATTTCTGGCAAAAGTGAACTTCCCACAGATGTAGCAGAAGTTGTCCGGCTTATATCGACATTCACGACGACGTGGCATTTCTGAAAATTTAAAAACACCACTTTGGTAAGACACCTGTATTAAATTAATAGTAGGGAACTAGAGGAACGCTGATGTGTAAAAACAAGCAGTCGTTTTACCTTCAGCACCAGGCTCAATCAGTTTACACACAGGAACTAAAAAATTCAACCGTGCTCGGAAATATGACAGACAGTTACTTGTCACCCAAAACACCCACTCGTTAAGACTGACACAAATTGCGGCTAACACCACTGTTGTAAACTCGATGCACCTGCCCCTAAGAGACGTGAAGCTTTACTGCCGAGGCAGCGACCGGCTGTCGCTGTTAGAGTCAATGAGATGTTTCAGGTGGTCTTAATGACATAGGTGTGGCGGGGGATAACCTAATGATGTCTGATTCTTCCCAACTGCTGTTGCACAAGACATTATCACGTTCTATCACTACCGGATGCGGCAACATACCCGTATTTCTCTATAAAGTCTCTGTGTTTGCCATGAATTGTGGATATACATATATATACATATTACATAAAAAGTATCCCTGACAGCGATAATTTGTTTACATAATTGAATTTCAAATGTTCAAATGTGTGTGAAATCTTACGGGACTTATCTGCTAAGGTCATCAGTCCCTAAGCTTACACACTACTTAACCTAAATTATCCTAAGGACAAACGCACACACCCATGCCCGAGGGAGGACTCGAACCTCCGCTGGGATCAGTCGCACAGTCCATGACTGCAGCGCCTTAGACCGCTCGGCTAATCCCGCTCGGCCTATTTGAATTTCCTACGGTAAAATGGTCTAGAAGCACATACTTTAATATCAGAAATAGAACCCATGTCGAACAGTGTAATCCTTGCACTCTTGGGTGATAGGGATAGTAGCGGTTGTCATGCAGGATACACGTAGTCGTACTTTGGTTTATACCATGCTGGCGGGCCACATGCCTGGAACGTGTACTATGGCTCGCCTCAATATCACGTAGAGCCCTGTCCTCCACATCCGGTGTACGCACAGTCCGAAGCCTCCCTGCACGTTTGTCTGTCTGAAAGGACCCATGATCACACAGGCGCCCAAAAAGCGCTTGAAATGTTGTGCGATGTTGTTGGTACAGCCATGCTGCCTCTCGACCGTTTCCGTCTACTCGCCCGTACACAAACGCCACCTCAGCTTGTTCCCGACGCAAATACCGGACCATTCCGATTCTTGCAGTACGCTGCGTCAATCACACAGCCCGCAACACACAAGGAAAACACGGCACGTGGTCCGAGGAACTTATATTAGTCAGCGCCATCTACTGTGGCCACAATGCATTTCCGGGCACATGTTCATAGGACTTTTTCCTCCATTCCCTCAGGAATTCATCGCTGTAGTTTATCGGTCTTATTTACGTTCACTGTTCCGATGAATAGGCAGGACACAACATCGGCGACGACGAGGTCAACAGATCCCGTAGCGACTGTCACCACAGATTCTCTGTTTTCTTTTCGTGGGCTCTTGTGTTTTGCTGGCGCCTTAATTCTCTTTAGTCTTTTCCTTGCGGGGGTGTCACCATCCATATCACGGATTTCTAAACCTTCTACCCCTCCGCCAGTGTGCTCAAGGTTCCATCCTCTCCCATCTTCTCAATCTTCTTTACACGGCGGACATGCCGTCGCCTTCACCTCCCTTACACCTTCTCCGGTAAGCCGATGACACCGCCTTCCCTGCCCTCGCACCCTCCCTGCAACGCTATCAGCACCTTCGCCAATCCCATCTTGACAGGTTCATCACTTGGTGTAACCGGTGGTTGCTCAAGGTCAATCCTTCCCAGAGCCACGCGATCATTGTAGGCAAAACCACTTCTTCCTTCCGTCTTCTTGATTTCTACGGCCGTCCTATCGACCTCATCCCCACCCTCAAGTACCTTGGCGTCACCCTTAACCGTCGCCTCTCCTGGAACCCCCCCTCTTCGGACGATCCAAGCCAAGACACACTCCCGACTCCGCCTCGTCAAGCTCCTTTCTGGCCGCACATGGGGTCTGGACCCCTCCACCATCCTCCACACCTATAAATCACTCTTTCGCCCTATCCTCTGATATGCCCATCCCGCCTGGTCCTACTTTTTACTAATCCCTTCAAATCGAGGAACGCCATGCGATCTGCTTCGCCTATCGCATCCGCCTGCCCACCCCCACGTGGATCCTCTACAACCTAATTCCATTCCCACACCTCCTCCTTTTCCTAGAACAGATACAAATCCTTTACACCTCCCGCAAACTTGATCCCCCTCACCCGCTTGTGTCTCCCATCCTTTCCCATCCCCGTCCACTGCCGCACCTGTACTCACACATCCCACCCGCTCTCCATCTCTCCACATTCCGTACCCTTGCCCAAGGTGGTTTTGGTCAACTCCCCCTCCCTGACGATGCCCTCATCCCCTCCATCTACCCCCCGTACCAACTTTCATCCTCCCCTTGCTCCCCCTTCTCTTTTTCCTCCAGGGCACCCTCTTTCCCTTCTCTCCCTCCTCTCTTCCTCCCTCCCTCCCCCCAGGCTTCCACAACTCCCCCTACCCTCTCCCCCTCCCTTCTCCTCTCCCACTGGCCTCAATCCCCTTCCCCTCTTCCTCCTACCCATACCTCTTCTCGTTGGCAGGTCCCCAGATTTGTGCGTAAACAGTGAAACTTCATGCGCCGCAGATCGGCGCCAGTGCTCGTGTGTGTCTTCGCATCAGTGTCTCTCAATTTCTGCTCCTTCGTTCACGTGTCTAAATTCTATCTTCTCCGTTTGTGTACAGTGATGAACGTTTTCATCCAAACAGGGCGCCCGTGAACGAGTTCATTTATTTTACTATGTCTGTCTCCCGTTTTTATCCACCATGTTTGTTTGTTTTTCTCTCTTCATGTTTCCTGTATGTATTCTCTGCGGCCGAAGCGTGGCGTAGATAGGCAGCTGCCAGCCGACCTTTCTTGTAAAGGTTTCAAAATAACAAAAAAGAAAAAAAACAGGTGTGTATTCACTTGCTTTAACAGTCTCTTAATGTATTTTTGCTATTGAGTGTTTTCAGGCGGGTGTAGCAGAAATTTTCTTTGCTTTTGTACTTATTTTTATTGCTTGCCTTGTCTGTTTATTGCATTTATCTCTTCCAATCCACCTATCCCACCCCTGCTCAGGCGCCTCAGCTCCAAGCTTTAGATGAAACGCAGCTAATGTAGATGTTTCAGTTTCAGATCCTACAAATGTCAATCCTGCTAAACACGGTGCAGCAGCTACTGGCCAATGCTGCGCACTCAATAGAACAACAAACTACACCTACAGCAGCTCCAAGCGCTATACAGCCTTTTCGCAAGATTCGTGAACAAGAAGATCAGTGGCTCGAGTCGTTGTAACAGTTTGAAGCCCACGTAATTGCTCACAACGTACCAGGTACTGTGAAACGCCCCTATTTATTGTCCACGGTAGGAAGTGCAGTGTTTAGAATCATTCAGTAGTTCCCTAACGTCACTCCAAGTGAACTTTCGTATGATCAGGTTTTGATCACTAACTAGCTATTATGACCAACAAGTGAATGTGGTAGCAGCTAGGTACCAATTCTTTAATTGCTAGGAACGGTCAGAACAAACTTATCGCGAATGGGTAACAGATTAGCAGCGTATGACGAGGAAATGCCAATTTAAATGTCTTGCCGTTCTTTGTATTCAGATGTTATGTTGCGTGATGCGATCGTGTACATTGTCACTGATGCCAGAGTTAGAGAACAGATTTTGAAACAGCACGTAGAGCAAATAGTAGATCAGTATGATTCATGTGCCGTGTCGGCCGATATATTTGAGAGGCCACAGATCTGTCTCGTCGAGTTGCCCCTTGCTCGGAACCGATGCAGTGCTTTCTCACAGGATTGGTGACAAAGACAGGCTTATCAAAGTGTTGTCGAAAGCTCAGTGTCACTATTCACAAATAGAGAAAGAGGCACTGCCTACTGTGTATGGTGTCACAAAATTCCACCACAGTTTATATGGCAGAAAATTCTCTTTTGTCATGTATCACAAGCCATTGCAGTTCTTGTTTCAATCGACGAAGCTGGTTCCTGTACGAACTGCGCAAAAATTGCAAAGATGGCGTTTGTTGTTGACTTAATATCAGTACGAGATTGTGTATCGTCCGATAGCTCAACATGATAATGCGGACGCACTTTCACGCCTTCCGATTGGTCCTCATAGACTCTTTGACGCTTCTGCTGCATCTTGCTGTTACGTCGACGCTCAGGATTCTCAATTGCTTCGATCATTTCCTCTGAACTGTAGGAAAATTGCACAGGCCACGGAAGCTGATTCAGATTTGAACATTTCGCTAAAATACACTCCTGGAAACTGAAATAAGAACACCGTGAATTCATTGTCCCAGGAAGGGGAAACTTTATTGACACATTCCTGGGGTCAGATACATCACATGATCACACTGACAGAACCACAGGCACATAGACACAGGCAACAGAGCATGCACAATGTCGGCACTAGTACAGTGTATATCCACCTTTCGTAGCAATGCAGGCTGCTATTCTCCCATGGAGACGATCGTAGAGATGCTGGATGTAGTCCTGTGGAACGGCTTGCCATGCCATTTCCACCTGGCGCCTCAGTTGGACCAGCGTTCGTGCTGGACGTACAGACCGCGTGAGACGACGCTTCATCCAGTCCCAAACATGCTCAATGGGGGACAGATCCGGAGATCTTGCTGGCCAGGGTAGTTGACTTACACCTTCTGGAGCACGTTGGGTGGCACGGGATACATGCGGACGTGCATTGTCCTGTTGGAACAGCAAGTTCCCTTGCCGGTCTAGGAATGGTAGAACGATGGGTTCGATGACGGTTTGGATGTACCGTGCACTATTCAGTGTCCCCTCGACGATCACCAGTGGTGTACGGCCAGTGTAGGAGATCGCTCCCCACACCATGATGCCGGGTGTTGGCCCTGTGTGCCTCGGTCGTATGCAGTCCTGATTGTGGCGCTCACCAGCACGGCGCCAAACACGCATACGACCATCATTGGCACCAAGGCAGAAGCGACTCTCATCGCTGAAGACGACACGTCTCCATTCGTCCCTCCATTCACGCCTGTCGCGACACCACTGGAGGCGGGCTGCACGATGTTGGGGCGTGAGCGGAAGACGGCCTAACGGTGTGCGGGACCGTAGCCCAGCTTCATGGAGACGGTTGCGAATGGTCCTCGCCGATACCCCAGGAGCAACAGTGTCCCTAATTTGCTGGGAAGTGGCGGTGCGGTCCCCTACGGCACTGCGTAGGATCCTACGGTCTTGGCGTGCATCCGTGCGTCGCTGCGGTCCGGTCCAAGGTCGACGGGCACGTGCAACTTCCGCCGACCACTGGCGACAACATCGATGTACTGTGGAGACCTCACGCCCCACGTGTTGAGCAATTCGGCGGTACGTCCACCCGGCCTCCCGCATGCCCACTATACGCCCTCGCTCAAAGTCCGTCAACTGCACATATGGTTCACGTCCACGCTGTCGCGGCATGCTACCAGTGTTAAAGACTGCGATGGAGCTCCGTATGCCACGGCAAACTGGCTGACACTGACGGCGGCGGTGCACAAATGCTGCGCAGCTAGCGCCATTCGACGGCCAACACCGCGGTTCCTGGTGTGTCCGCTGTGCCGTGCGTGTGATCATTGCTTGTACAGCCCTCTCGCAGTGTTCGGAGCAAGTATGGTGGGTCTGACACACCGGTGTCAATGTGTTCTTTTTTCCATTTCCAGGAGTGTACATTGGCACATCTTGGCCTCGCTCTTTGCATAGCAGGAAGAACTCTGTAGTGCGCCGATACTTTGCACGTCGGCATAGCCTCGCTATACAGACAGGTATGATTCGTGTCCAAAATGACAGTGAAAACTCACGTGTGTTGATCCCCAAAGCCTTGCAAACAGAAGCGTAGCAGTCACTTCAGCAAGGACACTGCGGAATAGCTCGTACCAAACAGTTATAACGTCGACACTGTACTTGGAAGGGTATGGAAACTCAAACAGAACAGATGAAGTTACAGTGTCACGCATGGCCGGCCGCTGTGGCCGAGCGGCTCTAGGCGCTACAGTCTGGAACCGCGCGACCGCTACGGTCGCAGTCCGATCCCCCACGAAACATCTCTGCTTTGCCTAAGTCGCAATTACCATGGCAACGTGTGCACATAGACTTTGCGGCACCTTTTAGGGACACTCGTTGCCTCATTGTGGTAGACGCTTATAGCAAGTTTCCTTTTGCTGTGCCAGTGAAGAGTGACAACGTCACGTAGCACCATTCAGGTGTTGTCCTCTATTTTTTGAACTGAAGGTTTACTTGAAGTTCATAGTGTCGGACAACGGCCCTCAGTTCAAGCCTGATGAATTTGAAACATTCTTTGAACGCAATGGCATACATGATCTAAATAGTGTACCGTTCTATCCAAAATCAAACGGCGAAGCGGAACATTTTGTCAGAACATTGAAGCAGCAGATGTCTAAACTTTGGACCGCACATACCAGCGAACAAGCATTGGAACTGTTTCTCGCCTCATATCGTTCGCACCCACGAGATGACCATCGCCGGTGGAATTGCTTCACGGCCGCCGCCATCGGACACGGCTCCAACTGCTCCACCCTCCTCAACATCCGGCGCCTAAGGAAGGCCGCAAGTATCGCATCACTGGATGTATTCCAATCTCTGTCTTCGTCTACAGTTTTTCCCCTCTACAGCTCCCTCTAGTACCATGCAGCAAGTCATTCCCTCATGTCTTAACAGATGACCTATCATCCTGTCGCTTCTCCTTGTCAGTGTTTTCTACACATTCCTTTCCTCGCCAATTCTGCGCACAACCTCCTCATTATCTACGTTATTAGCCCACCTACTTTTCAACATTTGTCTGTAGCACCACATCACAAATTCTTCGATTCTCTTGTGTTCCGGTTTTCCCATAGCCCACGTTTCGCTACCATATAATTCTGTGCTCCAGACGTACATTCTCAGAAATTTCTTCCTCAAATTAGGGTCCATGTTTGATACTAGTAGACTTCTCTTGTCCAGGGATGCCCTTGCTATTCTGCTTTTGATGTCCTCCTTACTCCGTCCGTCAGTGGTTATTTTACTGTCTAGGTAGCAGAATTGCTGCATCTCATTACTTTCGTCTTTCTTCGATTTACTCTCAAACCATATTCTGTACTCACTTGACTGTTCATTCTATTCGGCAGATCCTGTAATTCTTCTTTACTTTCACTCAGGATAGATATCCTGTTACCTTGAATTTTAATTCCACGTGTTAGAAACCGTTTAATTGTAATGTAATAAAAATTCATTAATCCGATTTGCTTGAATTATTGTCTAGTGATCCGAAAAAGCAGGTTTCCTAGGTAGCCCATACTCGACGAGTAGCCAGGACACTACATTCACCTTGTATAATTTTGGTGGTTTTGCCTTACCAAGTTCAGCAGAGTACCTTTTTCTCTGCCTGCAGTTGCCAGTACTATTCCAGGTTCACGTTTTCCATGCCAGAGAGAAAGATTACGCTGCAAATCGTAATTTTCATGTCTTTACTCTCACCTTATCAGTCCACCTAATTTTTAACGTTTTTCTATGGGCTTTTAAGGTAAGAATGAGGAGGTTCTCTGAAGAATCGCCGAGAGAAGGAACGTATGAATAACACTTACAAGGAGAAGGGCCAGTTTGTTAGGGCACCTGTTAAGACACCAGAGAATAACTTCCATAGTTATAGAGCGTACTGTAATGGGTCAAAACTGTGGAGGAAAACACAGACAGGAGTATATACGTTTTACCAACCTGTCGTAAACATGCATGATTGTTCTCTTTGAATGAATGTGGGCGTAATAAAAATGCAGGCAACTACGCAAACTAAGGCAGAAGATCTAGGTTTAGCTTTGCTTGGTTCAAATGGTTCAAATGGCTCTAAGCACTATGGGACTCAACTGCTGAGGTCATTAGACCCCTAGAACTTAGAACTAGTTAAACCTAATTAACCTAAGGATATCACACACATCCACGCCCGAGGCAGGATTCGAACCTGTTACCGTAGCGGTCTCGCGGTTCCAGACTGCAGCGCCAGAACCGCGCGGCCACTTCGGCCGGCTGTTTAGCTTTGCAGTAGGAGCCTGGGAAGGCAGTCAACCGTTATTTTCAAAACCAACTCTGCTGGCGTGAAGTCGGTGGGACACGATTTCCTTGGCATGGGACAGAGTGGTTCGTCGAATAGTATCCTAGGGTTAGGATGCCGTCTTCAAAATTTCAGCAGTTGAACGTAATGAAAAATTTTGGGCTGAGGGA
The DNA here is from genome assembly GCF_023864275.1 of Schistocerca cancellata. Lineage (NCBI taxonomy): Eukaryota > Metazoa > Arthropoda > Insecta > Orthoptera > Acrididae > Schistocerca > Schistocerca cancellata. The sequence continues at coordinate 54,694,650 of NC_064627.1, forward strand.
AGTGGGGATTCCTCTCCTATCTTCTGATTGGAGGAAACCCCTGCTCTTCTGAAGCAGTTCGGGAACTCGTCAGAATTCACCCCGCCAAGTCTTGTCGCTCTCTGTATGCATAGGTGAGAAAGCTCAAGTTTTTAGAGAGAACTTACTGGGATGTGGACGGAATCAGTCTCAGCAAACCGTCGCTACTCCGTGATCAACCAAGCAGTGATTTTTGGGTGCAAATTAGATTGATTTCGAATTAGGTTTCACCGAACTATGCAACTTTATCGATAGGAGCAGTGCTTAACTCTCGCGGGTGAACGATTTAAGAATCGTTTGCACGTATATTCAAATGGAGCAGGACTCGGTGCTTCATCTATTACGAAGCCCAGTTGATTACTACGTATCTATTCGCTGTGAGTCACGAGCAGGCTTTGATGGCTCGATTAGATGTTAAGTGGTGAATTCTGATTTCGAATCTCTGTGTGTGAGTAATAGCCCGCCAATGTTGCCCTCTCTTATCCCACTCGTCCTTTTGCTGGCAAGTGATCGGTACCTTAGTATTGTTTGCTCGCGTTGAACTATGGGTTTAGTATTTTAATATGTGTCCCACGTATTTTCAGTCTCTGGAGTACGATCTGTTCATGAAATAAATGTTAATAATGCTGCTACTTAGTTTGATAAACTCCTCCACTGAAGTGCACCACAGCACATGTTCCCATGTCGTGTGATGTTTAGCGTCCCTTACCCTGTGAGAGAAAACTGCTTAATACGTTATCAAAGCGTAATCTCCGATCGTTAGTTCTGGAATTCAACAATTAAAATTGCGTTGTGCTCTTTAGGACAGAGAGATGGGCTAGTAATCAATTACAATTTCGTGGAACTTCAGGCGGCTTGTCACTCAGAGCCGAATAAATAATGTTAATTACTTTGTTGGCGTACAGTTAGCGCAGAGCTACCCCAAATCCTTTTTAGAAGGCGAAGTGAACCACTTCTACCAGAAATGCGAATTACTTCTACTTTTAACTTTGGTGTGAAGTACTCTCCTAGTTGGTACAAACTGAAATTTTAACATTTCAATTGAGTCCCCATCTAATTTGGTCAAAATTTCACCCACAGTCCGTAGTTGGAGAATGTGGTAATTTTATGGTGGAAAATCACATTTTATTACTAATGTTACATGTTAATGTGGTTCAAGATGGATAGATCAAGCACAGCCTATACCATGACTTCGAAGACCATCTGATCTCAGTCTTCCGAATTTTTCTGTCTGGGATCATCTTCCATGTTGAAGAATTGGAGCATTGAATTGCAGCGTCTTTTGAAGATTTACGAGCTGTTCTGGGATTGTTTGAAATAATTCGTATCTGACTACACAGACAAGTGTAGTATTCCCTCAAGTTGCGACGACGACACGTAGAGCACCTCCATTAGTAAGTACTAGCGTACAGTAAATTGTGGCACGTAACGCGGTGAAGTAGTGTTTTTGTGCTTGTTAACGTTTGCCACTGGCGAAATGTGAGCCCAGTCAGATGGGGACTTGATAGAAAGTTTTACACTTTGAAATACGTTTGTACTAACAATTACTTCACACTAAAATCAATTCCGACTCTGAATGAAGCATTGGCAGTTATTCCATAATTGGCTTATTTGTGAAGCCTGTTTTCTGGAACGTTTTTTCTTCTCTTTCATACACATTGTCTCTTCTCAGTTTTACCACTATGATACGCCCTGTATACGTCATTAGCAAAGGGCGCGTGAAAGTTGGAAACGGATAGATGCATTGCAAACAATTGAAGGTTAACAGTTAATATCAATTGAATAGAAAATTGTTAAGTTCAATTATCTACACCTAAATTATTCCTCTGCAATTCGTAATTAAGCGCATAGCAGAGGGTTCATCAAATCACCTTCAAGCTGCTTCCCTACGGTTTCACTCTATGGCAGCACGCGGGCAAACGAGCACTTAAATCTTTCCGTACAAGATTTGATATCTCTTATTTTAGTATCATAATCGTTTTTCCCTATGTAGGTGGGCACCAACATAGCATTTTCACATACTCATGGGAAGTTGGAGATCAAAATTTCACGAGAAAAACCTGGCGCGATGAAAAACGCCCTTGTTTTAATGATTGCCACCCCAGTTCGCGCATCAAATCCGTGGCACTTTCTCGCGATAATACAAAAGGAGCTGCCATTCGTTTAACTTTTCAATGTCCACAATCAATCTTATCTCACGCGGATCCCGTACCGTGCAGTAACATTCAAGAAGACGGTGGAGAAGCGTAATGTAGGCAGTCTCTTTAGTAGACCTGTTGAGTTTCTAAGTGTTTTGCGAATAGACCGCAGTCTGTGATTTGCTTTCCCCACAACATTGTCTACGTGTTCGTTCTAATTTAAGTTACTAGTATCGTAATTGCTCAGTATTTGGTTGAATTTGCAGCTTTCTGATTTGTGTCATTTATCATGTTCCTGAAATTTAGCGAATTCTTTTCAGTATTCATGTGGATGACCTCACACTTTTCATTATTTAGGCTCAATTGCCATTTTTCGCACCATGCTCATATCTTGTCTAAATCAATTTGCAACTGGTTTTGATATCCTGGTGTCTTTACTGGACGGTAAATGACAGCATCAACTGCAGACAATCTAAGAGAGCTGCTCAGATTGTCTCTTAAATCGTTTATGTAGATCAGAAACAGCAGGGAGCTTATAACACTTCCTTGGGAACACCAACTATTGCTTCTGTTGTACTCGATGACTTTTCGTCAGTTGCTACGAGCCGTGACCATTTTTTTTTCAGGAAATTACAAATCTAGTGGCACAACTGAGACAATACTCCGAAGACACTCAATTTCATTAGTTGACGCTCGCGAAAACGGTGTCAGAAGCGTTCTGGAAATCTAAAACTATGGAATCAATTTGACATTCCCTGTCAGTAGCACTCATTACTTCATGAAAATAAAGAGGTAGTTTTGTTTCACAATAACGATATTTTCTGAATCCATTTAGGCTGTTGTTGTTGTTGCGGTCTTCAGTCCAGAGACTGGTTTGATGCAGCTCTCCATGCTTCTCTATCCTGTGCTAGCTTCTTCGTCTCCCAGTACCTACTGCGACCAACATGCTTCTGAATCTGTTTAGTGTATTAATTTCTTGGTCTCCCTCTACGATTTTTACCCTCCACGGTGCCCTCCAATACTAAATTGGTGATCCCTTGTTGCCTCAGAATATGCCCTACCAACCGATCCCTCCATTTAGTCAAGACGCGCCACAAATTTCTCGTCTCTCCAATTCTATTCGATACCTCCTCATTAGTTATGTCATATACCCATCTAATCTTCACATTTTGCTGTAGCACCACATTTCGAAAACTTCTATTCTCTTCTTGTCCAAACTATTTATCGTCCACGTTTCACTTCCATTTACGCTATTTGTCAATAAATCGTTTTCTTTGAGGTAATTCATAATGTTCGCAAATATTATATGTTCCAAAATCCTACTATGCACCGGTTCTAAGGTTTCTGTGGAAAGAAAGAAAGGAAGAACGAAAACTGAATGGCATGAGAACAAAAGTGCCTTACATTGTTATCTACTAACTGCTAAGTCTGCCGCGAGCTAAATTATTAAATCATTTTGGTAACGGGAACTGCTTCCTCAGGAACATTAAAGACCTCTTCGCCTTCATCGGCTCTTTCCGCTGGGGGGCTATACGCCACCTCAGCACAGAGAACTGCCACGTCGCTTGGGGCTCCCCCGCTTACTACGTCTATTCGCCACCCTCCGTTGCTAGCGTAGAAGTTTCCACCCGGGTGGGGGGGGGGCGGGCGGAGGGGGGGGGAGTGGTGCCGAAAGTCACCGGCAGGCGGCAGCAGCAGCGGCAGCGGGGGAAGGCGCAGTGCGGACGCTTTATCAAATTACTCGCCGTTTTCCTGCCAACCGGAGGGGTCTGGAAGCTTGCACTAGGGGATGAGGGTGTGCATGAGGGGATCGACGTGGGAGAACTTTTAGTCCGTGGTCTAGACAGGTCTGCTAAGATGAAATATATGCACAGCTTGTTCTGATTGTAGACGCTCTCAAGTTTCTGACAGGCTACCAAACCGCTGCCGGTAATAAACGCTTTACTCCCTGCGCAATAACAAAGGATACAGCTATGAAACTGCAGCACCAGAAGGTTTGGAAGCACAGAATTTCAAGATAAACACAGTTTTTTGCAGTCCACGGAATATAGAACATGGCTGCATTATAATAAATTTGTTACAAGAAAAAAAATAATCTGTAGGAACAAAATAGATTAGTTATTGAAGATATAATTTATGGACAGTTTTTTTAAATATTGTCGATGCTATACTCCACGTAGGAAAGCTATAAGCCGAATTAAAAGCTGAGCCGGCCGCGGTGGTCTCGCGGTTCTAGGCGCTCAGTCCGGAACCGCGGGACTGCTACGGTCGCAGGTTCGAATCCTGCCTCGGGCATGGATGTGTGTGATGTCCTTAGGTTAGTTAGGTTTCATTAGTTCTAAGTTCTAGGCGACTGATGACCTCAGAAGTTAAGTCGCATAGTGCTCAGAGCCATTTTGAACCAATTAAAAGCTGAGTAAATTTAGAACACAGAGCAGAAATTAAAAAGGGCAGCACAAATTCAGGCGACAGGAGAAATTTCCACGGGAGGCTGTGAAATTTGTGATACTCTGGCTAGTAGGCGGGAGCCGGTAATAAAGGCTGTACTCCAGATTAAATAATAAAGGAAGTAGGTAAGAAATTGCAGCGTTAGATGGTCTAGATGCTCTCTGACTTTTTTTTTTTTTTTTTTTTTGTTACTCATCAGTGTTCTGACTAGCTTGCCTACGCCCTCAGTTGTTGATAGAAGAGATAGAGAAGATCCAACGCATTTAGTAATCGCGAAAGCGTTACGGAGATGATAGATAAAGTCCATTGGAAGACTCTGCAGGAGAGACGCTCAGTAGCTCGGTACGGGCTTTGGTGAAGTTTCGTGAACATACCTTCACCGAGGAGTCAAGCAGTATATTGCCTCCTCCTACGTATATCTCGCAAAGAGACCAAGAGGATAAAATCACAGAGATTAGAGCCCACACAGAGGCATACCGACAATCTTTCTTTCCGCGAACAATACTAGACTAGAATAGAAGGGAGAACATATAGAGGTACTCAAAGTATCCTCCGCTTCACACCGTCAGGTGGCTTGCGGAGTATGGATGCAGATGTAGTTACTTGTTCGATGTATTCCAGTCTCCTGCCATCCCTACAAAATTCACCCTCTACAGCTAGTATCACGGAAGTTACTTCCTGATGTGCTAACAGGTTTCCTATCATCCTTCGTCGAAATTAGACAGAATCAAAAAAAAAAAAAAACATTATGCCAAAGTAATCTTTCGCCCCTCTACGAAGACTTGTGCTCTTCTCGGTTCGGCAAAGGACGATCTGGTGTTGCGGAAAGCTGGAATCTGCAGAATGCCTTGTCAGCGCGGCAAAGCCTAGATTGGTCAGACGATGAGTACAGTGCGTAGAAGATGTGTAGAACATGATCAGTACCCTCGCCTTTCGCAGCCCAGTAAGTGAATCGTATCTGAATACTGTATCTCCACAGGACATCCCATGGATTACGCTGCCGTGGAAACCTGGACCTCGACGAGCTCCTTCTCAGATTCAGTTATTAAGGGATCGGTAGAAACACGTTTAGCGCAAGATCTTATTAATTGTGATGGCGGCTTTCTAGCGGATAATGCGTGGGACACGGTGATTTTCTTTAATTTCTTCAGAAAGAAAGCATTTTATGACCAATGACACGTCTGCTCTGATATTTAATTTTATTTATTTTGGCATCTGACTTTTAACTCCTCAACTGCACATTCCGACAGAGCGCGCATGTAGTATCACGTTACGCATGCGCCTGCGCGCCATAGATGGAACAGTATTCGAGGAGTGCATATAACTCGGCAAAGGTCGCTCATGTAGCGGCTGGCTTTGTGCACGCGTCACCGCATCTGTTGTGTAAAGGTAGAGACGCGAACAAGTAATCTCTCCAACCCTAACAACAGCGTTCCACCTCACACCGTCCCCCCGTTTTCTCCTTTCCCCTTCATCCATCTTGCTGACTTCCAGTCAGTACCTGCGGTTCTACAGAGCCCCATAGTCATATTCATCATCACACCTTCACCATGAAAAGTCTTTCGTGTGTCACCCCGCAACACCATAACACTATGGCACGACTCATGTTCAAGAGTGACTTCATTTTAACTGTACTATAAAATAGTCAAAAGACTTTTAAAAATCATCAGTATTTTCATTTAAGTGTATTTTATAAATCATCGTTTACAGTTACTTGTTTTATGTGAAAGTGGTCACTGTCGTCCTCCGCCACATTTTTTTTTTACAAACTCAGCTGTCTTTTTAAATACAGTTTTTGAAATCCTTGGCTCAAAAGCAATTTTTTCCACTGTCAGCCCGCCCCCGTTGCGGGGGAACTGAAATAACAATAAAGAAAACAAACGCAAAAAAAGTTAGCAAGTACCTGTGCAAAACACTCACCTGAAGAAGGCTAAATCGTCGTCAGCTGAAATATCGTGGCAGGAAGTCGACGTTATGCGGCTTTAATCCCGAAACTTCCATGGAACATTCTGTCCCTTCCTGTCAGTATTTTCCATATGTATCTTTCTTCACGGATTCTATTGAGAACCTCTCCATTCGTTATCAGACCAGATTATTATCAACAGTCTTCTGTAGCCCCACGTTCCAAACGCTTCGATTCTCTTCTTTTCCGGTTTTACCACAGTCCACGGTTCACTATCTTACAAAGCTGTGCTCCAAGCACGCAGTCTCAGAAATATCTTCCTCAAATTAAGACGTTTGATGCTGTTAGACTTGTTTTTGCCAGTAATGCTCTCTTTGTCTGTACTAGTTTACTTTGTTATATCCCCCTAGTTTTGTTCGTCGGCGTTATTTTTCTTCCGAGGAAGCCAAATTCCTTCACCTCTCTTCATATACAGGGTTATTACAAATGATTGAAGCGATTTCACAGCTCTACAATAACTTTATTATTTGAGATATTTTCACAATGCTTTGCACACACATACAAAAACTCAAAAAGTTTTTTTAGGCATTCACAAATGTTCGATATGTGCCCCTTTAGTGATTCGGCAGACAATAAGCCGATAATCAAGTTCCTCCCACACTCGGCGCAGCATGTCCCCATCAATGAGTTCGAAAGTATCGTTGATGCGAGCTCGCAGATCTGGCACGTTTCTTGATAGAGGAGGTTTAAACACTGAATCTTTCACATAACCCCACAAAAAGAAACCGCATGGGGTTAAGTCGGGAGAGCGTGAAGGCCACGACATGAATTGCTGATCGTGATCTCCACCACGACCGATCCATCGGTTTTCCAATCTCCTGTTTAAGAAATGCCGAACATCATGATGGAAGTGCGGTGGAGCACCATCCTGTTGAAAGATGAAGTCGGCGCTGTCGGTCTCCAGTTGTGGCATGAGCCAATTTTCCAGCATCTCCAGATGCGCGTGTCCTGTAACGTTTCTTTCGCAGAAGAAAAAGGGGCCGTAAACTTTAAACCATGAGACATCCAGAAGGTTTAAATTGCGCATACCATCGCCGAATGGAGTTAGCAGTTGGTGAATCTTTGTTGAACTTCGTCCTGAAGTGTCGTTGCACTGTTATGACTGACTGATGTGAGTGCATTTCAAGCACGACATACGCTTCTTCGGCTCCTGTCGCCATTTTGTCTCACTGCGCTCTCGAGCGCTCTGGCGGCAGAAACCTGAAGTGCGGCTTCAGCCAAACAAAACTTTATGAGTTTTTCTACGTATCTGTAGAGTGTCGTGACCATATGTCAATGAATGGAGCTACAGTGAATTTATGAAATCGCTTCAATCATTTGTAATAGCCCTGTACTTCGATGGTGGTGGTGGTTGTTGGGATGTTTAAGGGGGACTAAACAGCTAAGGTCATCAGTCCCCCATTCCAAAAACAAGCGAGACGAAGTCGCAGAGCGGATAAAACCCCAAGGGAAAGGAGACTGCCCCCCCCCCCCCCCCCCAGGTGCTAATGAACACAAATTAGGCTACGAACACTACAGAAAAGAAGAGTACAGACGAACACCAGGCAGAAAGAAATAGAAGAAAAGAAGATGGCCGGAGACTGGTTGACTGACCACGACAACAAAAAAGGGAAAGAGTCAACCATCCGATGAGACACCAAAACAGCAACAAATATGGAGAGACGCGAGGACAAAAGACACAGAAACGGAAAAGTGCAGGACCCCCCTAAATGGAACCATAAAAAGGACTAGCACGGGGCCACTAATGTTGATGTTAAGTTAATTGTTAATCTTGTTTTTCCACGCTACTCACCTGTCTTAATCCGAGCATGTCGTTCTCGGTCTTAGATTCTTATTAGCTGTATCTCCCTAATGTTTACGCTTGTTTTTCTCAAATTTTCAAACTTCCTGCACAATTTTAAACCGTTGAACGCTTTTTCCAAGCCTATAAATCCTATGAAAGCGTCTTGGCTTTTCTTAAGTCTTGCTTCCATTACCTAGCGCAGCGTTAGAACTGCCTCTGCTGCACTTACCTTTCCTAAGCCCAGACTGATCGTTAACTAACGTATTCATAGTTTTCTTCTTCGTTCTCCTGTATATTATTCTTGTGAGCAGCTTGAATCTACGATACGTTAAGCTAACTGTGCGAAAGCTCTCGCACTTACCTGCCCTTTGCATCTTCGGAATGGTAATGATGACACTATTCTGAAAGTCTGATCGTATGTCTGAAATCTTGTACAAAACATAGTCGGACCTCTTGCCGCGTCAGTTAAGGGTGAAACCTTGAGTTTTCAACGATTTCCACCATTGTCTTCGTCAGGAGCAGCCAGGAGGCGTTTTAAGCCGCAAGAAGTCCGAGAATATACAGTATTATAGAACAGTGTCGTCGAGAAATATTTCGTTCCTTGCCTCCAGTCTCACAGATTGTAGTGTATTTTAACCGTCATTACTAGCCACTTCCGCAATGATTCTATAAATGTTGTAGAAACGTTATTTTTCATTTCTGCCTTATTTTATTGAAACTATTCCGCAGCTCAGTTCTAATACTGAATCACCTATGTCTTCCATTTCCTTTCCTGTCACATCATCAAAACTTCCTCGTTCCTGTATCGTTCAATGTACTGTTTCCACCTATCCATTCTCTCCTCTGCGTTTAACAGCGGAATTTTCATTGCTGACTTAATGTTGATCCCCTTCCTTTTAAGTTTAGCGAAGAATGCTTTGACTTTTTTCTAAGCCGAACCCAAACGTTTGATATGTGGTACTACAGGAGCATGTTGGAAAGTAGGTGGACTGATAAGGAATAACAAAGTTATCTCAGAGAATCTACAGAGAAAGGAAAATATGGAAAACTCTGTCACCATGAAGAACAGGTTTTGAAAATTAGCTTAACACAAACCCAGGCTACTTTCAACTAGAAGTACAGACGGAGTTGCTATATGATCGCAACTAACAATGGCTGCGCTTCTTGCAACTATGATAAAACAATTAATACAAAATTATAATTAAAAGAGGAAGTGAATTTTCAATAATTAATCATAAATAGTTTTAACGCATTTGGCTCTATTTGTTTTACCAGCAAATGAATATAAAAGTACAATCATTTTACATTAAATGTTTTTCATTTAACAGACCTCAAATCGATTCGCGTCTTGCATCGGCGATGTACATCAGAAGAAGACGACAAAAGGGTACAAAAAAAAGAAAAGAATGACATAGATTAACAAAGAATGTGAGACAAATATTGTCTCTGTTTTACATAATTATCATCTTTTTAAGAAATAATTACATAATTGAATGAATGTTATCCACACATTCATATTCCACTCGCAATTATATATATATATATATATATATATATATATATATATATATATATATATATATATATATATATATATATATATATATCGTGGATGCACGAATCACGGAGAAAAATATTTCTGGTAGCATACGTTAGTGTTGTGTGCGGGTGGTATTCTGTGGTTCCCTTTCATGATCAATTTGCTAAGAATAATTAAATCCATCGAAGACAAAAATTATAAAAACTCTGATGTACGATCTGTAATTTTAGTGATATGAACACAGCTTACAGCCAACATTATTACACTACGTCAGATGGAATTCTTGTGCAATTTGAACAAAATAATTATTTGGGAGAAGTCGTAGTTTGAATAATGCATTATTGTAACGTTGTTGCTTTAATTTTCTTTGAAAGCGGTGCTGATAGACAATAAAAGCGGGTTAAAAGCTGTGAGCTGTCTGGGGAAGTTAACCTTGCATTACTGAGCAACTGTTTCACCAGGTACCCAGTCTAGCTTACCAAATTCCCAACCAGACTAACATTAATTATAATCTTTTAATAGTCATACGACAACCGGTGATATATGTAAAAGAGAATTTAAATAAAAAGAAATAAATCAGTTTATATTTGGAAATTTATTTTAACATTGATCATTGAAATTTCAGCATATTAAACTTGAGTCATAACTAAGCTGGTGCCTTATTTAGGATTGTGTAAATGTGAGTTTGTAATCTTGCGGAACACATCAAATAGGGAGCCAAGATTGGGAGACTGCATACAACACTGCATTCATAAAATAACACACGAAGAACGTTGAAACATATGCAAGAGGAAATTAACCACAACCAAACAATTCAATTTTCCCCCAAAGAAGTTACGTTCGTAACGCACGTCTCCATTCGTCACTACTTCAGCATCCTACTTCCTTTCGCATTGATTCTGCTGCACGATTCCCTTACTGCTAAAAGCAGCCCTCAGCTATTCTTTTCGGGAAGATTTCACAGAGAGTTAGTATGAATTTAGTATACCAGTGTGTGGTAATTACATGACGGACAGGATTGCGCTACACCATCGAAACAGTAGTAAAATTTAATTCAAAGTACTTACGCAGTGACAGTCAATCAATTCCCATCCCTTATTAAGATAGTAGAACCGCCGCCAGAGACAGAGTTACGGGAAAATATGGTCTTGTACTAGAAATGACCAGAAGAAAGACTAATTTTTTGCAATACATTTAGCTAATACACTATTCAAAAATCCCAAGAGGAGAGGTACAACTGGGAAAGGTTCAAAGATACAGGATAATTCCAGCTGAATTACATCGTAGACAGAGACAGCGAATCCAAATATTGTACCGTAAGCCCTACGCAGATCAGGTATACTCTCTGATTATAATTTAGTAATGATGAAGAGCAAACTGACGTTTAAGGGAATTACCGTGGGAGGCCCGGAACTGGGTGCACTCAACATCTTAAAAAAAAAAAAAAAACTTACGACGGCCGGGAGAGCGCTATGCATGCTGCTTCCAGCAGACGCCAGAGGCAGAGCATGACACGGTACTCGGTCGATCCCGATTGGTTCGAATTAGCCGGATGGCTTTCTTATTTCTTGAAGACATCGATTTTTTTTATTACATTGAAAATCCTCTTTGTGAGTCTGTTATAGTTAGTTCTATGTATGTGTTCATATGTTTGTCGGCGTTGCCTGAAATGTCTGTGAGACCATCTGTATGTTCGTATAATTCTTTGGTTAGCCACTTCGTCCATATACCACCACTATGCATTGCTCCAAAATTTTTTCTCAGGATTTTGCGTTCCACTTTTTGTCTCTGTGGAACCTGATGCCCCAGTTTTCGTAATATCTTATGCGAATACAACTTCTAATAGCACAACAATTTTGTAGTGCTTGAGTTCGGTTTGCTTTGATATGTTTCTTTTATTACAGTGCGTCCACGTGAGTTTCTTCGCTTTCTGAAGTTTTCCCTTTCTTCGTATGTTGGCTACTTTGAGCCTCGTATCTGTATACACGATGGTCATTTCAAAAGTCATGCACACTCCGCATGCGTGACCGTTATGGTGGCCTGATCAAGTTGAAACTCTTTTCAGCTTGAACGAGACCTAAGGCGTGACCGTCGTATATGTGGTTCGCGTGGCTGTATCGTGAGTAATACAGTTTTAAAATGGATGTTTCAACTGACTCAGATCGAATTTGCATGCAGTTACGAGCGTTCGTGTATCAGGATCGAATCCATACATGGAAAGAGCCCAGTGGAAATTTGCAACGCTTCGAGAGAGGAGTGTGGGAAAATGGTGGATTGTAGCATAATATCACGGTGATAAGCTCGTTTCCGTGAAGGTCGGGTAAGCACTGAGGAGAAGCGAAGAACTGGAAGGCCATCAAGACTATACCTCGTTAAAGACATTTTCGGAGAGGATTGACGAAAAACTGTGAGGGAATTGCATATGAGGCCAGAATTCTATCACTTCATTTTACAGACTCATAATTAAAAGTTAAAGACAAGAGAAGTTGCTGCCAGGTGGGTTCCACATGATCTCGGTGAAGAGCAGATAGCAGGTGGCAAAAGAATCGAAAGAGAATAGTTTCTGAAAAGGATTGTTTCATACGATGAAAATTGGATACGAGATTTTGAGCCAGAACTGAAGTCTCAGACATCACAGTGGAAAATTTCTGACTCTCCAGGCGCGAAAAAATTTTGCGTATGACATGGATGGATTCATTGCTTCAGATAGAGTGCCCCAGTGGACGTCTGCAGCAGGCACGTAGTTCAAATGGTCCAAATGGCTCTGAGCACTATGGGACTTAACTTCTAAGGTCATCAGTCCCCTAGAACTTAGAACTACTTAAACCTAACTAACCTAAGGACATCACACACATCCATGCCCGAGGCAGGATTCGAACCTGCGACCGTAGCGGCCGCGCAGTTCCAGACTGTAGCGCCTTTAACCGCTTGGCCACCACGGCCGGCAGGCACGTAGTACAAGCCGTTTCTGCAAAAAGGTTTGAGCCATAAAATTCGTCAAAGACAGCATGTTGGCCTACCAGTGAGAGAAACGCTCGACAAATATGGATGGGAAATACTTCGCCACCGACCATACAGTATTGATAGGAGCCCTCTATACTTTGATTTGTTTCGCAAACTGAAGGACAGCCCCTTGTAAAACGTTTTGATACCATTTATTGAACTTCCAGCGAGGTGACTCGAGTAATCACACAGGTCAACAATGAAGATACCTTATCCGGAATACAATTGTTTCCAAAACGTTGGGAATCAGTCATTAACAAGAATGGAGACTATACTGAAGGCCAGTAAAGGTATTTTGTAAAATAATTCGTTAATTTCTATCTTACAATGTGCAGAACATTTGAAATGACCCTCATATTCTCCTTGATACTTGAATTTTTCCGATCTTCTAACCTTTCCGAACTTTTTGTGCATGCCTTGTGTATTTTTGTTCTTTCTTTCCATGTACTGCGTTCTGTCATGTAATATCTGTGGACCTGTTTAGTCAGAGACTTCATGTAAGTATTCCAGTGCCTCTTGTGCTCCTTGTTTGCTGTCGCTTAGTGCTGACAGGCCATCTGCAAATGGCAGGTATTTTATGACAGATTTGTTTGTACGTGTTCTTCCTTACTGAAATCCTTTCACTTTTTCTTCCCATTGATAATTTTATGTAAGGCCCCTTTGAATAAAAGCGGTGAGAGATCATCTCCCTTCTGACTCGTGGGTGTATCTCGAATAGTCCGAGACTTCTACCATACATTTTATTTAGGATGTGGCATCTGTGAGTGTCAGTTGTTTGAGTGCCATAGCTTATCCACCTATTCCCATATTCACCTACTGCGTCAAAGTGAATCTGTCTGTCTATGGAGTCGTAAACCTTCTTAAATTCCACAGACTTATCATGGTTAGTCTGCATAGCCTTCATGAGTTTTTGCTGTTTCCAAATCTGTTTCATGTATGATTTTCCTCTTTTGAAGCTTGTTTGGCATTCACCATCACATTGTCAGGTTATAGCTCTAGCCTGGTGAGTAATGCATTGGAGAGAATTATTTAAGTGACAGGTAACAACGAGATACCTCCATAAATATTAAGGTCTGTCTTGTAGCCATTGTTGTCAATTTCCGTGAGATTTTCTCTGTAATCCGTACTTCCGTGAGAATTTTATGAACTTTCTTTATGACGTGTTGGAATCTGAGTTTACAGATGTCTTCCCCTGGGGCTCTGTTGTTTCCTAGTTCTTTTATATTTTCATCTATGATATGGACGATTTATAATCTGGATTTAGTATCGTTTCCGTGAACTGTAATTTCTCTGTAGGCTTCTCGCTGTTGAGGACTGCCGTGAAACTATTTTGTAAGAATTTTGCTGTTTTGTATCTGTTCAATATGTTACTACTAGACTTCTTACATGCCTGGGTTCTTCGTTCAGTGGCCTGTTCACAAGTTGCGTTTCACCACCTATATTAGGGTTTCGTGAGGGCTTTACCCCAATGCATTGTCATCTGAACCCTCTTCACGCGGTGTGTCCAGTTTTCTGTAGTATTTCTTCAGCAGCATTGTTTTTGCTTATCATCAAATATTCTGGTCCCGGTCTTATACTTTTAATCTGTATTTCTCTCTGTTTCTTGGTATTGGTCCAGCCTTTACTGGTAGCAAGTGATGGTCTGACTCGAAGAGTCCTTTGCCTGTTTTCACGTTCAGTGTGTGTGTGTGGTTTGAGGTTTTCGGGCGCTAAACAGCGTGGTCATCAGCGCCCAAACGCATAGAAACAGGAACACATGCAGTGAACGGACGAAGACGGACACCGAACAAAGAGAATGGCTAAAAGACACAGACCTGACGCAGTTCCAAATTCTCACATACAGAGGCAAAACAAGAGGAGAGGAAACGCACTAAAAGAGGAAAGGAAACACAAGGAAAAGAGAACAGAAATCGAAGTGAAACAAGTAGGTAATCGTGACTGGCGGTCACGTGACTGGCCAGTCACCCAGCAGCACATTAAAATCCTCTCCCAAAAATCCGAGGCAACAAATTGGTCAGGACACAAAACTGTAAGACCTTAACCACAGTCGTTGCATCGTCTTGCAAAATAGAGGGCAAATCCGGTGGCAAGGAAACCACCGCCCTCTGGTCAGAGAATAAGGGACAGTCAAGTAAAATGTGGCGGACCGTAATCTGGACGCCACAAGCACTGCAGATTCGGGGGTCCTCCCGCCGGAGTAAAAAACCGTGCGTTAAGGGACTGTGCCCGATGCGGAGGCGAGTGAGGAGAACCTCATCCCTCCTGCATGACTGGTACGACGTACGCCATGGCCGCGTGGTGGCCTTGACCAGACGCAGCTTATTTTCACCGACTGCCAGCCACTCCTCTTCCCATTGACGCATAACACGAAAACGCAAAAGGGAGGTAGTTCAGAATGTATCTTCTATTTCTGTTTGTTATGCCAACATGATCTATTCAAAATTCTCCCAGTATGTGTTTGGTCGTTTTCCTTGTACAGCTTCGTCTTCGCTTTTGAAATTGAGATGAAATAATTTTTAAGTTAAAATCTCTGAAAATACCAGCGACTGCGATAAATACGTGACCTTCCTTCAAAAAGAAACATTGTTCAGCAATCACACTACATTGTGCCCGATGCTTGAGAAGACTGAAATAGTTCTTTTCAGGATAACTGCAGTCATCATACAATGATTGTTGATACCTAGCTGAATATGCGCATAATATCTGGCGCAATCAGATCTACTCCAGTTTATTGGCTTCCACTGTTAACCGGTATAATGCAGATGTACTGCCCTTGTGAGAGAATTCCACAAGACCACTCTGTGCGATGCTGATGACATGGTTTGCTAAGGATGTCAAACCTCTTGAAGAATGGAAAGGACGGTGGGAAGCAGTGACTTATGTGCACCTGCATAACATCTTCTCAGGTGAATTCGACCTACCACGCAAGACCTGGGCTACTCTCAACAGAATCCGTAGCGGCCATGGCCGATGCAGGGATGCTCTCTTTCAGCGGGAGAAGCTGCCTGATCCTGCCTGTGGCCGGCCAAAGTGGCCGAGCGGTTCTAGGCACTACAGTCAGGAGCCACGTGACCGCTATGGTCGCAGGTTCGAATCCTGCCTCGGGCTTGGATGTGTGTGATGTCATTAGGTTAGTTAGGTTTAAGTAGTTCTAAGTTACAGGGGACTGATGACCTCAGAAGTTAAGTCCCATAGTGCTCAGAGCCATTTGAATTTGATGGAGACTGTGACCGCGGGGCTCCACACCAGACTGTTCACCACATTATCAGTGAATACAGGATTCGGGCCTATCATGGTGCCGAAGAGGACTTCATGCTAGCAACTCCAAATGCAGTGCGCTGGATTGAAGGACTGGAAATTCAGTTGTAAAGACAAACTCAAGTTTCTTGTGTGTCAATATCTACATATGTACAGGGTTATTACAAATGATTGAAGCGATTTCACAGCTCTACAATAACTTTATTATTTGAGATATTTTCACAATGCTTTGCACACACATACAAAAACTCAAAAAGTTTTTTTAGGCATTCACATATTCGGCAGACATCAAGCCGATAATCAAGTTCCTCCCACACTCGGCGCAGCATGTCCCCATCAGTGAGTTCGAAAGCATGGTTGATGCGAGCTCGCAGTTCTGGCACGTTTCTTGGTAGAGGAGGTTTAAACACTGAATCTTTCACATAACCCCACAGAAAGAAATCGCATGGGGTTAAGTCGGGACAGCGTGGAGGCCATGACATGAATTGCTAATCATGATCTCCACCACGACCGATCCATCGGTTTTCCAATCTCCTGTTTAAGACATGCCGAACATCATGATGGGAGTGCGGTGGAGCACCATCCTGTGGTACGTTTATCTCCCTGCTTGCTTTATTCGTCGACTTCCGCGAGCTACGCATGAAACTTGCCCGCACGCGTTCAACCGTTTCTTCACTCACTGCAGGCCGACCCGTTGATTTCCCCTTACAGAGGCATCCAGAAGCTTTAAACTGCGCATACCATCGCCGAATGGAGTTAGCAGTTGCTGGATCTTTGTTGAACTTCGTCCTGAAGTGTCATTGCACTGTTATGACTGACTGATGTGAGTGCATTTCAAGCACGACATACGCTTTCTCGGCTCCTGTCGCCATTTTGTCTCACTGCGCTCTCGAGCGCTCTGGCGGCAGAAACTTGAAGTGGGGCTTCAGCCGAACAGAACTTTATGAATTTTTCTACGTATCTGTAGTGTGCCGTGACCATATGTCAATGAATGGAGCTACAGTGAATGTATGAAATCGCTTCAATCATTTGTAATAGCCCTGTATATGTAATTTAATTTCATGATATGTCTGTATTAGCCATATGCTAAATAAATAAAAATAAATAAACTGCAGTTGTTTAACGGTAAGGCAATGAAAGCTAAACTGGACAGGGATTTCGGTAGGCATCAGTCGCGGACGTGTATGACAGACATTACCTGGACACCCACCTGGAGTGATGACTGCAACCTTCTGGAAATCCGCGTTTACATTTGCAGCTTGAATCTCCTGACTACATCATACGTTGCTTTCACAATGCGACGACATGTACACTTTCACTGTCATACTAGAGAACGTAGGCACGTTACTAATGACCTTCGGCACCCTTTGCATTGCCGTACCTGCGATGACTCACCTACACTGATTGTGTGCACTTGTTCGCGGTCTGCTGTGTCGCGCGACGACAAAAAGTTTTAACATTGTTTCACCGTTGTGCTTCACGGAGAACGGTAATTAATCACCTTTCTGAAATTACTTTGACTAAAGTTATGAAGAACGGCACATTAACGTCAGTAGGGGGAGATTGATGATACCCGTTACGAAACGCGATGAAAGCTGAGAAATACTTTGTTTAATATAGCGCATTCGCTGACGTAACACGCAGCTGCCCGGTTGCCGTGCAGATTGCGGGGAAAAAAGACGGAATACCGGAACGCGCGGCCTTAACGCTTCCCAGGACCTGCACAATAAGTAACTTCGTGAACGTGATTATGAACACAGGAAAAAGTAAGACACGAGAAAAGGACCACTTCGACTCTGCAGAAGTTGTTCGCGTAATTTTTCTGTCACCGCCCTCACGAAACCTCGTGAGCATGCAGCACCCCTGAATATAGTTCTCTTCATGATTTACGTCGGTCGCTGACAGAGAAGGGTCACGGGAAACGGGCTAACACGAAAACGAGGCACGCCACTTCGCTGGCGTAGCTATGCGCCACGCGATTTTTCCGCAGTCTTGTTCGGCAATTTTGGTGCACGGTTCCCCTTTCCACTACCACCCTCAAGTTCGGCCTGAGATAACTTAGTAGAAATTTAATTCAAACCTTGAACTTAACTTTCGAAGGACATGTAATTTGTAAAAGACAAAATCCGTGTCTTAGTTGGCATCACACCACCCCCTCTAACCAGTGTGTCTAACTCCGCGTGGAACAGGCAGGTAGGTCTGTGGTCATTAGTTTGCTAGAACATGAAAAAAAGTGCTTCGAACGATCATGTTACAAGGTGCTCCATAAATCTACGACAGGTACGAACATAAAAAAAATTATTGGAAGTCTTTGAAAAAAATACACATGGATGACAGTCGTAAATATTCTTATTAATAAAATAGCTAGTGTCTAATTTTTCTACTTGCCTAGTTAAGTGCAAGCAGCGTCTGAAACATTCAGAGACTGGACGAGTATCCAAACGGTGATCTGTGTTACGAAAGAAACATTACACATCCGTATGCATAGACATAAGAGCCACAGTACGGCTACCAAAGTCAACCGAAGCACTGTCTGCTGCTGCCAGAACAACGTAGTGGAAGGGAGTAGCCTTTACTTGTGTCTGTTTCATCACAAATATAAACCTGGAAATGTGAACTGACGACTTAAATGTGCTACTGAGCTCATGGCCACATCACTTACACGAAACTGAAAAGGATGCCGTTTGTGTTAACTGATCTCATTCATAAGTAAATAAATAAACAAACCAATAATATCGCGATCAGTAGACTTGGTCAGTGTGAATTGTTTGAAGAAAGAAAAACTAACTAAAAAAAAGCAAACCAAACTGTAATGTCGACCTGTATAAAAATGTAACCTGAAACACGTGAAAATTATTTCTGCACTGACATATGGCCCTGGTAAAATAGCAAAAACTGACAGAATTTACATTGCGCAAAGGAAACGAAACAGTCAAGTATTATGAATCTCACCTGAAAAATGAAGTACTGGCACAAGCAGCAACACTGCAAGACTCCGAAACAGCCAAAAGAAATACTGCTAAAAACTAACTACAGTTAGTCCAGGGTAGTTGAGTTCATCATATTGACACAGAAAACCAATGGAACACATGATTCCACCTTTAAGTTCTGAAATTTCATTTAGGAAGGAAACTTGAGATGTCGCCTTTGAAAAGTTATGAATGACTGTGCTGGTAATCTTCTACGTTATTTGATACAGAAACAACTGACTAAAACACAACGTACTCGGACAATTCTCTCTTTACTTATTCTGGTCATCACTAAACAGACACACAATATTTTTAGCGCAACGCAATCTGACTTTCAATGATCCCTACAAAAGAATGGCTCTGACTACAATAACCTTACCTCACTAAAATCTTCTTTACTTGAATTACTGCAATACAGGAGCGCCAATACCCCAGCTAAATAAAAGATTCTAACTACTGAAGGCACTAGCTACTGATGGCATAGTTAGCAAATGAAAGATTTTCATAAAGAACAAACAATGTACACTCCTGGAAACTGAAATAAGAACACCGTGAATTCAATGTCCCAGGAAGGGTAAACTTTATTGACACATTCCTGGGGTCAGATACATCACATGATCACACTGACAGAACCACAGGCACATAGACACAGGCAACAGAGCATGCACAATGTCGGCACTAGTACACTGTATATCCACCTTTCGAAGCAATGCAGGCTGCTATTCTCCCATGGAGACGATCGTAGAGATGCTGGATGTAGTCCTGTGGAACGGCTTGCCATGCCATTTCCACCTGGCGCCTCAGTTGGACCAGCGTTCGTGCTGGACGTGCAGACCGCGTGAGACGACGCTTCATCCAGTCCCAAACATGCTCAATGGGGGACAGATCCGGAGATCTTGCTGGCCAGGGTAGTTGACTTGCACCTTCTAGAGCACGTTGGGTGGCACGGGATACATGCGGACGTGCATTGTCCTGTTGAAACAGCAAGTTCCCTTGCTGGTCTAGGAATGGTAGAACGATGGGTTCGATGACGGTTTGGATGTACCGTGCACTATTCAGTGTCCCCTCGACGATCACCAGTGGTGTACGGCCAGTGTAGGAGATCGCTCCCCACACCATGACGCCGGTTGTTGGCCCTGTTTGCCTCGGTCGTATGCAGTCCTGATTGTGGCGCTCACCTACACGGCGCCAAACACGCATACGACCATCATTGGCACCAAGGCAGAAGCTACTCTCATCGCTGAAGACGACACGTCTCCATTCGTCCCTCCATTCACGCCTGTCGCGACACCACTGGAGGAGGGCTGCACGATGTTGGGGCGTGAGCGGAAGACGGCCTAACTGTGTGCGGGACCGTAGCCCAGCTTCATGGAGACGGTTGCGAATGGTCCTCGCCGATACCCCAGGAGCAACAGTGTCCCTAATTTGCTGGGAAGTGGCGGTGCGGTCCCCTACGGCACTGCGTAGGATCCTACGGTCTTGGCGTGCATCCGTGCGTCGCTGCGGTCCGGTCCCAGGTCGACGGGCACGTGCACCTTCCGCCGACCACTGGCGACAACATCGATGTACTGTGGAGACCTCACGCCCCACGTGTTGAGCAATTCGGCGGTACGTCCACCCGGCCTCCCGCATGCCCACTATACGCCCTCGCTCAAAGTCCGTCAACTGCACATACGGTTCACGTCCACGCTGTCGCGGCATGCTACCAATGTTAAAGACTGCGATGGAGCTCCGTATGCCACGGCAAACTGGCTGACACTGACGGCGGCGGTGCACAAATGCTGCGCAGCTAGCGCCATTCGACGGCCAACACCGCGGTTCCTGGTGTGTCCGCTGTTCCGTGCGAGTGATCATTGCTTGTACAGCCCTCTCGCAGTGTCCGGAGCAAGTATGGTGGGTCTGACACACCGGTGTCAATGTGTTCTTTTTTCCATTTCCAGGAGTGTATTTACCTTTATAGCGTCCAAAAGTCATAATATATACAATGTTGTGACATCCAATTAAACAAATTTACTTTTTCTGATGGACACACGTCCAGATCGTCCGCTCAAAACTCTGGTATCTCTGCCCCCACATCCACCACTGCTGGCGGCTGACCTCCAACTGCCGAACACTACGCGCTGTTGACATCCTACTGCCCGAAACTACTCAAGCGAATATTCCAACAATGAGTCTAATCAGCCACAGACTGCACACAGCGCAGTCAGTGATTTTCATACAGAGCACTACGCGGCATTACCAACATAAAAACCTAAACAGCCTATTTATAACCTAATAAAATATTGACTCTAATATGAAAATTCATTTAATCTAATAACTTCCGTGATGCAGTAAATTAACTCAGAAGATGAATCGATAAAATAATTATCAAAAACTCGACTGTGACGAGGGTGAAGGAGAACATCAATACAAGTCTACAAAAATTAAAAAATAATATTTTTAGCTCATCAAATAATACCTTGTTCTTCATTTCAAAACCTTTTTTATGTCCGTATGCTATCCAGCTATTGCTCTGAGCCATCATTCCTCCTCGTAATAAATCTGCCACTCACATAGTTCCAAAAGGGCGTCCATGCATTACACTGCACAGCCAACGAATCCCGGAGGCTGCACACCGCATCTGTCCACCACTGACTGTCAAAGATTCTACGTCTCCTCAGTGCTGCCATCGCAGACATAGATATTGTTAACTAACAACTGTTTCTCTGACCACAGTTCTTTAAATTCTCCTTTACAAATATTAAAAATTCAATAACATCGTCAAAAAATAGCCGTCTTACAATAATAAATGACTACCGATGGCAGAGGGCAATGTAAAAACCCGTAGACATTAAGTTTTGCTACAAACTCCTACCGACAATCAAGCAGGTTAGTAATCAGTAAGGTGAGAACTATTGCAGCCATAATGCACACACTGGACTGCCTTTGATGCGTGACTTCAAATAAAGCTTTCACTGATTGTTTTCAGCATGTTTATACGGGTTGTCAAGAGGGTATTGTCAGGAGGTTCCTTTGAGGCCGACTACAGGTGTCTGTAGTGTGGTAATAACAGTAGTTGTTGTAATTATTGTTGTTGCAATTTACAGTCCGAAGACCGATTTCAAACAGCTCTCAAACTATTCTGTTCTGCGCAAGCCTTTTCATTTCCGCATAAATGCGGCAATCTACATCCACTTAAAACTGTTTACTGCAGTCAAGCCTCGGTCTTCATCTACATTTTCGACTCTGTCCACATGGCGCTCCTTGCTAAATTAATTGTTGCTTGATTGCTCAGGCTAGTTCTCTCCATCTTTTCCTTCTGTCACTCAAGTTGTCCAAAACAGCTCATTTTCCCAAGATTCGAATCAGTATTTTTTCGCTACTTGTTCGGTCTATTCATCAAGACATCATAATTATACTGTAACACAGTATTTCAAAAGCTTCTGTTCTCTTGCCTGTACATTTTATCACCAGTGTTTCCCGCCCATGCAAAGCTACGCTCCAGCCAATATACTCATGTTCAGGAAAAACAGAACGCCTTGAACGACTAGAGATAGGTTGTTCATATTCACGGGACATGTACATTAGATTGTTCCGCAGAAATGATTAGCATTTCCGTCACCTCTATTCAGCATGTTTCTTGTTGCCTAGTAGGCATGGGCCCCGATAACTTGTTCCATGCATGATGGCATCGACGCGTATATGATGCGATGGCGTCATGTGGTATACCCATCGATGCTCCAGTGACTCGGTTCCAAGGTCCATCAGCGGTGGTCGGTTGGCACTGGGTCACAGCTCTGCATGCGTCGTTTCACCACATCCCAGACTTCTTCGGCTGGCGTCGAGTCTGGTTATCTGGCAGGCCAGGGCACAAGGCTCACATACTGCGACACAAAGAAGGCACGTGTTTACACAGCAGCGTGTGGTCGTGCATTGTCTTGCTGAAGAATGGCGTCTGGGGTATTTTGCAAAAAGAATATGGGTATGGGTCGCTGGATGTCATTCACATAGGTTATACTGGTCACAGTGCCCTGGACACACACACCAACTGTGATTTGTGGGTGTATCCAGTAGCACCCAACACCATAAGGCCTTGAATTGGCCCTAAATGTCT
The DNA here is from genome assembly GCF_023864275.1 of Schistocerca cancellata. NCBI lineage: Eukaryota > Metazoa > Arthropoda > Insecta > Orthoptera > Acrididae > Schistocerca > Schistocerca cancellata. The sequence continues at coordinate 54,717,863 of NC_064627.1, forward strand.
TGTGCGAATGCAATCACTGGCCCGCATCTCGTGGTCGTGCGGTAGCGTTCTCGCTTCCCACGCCCGGGTTCCCGGGTTCGATTCCCGGCGGGGTCAGGGATTTTCTCTGCCTCGTGATGGCTGGGTGTTGTGTGCTGTCCTTACGTTAGTTAGGTTTAAGTACTTCTAAGTTCTAGGGGACTGATGACCATAGATGTTAAGTGCCATAGTGCTCAGAGCCATTTGAACCATTTTTTTTTTTTTTTTTTTTGCAATCACTGCGATAACGCTCCCCCTGTCTACAACGAACGAAAATGCGGCCGTCGTTTTCAAACAAACAGAACGTAAATCCGTCCGAAAACACTATATGATGCCATTCCTGGCCCCAGTGATATTGTTTCATACACCGTTGCCGTATAGCATGTTTGTGCTCATTCGTCAAAAGTAGGTGGAGGAGTGTAGGACGCTCACGTAACCCATGCCTTAATACACGAAGGACTGATTCCCCTGACAGTGTGCGATGTGTTACAATGTTCCTCTGTTGCGCTAGAGCCAAGGAGGACGCAGACCTGTCCTGTTCAATGCCATTCGGATGAGGTGTTGATCTTACCACGCAGTGATCTGGGTGGTGCGACCAGACCCATCTCGTCGTGTTCTGTGGCCTTCCGTGAATCATTCTGCACACAGCCGTTGCGCTGCCGAAACACTTCGTCCCACACGAACATCAATTCCCCGCATGGATCATCACATTCTGTCATGCCAATAATTCGCCCTCTTTCAAATTCACTGATTTGACGTTACGGTTCGCGCATACTGGGTGATTGTAATTAAAGTTAAACTTTCAAAACGCTGTAGAAATAACGCTACTGGTCAGAAAGCCGTCAAATTGCAACGGAATATTATCGGAGAGGGGGGAAAATTTATGCCAGAAGAAAAAAACACAATGTGAAAATTGATCAATAGATGGCGCTTTATGTGCCAGAATACGCAAATGGAAACACCTGTCATGCGCAAGACCCATTGAAGTTGGTGTAAACACGCCGGGTAAACGGCTTTTCCTCCTTTCGCGTCTGCGACGTTCGCCGTGACTGACACAATGCAGGCTCGCACTCTGCTTGTAAAGCTGTATTACGAGGTGTATTCAAGTTCTAAGGCCTCCGATTTTTTTTCTGATTAACTACTCACCCGAAATCGATGAAACTGGCGTTACTTCTCGACGTAATCGCCCTGCAGACATAAACATTTTTCACAACGCTGACGCCATGATTCCATGGCAGCGGCGATGGCTTCTTTAGGAGTCTGTTTTGGCCACTGGAAAATCGCTGAGGCAATAGCAGCACGGCTGGTGAATGTGCGGACACAGAGAGTGTCTTTCATTGTTGGAAAAAGCCAAAAGTCACTAGGAGCCAGGTCAGGTGAGTAGGGAGCATTAGGAATCACTTCAAAGTTGTTATCACGAAGAAACTGTTGCGTAACGTTAGCTCGATGTGCGGGTGCGTTGTCTTGGTGAAACAGCACACGCGCAGCCCTTCCCGGACGTTTTTGTTGCAGTGCAGGAAGGAATTTGTTCTTCAAAACATTTCCGTAGGATGCACCTGTTACCGTAGTGCCCTTTGGAACGCAATGGGTAAGGATTACGCCCTCGCTGTCCCAGAACATGGACACCATCATTTTTTCAGCACTGGCGGTTACCCGAAATTATTTTGGTGGCGGTGAATCTGTGTGCTTCCATTGAGCTGACTGGCGCTTTGTTTTTGGATTGAAAAATAGCATCCACGTCTCATCCATTGCCACAACCGACGAAAAGAAAGTCTCATTCATGCTGTCGTTGCGCGTCAACATTGCTTGGCAACATGCCACACGGGCAGCCATGTGGTCGTCTGTCAGCATGACACTTATCGCATTTTCAGGTCGTCATGCAGGATTGTGTGCACAGAACCCACAGAAATGCCAACTCTGGAGGCGATCTGTTCAACAGTTATTCGGCGATCCCCCAAAACAGTTCTCTCCACTTTCTCGATCATGTCGTCAGACCGGCTTGTGCGAGCCTGAGGTTGTTTTGGTTTGTTGTCACACGATGTTCTGCCTTCATTAAACTGTCGCACCCACGAACGCACTTTCGACACATCCATAACTCCATCACCACCTGTCTCCTTCAACTGTCGATGAATTTCAATTGGTTTCACACCACGCAAATTCACAAAACGAATGATTGCACGCTGTTCAAGTAAGGAAAACGTCGCCATTTTAAGTATTTAAAACAGTTCTCATTCTCGCCGCTGGCAGTAAAATTCCATCTGCCATACGGTGCTGCCATCTCTGGGACGTATTGACAATGAACGCGGCCTCATTTTAAAACAATGCGGATGTTTCTATCTCTTTCCAGTCCGGAGAAAAAAAAATCGGAGGCCTTAGAACTTGAATGCACCTCGTACAAGAATGATGACAGTGCACACGTCGCTCTACAGAAGTTCCGGACACTGACTGCCGTGGGTCTGGAGAAAAGGATTCGGAAATTTGAAAAAGACGGCTTCTTTTGGTGTGCAACCTGGTAGAGGGAGGAAACGAATTGATTCGACGCCAGTGGAAGCAGAGGCCACAGCTATGTCGGAGAAGACGAGTGGTGGTGTGCAAACGTGTAGTGCACCGAGAATTGCCCGAACATTGGACACACCCGTGAGCACAGTGCGTAAAATCCGACGAAACATCCTTCTTTACTATCCATTCAAAATTACCCATGTGCACGAGTTGCTTCCTGTTGACCTGCCAGCAAGAGAGACTTTTGCTTTAGAATTTCTTGCGACATGGAAGTGGACAATGATTGGCCGTGGAAGATTTTGTGGACAGACGAAGCCCAGTTCCATTTGGCAGGATATGTCAATACACAGAATTGTCGAATATTGGCAATGGAAAATCCACACGCAAATCAACCAGTACCGCTTCATGCCGGAAAGGTAACTGTGTGGTGCGGGCTTACGGCATTATTTGAGGAGGTCAGAAGCAAAGTGATGTAAGTGACATATTTGAAGAAAATGAGATAAGTGCACATATATGTTCTAGAGCAATAATTCTATTGTGACGAAAAGTAGTATACGTGACGCTCCGTTCAGAGCTGCGCTCCGGTGTCCGAATACATGTACTACTTCTGCTCTGAGGTTTTGGCTCCAAGGAAAAGTAATACAAGTGCATTGTTTACGTTCACTGTAGGAAAATCAGTGCAATAATGCAAGTTTGTTTTGTGTGAGGCTATGATTCGATTGTGGACAACGTTTCGTGATGTGCTGTGTACATCTGCGTATCAAATGCAGGAAACGCGTACTTCTCCTAAAATAGTGTGAGGTTATACGGAAAAAGCGTACTTTTCCTACGAAGAAGTGACAGTTTTATCAGCTTGTGACGTACGCTAAATTGTCATATTACATGGGTTATTGTGTAGTTAAATACCAGATGAAAATGACGCAATGCTGTTTGTTTTATTGTAGATGAGTCCAGTTCCGATTCTTCGCCTCTATCTGCCGATGATAGCGACTTCAGGCCATCGGATTGTGATCGTAGTGGTAGTGATGATGAATCACAAGTAAAACCAGCAGAGGACAGTGACAAGGTGTTGCTTTCAGAGGAAAGCTTGTTGAATTGCTGCTTCGAGCAGGGTCAGGTCATCAAGTGTGGAGTCGTACCTCCTCAAGCACACTGGGAGCGTCATAGCAGGGACTTGGGTTCGATAACCCACACTGTGAGCCGGTTGACCATACACTCCAGTGCCTTTTGTCTTTCCTACACAGCTTGTTAGACTAATGCAATCACAACTACAGGATTCATCCGATGATGATGTTGATGATGATTAGTGTTTTAGGGCGCACAACAGCGAGGTTATCAGCGCCCGTTCCCAGAAGTTCAATTCAGAGCCAAATTGTGAGAGAATTGGTATCGTTCAAGTTGCAAGATTGGACACAGCACATCAAAGCAGGGAGATAAAACTAAAAAGAAAATAGCAGTACAAACAGGTAAAAATAATTAACGGTGGCTGAGTGACCACATACAAATAATGGGTGACCAAACCACGGGACAACACATTAAGACTTCAATCCCAATATTTTGGGAAGAAGGCCAGACATCACACAAAAACGTAAAACTCTAGCAACACTCGCCTCATTATTAGTTAAAAGAGAGGGCAGGTCTGGTGGGAAACTGAAATCTTCCCTCAAACCCGCATATAAAACACATTCAGTTAAAATATGTCGTGTCGACAGCTGTGTCCCACATGCCTGACACGTTGGTGGCTCCTCACGACGTAACAGATAACCATGTGTCAAAGGACAATGTCCTATTCTAAGCCGTGTAAGGGCTACTTCCTCAGCTCGTCGTTGTCGGAAGGAGGTGAGCCACGGTCGGACAGAATCCTTCACCGCTCGCAACTTATTATCCCTCACGTCCAGCCACTGAGCCTCCCACCAACGCATGTCCTTCCGAATCACGAAAGACGAAATGGCCTGCAGGGGGACGGAACAGCGAGCAGGAGGTGGGATGGAGCAAGCCTCCTTGGCAGCCGCATCTGCAAGTTCATTTCCAGGAATCCCTATGTGCCCTGGAACCCAGCAGAAAATTACATCCTTACCCTGCTGTTGCAAGAGCAGGAGTGCGTCCAGCACCTCTTGCACCATCCGATCTGCTGGGTACATCTGTTCAAGAGCGTGTAGAGCACTTTGGGAATCGGAGCAGATGATGAATTTCGTGCCACGATGTCGGCGCATATGCTCTAATGCTTGCAGAATGGCAAACAGTTCTGCATAGTAAACTGAGAACTGCTCTGGGATCCCTATCCGATGGACAGTATCGGAAAACACAGCAGAGCAGCCCATAAAATCCCCCTGTTTAGACCCATCCGTGTAAACAGTAATAAAATCGGAATGGCGTTCTAAAATCTCAGTAAGTTTAATTTTAAAAAGGTGGTCCGGGGTACAATACTTCCTGTAAGCAGCCAGCATCCGATCCTTCCTTGGTTTTTAGATTGGAACTAACATAGATTCTATTCACGAGTAAAGTCTCCTGTCTTCCAAATTTCATTAAAGAGTTGAAGAAGGACCTCCTTCGACAGCAGATCCAACTGTTTCAACATGCTGTACGTTACCAGGTCGTAACTGGCCGTAGTATCGCAAGATACTGACAATGGAGAACCCAATCCCACAAAGAGAAAGGCTGGTTGTGTTCCTGAATGTTGGTAGAACGAAACTCAGAACCAACCATCTACTGTGTCTCCCGACAACGATGGAAAGCTGGTTCCTGTTCAGGGTGGGCCACAATGTTCTTACACGATTGAGTCTGATGTATGTCTCTCAGGGATGTTACGAGACACCCATGCACACATATAGCTGCTTTTGGCGGTCGTGCGTTCCGCCTTGAGTTTCAGATGGCTCCCCTTGCTTTACTTGTGAATGTGAACCTATTAATGGAGTTCAAGAACTCTTTCCAAGACCTCTGCTTACTCGCCTGAATTATTCCAAGGGCAGGCGAGCAGAAGAAGAGGTCTGTGGCTGTAGACGAATCCGTGCTATTATTAAAATGCGTAGCTTTAGGCATGTTAACCAATAGGTCGTTTCAGCTCCTCAGGTATCTGATTCCTGGGGCAAATGGTGTTGGAACGCTATAGCGTACTGCGTGCATTAAAGTCCTCTGAGAAGAGAAAGGAAAGGGGTAGTTCAGCAAAAAGATGTGTGACGGGCTCACTGCCAACGGGCTTATAGGGCGGTAGGTGCACAGAGCACACGATGACAGCAAAGTGGGCCACTATCCGAACAGTGACAGTTTGTAGCGTTATGGTCAAGGGTACAGATAAGGAGTGGGATGTTCCCTTGTCCAACACACTAACTCTGTCACCAGTAAGGTAGTCTGTTCTGTAGAGAGTCCAGGCGCATTCTGTTTAAAATGAGTCTCTTGAAGATAGGGGCAAAAAGGTCTGTTCTGTATGAAGAGTCTCGATTCTCGCAGATGTCTTACGTCCATTCAGATACCACTGAAGTATGGAAGCCATTTCAGTTGTGTGGTTTTGATTTATGCCTATCCTTGCGCCGGAATGGTGAGGAACTTTTAGAGCGACGGAGATAAAAGCATTGCCCGGGTCCGGTGACGAGATATGATGTTCTCTTCTTCAGTCAGATATGCCAGAATGACGTCTGCTAGCGCCTCGGACAGCTTTTGACCCGAACGTCGTGACCCTTTTACCTGTTCCCTCTCCATTTGAAGATGACGAAGGAATGAGGCGTTGAGAGGTATTCTTCTTCTGCGCCGCCTTCTCAGTGCTCACTACGAAAATATTGCTCGTCTTTCCCATCATAGTTGCCTGAATGCTGTGTCCTTACTCACTTGGATTTTTCACGTACATATGCAATTACAGGTACTGGTGCTGGATAATGGTAAGCTGGACGTCGTTTACGTCGAAGCGTCGACCTTGGGAACAAATTTCTGCTCGTAAGCATTAGAAGTGGCGAAAACAGTGATTTTCATCGACTTTTATTATTCTTCACTTCTGCATGTGTTATTCGTTACATTACTCCATAAAAACAGGGCAATCTCGGCCTCTGATTGGACAGCTGCCAGAGCAGTTGATGCATCATATTGCTGGAGAGATGGACAGTCAGTCCTAGATTCAAGGACTGTTTTTCGACACTTCCCACATGTCGCTTCACCTCCACTTTGTATGACCAAAAGACTGGCATTTGTAGCACCACATTGCGACAGGTACCCTCTACAACTCAACGTTGTGTGGCCAAAATTGTGGCATTTGTAGCACCACATAGGGTTGTGTACGTAAGACCTCACTATTAGTCGGAGGAACCCTGCCATAATGTGCTCAGGCAGCGTTGGAGAATTGAAGGTCACAATACAGCTGGCAGTCTTCTCAATTGTTCCATTATTCCTTTGCCTGTTTTGCTCCACATCCACCATCCCCTGTGGTGTGTATTCATGTTTAGGTTCTGCGATGACGATCTCCAAATATCACGGCATGTGCCCACACCCTTGCTTGAGTTGGCTGAATTGTGTAATCAAAAATTACGTCATAGTCGCTTGATTTTTGGTGACTTCTTTAGAAGTTCCACTTGCTTTGCCTTGTTGTTTCAAGCAATAAAGAGCCATTTTGTAACCGCTTAATAGGTTTTAAGGTAGCAGCGAGCCATTCTAAGATTTTGGGCCCAATTAAAAAAATAAAATTGGATTATCGGGAGGACTAGGCATCGTTCGTTGAGATGAGTGGATGTGAATACTACCAGACGCTACTCCCTTCACTCTGGGAGTTGAGTTCCAGAGTTCCATCTCGGTTTGATGAACAGCTACAGACATAAGGGTCCATTCAGACAAAAATCCCACTTGACTGCTTACACAGCTGGGGTGCGCCAGATCCCCACACTTCGACAATTAACGACTGTTCCACCTCAACAGCCATGTATCTCATCGGCCAGCGAGCACCTCGAGACTGACCGTTTTTTAGAGAGGTTTGTACTGTACTCACCACCCAGAAAGTTAAGCCTAGCTTCCAGGTCCACAACTCTTCTTTCATCATAACAGGTAAAGGTTCCCACTACTTCTTGTCAGGGCCGGCCACAGTGTGCGATATTACACGCGAGCACTATCTGTGGCCATGCGTGGGACGTGGCTCTGCCACACCACACGGTGTTCGTTGGAGCATGATCAGAAGTAACTGCGACTGACTGAAGACTGGCGGCGCCCACCAGTCCACAGCTGAGGACTCACTGTTCGTCAAGCCGTACCCAGCAAACGAAAGCTGAGCTCCTACAAGTGCTCACCATTTACCGCGACTCGGCGGTTGCGGGTGGCTTACCGAATGCCATGGACGAGACGGGCAGTACACTCGCCCCACCCCCCACCCCCCCTACTGTACCGACTACTTCCGAGAAGTACCAAGCAGAGCCGAGACAGGCAGTGTCTCGGCCCACAGATGGTACTCGCGTCTGGTATGGAACGCTGTTGCCGACCCTGGCGTAAACGGCAAGAAGCAGTGGGAACCTTTGCTTTGTGTGTGTGTGTGGTTTGAGGTTTTCGGGCGCTAAACAGCGTGGTCATCAGCGCCCAAACGCATAGAAACAGGAACACATGCAGTGAAGGGACGAAACCGGACACCGAACAGGGAGAACGGCTAAAAGACACAGACCTGACGCAGTTCCAAATCCTCACATACAGAGGCTAAACAAGAGGAAAACAAACGCACTAAAAAAGGAAAGGAAACACAAGGAAAAGAGAACAGAAATCGAAGTGAAACAAGTAGGTAATCGTGACTGGCGGACCTCTTACCTAAAGCCTGGGTGAGCCAGTCACCCAGCAGCACATTAAAATCCTCTCCCTAAAATCCGAGGCAACAAATTGGACAGGACACAAAACCGTAAGATCTTAACCACAGTCGTTGCGTCGTCTTGTAAAATAGAGGGCAAATCCGGTGGCAAGGAAACCACCGCCCTCTGGTCAGAGAATAAAGGACAGTCAAGTAAAATGTGGCGGACCGTAATCTGGACGCCACAAGCACTGCAGATTGGGGGGTCCTCCCGCCAGAGTAAAAAACCGTGCGTTAAGGGACTGTGCCCGATGCGGAGGCGAGTGAGGAGAACCTCATCCCGCCTGCACGACTGGTAGGACGTACGCCATGGCCGCGTGGTGGCCTTGACCAGACGCAGCTTATTTTCACCGACTGCCAGCCACTCCTCTCCCCATTGACGCATAACACGAAAACGCAAAAGGGAAGTAACAGCATGGAGGGGGACGGCACATTCAACAACGTGAGGGAGGGAACATGCATCTTTGGCAGCCACATCCGCCAGTTCGTTTCCCCTAATTCCCACGTGCCCCGGCACCCAGCAGAAAGAAACCTCCTTCCCCTTCCGTTGCAGGTGGAGTAGGGCATCGTGGATGTTCCGGAGGACCGTACCCGCTGGGTACAAGTGTTGCATGGTCTGAAGGGCACTCAGGGAGTCAGAACAGATGAGAAACTTAAGACTGGGAACACATCTCATCTGCTCCAATGCCCGCAAGATCGCAAACAATTCGGCATCAAAGATGGTAAACGCTGCAGGAAGCCGTAACTTGATGACTCGATCAGGGAAAACAACAGCACAACCAACAGAGTCCCCCTGTTTAGAGCCATCCGTAAATACTGGTACATGGTCGGGATGGCGAAAGAAGAGCCCTGACAGCTTGTAGTGCTATTGCCATCTTTCAAGCTGGAAGTGGGAAAAACTGCTTTCAGCCCTTCCTGAAAGTCATAATCACTTACAACTGTAGCAGAAGTGAGACATTGCCATAGAAATGTAAACAAAACCACGTTATGTAGTTGGTTGTGGCAGCTGCAGTTATTTGAACATTCTACATTAAATGATCGAAAAATCTCCATATTGTTTACCTGTAATTTTGGGGGAGGGAGAGAGGATGGATGGATGGGGAGGGTTGTATGGGAGCACGACGGCAAGGTCTTCAGCGCCCGCTCAGTAACAGATTGAGACGGGTGTCAACAAAAGACTCAGAACAGTAAGATAAAACAGAACGCAAGACACAGGAAACAAGCTTGGAAAAATATGTGCCTACCCACTCCGAAGTGTGGGATGAAGCATGCCGCCAGCAGTAAGACATGAACAACACAGGAAGAAATTGGCAGAGGGAGCTAAAACAATATAGCAGATGGAAGTGGCTGGCTGACCGCAAGGAAAAAAGGGAGGAGCCAGCCACTTTGCAGTACACTAAAACCTCCAGCCTAAAAGTTTAGGCCAGAGTCCAGACACATCACAAAACTTTAAAACCCTAGACACACACGTCTCAACATTACCTAAAACCCAGGGCAAATCCCCATCAACTTGTGCTTCTGCTCTTGCATCACGGTTTAAAATGCAGTCTGTTAAAATGTGGCGGACAGAGATGTGCACACCAGAAGCATCACAAAACGGGGGATCCTCCCGCCGTAATAAATAGCTATGTGTCAGAGGACAGTGCCCGATCCGAAGACGCGTGAGGGTCACTTCTTCCTGCCTGAGCACCCGGCAGGAGGAACGCTACGCCCGAGTTGTTGACTTCACCAACCGCAGTTTATTGGCCGTCACCGCCAGAAATTCTTCCTCATACGACTCCATGCACTTCTTGTGGAGTGCAGAGATGACAGACTGCACGGGAATAGGACGCTGGACCACATCCTGCACTCTGCAGGCCTCCTTGGCAGCCCGATCGGCCTGTTCATTGCCCCATATTCCGACACGACCAGGCACCCAGCAGAAGGACACCGCCTTACCCCGCCGTTGGAGCAAGTACAGTTGGTCATATATCAGATGGACCATCTCCTCAGTTGAGTACATATTCTGCAATGACTGTAAGGCACTAAGAGAATCGGAGCAGAAGAGAAATCGATTGGTCCGAACACGATTCATCCGCTCCAGTGCCTTCAGGAACGGTATATTCATCAGGGAGGCGAATCCGGGTAACATGACCAGGGGACACTACAGAACAGCCAAGGACGGGGAGGGGGAGGGGGGTAAGGATGCATAGTTCCTTAAGTATCTTAGATAAATTTCACAACAGAAAGATAAGATTTCAATGTACACTTTAGTTTTTGTTGCAGGGTCGAGGCTATAATTATGTTACAACGTTTGCAAAAGTACTTCATCACATTAGTTCTATGCTGTTTATGGGATAACTCAACAGGCTAGTTTTGCTCTTGTTCGTGAGATGACGAATCATACTCGCGGACAATTTGGTTTTGTTCTAACAGCTTATTTCGGGTACAACTGAGGAGTATTTCGGAAATTTCTTGCGAGGGTAATGCTGCGATTCTGTTGGATACACTGGATCATGCTCATAAGATGCAATGTATGCTGTCTGTACCAGCGTATCACTGACTCATTTTGACTCATCGACAGAAAGGGCGGAATAGAAGATCAATAAATTACCGTGCTGCCATCGCCCCATGCGCCCTGGATAATACATCCTTCCGAAGATCCATATTACTCGCCTGTTTTCTGCAAGCAATTCATTTGCAACCGTTTGGTTGCTATGATGGACCATACATTTGAGGGACGTTACAGTCAATGTTCAACTAACAACCATAGTAACAATAAAAACATTACACACAATTAAGTATTCACTCACAATTGTGTGTCGGCTACTGTGAGGGTCAGCACCGGTATAAAAATGCAAAGAGAGAAGTTGCGATAGCCAATAGCAGGAATCCAAAATCATCTGTACTAAAATCGAATATTGATTTAACACTTTATTTGTACAAAGAAGAGAACCATTACGAAACATGTTGTGCCTCTTTCGTGCAGTTACTTACACAGACTGTTACTTTCGCAGGATGCATGCTAAGTATCGTCTTCTTATCAGTTTTGATCCTCTCGAAGTCTGCGACCGAATTGGGTCGACCAGCAATGGGTCTCTGGTTAAATCAGCGGTAACAGGAGGCGCTGAACTCTGTTTTCCTGGAGGTGTGGCGATGCCTGTTCTTTCCACTGGCCCGCGGTCAGCGCGTATCTCGTCAGTAAATTCTCGTGTTCTGCGATAATAGTTATTCCTGCTATCGGCCGCATTATAATCAAGAGGTACTAGAAGCACGTAATTTGAATCTTTGTCTCCTATCTTCTTTTGCTAGCTGCGTTACGAGAATTAATAAAAAGCCTTTACGGGCGTATTTAATTCCCATTCTGGTGCTGCATGTACGAAGAATAACTGGTTGAGGTATAATATTTATGATAATAACTCATGAATAACTATGAGCTTAATTTAGTCAAAATGACGTGTTTCTTTTTAAAACCAAAACCTGAGATACTTATTCACAAGAATATTTCTAGTGAACCAGATTTTAAGCGATCAATTGATAAAAGATATTACTGTAATTAACAGAGATTTTGATTGCTCATTTTCTTTTGGCGTTATTCGAACCTGCATCATCATATAATCCAAAGATTTAATTTTACCATTTGTATAGGTCGATTGCCGTCTTTAGCAGTTGTAGTAAAGGTCAGACCAGATTCGTTTCGCCTTATTTTAAAGCATCTTCAGTGATCACTATAATAACACGGTTTCTTCTGTTACAATTTTATTTGTTTTTATCTTTAACAGTTCGCATGGTTTACTTATTATTGTAAACAGTTTTTATTCTTTTCGTCACTCACGGTTTTTTGTTGTTTCTTTCATTCCTCTTCGTCTTCTAAGTGTAAGCCAATACTCAACACATACATGTGGAAGACGAAGAAGAATGAAATAAATAATATGAAACCGTGAGTAACGAGAAGAACAAAAACTGTTTTCTGCAATTAATAAGGCATGCGAACTGTTAATGACCGCAACAAATAAATTGTAAGAGAAAAACCCATGTTGTTAATGTGACCACTGAAGATGCTTTAAGATAAAGCGAAACGGGTCTGACCTGAATAATACTTCTATTACAGTTGTTGTTGTTGTTGTTGTTGTTGTTGAGTGTGTGTGTGTGTGTGTGTGTGTGTGTGTGTGTGTGTGTGTGTTGGGCTTATGGGCGCTTAGCGTCGAGATCATCAACGCCCTGACACACATTAAAAGAAAATAATGTGGACAAATTTAGTAAAATGGAAGCATACAAGAACAGAAAGCGGAAAAAGATGCAAAATGCTGTATAAGAAAGTAAAACGTAAGGAAAACGAGAAAGGAGCGTCAAGGATGCCACAGGAAATTGTCACTGGCTGGCCATTTTCGTAAAATATGGGCGAGCCAGTCACCCTGTGAACAAATTAAGACTCTCTCCCTAAAACCTTGGTAAAAACATTGGACAAGTCACAGAACTTTAAAATTTTAGTCACATTCGTTTGAGTATTTCCTAAAGGAGATGGAAATTAACCTATAAAACTTGTACCGGTATATATGTAACTGCGTAAAAAAGCCAGAAAACATGTATTTAATTTTATTATAGTTTTCAACTAAATTGATTTACTTTCTTGCTATAAGTCGTCAGCTAGCGCATGTGAACATTAAACACTTTTCAATTACATTGCACATTATAAGGGTAGCGTGTACATCACATTAACAATTCAGCAAAATTCAGAAATACTGCGTTTGATTGTCTCTGAAACTTAAATAAATTTTGATGTAGTCTCTCTTTTCACTCGCGTTCCTCCGTCGCATTCGTCATGATTATGTTTGGTGTTGAATGAATTACGCTTGTGTTAATTTCCACATACTATTTATTCAATAACCAAAACTCTGAGGAGATGGATGGGGTTGCGATGGGCAGCCCTTTGTCATTTGTTGCTGCCAACCTATGAAAGATTTTGAGAATGCGTACTGCAGTTCTCAGAGTTTCAACCCGGCTGCACTTGTTATTGACCTTCATGAGAATGAGAATGTACAAAAATATTTAGAAATGTCAGTTCAGTATACCCAACTATTTGCTTCACTATGGAGGCAGAAAAGGATGGCTGCCTTCCCTTCTTTGATATGTTGGTCAGTAGAAAGGATAATGATACGTTAAGACATACCGTTCATAACCAGCCAACTAACAATGATGTGAACCTTTTGGTTGACAGTTGGCACCATGTGGCTCAGCATAGGGCGCCAGTCATTTCAGACCATGAAAGTGTTAACCCGCCTTGAGGTTACTTTCTCCTGAACCGCTATAGTGGTAGACTGACCAGTCATCCGTCGTGATGACAATAAAAGGGGGTGCCTAGACCTACAATGTTTTTGCATTGTGCCGGCAATATTTCCGAAGTATTGGTCATGTTAGGAGAAAACATAGTATTTAACGTGTTTTTCGACCTCTAACTAATATTAAGACCCTTTTTAGATATTAAATGATGACTTTAGTTTACATACGATGGGTATTTGCCGTGTCCCCTGCAGTTGTGATGCGTCATAAATTGGTCAGACCATCAGGACCGTGAATGGCCAGTGCACAGAAGCGTCATATACGCTTACAGCGGTCGGGCAAATCTGCGACTGCAGAGCGTTTTCTTGGCACTTGTCAGCAGTGGCATACGACAGCGAGATTAGAGAGAGAGTGTGTGTGTGTGTGTTGTTTGAGGTTTTCGGGCGCTAAATAGCGTGGTCATCAGCGCCCAAACGCATAGAAACAGGAACACATGCGGTGAAAGGACGAAGACGGACAGCGAACAAGGAGAATGGCTAAAACCTGACGCAGTTACAAAACCTCACATACACAGGCAAAACAAGAGGAAAAGAAACGCACTAAAAAAGGAAAGGAAACACAAGGAAAAGAGAACAGAAATCGAAGTGAAACAAGTAGGTAATCGTGACTGGCGGACCTCTTACCTAAAACCTGGGTGAGCCAGTCACCCAGCAGCACCTTAAAATCCTCTCCCTAAAATCCGAGGCAACAAATTGGACAGGACACAAAACCGTAAGACCTTAACCACAGTCGTTGCGTCATCTTGCAAAACAGAGGGCAAATCCGGTGGCAAGGAAACCACCGCCCTCTGGTCACAGAATAAAGGACAGTCAAGTAAATTGTGGCGGACAGTAATCTGGACGCCACAAGCATTGCAGATTGGGGGGTCCTCCTGCCGGAGTAAAAAACCATGCGTTAAGCGACTGTGCCCGATGCGGAGGCGAGTGAGGAGAACCTCATCCCGCCTACATGACTGGTAGGACGTACGCCATGGCCGCGTGGTGGCCTTGACCAGACGCAGCTTATTTTCACCGACTGCCAGCCACTCCTCTTCCCATTGACGCATAACACGAAAACGCAAAAGGGAAGTAACAGCATGGAGGGGGATGGCAAATTCAACAACGTGAGGGAGGGAACATGCATCTTTGGCAGCCACATCCGCCAGTTCGTTTCCCCTAATACCCACGTGCCCCGGCACCCAGCAGAAAGAAACCTCCTTCCCCTGCCGTTGCAGGTGGAGTAGGGCATCGTGGATGTTCTGGACGACCGTATCCGCTGGGTACAAGTGTTGCGTGGTCTGAAGGGCACTTAGGGAGTCAGAACAGATGAGAAACTTAAGACTGGGAACACATCTCATCTGCTCCAAAGCCCGCAAGATCGCAAACAATTCGGCATCAAAGATGGTAAACGCTGCAGGAAGCAGAAACTTGACGGCTTGATCAGGGAAAACAACAGCACAACCAACAGAGTCCCCCTGATTAGAGCCATCCGTAAATACTGGTACATGGTCGGGATGCTGGTTTAAAATATCATAAAATAAGGAGGTAAAAACAAACTCAGGAGTCCAGCTCCTCCGGTACTCTGACAAGTCTAAAAGGACGCTGGGCCTCTGGATCAACCAGGATGGCAGACGGGTAAAACCCTGGAGTTGGGGTGCCACACGTTCCTCACCAAGGGACTCAAGCAAATGCTTGACACGAATCCCAGATGGTCCCGTTGCCCTGGGACGAATGGAAAAGAGACGTTCCATAGGCGGTCAGACAACAGTAGGGTACGCAGGGGAGGTAGGACAGGCAAGGAATTGACACACCCGTCGCACCATGAGAAGTTTACGCCGGATGGCGAGCGGCGGTTCCCCTGCCTCAGCACACAGGCTGGGGATGGGACTGGTACGGAAGGCACCAGCGGCCAACCAGATACCCTCATGGTGTACTGCGTCAAGAATCTTCAGATATGAAGGCCTCGCTGACCCATACGCGGTGCATCCATAGTCAAGACGCGACCGGACGAAAGCCCTATCAAACTGCAGCAGCCGCGCCCGATCTGCTCCCCAGGACCGATGGCTCAGACACTTCAAAATACTCAGTGCCTTCAGGGTCAGCACCTTGAGGTCTTTAAGGTGCGGCAACCACGACAACTTGGAATCAAAAGTGAGGCCCAGGAACCTCACAGTGTCTCTAAATGGAAGAATGGTGTCCCTCAGACGCAATTCAGGGGAGGTAACAGCACGTCGAGAACGATTAAAATGAACACACACACGCTTGTCTGCAGAAAAGGTAAAACCCGTCTTCGCAGTCCATGCCTCAAATCGCTTTATCGTAAGCTGCAGCTGCCGACTAGCAGTGACAAGACTGGAGGAAAAACAGAAAATAGCAAAAGCGTCCACAAACAAGGAGCACTGGTCCGGACTCCGCATAGTGGACGTGATACTGTTAATGGCGATGGCAAAGAGGGTGACACTTAAATCGCTTCCCTGAGGAACACCATTCTCCTGCACGTACAAATCAGATAGCACATTACCAACCCGATATCGAAAGAGGCGGCGGGAAAGAAAGGACCGAATGAAGATGGGGAGATGGCCACGAAAGCCCCACTGATGGAGTTGATTGAGGATAAGGCGGCGCCAAGTAGTGTCATACGCCTTATTAATGTCAAAGAATACACCTAGACAATGCTGGTTACGTAGGAAGGCCTGCTGGATGGCCGCCTCAAGCAGGGTCAAGTTGTCTATAGTTGAACGACATCTCCGAAAGCCACACTGAGAGTGGCTAAGGAGCTGCCTGGTCTCGAGCAGCCAAACCAGGCGACGGTTGACCATGCGTTCCAATGTCTTCCCGACACGGCTCGTCAAAGCAATACTCCGATAACTACTGGGATGCATTCGGCCCTTTCCCGGTTTGAGGAGGGGAATCAAAATCGCCTCCCTCCACGAGTCAGGAAACCTGCCGGATGACCATATCATATTAAAACAATTCAGGAGAACTTCCTTGGATGGCAGCAACAAGTGCTGCACCATGCTGTACAGGATTTGATCATCACCTGGCGCAGTATCATGAGCCACAGACAGCGCCGAATCCAGTTCCCACATTGTGAAGGGGCAGGTGTAGGGTTCGGAATCTGGAGACCGGAAGTCCAAGTGATCCCTCTCGATGGCAGTGCGGTAGCGGCATAAATTTGGATCACAGTTAATAGTGGCGGTAGATTCCGCAAAATGCATGGCCAGTGTCTGGGCAATGTCTGTCGGCGCCGTGCGGAAACATCCCTGATGCAGCAATGCCGTGACAGGTAGTTGGCTGCGTTTCCCGGAAATCCTCCTGATGGCTTCCCATACTTTCGTAGAACTAGTGGAGCGGGAGATGGAGTTCAAGAACGATTGCCATGACCGTCGTTTGCTCTCTTTAATCACTCGCCGCGCTTTGGCTCTTGCCACCCGAAAGGCCGCAAGATTGTCAGCTGAGGGACGGCACTTGAAGCGGCGCAGAGCTGCACGGCGGGCTCGGATGGCTGAGCGGCACTCCGTGGTCCACCAAGGGACAGGACGCCTCTTGGGATGACTTGAGGACCGTGGGATCGACAATTAAGCAGCATGGGAGATCACGGCTGTAACACGGTCGACCCATTCGTGGACGCTGGCACGGTGTTAGAGAATGCACTACCTTTAAATGGGAGGATAATAAAGAAGCTCTAGACATTAAAGTGTCAAGTGACCTTATAAATAGATACGGAACTTCATGCTGAAATTCTGCTTGTAAACCTGTTTTCCTTCTGGTCAAGCAACAGAGGGACAGAGTTAGCGCTACTTGCTCACCCGATATTGGTCAATCTATATCAGTAAGCAACTATAACGAAGCCCGTTACTAGTTGCGGATTTCCTATGTAGCGGCTTGCAGATGCGACAAAAATTTGATTTCCAATATTTCGTGCAATTATTGACCGTATTCAAAAATTTAAAATGCTGACACGATATGCGCATTGAGAGGTATGCTGAAAGCTTAAAACAAGCAATTAAGTCAAGCAATTGCAGTTTGCAACTGTGAGCTTTTCTAGAGGTAGCGTAACTGGCGGTGCGCAAATACCCGGACTATATTCACCCAGTGAGAATGAAGCACTTAACGACTTGTAAGTTTTTTCGCTAACGTCCTATTCAAAATGATGAAAGGAGAAAAAAGTTTATCGATTACAACAGTTTCGTGCGGTACAACTTTTTCATGCAGTATCACTTGGAAAGTGTACATGTGAAGAAGGTAGACACAAAACGTAACGATACAATGCGGAGTATTGCTGGTTCCATCAAATCAGCTCCCTGCCACTGGTTACCTGTACTGAGTCACATCCCTCCACCTCACTTAAGGCGGAAACAAGCTCCACTGAGGGAGGCCAAGAAAATCTCTGCATCACCCTCTCTACCACTGCACCAGGAATTCTGTCATCCGCCACAGCAATGATTGCGATCAAGAAGACCAGCAAGTGTTACTGCAGGACAACTTATCGCGGATGGTTTTGATCTAAATGAAAGCTGGAAGCAGGATGGACAACAAAAATATTGGGAACAAGAGCCCATCACCTTGATCCCACAAAGAAGCCAAAAGGTTTTGACCTACCGAGGAAACATCGTCCAGTACGCCTTAGATAAGTTCGTACCGACTAAGGTCCAAAGCGAGGGGAAAGATCCACCGTGGTATAACAATCATGTACGAAAGGTACTACGGAAACAAAGAAAGCTTCATCGTAGGTTTAAGAGTAGTCGAATCATAGCTGATAAGGAAAAGCTGAACGAAGCGAAAAAGAGCGTAAAGAGAGCAATGAGAGAAGCATTCAACGAATTCGAACATAAAACATTGGCAAACAATCTAAACAAGAACCCTAAAAAGTTTTGGTCATATGTAAAATCGGTAAGCGGATCTAAATCCCCTATTCAGTCACTCGTTGACCACGATGGCACCGAAACAGAGGACGACCGAAGAAAGGCAGAAATACTGAATTCAGTGTTCCGAAACTGTTTCACTGCGGAAAATCGTAACACGGTCCCTGACTTCAGCCGTCGCACGGACGCCAAAATGGAAAATATTGAAATAAACGATATCGGAATTGAAAAACAACTGCTATCACTTAGTAGCGGAAAAGCATCCGGACCAGACGAGATACCCTTAAGATTCTACAGTGATTATGCTAAAGAACTTGCCCCCTTTCTATCAGCAATTTATCGTAGATCGCTGGAAGAACGTAAAGTACCTAGCGACTGGAAGAAAGCGCAGGTCGTTCCCATTTTCAAGAAGGGTCATAAATCAGATGCGAATAATTATAGGCCTATTTCGCTTACGTCAATCTGTTGTAGAATAATGGAACATGTTTTGTGTTCTCGTATTATGACGTTCTTAGATAATACAAATCTCCTTCATCATAACCAACATGGATTCCGCAAACAGAGATCATGTGAAACTCAGCTCGCCCTATTTGCCCAAGAAATTCACAGTGCCGTAGACACTGGCGAGCAGATTGATGCCGTATTCCTGGACTTCAGGAAGGCATTTGATACGGTTCCGCACTTACGTTTAATGAAAAAAATACGAGCTTACGGAATATCGGACCAGGTTTGTGATTGGATTCAGGATTTCCTAGAAGAAAGAACACAACATGTCATTCTTAACGGTTCAAAATCTGCAGATGTAGAGGTAATTTCGGGAGTACCGCAAGGAAGCGTGATAGGACCTTTATTGTTTACAATATACATAAATGACTTAGTTGACAACATCGGTAGCTCCGTGAGGCTATTTGCAGATGACACGGTTGTCTACAAGAAAGTAGCAACATCAGAAGACTCGTACGTACTCCAGGAAGACCTGCAGAGGATTAATGCATGGTGCGACAGCTGGCAGCTTTACCTAAACGTAGATAAATGTAATATAATGCGCATACATAGGGGCAGAAATCCATTCCAGTACGATTATGCCATAGGTGGTAAATCATTGGAAGCGGTAACGACCGTAAAATACTTAGGAGTTACTATCCGGAGCGATCTGAAGTGGAATGATCACATAAAACAAATAGTGGGAAAAGCAGGCGCCAGGTTGAGATTCATAGGAAGAATTCTAAGAAAATGTGACTCATCGACGAAAGAAGTAGCTTACAAAACGCTTGTTCGTCCGATTCTTGAGTATTGCTCATCAGTATGGGACCCTTACCAGGTTGGATTAATAGAAGAGATAGACATGATCCAGCGAAAAGCAGCGCGATTCGTCATGGGGACATTTAGTCAGCGCGAGAGCGTTACGGAGATGCTGAACAAGCTCCAGTGGCGGACACTTCAAGAAAGGCGTTACGCAATACGGAGAGGTTTATTATCGAAATTACGAGAGAGCACATTCCGGGAAGAGATGGGCAACATATTACTACCGCCCACATATATCTCGCGTAATGATCACAACGAAAAGATCCGAGAAATTAGAGCAAATACGGAGACTTACAAGCAGTCGTTCTTCCCACGCACAATTCGTGAATGGAACAGGGAAGGGGGGATCAGATAGTGGTACAATAAGTACCCTCCGCCACACACCGTAAGGTGGCTCGTGGAGTATAGATGTAGATGTAGATGTAGATGGTGCCGCCTCAACAGGTTAAGGACTGGACATGGTTGTCGTAGCTACTTCAGGAACGAATGGGGCTGGATCAGTTCACCAATTTGTGAATGTAATAAGGAAGAGCAGACAATTGAACATTTAGTCCAACGCTGTCCACTTCATTCATACCCTGGAATTCCCGACGACTTGTTCACTCTCACACCCAGCTTAATTAATTGCTTGAAAAACACGGACTTTAAGGTTTAATCTTGTCTTATATCATATGTATATTGTATAAAATCACCCACCTTGTATCAACTGTATACTGTATAAAATCGCCATACGATTAAATAAATAAATAAACTTCAGCTTTGCCTCGTGATGACTGGGTGTTGTATGATGTCCTTAGGTTAGTTAGGTTTAAGTTGTTCTAAGTTCTAGGGGACTGATGACCATAGATGTTAAGTCCCATAGTGCTCAGAGCCATTTGAACCAAACTTCAGCACGAGACATGGGGTTTTCAATTATTACTTCATTACTAATAACTCTATTTCGCGACGCACTTTGCAGGTACAGTGTCCACGCATATCTCTGAATGTACTTGCGAAATTATATCATTGTATAAGGCGTGATCAAAACGTTTCCGTCTAGCATTCGCGTCTTTCCGACGTGCATGCGGTAAATGTGGAAACGTGAACTACGATGACAGTACAAAATTTAAGTCCATTAAATTTCCTACAAAAAGATCCTGCTCATCCTTTCTGGAGGACTAACAGTTTGCGCGTAGCCAGCGAGAGGATATGACGGTCTCGCACGTGGTTTACGAAGGCCAGCTTTAACATAGTGGTTTGCTACACTACTGGCCATTAAAATTGCTACACCACGAAGATGACGTGCTACAGACGCGAAATGTAACCGACAGGAAGAAGATCCTGTGATATGCAAATGATTAGCTTCTCAGAGCATCAACACAAGGTTGGCGCCGGTGGCGACACCTACAACGTGCTGACATGAGGAAAGTTTCCAACCGATTTCTCATACACAAACAGCAGTTGACCGGCGTTGCCTGGTGAAACGTTGTTGTGATGCCTCGTGTAAGGAGGAGAAATGCGTACCATCACGTTTCCGACTTTGATAAAGGTCTGATTGTAGTCTATCGCGATTGCGGTTTATCGTATCGCGACATTGCTGTTCGCGTTGGTCGGCATCCAATGACTGTTAGCAAAATATGGAATCAGTGGGTTCAGGAGGGTAATACAGTACGCCGTGCTGGATCCCATCGGCCTCGTATCACTGGCAGTCGAGTTGACAGGCATCCACACGGCTGAAACGGATCGTGCAGCCATGTATCGATCCCTGAGTCAACAGATGGTGATGTTTGCAAGACAACAACCACCTGCAAGAACAGTTCGACGACGTTTGCAGCAGCATGGACTATCACCTCGGAGACCATGGCTGCGGTTACCCTTGACGCTGCATCACAGACAGGAGCGCCTGCGATGCTGTATTCATAGACGAACCTAGGAGCACGAATGGCAAAACGTCATTTCCCAGGTTCTGTTTACAGCATCATCATGGTCGCGTCCGTGTTCGATGACATTGCGGTGAACGCACATCGGAAGTGTGTATTCGTCATCGGCATACTGGCGTATCACCCGGTGTGATGGTATGGGGTGCCATTGGTTACACGTCTCGGTCACCTCTCGTTCGTATAGACGGCACTTTGAACAGTGAACGTTACATTTCAGATGTGTTACGATCCATGGCTCTACCCTTCATTCGGTCCCTGTGAAACCCTGCATTTGAGCAGTATAATGCACGACCGCATGTTGCAGCTCCTGTACGGCCTCTCCCCAATTGAAAACGTCTGGTGTCTGGTCAATGGTGGCCGAGCAACTGGTTCGTCACATTACGCCAGCCACTGCTCTTGATGAAGTGTGGTATCGTGTTGAAGGTGCATGGGCAGCTGTACCTGTAAACGCCATCCAAGCTCTGTTTGACTCAATGCCCAAGCGTATCAAGGCCGTTATTACAGCCAGAGGTGGTTGTTCTGGGTACTGATTGCTCAGGATCTATGCATGCAAATTGCGTGAATATATAATCACATGTCAGTTCTAGTATAACATACACTCCTGGAAATGGAAAAAAGAACACATTGACACCGGTGTGTCAGACCCACCATACTTGCTCCGGACACTGCGAGAGGGCTGTACAAGCAATGATCACACGCACGGCACAGCGGACACACCAGGAACCGCGGTGTTGGCCGTCGAATGGCGCTAGCTGCGCAGCATTTGTGCACCGCCGCCGTCAGTGTCAGCCAGTTTGCCGTGGTATACGGAGCTCCATCGCAGTCTTTAACACTGGTAGCATGCCGCGACAGCGTGGACGTGAACCGTATGTGCAGTTGACGGACTTTGAGCGAGGGCGTATAGTGGGCATGCGGGAGGCCGGGTGGACGTACCGCCGAATTGCTCAACACGTGGGGCGTGAGGTCTCCACAGTACATCGATGTTGTCGCCAGTGGTCGGCGGAAGGTGCACGTGCCCGTCGACCTGCGACCGGACCGCAGCGACGCACGGATGCACGCCAAGACCGTAGGATCCTACGCAGTGCCGTAGGGGACCGCACCGCCACTTCCCAGCAAATTAGGGACACTGTTGCTCCTGGGGTATCGGCGAGGGCCATTTGCAACCGTCTCCATGAAGCTGGGCTACGGTCCCGCACACCGTTAGGCCGTCTTCCGCTCACGCCCCAACATCGTGCAGCCCGCCTCCAGTGGTGTCGCGACAGGCGTGAATGGAGGGACGAATGGAGACGTGTCGTCTTCAGCGATGAGAGTCGCTTCTGCCTTGGTGCCAATGATGGTCGTATGCGTGTTTGGCGCCGTGCAGGTGAGCGCCTCAATCAGGACTGCATACGACCGAGGCACACAGGGCCAACACCCGGCATCATGGTGTGGGGAGCGATCTCCTACACTGGCCGTACACCACTGGTGATCGTCGAGGGGACACTGAATAGTGCACGGTACATCCAAACCGTCATCGAACCCATCGTTCTACCATTCCTAGACCGGCAATGGAACTTGCTGTTCCAACAGGACAATGCACGTCCGCATGTATCCCGTGCCACCCAACGTGCTCTAGAAGGTGTAAGTAAACTACCCTGGCCAGCAAGATCTCCGGATCTGTCCCCCATTGAGCATGTTTGGGACTGGATAAAGCGTCGTCTCACGCGGTCTGCACGTCCAGCACGAACGCTGGTCCAACTGAGGCGCCAGGTGGAAATGGCATGGCAAGCCGTTCCTCAGGACTACATCCAGCATCTCTACGATCGTCTCCATGGGAGAATAGCAGCCTGCATTGCTGCGAAAGGTGGATATACACTGTACTAGTGCCGACATTGTGCATGCTCTGTTGCCTGTGTCTATGTGCCTGTGGTTCTGTCAGTGTGATCATGTGATGTATCTGACCCCAGGAATGTGTCAATAAAGTTTCCCCTTCCTGGGACAATGAATTCACGGTGTTCTTATTTCAATTTCCAGGAGTGTATTTGTCCAATGAATACCCGTTAATCATATGCATTTCTTGTTGGTGTAGCAATTTTAATGGGCAATAGTGTACTATTTTATGACTCGTGGAGTTCTGTGACAAGTACTGATTTCGATGTACTGAGTCTTCTCAAACCTTTTGATGATCTATTTAGATTTATTGACATTAAAGTTTTCAAATATGTCTTCAGCTACCATTTCAGTAAGAAGATCCGAAGTTTTTTAAATTTCTGTACCTATTTTATCAGCAAGGAGTATAAGATTTGCTTCATTTGATAGTGAAAGCACAAGATAGTTTATGTTTGTCAAATGCAACTGAGGGCTCAAAATAGAACACGTTGGTGTACCATGTCTGATTGCCTCAAATGCTGCAAGTCCTTAAGTTAATAAAGAAATCCCCGATATTTCAGTCACGATTTAATACTGTGGCTGTGGAGTGCTGACAAGTGCCACCTATTTAAAATACCACAAGGATACTACACTTCAAAAGGGTGCCAGAACTGGATACAGAGTGTTTACAAGCCTCTCCAGCGCTCAGAGCAGTAATTTAGTCGCATCTGCGCCTCGCTTTTCGTGGTACAAATTGGAATTTACCGGAATCTCCCGCGGGTGTGCTGAATGCGACTCAGGGCGCCTACGGAAGAATTTAATTTACCTCCCCTCCTCTTTCCTCCCTCCTCCCCCCACTCCACCCACTCCCCCAACTCACTCTAGAAACATCGTCTCCCGCCTTGCAGCGTCCCGGTCGTTGCCCCTGTCTGGGCGGGGAGGAATCTCAAAGGGAACGGAAACTGGGTCGCATCGATATAGTCTGGGCGCACTCACAGATTCGGGTTGTCTTACTGGTTGTCCAGCCACCGAAGCTCCACAGACCGTCACGTTCAATAGCGTTCATTTGCCTGTATATGAAAGATTCACGCCACTGATGAGATACATCAGAGTTTCACGTGAATCGCTTCTGGCCAATTTAAATTTTAATTTACTCTGTTTGCCGGAGATATACGTTTCCCGTTAAACGTACGTGCTCATAGATTCATGTTTGTTGAAGAGCTGTGGTAGTTCAAAGTAAGCAATACGTCAGCGGAATTTTAAATGAAATGCCTTCGTTTTAAGGGGAGTGACACAATTAAGACGCTGTGTCATTCGGGAATTGAAATCGTTCATATGTCAATATACGAACTGATTATTTCCCAGAGACTGATATACTGGTACGTGTCTTTCTCTCTCTCTCTCTCTCTCCCTCATCCTTTTCTCTCTGTCTCCCTCTCTCACTCCTCCTATGTCTCTTTCTCCCCTTCGCTCTATCTACCTCTTTCGTCATTTTTCTCTCTCGTCATCTCCCATTCGCCTGCTGGGGCTCTCTCAGCCCATTTATCTCTCTCTCTCTCTCTCTCTCTTTCTCTCTCTCTCTCTCTCTCTCTCTCTCTCTCTCTCTCTCTCTCTCCCTCCCTGCATCCCTCCGTGTTCCCCTCCCTCCCTCCCCCTCTCTCCCTCTCGGTGTGTGTGTGTGTGTGTTTTATATCGGAAGTGCCGACGTCGGCAACTCTGAAGTATGTGTGTAGATATGAAGAATATGGTTCAAATGGCTCTGAGCACTATGGGACTTAACTTCTGAGATCATCAGTCCCCTATACCTTAGAACTACTGAAACCTAACTAAGGACATCACACACATCCATGCCCGAGGCAGGATTCGAACCTGCGACCATAGCGGGCGCGCGGTTCCAGACTGTAGCGCCTAGAACCGCTCGGCCACTCCATCCGGCTATGAAAAAGAGAAAAAGACAAAGAGCGAGTACACCACTAATACACTGCTCAAAAGAACTACGGGAACATGACTTTTGGGCGCCTGCCGTACACCACTCAGGACAAACTGAGTGAGCCGTGCTGAGACTCGCGTTGGTGCCGTGTGTAGGTTTCTGCCTCACCGTACCGTTTAGTTGGCATGGTTGCGTTGTTAGTCTTCTTCTCATGTTCACTGGCGCCAGTCGGTTTCGTAAGCGTTGCCTGTCCGCTAGTGGCCGCAATCGCACTTATGGACGTGTAGTTCATCTGCCCTATCTTTGGGGCGACCTCGGTGCTTCTTCCGTGTGGTGCGAGTGTGCGAGTTCTGTTGGGGGACGCAGGAGCAGCGAGGTCCGCGCAGAGCGACAACGCGCTGGGACTGATGGGGGCGTGTATGCACTGCCGCATCGAAGGGCTCTGGTCACGAGGGTGCACGACCTCGTCCGAACCGGATCCTGCAAGTTTAAGTTGAGTGCGTTTTCAATTCGCGTAGAGAAACGTTCGCGATTCTCCTGTGACTGTGATTTTATTGTACTGTGGTTTTGGGTCCACAGGTTTTACTCAACATACTCTTTGGGCGAGGTGAAAGTTGTGTTTGTGGTTGGTTGGCGATTCTTCTACCTTGGTGGTAGGCATTCCTTCTTGTTTCGGGCGCTCTGAGCACAATATTCTGCGGGCAGAGTGCAGACTGCTGGTTGCGGCTTTGGCGTATTTTTACATCTTTGCATTGGTTTGTTGGACGTCAGGTAGCCTCAGCAAGATTATCATTAGTCGCTTGATACACTGCCACTAGTCCGTGATCTGAATGCAACCCTTGGCTCCCGTTCTCTTCGCTTGCGAAAGTGTTTCTGGCGTGAGCTACTCACAGGTCGATTCCTGGAGCACCGTCTGTCACTGGCCCTTGTGTTTTATTTTATTATTGTATTATTAAGTTACCATCATTTGTCTCACCTGTTTGGTCATCTGTTGCGTTTTTTAAATTAACTTTGTCCATGCCATCTGGAATTTGACAGTATATTTGTTAATTTTTTTATAATTGCCATTTTGGGCGTTAAAGGCCTTCAGCCATGATTGTGGTTACTTGCCTTAAAATTCCGATTGCAGCCACATTGGCTTGTCTTCGGAATTATTGTCTGTCTGTATTTTATGTGTTTATTAAATTTTAAATAATTGCCATTTTTCGCGTTAAAGGCCTTCAGCCGTGATTGTGGTTACGTGCCTTGAAAGTCTGATTGCGACCTCATTGGGTTGTTTTTAAAAGTTATTTATTAAAATTAATGAGTGAAATTGCAAAGCAAACCGATAGTAATTGATTCAGGCCCCGTCCACAATCGTAACCCAATCCTGCCTTCCTTAATTACCAGGTTTCACTGAGGACTGGTCACCTTACCAAATTATAACTTTATCTTTCAAAAATTAAGTACACAGCCAACCTTCATTAAATTCTCTTTCATTTACAGAACAGGAATTGAAATGTCCAACAGGTGTTGGAAACAAAGTGGAAACATTCATCGCGTCATCCTGGAAGCTCATCATTGGACTTTGAGAGTTTCAATAACGTGATCGTTTATCACAAAAAGGTACGGCCAAACTTTCAGGGAACATTCCTCACACACAAAGAAAGAAAATATTTTATCTGGACATGTGTCCCGAAACGCTTACATTCCATGCTAGTGCTCATTTTATTACTTCTCTTCAAATCACATTAATCATGGCATGGAAACACACGGCATCAGAACGTACCAGCTTGACTTCAAACACTTTGTTACAGGAAATGTTGAAAATGTCCTCCGTTAGCGAGGATACATGCATCCACCCTCCGTCGCATGGAATCCCTGATGCACTGATGCAGCCCTGGAGAATGGCGTATTGTATCACAGCCGTCCACAATACGAGCGCGAAGATTCTCTACATTTGGTACCGGAGTTGCGTAGACAAGAGCTTTCAAATGCCCCCATAAATGAAAGTCAAGAGGGTTGAGGTCAGGAGAGCGTGGAGGCCATGGAATTGGTCCGCCTCTACCAATCCATCGATCACCGAATCTGTTGTTTAGAAGCGTACGACCACTTCGACTGAAATGTGCAGGATTTTCATCGTGCATGAACCACATTTTGTGTCGTACTTGTAAAGGCACATGTTCTAGAAGCACAGGTACAGTATCCCGTATGAAATCATGATAACGTGCTCCATTGATCGTAGGTGGAAGAACATGGGGCCCAATCAAGACATCACCAACAATGCCTGCCCGAACGTTCACAGAAAATCTGTGTCGATGACGTGATTGCACAATTGCGTGCGGATTCTCGTCAGCCCACACATGTTGATTGTGAAAATTTACAATTTGATCACGTTGGAATGAAGCCTCATCCGTAAAGAGAACATTTGCACTGAAATGAGGATTGACACATTGTTGGGCGAACCATTCGCAGAAGTGTACCCATGGAGGCCAATCAGCTGCTGATAGTGCCTGCACACGCTGTACATGGTACGGAAACAACTGGTTCTTCCGTAGCACTCTCCATGCAGTGACGTGGACAACTTTACCTTGTACAGCTGCAAATTCTCTGACGCTGACATTAGGGTTATCGTCAACTGCACGAAGAATTGCCTCGTCCATTGCAGGTGTCCTCGTCGTTCTAGGTCTTCCCCAGTCGCGACTCATAGGCTGGAATGTTCCGTGCTCCCTAAGACGCCGATCAATTGCTTCGAACGTCTTCCTGTCGGGACACCTTCGTTCTGTAAATCTGTCTCGATACAAACGTACTGCGCCACGGCTATTGCCCCGTGCTAATCCATACATCAAATGGGCATCTGCCAACTCCGCATTTGTAAACATTGCACTGACTGCAAAAGCACGTTCATGATGAACACTAACCTGTTGATGCTACGTACTGATGTGCTTGATGCTAGTACGCTAGAGCAATGAGTCGCATGTCAACACAAGCACCGAAGTCAACACTACCTTCCTTCAATTGGGCCAACTGGCGGTGAATCGAGGAAGTACAGTACATACTGACGAAGCTAAAATGAGCTCTAACATGGAAATTAAGCGTTTCCGGAAACATGTCCACATAACATATTTTCTTTATTTGTGTGTGAGGAACGTTTCCTGAAAGTTTGGCCGTACGTTTTTGTAACACCCTGTATATGTAAGTGCTCTACATGGCATGTACCATATAAGTATACAGATGTCAGCCTTCTTCAGTAAGAGCCATTGAGAGTTCTTGGAGAGCCTGTGGTGGAACAGGACCACGAAAACGTCTCTCGGATATGTTCCACATATGCTCGACGGGGTTGAGGTCTGAGCTCTGGCCGTTCCATTACTTTGATGTTCGAGCGTCGCAAGACATCCGAGCTGACGCCTACCACATTTGCCTTGGCATTATCGAGCCTGAGAAGGAATTCAGGGCCACCAACGTATGTGGCAGCCACCACCTAGTTAAACAGGACCTGTTCGATGTACTGCCAGGCGGTAAGGCGACCATGGGCGACGACAAGATCCGTACGGCTACCAACACTGATGCTTATCTACAGCATCAAAGATCCTTGGCCAAATTCCTGGACGACATTTGGCGCGTACCGTTGGTTTCCCACGGCGTCTCCAAAAAATGGTTCAAATGGCTCTGAGCACTATGGGACTCAACTGCTGTGGTCATAAGTCCCCTAGACCTTAGAACTACTTAAACCTAACTAACCTAAGGACAGCACACAACACCCAGCTATCACGAGGCAGAGAAAATCCCTGACTCCGCCGGGAATCGAACCCGGGAACCCGGGCGTGGGAAGCGAGAACGCTACCGCACGACCACGAGATGCGGGCACGGCGTCTCCACACACAAACACTGCCATCACCTTACGTCAGATGAAATCTGGACTCGTCTGTGAACAACACCATTTCAATTTCCAGGAGTGTATATTTATTTTATGGCGCACATTTTTCTGAAGAGTTTGATATGTAAAACACATATGTTCGAGGAAATGTAAGACATATTACTTGGTCTGAAGTGTAGCAAAGTGCAGTACCACACCTCTTCACACAGCATTCTTCTATCGCACCGTCACTGCATTGCGCTCTGTGGATTTCAAACGTGTATACACTCCTGGAAATTGAAATAAGAACACCGTGAATTCATTGTCCCAGGAAGGGGAAACTTTATTGACACATTCCTGGGGTCAGATACATCACATGATCACACTGACAGAACCACAGGCACATAGACACAGGCAACAGAGCATGCACAATGTCGGCACTAGTACAGTGTATATCCACCTTTCGCAGCAATGCAGGCTGCTATTCTCCAATGGAGACGATCGTAGAGATGCTGGATGTAGTCCTGTGGAACGGCTTGCCATGCCATTTCCACCTGGCGCCTCAGTTGGACCAGCGTTCGTGCTGGACGTGCAGACCACGTGAGACGACGCTTCATCCAGTCCCAAACTTGCTCAATGGGGGACAGATCCGGAGATCTTGCTGGCCAGGGTAGTTGACTTACACCTTCTAGAGCACGTTGGGTGGCACGGGATACATGCGGACGTGCATTGTCCTGTTGGAACAGCAAGTTCCCTTGCCGGTCTAGGAATGGTAGAACGATGGGTTCGATGACGGTTTGGATGTACCGTGCACTATTCAGTGTCCCCTCGACGATCACCAGTGGTGTACGGCCAGTGTAGGAGATCGCTCCCCACACCATGATGCCGGGTGTTGGCCCTGTGTGCCTCGGTCGTATGCAGTCCTGATTGTGGCGCTCACCTGCACGGCGCCAAACACGCATACGACCATCATTGGTACCAAGGCAGAAGCGACTCTCATCGCTGAAGACGACACGTCTCCATTCGTCCCTCCATTCACGCCTGTCGCGACACCACTGGAGGCGGGCTGCACGATGTTGGGGCGTGAGCGGAAGACGGCCTAACGGTGTGCGGGACCGTAGCCCAACTTCATGGAGACGGTTGCGAATGGTCCTCGCCGATACCCCAAGAGCAACAGTGTCCCTAATTTGCTGGGAAGTGGCGGTGCGGTCACCTACGGCACTGCGTAGGATCCTACGGTCTTGGCGTGCATCCGTGCGTCGCTGGGGTCCAGTCCCAGGTCGACGGGCACGTGCACCTTCCGCCGACCACTGGTGACAACATCGATGTACTGTGGAGACCTCACGCCCCACGTGTTGAACAATTCGGCGGTACGTCCACCCGGCCTCCCGCATGCCCACTATACGCCCTCGCTCAAAGTCCGTCAACTGCACATACGGTTCACGTCCACGCTGTCGCGGCATGCTACCAGTGTTAAAGACTGCGATGGAGCTCCGTATGCCACGGCAAACTGGCTGACACTGACGGCGGCGGTGCACAAATGCTGCGCAGCTAGCGCCATTCGACGGCCAACACCGCGGTTCCTGGTGTGTCCGCTGTGCCGTGCGTGTGATCATTGCTTGTACAGCCCTCTCGTAGTGTCCGGAGCAAGTATGGTGGGTCTGACACACCGGTGTCAATGTGTTATTTTTTCCATTTCCAGGAGTGTATTTTCTAATGGAAGGCATCAAATCAATATTCAGAACAGTGGAAATTTAAATGTCCTGTGTTTGCTCTCCTGCTTCCAGTCGACCGGTATTACATCCTATCGCTCCCCTTAAAAAACACTGACAATTAATACTGAGTGGGATTATTTGTGACTGGGAAAATAAGATATTATTGGTGTCCTTGACCTTTTACCTGTTTCTACTCAAATGGGACGCCATGTTGTTATTAGAGTACCGGACCTTTTATCTTTTTCTGAATGAAACGGTATACGTGAGGTCAGATTATAAAAAATGTTTTATTCCAGAATTAATCTGGCATTCCGCAGTGGAGTGCGCGCTGTACAAAATGCGTTTGACGGAGAAGCCTTAGTTGTTTTGGAAGAGAAATCTTGCTTGTGGTTGAATATGTGTCTCGTTCGCGTTAGGAAAGATGCGCTGTTCTAAAACAGGAGACTCGTTTGGTTTAGACGAACACGAAAAACCCGGTTCACTTTCTGAAGAAGAGCAATTTTTGATTTGGAAGGGGAGCAACGTTCATTTCTCAACAGGAGTCTTGTGTGCTTTTAGAAGATGATTTTTGTTTGTTACGAAAGAAGATACTTGCATGTTTCAGAAAATGAGTTTTATTTACTTAGGAAGATGAGTACTGTTTGTTTAGGAAGAGCTATCAGGTTCATATTCCGAAAAGGCGTTGTCATATTACGTTGAGGAGGAATATATTGGACTTGACACCTCAACAAAACGTAGAAGATGAATATAGCGTGAAAAGAAGGCATTTTTGGAGTGACGAACAATGGGCTGCAAAAGGAGATTGGGTCCTCCAAAAAATTAAGGAAATAATAATGATAAAATGTCGGTAGACCATTTGCCCACGAAAGGCAAATGTTCCGAATTGGAGTCCCCATATCCACACACGATTTTAATCTGCCAGGAATTTAAAAAAAAGTTTGTGTCGCAAAATATTATTCAACTTATTAATATTCATATTCGTGTGTGTGCCTGTGTGTGTGTGTTTGTGCTTGTTTGTTCAGTTAAGAAGTGTTGCATTAAATTAGGTTCTTATTTTCATTATAACAGACACACATAGTTGTACAACAGTTAAGGCTGATGTGGATGTTCGACAGTAGTAATAACTGCATGCAACAGCCTACTAGAGATAAAATGACACCGGCAGCTGCAGTTACTGCTGCTGTCAAACATTAGCATCATTGTTTCTAGTTGAACAACTATGTATACCTATAATGAATATAAATACCTAATTAATTGCCACATTTACTAATATATGCACAACTCTTATACATAAACAGTGTGCACCTGGGATGTAAATGTGAGCTATCATAAATGGTTCATAGTACTCGATATGAATGGATATGATGCAGCAATTTCTCTCATTTCCAAATGTAAAAGGAAGAGCCTGTACGATATTTATTGAGATGAATACATTATGTGCTGACTGCTTTCACAGCGATTCCTGCAATTGAGACATAGCACTGGTGTTCCCGTGTTGCGGCAGCAAGCCTCCACCTTGCGTATCCTGAGAGGAAACCAATCAGTGATTCCAAATCTCTCTTGTCTCAAAAAAGAAGATTTTAGCCTAAAGAGGCATCATTCTCACGGCCATGTTTTTGCAAGAAACGTCTGCCAAGATGGGACCACAATCCCTCACTTACAAAGAGATCTAATCTTTCTGGGCCATCCATTTCCAATTTCTGAGAGAAGGCTCTAAAGCTTCCCAGACAGTCGTGTCCATGAAATATATGTTTTTGCCGCTTGACAGAAGAACCTGGCGACTTCCAGGAATCAAAGGGCTTACAATCTTTTTCTTTTTGTCATCAGTCTACTGACTGGTTTGATGCGGCCCGCCACGAATTCCTTTCCTGTGCTAACCTCTTCATCTCAGAGTAGCACTTGCAATCTACGTCCTCAATTATTTGCTTGACGTATTCCAATCTCTGTCTTCCTCTACAGTTTTTGCCCTCTACAGCTCCCTCTGGTACCATGGAAGTCATTCCCTCATGTCTTAGCAGATGTCCTATCATCCTGTCCCTTCTCCTTATCAGTGTTTTCCACATATTCCTTTCCTCTCCGATTCTGCGTAGAACCTCCTCATTCCTTACCTTATCAGTCCACCTAATTTTCAACATTCGTCTATAGCACCACATCTCAAATGCTTCGATTCTCTTCTGTTCCGGTTTTCCCAAAGTCCATGTTTCACTACCATACAATGCTGTACTCCAGACGTACATCCTCCGAAATTTCTTCCTCAAATTAAGGCCGGTATTTGATATTAGTAGACATCTCTTGGCCAGAAATGCCTCTTTTGCCATAGCGAGTCTGCTATTGATGTCCTCCTTGCTCCGTTCGTCATTGGTTATTTTACTGCCTAGGTAGCAGAATTCCTTAACTTCATTGACTTCGTGACCACCAATCCTGATGTTAAGTTTCTCGCTGTTCTCATTTCTACTACTTCTCATTACCTTCGTCTTTCTCCGATTTACTCTCAAACCATACTGTGTACTCATTAGCCTGTTCATTCCGTTCAGCAGATCATTTAATTCTTCTTCACTTTCACTCAGGATAGCAATGTCATCAGCGAATCGTATCATTGATATCCTTTCACCTTTAAGCCCACTCCTGAACCTTTCTTTTATTTCCATCATTGCTTCCTCGATGTACAGATTGTAGAGTAGGGGCGAAAGGCTACAGCCTTGTCCTACACCCTTCTTAATACGAGCACTTCGTTCGTGATCGGCCACTCTTATTATTCCCTCTTGGTTGTTGTACATATTGTATATGACCCGTCTCTCCCTATAGCTTACCCCTACTTTTTTCAGAATCTCGAACAGCTTGCACCATTTTATATTGTCGAACGCTTTTCCCAGGTCGACAAATCCTATGAAAGTGTCTTGATTTTTCTTTAGCCTTGCTTCCGTTATTAGCCGTAACGTCAGAATTGCCTCTCTCGTCCCTTTACTTTTCCTAAAGCCAAACTGATCGTCACCTAGCGCATTCTCAATTTTCTTTTCCATTCTTCTGTATATTATTCTTGTAAGCAGCTTCGATGCATGAGCTGTTAAGCTGACTGTGCGATAATTCTCGCACTTGTCAGCTCTTGCCCTCTTCGGAATTGTGTGGATGATGCTTTTCCGAAAGTCAGATGGTATATCGCCAGACTCATATATTCTACACACCAACGTGAATAGTCATTTTGTTGCCACTTCCCCCAATGATTTTAGAAATTCTGATGGAATGTTATCTATCCCTTCTGCCTTATTTGACCGTAAGTCCTCCAATGTTACCACAGTTGCTTTTAATGTCACCAAAGGTTGTTTTTACTTTCCTGTATGCTGAATCTGTCCTTCCGACAATCATATCTTTTTCGATGTCTTCACATTTTTCCTGCAGCCATTTCGTCTTAGCTTCCCTCCACTTCCTATTTATTTCATTCCTCAGCTACTTGTATTTCTGTATTCCTGATTTTCCCGGAACATGTTTGTACTTCCTCCTTTCATCAATCAACTGAAGTATTTCTTTTGTTACCCATGGTTTCTTCGCAGCTACCTTCTTTGTACCTATGTTTTCCTTCCCAACTTCTGTGATGGCCCTTTTTAGAGATGTCCATTCCTCTTCAACTGTAATGCCTACTGCGCTATTCCTTATTGCTGTATCTATAGCGTTAGAGAACTTCAAACGTATCTCGTCATTCCTTAGTACTTCCGTATCCCACTTCTTTGCGTATTGATTCTTCCTGACTAATGTCTTAAACTTCAGCCTACTCTTCATCACTACTATATTGTGATCTGAGTCTATATCTGCTCCTGGGTACGCCTTACAATCCAGTATCTGATTTCGGAATCTCTGTCTGACCATGATGTAATCTAATTTAAATGTTCCCGTATCTCCCGGCCTTTTCCAAGTATACCTCCTCCTCTTGTTATTCTTGAACAGGGTATTCGCTGTTACTAGCTGAAACTTGTTACAGAACTCAATTAGTCTTTTTCCTCTTTCATTCCTTGTCCCAAGCCCATATTCTCCTGTAACCTTTTCTTCTATTCCTTCCCCTACAACTGCATTCCAGTCGCCCATGACTATTAGATTTTCGTCCCCCTTTACATACCGCATTACCCTTTCAATATCCTCATACACTTTCTCTATCTGTTCATCTTCAGCTTGCGACGTCGGCATGTATACCTGAACTATTGTTGTCGATGTTGGTCTGCTGTCGATTCTGATTAGAACAACCCGGTCACTGAACTGTTCACAGTAACACACCCTCTGCCCTACCTTCCTATTCATAACGAATCCTACACCTGTTATACCATTTTCTGCTGCTGTTGATATTAGCCGATACTCATCTGACCAGAAATCCTTGTCTTCCTTCCACTTCACTTCACTGACCCCTACTATATCTAGCCTCCGCTAAATGCGTACATAAGCCACTTGCCCGTATCGTCCCAACGTTTAACATTAGAATGCTTGGTGTTTTATAAGACCTTCCCACCATTTGCACAAAAGCTCAGCTTACAGCAGTCTCTCCTAAACGGATTCCTCCAAGCACTTTCCAGTCACTGGCCACCTTTGCGGTGGAATGCCGCCTGGCCTAGTTAAAATGTTCTTGCAAACCGGCGTCTTTCTGTCCAGCCCTTATAGGAACGAGGAGAGGGATTCGTCCAGAAATCCCTTTGCAGGTACGATCCACTGAGCGCTGCTTCCCAGAATCATTCACGCAGCCAAGTGGCTGCAATCAACATTCATGGCCCCCCAGTTCATCTCTCTCCCTGTTCTGCTTTGTCTCCACAATAGTCTTTTGTCATAAACCACACACTTGGGAACACTGGGATCATGACCTAAAATATGAATATTAATCTGACTGGCAATATTGTTAAAGTGAGATAGTGGCCTACCACCTCTTAATGAAAGCTAAACTGTGGAAAAATGGGTAAATGATCATAGGATTTTTCAACATTGGAAAAGCATTCAATAATGTAAAATAGTGCAAGATATTCAAAATTCAAGGAAAAATAGGGGAAAACTATAGGAAAGGACGAGTAATATACAGTACGCACAAGAACCCAGACAGAAAAGAAAGAGTGAAAAACCAAGAACGGAGTGCTCCGATTAAAAAGGATTCAAGAAGGGAGTGTTCAGTCTATAATACCGAAGAACCAATGACAAAGGTAAAAGTAATATTCAACGGTGGTATTCAGTTTCATTGTCAGAGGATATCAATGATAAGATACCTTGCTATCATGAGTAAACGTGAAGTAGAATTACAGGACCTGTTGAACAGAATGAACTGTCTAATGAACACAGAATATGAACTGAGTATAACTGGAAGAAGACAACAGTAATTAGAAGTAGCAGAAATGAGAACATCAAGAAACTTAATATCAAAATTGGTGATCACAAAGTAGTCGAATCTAGGGAATTTTACTACATTGGATCCATGATGGATGAAAGAAGGAGGACATAACAAGCAGGTTAGCATAGGCAAACACAGAGGGCATACCTGGCGAAGAGAAGTCTACTGGTTTCGAATATAGGGCTCAATTTGAGGATTAAATTTCCGAAAATGCTGGTTTGGTGCACAGCATTGTATGGTAGTTTATCACGGACAGTGGGAAAACCAGAACAGAAGAGAATCGAAGCATTTAAGATGTGGTGTCACAGAAGGACATTCAGAATCAGGTGGACTTACAAGATAAGGAATGAGGAAGTTTTCCACAGGATAGGTGAAGTAAGAAATATGTGGTTAACACAAGCAGGAGAGACCGGATGGAATTTTATATCATAAGGACTGAGGGAATAACGTCCATTGTACTATAGGAAGCTGTAGAGGTAAATAAGTGTAGGAAAAGACATATTGGATAACATCCACCAGGCAATTGAAGACATAGAGTGTATGTTCTACTCTGTACTCTGAGACAGAGGTTGTTCTAGGAGAGGAATTCATGGTGGGCCACGTCAAACCAGCGAGAAGTCTGATGAATAAAAAAAATAAGCTTGTCGCCTGAAGGCTTCTCACATAGGTGGTGGGGGTGTCTGTGGCAGGGACAGGGAAGTGGCAGTGGAGGTTGTTGGGGCAGTGGAGGTTGTCGGGGCAGTGGAGATGATGGTGTATTAGTTCAACAAGTAAGGATGCAATTATACCTATCCCAATCAGCCAGTGTCGGAAAAGAACTGTGACAGCAAGAACTTTGGGCTTTATAATCTTTACAAAAAATTCAGTCACTTGGCTTAGCCAGTTTGTTGTGGATGGTAATTATTTCCTCTTAAGTTACATTAATCAGTATGCTACCATGGGCACAACATCCATTTCGAACTTTCAACTCACATTTAACGGGAGAGTTAATAAACGCTTGACCCAGCTCACATGGGGTCAGTGTGACCTCATGACATATATGACAGCAGCAGTATGTCATGACAGTGGAGTGTTGGTCTTGCAGTGGAGTCTGGGGGCAGGGCGGCGTGGCCAGCATGTGATGCCAACTACAGCTTAGACAGTTAGGGAGGAGGATGGTAATAATCTCCTCTTCAGTCACTGAGATACGGGGACTGCACATCTTTCATAAATTCACATTTAAATGACAGTATGGGGCTAGAACATAGAACAATTTTGTCAAAAATAATTATCCTTTATTAGATATATTTGTAGGCACTATTATTCACAACAGTCATAGTAACTTAATCTCTTTCTCATTCTCTACAGGATGTTCACTTCTGTATTTCCCAAACAATTGTCTCCTGGATCCTTTAAATTCTCATTTTATCACATTCACATGCATGGGAGCTACAATAAAATTTAGATGGCCCGTCTGTAAATTTTGCTTGTATAAATTTAGCTTACGGGTGTGAAAGTAACCGGGTTTTGGACTTGTGGAGAACATGAATTTATATGCTGTTATAAGTTTATCACATGTACACTATGCACACACAGACAGCATACAAAGTTGTTGTGTGTGTGTGTGGTTTGAGGTTTTCGGGCGCTAAACAGCGTGGTCATCAGCGCCCAAACGCATAGAAACAGGAATACATGCAGTGAAGGGACGAAGACGGACACCGAACAAGGAGAACGGCTAAAAGACAGAGACCTGACGCAGTTACAAAACCTCACATACAGAGGCAAAACAAGAGAAGAAGAAACGTACTAAAAGAGGAAAGGAAACACAAGGAAAAGAGAACAGAAATCGAAGTGAAACATAATCGTGACTGGCGGACCTCTTACCTAAAGCCTGGGTGAGCCAGTCACCCAGCAGCACATTAAAATCCTCTCCCTAAAATCCGAGCCAACAAATTGGACAGGAAGACCTTAACCACAGTCGTTGCGTCGTCCTGCAAAATAGTGGGCAAATCTGGTGGCAAGGAAACCACCGCCCTCTGGTCAGAGAATAAAGGACAGTCAAGTAAAATGTGGCGGACAGTAATCTGGACGCCACAAGCACTGCAGATTGGGGGGGGGGGGGGGCGGTCCTCCGCCGGAGTAAAAAACCATGCGTTAAGCGACTGTGCCCGATGCGGTGGCGAGTGAGGAGAACCTCATCCCACCTGCATGACTGGTAGGACGTACGCCATGGCCGCGTGGTGGCCTTGACCAGACGCAGCTTATTTTCACAGACTGCCAGCCACTCCTCTTCCCATTGACGCATAACACGAAAACGCAAAAGGGAGGTAGCAGCATGGAGGGGGACGGCACATTCAACAACGTGAGGGAGGGAACATGCATCTTTAACAGCCACATCCGCCAGTTCGTTTCCCCTAATACCCACGTGCACCGGCACCCAGCAGAAAGAAACCTCCTTCCCCTGCCGTTGCAGGTGGAGTAGGGCATCATGTATGTTCTGGACGACAATATCCGCTGGGTACGAGTGTTGCATGGTCTGAAGGGCACTCAGGGAGTCAGAACAGATGAGAAACTTAAGACTGGGAACACATCTCATCTGCTCCAAAGCCCGCAAGATCGCAAACAATTCGGCATCAAAGATGGTAAACGCCGCAGGAAGCCGTAACTTGACGACTCGATCAGGGAAAACAGCACAACCAACAGAGTCCCACTGTTAAGAGCCATCTGTAAAATAAGGAGGTAAAAACAAACGCAGGAGTGCAGCTCCTCCGGTACTCTGACAAGTCTAAAAGGACGCTGGAGCAACCAGGGAGGCAGGCGCGTAAAACCCTGGAGTTGGGGTACTACACGCTCCACACCAAGGGACTCGAGCAAATGCTTGGCACGAATCCCAAATGGTCTCGTTGCCCTTGGGCGACTGGAAAAGAGACGTTCCATAGGCGGTCGGGCAACAGTAGGGTACGCATGGGAGCTGGACAGGCAAGGAATTGACACACCCGTCGCACCATGAGGAGTTTCCGCCGGATGGCGAGCGGCGGTTCCCCTGCCTCAGCACACAGGCTGGGGATGGGACTGGCACGGAAGGCACCAGTGGCCAGCCAGATACCCTCATGGTGTACTGCGTCAAGAATCTTCAGATACGAAGGCCTCGCTGACCCATACACAGTGCATCCATAGTCAAGACGCGACCGGACGAAAGTCCTATAAAACTGCAGCTGACGCCTTGAATACAGATCTGACATGTGGTTGCCTGAGTCTGAGCCCGTCCATTGCAAACCATAAAGCATCATGTGGACCGCACTCAGATGACCTAAATAAGCAAAGGAGCGTCCAGATTTCATTCTGAATGTTGTACCCCCATACATTCCGTTAACAGACACTGATACGTGGAACTAAGGGAAAGTAGGAAATCGTGTGACCAGGGCCTAATCAGTTACCGTTGGTTGCACAATAAACACATATACCTTATTTAAGGAAATAATTTTAAAAAGCAGTCATTTACAAAAAATGACTGTAACACAAGCTACACTGATTGCTGAAGGCCTTATTAAGAAAGAATTGAAAATTGTCAGCTGAAGGCCACAAGCAAGGCTTCAGAACAATTAGCGGCTGAAGGCCTGAATTACAAGTGAGGAAGACAACTACACGTTGGAAATACCAAAATAATTTTTAAAACAATCATTTGAAAAAATTGACTGTAACACAAGCTACGCTGACAGCTGAAGGCCTTATTAAGATAGAATTCAAATTATTTGGCGGCTGAAGGCCACGAGCAACATGAATACTTAAACAAAATACACTCCTGGAAATTGAAATAAGAACACCGTGAATTCATTGTCCCAGGAAGGGGAAACTTTATTGACACATTCCTGGGGTCAGATACATCACATGATCACACTGACAGAACCACAGGCACATAGACACAGGCAACAGAGCATGCACAATGTCGGCACTAGTACAGTGTATATCCACCTTTCGCAGCAATGCAGGCTGCTATTCGCCCATGGAGACGATCGTAGAGATGCTCGATGTAGTCCTGTGGAACGCCTTGCCATGCCATTTCCACCTGGCGCCTCAGTTGGACCAGCGTTCGTGCTGGACGTGCAGACCGCGTGAGACGACGCTTCATCCAGTCCCAAACATTCTCAATGGCGGACAGATCCGGAGATCTTGCTGGCCAGGGTAGTTGACTTACACCTTCTAGAGCACGTTGGGTGGCACGGGATACATGCGGACGTGCACTGTCCTGTTGGAACAGCAAGTTCCCTTGCCGGTCTAGGAATGGTAGAACGATGGGTTCGATGACGGTTTGGATGTACCGTGCACTATTCAGTGTCCCCTCGACGATCACCAGTGGTGTACGGCCAGTGTAGGAGATCGCTCCCCACACCATGATGCCGGGTGTTGGCCCTGTGTGCCTCGGTCGTATGCAGTCCTGATTGAGGCGCTCACCTGCACGGCGCCAAACACGCATACGACCATCATTGGCACCAAGGCAGAAGCGACTCTCATCGCTGAAGACGACACGTCTCCATTCGTCCCTCCATTCACGCCTGTCGCGACACCACTGGAGGCGGGCTGCACGATGTTGGGGCGTGAGCGGAAGACGGCCTAACGGTGTGCGGGACCGTAGCCCAGCTTCATGGAGACGGTTGCAAATGGTCCTCGCCGATACCCCAGGAGCAACAGTGTCCCTAATTTGCTGGGAAGTGGCGGTGCGGTCACCTACGGCACTGCGTAGGATCCTACGGTCTTGGCGTGCATCCGTGCGTCGCTGCGGTCCGGTCGCAGGTCGACGGGCACGTGCACCTTCCGCCGACCACTGGCGACAACATCGATGTACTGTGGAGACCTCACGCCCCACGTGTTGAGCAATTCGGCGGTACGTCCACCCGGCCTCCCGCATGCCCACTATACGCCCTCGCTCAAAGTCCGTCAACTGCACATACGGTTCACGTCCACGCTGTCGCGGCATGCTACCAGTGTTAAAGACTGCGATGGAGCTCCGTATACCACGGCAAACTGGCTGACACTGACGGCGGCGGTGCACAAATGCTGCGCAGCTAGCGCCATTCGACGGCCAACACCGCGGTTCCTGGTGTGTCCGCTGTGCCGTGCGTGTGATCATTGCTTGTACAGCCCTCTCGCAGTGTCCGGAGCAAGTATGGTGGGTCTGACACACCGGTGTCAATGTGTTCTTTTTTCCATTTCCAGGAGTGTATTATTTTTAAACAATTGACACAATCAGATCAAAGAAAGAAGGGAGTGATCCACAGACAGTGCTTCAAGGATCGACCTGAGAGAAGTCCCTACAGCTGCGTAAGCGGAGAGACAGGCAGCCAAAGGTTACGCTCACCTAACAGGAAGGCAACTCAGATTAGGGACAGTTTAAACGCTGATCAATCCTCTTACCAAATCCACCTAACGTGTGATAACCGGTACAATGATGGAATAATTCAAGCAAGGACGAAGCGACAGACAGCACTGCGTCTTCAGCATCCACTGTTTAAAACATCCAAAAGGCAGAAGGAACCACTACAACCAAGGTAGACAAAAGAAACCACAATCCACACCGCAGTCAAGGAGGGTGTCGAACTACACGTCATGCCGGACAGCATCGGCAAGATGGGGAAAAGTACACTGCTGCAAAAATACGCTAACCTCCAGGGCAGGTAACTGGGGCTTAGCGGCCAGTGGGCAGTAAAATACCGCTGGTTGCACTTCACCAATAATAACACGAAATTCAGAAACTAATAACAGGCAGTAGAAGGTGACTAATACATTCTGCGAGCAACAACGCATGAAGAAACTGCATGATCATCAAACAGTAAAGGTTTCACTACTGGATTAATATCCACTCAACTCAACGTCCTGGGTCCGGTGGACAACGAGGTTGTGGCTCTCACAACTACAGCCCCTCAATCTGGCAATGCCTGCGTGCCGCCAGCAGTCCCGGCACATCCTCGCCCTGCCGGACCTCTCTGCTGCTCCGTCCCAACCAAACTACCGACATACCCGACCCGGAAAGCACTTCACGTCCTTCCAAAGATAGTACAGGTACAAGATACCGATAAACGCTGCTGCTGCCACTCACGGACAGACAATGCTAGCAAACATAGTGGCGCCAGTAAGCAGAAGAAGAAAACGAGATGCCACCATCCCTATTACACGATGCCAAACTACCAATGGCACCAAGGCGAGCCACACACTGCTCAGACACCTCAATAACAAAGAGACAGATGTAGATAGAAATATGAGTTGAGTCGTACTCAGTCATCAGTTCAGAACCGATGCATTGTGCAGTAACAAAATGATCTGAGGTCGTGGTCCATGAAACTCTTCAGCTCCTAACGTATCGTCCAGAGCTACGCTGGACATCTTCAGAGGGGTGTTTCTCCTCCGGTGGTCACTGGGCATTCGCCTCACTCTGCCATCGGATCGCCACATTGTGTACCGCTATTCGTCACCCCAAACAGCGTTTATGCACTGTTTAATCGTCCAATGTTTCGCTCCTTACACCAAGCGAGGCGTCGTTTGGCATTTACTGGCGTGCTGAGTGGCTTATGAGCAGCCGCTCGACTATGAAATCCCAGGTTTCCCACCTCCCGCCTATCATAGTACCTGCAGCGGATCCTGGTGCAGTTTGGAATTCCGGTGTGATGGCCTGGATAGATGTCTACCAATTTCACATAATGACCCTCTTCATCTGTCGGCGGTCTCTATTAGACAACAGACGACGTCGACCTGTACGCTTTTGTGCTGTACGTGTGTCCCTTCACGTTTCCACTTCACTATGACATCGGAAACAGTGAACATAGAGATATTTAGGAGTGTGGAAATGTCGCGTAGAGACGTGTGGCACAAGTGAAAGTCAATCCCCTGATCACGTTCGAAGTCCGTGAATTCCGCGGAGCGCCCCATTCCTGCTCTCTCACAATGTGTAATGGCTAATGAGGTCGCTGCTATGGAGTACCTGGAAGCAGGTGGCAGCATAAAGCACCTAATATGCAAAAACGTATGTTTTTGGGGTGTTCAGATACTTTCGCTCACATAGTGTACATCTGTACCGTTCGACTCTTTGACCATGCTTCACCATCGTATGTACAGCTATTCTGTCTGCGTGGAGACAAGTGCAGAGATTTCTACACACTCTCTTCTGTATAGTCTTATCAGCGCAAACGTTCCCTAATAGCTCTTCTCCACTTTAACGATCTTGTCTATGGCAGGAATACTTGTTCCTATTAGAGCAATTTCATTTGTGTCCCACTCCATCATTCAGCCACTTCCTCGAAGTCCTCCTCAGTAGAACGAACCTGACTCTAGAATAACCTCACTCTTGGTGTAAGAGGACTGAATAAAATCTCCGGTTTCAAAAGACAGTTAGTGGCGTATCTACCGAAGCAACAACAACGTCTAACTTCGTCCCTGTACGTACTCCTTATCCCTTTACTTTTTTCTTTCCAACCAGATCCACATTTCCCAGTGCTTTAGCTAGTGCAGTCTACTTAAATTTCACCTCTTCCAGGCTTCACAATATCATAAAACATCACTTTTGTACACTTATAAATGCCAATATCATCATCATTATTATATTATATAATTATTATTGCCATTAATTGTTATTGTTATTATTGTTACTGTTCTTATTATCATTATGATAATTTGTGGCAACAACAGCTGAAGTGATGGATGTACCGACAGTAGTAACTTCCTTAGTCTTCAGTCAATGCCATTTATCCACATGTCTCGACATAGACTCAGATCATTTTGATCATAGTATGAAGGTTTTCACGACCGGATGACGTATCTTCTGGTAAACCTTCCGGAATGTAAGTTCGTGGTCCATGAAACTCTTCAGCTCCTAACGTTTCGTCCAGAGCTACGCTGGACATCTTCAGAGGGGTGTTTCTCCTCCGGTGAGTCTTGCCGACTCGGCAAGACTCGGCAAGACTCACCGGAGGAGAAACACCCCTCTGAAGATGTCCACAGAACAGGCCTATATTGATATTTTAAGCACCTTATTGCTTCCCTGGGCAACGACCTTGCCGCATTGGATACACCGGTTCCCGTCAGATCACCGAAGTTAAGCGCTGTCGGGCGTGGTCGGCACTTGGATGGGTGACCATCCGCGCCGCCATGCGCTGTTGCCATTTTTCG
The DNA here is from genome assembly GCF_023864275.1 of Schistocerca cancellata. NCBI lineage: Eukaryota > Metazoa > Arthropoda > Insecta > Orthoptera > Acrididae > Schistocerca > Schistocerca cancellata. The sequence goes on from NC_064627.1 coordinate 54,762,386, forward strand.
GGGTGCACTCAGCCTTGTGATGCCAACTGAGGAGCTGCTCGACCGAATAATAGTGGCTCCGGTCAAAGAAAACCATCATAACGACCGGGAGAGCGGTGTGCTGACCACACGCCCCTCCTATCCTCATCCGCATCTGAGGATGACACGGCCGTCGGATGGTCCCGATGGGCCACTTGTGGCCTGAAGACAGAGTGCTTTTATTGCTTCCCACTGTTGAAGAGCAATTCGGGGATAGCGATTGCATCTTTCAACACGATCGAGCACCTGTTCATAATGCACGGCCTATGGTGGAGTGGTTACACGACAATTACATCCCTGTAATGGACCAGCCTCCACAGAGTCCTGACCTGAATACTGCAGAACACCTTTGGGATGTTTTGGAGCGCCGACCTCGTGCCAGGCCTCGCCGACCGACCCCAATACCTCTGCTCAGTGCAGCACACCGTGAGGAATGGGCTGACATTCCCCAAGAAACCTTCCAGCACCTGATTGAATGTATGTCTGCGTAAGTGGAAGCTGTCATCAAGGCCAATGGTGGGTCAACACCATAATGAATTCCAGCATTATCGATGGAGGGCGCCACAGACATGTGAGTCATTTTCAGCCAGGTGTCCGGATACTTTTGAGCACATAGTGTATCATACACAGCAGTTTATAACCAGCTAAAGATTTTCTACGTTTTTTTGTAGACCGTGGGAGATGATAATATCTGCTTGCACATGGCAGTTATGTGCTCAGTCCAATTTAGATTTTCATCTGTTATTACTTCTAGACTCTTTGCCGAGTGAGAGAAGTTGTTCCACTTAGGATTAAAGATGGTAGAGATTCCCAATATTTTGGGCTAATGAACTTGTAATGACTAACCCCTGATGACTAACCAGTACCTCTTGGGCTTAGAACAGGTTGAGCTTTATGCGCATTTTGATAGTGCACACAAATCAGTATCAATATTCCCGTTAGCCATCTTGGTTTTGCACTTCGATACAAATTGAGCTCATCATCATAAATGTGTTATTTGCAGCAGGACAAAACTGATTTCGCATGACTGACATACAATGAAGAGAGTGTAGGAGCGAATCCCTAAAAGGGGGGGGGGGCATTAATACTAGCTGTCTGCACTGCGATTTTATGGTTCCTGGAGTGATGCGTTACTGACAAGACGTCAGGTACGAGAGAAACCATTGCACTGCACTTGGCAAGAAATTAAGGCTGCTAAGTTTTTGATGAAATCTAAGAAGGACATGATAGTCTTCTCTTGTGCATCCATGGCAAGCTGTAGGCCATCTGTTACATATTAAGGGAGATGTACTGCGATGTTTATGAAACTCTGATTGGTATTCGTCTAGTAGTTTGCTTATAGTTAAGTACCTGGTTACCTGGCCGTACATTACATATTCTAAGGCCTTGGACAGAGCAGGAAGAATACAAATAGACGATAATCAGAGTATGGTGTGCCAATTTTTTTTAAGTATTGGTATAACTAGATCCTGTTCCCAGGTCTCAGGGAAAACAAGAGTAGTTGAAGGTATATGTTACAGTGGGCCGTGGTTGGTCAGTAATAAGATTCATGATTTGGACAGTGATGTCATCGTGTCCAGTAGATATTAACCCGAATGAGATTTCACTCTGCAGCCGAGTGTGCCCTGATATGAAACTTCCTGACAGATTAAAACTGTGTGCCGGACGGAGACTCGACCTCTGGACCTTTGCCAGTAGAGCACTTGCCCGCGAAAGGCCAAAGTCCCGAGTTCGAGTCTTGGCCAGGAAGCTTCCCATCAGCACACACTCCACTGCAGAGTGAAAATCTCATTCTGGAAACATCCCCCAGGCTGTGGCTAAGCCATGTCTCCGCAATATCCTTTCTTCCGGAAGTGATAGTTCTGCAAGGACGCAGGAGAGCTTCTGTGAGGTTTGGAAGGAAGCAGACGAGGTACTGGCGTAAACAAAGCTGTGAGGACTGGCCGTGAGTCGTGCTTGGGTAGCTCAGTCGGTACAGCACTTGCCCGCACAAGGTAAAGGTCCCGAGTTCGAGTCTCGCTCCGGCACCCAGTTTAATCTGCCGCGAAGTTTCAAATGTTGACCTGGTATACATGATGACTTTTATGACAGAATTCGGAGTGACATGCCTTAGAGAGAATTTTTTGTGGCTGGCATCGTTTATCTTCCTGAAGTAGTCAGTGAGTCTTTGTTTCATCCCAAGTTCAGCTGTGATGTGAACTACAGTTCAGTTATGCGTCCAGCACAATGGGATCAGCTACAGTTTTTACTTTTTCTATACCAAGACTACACAGGTTTTTAGATTGGAAGCTGGGTTGTGTATGTTTTCAGCTAATACAAGGGCAAGTCTGGGTGTAGCGTCTCTCACAGTTTGACTGAGTCTTGTTCCATTTCTGCTTGTAAACAATACGATTTTCAGTTGTAGGGCGTAGTCTGTATGGCCAAATTTTAAGGGATATTTGGGGAACATATTTGAAGTAAAGTTAAGGTCATTAATAAATGCATTCAGTTATTCACATATGTCCAAGAATGGACTAGAAGTCGTTCCCCAAACCATTTCTTGTACCTCAGTTGCAAGTTCAGATAAATTAACGCGTTCGAAGCTTCTTTATATAGTCAGTTGGGGTTTCTTTCTGGGAGATTCTAGTGAGTACATCACGAAAATTATATCATTGGCAGACATGCCTCGTGAAGATTTTTGAGAGGTATCAATTAGTCTGTTTGGGGGATTCATTGCAAATTTGCCTATGAGAGTGTGACTAGAGGTCAGATCATGAGAAGATGTGGTGGTGTGTTGGGGCTTATGGGCGCTCAACATCGAGGTCATCAGCGCCCTGACACACATTAAAGGGAACGAATGTGATACAAGCTAAAGTAGCATCATACTTGATGAAGAAAGCATACACTTAAGTAGTATGTATATGGCAGTTCTGGCTCTAAGAAGATTTCTGAGTCAAATTTCCAGGATGCTGACAAAGAATCCGATTTCTCAGTTTCCTCCAACTAAAAAATCTCATTTCTCTATTTTGATAAATTAAATTCTATATAAATACAATGGAAAGAAAAATGACAAAGAAATCTTAGCTGTTTCAATTCTTAGAAAATTATTGCAAAGGGAATCTTAATTTAGCTAAAACGGAAAAAAACAAATTTTTAAAATTTATTCAAACTGATAACATGAATAACTCGATCTTTATTTACTTTTTTGCCTTGATAAAGAAAATGAAAATTTACAAGTTTATCTAATTTATCATCATCACTTTTCAATATTTTAGTATATCGATCTGGTAGAGTAATTTTATAATTTTCATATAAAAGTAATAAAATTTATCTCCAAATTTAGCAAATAAAACCAGAACGTTTGGAGAACATTTTAAATTTTTGAAGAGCTTAAGTTTTCAGTTTTATGTTTCTTAAATCTAATTGTTCAGCTTCAAAATATTTTGATGTTTCTCTGAATTGTTGTTTTGTCATTCCTTTAAATTGTCTTCCTGTAATTTTTCTAAATAGTTCCTTTGGAAAATTATCTTTCTGAATAACTAGATCTATTAGTTCGTCTTTAATATCTTTTGCTGTTTCTCCAAGTTGTTCGTTTACTACTTTTGTAAAGATGTCTTTTGTAGGATTAAAAGACAATTTATTAGTACTTGAAGCCAAGGAAATTTGGTTTTTTTAATTTTATTAAAACATATACTGTTATAATGTATCGTTGGGACTTCAGGTTTCGTGGTTCTTATTTATAAAGTATAACATTTATTAGATTTCAAATTTTTTAAATTGGAAAATGAGAATTCGGATTTTTCGATATCGGTTAATGAGAATTTTTTTATTCTTGTTTAGAAAGAATGAAATTTAATACATTTGAAAATTTTTAAAATGTGAAAATGAGGATTTTGTATTTCAATATAGCCAAATGACATTCGATAGTTCTTATTTATAAAAAATATAATTTCTTGCATTTGAAATTTTTTAAATGAGAAACTGGAAAATGGCGTTTCGATATAGGCAAATCAGATTTTAAAAAAAAATTTATTTCAATTAAGTTATGATTTCCTTCGCTAGAATTTTCTGAGTTTTTTTAAACTCAGAACTCAGTGTGAATTCAGGAAATGATGGGTAGTGAATTGTTATGTGGGTAGACACCTTTATGGATACTGGAAGTGTTCAGAAAAAGAAACCAGGGCCTTCAAGAACCACCAGAACGCTTGAAAACTTAGAGAGGGTAAGGATGTCGATCTCGAATTCCCCCAAGCGATCTGCACGTAAACATGCAGCTGCCCTTGCAATTTCTGAAGGCACAGTGAGATGAATTCTTCATGAAGAGCTAGAATTTCATCCCTATAAACTGTCAGAGGTGCACACACTTCATCCACGTGTTTTTGTTTCACGAAAAATGCGTGTGATGCCTTGATCGATGAGCTGCCTCATGACGCTTTAGTGTTCTTCAGTAATGAGGCACATTTTCATTTGCCTGGATGCGTGAATAAATAAAATATGCGACATTGGAGTTGCAGGGACCTACGAGGACTTCATGAGCAGCCCTAGCATACAGAACGTGTGACTATTTGGTGTGAAACATCTAGAGTTGGCATTGTTGGCCCATTGTTTTTCGAAGGGAATGATAAGGCAGTGACGGTCACTACTGAGCGTTATGTTCAGACCATTGAATGGTTGTTTCTTCCAAAATTTTTAGAAATGGATGTGGGTGATGTCTGCGTCGAACAAGATGACGCCACAGCTTACACGCCATGAACATAGATGAGCATGTTGGGCGAACACTCCCCCGAACCTGTCATCTCTTTGAGTGCAATATCCAGTGGCCAGTACACTCGCCAGATTTAGCGCCATGCGACGTTTTGCTGTAGGACATCTCAAATCCTTGGTGTATACCAGTTCACCGCAGACCCAGGCTGAACTACAGAACAATATTCCTGTTATTGCCAACATCGACAGACATGTCGGAAAAGGTGGACCGAAATTTCCGTTTTCGACTCTCCAAATGCATTGAGCAGAACGCAGACCACCTTCAAGACATCATTTTCAAAACTTAATGGAACAAAACTATAGATGTCACTCATTGTAGTGTGTGTGGTTTGAGGTTTTCGGGCGCTAAACAGCGTGGTCATCAGCGCCCAAACGCATAGAAACAGGAACACATGCAGTGAAGGGACGAAGACGGACAGCGAACAAGGAGAACCGCTAAAAGACACAGACGTGATGCAGTTCCAAATCCTCACATACAGAGGCAAAACAAGAGGAGAAGAAACGCACTAAAAGAAGAAAGGAAACACAAGGAAAAGAGAACAGAAATCGAAGTGAAACAAGTAGGTAATCGTGACTGGCGGACCTCTTACCTAAAGCCTGGGTGAGCCAGTCACCCAGCAGCACATTAAAATCTTCTCCCTAAAATCCGAGGCAACAAATTGGACAGGACACAAAACCGTAAGACCTTAACCACAGTCGTTGCGTCATCTTGCAAAACAGAGGGCAAATACGGTGGCAAGGAAACCACCGCCCTCTGGTCAGAGAATGAAGGACAGTCAAGTAAAATGTGGCGGACAGTAATCTGGACGCCACAAGCACTGCAGATTGGGGGGGTCCTCCCGCCGGAGTAAAAAACCATGCGTTAAGAGATTGTGCCCGATGCGGAGGCGAGTGAGGAGAACCTCATCCCGCCTGCACGACTGGTAGGACGTACGCCATGGCCGCGTGGTGGCCTTGACCAGACGCAGCTTATTTTCACCGACTGCCAGCCACTCCTCTTCCCATTGACGCATAACACGAAAACGCAAAAGGGAGGTAACAGCATGGAGGGGGACGGCACGTTCAACAACGTGAGGGAGGGAACATGCATCTTTGGCAGCCACATCCGCCAGTTCGTTTCCCCTAATACCCACGTGCCCCGGCACCCAGCAGAAAGAAACCTCCTTCCCCTGCCGTTGCAGGTGGAATAGGGCATCGTGGATGTTCTGGACGACCGTATCCGCTGGGTACAAGTGTTGCATGGTCTGAAGGGCACTCAGGAAGTCAGAACTGATGAGAAACTTAAGACTGGGAACACATCTCATCTGCTCCAATGCCCGCAAGATCGCAAACAATTCGGCATCAAAGATGGTAAACGCTGCAGGAAGCCGTAACTTGACGACTCGATCAGGGAAAACAACAGCACAACCAACAGAGTCCCCCTGTTTAGAGCCATCCGTAAATACTGGTACATGGTCGGGATGCGATGTTAAAGACATTGGTCTGTAACTTGGTTTGAGCCAGGTCTCCGACAGAAGTGCTACGTGGGTGTCTGTTTCTTGAAAAATATGATGGAACTAGTCGAAGCTGGGAGAGACTGGACGTTAGTATGCGCAACATGGAGCTTGGAGCGTTCAGGTGTAGCACTTGCGAGAAGGTCGCTGATGAATACTTCCATTTGTATGGCGTTGCTCCTACCTATTCTATGGGGTTGCGCTTAAATTCTAGTTTAGCGTTTGTTGGAGGCCACTTTTACGATTTTCCAAATTTAATGGCCAGCAGGATATGATGAATAGTGTCGCAGATCATGTAGTGTGTATTTGCCATCTGATGAGTTGAAGAGGTGTATCGTCTTTCGACAGAAATACTACATTACTCTTAATTTTCTGGAGTTAGCAAAGCTGTTTCAGTAACGACGGCAGCCTCTATGGAGCCTTTACAGTATGCCCCTAGGATTCCCAGACATGTGATCGACTCGAAGACGTCGTAAGCAATAGAACGCAGTACGTTGTCCTCGATGTCAAGTGTTCATCAGAGATAAGGGTATCATAGAAGCTCCCCAGGAAATGTGATAGGATTGCTATTATATTCTATATAGATAAATGATCTGGTGGACAGCGTGGGCAGCAATGTGTGGCGGTTTCCTGATGATGGTATGGTGCACGGGAATGTATCGTCTTTGGTAACTGTAGGAGGATACAAGACGACTTAGAAAAATTTTTTAAGTTGTGTGCTGAATGGCAACTACCTGTAACTGTATAAAAATGTAAGCTAGTGCAGATGAGTAGGAAAACCAAACCCGTAATATCGGAATAGTGCACTACAGTTGGCGTCACGAACGATGGCTGTCTTCTTCTCAGCGTCTGTGTCATTCATTCTCCGACAGCCAATCAGCGTTCATAACTGTTCTGCGCACTTTGCTGTAAATGCCGTAGCTAATGCGAGCATTAAACATGATTGTAGCGAGTTGTTTAGTGATTTTATATTCCATTTGTTGCGAGTTGTCGTCACTGATGATGGTGGCAAGTGATAAATTCTGCATAAGCAAGCGAGAGTCATGGTTTGCAGGATACAAACTTTCCTCAGGAGGAAAGCATGCGTATGCTCAACAATCGCTCGGAATCGTCACCAATTCAGTCCCCGTCCGTGCCTCGACATGCGCTAACCGCCATTGTTCGTGAATCATATTGTAGCAGTGTGCTTTTTGACACAGTCCACGTGTATTAAATATCTAAGCGTAACGTTGTGAAGTGATACGAGTGAAATCGAACGAGCATGTAAGAATTGTAGTAGCGAAGGCGAATGGTGGACTGCGGTTCATTTGGAGAATTTTAAGAAAGTGTGGTTCACCTGTAAAGGAGGACACAGTACGGGCTATACTTGGGTCCTGCTCGAATATTTGCGATCAGCACCAGGTCTGATTAAAGGAAGGCATCGAAGCAGATCAGAGGCAGGCTGCTTGTCTTTTTCACTGTTAGGTCTGAACAACACCCAAGTATTATGGAAATCCTTCGGGAACTCAAATGGGAATCCCTGGATGGAAGGCGACGTTCTTTTCGAATAACACTACGGGAAAAATTTAGAGAACCGGCATTTGAAGCTGACTGAAGAACCATTCTACTGCCGTCAACGTACATTTCGCATAAGAACCAGAAAGATAAGAGAAATTAGGGCTCATATGGAACCATACAGACAGTCGTTTTTTCCTTTTTTTTATTTGCGAGTGGAACAGGCTAGGAAACGACGTAGTGGTACACAGTACCCTCCACCATGCACAGTACGATGGCTTATATGGCTTATAAAGTATGTGTGTAGATGTAGATGCAGATAGTGCACCATGGAAAAGTTATTTGGGTCACCGAGGCTGGCTCTGAATTTACTCTCCCTGACAACGTGCCTGATGGTGTGCTACAACTTTGGCTGCGCTACTCACCCCATCTGTGCATTTTATGGACACACTCGGTGTTCTGTTGCGATGCGATTTATATTCTCCCACTCAAGTCGTGTGAGTTCAAAGTCCTTGGCACTCTGTAGATGATCGACAAAATCTCGCAGTTGAAGTGGAACATTCATAGCCCAAATTTCACGCCATTTGCTTTCAATGGTGAAATTACCATCAGCAAGCCTTTGGACCAATCGCAGTAGTGGATTTCTGGCACCAAGTCGGTTGGTTCTCATCCCGGGGATATCTTCATTGATGGTAAGTTCAAGATTATTCATTGTTCTGGATTATATCTTCAGCACTTCGGCGCAGTTCCTGGTTTATTTAATTTCGGCTTGTTATAAATTTGTTCGCCTGGACAATTTACGTCAGGTAAAAGAAGAGAGGGGGAGAGAGTGACGTATGTGGCTGAGTGTTAGAAGTAGGGATACTGGGGCAGTTGTTATGCACCCAGAGATGATTTTCATCGTTGTATTGAGCTGAGTGTGTAGCTTATTTCCGTGGGGGCGGGCTTGAGCCGTGGCGGTTCGTATCGATCTACTTTCGACAAAAGTCGCGCTCTTTGGTTTCCGGCCGAGTCGTAAAGCGGCAGGAGTGTCGTGGTGAGTACGGGCGGACGATGAGCAAGTGGACGCGAAAGGAGGAGAGACATGAAGTGCTTCTCTATGCGGTCGCGCAGTTGGATTTGGCATTTGCTTGGCCGTGCTGCCCAGCCTACTATCTACGTATATCGTATCGAATCTGGCGCTGAATAATTAATAATTATTACCAGCTATTAATTATTAATTAATTAACTAATAATCTTTAGTGCGTACTACAGGTGCGCCTGGGCATACATTTTTTATTTATAGGTTTGATAAAGATTATTCTGTTGCTCTGTTTTTACCTGTCTCAGCAATGGCGGCCAGTTTAGACCAGCAACTTGATATTTGGAGACAGACAGCACAACGTATTATGGTAGAAGGGTCAGCTCTCATCTCAGGCAACTTGAGTTCTGGCGTATTGTGCAAATTAGCGTTCTTTGGTTGTCCCATTGTCACGACTAAAGGAATTAAGTGTTTTTCTAATTCTAAAACTCTTGTGATTTTATGACTGTTTCTGTGGTTCTTTCATTTGTTTGAATCTTAAAATGCTGGTTTTCTCAATGGATTAGTATTTTGATTGTTAAATACAGTTAATTTATTTTAATGCAATTTTACCTTCGGCGCACTTATTGGTTTATTTAATTTCGCGTTGTTATAAATTTGTTCGCCTGGACAGTTTACGGCAGGTTAAAGAACAGAGGGAGAGCGAGTGACGTGTACGTGTTTGTGATAAACCTCTTCCATCAGAAATTTCTCACCTTCATACCTCCTCTGTGTTACCACAGACGACGTGTCACTGATCTCATTTTACTAAGATTGCAGTACTCTCGAGGTGCCTATTTGCTTCCAAGGCCCAGAATGGAATGCATAAGTTCTAATTAACGTTCACAAACCTACAATCTTCTATAGTTATTGTTCCCTATCACGGAAACAGCACGGAGGCTGTAATAAAATCTTAGCCAGGAACTGATATTTTATGAATAATAAAATTTTAAGTTAGTTTGTTTCTACGGGATGCCACTCACTTTGTATTGGCAGGATACGAGAAACTGCACAATTACATTCCACTTCATGAACCACAAATTATTTCCATTCTTCACAGGCTGATAAAAAATAAAGGAAACAATGAACTGCCTATTTGCCTAGTTACAATCACATTGTTTTCAGTTACATGTTCAGACAATCAGTGATTGCTAATTAAGTTCTCAACCGATATCGACCAACGCCGACAACACGTCTCTCTTCTGAGACTGACTCCTGTGGTGTTACAGCCGAACGACTTAGCCCGCCATCCAAGGTAGGCGCGATTCAAAGATATCCGAAGTAAATTTTCAGTCTTATTAACGAGGCTTCAAAACACTTATAAGAGTGCCTTCATCAGAATTTAAATGTTTAAAGTGGCCTATAACGTAACTACAAATTTATGGAACAAGAACCTTTTTTATATAAACGTGTAAGTACTGACTAACAATACAAGACAGAGACAGTATTTACATGTCACGTATAAAATAAATAACAGGCCAGAAGGGCTTTAGTCACAATTAAAACAAAAAACAATGCGTGAAGATGAGCCACTATGGGCTCCTCATATCTGTAAAGCCACAGGTAGCAACTAAGTGCTTCGCCTGCCTTTTCGTTTAGCAGTTGTTTATTATTCTGCTGATTACTGACACTATTGAAATAATGCAATGATAGCCTGCTATTGAGAGATGCTATTATATGAAATGCAAGTAAATTCACTGTTTAGTTTTTCTAATATTAGTAATAGAAGTTTATCACTCCGAACGCAACATCCAATAGCGGAGGAGGATCACTATTTAGACGGCCTTTCTCACGATAACCACAGCAAACGAGCTATTTGTCATTGTTGCTTCACACCACATTACGTCATCTTTCTATTGCTGAACTGCTCTAAGAAGAGCTTCTTGTAGCTGAATATGATGGCTGTAAAGCCAGAAATATTACAAGTTAAAAGGCTGCTCAAGTAATTTCAAGCTTCTAAATTTTAAATCCACTCCCTGTTTCCTTGGACAGTACAGTAAACAGAAATTTTTTATCTTTGTTAAATTCCGAAACCGGTACTGTAAATCCTTTGGATTCTGAGTTTGAAATAAAGGTGTTGTTTCTTTTAACAGTGAATGATGTTTTAAATTACCCGAGGTCCAGTACTTCCAGTCAACAACATTAGGTGGTGCAAGCTTTGGCACAGTTACCAAGTTCAGGGCAGTTCACCCATACCGGAGCACATTATTAAGCCGTAGGAAACACCAAGATGAGCGGCGTACTCTCCGAGACAGGTTGCTTTCCTAAGAGAAGTGACTTGACGGAAACTAGAAGTTTCAACTAACAGAGTCCCATTGCGCAGACGCTTCACAGATTTCAGTGTTCCTGCAATTCCCTCAAGACCCTTGTGGATGTAAAAGGGAGAAACTCTCTCAAAGCTACCTTCCTTCCGTTTGACAATCAAAAACACATTCTGATTATCAGCATGTGCTCCGTTACGACAGTCTGATAAATCGCTAGTAACACCAGGCGCTGGAGGACACCCAGCACGAAGTCGCTTTTTCGATTGGGTGTGTTTTCCTACCAGTGGCCCACCCAATCCACTGGTAGGGGGAAACGTAGAGGTCGAAGGGTCCATTGTGGTCCCACGAGCAGCTAGGGAACTAAAGGTCCGCTCAGACAGAGCCCCGCGTGCCTGAGTAAGCCTTATACAACTGGGGTGCGGCAGGTGCCCCAGAGGTTGCCCGCTTGCGACTTTTCCACCCCAACAGCCATGCATCTTATAGGCGCGCAGCACACCGTAAGATTGAGAGGTTTTTATAGAGGTTTACCTTCCTCGCAATCCAGGCGGTCAAGCCAAGATTACCATTCCCCGCAGCACACAACATTCCACCGCCGCGCCATGCGGTGGTCGCTGAAGTATGTCCGGGGTTTACGGTGACAGGAGACTGGCGGCGCTAACCAGTCCCCAGCTCAGGACCCCGGGGTCGCCAAGCCCGTACTCAGCAAATGAATGCTGAGCCCCTGGGGGGACCGGGCTGGTCCCCACATCCCGCCTCAGTTACACGGCTCGCAGACATTTGAACACTTTCGCACTATTCCATGGATTACACTAGTCGCAGACAGTTGGGGTACACTAAATCCGTCCCAGGGGTATGGGGTGGCAGCAGGAAGGGCATCCGGCCACCCCTTCCACTAACATTGTCAAATCCGATTAACCATGCCGACCCTGCCTAACTGTGGGAAAAGGCACAAGCGAAAGAAAGAGAGAAAGAAAGACTGGTCATAATGTTGCTTCGCGTGCTTAATTTGAAAAAAGGTTTTTCCAGATGAGTGGGCTCGATCATTGCTCGCGTTCGTATGTGTAACGAAAGAATATTGTAGATTGGTTGGTTGGTTGATTTAAGGATTAAAGGGACCAAACTGCAGAGGTCATCGGTCCCTTTTTCCAAAATACTAAAAATACCCACAGAGAATAAAAAAAATGCTCAACAGAATAGGAGACAGAGGACACAGAACAAAAGAAAGAGACAAGGACCAGACAAAACGAAATAAAATCACACGGAGTGTGACGGTGGTTGGCCGACCATAGGAACAAAAAAAAGGAAAAGCCAACCACCGAAAACACATTAAAAACTTAGTTTAAAACCGTAGGCCAAAGTCCAGAATCAACACAAAACAAGAAAATAAAACAGAAACACTCAGATTAAAGAATAAAATCCCCCTGCCCAAATAAAACGTAAAACTAAGTCAGCTATAACAGGGTCATCAGATAAAAGGGCAGGGAGCGTATCAGGCAGCGCAAATGTCTGCCTGACCACAGCTAAAAGGGGGCAGGCCAACAAAATGTGGGCCACTGTGAAAGCCAGCCCGCAGCGACGTACAGGAGGGTCCTCCCGGCGCAGTAAATAACTGTGTGTCAGCCGGGAGTGGCCAATGCGGAGCCGACAAAGGACGACTGAGTCCCTGCGGTTGGCTCGCATGGATGACCGCCACACAGTCGTCGTCTCCTTAATGGCACGGAGTTTATTGGGCGTGATCCGATCGCGCCATTCAGCGTCCCAAAACGCAAAAACTTTTCGGCGGAGGACTGCCCGCAAATCAGTCTCTGGCAGGCCAACATCCAGAGACGGTTGTCTCGTGGCCTTTCGCCAGGCGGTCAACATGTTCATTGCCCAGGATACCGACATGACCGGGGGTCCATACAAAGACCACAGAGCGGCCGCAACGCGCAAAAGTATGCAGGGACTCATGGATAGCCATCCCCAGACGAGAACGAGGAAAACAAATATTGTAGACGTGACCTCTTGGTTTATGAGTAACAATGATCTGGCAGCCAGCTCTATCCTCCCAGCATAACATGTATGCTAGAATAGACATGAAAACAATTGTACCCGTCGTAGCAACACACTCCAATATCATTTGAAACCGGACCTTGCTACTGGCTACACTCACGTTAAACTCCTCCTGTAGGTTTTGGACCATACGGTATAGAGTCGTCCCCGACGTGCGTGGAGCGCACAGTAGTACAGCCACGAACGGTCGGCAGAGCCTCCTCTGCCGCCTGCGAGCTGTTTGAGTGGCACTGGCCTCCAGGAGTGCACCTCCGTCGCCCACGCAGGGGCTCCGCCTCTACTAATAACGCGCCCACGCGCGCCGCCTGCACTCGGTAAACACTGCCGCGAACCAGCTGCGTGGGCTGCCCCGTGTTTCTCTGACTCTCCCCTCGTTCCATTAACTTTTTCGCGTAACTTTCTGGCGTGTGTCACGGATTCATCACGCTCCATTAACTGCCCAGCAACTAATTCAAATCGGACTTGCAGGACCATTAGTTGAAACGCGCCTGTGGCGCGAGATTAAAGACCACCCAACCCCTGACCTTACACACTGTGATATAACTGGCAATGTCAAGTACTATTGTACAACACGATGCACGAAACTGATGTATAACTGATAATATGAAACCCAATACATACGTGCATTTCATATTCGTAATCTATCCCTTGGTCTTCCAATTATCTCTTAGTTCTACACAAATAAGTATCAGTTTTGACAGTTTTTCGAAGAATTTACTTTCACTTAAAACTTAAATCTAGTAATTGGCTATGCTAATAACGTAAAAAGTAGTTCAAAATTGGTACAAACGGCTCTGAGCACTATGGGACTTAACTTCTGAGGTGATCAGTCCACTAGACTTAGAACTACTTAAACCTAACTAACCTAATAACATCACACACATCCATGCCCGAGGCAGGATTCGAACCTGCGACCGTAGCGGTCGCGCGGTTCCAGACTGAAGCGCCTAGAAACGCTCGGCCAACCAGGCCGGCGTAAAAAATAGTGCTAACTCATCAGAATGCGAGAAATTAAAGATTATACCTAGAACAGTAAAGTCGCTCGGGTGCGCCTCGATAGGACATTGAGAAAACGGGTTATTTAAATCAATGCATACATCAAAAAAATCTCGGCGCTTCCCCGGAAATGTACTCTTAATCAAAAAATGCCAAAAATTAACAGAATCAAAGTCTTACACACACTTACAGTATAAATTATTCATAGAGAAAAAGGCACAACGCAATAATACGATAAAGAGGTGGCACATGTACACTCTATGGTTTGAAATACGAAAGAAATATTACTTTTTTTCAGACTCAACATTTTGCTGGCACAGGAACAGCAACCTTTTTAATATTTCATGGAGCGTTTATTAACAACCTGTCACAGTTTGATCGCGACTTTCTTTGAGGAACATGTTGATTGTGTCACTCATCTACGAACATTTTATAAACCATGTATCGCGTCTTTGCTGTTCGCTATGGAAATCAGGCACTTCCAATGGTGCCTCAGTAGACTAGGCTTGAGAATTAACTAGCCTGTTCGAAACTAGTCTCGAAACATATATAGTGCAGCTATGACAGATTCTTAATAAATGCTTCATAAACGAAATATTACATTGGCATATACATACACAATTATATACACACTACAATATATAGTTAGGCCGCTGAGAATGGAGGAACAAAATCTGACATGAGGGACTGCTAGTTGCTCCGGACCTCATAATAAATCTCTAAATAGCTGTGAGGGAAAACAACAGGTCAACGACGAAGATCACTAAATTACTATCGTCATGTTTCACTCTGTAACATAATCGAACACACGAAAATTCAGTTCACTACCTCGAGATTAATTCTTCATGTCTCTACTCGGTGCTTTACCCTCTGCCAAACTCTGATCTCCTATCAGTATTTTAATCGTCAATACGCCGTTGTGGTATCGCTTCCTTTCAACCAATCCATCCATATCAACAACTGAAGAAAGATTATGATCTCAGTGGGGCCTCTAATATTCTGCAGTAAAACATTAATTAATATTCTTGTTTTCGTATTAGGGTACATTTGGCAGACATCCCGCCAAGGGCAACATGAGTGAAGGTGTTTTGTTTACCTTTGTCAGTTTGCCAGTGTTTCTCTTTCTCCCTATCTCAGCTAAGAAAGTAGCTCCCTACTCCCTTGCATCAGCAAATAACATTACAATGAAATGAATACCCCTAGCTACCTACAGGCGTTCATATTAAGTAAACAGGGACAGTTGAAACTGTGTGCCCCGAATGGGACTCGAACCTGGGATCTCCTCCTTACATGGCAGACGCTCTATCCATCTGAACCACCGAGGACACAGAGGATAGTGCGACTGCAGGGACTTACCTCTGGCACGCCTCCCGTGAGACCCACATTCGCAACATGTTGTCCCTCACTATATTTATAGTGCCAAATGGCTCTGAGCACTATGGGACTCAACATTTGTGGTCATAAGTCCCCTAGAACTTAGAACTACTTAAACCTAACTAACCTAAGGACATCACACACATCCATGTCCGAGGCAGGATTCGAACCTGCGACCGTAGCGGTCACGCGGTTCCAGACTGAAGCGCCTTTAACCGCACGGCAACACCGGCCGGCGTTTAAAGTGCCCTTGCCGAATATACGCATTACTCGCGGCTTTACTGCCGATTCCCGTACGAGTTCGGGCACTGTTTGTGCATCCGCACAGAAGAAAATGGTCAAATGGCCAGTGAGCCTTAACTACATACTACTGCTGGCCATTAAAATTGCTATACCACGAAGAAATGCAGATGATAAACTGGTATTCATTGGACAAATATATTATACTAGAACTGACATCTGATTACATTTCAACGCAATTTGGGTGCATAGATCCTGAGAAATCAGTACCCAGAACAACCACCTCTGGCCGTAATAACGGCCTCGATACGCCTGAGCATTGAGTCAGAGCTTGGAAGGCGTGTACAGGTACAGCTGCCCATGCAGCTTCAGCACGATACCACAGTTCATCAAGAGTAGTGACTGGCCTATAGTGACGAGCCAGTTGATCGGCCACTATTGACCAGATGTCTTCAATTGGTGAGAGGTCTGGAGAATGTGCTGGTCAGGGCAGCAGTCGAACATTTTCTGTATCCAGAAAGGCCCGTACAGGACCTGCAACATGTGGTCGTGCATTATCCTTCTGCAAAGGAGGGTTTCGCAGGGACGGAATGAAGGGTAGAGCCACGGGTCGTAACACATCTGAAATGTAACGTCCATTGTTCAAAGTGCCGTCAATGCAAACAAGAGGGGACCGAGACGTGTAACCAATGGCACCCCATACCATCACGCCGGGTGATACGCAGTATGGCGATGACGAATGCATGCTTCCAATATGCGTTCACCGTGATGTCGCCAAACACGGATGCGACCATCATGATGCTGTAAACAGAACCTGGATTCATCCGAAAAAATCACGTTTTGCCATTCGTCACCCAGGTTCGTCGTTGAGTAACAATCGCAGGCGCTCCTGTCTGTGATGCAGCGTCAAGGGTAACCGCAGCCACGGTCTCCGAGCTGATAGTCTATGCTGCAGCAAACGTCGTCGAACTGTTCGTTCAGATGGTTGTTGTCTTGCAAACGTCCCCATCTGTTGACTCAGGGATCGAGACGTGGCTGCACGATCCGTTACAGCCATGCGGATAAGATGGCTTTCATCTCGACTGCTAGTGATACGAGGCCGTTGGGATCCAGCACGACGTTCCGTATTACCCTCCTGAACCCACCGATTCCATATTCTGCTAACAGTCATTGGATCTCGACCAACGCGAGCAACAATGTCGCGATACGATAAACCGCAATCGCGATAGGCTATAATCCGACATTTATCAGAGTCGGAAACGTGATGGTACTCATCTCTCCTCCTTACACGAGGCATCACAACAACGTTTCACCAGGAAACGCCGGGCAACTGCTATTTGTGTATGAGAAACCGGTTGGAAACTTTCCTCATGTCAGCACGTTGTAGGTGTCGCCGTCGGCGCCAACCTTGTGTTGATGCTCTGAAAAGCTAATCATTTGCATATCACAGCATCTTCTTCCTGTCAGTTAAATTTCGCGTCTGTAGAACGTCATCTTCGTGGTGTAGCAATTTCAATGTAGTTTCGATTAGTTTACACATATGAAGAGAGCATCTGTTCTTTCGGTCATGTCTGAAAGAACAAAAACCATCTTCATATATATAAGTCACATTACTTCATGTAGTGGCTCAGTTTCTCCCTGAGCACCTGCCTAAACTCCGCATCCTTATTAGCATATCCGGTGGCCACATTTCACTAACTTGATTGGTTGAAGAAAGCCAAGCTTGGATTACAGCGGTTGTCGATTCACAGAAGCGTTTGACGATGTTGACTACAAGACGGACTGAAATTCTGGAGTAGCTGGAATAAAATGTGGAGAGCGAAAGGTTATTAACAACGTCTATAAAAACGAGACTGTAGTCGAAATACATGAAAGGTAGCAATAGTGAAAAAGGTAGTGAAAGAGTATTGTAGTCTGAGAGAGTGTTGTTGTGTATTCCCTTTAGTTTACAAGTCACAGTGGTGGATTGTAAAAGGTATTAATCAGTCCCAACTGACTACCAAAGTAACGGGTAGAACGCTATTTCAGTTTCCAAACCTAAACGTAAATGAGTTTGAATCAGGTCGGTAGGATGCCAGCGACCAGTTACTTAACTGCAAAGGGGTCAGTGTCTTCATTTACCAGGGCGGGCAGCTTGCCAACGCCCATCTCGCGTTTATGTAATGCCGTGATCGCCACAAACCCCCATATTTCACAAGTTCCTTGAAAAGGCACTCAAGCATAGCCCTCCCTATCCACTCTCCTAGGTACACACTGTAATCATCCAAATCGCCATGAAATTGAGGTGCCCTAGGAAGAAGGATTCGTTAGTCAGGATTAAATAAAACAGAACTGGGAGTGAATCATCCACTGGTAAAAAGCAGTTATAGTAGCAAGGGACTGACACAGTTGTAATTGGTGCCCACTGTTTAAATGGATAGCACACGAATGACAGGGGTATCGGGCGAACGTCTTCCCTTACGCGCTTTGGAGGACACTTCCATTAGTAATGTTGAATCTGATTCTTCCCTCTGATCAAGTACTCACAACGAAAGGAGCTTTCCTCACATTTCTGGCACTCCAGAAATCTTTATCAAGCACTTTGTACGTTAACGTAGTTACAAAACGGAAAATCAATATGTAAAGAAACTTTCACTATCAGTTTTGTATTGCGACGAGGTTCTTACAATAACGATTCTAAACTATACCTAATAAACGGAATAAAGGCTAGGGATTCAATACTCCCATCACGCGACCAGTCGGCCATCTATGTAGCTATACCTTGAAGACAGAACCTTAAAAAGTCTCGCAAGCGCCAAGCGATGCGTCGAAATCACTTACTCATCATGTTGAGACAGCATAATGACCATACAATCTATGGCCGAGAGTTCTGAAGAAAATTTATTTAATAAAGGTTTGCGAGATGCCAGAGAACGAGACCCTACCGTCGTTCTAATAATCGTCGCAGTTGGAAATGATATTTGTGTACACACATCCAAAGTCAATTCGTTCGCGTGTCTAATGTCATTTCAGGTTCTCCCTCTTTCTTTAATTGCAGTACAAAGTAAACACGATATAAAAGTAATAGTTGGGTTTTGTTATTTACGCAGTAAAATACGTGAATGAGGCTGATACTGAATGGACAGAAATTGCACAGAGCCAATAGCAGGAAAAGTATTTCTGAAAAAGAGAAATTGGTTGCCAACCAATATACGTGTTAGAAATTCTTTCCAGAAGGTATTTGTCTCGAGTATAACCCTGAACGGAAATGAAACATGCTCTACAAACATTTCAGATACGAAGATAATAGAAGTTTTTGAAATATGGTGCTGCAGAAGATTACTGAAGATTAGAGGGGTAGACTAGACAATGAGGAGGTACTGAACTAATACAGAAAGAAAAGAAATTTATATCATAACTTGCCTAAAAGAAAGAAAAGTATGATAGGACACGCCCTGAGGCCCTGAGGCATCAAGGAATCAACGATTTAGTAATGGAGGGAAGTGTGTGTGTGCGTGTGTGCGTGTGTGTGTGTGTGTTTTGTGTGTGTGTGTGTGTGTGTGTGTGTGTGTGTGTGTGCGTGTCTGTGGTGCGGGTTAAAAGTTGAGGAAAGCTAAGGCTTCAATGTAGCAAGCATGTCCAAATGGATGTAGGTCGCAGTAGTTCTGCACAGATAAAGAGAATGCACATTTAGGATTAGCATGGAGAGTTGCAACAAATGTATCTTTGGACTGAAGACCACCACCACCACAATGAAAACTTACACGTAATTCTCTAATGAAGATCTTTTTTCATCCAATCTCCTGAACCATTTGGTGCAGCTTGCCACAACTTCCCATGTGAGCCACCTACACTAAACGTTTTGCGTTATACGATGCATGTTTTCCCACATCTGTCTTCAAATGGTTCAGATGGCTCTGAGTACTATGGGACTTAACATCTGAGGTCATCAGTCCCCTAGAGCTTAGAACTATTTAAACCTAACTAACCTAAGGACAATACACACATCCATGTCCGAGGCAGGATTCGAACCTGCAACCGTAGCAGTCACGCGGTTCCGGACTGAAGTTCCTAGAACCGCTTGGTCACCGCGGCCGGCTCCCATATCTGTCTTGCCCTACAACTTAAAACCGTCCACGGGTTTCTGTAGTATCATTGACGTTTTCTTCTACTGCCTTAACACGTGTTCTATCACCATTTTTGACTCATGTATTCCGCGTATTCCTTTTTTTGCTGATTCTGCAACTAACCTTCTCATTTCTTATCACTTAATTTTCATCATCCTTCTGTATAAGCATACTCAAACTCGTCAACTCTCTTCTTTTACAGGTTTCAAATAAGAATACATTTACTTAGCAATTCCGACAGATTAATTTATGCACTTCCCCATTGTGATAAAACATTGAAGAGTAACCAGCATCTCGGCTTTCGGTAGTGTTTTGCTAAGAGGTACTGATTTGCGAAGTAGTGCTTCTGAAGTAAACGTAGACATGAAGAAGTCTACAATAATCTGCTATCCTCTTGGTAACTTTCGTTTAAGACGTGCTAACGCTCAGTACAATTCTGAAGTGAAAGATAGATGACAGCGAACCGATTATTTATCAACTTCTAACATAACGAACATGTGTAGGAACCGTCATTTCACTTGTGTAGCAGACAGTGAGATCTGTTACCCAAATTTTGTGAAATTAACACAATATAAGCGGTAAGCAATGAATTACAGGTTGCTAAGGAGAGAGAATTAAACAACAGAAGAGAGCTTTGCGTATGTCTGCAACTACTTCTGATTGTCAGCCAGTATAACACTGCTTTGGCGCCTTTCCAAGGCATGTAACAAAACTTTCAGAGCAGCTCGGAACTCATTCAGTATGGCGTCAGCAGACGAAAGGAAATTAAAATTAGCGCCACCGACCGAGTCATACTCAGCCACAAGCAGACTACCATATAACGTAGCAGTTCATTCTAACAATTACATTTTGGTAACTCCAGGCTACCAGGGAAAAAGGACAAGAGAAATTAAGTTCACTGCCGGAGTTCTGGAAGGGATTTCAATCTTTTGGTCTAAGTATTTTAAAACAGAATTGAATAGAATAATGTGTACGTCATTTGGTCCTAATAGTACAAGTACACATGTTGGTATCTATCTGGGTAAGGGAAATCCAACTTATGCTACTAGTGCCGCAGTACTACATCGAAAGAGTCTTGTTGTTGTCCTTGACCTGGTCATGGAAAATGATGCAGGTGATGACTTCATCTCTTTGGCACAATGAATCCTACCATTGTAGGATACCTATGACGTATTGTTAAATCTTTTGAGTACTATCTGAAGCGGAAAACATTTGCTTAGAATTTGTTTCTGTGTTTTTCAGCTCTTAATGAAATTAGTATGAGATAACTGAGGTTGTTGAGGTGTTGATTGCTACATTGATGAAGACTATGTACAGGAAGAGAGTGAGTCAAGTGGGGATGAAGATACAAATGTATATATAAGATACAGACTGTAGGGAGATCTTCAAAAAGGAATAAAATTAACAGTATTGCACAGGAAACTGGCTATGTAACTGCTGAAGCAGAATAAATGTCTGCACCAAATACTGTGAAAGATACTCATTCTCGAAAAGCGAGAGCGCAACGAAAACAAAAGCGGAACACAGGACAAAAATATATAACACCAAATGGTAAGAAGTTAAAGATAGTGCTTCAAAACCTCTATAACTGTACCATTTGAAATGTAAAGAAAAACTAGACAAAATGATTGATGAACACAACACGGTTGGGACACAAATATTTAATGAAAATCGGGCTGTTGTAAATAGACATAAAAGAGCAAGTCCCATTGGCTCGAAAGCACCTGCAACATCACAGAAAAGGACCCAGGAACCCAACAAAGCAAAATGTTGTAGGGTTACTCATTTGTTTCATTTCCGAGTAAAAGGTGAAAGATTTCGTGTTTGCAAAGTGGGTTTCATGAATACTCATGATGAGTCCCAGATGTTTATTACTGGTGGTGGTGGTGGTGGTGGTTGTTAGGATGTTTAAGGGGGACTAAACAGCTTAGGTCATCAGTCCCCCATTCCAAAAACAGGCGAGACATTAAGGCGCGGAGCAGATAAAACCCCTAGGGGAAGGATACTCCCCCCCCCCAGGCCCTAAAAGAACACAAATGCGGTAACGAATACGACAGACACGAAGAGGACAGATGAACACCAGACAGAAAGAAACAGAAGAAAAGAAGATGGCCGGAGACTGGTTGACTGACCACGACAACAAAAAAGGGAAAGAGTCAGCCAACCGACTACACACCAAAAGCTGCAACCAAATATGAGAGACTCGAGGACAAGAG
This sequence comes from Schistocerca cancellata, assembly GCF_023864275.1. NCBI lineage: Eukaryota > Metazoa > Arthropoda > Insecta > Orthoptera > Acrididae > Schistocerca > Schistocerca cancellata. The sequence continues at coordinate 54,784,442 of NC_064627.1, forward strand.
ACACACAAAGGGAAAGGTGCAGGACCACTCTAAATGGAACCATAAAAAGGACTAGCACGGATAAAATGTAAAACACTGTCAGCCATGGAGGCATCGTCGCATAAAATCAAAGGCAAGGTGCCCGGGAGATTAAAAGACTGCCGAAGGGTGCGCAGTCGGGGACACTCCAATAAAACGTGGGCGACCGTCAGCCGGGACCCACACCGACACAGGGGGGGATCCTCCTGACGTAAAAGATGGCCGTGCGTCAGGTATGTATGGCCGATGCGGAGCTGACACAGGATGACAGAGTCCCTGCGAGAAGACCGCAGGGAGGAGCGCCACACATCGGTCGTCTCCTTGACAGCCCGCAGTTTATTCTGGGCTGTCATGCCATGCCACTCAACAGACCACACCCCAAGCACCTTACGGCGCAAAACCAGCTGCAGGTCGCGAGCTGTGAGGCCGATCTCCAAAGCTGGGGCGTCGATCGCCCCTTTGGCCAGCCTGTCAACACGTTCGTTCCCCGGGATGCCAACGTGACCTGGCGTCCAAACCAAGACCACCGAACGACCAGAGCGGGCAATGGCAGAAACAGACTCCTGAATAGAGGACACCAGAGGAGAAGAGGGATAGCAGCGGTCGATGGCCTGAAGGCTGCTCAGGGAGTCACTGCAGATGACGACGGACCTACCTGAGCAGAAACGCATATGCTCAAGAGCGCGCAAGATGGCCACCAGCTCTGCAGTAAAAATTACTAGAGACCGTATTATACGTATTTGCATGTTTCATGTGAATTTGCAAATTTGGCTTGTTTTCACCAATTATTGCATGTTTTAACTGAAAACTAGTGATGATGCATATTTTCGCTCTACGTTTACAATATTTTAAAAGTTTAGAGGGGCCATCTCTGGCGCGATCTGGTTTTGATGTCTCACAGACGGACCGTGACTTGGAATTGCGTGGAATAGCTAACCGAGAGGCCACTGCCTAGCGAAATAGCTGCAGAAGAGGAACAGGAACAGGAACAGGCAGAGAGAGACTCAGTGTTCCTGTGCCCGTGCTCCCCCCCCCCCCCCGGCTAATCCGCTGCCATATCGTATGAGTCGGCAGCAATCAAATTAAACTATGCAAGCTTTTAGTTGTGCGTTCATTGTTTCAGTTTAGCTTTGTATTTACTTGTACACAACTGAACGTGTTTACGACATGTAGTGTGTAACGTGTCGTGCGCCAAACCACCCGAAAAAAGAAACGTCGTTTTGTGGATAGATGAACATCCTGGAACATTTACATGTGGCGTAATTGTTTTATATTGTCGAGTTTGCGAGATAAACGTTTCGTGCAAAAAAAGTTTAAAACAGACGAACATGTTAAGACAAGTCTTCACATCGCAAGAATGCAGAAGAAAGGACCACGACAACTTCTGACAACAACAAGTTGCAGTAACAGAGATTTCTCCAAAGGTTACCAAAAAAGTCGGTTTAACTTTGCTCTATGTGAAGCATTCATTGCAACCAATATTCCTCTTCACAAACTTACAAACTCTATCCTCAAAGACTTCCTACGCAAATATTGCTTAAATCAAAATGTACCAGATGAATCAACATTGGGTAAAAATTACATACCGACAATTTACGTAAATGTTCTGAAAGAAATACGCAGTGAAATCCAGGACATCATTACCTGAATTTCAGTTGACGAAACTACAGACAATTGTGGCCGTTACATTAAAATGTAATTGTCGCTGCTTTAAAAGAAGGGCCTTCCTCTTCCTATTCAGCGGGCCGCAAATAACTTGGAAAAGTAAATCACTCTACGATCGCCAATTTTTGTTTGGTTTTTGGTTTGTGGGATTAAAGGGACCAGACTGCTACGGTCATCGGTCCCTTGTTCCAAAACTTAAAAACACCCACACAGAGTAAAAACGAATAATGGAGACAACAGACGACACAGGACAAGACAGGACAAAACGAATTAAAAGCACACAGAGTGTGACAGTAGTTGGTCGACCATAGAGACAGAAAAGGAAAAGCCAACCACCGAAAGAAGAAACACACTGAAAGCTCAGACTAAGATCGTTGGCCAAAGGCCAGAGATTTGTGAATGAGGGTATTAGAAAAATATTTCCAGAATCTTCTGCATATGAAAGGGTGTTTGTGTTCATTCTAGATCCTGCTCCCTATGTGATCAAAGCAGGAAAAGCCTCTGAGTATTTTATCCCAATATGATTCGTGTAACATGTTTTGCTCATGGAGTACATCGCCTTGCTGGCAAGTACGTTCCACGTTTGTGAATGTAAATAAACTGATTTCATCCACAAAGAACAAATTTCTAAAGGCTCCTGCTCACATCAAGACCTACAAAGAAAATCTGCTAAATGTGCCTTTACCTCCCGAACCAGTGGTAGCTCGCTGGGGTACGTGAGTCGCAGCTGCGTTGTTTTACAATGAACTTTTCGAGGCCGTTAGAGAGGTAGTAAACGACTTAGATAGTGCAGAGGCTTTGGCATTAAAAAAGACATTTCTGTGATTAGCACTCATTTTTCCCATATACCTGCAAGTATTATAAAGCTTGAAACTCAAGGTTTGGTGTTGAATGAATCTGTTCAGTTAATGAATAAAATTATTCTCGTGGACTTGTCATTGCCACAGGTATTCCCAAGAAAACTTAAAGAAAAGTTTAAAAACATTTTAAGCAATAACCCAGTCTTTGAAACCTTGTGCCAAACTAATAGTTTTATTAATAGGACAGTGTGTGTGTGTGTGTGTGTGTTTGTGTGTGTGTGTGTGTGTGTGTGTGTGTGTGTGTGTGTGTATGTGTTGGAGATTACGGGAGCTCAACGTCGACGTCATCAGCGCCCTGACACATATTGAAAGAAAGGAATGTGGACAAATTTAGTAAAATGGAAGCATACACGCAAAGAAGCCGGGAAAAGATGAAAAATGCTGTATACGAAAATGGAAAACGAGAAAGGATCGTCAAGAACGCCACAGGAAATTGTCACTGGCTGGCCACTTACGTAAAATATGGGCGAGCCACTCATCCTGTGAACAAATTAAGACCCTCTCCCTAAAATCTTGGTAAAAACATTGGGCAAGTCGCAGAACTTTAAAACTTTAAACAAATTCGTTTGTGTATTTCCTGAAAGAGGTGGCAGATCCGCCGGCAAGTCAACCGCGGCCCGCTGGTCAGAAAATAAAACGTAATCCAATAAAACGTGGCGCGGTGAAACCTCGACGCCACAAGTACCACACATTGGTGGATCCTGTTACCGGAGCAGGAAGCCATGCGTCATACGACTATGGCCTATCCGAAGACGAGTGATCAGAACCTCGTCCCGTCTATGGGTTTGGAAGGAAGCACACAACACACACCATGTGGGCTTGACTAAACGGAGCTTATTGTCAGTCATTCCCAAACACTCATCCTCCCACCGACGCATGACTCGTGGGCTCAATAGCGGGATGAGTGTGTGCAGGGGAATGGCACACTGAAATACTTCCGGATCTAGACACTCCTCCTTGGCTGCGAAATCTGCCCTTTTGTTCCCAGAAATGCCGACGTGCCCTGAAACCCAGCAGAAAACCACCTCATTCCTCAGTCGTTGTAGTTGGAGGAGGGCATCCTGGATCTTCTGGACTATTTTATCTGCTGGACACAAACGTTGCAATGAGTGAAGGGCACTTAGTGAATCGGAACAGAAAAGAAATTTAGGACGGGAAGAGCATCTCATGTGCGCCAGTGCCCGCAAGATCGCAGACAATTCTGCATCAAAGATAGTAAATGCTTGAGGCAGCCGGGCCTTGACGACATGACCCGGAAAAACAGAGCAACCAACAGATTCATCCTGTTTTGACCCATCCGTAAAAATAGCTACATAGTGTTGGTGCTCAGATAAAATGGCAGAAAATGTTGCATTAAAAACGGAAGCAGGAGTGCAATCTCTCTTGTAGCACGCCAAATTTAAAATCACTCTGGGCCTCTCCAGTACCCAGGGTGGCAGGCGGTTAAAACCCTGGATTTGGGGCCGCACTGGTTCCACACCGAGGGACTCCAGCACACGCTGCACACGGATCCCAAACGGCATCGTGGGTCGTGAACGGTTGGAAAAAAAGACGCTCCAGAGGCGGATTGGGGACAGGTGAACTTTTACCAGAAACAATAAGTGCTAACATAGCACCCAAATTCGAATACTGTTCAGTTACCTCCGTTGATGTAGAACGGTCCTTTTCTGATTGTTTTGAGTGACCAAAGACACAACGTTACTACCGAACATTAGGAACAGTAGTTGATTGTTTATGTTTACAATAGTAGAAAAAAATGGTTCAAATGGCTCTGAGCACTATGCGACTTAACTTCTGAGAACATCAGTCGCCTAGAACTTAAAACTAATTAAACCTAACCAACCTAAGGACATCACACACATCCATGCCCAAGGCAGGATTCGAACCTGCGACCGTAGCGGTCGCTCGGCTCCAGACTGTAGCGCCTAGAACCGCAAGGCCACTCCAGCCGGCCAACAGTAGAAAAATGTAAAATAAATTGTAAATGATGCTTTGGTCCAATAGTATTAATTAAAAGTTAATGCTGTTCAAAGAAATTCATGATTGTATGATGTTTTTTAAATAAAATATTCAGGATGTTTTGGGCGTGCTCCTCTGCATGCGATATATCTCCAAGTTGGTCCTGTACATATCGATTGTTTCGCTGTGACTCACTCACATTGCATCCGCTTGTTACCGACAACATTAGCAAAGAAGGAACAATTTTTGAAACACGGTATGCGTCCCCAGTTTGAAGATTTTTAGAAAATAATCCCAGAAAGACCCCCTTCCAAACCTCTAACATAAAGTATTCAGAAAATCCGCGTTGTGAATATACCGATTTTTCGCGTGTCCGGCGCTCTTCCTCGTAATTGATATGCAAAGGTTCAACTCTCAGATATAAATCATGGCGTAACTACCATGTTTTTTTAATTATTCGTTCTTGGCTGTTTAGATTTTTATATTGGTAATGCCACGTAGCGCTCTGTATGGGAGTCACTGGCTGTGCTGTGTGCGGTATGTGGCTGGTTTGCATTGTTGTCTGCCATTGTAGTGTCGGGCAGCGGCAGGTGGATGTGAACAGCGCGTAGCGTTGCGCAGTTGGAGGTGAGCCGCCAGCAGTGGTGGATGTGAGGAGAGAGATGGCGGAGTTTTGTAATTTGCCATGAACTGCTATATGTATTATGACTATTAAGGTAAATACATTGTTTGTTCTCTATTAATATCTTTCATTTGCTAACTATCCCTATCAGTAGTTAATGCCTTCCGTAGTTTGAATCTTTTATTTAGCTGGCAGCAGTGGCGCTCGCTGTATTGCAGTAGTTCGAGTAACGAAGATTTTTGTGAGGTAAGTGATTTGTGAAAGGTATAGGTCAATGTTACGCAGGGCCATTCTTTTGCAGGGATTTTTGAAAGTCAGATTGCGTTGCGCTAAAAACATTGTGTGTCAGTTTAAGCATAGTCTTGTATAATTTGTTTTCTCCTCACATCCACCACTGCTGGCGGCTCACCTCCAACTGCGCAACGCTACGCGCTGTTCACATCCAGCTGCCGCTGCCCGCCACTACAATGGCAGACAACAATGCAAACCAGCCACATACCGCACACAGCACAGCCAGTGACTCCCATACAGAGCGCTACGTGGCATTACCAATATGAAAATCTAAACAGCCTACTTATACATATTTCGACACTTTTCATGAATTTTTAAGCATTTTTCATACATATTTGCATGCATATTTTAAGGTTCTTTTAATGCATATAATCCGATCTCTACTCATTTCACTTGCACTTACCAATCGTCAGGCTAATGTGTCTGGAACTTTAAGTGATGACAACAAGGGAAGAACACCACCTGAGAAACTAAAAGAAATAGGAGATCACATTTCATCATTTCCTTATTTCTTCATTATAAATCGCACTACACACGCAGAAAAAGTAACAGAGTTTCTGTCAATAAGCTTCATTCATAGAGGGAAAATAGATGTTCGCAGCCTGGAAAACGTTAACGTAGCACACTGCCTACTACCAATTTAAAAAAAAAGAGCTTTTGAATCTACTTCCACTTGTTCCACCTGCATCACTTGACTTTTACAAAGATTTCAAAACAAACAAAACAAATGGAGATTTCCATTCTGACCGAATCGGTGTTGCTAACCTGACAACCATTCAGCAAGAGATTCTGTGCAGACTTTGTTCTAATTTAAAATTTTGTGTATGTTATTGTAATCAGTGATCACGATGGTATAAGTCCAGGTCTTAGAATGGGTGAAATAGACTAAATCACATAAAACGTTAAATACGTAACTTGAATATGAAGCTCTTCCAGGTAATGTGAGTCCAAATCATTGTTATTAACAACGTGTAATAAGTTCGTCCAGTTGTTTGTTTCACGAAAATTAATAAAAGAGGTCTCCTGAAAAACGCCTTTTTTTGACTTATACTTGTTTTCCCTGGCAGCCTCTCATCTGATAGCCTAGAAGCTTCACTAATAGGCAACCATCAGAAACTGTGAGGGCAAAGATCGTCAACTATGAAGAACTGCATAAAAGTCCTGCCACGCGTTTTGGTTTCTCTCCATCTGAAGTATTGAAACTTCTAAATATATATTTCAGATAATGCTGAGAGAATCTGGGTGCAAGTTGCATGGGGGCTTAATTAAGTTTTTTAAATATTATGCAAATAATTTTTACTGTCTGTCCGGTTACGCAGTCTCGTAACCGGTTGGCCCTGACTAGTTTTTGTACGCAATCTGACTGCATAGAATAACAACAAAGAATGAAACAAAACTTCCGTTAACACAATTAATTAATTAAGTCCCCAGCAACTATAAAACCTACGAAACCAAAACACAAGTGTAGCTGTTCTGTGTGTGGAAGTGTGACTCAACGTACACATCTGGCACGGTTCTTCTTCAATAAGACAAGAAATTTCAAGTACCAATTATATTGAAGTAATTAAAAAATAGAAATACTATAATTACGCAAGAAAACCATAATCACACTCTAATACAAGAACACAAGCCAGATGCTTTGTTGACTGAACCTGTAATGACGCATTATTCAAGACACTGAAATAATGAAAAAAAAGCGAGTTTGTTACCTTCATATATATTGATGAAATATCTCCATTAGAACAACATCTGCTGTCTAGCCCATCAAACAACTGCATAAAACATGGAACAAGCACTTCCTACTAAAACATCTCGACAAGCACTCCCTACTACGACCTCTCGACAAGAACTTTTCACTACGACATCTCAGCAAGCACTGCACACCGCTACTTCTCAATAATCACTGCCAGTGTAGGCGGCGGAACAAAACTCTCTGGCGCGATCTCTGGCGCTGTGGCTCAGTGTAGCCACCTTTCAAAGTGAACCTTCTTAAACTGCTGAGTGAAACTGAATGTACTATCACTTTGCTTGTCTTATCGTTTGAACACTGATATACAGAGTTTTCCCCGACAAATAAAGCTCAGACTTATTCTATTCATTAATGACCCACAATATACAAGGATAACGCAATCTATTGATTAACACACAAGAATGACCATGAATTAGAAGAAATCCTAACAATAACTCATTCATTTCATAAGTCACTTACCTCACAGAAAATCTTCATGGCACGAACTACAGAAAATACAGTAAGTGTACAACCAGCTAAATAAAAAGTTTCTAACTACTGTAGGCTCTGGCTACTAATAGGCATGCTGTTAGTAAAGGAAAGATTTTGTTGCAGAGCAAACAATGTATTTAGCAGATTTTTACCTTAATCATGTGACATCCACTTCCAAAAATTATATAATCGTCCATAATTCCATTACCCACATTGTACAATACATGTCTAACCAATATTAAATCCTCATGACGGGAACACGTCTGGACCGTCCACTCCCGCTAATACTGCTTCTAACCTTCGTCACTGCTAACTAACTAACTTCTAACTTCGAGTCCTTCAAGCCACAGTCTCTTACCGAGGGTACACAGCGCTGTGAGTGATATTAATGCAGTCTAATGCGCTAAAGCGCTGCCAACATAAAAATTTATGAACAGGCAATCTTACATAGCCCTCTGCTCCTCTCCAAAAATTTTAGGAAGTGATTTTGGTAGTGGCCAATACAAAGTTGTTAGAAGTTTTTTACATTAACAATATAAAATAGATCTAATGCACACAATCAGTAATATACTCTTGGTCAATAAAGTAAAAATTGTCCTCACAGTCCCTAAAGACAGTCCTTATCATTCATCAGAAGAGTAGTCTATGACAGTTTTATGCACAAAGTCTGAGCAGTAAAAGAAAATGCAGATGTAAGTAGTGGACCTCCATGCAGTCTTGAAAAAGTAGTGTTGTCCTCCCAATGGAAACACAGTGCTGACTCTCGACATGAAGATTGGTAATGGGTCACAACAGAACAGATCCACTGTAGAGTCAGTCGGAGTCTTGAATAATATTGGTAGAATTGGTAGGTGAGCACAGTGCAGAACCACAGTATTCCTTGTAGATATTATAGTAGTAATGGGCCACCCAAGGTGCAGACCCATTGTAGCCCTTGTAGGATTATGGTAGTAATGGGCCACCGAAAGTGCAGACCCACTGTAGTACTTGTAGAGACAGCCAGCAACCATCTGTTGCGACTGTGCAGTGCACAATCACAATTGAAGAATCTTGAGGATAATATTTGGTGAACCACCACTTGTGCACTCACTATTTTTTTTTGTGATATCCTTAGAACCAGCAGTGCTGTTAACCAGTCCCTTGCGGGATTATCAACATACATGTAAGCACTAACACAGTCAAATAATCTATGAGATTTTATACATATAGTATGACCAACAGACAAATGTGTGCAGTAAAATGAATACCTACTACTTACCTAACTTGGAGAACTGGTGTCTATACAATTACAATTTTACAGCATACAAATTCAATCACAAACGCAAAGAAAACATCATTACAGTACAAACACGATAATACAGATAACATCTGTAGTAATACAGAATTTACAAAAAGAATAGAAATAAGCTTATATATGAGTATTACAGAAATTGTGACATAAGTAAATAAATGAAAAATGAGACTATCTTTAGAAACATTAACTTGACACATGAGCATTAAAAGGAAACATAACAGAATAAATAATGTTGAAACATCTTTCCAAAGTAAAGAATATGCTATAAAAACAGATTATATTTGAGGATAATAGTATTCTTCACTGTAGTGAACGCAGCTTAGTATTAAAAGGAAAAAAATTCTACCAAATTTATCTTATCAAGTAAATACACAGAGACAGAAAGAACACAAATACTCAAGGGTACACATAAATATAGCGTAATAACACAAAAGGAGAGCATGGGGGTCTGTTTCCAGTGTAACATTTGGTACTGCAGTACTTATGGTGAGTATTATATACTTTTCCATTTTTCTCCATTCAATAATATCCTTCATGCTGATCCCTCTATAACTCTCAGCCAAAACTGCTTCATTTAATTCTCAGAGATCTCCCTTAGTTCAACATTTATTCCCAAAAAAAATGTTCTATCTAAACCTGTTGTCACTATATCCCATTTATCTGTTCATTTCGTTTTTCAAAATAACTGTTACTCATTACACAATACCCTTTGGCACAACCTTTTCCTTATAGCTTCTCAATGGATTTCTTATATAGCATACCCCGTCTTAAGCTAACTTAAATCTACTGAGCTCAGATGCATAAACTAGAGAATGAGGCAATGAAGCAGCACAAAACAATTAACACAATAACGATGAAAACGAAAATTGGCAAAGCAAGCAGCAGCATATCTAAATTAGCAAAAGAAAATGCTGCATTACAACTAATATAAGGAAATATGCAGCAAACAACAAAAAATAAATCATCGGTAAAAATGACTTAACACAGTAATACAATGTAAAATTCAGTAGGACAATCCCTGACAAACATCAGTAGCAAATGCAATAACTTATACCTTAACGTGAGAAAGCACATGCAGAAAAAATATTACAGTAGAGACAGCAATGCAGATAAGCGAAATGTCTATTCAAATCTTAATGTCTGTGCCACACTTAACACTAGAGTGGTGCACCACAACTTATTCTATCAAAAAATTACCATGTACTTGAAAAGAAAAACTGTATGCTATTCCTGTTACTAGTCCCTTCACTTCTTATTGTTCTTTCCTTTCCAAGTGTTCTTTCTTAAGAATTTCGATCATAAAATTAGTATTTAATGTATCTTTTGACAGAAAGCGTTCACATTAGCATACATATTAAATTTTATTTTATAAAACCAATGCTGCAGTGCAGCTAGAAACAAGATATCGAATAAAATAAGCAAATAAGTATAAAGAAAAGCATAAAAACATCATCCACCATCCATATTGCATTTCGTAAGCCTGTAAAAATTATCTCAACTCTCTTACAAAGACACTTGTCATAATCAGCTGTGTAGACGTAAGAATATTTCCCATAACTTCACAAGCATTTCAGTAAGTAGCACAAAGTATAAACCCCAAAGTGTAATCATATGTTTCCACATAATAGTGTGTCGCGTTTGTGGTGCATTCTCCAAAGAAATGTCAATAGAGAGGTCAACGACCTCTCTCTTTTCTACAGCTGTGCATTTGAAAGGCAACACAACAATGGGTTTTTCAAGGCGGCTAGCGCACAGCCAGGCGCAGCAGAGCATTACGTCAAGGTCACCCACATTCTTTACCGAAATATTTGCGTCAACAGTTTCCACTACAATGACAGTTCGATACAAATAAAACATTTCACAGGTTGAAAATTACAGGAGAAGTGTGTAGAAGCGAAATCTCATAAATAACAGTGTCCAAAAATTTCCGTCGGTATTTTGGTATTCAAATTAGCATATATATTCACCTTTCGTAATGATCCTTACCATATCTCGACGTCATGATATACATAGTCGTCTTAAAAATATCGTCATAACACATCAATCAAATCTCAAAATCGTCACAGCTTCCTCCAGTAATCTCACAACCTTAAAAAAAAAATCCTCTTTGTTCGTTTCAGTAGTGTCATCTACCTCAAACGCACTTCAAAAGTTGTGATTCCATAAAAAATACATCTCTCAAAGCTCTCGCAGTTTCTTAATGGTTCCAAAAACATATGTGACAGTTCATAAAATGCAGACAAAGTACAATTTCATAAGTGCAAAGGAATCGAACTGTGCAGTTACGTAAATATATGTCAAAGACGTAGTACAAAGTTTAATCCTCTCAGTTAAATGACCAGATGGCTGTGTAATGCCATGTAGAGAAATATGCTACCGATGTATAAAACTGTATAAGCAAATACCATTTTAGCTAGGGCTCCTTGCACTTGCCACACACTTGGTATACAAAGTAGGTGTACCCCCATGAGGGATAATATAATTATACTCCAGATGTTACAGATTATAACTGCGGAATGAAATGTATCACTGAAAACCTTCATTGTATCATTGTAATTAAAAATATTTCTAAAAATGTTCCAGGTACAAGAGGTAATCTCTCAAATACGTGTCATGTTCCTCTAAAATATGCTTCTTGCTGTAAGAAAATTTCTGTCATTGCTTAGCGGTAAAATGTGCAAAGTGTTGCAGTTATCGTCATACATAAGCAAAGTTCTCCAAAAATCGATGTACTTAAAATGCTATGCGTATAAATGTCGTTGTTATTAGTTCATTCCCGCGACCTTGAAAATACTATACTGTAACGTATTGCTGTATTACGAAAATAATTGTCTCACTGTAGCTATGCCACAAAAGTCACTACCTAAATTTGATTTACTTTTCAGAAGAACGCAGAAAGCTGTCCAAACATGAACAGATACAGCGTAAAGCAATAATGAAATTGTGTCACTCATAAGTAGTGTCGTGGTATAATCGTGTTGCTGTCAAAAAAACCAAATACTGTGTCGTCTGTGACCTCTCAGAAAGTACTTCAAATAAAAAATCTCATTTCAAGTAAACCAAAATGTTGCAGTTAAAACCTCATTAGCAGTATATGTTCCAAGAATGTGAGCATTATAGTCGTGACGTAATCGTGCAACTTACAAGCAAAGTGTACTCACAATGAGACTGTGTCGTCCGTTCCCTATAAAAGTGAACTCGTAAAATTACTGTCTTAATAAGTTCCATAGGTTTTTCACTAGATAGCTGACTTCAAAACATAGCTGCATGCTAAATGTGACAATGCGTAATAGTAACTTGAAGTGAAAAGTTTTATAGGAAAGATTAAGTCAGAAAGCCAATTATTTATCAATAAACGGTTTTACATGAGAAATGTGATAAATCTTCCGCCAAGTTTTTTTTTGTTCTAATGCCCAATTAGGAGGACAGCAATAAGAAAGTGAAACGTCCCCTTTGAACCATTATACACAACTGTGCTTAAACTGACACACAATGTTTTTAGCGCAACGCAATCTGACTATCAAAGATCCCTGCAAAAGAATGGCCCTGAGTAACATTAAACTATACCTTTCAGAAATCACTTACCTCACAAAAAATCTTCGTTACTCGAACTACTGCAATACAGCGAGCGCCACTACTGCCAGCTAAATAAAAGATTCAAACTACTGAAGGCACTAACTACTGATAGGGATAGTTAGCAAATGAAAGATATTAATAGAGAACAAACAATGTATTTACCTTAATAGTCATAATATATATAGCAGTTCATGACAAATTACAAAACTCCGCTACTGCCAGCTAAATAAAAGATTCAAACTACGGAAGGCACTAACTACTGATAGGGATAGTTAGCAAATTAAAGATATTAATAGAGAACAAACAATGTATTTACCTTAATAGTCATAATATATATAGCAGTTCATGACAAATTACAAAACTCCGCCATCTCTCTCCCCACATCCACCACTGCTGGCGGCTCACCTCCAACTGCGCAACGCTACGCGCTGTTCACATCCAGCTGCCGCTGCCCAACACTACAATGGCAGACAACAATGCAAACTAGCCACAGACTGCACACAGCACAGCCAGTGATTTTCATATAGAGCACTACGTAACGTTGTCAATAAGAAAACATAAACAGCCTACTTACATAAAGAAAACATAAACAGCCTACTTACAAAAGTTGATGAAACAAAGCCTGTGGATGTATGTGTGTGTGTGTGTGGTTTGAGGTTTTCGGGCGCTAAACAGCGTGGTCATCAGCGTCCAAACGCATAGAAACAGGAACACATGCAGTGAAGGGACGAAGACGGAGAGCGAACAAGGAGAACGGCTAAAAGACACAGAACTGACGCAGTTCCAAATCCTCACATACAGAGGAAAAACAAGAGGAGAAGAAACGCACTAAGAGAGGAAAGGAAACACAAGGAAAAGAGAACAGAAGTCGAAGTGAAACAAGTAGGTAATCGTCACTAGCGGACCTCTTACCTAAAGCCTGGGTGAGCCAGTCACCCAGCAGCACATTAAAATCCTCTCCCTAAAATCCGAGGCAACAAATTGGACAGGACACAAAACCGTAAGACCTTAACCACAGTCGTTGCGTCGTCTTGCAAAATAGAGGGCAAATCCGGTGGCAAGGAAACTAGTGCCCTCTGGTCAAAAAATAAAGGACAGTCAAGTAAAATGGGCGGACAGTAATCTGGACTCCACAAGCACTGCAGATTGGGGGGTCCTCCCGCTGGAGTAAAAAACCGTGCGTTAAGGGACTGTGCCCAATGCGAAGGCGAGTGGGGAGAACCTCATCCCGCCTGCATGACTGATAGGACGTACGCCATGGCCGCGTGGTGGCCTTGACCAGACACAGCTTATTTTCACCGACTCCCAGCCACTCCTCTTCCCATTGACGCATAACACGAAAACGCTAAAGGGAGGTAACAGCATGGAGGGGGACGGCACATTCAACAACGTGAGGGAGGGAACATGCAACTTTGGCAGCCACATCCGCCAGTTCGTTTCCCCTAATACCCACGTGCCCCAGCACCCAGCAGAAAGAAACCTCCTTCCCCTGCTGTTGCAGGTGGAGTAGGGCATCATGGATGTTCTGGACAACCGTATCCGCTGGGTACAAGTGTTGCATGGTCTGAAGGGCACTCAGGGAGTCAGAACAGATGAGAAACTTAAGACTGGGAACACATCTCATCTGCTCCAATGCCCGCAAGATCGCAAACAATTCGGCATCAAAGATGTTAAACGCTGCAGGAAGCTGTAACTTGGTTGGTTGGTTGGTTTAAGGATTAAAGGGACCAAACTGCAAAGGTCATCGGTCCCTTGCTTCATAGAAACACAGAGCACAGTGAAACCATACACCAGTCAGGCGAAGCACTAAAATAAAAATTCCGGGGGAAGAAAAGCCCCATGGTCAATGGTAAGACAACACGAAAAACGGAGCACAGCAACAAAAACTACATAGAGAACAAAGGCAGAAGGAATTAAAACTGTACAGCAGAGGACTGTGGCTGGCTGATCACGAAAATAATAGGATGAGCCAGCCACTCTGCAACACGTTAAAACGTCCAGCCTAAAAGATTAGGGTGGAGTCGAATTACAACACAAAACAAAGTAAAAGATACAGCACAAAAGAGGGTGATGTAGTAAAATTAAATGGACCTATAAAAGCCGCTTGCGCGAATAAAACTTAAAACCCGATCTGCCAGAGAGACATTGTCACCTAAAAGAGATGATAAATCACCCTGGAGATTAAATGCACGCCTGAGAGCGGTTAAAAGAGGACATTCCAACAACAGATGGGCCACCGTCATGGTTGCACCACAGCGACCATGAGGGGGGTCCTCTCGACGCAGCAGATGACCATGCGTCAGATAAGAGTGACCAACACGGAGCCTACAGAGAATAACAGAATCCCTGCGAGAGGCCCGCATGGAGGAACCCCACACGGTCGTGGTCTCCTTTACACGCCGCAGCTTGTTGGGTACAGACAGAGTGCGCCATTCGTCTGCCCACATCCCAAAGACCCGACGGCGTAACACCGATCGAAGATCAGTGGCCGGGAGGCCGATCTCCAACGGCAGTTTGCGGGTGGCTTCTTTAGCTAACTTGTCGGCGTGTTCGTTTCCCGCTATCCCAACATGTCCCGGGGTCCATATGAACGCCACTGAACGTCCACGCTGTTCAAGAGCATGAACGGACTCCTGGATGGCAACGACAATGGGATGGCGTGGGTAGCACTGCTCAAGAGCCTGCAGACTACTGAGAGAGTCACTGCAAATGACAAAAGACTCTCCAGTGCTGGTACGAATGCGCTCAAGGGCACGAAAAATGGCTGTTAGCTCTGCGGTGTAAACACTGCAGCCGTCCGGCAAGGAGCGCTGGTCTACATAGTCCGCATGAGCATAAGCGTACCCCACACGGCCATCAACCATCGAGCCATCTGTATAGATAGCCTCCGAGTCGCGGGATGCGTCGAGGAGAGCAAGAAATTGGCGGCGCAAGACTGCAGGAGGAACTGAATTCTTTTGCCATTGTGAGAGGTCCAGCCGAAGCTGCGGCCGACGAATACACCAAGGTGGTGTATGTTGGTGGACCTGAAAAGCAGATGGAAGAGGCAAACACGCGAGGTTACTAAGGAGTTACCGAACACGGATCCCAATGGTATGGCCCGATCGAGGTCGCCGGTGTGGTGTATGGACTGCCGCATTGGAGAAAAGGAGACGGTAGTTAGGGTGACGAGGTGAACAACGAACATGGGCAGCATAGTCGGCTAAGAGTTGTAGACGCCGAATGTGGAGCGGAGGAACCCCAGCCTCAGCAAGTAGGCTATTAACAGGACTGGTGCGGAATGCTCCTGTTGCCTGTCGAACCCTACAGTGGTGAACGGGGTCCAGCAGCTGCAACGCTGAGGGCGACGCCGAGCCATACGCCACACTCCCATAATCCAGTCGAGACAGCACAAGGGCTTTGTAGAGCTGCAGCAGCGTGTTACGATCTGCACCCCAAGTTGTGTTTCTGAGGCAGCGAAGGGCATTCAGATGCTGCCAGCACTGACGCTTGAGTTGACGAATATGTGGAAGCCAAGTAAGCCGGGCCTCGAACAGCAATCCCAGAAAACGGTAAGTATCAACAACCCTGAGCATGGCATCCTGAAGATAGAGCTCAGGGTGGGGATGGACAGTTCGACGCCGACAAAAGTGCATAACACAAGTCTTCGCAGGAGAAAATTGAAACCCATGGGCTGGGGCCCACGCCTGCGCCTTGTGTATGGCTCCGTGCAACCTACGTTCTGCAACACTAATGGTGGAAGAGATGAAAAAGATGCAGAAATCGTCAGCATATAACGTGGGTGAGACAGACGACCCTATTGCTGCTGCAAGGCCATTAATGGCCACAAGGAAAAGGGGCACGCTCAATACAGAGCCCTGTGGAACGCCGTTCTCCTGGATATGAAGTGAACTATGGGATGTGCCAATTAAAACGCGGAATGTCCGTACAGATAAAAAATTCTGAATAAAAATGGGGAGAGAGCCCCGGAGACCCAACCCGTGCAACGTGGCGAGAATATGGTGCCGCCACGTCATATGCTCTGGAGAGATCGAAAAAGACGGAGACGAGGTGTTGGCGCCTGGAAAAAGCAGTGCGGATTGCAGACTCAAGAAAGACCAAAGTATCGGCGGTGGAACGGCCCTGACGGAAGCCGCTCTAGCACGGAGCCAGAAGACCCCGAGACTCGAGCAGCCAACACAGCCGTCGACTCACCATGCGTTCCAATAGCTTGCACAGAGTATTTGTCAAGCTGATGGGCCGATAGCTATCCACATTAAGCGGGTCCTTACCAGGCTTCAGCACCGGAATGACGGTACCCTCCCGCCACTGCGACGGAAAGACACCATCACCCCATATGCGGTTGAAGATGGCAAGAACACACCGCTGACATTCCTTGACGACTCGATCAGGGAAAACAACAGCACAACCAACAGAGTCCCCCTGTTTAGAGCCATCCGTAAAAACTGGTACATGGTCGGCATGCTGGTTTAAAATATCATAAAATAAAGAGGTAAAAACAGACGCAGGAGTGATTAGTAGAATTCTGGAATGTTATAAATTTACGCGTTGGATTGAAGAGCTTATAGTCAAAATCATCATGTTGGTGAGTCGCAAATCGGCCATTCTTAAGTCGTGTCAGCGGTTCCATCTAAAGGCTCGCTGCACCTTGCCAACGCCTTTCAGAATCTCCGGAATATCCTGTCTTATTACTTTGTGAGTTTTTCGTATTTCTAAATCCCTCTTCCCGTGTCGGAGCGCGAGCATCCTTTGAAATATGTGGTTCTTGTATTACCTGTGCCAACAGATCTCCGCATTTCGCCTTTGTGCTGCATATTAATTTCCTAATTTCCTTATTTCCTTGTACTCCTCTGTGTCAGTAAGGGCAACCGGTCTTGTATCATTCAAATAATCATCTACCTTCGTAAATAAATATGTTAACTGATCCGAAAGTTGGGCTACTTTTTCCGATATGTCAGTTTTAGCCTGCAAGGTGTTGTGATTTTCGTGAACAATGATCTGCAGTTCTTTTACGGTTGCTTATGATTTTGCAATGCGTTTTCATGTCCCGAAAAAATAGGCTGAAAATGCTCACAACTTTGTGCTTTTACATCTTTACAAATTTTTGGAGATTTAGATTCGATTTTAAGTAACTCAGCTGTTAAAACTTCTCATGTTTGTTTAAGTATTTGCTCAGTTATGTCTGACTTTTGGAGTTGTTGTTGCTATGTTTGTTTCTGATTTTGTTCCATTTGTTGAATTAATTGCAGTAACAATGTATTAGTGAATGAAAAATGTTGTTTTGTGCTTTTCGGCAGTGCATTCGCACCGGCAATACTCATATTTCGAAAAGCATAAAGTGTGTCACGACTTAATTGAGGAAAGTGTAATGACACAAGATTTTATTCTGTTGTTTCGCATTCCTGAGCCGAAGAGTTAATGTATGTGGGTGTGTGGTATGAGGTTTTCGGGCGCTAAACAGCGCGGTCATCAGCGCCCAAACGCATAGAAACAGGAGCACATGCGGTGAAGGGACGAAGACGGACAGCAAACAAGGGGAACAGCTAAAAGACACAGACTTGACGCAGTTCCAAATCCTCACATACAGAGGCAAAACAAGAGGAGAAGAAACGCACTAAGAGAGGAAAGGAAACACAAGGAAAATAGAACAGAAATCGAAGTGAAACAAGTAGGTAATCGTGACTGGCGTACCTCTTACCTAAAACCTGGGTCAGCCAGTCACCCAGCAGCACATTAAAATCCTCTCCCTAAAATCCGAGGTAACAAATTGAACAGGACGCAACACCATAAGACCTTAACCACAGTCGTTGCGTCATCTTGCAAAATAGAGGGCAAATCCGGTGGCAAGGAAACCAGTGCCCTCTGGTCAGAAAATAAAGGACAGTCTAGTAAAATGTGCGGGACAGTAATCTGGACGCCACAAGCATTGCAGATTCGGGGGTCCTCCCGCCGGAGTAAAAAACCATGCGTTAAGGAACTGTGCCTGATGCGGAGGCGAGTGAGGAGAACCTCATCCCGCCTGCATGACTGGTCGGACGTACGCCATGGCCGCGTTGTGGCCTTGACCAGACGCAGCTTATTTTTACCGACTGCCAGCTACTCCTCTTCCCATTGACGCATAACACGTAAACGCAAAAGAGAGGTAAGAGCATGAACGGGGACGGCACATTCAACAACGTGAGAGAGGGAACATGCATCTATGGCAGCCACATCCGCCAGTTCGTTTCCCCTAATACCCACGTGCCCCGGCACCCAGCAGAAAGAAACCTCCTTCCCCTGCCGTTGCAGGTGCAGTAGGGCATCATGGATGTTCTGGACGACCGTATCCGCTGGGTACAAGTGTTGCATCGTCTGAAGGACACTCAGGGAGTCAGAACAGATGAGAAACTTAAGACTGGGAACACATCTCATCTGCTCCAATGCCCGCAAGATCGCAAACAATTCGGCATCAAAGATGGTAAACGCTGCAGGAAGCCGTAAGTTGACGACTCGCTCTGGGAAAACAACAGCACAACCAACAGAGTCCCCCTGTTTAGTTGTTGTTGTTGTTGTGGTCTTCAGTCCTGAGACTGGTTTGATGCAGCTCTCCATGCTACTCTATCCTGAGCAAGCTTCTTCATCTCCCAGTACGTACTGCAACCTACATCCTTCTGAATCTGCTTAGTGTATTCATCTCTTGGTCTCCCCCTACGATTTTTACCCCCCCACGCTGCCCTCCAATACTAAATTGGTGATCCCTTGATGCCTCAGAACATGTCCTATCAACCGATCCCTTCTTCTGGTCAAGTTGTGCCACAAACCTCTCTTCTCATCCTACTCAATACTTCCTCGTTAGTTATGTGATCTACCCATCTAATCTTCAGCATTCTTCTGTAGCACCACATTTCGAAAGCTTCTATTCTCTTCTTGTCCAAACTATTTACCGTCCAGGTTTCACTTCCATACATGGCTACACTCCATACAAATACTTTCAGAAATGACTTCCTGACACTTAAATCTATACTCGATGTTAACAAATTTCTCTTCTTCAGAAACACTTTCCTTGCCATTGCCAGTCTATATTTTATATCCTCTCTACTTCGACCATCATCACTTATTTTGCTCCCCAAATAGCAAAACTCCTTTACTACTTTAACTGTCTCATTTCCTAATCTAATATCCTCGACATCATCCGACTTAATTCGACTACATTCCACTATCCTCGTTTTGCTTTTGTTGATGTTCATCTTATATCCTCCCTTCAAGACATCATCCATTCCGTTCAACTGCTCTTCCAAGTACTTTGCTGTCTCTGACAGAATTACAATGTCATCGGCGAACCTCAAAGTTGTTTAGAGCCATCCGTAAATACTGGTACATGGTCGGGATGCTGGTTTAATATATCATAAAATAATGAGGTAAAAACAAACGCAGGAGTGCAGCTCCTCCGGTACTCTGACAAGTGTAAAAGGACGCTTGGCCTCTGGAGCAACCAGGATGGCAGGCGGGTAAAACCCTGGAGTTGGGGTGCCACACGCTCCACACCAAGGGACTCAAGCAAATGCTTGGCACGAATCCCAAATGTTCTCGCTGCCCTTGGGCGACTGGAAAAAGAGACGTTCCATAGGCGGTCGGGCAACGGTAGGGTATGCAGGGGAGGTAGGACAGGCAAGGAATTGACACACCCGTCGCACCATGAGGAGTTTCCGCCGGATGGCGAGCGGCGGTTCCCCTGCCTCAGCACACAGGCTGGGGATGGGGCTGGTACGGAAGGCACCAGTAGCCAGCCTGATACCCTCATTGTGTACTGCGTCAAGAATCTTCAGATACGAAGGCCTCGCTGACCCATACACAGTGCATCCATAGTCAAGACGCGACCCGACGAAAGCCCTATAAAACTGCAGCAGACGCGCCCGATCTGCTCCCCAGGACCGATGGCTCAGACACTTCAAAATATTCAGCGCCTTCAGGGCCCGCACCTTGAGGTCTTTAAGGTGCGGCAACAACGACAACTTGGAATCAAAATTGAGGCCCAGCAACTACACAATGTCCCTAAAAGGAAGAATGGTGTCCCTCAGACGCAATTCACGGGAGGTAAAAGCACGTCGAGAACGATAAAAATGAACACACACACATTTGTCTGCAGAAAAGGTAAAACCCGTCTTCGCAGTCCATGCCTCTAATCGCTTTATCGTAAGCTGCAGCTGCCGACTAGCAGTGACAAAACTGGAGGAAGAACAGAAAACAGCAAAAGCGTCCACAAACAAGGAGCACTGGGCAGGACTCCGGATAGTGGACGTGATACTGTTAATGGCGACGGCAAAGAGGGTGACACTTAAAACGCTTCCCTGAGGAACACCATTCTCCTGCACGTACAAATCAGATAACACATTACCAACCCGGTATCGAAAGAGGCGGCGGGAAAGAAAGGGCCGAATGAAGATGGGGAGATGGCCACGAAAGCCCCACTGATGGAGTTGATTGAGGATAAGGCGGCGCCAAGTAGTGTCATACGCCTTATTAATGTCAAAGAATACACCTAGACAATGCTGGTTACGTAGGAAGGCCTGCTGGATGGCCGCCTCAAGCAGGGGCAAGTTGTCTATAGTTGAACGACATCTCCGAAAGCCACACTGAAAGTGGCTAAGGAGCTGCCTGGTCTCGAGCAGCCAAACCAGGCGACGGTTGACCATGCGTTCCAATGTCTTCCCGACACAGCTCGTCAAAGCAATACTCCGATAACTACTGGGATGCATTCGGTCCTTTCCCGGTTTGAGGAGGGGAATCAAAATCGCCTCCCTCCACGAGTCAGGGAACCTGCCGGATGACCATATCATATTAAAACAATTCAGGAGAACTGCCTTGGATGGCAGCAACAAGTGCTGCAGCATGCTGTACAGGATTTGATCATCACCTGGCGCAGTATCATGAGCCACAGACAGCGCCGAATCCACTTCCCACATTGTGAAGGGGCAGTTGTAGGGTTCAGAATTTGGAGACTGGAAGTCCAAGTGATCCCTCTCGATGGCAGTGCGGTAGCGGCAGAAATCTGGATCACAGTTAATAGTGGCAGTAGATTCGGCAAAATACGTGGCCAGTGTCTGGGCAATGTCTCTCGGCGCCGTGAGTAGACAACCCTGATGCAGCAATGCCGTGACAGGTAGTTGGCTGCGTTTCCCGGAAATCCTCCTGATGGCTTCCCATACTTTTGTAGAACTAGTGGAGCGGGAGATGGAGTTCAGGAACGATTGCCATGACCGTCGTTTACTCTCTTTAATCACTCGCCGCGCTTTGGCTCTTGCCACCCGAAAGGCCACAAGATTGTCAGCTGAGGGACGGCACTTGAAGCGGCGCAGAGCTGCACGGCGGGCTCGGATGGCTGAGCGGCACTCAATGGTCCACCAAGGGACAGGACGCCTCTTGGGATGACTTGAGGACCGTGGGATCGACAATTCAGCAGCATGGGAGATCACGGCTGTAACATGGTCGACCCATTCGTGCACGCTGGCACGGTGTTCCAAAACAGCTAAATCGCTGAAAAGTGTCCAGTCAGCTCTGCAGAGGTGCCACCTGGGTGGCACTGGTAATGCCACAGTCTCATCCAGGAGGCGAATCCAAAGGGGGAAGTGGTCACTAGAATGGAGGTCAGCGGCAACCTCCCACAGAGTAGAATCCGCGAGTGCTGAGGAGCAAAAGGAAAGGTCAATAGCTGACGACGACCCAGAAGCTGTACAGAAATGAGTGGGAGCACCAAAGTTGAGGATGCACAGTTCTTCGGACATCATGAGGCTTTCCAGAATACGACCCCTGGGGCAAGTAGTCGTAGAGCCCCATAAGACATTATGAGCATTGAAGTCCCCCAGAAGGAGAAATGGACGGGGGAGTTGGGTAATAAGGTCTGTGAGAGCCTCAGAGTCTATTGCATCCTGAGGTGGTAAGTAAACGGAACAGATTGTGATGGCCCTGAATTAGAAGAAATCCTAACAACAACCCATACATTTCATAAGTCGCTTACCTCACAGAAAATCTCCATGACACGAACTACAGCAAATGCAGCAGGTAAACAGCCAGCTAAATAAAAGCATTCTAACTACTGTAGGCTCTGACTACTAATAGGCATGTGGTTTGCAAAGGAAAGATTTTGTTGCAAAACAAAAAACGTATTTACTAGATTTTTACCTTAATCATGTGACTTCCACTTCCAAAAATTACATAATCGTCAATAATTCCATTACCCACTTGTACAATACATGGCCAACCAATATTAAATCCTCATGACGGGAACACGTCTGGACCGTCCACTCCCGCTAATACTGCTTCTAACCTCCACCACTACTAACTAACTAACTAACTAACTAACTTCTAACTGAGACTCCTTCCAGCCTCAGAGACTCTTACCGAGGGCGCACAGCGCTGCCAGTGGTATTAATGGAGTCTAAAACGCTAAAGCGCTGCCAACATTCAATACAAACATATAAACAGGCAAACTTGACACGAAACTTGGCTGATATTCTAATGACTTGACGTGGAACTGGATTACGCTGAAAAAATTAGTTCCAATTTTGGCAACCATGTGCAAATCTGACGCTGTGAATGCAAGTAAGACGGATAGAAATGTTTCTTTATGTAATGGATGAGGAACGGAACGTGGGAAGAAAAGGTCGAGGAAGTGAGAACGGCATAGTGCTGATTTTATTATTAAGCTCCACTTGCTCAATATGAGTAGTGAAGGCGTCCACGAGATTCTGCATTCGTAAAACGACGTGTTACTCGCAACAGTTGTGGTGGAATCTGAGCAGCGTGATACTGCATACTGGCCTTCAATTCAGACAGAGATCGAAAGTGTCCGTCGTAAACGCATTCTTTTGGATGTCTCCAGAGTCAGGTCTCATCAGGTGATCCTGCAGGCCATTCATCTGGAAAGCCTCCGAAGATAACAGGTTCGTGGAATGTTGCATTTAGCAGATTGTTCATTGAGTTGATCTCTTCCAAAGCAGGAATCACTTGCTGTACAATAAGGCCTCGATAACGTGAGACGTCACACCTGACAGATCCTCTGTGTATTTTCTTTAAAGAAAGACGGACAGAGAAAAAAGGTGCTTGTGAATCCAGACCACACAGTCGCATACGGTGGCTCTTTGGGCACAGCTCGTGGTTTTACTCCAAAGTCGTCAGATCTGTATACTCACTGCACCTGTACCGTAAAAATGTGCCTCGTCACTCCACAGAATATTTCCAGGCTACATGTTATCAACTTCGATCCATGTCAAAAATCCACGATTAGAAAAAGGAGACAAAGATGATTGTCATGAATAGAAAGAAATTCTTTGAAAAGCAAAAATTTCCTTTACTTTTAGATCACATCTCGTACAACGGTGTCCTTGCTACCAGTACGCGCCCTAATGCGGATTTTATCTCTGGTAGAATGAAAACAGTTCTCGTTGTAGGAGATTGCTGTTGGCAACTCAGGACACCCACGGAGCAAAATGAACCACTTCGTTAACGAAGGTGTTCCTTCTTACGATCAGACGACAGTAATCAGCACAAGTCGACACTTATTAATGCAAATCAACAACTTAAATTAGATACTCAGAAGCGAGTGCAATCAAAACCCGTTTAAGATACACAGCCGACAAGATTAAGAAACTTTGGTATAACACGAGCAGCAACATTAATAAAAGTTCATGAACACAGCCAGCCACACTCAATGCTTTCTCCGACATGGTCTTCGTGAAACACAGGTCCTCGGGAAATCTGAACCGACCGACTGATAATTCAAACAATTTTGCAGCCGGCCTTAATTATGACCACCATATTCAACTACAGTTGTTTAAGATTCCACAGAGTACAAAGTGAGGTTTACTCTTCGTTTCCTCCCAAATGATGTGTAAAATTCATTTTCTCATCAATAAACTAAGCGTATCATACATTCAGTGACACAGTAAACTAGTACACGATTTCAATCAGACATCACGACCTGAAGAATTGTCATGAACAACTGCTAGTATTCAATATCAGACTGGTTAAGTATTGGATGCAATAATCGACCAGGAACACATACGCTCAACGAACGCTCTTCCCAAACCACTCGGAGTTCAGATTGTTGATACCTGCAGCGGGAAGTAAACATTACACTACAGCTCGTGGAGTATGACCGACATTAGTCGGTGCTTTCACTATTCGAGAGTACTCAAGTCATCTGACAACCGAGAGAAAACAATTCCAAAACACTTACACTTCAGAAGAATGCCGAATAATATGTAACTCCACTCTTATCCACACGACGGCCCACTCGGAACCTGTGACGTCAGCTTCCACCTACACCACATCTCGCCTCAGCGATTCAAGGAGCAAAAACATCTGTGACCACAACAGCTAAAGGAAGCCCATACTACTAGCGAGTTTTGCTCCACTGCACATTACGAGACGGGAGACCATATTTCTAGCCGCTGAAAGACTCAGGACCACCACCTGGTCTATTACTCGTAGTTAGGTTGGTGTATAAGTTCATAACATTTTTGTTTTGCACGTTGGTATTTAGGTTGCTACGAGTTTATTCATCGATTGTAATTTTTTGTTTCTACTTCACTGTCGCTATATGAGTTGACATATTGTCACTTTCTCCTTTGGGGATGAAGAGTGGAGCTGTCAGCGCTAGAAAATGGAGTGCCAAGTAGAGAAATCGGAATATTTCCGACTGCAGACAGAAACATCTGCTCTGTGTAACGCGATAAAGCCATTGGACAGAGCACGGCAACAAAATTTTTTTCTCGTTTTGTAAGAAGAATCGTTTGACTCTTCACATTCAGGAAGACCTTGAGGGTTTGATGAAGATCATTTAAAGGCATTAATCTACAACGATCCACGTTAGTGTACCCGACTTGCATGCGGTGGGAAGGTTCAAAAATCAGGTGTATGGGCGCCACATTTTCTAAGCAAATTCACAAAAATCTACCGGTTGGCCAAATGTACACATCTGCCTGCACATCAACAACTGGCTCGTGAACAACAGCGGCCATTCCAATCATGTATCGTTGCTGGTGACGATAAACAGCTTCTCTATGTTAACGTAAGGAAAAGAAAGGTATGGTTGCGCCCAAACAAAGCAGTAATTCTCTGTAAAAATACCTGCGTGAGTCCACCAGAGATATTATGAATGTGGTGGATAAACGTTGGTGTGGCGTACCATGATTAGCTTCCCCCAGGGGTAGCCACCACTGCTGATCAATCAGTCCACGGGTGTACTGTTGGTCCATAGTATCCAGTGGGCACTGTGCCAAGACCCTGATGTGTTGGTACTCCATTTCGTGATTTTCGGACAAACAGTGCTCTGCGAGCACCGAGTTGTTGGGGTACCTAAGTCGAGAGTGCCTCTGATGTTCTCGGCAACGATCTTCGATGGAGGACACTGTCTATCCAACATAAGTCTTCCCTCACTGATATTGAATCTGGTATATGCCGGCCTTCTGCAAACCGAGATCATCTTTCGTCGAATATTGAGGAATACCGAGTAGGTACTGTCTTTTGCCCACCCAAAAAAAACATGAGCATTATTGGGAAGTGTCAAAGACGGCGATTGCAGAGCACTGTTTGTCCGAAAATCACGAAATGGGCTACAACACACAAGGGTCTTGGCACAGACATCTAAATACTGGGACAGCGTCGTTAGAGAGACTACCGAAATTCGTACCAGGGACGGACTCATCAACCGAGAAAGCGGCTACAACTTCAGCAGGGCATGGGAACCAGAACTGAGTCTAATTAAAAAGACGTTCAGCAAAGAAAACGAACCGGTGACCATGGCGGATGAGGCAATTACACCGACGGCACCACAAACGCCGACGCCTGCGTCTCACCGATCGCTGACGCGCGGGCGCGGACTGCGAAGAGAACGCCTAGCGATGGGAGGGGATTTAAGACGGCCGCCCGCCCTCAGGAGCTCAGTTCGTCAGGGGCACCTGACGATGGCGACGTGTCTGGTCGCCGAAGTACTGGACCGGCAGTACGCCCGTGGACACTTTGAGCAAGAAATACGCCTGCAGAATCTGAAGAATCACATCACTGCCGATATTTATTGTCAATAACTGAGTCGTCCAATCCAAGAACAACGAACAGGATGACTGCATGAAGTGATGCTAATGTGCTCCCGCATTCTTCTAAAATGACAAAATATTGGTAAGTCATTCTGCGCTCACCTTATTCACCTGCTCCTGCGCTCGCAAATTTTCACCTCTTCCTCTCTCTACCGAACGACTATCAAGGAACTGTTTTTCCGGATGAGAATGCACTCCGAACATGACTCGATGAGTTATTCACCTCAAAAACATGTGGTTTCTACAGTCGCGGGATCGAAGAATTACCTAGGCACTGGCAGGAAATTCTAAAGGAGGACATATTATTGATGGCTAAAGTCTCTGTTATGTGTATCTGTTGTGTTTATAAAACTTTACGGAAAATCGCTACGAACTTATCCACCAATCTAGGAGAAAGCGTTGTCTGCAGATGCCAGTTCCCAGTAGCTGTATGCATTAATGGAAATTTGTGACAAGGTCTTATGGTACGAAACTGCTGAGGTCATAGGTCCCTAAGCCTACACACTACTTAATCTAACTTAAAGTAACTTACGCTATGGACAACACACACACACACACACACATTCCCGAGGGAGGACTCGAACCTCCAACGGGGGGAGCCGCACGGACCATGAAAAGGCGCCCAAAATCGCGCGGCTATTCCCGCGCGGCTGTATGAATTAGAGAAATCCTTTGTCTCCAGGTCTATGAAAAGGATAACATGTAAAATATCTCTGAAGAAGAAGGTTGATGAAACTTTGATTAAGTGTAGTGTTTGCCCAAGACTATCACTTCAAAAAGACGAAAATACTGTCTGATATATTTTCTGAGACGCAGACAACAGATGACACAGTGAGTACCAGATCCATGAGTAATTGTACCAGTCTAGCAGGAAAATAATCTGATTGGTTGCTGATATAGGAGGCACAGCGCCAGATTTCTTACATTTATTATAATTGATAAAGAGCTGAAAAGTAATGCCTCCGAACTTTTTACGCGAAAACTCCTTAACCTTTTAAAATAAAACAAACATTATTAACATTCTACATCTTCATTCAACCTGTCCATCTGTTTGCAGCCCTCTGCCCTTAGAGAGCTCCAAATTGTACCTTGTAACATGGCGGCGTGTAACGTAACACACGAGCGCAGCGACACCTGCAGCAATCGGACGCCATGGGACCATTGTTACCGATCACGCTTCATACAGTTCCGACTTTGCATCATCCGATTTTCATTTGTTTCCAAAACTTAAAGAACACCTTCGAGGATTCACTCTGATATTCATGAAGTGGTGCAAGCAGAGGTGAGATTGTGTCTCCGCAACCAAGTCGACGTAATACAGTGACGATATCAACATATCGATCTCTCGATGGGACAACTGCGTTCGTCGCCAGTGCGGCTATGTCCAGAAACAGGTATGTAGACTTGAAGAATAAAGATATACAATGGTAATAACGTTTGTTTTATATACACTACTGGCCATTAAAATTGCTACACCATGAAGATGACGTGCTACAGAAGAGAAATTTAATCGACAGGAAGAAGATGCTGTGATATGCAAAGGAAAGTTTCCAACCGATTTCTCATACACAAACAGCAGTTCACCATCGTTGCCTGGTGAAGCGTTGTTGTGATGCCTCGTGTAAGGAGGAGAAATGCGTACCATCACGTTTCCGACTCTGATAAAGGTCGGATTGTAGCCTATCGCGATTCCGGTTTATCGTATCGCGACATTGCTGCTCGCGTTGTTCGAGATCCAATGACTGTTAGCAGAATGTGGAATCGGTGGGTTCAGGAGGGTAATACGGAACGCCGTGCTGGATCCCAACGGCCTCGTATCACTAGCAGTCGAGATGACAGGCATCTTATCCGCATGGCTGTAACGGATCGTGCAACCACGTCTCGATCCCTGAGTCAACTGATGTCAAGTAAAATGTGGCGGACAGTAATCTGGACGCCACAAACACTGCAGATTGGGGGGGGGGGGAGGGTCCTCCCGCCGGAGTAAAAAACCATGCGTTAAGGGACTGTGCCCGATGCGGAGGCGAGTGGGGAGAACCTCATCCCGCCTGCATAGCTGGTCGGACGTACGCCATGGCCGCGTGGTGGTCTTGACCAGACGCTGCTTATTTTCACCGGCTGCCAGCCACTCCTCTTCCCATTGACGCAAAACACGAAAACGCAAAAGGGAGGTAATAGCATGGAGGATCTGAGTCTATATCTGCTCCTGGGTGCGCCTTACAGTCCAATATCTGATTTCGGAATCTCCGCCCGACAATGATGTATTCTAACAGAAATCTTTCCGTTTCTCCCGATCGTTTCCAAGTATACCTCATCCTCTTGTGATTCTTGAACAGAGTATTCGATATTACTAACTCTTATTTGTTGCCGAACTCAATTTGTCTGTCTCCTCTCTCATTTCTGCTACCAAGCCCTTATTCTCCCGTAACTCTTTCCTCTTTTTCCCAATAACTCATTCCATTCCCCATGACTACTAGATTTTCATTTCCCTTTACGTACTGATCTCTTCTGATCTCTTATTTCTTCATCTTTGGCTTGCGATGTTGGCATGTGTACCTGCATTATCGTTGTCGGTATTGGTTTGCTGTCGATTCTCACGAGAACAACCCTATCAAAGAACTGTTCAGAGTAACTCTCTGCCGTAGCTTCCTATTCATAACGACTCCTACCTGCGTTGTACTATTTTCTGCAGCTGTTGATATTACCGCATACTCGGCTGACCTTCATTCCATTTCACTTCACTGACCCCCACTACATTTGTATTGAGCCTTATCGTTTCCCTTTTAAGATTATCTAGCTTCAGTACCATGTTCAAACTTGTAGAACGTTATCCTGTCGGTGGTTATTGAATCTCTTTCTCATGGTCACCTTCCTTTTGGCTGACACCCTCCGGAGCCCCGGATGGGGGACTATTCTGAAATCTCTTACCTATGGAGAGATCATCATGACACTTTTTCAATTACAGGTTACATGTCCTCTGGATACATGTTGTGTCTTTAATGCATTGGTTATCATTGCCTTCTGCATCCTCAGGCCGTGATGATTGCTGATTCTTCCGACTTTAGGGGCAGTTTCCGACCTCAAGGGCAAGAGAGTGCCCTGATCTTCTATCTGCTCCTCCATTCCCTTTGACAAAACCGTTGGCTCAATGTGGGTGACTTCTTATGCCGGATGCCTTCGTCTTAATTAGACTTGCTTAATGCAGGAAGACCCACAGGGGATCCAGGATTGGCATAGGAACTAGGAGTTGAGAATGAGTGTTAATTTAACACTGTGCGCATTAACAGGCTAAGAAATACAGTACTGTATGATTACACTATTGACAGAAAATCAATGGAACCAGTAACAATCGTAAAAAACCTGAAAGTAAAAATCTGGTGCGAGCTAATGTGAAATTTTCACATAAAAAATTCAGGTTTAGGGAAAAAGAAGATGTCAGGCTCAGATTCATTGGAGAAATCTTAGGGAGGTGT
Source organism: Schistocerca cancellata (assembly GCF_023864275.1). Lineage (NCBI taxonomy): Eukaryota > Metazoa > Arthropoda > Insecta > Orthoptera > Acrididae > Schistocerca > Schistocerca cancellata. The sequence continues at coordinate 54,814,493 of NC_064627.1, forward strand.
AATTCGACCGCAAAAGAAGAGGTTTACAAAAAACTAGTTTGACTGAGTTTCCAGTACTGCTCATCTGTCTCCGATCTCACATTAATGGGAGATCCAATGCAGAGCAGCGCACACACGATTGTTCAGTTTGTTCAAGAGCATTATGGAGGTGCTAGACAAATTCGAGTGGTAGATGTGGCAAGGGAGATGTTATACGTCACTGTGAGGTTTGTTTTAGACATGTTGGGTAATATATTATTTCCCCCCACGAATGACTCGTGAAATCACAACGGTGAAGTCCGAGAAATACGAGCTAACACAATGGTTTACCGTTTCAAAGAGTACACACGTTACTTCGCCCACATTTCTGTTATGTATAGATGTTATGTGGAACATGATACACACTAAGAAATGCTTAATTTTTACTAACTTAAACGAGAAAAGTTATTGTTCTGACGGGAAAAAATCACAACACCAAAAAATAATTAATGCTGAGGAAAGAAATTTCGGGAGTGCATCTGTCTATGTAACATATGTAAGTGATTAACATTCCAAGATCACAGGTTAATGTAATCACGAGATAAGCTACTCCAAATGTGAAATTCTGGTATATTAATAAGCGGTGTAACCGCCAGAATGTTGAATGCAAGCGTGCAAACGTGCCTGCATTGTGTTGTACAGGTACCGGTGTCAGTTTGTGGGATGGAGTTTCATGTTGTTGGACTTGGTCGGCCAATACAGGGACGGTTAATGCTGAGTGTGGAGCTGGAGTGGTCATCCGATGATGTGCCATATGTCCTCGATTGGAGACAGATCTGGTGCTCGAGCAGGCCAAGGTAATTTGTCGACACTCTGTAGAGCATGCTGGGTTACAACAGCGGTATGTGGTCGAGCGTTATTCTGTCGGAAAACGCCCTGTGGAATGCTGCTCATGAATGGGAGCACAACAGGTCGAAATACCGAACTGGTGTACAAATTTGCCGCCAGGGTGCGTGGGATAATCACGAGAGTGCTTCTGCTGTCAAACAAAATCGCATCCCAGACTAACTCCCGATGTAGGTTCATTGTGTCCAGCACGCAGACAGGTTGGTTGCAGGCCCTCAATTGGCCACCTTCTAACCAACATACGGCCATCATTGGTACTGAAGCAGAACAAGCTTTAGCAGGCTGGGGTGGCCGAGCGGTTCTAGGCGCTACAGTCTGGAACCGCGCGACCGCTTCGGGCATGGATCTGTGTGATGTCCTTCGGTTAGTTAGGTTTAAGTGGTTCTGAGTTCTAGGGGACTGATAACCTCAGAAGTTAAGTCCCATAGCGCTCAGAGCCAGAACCAGCTTTCATCAGAGAGCACAACAAACTCCCCCCTGTCATCCAATGAGCTCTCGCTTGACACCATTGAAGCAGAAAATTGCGGTGGTTTGGGATCAGTGGAATGAACGCTACATGGCGTCTGGCTCGGAGCTGTCCATGAAGTAACCGATTTGGTACCATTGTCTGACCGTGGTACCAAATGCTGCTCAAATTGCTGCTGCGTTTGCAGCACTATGCGCCGTAGCCATACGCCTGTGCTCTTCCCTCTCGTTTCACTGCCTCGTGATAACTGAGTCTTGTGTGATGTCCTTAGGCTAGTTAGGTTTAAGTAGTTCTAAGTTCTAGGGGACTGATGACCATAGATGTTATGTCCCATAGAGGTCAGAGCCATTTGAACCATTTTGAAACTCACTGTGGTGTTGAATGTGGCGTCTTTCTCGCCTTAAAAGCGCTCTTGACTAACACCAACTCACCACGAAACTTCCTGGCAGATTAAAACTGTGTGCCGGACCGAGACTCGAACTCGGGACCTTTGCCTTTCGCGGGCAAGTGCTCTACCATCTGAGCTACTGAAGCACGACTCACGCCCGGTGCTCACAGCTTTACTTCTGCCAGTATCTCGTCTCCTACCTTCCAAACTTCACAGAAGCTCTCCTGTGAATCTTGCAGAACTAGCACTCCTGGAAGAAAGGATACTGCGGAGACATGGCTTAGTCACAGCTTGGAGGGTGTTTCTAGAATGAAATTTTCACTCTACAGCGGAGTGTGCCCTGATATGAAACTTCCTGGGTGATTAAATCTGTGTGCCGGACCGAGACTCGAACTCGGGACCTTTGCCTTTCACGGACAAGTGCTCTACCAGCTGAGCTACCCAAGCACGTGTGTGTGTGTGTGTGTGTGTGTGTGTGTGTGTGTGTGTGTGGTTTGAGGTTTTCGGGCGCTAAACAGCGTAGTCATCAGCTCCCAAACGCATAGAAACAGGAACACATGCGGTGAAGGGACGAAGGCGGACACCGAACAAGGAGAACGGCTAAAAGACACAGACCTGACGCAGTTCCAAATCCTCACATACAGAGGCAAAACAAGTGGAAAAGAAACGCACTAAAAAAGGAAAGGAAACACAAGGAAAAGAGAACAGAAATCGAAGTGAAACAAGTAGCTAATCGAGACTGGCGGACCTCTTACCTAAAACCTGGGTGAGCCAGTCATCCAGCAGCACATTAAAATCCTCTCCCTAAAATCCGAGGCAAGAATCATGCCCCGTCCTCACACTGGCGGAATTAAAGCTGTGAGGAGGGGGCGTGAGTCGTGCTTGGGTTGCTCAGTTGGTAGAGCAAAAAATGGCTCTGAGCACTATGGGACTTAACATCTATGGTCATCAGTCCCCTAGAACTTAGAACTACTTAAACCTAACTAACCTAAGGACAGCACACAACACCCAGCCATCACGAGGCAGAGAAAATCCCTGACCCCGCCGGGAATCGAACCCGGGCGTGGGAAGCGAGAATGCTACCGCACGACCACTAGATGCGGGCTCGGTAGAGCTTTTGCCCGCGAAAGGCAAAGGTCCCGAGTTCGAGTCTCGGTCCACCACACAGTTTTAATCTGCCAGGAAGTTTCATGATGTCACTTGTTTATCGCTAAATGCTTCCTACAGTAAGTGCCTCCATTACTGAGGCTGTTGGTTTTGCAGTTTCTGTTGGACAATAGTAGACGAAGGTACTTTGTCATATTAAAGGTCTGTACATAGATTACTGATCGCTGATGAAAATGTATTAAAAAAAAAGGAATTAATAAAACATGACTGCACAAGGGTACGTGGAAACAGCTCGCTTTCACTCTGGTTCGAGGAATTTCGAGAAAGTAATTCTGCATTTGCATTTAATGGAAAAAATAACGAGGTTAATGTCTCAGCTGTGGTGATCTACATGGCAGCATGAAGGTCTATGACTTACGTAACAGCTGGCACGGGCATCAACAGAAATTACAGTCTGCCCCCTCCACAGCCCGTGGCGTGACGTACTGCACCAGCAGCAGAGAGGGCGATGGCCACAAGATAGCGACTTTCCTGTAGCTCGAAACTCCGGAAGACAAGAGGAATAACTTTCTACTGGAGAGCTGGTATCGCCATACAACGAACAATTGTCATGCACAAATGAAGTAACTATGCTATATTCCACGGGAATCCAACCCTTTAACTGGGGTAAATTTGAAGAAGACGAGTATTTTCGACCGCAAGTAATATACTTACTAGCAATAAGCGTTGAAAGAAAGAAACGGCGGCCAGAAGTATATAGTTAACACATTTAAGTAATTTAGAAGTTGTTCATTTGTGATTGTTCTACTATAAAAAAGGAAGATGGAATTTATTTGACATTTTTATGTGTAGGGTAAGTCACCTAAGAATTGCACCGAAAATATTGCGGAAATGGAAAGTAGTACTGATGTTCTGTTTTCGCGGAATGGATTGGTAGTCACGAGCTCGTATTGTTAGCCACTAAATAGATTGTAATAGTACTTAGAATGTTTATTTTTGTGTAAACATACACGATTTAAATGGAGCAATGCCAGGTGACATTAACAAACTAAAAGTAGGCTAAATTAGACTGTCAGTGATGTTTGTTGCAGGATTCTAGTGCGAGTCATTTACGAGACGCCGTATTTTGAAACCACATACAACGTGCTGGTTGGTAGCTCTAACCTCTTTTATACCCCACTTACTTAAAAACTGGCTGTACCTTCCAATGCCACTCCTTCTGATAGTTTTGCTTTTCAAAATCAACTTCATTGTTCTCTTCGGTACTTTACCATGCACACTGAAGCTTAGTGATGCCGTACGCAGTTCAGGTGGTTCTACTTTCATGGTAATAGACCCTTGCGACATTGTAACACTTTCAGCTCTCTCCTTCGGCTGAAGCAATGATTCCCCGAATTAGACCGTGCTTTTACGAACAATTACATGACGTTTTTTCTTAGCGTTATTGCCTATAACATTGACAGGATCGTCAAATTTACCCTGATCCTCAGGCACACATTCCTGAAACGATCCAGTCTTTACCGCTCGATCTGTAGTCTTACACGCAATTTTCTTCCTCCTCCTCTTCCTCCCTCCACCAAAAATGGCGACCAATTTGCGTCCTTCGTAAATAAATGTGCGTGTTCTTCATCATCCACAGTATTCGCAACACAACTGTCATCACCAGTAGCTTCCTATCCATTCTTCGTAGTATCTACCTTAAAATCATCGCCTGCAGTCCCACTCTGCAAGACATAAAAGTCAGTAGGACATGTACTTTTATGTATGTCTGGCCCAGGCTCCACGGTCTCAAACCAATAAACATTATCGCCCAATGGCGCAGATACTAAAGCACCTAAATCAATATCACGTATATTGCTTCTCACACATCCATTTATTTCCGTACAGCACGTAACTACTTCGTTTGGACTTCAGATGCTTCAGACTCCTGATTTTCACAGGATACTGAAGCTCACACTTCTAAACCACTCTAGATTACTTCTACAACGCCATTACTTTGCGCCGTAAATAAACTTACAGCAACTTCCACAAAGTTCTATTCCTGACACCCGTTTGCCTTGTCTAATCTCAGACGAGGACTTTTCAGCTGTAATTCCTGCCTCCTCAAAATGACAGCTTACAGTTCCCACGCTAACACTTGCACAGTACCTGTGGTAACACACACTAAGGAACAACACAAGTGCGTATACTAGTTATGTGGATTCTCACCAGTAATGAAACAATTGATCATCACGGGTAGTGTTTAAAATAACCAACGATAGCGGCAACACACGCTTCCAGTCTGGTATGGAACTAATGCTGCACACGTGCTAGCATTTCAGCGGAGGTGTCCGGGCAGGCTGCTGTATACATTGTTTGCGTATCATCGGGTGTAGTTCCTACGTCCTTGTAGACAGCGTCTTTCAGCTTTCCTAACAGAGGAAGTCTACAGGCGTCAAATCCGGAGAACGGGCCGGCCGAGGTACAGGTCCTTTGCGTCCAATCCAGCTATTTGTAAAAGATTCGCGAACACATGCTGTAATACCTCGTGCACTATGGGCTGGCGAACCATCATGTTTATACCACAGGTTTCTCCTAGTCTGCAGAGGAACGTCTTCTAGCGTCCGTGAAAAATGGTCTGTTAGCGGCTTACTTGTCCGTGATCAAGATTCCGTCTATGAAAAACTGGTCTGTGAGCTGATGGTTCACTGTCGCACACCAGATATTTACACTCCATGGATGCCGATGTTCCACCTCGGAGCCAACAGGAATTGTCAACATTCCAATATTGCATGTTCCAGCGGGTTACCTGGACATGATTGGCAAATGTGGCTTCAGCACTAAACAAGATACATGATATATCTGGACTATCCTGTCTCAGTGCCCACGTACAAAGTTAACACATTTATCATAATCGTTTCCATGCAGGTCTTGGTAGAGAGAGATATGGTAGGGATGTAACCTACGTCGATGGAGAATGCGTAGGACATACATTCTCATGCGGGAGCTAACGTGCGGATCAATTGCAAAAGCAGCAAGAATTTTAATTTCCCCTTCTTCCGTCATCGGTTGTTTTCTTCTGTTAATTGTCTAGGTGTTACACTAACACTTTCACGTAACTAGCTGAAGAAGATGATAAATAATTGCTGCTATGGTGACGTCTATAGGGATATCTTGTCGCATACACTGTATAAAAACGAACTGCACTATTCCTACTCTCTCCATACACCATGAGCGCGTCGGCTTTGTCTGTATTGGTAAATCCCATCGTCTACTCACGACCTGCTGCTTGGACTGTCACGCATTGACTGATTAGCAAGTCGCACAGCACTCAAGGAACACACAAGCACGCAGTAAGTAAACATAACAACATCGTACTTAGCAACCACACAGGTTGAATGGCACTAGGCAGTGTCGGACTGCAAATTTTTTTCAAAATACCACATCTAATAAACGACTCAAACTAGAATCCTGCAGCAAACACAGCTGTTATTCTATTTACTCTACTTTTAGTTTGTTAATGTAAATAGGTATTGGGCCGGCCGGGGTGGCCGAGCGGTTCTAGGCGCTACAGTCTGGAACCGCGCGACCGCTACGGCCGCAGGTTCGAATCCTGCCTCGGGCATGGATGTGTGTGATGTCCTTAGGTCAGTTAGGTTTAATTAGTTCTAAGTTCTAGGGGACTGATGACCTTAGAAGTTAAGTCCCATTGTGCTCAGAGCCATCTGAACCATTTTTTAGATAGGCATTGCCTTGTTCACAAAAGTGTGTTTACACAAAAATACGCTTCGTAAGTATTCTTACAATGTGTTTATTGCCTAACAACACGAGTTTGACTACCAACCCATTCTGTGAAAACCGCTCGGCAATAGCACTTTCCATTTCTGTAATATTCGCTGTGCAAATTGTAGGCGCTTCACATTGTGGGTCCTGCCCACTCGTCTCTTATAGGGTGCCTAAAGCATGCTTCTTTCGCGGATAGCTACAGAAGAACTCAAGCAAATCAGATTAATGGTTTTTATTACAGTAGACTGACAATACTTAACTTTGGGTCGCAAGCAATTGGCGACATGCAAATAGTGTGTCCTTTTGCTATGTACAATGTCCGCACCAGTTGTCACATAGTTCATAAGTAAGTTTGTATGGATCACTAATAACGGCTCTTCTATTGCCTCTCTTCTACTGCGTGGTTTCTAGTCTGGGTCTGCTACTGTCCCTGCTAGTACACGTGTTGCACTGTCCAGCCGAGGCTGGCAGCAGCGGCGCTTATACATGGTGGAGAGAAATTTGGGGCACGAAGTTTTAACCCTCGATAGTTGATGCCAGTAGGAACCCAAATTACTAATGTTGTGTAGGTTGACAACGCACCATTTTTAAACTACAGAAACTTGTCGCCACGCGCTCCGATTGGCCGTGGGATTGCCCTGTTGCCGTTTGTCGGTTGATGGACAGCGCTATGGTTGTCGGTTCACACATACAAACGTCCCTCGACCCGTCACTGCCCCAACGTGATACCCCCACGTGTTGAAGAGGTCTTTCTGTTTGTCTCCACCTCACGTTGTCCAGAGCATCTGGCAACAGGGCAATACTGCAGCCAATCGGAGCGCGTGGCGTCAAGTTTCTGTAGTTTAAAAACTGTGCATTGTCGACCTACACAACATTATTAATTTTGGTTACTACTGGCATCAGCTATCCAGGATTAAAATTTCGTGACACAATTTTTCTTCATCCTGTATTGTCTTCGGCTAGAGGCCGCTTCTGTCGTGGTTCAAATGGCTCTGAGCAATATGGGACTTAACTTCTAAGGTCATCAGTCCCCTAGAACTTAGAACTACTTCAACATAACTAACCTAAGGACATCACACACATCCATGCCCGAGGCAGGATTCGAACCGGCGACTGTAGCGGCCGCGCGGTCTTCTGTCGTGGTGCTGTCCTATAAAACGAACTGTTGCGTGACGTCATCTCACAGCCTTCTCTGCTCTTCCGTTCTTCAGCTTCGTGCCAGCGCTTGGTGTTACGCCGGAATACACATTGTATGGGATTTCATTAATAGTTTTATATACGAGTAATCACAAATCATAGAATTAATGCGACATTGGACTTTGAATTCGGGAAACTAATGTGTCAGTATCAAATACGATGGAAGTGGTAGCGGTTCTTACGGTGTTCTCCAGGTATTCATCTGAGATGTTGTTCTATTCTTTGTGTACTTTACTTAAAATAACTGTCTACAAACGTACGAATTACTAGACACAGAGGATATACGTAAAGTATAACTGTGCAACAATGGATATTTGCCTCTGGGCAGGTATGATATGTAAAACTCTAACAAAGATACATTATCAGATTTTTATTTTAGCTGAACGTCAGACTGAAGCTCTATGTATTCAATCTGAAAATCTTATGGCAGCGTGTCTGTATTGTTTGTAAAAGATGTCACATAAATACAAAGATTTTGATAATTTTTCCCGAAGATCCTGAAATCGATTTTCAAATTCTTGTATCAAGTAGAACAGTGTGGCTGCCTATTTCCTCGTGTTCTTTTAGGATCATGATTTGCCCACGTACTGAAAGAAAAAAAGTTGTTGGTATTTAATTGAGACTGCCATAATTTCAATTTCATTTGGAATGTGTCTATTGTCTGATACGTTGTACTCAGAAGTAGATTTCTACCTTGAAGATGCCTTATCAAGTCCACTAAATATGCTAAAACGCGTCCAGTCGGCATCTTCCAAGTTCTAGCACATATTGTGCTTTTGATATCATGAAATATGCGATTTCATTAATTAACGTATGCTACAAAATCTGTTTCACATTTGGCCTCGATTGACCACCTTGCTTTTGTAAAATGTATATCATCATACTCAGCATCCAGACTTCTGAGGAACTCCTGGAATTGGCGACGGAGTCCCACAACTGTACAGAAATAACTCAGAATTTCCTTCTGTTTCGATAAATTAACTTCATTATGCGTCTCTAAATCTCCAGTTTCACTGTTTCAACTTCACTAGCCGTTAACATACCAACACATCTGACAGATTGGCGGATTGTAAGAACGAGACGCTGGGGTTCAAGCATAGCACGGGTGGCAATGTTAAGGACGGTATGGACCAACGAGAAAATAGCATCGTGTGGCGGGAGTTTTAGGTTGAACATATATTTATCTCAATTTTACATACACGAAATTTTATAAAATATTCCTGATCACATAATATTGCCCACTTCTTGTGCCGAAATGATACTCGCTCTGGGTCGTATGTAGCCCATGGGCCACGGATTGGACACCCCTGATTTAGTCTCTTCCTCTCGTCAAGCGCTTGCTATACAACTTACAAATGGGCAGCTCACTCAGTAGTTTGTGCTTGCGCTTTATCCTCCATTACATCGTGCAACGAATTTACTTGAGCACCTGTAAATTGCTTTAAAAAAATGACTACTTAAAACTCCGAATTTCTGTACTTTTTTTAACTCAATGTGATGAACACCAGCCATAGCTTCAAAAATACCTGGCCTCTATTGTACACCTACAAAAATGTACTTATTTGAGCGGAAATTTACCTTACAAGTATGTAGTTTATGAAATTTACTGTTAATTGTCAGTCCTAGATGTGATAAATCATTGGAATGATAAGAAATCACTTGCACCGATAAAATTTAATAAACATCAGCTCATGAAATTAAACTAACCCTTAACTCACGAGGTGTGGTCCCTCAAACAGCGCGAAAATTTTCAAACTCGCTCTCAAAGGCCACTTGTGGTTCAATGCTTCTACGTATACTCCCCCTACCCTCCTTAAATTGCCAAGCCTACGATGTTTTGCTGTCGGTTGGGTTATCGCCTTGTGTGTTTATTGCTGACACGTGTTACTGATAGGTGCTGGAGGCTCTCAGACCGCGCCTCGTGAACTACGTACCTGAACTCAAAATGTGTTGGAACGAATGTGTCATTTTCAACTTTCCCAAGTTTGATGAAACCGTTAGTCGGTCTATGGCGGAACGTGTCAGTCATATAGATCAAGAAATAAACGAATAAAGACAATGACTTTACATGCACCAGTGATCACAGTTCTGCTATCGAACAAGAGTATCATTCAGAGGAAGAACTTCAGGAAAGTTGTGATGGGGATCCGTCTGCTTACTTATTAAATACTTCAAGTGTCTGTTAAAGTCGAGTGTGTTGTGAGTGGTGATAAAAATATAGTTCCCAGCAATAAATGTAAATTTGACAAACTTTCTGGTTGTAACTATCGGTTGGTATTTTTATGCACAAATTTAAACCCTGGAATTTAGTTTTATTTGGAAATTTATTTGCCACAGAGATTGTATAATTCTTCAGAATGTAAAATTCTGTACTCTAATCGTCGGTTTATGTGTACTATTCAAAAGAACCATACCAACTTGTTTGCTTTTGAGTGATAAATAGTAAAATGCTGCAGGCTTTGTTTAGTGCAATAAAATAAACTAGAAGCATTTAAACAACACTTAAATAATTGTAAAAATAAATGTTTTATAGCATAAATTAAAATTTTCAAATTATTTTTGTCTTAAATTTATATTGAAACATTGGGGCCCGAGAGATCCCACCTACTGGTATACGTTACAAAAAAGTCACCTCTCGAATTAAGGGCTAAAAGGCAATTAAGAATTTTCCGAGTTTTTGCAATTTCATATTGAAACTGTTAATCACACACTAACAAGCCATTAATTTATAGCAGATAAAGAAAATTACTGGCTATATCGCTAAAGTACATTTTATTTTGTATATAAAAGTGTTGAATCTTGGTACACTTTTTAGACATTAGTCTCTATTCAGCTCTATAAGGTTTAATATACTTTCTGATTTCCATTTTTAACTGATGGCGTTTTCTTTTTATGTGCAGCAGTCTTTTTCTGAAACTACAAAAGATATTCCGGTAAAGTATTTTTTCCAAATTTTGACCACTGTTACAAGGTACGACATTTTATTCAAATTTTTATGTGTATTTAATACACTAGTGTTACGTTAGTACTCCACGTTGTACGAAGAATCAGTAACTGAACTCAAATTAAGAACAAGTATTATCAGAAACTAGTTAAAAGTTAAAAACATTTTGCAATAGGAGCTCTTGACAAGTAAGACAGATTTCTATCTTAGAGACAGGAAAAATTGTTAACACACTATAAAACTCAATTCATTTGCAAATGTCACATGTAACACAATAGAAACACTTTTTGTTTCAAGCTACAACGACAGATGGTTTAATCGTCCACACGTTATTCAATTAGTTTTAAATATGCAGAATATTTTGCTCGCCATAAAGCACTGTCACTGAGGAAGTAACAATATCCTCAAAATTTATTTAATATATTATACAGCACTTGGTTATCTAGAACTCATAATATTTAAAAACCCTCCACAAAACATAAAATGTTTCACAACGACAAAAATGCAGGAAACTGCTTGTGGCGGTTTCTAATACGCATTCCTTCATGTGATTCTAAAATGAGACTAAAGCACCGACCAAAAGTCACCACATGCTCCTAAATACACTACCGTCTATGTACAACATTCTTCCTTACTATATACACTTTTACCATCATCAGTGTTTTGACGTGACACTTTTTGATCAAACTATGTGTGTGTGTGTGTGTGGTTTGAGGTTTTCGGGCGCTAAACAGCGTGGTCATCAGCGCTCAAACGCATAGAAACAGGAACACACGCAGTGAAGGGACGAAGACGGACACCGAACAAGGAGAACGGCTAAAAGACACAGACCTGACGCAGTTACAAATCCTCACATACAGAGGCAAAACGAGAGGAGAAGAAACGCACTAAAAGAGGAAAGGAAACACAAGGAAAAGAGAACAGAAATCGAAGTGAAACAAGTAGGTAATCGTGACTGGCGGACCTCTTACCTAAAGCCTGGGTGAGCCAGTCACCCAGCAGCACATTAAAATCCTCTCCCTAAAATCCGAGGCAACAAATTGGACAGGACACAAAACCGTAAGACCTTAACCACAGTCGTTGCGTCGTCATGCAAAATAGAGAGCAAATCCGGTGGCAAGGAAACCACCGCCCTCTGGTCAGGGAATAAAGGACAGTCAAGTGAAATGTGGCGGACCGTAATCTGGACGCCACAAGCACTGCAGATTGGGGGGTCCTCCCGCCGGAGTAAAAAACCATGCGTTAAGGGACTGTGCCCGATGCGGAGGCGAGTGAGGAGAACCTCATCCCGCCTGCATGACTGGTAGGACGTACGCCATGGCCGCGTGGTGGCCTTGACCAGACGCAGCTTATTTTCACCGACTGCCAGCCACTACTCTTCCCATTGACGCATAACACGAAAACGGAAAAGGGAGGTAACAGCATGGAGGGGGACGGCACATTCAACAACGTGAGGGAGGGAACATGCATCTTTGGCAGCCACATCCGCCAGTTCGTTTCCCCTAATACCCACGTGCCCCGGCACCCAGCAGAAAGAAACCTCCTTCCCCTGCCGTTGCAGGTGGAGTAGGGCATCGTGGATGTTCTGGACGACCGTATCCGCTGGGTACAAGTGTTGCATGGTCTGAAGGGCACTCAGGGAGTCAGAACAGATGAGAAACTTAAGACTGGGAACACATCTTATCTGCTCCAATGCCCGCAAGATCGCAAACAATTCGGCATCAAAGATGGTAATATCATAAAATAAGGAGGTAAAAACAAACGCAGGAGTGCAGCTCCTCCGGTACTCTGAAAAGTCTAAAAGGACGCTGGGCCTCTGGAGCAACCAGGATGGCAGACGGGTAAAACCCTGGAGTTGGGGTGCCACACGCTCCACACCAAGGGACTGAAGCAAATGCTTGGCACGAATCCCAATTGGTCTCGTAACTTAGTGCGCATTTCCTTCAGCTTGTCGCTTATACGTTACATCAGAATTAGCCCTGGCATTCACCAAGCAGTAATCTACCGAGATATCAGGCATACTTCTTCTCCACGACTGCAATATCTGGTGACCTCACTCGCCAAGTCTGTCAGAAACAGCCTTCGAATATTGAGATGAGAAATCGACAAAAGTACATAAGAAGTGCAATTCAAGACGTTTCACAACCAAGATTCTCATAACACGACTGCAGTTCACTCACCAGCTCTTCATACTCCTGTGCCATCTAATTTTCTATGAAGTCGAACCAAACATCATTAAAACTTTCTGATGCAACCTTATCATCTCCTTGTAGCATTTCGTCAAATTACTTGGATTGGAAAAGTTGTCGAATCTGTAGACCAGCGAAGATTTTTGTCTCAGGTACCTCACAGACCTTGGATTTGTGGTTCGTTTTCTTACGACATTATTCATGAGAGCTAAAGTTATGTGTAACACATTTGTGAGATCAACTAGTGGCTCATGTGGGGTATTTATCTTCTCTTGATACACTGACTTTCTTTTAGGCAAGTCAGTATTGATACAGTGAGATGCATGAGCCCTATAGCCGTGTTCACAACTAAAGCAACCCAGTATTTAATGTAACTGAACTGCATGAGTAGTAAAAATGCAACAACCTCAGGGTCACAGCAATCTGATACTGAATGTGTACTTCAAGTAAGCATTCCACTTTCATGTGGCCAGTACCCCCAACTGAAACTGAAGGAACCTCACTTACAATATGGAGAAGTAAGTAGGTATGGCCGACCATTGGTGGCCGAGTGGTTCTAGGCGCTTCAGTCTGAAACCACGCGACCGCTACGGTCGCAGGTTCGAATCCTGTCTCAGGCATGGATGTGTGTGATGTCCTTAGATTAGTTAGGTTTAAGTAGTTCTAAGTTCTAAGGGACTGATGACCTGAGATGTTAAGTCCCATAGTGCTCAGAGCCATTTGAGCCTTTTTTTTAAGTATGCATGAAATAAATTGCTTTTATCTCCTATGTTGATGAAAACCTTTGTTAAACAAAAACCAGCTCTAAATCTCAATTTACTTCGTAATATTCATTATCACCGCAATGAAACTGATAATAACTAGCTAGCTTCACGAAGTTTACATGTTCATTGTTGTGCCATTTTATCACTTTCTTGAAGTCGTCACCTGATCCACTATTTGCCATGTTTATTAGTTGTCCAGTAGGAAGCGGTAACCAACTGGTGTTGTTGATTGCTGGAGATCACTACGAAGCAGATATTCAGTTTTCCATCTGGCGTTAGTCCCCGAGGGACATCGTGGGATATAATTACCATGCCCACATGGCCTGCTGTATGGGGGAAGGGTCAAGCCACACATGTGTCATCCCATGGTTTGATATATCTAAATACATAATTTTGCTTCCGAGTCATATTTAATTTCGGTAATAGTTCCAAAGGGTTGCCGTTCGTTTCTCTGATATAACATACCTACAAATTATACCTTAAATCACTCGGTTTTGAGAGTATTTTTCAAATTACATTCATCCGGAAAACAGCAAAAATTGGCAACATTGGTCATTATGAAGGAAACTGTAAACTGTTGAATATGGAGAAATCACATAATTTAAATATGGCTGACTTGCTTTTCTGCCATGAGACAATAACAATGTAACTTGTTCAGTGGAACGTTATGAGGTAAAACTCTCGCAGTGCTGACAACAATTACAGCTCGCGTTGCGATCTAACCACTTGCTGTGATGGAAATGACGGATGGACGTACCAAGGTTCCGTGAAAGCCCGTTGGAGCTATATTCATGTTTACATCCGGTAATTATTTGTAGCTATGAATATGGAAAGAAATTAAATTAATGCCACAGCTTAAAGTCAAGCAGTTCACTGCGTAATGGCTAATGCAGTGCCACTAAGTGACACTTCGCACGTCTGACCCGCTTGTTATGCAACAGTTCACAACACATGCTTTCTTTTTCAGCATGGTTAGCCGTATATTACTTAATATTTCAAACTGGTCAGCTTCATTTAAAGTACTTAACGAAAAAATTTACAGGTGGAATTTGAAATGGTGAAACGTTAACAGAGTCGTATCTATCTTCTGAAATGACTACATCAGACTCAGAACAAGAAGTGCAACTAGAACTATATTCCTGTATTTTTAAGATATCTTCAGCACTTTTTTTAGGTATTCATTTGGCGACTCCACTTTTACCACTTAACTCAAAAAAAAAAAAATTAGTTGATGCTGGCGAATGTCATTTTTGAGCTGTTGGCTCCATGACAGTTCCTAAAAAGATGCAATGAACATATGAAATGTTCAGTGTTGAAATGTTGTGGCATTGTATGACTAAAATAAGAAAAAAATGTTGTGTCTTGAGGAAAACGAAGGAAAGTAGTCTAAGTATGGTGAATTTTTAATACATGTGTTTTGTAATGCGTAATCTGTAAAGTGAGAAATTACATAGAATGAAATGTTTAAAAGTTCCACACACTGACTTTTGGTAACCCTCCAGAACAAGAGTTCCTACACATTTTGTCATTGCGTACTACATGACGTCACCACAAACTTTTATTCATTTCGACAGGATAACTATTAACGTTGAAGGCATTAATATGCCAGTAAGTCGATTATCTTTTTCGTCCAATGATTAGCTCCGTCGGGTAAACTGAAGAGTGTAATTGGGGTGTGTCGAGCTCTGTTTCTATGACTTACACGTCTGTGGGATAAAATAACAAAGTTTGATTGCCCTACACACTGTTCACATATAACACGTAGGTTTTTTTATTTAAAATCGAAAAGCTTCCGTATCTAAGTGGATGTAATGGACATATAACACTCACATTTCTTTCACACTCATCTTGGGGCAATCCATGCAATTGACCCACGTCATACCCAAATGTTTGCAACAAGTAACCTCACAGTTTCTTATTTTGTACCCAAATAGCCACTTCATTCCTATAACGTATCATACTATATAGGTCGTCTACCATTTCTTGAGGCATGATCCCCTAGTATTGCTAAGAATTCGTCAATAGAATTCGAAAATTTTTGTGATACTTTCGTGGTGCTTGTCAGTTTACACTAGCGATTTACATAGACATCAGTACGCATCGCAATTTTTCTACCACAGTGCTTTCATTTCCATTCATTTGTATTGTGATTGTCAGTAGATCAAGTTGTGTTCCAATTCTAAACGTTGAAACAGTTTGACAGTTTGGCTGCCCAATATATTGGGATACTGACCTGAATGAACATCTTGTATCTGAACTGAGCCCCACCACCAGAAGATAAAATTATCCACACCCCTGTATGCAACAGTATTATGGTATCATTTTTCAACAGGACAATGTTCGCAGACATGGGACGCGTGTCTCTATGAACTGTCTCCGTGATGATGAGGTACTCCCTTGATCAGTAAGATACCCAGATCTGTTCTTGATAGAGCATGTGTTGGATCAGTTCAGACTTAACTCTGTCCCAGTGCCGGTAACCAAATATCAAAGACCAGTTACATACGTTGTCGGCCAGATTACCTCAGAGAATGTATGATGCCCTTCCCACCTGAATCAGTGCATACATCCAGGCCAGAAGCGGTGCAATGTTATACTAGTAAGTGAGATCGTGCTGCCAAGTCCTTTGTACATATGACTCGATTCCATAATGGCTGATAAAACATCACATGCCCTCTCAACCTGCGAAGTTTAATTTCTTTTCCTGCTCCACTTCCGAGTACTTCATTGTTTTTGGAGGACGACGGTTCAATCCCACGTCCGGCCATCCTGATTTAGTGTGTGTGTGTGTGTGTGTGTGTGTGGTTTGAGGTTTTCGGGCGTTAAACAGCGTGGTCATCAGCGCCCAAACGCATAGAAACAGGAACACATGCAGTGAAGGGACAAAGACGGACACCGAAGAAGGAGAACGGCTAAAAGACACAGACCTGACGCGTTCCAAATCCTCACATACAGAGGCAAAACAAGAGGAGAAGAAACGCACTAAAAGAGGAAAGGAAACACAAGGAAAAGAGAACAGAAATCGAAGTGAAACAAGTAGGTAATCGTGACTGGCGGACCTCTTACCTAGCGCCTGGGTGAGCCACTCACCCAGCAGCACATTAAAATCCTCTCCCTAAAATCTGAGCCAACAAGTTGGACAGGACGCAAAACCGTAAGACCTTAACCGCAGTCGTTGCGTCGTCTTGCAAAATAGAGGGCAAATCCGGTGGCAAGGAAACCACCGCCCTCTGGTCAGAGAATAAAGGACAGTCAAGTAAAATGTGGCGGACCGTAATCTGGACGCCACAAGCACTGCAGATTGAAGGGTCCTCCCGCCGGAGTAAAAAACCGTGCGTTAAGGGACTGTGCCCGATGCGGAGGCGAGTGAGGAGAACCTCATCCCGCCTGCACGACTGGTAGGACGTACGCCATGGCCGCATGGTGGCCTTGACCAGACGCAGCTTATTTTCACCAACTGCCAGCCACTCCTCTTCCCATTGATGGATAACACGAAAACGCAAAAGCGAGGTAACAGCATGGAGGGGGACGGCACATTCAACAACGTGAGGGAGGGAACATGCATCTTTGGCAGCCACATCCGCCAGTTCGTTTCCCCTAATACCCACGTGCCCCAGCACCCAGCAGAAAGAAACCTCCTTCACCTGCTGTTGCAGGTGGAGTAGGGCATCATGGATGTTCTGGGCGACCATCCTGATTTAGGTTTCCCATGATTTCCCTAAATCACTCCAGGCAAATGCCGGGATGGTTCCTCTGAAAGGGCACGGCCGACTTCCCAATCCTTCCCTAATCCGATGAGACCGATGACCACGCTGTCTGGTCTCCTTCCCCAAACCAACCAACCAACCAACCAACCAACCAACCAACCAACCATTGTTTTTGTCAAGTCGTGTGTGTAGATTGCTGTTTACAACTTGGTTTCTTGAAGCAAGTATGTTATGTACAGTTCTGCATAATTTAGTGCGGACAAGTTCCCAAAACGTTTCACAAAAAGTTTGTGTCGTGTTTTTATGTTTCAGTATTGATTGATTCCATAGAGTGAAAATACGAGGTCTCTTCCTAAAATTCCGGAAGTTTATCGACAAAATTTTTCTGCACTTACCTTGTACTTACTGTGCGTTATCTCCTTCGAAATGCTTTCCTCCAAGACTGATACCCCGCTCCCAACGCCATAACCACTTCGGTCAGCAGTCTTACGTACACCTCTTACCAGATCGGGACGTCTGCGAATTTTCTCTTATCTCGTTTATTGTTGGAAATCTTCATTCTTTCAACTGGTTTTTTGACTTTGAAAATAAAAAAAGTCCGCAGCGGCCATGTTGGAGAGTATGGAGGACGAGACAGCATAGCCATTTCGTATTTTGTGCAATATTCTCGCACCAATAGGGATGCATGCGCGGGTGCATCATCACGAAACAAGAGCCATTAATTGTCTCGCCACATTTCAGGCCGTTTCCTTTTCACATTTTCTCACAGGCGTCGCAAAGCATCCCAATAGTACCGTCAATTAAATACAGTTTGTCCCTGTGGCACGAATTTTTTTTTTTTTTTTTTTGGTCTTGTAGAACCTTCCCCGACGCAGACTCAACCTTGATCTCAGCATCATATACCACAGACTCACGTCTCATCGCCACTTATGATTCTCTTAAGGAGTATCTCAAATGGTGCTAATGGCTCTGAGCACCATGGGACTCAACACCTGAGGGCATCAGTCCCCGAGAACTTGGAACTACTTAAACCTAACTAACCTAAGGACATCACACACATACATGCCCGAGGCAGGATTCGAACCTGCGACCGTAGCGGTCTCGCGGTTCCAAACTGAAGTGCCTAGAACCGCTCGGCCACACCGGCCGGCCGGAGTATCTCATTTACAAGTGCGTGATCCAAAATCTCTCCACTGATTGCGAGGAGAAAGTCTTTCCCCATGAGTGGTGGGAGGAAGTAGCCGGCAACACGATGCATTCCAAGATACTGGGTCAGGATTTCATGACATGATCCACCTCAGATCTTACTTTTTTCTGCAGTCTCTTGGACAGTCAGTCTTCCATTGGCACGCACGATTTCTTTGGCGTTCCTGACATGAACGTCGTCGGTTGACGTCGAAAGACGTCCTGAACGAGGGTTATCTTTAACTTCCGTCCGGCCATTTTTAAACCGTATGAGCCATTTGTAAGACCGACTACGGCTTAAGCACTCGTCGCTGTAGGCTTCCTGAATCATTTGATGTGTCTCTGTGAAGGTTTTCTTGAGTTTCAGGCAAAATTTAAAGCAATCGCGTTGCTCCTCCAACTCTGCCATTTCGAAATTCACAAACTGTGCGACACAATGTTCTATTCAATACAGCACTGATCAATATCCAACAGACATACAGCAATGAAATTTCCGGCAGTTACATATTAAACAAAGGCGTATGCAGGGATGCCAAACTCATTTCGCTCTAAAACACCATCGGCGTAAAATTACGAATGTTACGGAATTTTTTTAACAGGCCTCATATTACTCTTAAGTTGTAAACGAAACTCCATGGTGGTTACTCTAACACACTGAAGTGTCTCACAAATCATCCAACCTGTAGCCGGTTCCTGTTTTCCCAAGTCGAATACAGTGTCGTCTTTGGTAAATATGCCACTTTTCTTCGTGCTACCTCTGCCAGCGTTCCGTCACCTTGATCCATCTTTTATCAGCTCCTGTGTCAACACTGAAATGTATTTCCGCCGCAGTCAATTTGCTACGCACGCCGCTCGCACAGAGGAAGCCAATTACACGGCGGAGAAGGAAAGCGAGGCGAAGCGAAATAAACTGGAGGTGTCCCTGGGCGGAGGTGAAACCTGTACCTCTGGAAGAGAAACCACTTTTCATTGCAGCGCCACTAACCGCGATCGCTTGCAAAAACAGCGGCAGTCGCTTTGTCTGGGGGGAAATGAAGTTTCTTTTCGAGGCCTCTTTGCGGCCGGGGTACGTGTTCCGCGTACGGAGGACACTGTTCCCTTTTCTTAATGTGTTCCACTGGGAAATGGACCTCGTTCATGTTTCAAAAATATCGGTGGAAGGATTCATAACATTAAGTTAAGCAATACGACGAGTCTGGAAAAATACTTGTAACAACAAGATTTTACAACAAAATAATAGTGCAGCTGAATTGTTTTTTCTGATATATGATACTCGCGGGCAGTTTCGTTTGTCCTACATTGGATGGTGGTCATACTTGAGCGCAAGGTACACATTATACACAGCTCCTATGCTTGAGCAGTACCAAATCGTGAAGAGCATTTTCCATATGAACTGGGCAGTGTAACGACCTGAAAGCCCATGTAATCATTTTGAAGATGGGTGTCCGTTTTTTATCAAGTTTAATTTCACAGTCGTGCTACACAAAATAACCACGTTGGGATCAGTAGGCAAAGGCCCCTATGGCCATTGGAAATAAATGAGCAATGCGGTAAAAACCTTATGAAACACTAGGGAGGAGAATATGATTTACTAGTGACTTTGGTATTTTCAACATTATGTTAACATTCTTGTATTATCTACAATAACACAATCTATAACACTACTATGCAAACGCTTTCATGGTAAATACAATGACAAAGACGTGCACGACGCCTAGCTAGTCTGAGAACGTTTTTGGTTTCGGTAGAAAATTTTATAACGCAATTTGCGTCACATTTTCCAATCATGTGTCTACCATAAACTTGTTGTGGGCTGTGTGCCGTGCCAGCTAAAACCGTGCTCTCAGCAGAGGCTGTTGCTCCCAGTAATCTGCTGACAAAATTGGCCATACAGACCATCCTAGCGAGCCAATAGGAAGCGTGGGAGGGATGTCATGTATTGGTTGCTGGCCCCTTTTTGTGTTTTACCTCTACCGCAGGTTGGATACCAGTTTGGCTTTAGAAAAGGTAAAGCCATCAGAAAAGCAGCTGTGACGTTGCGGCTGATAATGCAAGCAAGGTTGAGGAAAATACATGTTCATAGGATTTTTCGACCTGGGAAAAGCATTCAACAATGTAAAATGGTTCAAGATGTTCAAAATTCTGAGAAATGTAGTGGTAAGCTATAGGGAAAGACGTGTAATATGCAATATGTGTAAGAACCTAGGGTACAATAAGACTGGAAGACCAGGAAGAAAGTGCACGGATTAAAAAGTGTGTAAGACAGGAATGTAGTCTAATTGGTACAGAATATGGATTGAGAATAAATCGTAGAAAGACGAAAAAAATGACAGGTAGCAGAAATGAAAACAGCGAAAAACTCAACATCATAACTGGCGATCACAAAGTAGATGAAGTTAAAGAATTCTGATACCTAGGCTGTACCATAACCATTGACAGATGGTCCAAGGAGAACATAAAAAGCAGACTATCACTGGAAAGAAGGGCATGACTGACCAAAAAAAGTCTACTAGTATCGAACATAGGCCTTAATTTGAGGAAGAAATTTCTGAGCATGTAAGTTTGGAGCATGACTTTGTATGGCAGTGAGATCTGGACTGTGGGAAAGCCGGATTGAAAGAGTACAACAGCACTTAGAAGACCCGGATAGTCACGCATCCAAGTGCTAGCCAGTACCGTCAGTGCTGAACTTTGTAGATCATGTGGTGAGTGGTGTCAAGGATGTTAGCTCATTTCTGTCACTTATTGTTACACAGAGACACAAAATCCGTGCTTGTCACTTTGAACTGCTGTGATATTTTAACTAATGTCTTTTCCGAGTCTTGGATGTACCTTGTGCTCAGTTTTCTGTCGTCACTGAAATAAAGACTTTTCGATTAATATATAAAACTATAAAAATATATCTGAAACTCATGAATTAAGTCCCATTTGTTCCCTCATGGTTCTCAACAAACAGGAAACTGGTCTGCATTGCTTCAAGGACACTACCATAGCCAGCACCCATGTGTATGCTCCAGTAATAACAAAGATGCGTTGCTTCCCCCTACCTCCTCCCTGGAACTACCTAGTACTGACGGCACATCGCCCTTCTATCATCGTTTCACATCGTTGCAGTATCTTACCTTCCCACTCCCCGCCATGGGAGATACCGTAACACACCCTAAGACAAAAAAGGAAGTACAATGAAGGAAATATCTGAAGGGCTAGAAATCGGTAGATGTGATGTTCATGTACAGAAACCAGTGATTAAAATTTCTGAAAACTTGCACCATTTATTCAAGAGAATAATGCAAGAAGTTATACAGCTTGGCATTAACTGAGTGATTTGTTGGATGTCCTGAGGGATATTGCGCCAAATTTTGTCGAACTGGTATGGGATATCATCAAAATCCCGAGCTGGTACGAGGGTTGGTTGGTTGGTTTGGGGGATTAAAGGGACCAGACTGCGACGGCCATCGGTCCCTTTTCCAAAAAATTAAAACCGCCCATCGAGAATAAAAACGAACAACAAGAAAGACGTCAGATGACACAGGACAGGAAAGACTCCGACAGAGATCAGACAAAACGAAATAAAATCACACAGTGTGACGGTGGTTGGCCGACCACGGGAACAAAAAAAGGAAAAGCCAACCACCGAGAACACAGAACTCAGTTTAAAACCGTAGGCCAAAGGCCAGAATCAACACAAAACAATAAAATAAAACAAACACTCAGATTTGTACGAGGGCTCTACCCATAATGCTCCAGATGTTCTCAATTGGATTGAGACCTGGCCACCTTGCTGACAAAACAAGCAGCAGAAACTCTCGCATTGAGCTGGCGGGTGTTTTGTAAGTTTCTTCAGACACGCCTTCGGCCTGGAATCTCACTGACTGGAGTAGATTTGTCCTCAGTGATGAGTCCCACTTTGGACTGACCAGCAAAGACCAGATCACACAGACAGCGGAGATATACCAAACTGTTTGTGGCCTACTGTAAGGCCCAACAACCACGAGTGATAACCCTGAATTCAGGACATGTCTGTTCAAGATAGAGATAACTTTTTCTTCAGTTTACATAAAGTACCAAATGTAGTTGTATATGGTGACTTGAATATCAGTTTTATACGTGATCATGAAAGAAAGAAAATGTTGGAAGATCTCTTAAATTCATGTTATTCAATGCACACTGTATTCTTTTCAACAGCAGTGCAGAGGAAAAACAGTAAAACTATACAACATTTTTTTTATTCTTCATTATTACGGGAACACTTCGTTACTAAAAGGATAAATGGCTTTCAAACCATTACGTACACATTTTAATACTAAAAATAATTTGTGCATGCCAATCTGTCAGATATAAATACAAAACATTTAGAAATTTTAATCCAGTGGTGGCAGAGACTTACTAACGAACAACCCTGGCAGGATACTTATAATGCTAACAACATAATCGAAATATATAGTGCATCCATCAACACACATCTCATGAGTTTTGAAATTTGCTTTCTATTAGAATGTTTACAAAACATTACTATCACAACAGGCAACCTGGGGAGCTGATTAATGGGACAAGGACAGAAGCGTGTCAAAGCCAGTATTGGAGCAGTTTTTATATCAAATTGATTTTATTAATGATGGAAACTGATTAATCCATCAATTAATTACCCAACACCCTCTGATGATGTCAAGGGTTCCCCTTAGCTGGCACGTGGGTCCCCCTCAGGGCACTCCCAGCCCCCTCGCTTCCTGTGACGTAATCCAAGATGGTGTGCCAGGAAAAAATGGGGCGAAATTCAAATTTGTTTTTGGGAATATCACCACCTGACCTAGTTCACAACACCACCACCTGAGGGCCCTGTTGGCTATCCCTCACTCTCCTCCCCTCTCTTCCCCTCCCCTTCACATCGTCATCCACTATTTCGAAATTGTCAGGAAGAGGATTCAGTCTGTGCAGGGCTGCCAGGTAGGACTGATGTAAATCCTTATTTTTTTTGTACACAGTGTGGTATATTAACAATTAGGATTGCCACTGATCGAGCATTTGACTTTTGTCAATAACAGCTAGATGTGGAGTGGTTATTTTCACTATGGGTCTAGCACTAGAGAGTTGCTCCATGCAGTGTAACCAACAGCCCTATATGGAAAACAACAATAGGACAGCGAGCTATGACTGAGGTACAGGGAAGTAGTTCTGGACATCGGTCAAAAGACAAAAAACGAAACAAACCAGTCACCACCAGCTTAGTCCAGCGTCATCTACCTGGTGTGTTGCGTATTTGAATAGCCCACCAGCTGGGAAACTGTAGCTCTCAGAGGCCCAGCTAATCCTCTGCTTCCGACCACCTGTACCACTCCCACTCCCAGCTGTATTACAATATGGTCCAACTCCAGCTAACTGCAGCTCCATCCCAGACATAGACTCCTAAGTTAAAAAAACCTGAAATGGATGTTCTTCTCTAATTTCTCATGTTAAATGTAGATTCCTCCAGTTTATGTGAGTTATGTTTCAAAACAGAGAAATCAGACCACACACATGTTTCTACTCCACTAAAGCATCAACACTATGGCATAAGCTATATTATCTCATTAGGTAGAAAAACATCTCTTCTTATCTGCCACATTTGCATCACAGGACTTGAATACTACTCGTTTTGGGCTCATGGTGCAATGCTAAGAGCACTCTGTCACAGGATGCCTCATCATTTTCGAGCTCTCTCTTAAGGTAAGGAAATGCTCCGCCAAATACAAAATCTCTTAGGCAACTGAACAGAGAAGTTGTAAAAATCAGGTTTATACTATGTATCACTTTATAAATTCGATAATACAGGGCTATTACAAATGATTGAAGCGATTTCATAAATTCACTGTAGCTCCATTCATTGACATATGTTCACGACACACTACAGATACGTAGAAAAACTCATAAAGTTTTGTTCGGATGAAGCCGCACTTCAGGTTTCTGCCGCCATAGCGCTCGAGAGCGCAGTGAGACAAAATGGCGACAGGAGCCGAGAAAGCGTGTCTCGTACTTGAAATGCACTCACATCAGTCAGTCATAACAGTGCAACGACACTTCAGGACGAAGTTCAACAAAGATCTACCAACTGCCAACTCCATTCGGCGATGGTATGCGCAGTTTAAAGCTTCTGGATGCCTCTGTAAGGGGAAATCAACGGGTCGGCCTGCAGTGAGCGAAGAAACGGTTGAACGCGTGCGGGCAAGTTGCACGCGTAGCCCGCGGAAGTCGACGAATAAAGCAAGCAGGGAGCTAAACGTACCACAGCCGACGGTTTGGAAAATCTTACGGAAAAGGTTAAAGCAGAAGCCTTACCGTTTACAACTACAAGCCCTGACACCCGATGACAAAGTCAAACGCTTTGAATTTTCGGCGCGGTTGCAACAGCTCATGGAAGAGGATGCGTTCAGTGCGAAACTTGTTTTCAGTGATGAAGCAACATTTTTTCTTAATGGTGAAGTGAACAGACACAATGTGCGAATCTGGGCGGTAGAGAATCCTCACGCATTCGTGCAGCAAATTCGCAATTCACCAAAAGATAACCGGTTTTGTGCAAACTCACGGTTTAAAGTTTATGGCCCCTTTTTCTTCTGCGAAAAAAACGTTACAGGACACGTGTATCTGAACATGCTGGAAAATTGGCTCATGCCACAACTGGAAACTGACAGCGCCGACTTCACCTTTGAACATGATGTTCGGCATTTCTTAAACAGGAGATTGGAAAACCGATGGTTCGGTCGTGGTGAAGATCATGCTCAGCAATTCATGTCATGGCCTCCACGCTCTCCGACTTAACCCCATGCGATTTCTTTCTGTGGGGGTTATGTGAAAGATTCAGTGTTTAAACCTCCTCTACCAAGAAACGTGCCAGAACTGCACGCTCACATCAACGATGCTTTCGTACTCATTGATGGGGACATGCTGCGCCGAGTGTGGGAGTAACTTGATTATCGGCTTGATGTCTGCCGAATCACTAAAGGGGCACATATCGAACATTTGTGAATGCCTAAAAAAAAGTTTTTGTGTTTTTGTATGCGTGTGCAAAGCATTGTGAAGATATCTCTAATAATAAAGTTATTTTAGAGCTGTGAAATGGCTTGAATCATTTGTAATAACCCTGTACTTCTGATTTTATTATGATGATCAACTCACCGTGTGTAGGTTCTGTTTAAAGATATTACTGCATGAAAAAACGGTTCATTAACTATCCATCTCCCAAAATTTCATCCGTGGTACTCTCACCCTCACATTCATCCACCCTGCGGCACTTCATTGATATCAAATTCATAGACTAATTTATTAATTTGATCATGAGAGGCCTTTGCATGGTGAATAATTTTTTTCCAGCAATCGGATTATATCCGCCAGTTAACCATACAGACGCCAGCGTAACGTTTCTAGAGGCTTCCCACAGTCTAGGTAAACACTTCCTCTGATACCAAAATGGGTGGTAACCGTGATCAAATAGACTATGGAGGCAGTGGGATGTTTCTCTCCCTTCCCTGCCTCTTGACTGCATGTGAACAGCTGCCACAGGGGCGCGTATCTCCACCCGCGCGCCAGGGCCGTATCGCTCTCTGTGCCGGACAGTTGTTAACGATTCCAGACTTGCAAAAGTTGTCCCATCTTTCCAAGAAGGACTGGGCACTTAAAACATCGCTGGGGTAAATACCAGGATGTTGAGCAATATGGTTCCTCTCATCCCTCCTGCAACCGAAACGTTCTGAAACGTGTTTTCGAATATCCTGGAAAGGCTGTCACAGTGAGCAACAATTAAAATACCAGTATACTGGCCAGAATATCCCAAATTTGTAAGAGTCTGCAGAAGTAGGCTCCCCTCCGAATATAGCCCAATACAAGCGTTCTGATTGCCGCCCACCAGATTAATGGGCTCATGATTTGAGAACTCGAACGGGAATCACTTTTCGAGGAACACTATTGAGAACTGGCATTTGAGGCCGATCGCAGATGCATTCTACGGCCGCCAGTGTACATTTCGCACAAGGACCATGAAGATAAGCTATGAGAAATTAGCGCTCATATGGGTAGCCTTTTTCCCTCGGTGTATTTGTGAGCGATGTAGGAAAGGTAGTGACTAGTAGTGGAACAGCATACCCTCCACTACACACAATACGGTGGCTTATGAATGGAGCATACAGACGTAAATTTAGTCTATCTATTAAGATGTCAGTCCATCAATTTATATTCGCACAAATATTCACAGAAGAATGGTGTCTCTTATTTATCGAAAAAACAAAAGACGTACCTTTTGCTGATTCTTGTCCCTATGTAGAAACCTTCGTATTAGCTCTTAATTTTCTCATTGCGGTTATTTTGCGAGACATATGTGAGAGGTTTTATCATGTTTGCCCACAATATTTAAAAGAAACGGTATAGACCTCAGCTCTCAACTCCCCCAGTCGTTATAGTATCGCTTACCGGCCATATTCTCGCGAATCTTCCAGCCTTAGATATACAGCACTTGAATCCACCTTATTTCGACGAGTAAGAGATGTTTCCCCAGCCAAGTTGCAGACCCCTGCTAATTCTCTCGAAATCCCATCATCTTCCAACAGCACCGTTCCATTACTTAGAAGGCTGACAGGCAGAGAGCTATCACAACGAGACAAATAGCACACTAACAACCTGGAGGGAATTGATAATCATGCAGAGTGTACATGGACCGCACAAAGAAATTCAGAATCATAATACTTACAGTTCATCGATATTGAATGACTGACTGTAAAAATCCCTCCTGTAGATGACCTAACCTCCTTTATCCATTTCCTATGATTAACACGCTATAAATACGTCAGTTTAATGGTGTCTGAGTCTTTGTTGATAGAACAGTGTCTCTCTCCTCATTATATTTGTAACACACAACTGAATAAAACTACGAACTAAAAAACTTCGGTAATGTCACCTGTTAGAGAACTAACTAAGATTTTACCACGCACCCCTCTTCTGATATATTGGGAATCAATTACCGTCTGCGTGTTGGCACCAACTGTATGTGGTGACGCCATTAAATATATATGTATTGGTCCACTCTGATCGAAGTCGCTTCCAAGGACTGTTGTGAAATTCTGTTTCCGTATTGGGGGAAGACCATATCGGCTATCAAAGTACAAAATCTTATGACCAATGCACAGGCTTTTGAGATCTGTAGTATTACGCTCTCTGTAGAAATATGGAACCATGTCTCTCCATTCAACCAGACACTTCAATGGATCCTATGAGATGTCTTTTAATGATTAAAGCCAATGGTGAATCGTATTTGTTGGACTCTCATATCTCGATACAAGTCACTTGTTTCCAACCTATTTTCTAAGGGCCCCATACATCAAAAGTCCAGCACAATTTTAGACAGTCTCTCTGTATGTTGTAACTGTTCCTCAGTCTCTGCTCTGCCCTCTCTCCAACTTTGCCCATGTGATCGTTCCAGTTTAAATCAGAATTGAGCAGAAGATGGACAGCGCTATGTCCACCACCTCCTGCATCCCATGGAGGAACGGGATGATCTTAGCTAATGTGACAAGACCGTGTTTTGACCACTCGGTGGAAATGGGAACATTTTGTCATAGCTCCCACCAGCCATGTACAATGTATCAGGCCAGAGCGATATGAAGCTTTCACCTGCAGCATGAAGTAGTAGAAAACACAGTACAAGCAGCTATGCAGTTATGGTAGTGTTTCGTATTAGGAAGACTCCACATCCTAAGGGAACTGGAAGAAGGACAAGGATTTTGCTTGTGTGTTACAGTGCGTCTCTGAACTATATACAGATACTACAGTCTGAAGGAGATCCAGATCCCTCAGGTGCATTCATGTCTGTCACTCGAACATTCTCTCTATCCTCATTATATTGTACCATCCAACAGAAAAAACTAAGAACTATAAAAGCCAGGCTAACGCCACACAGTAGAGAACTCGATAAGATATGACCACTTTCCTCTCTTCCAATATATCTAAAACAAATACTGTCTACATGCTGACATAGAGCATATGCAGCAATCCTACTAAATACACATATATCTGTTCTTCTGCATGAAGAATTCCTTAACTGACTGATGCACATCCAAATCTGACTGGAATCATTGACACTTCAAAACTTTTATAAGGGCTGAAGGCATAATAATTGCATGTGGAGCAA
Source organism: Schistocerca cancellata (assembly GCF_023864275.1). Taxonomy (NCBI): domain Eukaryota; kingdom Metazoa; phylum Arthropoda; class Insecta; order Orthoptera; family Acrididae; genus Schistocerca; species Schistocerca cancellata. The sequence goes on from NC_064627.1 coordinate 54,843,219, forward strand.
TTTAGACTATAGGTTAGGTGCTCGAGAGTCTCCAAATACACTCCTGGAAATTGAAATAAGAACACCGTGAATTCATTGTCCCAGGAAGGGGAAACTTTATTGACACATTCCTGGGGTCAGATACATCACATGATCACACTGACAGAACCACAGGCACATAGACACAGGCAACAGAGCATGCACAATGTCGGCACTAGTACAGTGTAGTAGCAATGCAGGCTGCTATTCTCCCATGGAGACGATCGTAGAGATGCTGGATGTAGTCCTGTGGAACGGCTTGCCATGCCATTTCCACCTGGCGCCTCAGTTGGACTAGCGTTCGTGCTGGACGTGCAGACCGCGTGAGACGACGCTTCATCCAGTCCCAAACATGCTCAATGGGGGACAGATCCGGAGATCTTGCTGGCCAGGGTAGTTGACTTACACCTTCTAGAGCACGTTGGGTGGCACGGGATACATGCGGACGTGCATTGTCCTGTTGGAACAGCAAGTTCCCTTGCCGGTCTAGGAATGGTAGAACGATGGGTTCGATGACGGTTTGGATGTACCGTGCACTATTCAGTGTCCCCTCGACGATCACCAGTGGTGTACGGCCAGTGTAGGAGATCGCTCCCCACACCATGATGCCGGGTGTTGGCCCTGTGTGCCTCGGTCGTATGCAGTCCTGATTGTGGCGCTCACCTGCACGGCGCCAAACACGCATACGACCATCATTGGCACCAAGGCAGAAGCGACTCTCATCGCTGAAGACGACACGTCTCCATTCGTCCCTCCATTCACGCCTGTCGCGACACCACTGGAGGCGGGCTGCACGATGTTGGGGCGTGAGCGGAAGACGGCCTAACGGTGTGCGGGACCGTAGCCCAGCTTCATGGAGACGGTTGCGAATGGTCCTCGCCGATACCCCAGGAGCAACAGTGTCCCTAATTTGCTGGGAAGTGGCGGTGCGGTCCCCTACGGCACTGCGTAGGATCCTACGGTCTTGGCGTGCATCCGTGCGTCGCTGCGGTCCGGTCCCAGGTCGACGGGCACGTGCACCTTCCGCCGACCACTGGCGACAACATCGATGTACTGTGGAGACCTCACGCCCCACGTGTTGAGCAATTCGGCGGTACGTCCACCCGGCCTCCCGCATGCCCACTATACGCCCTCGCTCAAAGTCCGTCAACTGCACATACGGTTCACGTCCACGCTGTCGCGGCATGCTACCAGTGTTAAAGACTGCGATGGAGCTCCGTATGCCACGGCAAACTGGCTGACACTGACGGCGGCGGTGCACAAATGCTGCGCAGCTAGCGCCATTCGACGGCCAACACCGCGGTTCCTGGTGTGTCCGCTGTGCCGTGCGTGTGATCATTGCTTGTACAGCCCTCTCGCAGTGTCCGGAGCAAGTATGGTGGGTCTGACACACCGGTGTCAATGTGTTCTTTTTTCCATTTCCAGGAGTGTATATATATATATATATATATATATATATATATATATATGATGAGAAGCGAATAAAAGGGAGAGGGCGACTGACGGGACTGACGGATGCAGAAATTGACAGCTACAGCCATATTATGGCTTTGCAATAAGAAGGAACACAGGGGACTTGAAAAATATGAAGCAAGCAGTTGGAGCCTTATACTTACACAAAATATCCACAACTTGTGCCCACAAGGCAATGAATCATGGTGTGGCTACCAAATGCCAACTGCTGGTGGTGAAGAACATCATCACAGAAATTCCCTACCAACTGCTGTAATAGAAGCCATTAAACATATATTCGGGGACCTTGCAAATGAAAACTTATTGAAGAAGTGTCTTCATGGCGCTGGGATGGCGCTACCCAATACCCAAATGAAAGTTTTAACCAATGTTTATGGGAGAGATTACGAAAGTGCACTTGCTACAGATGTTTATGGTGCAGTTTCATGTTTTAATGATGGAGTGCAAAGCAGGAAATATGTTTTAGAGAAAATGGGAATTACGCCCGGAGTGAACTGCATCAAAGCTTTGTATGCGATAGACAGAGAGCGTGTAATCTAAGCAGATAAATCATTTTTGGAGGTGATAAAATCAAGAAGAGTGCCTCATAGGAATACGGAAAGCAAGGAAACTGATTTAGAAAATGTAGAAGAACCTGCTTATGGCGCTGAACAGTTCTAAAAGAATGCCAAATACAAGCAGAAACTAACGGCCACTTTCCGAAAAACACAAATGTCTGTACTTAGGTACATCTAACATCCAAAATATATATCCTATTACTTTCAAACTTCATATGCTTACTAAAATCAAACTCTTTAATGCAACACTATAGAACGTTACAAATCTTTTGAAAACTGTGGTAAAAAGTTAAATAGTTAACTATAAAATTGGAGTTTTTTCTAAACATGAAGTTTAAAATGTAACATCTCATTCATTTTTTCATAAATTAAATAAACTCTATAGTTTCATACACTTGTAAGTATGGTTTGTACGCTGCGCAAGATTCATCAAAGAATCTCTCTTACTTACGAAGAAAAGTGTACCTATAGCAACAAACGCAGGCAAATGACAAAATGATGAAATTTCCCCTTAAAAAAATTATATTGTTATGTTTTTGAACTTCCACTCCTATGAAGGTGAATCCGGAATCCTTCGTGGCCATCCTAACAAAGTTTCATGAATTTATTTGTAAAAGTATAGACAGTTGTAAGTAGGCTGTTTATGTTTTCTTGTTGGCAACGTTACATAGCGCTCTGTACGAAAATCACTAGCTGTGCTGTGTGCAGTCTGTGGCTAGTTTCAATTGTTGTCTGCCATTGTAGTGTTGGGCAGCTGGTTGTTAACAGCGCGTAGCGTTGCGCAGTTGGAGGAGAGCCGCCAGCAGTGGTGGATGTGTGGAGAGAGATAGCGGAGTTTTGAAATTTGTAAGACTGGATGTCATGAACGGCTATGTATATTATGACTTTTGAACACTATTAAGGTAAATACATTGTTTGTTCTCTATCAAAATCTTCATTTGCTAACTATGCCTGTCAGTAGTTAGTGCCTTCCGTAGTTTGAATCTTTTATTTAGCTGGCAGTAGTGGCGCTCGCTGTATTGTAGTAGTTCGAGTAACGAAGATTTTTGTGAGGTAAGTGATTTGTGAAAGGTACAGGTTAATGTTAGTCAGGGCCATTCTTTTGTAGGGATTTTTGAAAGTCAGATTACGTTGCGCTAAAAATATTGTGTGTCAGTTTAAGCACAGTCACGTATATAATTGTTCTAAGGGGACGTTTCACAGTTTGTGTGTGTTGGGGCTTACAGGCGCTCACGTCGAGGTCATCAGCGCTCTGACACATTAAAAGAAACGAATGTGGACAAATTTAGTAAAATGGAAGCATATACGAAAAGAAAGCCGGAAAATATGCAAAATGCTGTATTAGAAAATAAAACGTAAGGGAAACGAGGAAGGAGCATCAAGGATGCCACAGGAAATTGTCACTGGCTGGCCATTTGTGTAAAATATGGGCAAGCCAGTCATCCTGTGAACAATTAAGACACTCTCCCTAAAATCTTGGCAAAGACGTTGGACAAGTCACAGAACTTTAAAACATTAACCACATTCGTTTGAGTATTACATAAAAGAGATGGCAGATCCGCCGGCAAGTCAGCCGCGGCCTGCTGGTCAGAAAATAAAACGCAATCCAATAAAACATGGCGCACAATGACCTGGACGCCACAAGTACCACACATTGGCCTATCCGAAGCCGAATGAGGAGAACCTCGTCCCGTCTACGGGGCTGGAAGGAAGTACTCCACACACGCGTTCTGGGTTTGACTAAACGGAGCTTATTGTCAGTCGTTTCCAGCCACTCATCCTCCCACCGACGCATGAGTCGTGAGCTCAATAGCGTGGTGAGTGCGTGCAGGGGGATGGCACACTGAAATACTTGCGGATCGAGACACGCCTCCTTGGCTGCGAGATCTGCCCTTTCGTTCCCAGCAATGCCGACGTGCCCTGGAAGCCAGCAGATAACCACCTCCTTCCCCGGTCGCTGTAGTTGGAGGAGGGCATCCTGGATGGTCTGGACTATTTTATCTGCTGGATACAAACGTTGCAAATTAAAATATCCTGTGGTGCCTCTCCTGCTACAAGTCGCCCCGTTTGACCTCCTAAACCCTTAAGAGGTCAGGTTTAAAAAATAAGAATATATACTGGACTATACAATGTGTACTTAATGATGATGATGATTATTAGTGTTTTAGGGCTCACAACAGCGAGGTTATCAGCGCCCGTTCCCAAAAGTTCAATTCAGAGCCGAATTGTGAGAGAATGGGTATTGTTCAAATTGCAAGATTGGACACAGCACATCAAATTAGGGAGATAAAACTAAAAATAAAATAGCAGTACAAACAGGTAAAAATAATTAACGGTGACTAAGTGACCACTTACAAATAATGGGTATAAAACACACTCAGTTAAAATATGTCGTATCGACAGCTGCGTCCCACATGTCTGACACGTTGGTGGCTCCTCACGACGTAACAGAAAACCATGTGTCAAAGGACAATGGCCTATTCTAAGCCGTGTAAGGGCTACTTCCTCAGCTCGTCGTTGTCGGAAGGAGGTGAGCCACGGTCGGATAGTACTTAATACCACCACAGAAAATAATAAAATGTAAACAGCGAGAAAAACGAACTGCGGTGACAATATGATTAGAAGAATTATGCAGTTAAAATTCCAATTATGCAGTTAAAATTTCAATAATTCTGGTGGTTAAACTTGAAGTTGAGTGACTGTAGGTAGGTACAAGACAGACAAAATTTCTAGTTGGTTTGCTGAATGCCAGCTGGCCCTAAATGTGGAAAGATGTAAGTCAATGAGGATGAATAGGAAGATCAAACCTATAATATTCGGATACAGAATTACTACGTGTTCTGCCGGCCGCTATGACCGAGCGGTTGTAGGCTCCTCAGTCTGGAACCGCGCGACAGCTCCGGTCGCAGGTTCGAATCCTGCCTCAGACATGGATGTGTGTGATGTCCCTAGGTTAGTTAGTTTTAAGTAGTTCTAGGGGACTGATGACCTCCGTTGTTAAGTCCCATAGTGCTCAGCCATTTGAACTACGTGTAGGGCGACTGGTAGACTTCGGTTTATTGGGAGAATTTTAGGAAAGAGTGGTTAACCCGTTTAGAGACCGCATATAGGACGCTGGTGGGAACTATTCTTGAGTACTGTTGGGGTGTTATGGATCCGTACCATGCCGAACTGAAGGAAGACATCGAGGCAACACAAAGGCGGGCTGCTAGATTTTTACCGGTAGGTTCGAACATCACGTAAGTGTTCAGGAGACGCTTCGTGAACTTAGAGGGAATCCCTGGAGGGAAGGCGACATTGCGAAAATTTCGAGACCTGGCATTTGAAGCTGAGTCCCAAACTATTCTACTGCCGCCAACATACAATTGCTTATAAGGACCACGAAGAGAAGATACGAGAAATTAGGGCTCATACGGAGGCATCTAGACTGTCGTTTTTCCCTCACTCTATTTGCGAGCGGAACAGAAAAGGAAGTGACAAGCAGTGATAATGAGTACCCTCCGCCAATAACCGTACGGTAGCTTGCGGAGTGTCTATGTAGACGTAGACAAAGTATTTAGGAAACTGTTATGCAAGATGAGGTGAAAATGTTTAACTCACACGGAACTGTCAGATGTAGCACACACATACTACTCGTGAGTGGAATGTAGACGTATTACTTTCATACGTTTGGGAGGATGCACAAATATTGCACCTTAGTTAATTTTGAGGTTACTGTACTGAATCACAGACACTGTTGCAGGCGTAAGTGGTAAAGGTTTAAGTGATCTAGATTTTATACTGCGTCAACCTTTAGACACAGATAACTTGTAGAAATAAGACAGTACGATAAGATGCTAGTTACCCTGCGACACGTAGGAGAGGAAAAAACGCCGAACGGTACAGGCTCTACCTTGGAATACTTGACTTTGCTGACGAGATAGTGTCTAAGATCAACGACGTAATCTATGTATTCGGTAATGATTGTCTATCCAGACACAACGAAGGCACATATGCTTGGACGTTAATTTTCTTTCCTACAGAACACATCACGTATCATTACGACGACGCTATGTACTGAAGGATAGCCACAGGTGCTATTTTCGTGGTATATTGGGGCTAATGATAGCTACCAGGATATGTTAATATTGATCTTAATAACGCATCCGACTCACAGGATATCACTAGGTTCGTAAGATTAATTACCACTAAAGCTAATCTCACTATGAAACCGCTATGCACAAGAGTATACGATGGATATAAATCAGATGTCCCACTTAACACTTGCAGCGACAAACTCAAATTTTCCATTGTATGAACTGACATAACGACGAAACACTTCACGAAGCAACGGCGTAACCAAAATATGCCACGAACGTATAAAATTAATGAACACGGTCTGTTTGATCTGCAGAATCCACTTAAATGCTTTTCCTACCAAAACTTCGAAGTAGGTCTATCATGTAAACTCATCCAGTCAGTGTGGACTTCCTGTACTTTTACGTAAAATTAAACATACTTTCGACTTCCAAAGACGTAATTTTATCTATAACTATCAGTTGTTGCTAGTCAGCGATAACGTATATATGTAGCGTCTCGTTACAACAATATCATTGATTGAACCGATTTATAACGTCTTAAACCTTTCTCAAATATCCGCCTATCTGACCTAAATGAAATTTCTTTCTTTTAAAATTAATTATCGTTGATAAAGTGTGAACTATCTTTCCCTTTAGCTTAAATCGTTAATGTCTTTCCTCTCGTTACAAACTAATAAGTATACATTTTTGTTTCAGTTTCTTTGAGGGTTAATATCTCTGAACTTTTACTTCGACACAATGCCAAGCTTTTTCTTTACTTATCTGTGGCTTCGGTTTAATACTTCGTTATATGTGTGAATCAATCGTCAGCTTGGAGTTCGAACTGTGCTTTCAGATATGTTTCCACTAATAATTCTGGGATAAATGATACTCGGGGACTGATTTTTATAATTTAAAACAGAAATACTCTTCTTTATTGCCTGTTTTTAAATCGTGTACAGGTGCAAGTCAGCATATTTTGTTACGAGTGGTGATTAACTAGGTAAAATCCCACTAAGCTACAAAATCGATATCGCATATGCAAATCTCCGACAACTTCCAACTGGTTCTCAATACTATATTAACAACGTAGAACGTCCGCTCTCCTCACAAGAACAATTACACTCACAGCGTGTCTCTTGAGAGACTTCCAATATTTGTTAAAATAAACGACGCTCACGGTGAAGTCACAAAATACACCCTAACACAAAATCGCAAAGGCGCTATTACTAAGTGCTTGTTTCCTATTTCACTGCCACAATACATAACGCAATGCGTTTTCCCTTAGTGGGTGCAATAATCCACCTCTCAAAATCAAATAATAACTTCACGTGATAACGTCTTTTTTTCCACGAGCCGATGGAAAATGTCCAACTAAATAAGACACGATACCCGAACAAACGTTTGGCTATCAAGCAACACAACGTTCAGCCACTGCGCCCTCACAAAATTAACAAACAGGAGAAATCTATCTAAGAATTCAATTACTCGTAGCCTCAGCTGCTACTACCCACGCAATTCTACGTTTCATCACAAATTTGTCTTCTGTTTTTCCCTTCACACAGTGACCTTAAACTTCACCTGAAATCGGCGAAACAGTTAGTTTCTCCAACAGGACGAAAACATTTTCGAAGTATGAACCTAAACGACTGAAGAGTTGCTTTGATCTCTCTCGAGTCTAAACCCCGTATCAGACTAACTTATGACGACTCTCTCATTGCAAAAAAATGGCTCTGAGCACTATGGGACTTAACATCCATGGTCATCAGTCCCCTAGAACTTAGAACTACTTAAACCTAACTAACCTAAGGACAGCACACAACACCGAGCCATCACGAGGCAGAGAAAATCCCTGACCCCGCCGGGAATCGAACCCGGGAACCCGGGCGTGGGCCTCTCATTGCAACTCGTTCGTCGAGACTAACTCTTGAGACCACTCGTGAGACTAACTCTTGAAAGATTCTTGAGGGACTAAATACAATTGTTAAGCCGAGAACCATTTACGGTGAACAAACGTATAGTGCTAATTCTCTCTTTAACAATAGGTGTGTTGAAACACGTATGTATTCAGTAGCAGCGATGGCGAGGCATGACAGAATCTATGACCAGAGAGTTATTTATCGTTGCTAGTCTGCGCTTGACCGCGCGTGAGTTCAGTTGCTTGTAGGAAGTCGCAAGGAACAGTAGTTGTACGTAGCGAGTCGCGAGAGCATGTAGTGCAGTTGCGAGTTGTACTTAGTCGGAGTCGTGTGTGAGGAGTCGGCGGGCGTCGACATGGGTCTCTGGTCACGATTCAGGACGAGGTATATTGTTAAATAAGGTAATGAAGCAGCGTTGCGCTCAGCTAATAATGTATGGTAATTGTAATTAATTTGTTCAAGAAATGCCCCCAATAATAATTTCGTTTTCAAAGCAATCGTTTTTAAGAAAAGAATCATTACAATTGAAACAATATTTCCTATGCTTTTCCTCCCTGAATCAATTTATCAGATTAAATATTGCACAGGAACTAAGGTCAGCGCAGCTGGTCTTATAAAATTTATCAGGTTCACCTTAACGTTCATTTTGTGGAGACTTAACATTTTTGCACATTTTTATTATCATTGAGCTTTATTACTGTGGGAAGCTAACATTTGGGACTATTTGCAATTTAATTCCATTCTTTTCACTTTCATATTTTTGTGGGAAGGTTACACTTCGCTCTATTCCCATTCACATTTAAATATATTCCTTTAATATTTTCACGGGGAGGTTACAGTGTTTTCTTAGCAGCCGCAGGCGTGATCTTGTAGAGGCTAGCTACTCTGCAACTGTAATCTAGCTACTCCGCAGCTGTAATCTTCACCACACTCTACGACTCTGCAGTCCACTGCGCGTAGTAAACTCGCTGATTTGACTAGAATCTGCTTCTCACGTACATCGGGCTACAAAATCTACAACATTTTAACACACACACACACACACACACACACAGGAAAAAATACTTTAAACTCATAAATAAACCCTCGATTCTTCCAAAAAACAGTCAACTTCGATAATGGGATGAGGCGATAACAACTGGTAATGCGCTTTAAATTTGGCGCATTACAATTTGTCGCAAGTGGGTGGAAGGGGACACATCTTGTGGTCAATGAGCAGACTCGGGGAGGTGAATTTCGTGTGAAGACAACCAGAAGGCCCATAATAGACGAAGTAACGACAGTGGTGCATCCTCAGATTCGTTGGATTCTGTACTCTTCGTGACCTAAGACAATTTTCGTATGTGGTCCATTTTGATTAAGGCACAGGCATTGTGGCAAAACAGCGAGCCATTAACATAATAATGATTCCAGTAGGTGACATATGTCACTGTGACCTGACTGGGTCACACTCCACCGGTCAGTTGAGCAATGTGCAGATGAGGGCGGGGAACTGATAATTAAAGAACATCATATAACTGCAGCATCATAATGATACCGATATGTATTAACTGTTCGTAGTTCAGGACAGTTCAAATAATCATAATCTAATGCCAGTGAATCCATTAGTTTTCCCATATAACATAATCGTATCTTAATCAAACATTTGAAGTCATGTATAAGTATGGGCAAGTCTGTCCTTAAGATACGAATACTATTAATTATTCAAGATTTGATTAATCAGAGTTCAGCCACACAAAAAAGAGGATCGGTGGTATTCGCTACGGTAGTCTAATATACACCAAAATAAACAAATGATTAAAGAAGAAGCAAATAAAAACATTTTATCTACGAGCTTGATTTCTTTTTAATTTTTGACAGGTTACAGAACTCTTCATCCTCAAGTATCCACAGAAGTTTCCATTCTCAGATCATTATCCTAGTAAGGTCAAGGAAATCGGAATAATCTAAGCAGTAATAATTAAAGACAGAAACACTGATAGATTATAATGACAAAGTAAGGATAAGTTTAGCATGAGCATAAAGTTATCTGTCACGGAGGAAAAATCCTACTGAAATTTGCACAGGTTATCATTCAGGTTTCTCAATACGTCTCCAGAATAACAATATTACACCCATATACGGGTAAGATAAGACTTCATGAAGAACAGTCTAGCAGAACACTATCACCAACATAAGACAATGACCTTGTACTAACATCGCTTGTACATTTACTACATTCTCCAAACGTCACTGTCAGTCTTCAGTACATATCAGTACATATTTTCAATGGCTCTATCCCTTTTACGAACATCTCTGCACATAATCTGATACATACATAAAGCAGAGAGTACAGATGTGTGTATGTCCAGGATCTCCTCCCAGACCCCTCGATTGATTTCAACCAAACTGGCCAAAGAAACGGCATACCTCACGAATACCAGCACTGTGGAGTTTATAACTTCATAGCTCCAATAGGAGCAGAGAAACAGGCAAAAATGTGATTTTCCAGCCCCTATACAGCCCCTCAAACAGCATACCCTATAGTATAACGTGCCTACACGATACGCATATTCTGTGGGAACAGTATCAACCTGCCTAATGAATCTGCTTTAAAGGTCTATCTGCCTATAAGATGCAAGAAACGGGGTTCCTACAAGACAGGTGCGTAGCATTGAGTAGTGAGCTGTGGGGTAAGGATGGCACAGGCACACTTTTGCTATTAAATTGATATGCAAATTAATTAAATTGATCAATTAATTACCACCCTACACCACCCTATGATGACATCATATATTTTCCCCCAACTGGCATGTGGGTTGCCGCCACCTCCTACTACCCCCCCCCCCCCCCCCCCCACCACCACCACCTATTCTATTGGTGGGAAGTTCGAATTTTGGCGATGATTTCGATTTTTGGCGATGATTTCGAATTTTGGCGGGAATACCGAATTTTGGGAGAAATTAAAAAATAGTGGGAATTTCAAAACTAGCCAGAATTTCTTTGTCCAAAGGCTATACTGGAGTCCCACCCCACTCTTCACCCGAGAATTGGCGGGAAATTCAAATGACTGAGTTGTTTCTGGGACTCAAACCCAGGTCGTCCTGGGTGGAAAGCCTAAATGCAGCCCCCTACACATGGAAAGTGTTCAGATGCAGGAGAGGAATGTTAGGTTAGTGTGCTTTATTTATTTTGGTTGGGAAACTGAATTAAAGATCGGACCAAATTATATAATTATTCATAAAAATCGGCCCTAATTACACATCTATATGCATAGCGCTACACAAGGAGCGCCTAGAGCGCCTACACTGAACCAGCTACTGTGACACATTAGACAGGGTTTACAACTTTGCTTCCGCCGTTTGGCGACAGGTGGCGACAACGTAAGTAGCGGTCGAAAGAAACAGATCGGAGACGTCAGGCATTTAGCTTGGACTTCGGTCAACATAACCTCATTAAAACATTTGTCGATTTGTGTCTGCATCATAAAGTTGTTCTTGATTGAAATGTCAGCTTACGAGCCTAATTCTATTCATTGGCGGGAGGTGTTACTGTTTTGTTTCAATATGAAGAAAACAGCAGCTGAGTCTCATTGAATGCTCTGAAGTACGTATGGTAAGGACGCTACTAGTGAAAGAACGTGTCGTGACTGGTTTCAGTGCTTTAAGAACGGCATAGTGGTGGAAGAGAGAGAATGTTCTCGAAGATGCAGAATTGGAGACATTGCTGAGTGAAGACTTGCGTCAAATTCAAGAAGAATTGGCACGATTAGTGGAAGTGACACAACAAGCCATTTCAAAACGTCTCAAGGCTAAGGGCATGATTCGAGAAGAAGTAACTTTGTTCGCGTGTGAGCTGAAACCAAGAGACGTTGAACGGTGTTTGTGTGTTTGTGAACAGTTGCTTGAGAGGCAAAAACGGAAGGGATTTGTGGATCGCGTTGTGAGCGGGGACGTTCAATGTGTTCATTGGGATAACCATAAGCGCAAAAATCATGGGGATATCCCGGTCATGCTTCCACGTCGACGGCCAAGCCGAATATTCACGGCTCCAAGCTCATGCTCTGCATCTGGTGGGATCAGATCGGCGTCGTGTACTATAAGGTCTTAAAACCAAGTGAAACAATCACAGTTGCTCGTTACCGAACGCAATTAATGCGTTTGAGTAGAGAATTAAAAGACAAACGCCCGAAATACAGCGAGAGGCACGATAAAGTGATTTTGCAGTACGACAACGCTCGATCCCACGTTGCAAAAGAGGTCAAAACGTACTTGGAAACGTTAAAATGGGAAGTCCTACCCTACCCGCCGTATTCTCCAGATATTGCTCCCTCTGACTATCACCTGTTTACATCAATGGCGCATGGCCTGGCTGACCTACACTTCCGATCTCATGAGTAAGTCACAAAGGGGATCGATTCGTGGATCGCTTCAAAAGATGAACAATTTTGTCGACGCGGATTCGTACACTGCCCGAAAGATGGGAGAAAGTAGTGGCCAGCGATGGAAAATACTTTGAGTGATACATGTGTAACCAATTTGTTTCATTAAAGCCTCACATGTTGGGGAATAAACGGCGGAAGCAAAGTTGTACACCTCGTATATAAGCTGAAGGTGGAGAGGACAAGAAAGGAGAGGAACTAGTGATGTTAGCTGCATTGGGACGGACGTTAGCCAGAATATCAGCGGCGACGAGTGAATACATGTTCCACAACGGGATTCGAACCCAGGATTTCCTGCTTACTAGGAAGGTGCGTTAACCTACTGTGCCACCTGGACACTGCACTCATCTCGCCTCCGTGGACTATTTCGGCACGCCCCTCAGCTGACCCAAGTTCCACCCTATCCCCACCTATCCTCTGTCCCTGACACAGTAGATTGACGGACCTGACTAGTAAGCAGGATATCCTGGATTGAAACATGGTCTGGCAGACATTTCCACTCGTCACCGCTGATTCCTCGTAAAGTCCCCATGTGAGAGATGTCACTTGTACCTTTCCTTTCCTTTCTTCTCCCCTCCACTTACAGTTTACTTGTAATGTACCAGAGTTGCGGAATCTGTGCGGTGTCTGTTGTCTGAGTCATATATATATATATATATATATATATATATATATATATATATACTCCTGGAAATGGAAAAAAGAACACATTGACACCGGTGTGTCAGACCCACCATACTTGCTCCGGACACTGCGAGAGGGCTGTACAAGCAATGATCACACGCACGGCACAACGGACACACCACGAACCGCGGTGTTGGCCGTCGAATGGCGCTAGCTGCACAGCATTTGTACACCGCCGCCGTCAGTGTCAGCCAGTTTGCCGTGGCATACGGAGCTCCATCGCAGTCTTTAACACTGGTAGCATGCCGCGACAGCGTGGACGTGAACCGTATGTGCAGTTGACGGACTTTGAGCGAGGGCGTATAGTGGGCATGCGGGAGGCCGGCTGGACGTACCGCCGAATTGCTCAACACGTGGGGCGTGAGGTCTCCACAGTACATCGATGTTGTCGCCAGTGGTCGGCTGAAGGTGCACGTGCCCGTCGACCTGGGACCGGACCGCAGCGACGCACGGATGCACGCCAAAACCGTAGGATCCTACGCAGTGCCGTAGGGGACCACACCGCCACTTCCCAGCAAATTAGGGACACTGTTGCTCCTGGGGTATCGGCGAGGACCATTCGCAACCGTCTCCATGAAGCTGGGCTACGGTCCCGCACACCGTTAGGCCGTCTTCCGCTCACGCCCCAACATCGTGCAGCCCGCCTCCAGTGGTGTCGTGACAGGCGTGAATGGAGGGACGAATGGAGACGTGTCGTCTTCAGCGATGAGAGTCGCTTCTGCCTTGGTGCCAATGATGGTCGTATGCGTGTTTGGCGCCGTGCAGGTGAGCGCCACAATCAGGACTGCATACGACCGAGGCACACAGGGCCAACACCCGGCATCATGGTGTGGAGAGCAATCTCCTACACTGGCCGTACACCACTGGTGATCGTCAAGGGGACACTGAATAGTGCACGGTACATCCAAACCGTCATCGAACCCATCGTTCTACCATTCCTAGACCGGCAAGGGAACTTGCTGTTCCAACAGGACAATGCACGTCCGCATGTATCCCGTGCCACCCAACGTGCTCTAGAAGGTGTAAGTCAACTACCCTGGCCAGCAAGATTTCCGGATCTGTCCCCCATTGAGCATGTTTGGGACTGGATGAAGCGTCGTCTCACGCGGTCTGCACGTCCAGCACGAACGCTGGTCCAACTGAGGCGCCAGGTGGAAATGGCATGGCAAGCCGTTCCACAGGACTACATCCAGCATCTCTACGATCGTCTCCATGGGAGAATAGCAGCCTGCATTGCTGCGAAAGGTGGATATACACTGTACTAGTGCCGACATTGTGCATGCTCTGTTGCCTGTGTCTATGTGCCTGTGGTTCTGTCAGTGTGATCATGTGATGTATCTGACCCCAGGAATGTGTCAATAAAGTTTCCCCTGCCTGGGACAATGAATTCACGGTGTTCTTATTTCAATTTCCAGGAGTGTATAAGTGCTCTGAGCCATTCTTCAGTGAGGAGGCACAAATATATCCAACCTCCAGGAGGAATCTCAGAATAGCTAGCCTGGAGGAAATGGAGAGGGATAGGGGATAGGCGGTGTGAGGTGGCAATGTGAGTCGGCCGAGGGGTGGGCTGAGATAGACCGTCAGCTGCGATAATCATCATGTCCTGGTGGTGCAGTAGGTTAATGCTTAGAAATCCAACGTGATATGGGTCTGCTCTCCGTGCACATATGTCAAGCTGTACTCTGCGCAGTGTCACCACGCTGCAAACATTATGGTGGTCTCCTAAACCTCATTTGGCTCAAAGAATGAAGCCAATCGTACAATCGTAGATCCAGGGAGGGATCTACGAACAGGTCAACTTGCCCTGACGGCCTCCCACTACAGTTTTGTCGGACATTTCGTCCCCTAGTGGCGCCGTTGTGGACGGGAATTTATCGGGACCTTAGGTCGCCTCTCGTGCTGGTCCCAGACAGATTTCTCGATGATCTTCTCATTCCCATCCACAAGCCTCAGGCTACATCACGTACTTTCGATTGTTGCTCCTTGACGTTACTTAACAGCTACGCGAAGATCTTTATCCAGCTCTTGGCTGCACAGCTTAATGGACTGCCCAATAGATAATTCCCCAGATCAAACTTCTTTGGAAGGTGCCGAGAACATCCGCACTGCCCTGTGTTGCTCGTGCTCACACTCATTGTGTGCCTGGATTTTTGGTAGCTCTTGATTCAGTCTGGGTTTTGACTGGGTCATTGGAGAGTACAACGAAGGGGTGCCCTGCGCTATGAGATACCCTGATAGTACCGTCGACGTCGTAATGCGTCTTCGTGGAGCTGTGTCCCATGCACTCTACAATAGCCGTCTAACTCCTCCCGTCTTGGTCTGTCGTTCAGTGCGTCAAGGCTGCCCGCTCTCTGCACGGTTGTATCCAATGGAACTGTTGCTCTGTGGCCTCCATCAACACCTGTCTGGGATGTAACTCGGTGGCCAGGTATTCAGCTTGTTCCGGTGTAACGACGAGCACCGTCACGAAGATCAGGAACGTAACCGCAGAGAAGGCTGTGAGATGACGTCAGCCAATAGTACGCTGACTAGGACCGGACCACGACAGGAGCCGCATCTATCTGAAGAGAATATAAGCGCCACTTCTCCCAGCCTCGACCAGACAGAAGAAGACATGCTCTAGTATACTGGACTAGAAGATGCATTAGAAGAGAGGCACTAGAAGAACCGTGACTCATGACTTGTGTGATTATAGCGAAGGAGATTTATTATTTGCGTGTCGCGAATTGCTTGCTACACATCATTTGAAACTTCTTTATTTAAATGTGTGTATCTGTACTTAAATTGCTGAATGACTGAGACGCACAATATTCTAGCGCAACGCAGTCTGACTGCTCAAAAATTTTACAACCTGACTTCAAATAATTAATTCAAAAGAATGGCCCTGAGTAAAATGAAACCCTAACAATAATCAATACATATCATTAAGCACTTACCTCACAAAAATCTTCATTAAAAGAACTACTGCAATACAGCGAGCGTCAATACTGCCAGATAAGTAAAAGATTCTAACTACTAAAGCCACCAACTACTAATAGGTACGTGGTTAGGAAAGGAAAGATTTTGTTGCAAACCAAATAATGTATTTTTTTTTTTAACTTTACTTTCCGACATCCAGTTCAGACACGAATATAAATCGTCATTGACATCTAGTACAAAGGTTTATAATCACGAATAATATTCAACACTTCGGACCTCTACCTAACTTCTCACATCTAACATCCATCACTGCTTGCTGTTCACCTCCAACTGCTCAACAGTACTCCCATCACTGCCGGCGATTAACTTCCAACTACGAGTCCAACCAGCCGCAGAGTCTCTTGCAAAGAAAGCGCAGTCAGAGATCCAATGCAAAGCGCTACACAGCGCTGCCAACACAGAAGCAGCCCACTTACACATTGTAAATCAAAGTTGAGTATTGTGAAATCAATTACTGTAATAGGCTCCATTAATATGATTTACTTGTACACTCCTGGAAATTGAAATAAGAACACCGTGAATTCATTGTCCCTGGAAGGGGAAACTTTATTGACACATTCCTGGGGTCAGATACATCACATGATCACACTGACAGAACCACAGGCACATAGACACAGGCAACAGAGCATGCACAATGTCGGCACTAGTACAGTGTATATCCACCTTTCGCAGCAATGCAGGCTGCTATTCTCCCATGGAGACGATCGTAGAGATGCTGGATGTAGTCCTGTGGAACGGATTGCCATGCCATTTCCACCTGGCGCCTCAGTTGGACCAGCGTTCGTGCTGGACGTGCAGACCGCGTGAGACGACGCTTCATCCAGTCCCAAACATGCTCAATGGGGGACAGATCCGGAGATCTTGCTGGCCAGGGTAGTTGACTTACACCTTCTAGAGCACGTTGGGTGGCACGGGATACATGCGGACGTGCATTGTCCTGTGGGAACAGCAAGTTCCCTAGCCGGTCTAGGAATGGTAGAACGATGGGTTCGATGACGGTTTGGATGTACCGTGCACTATTCAGTGTTCCCTCGACGATCACCAGTGGTGTACGGCCAGTGTAGGAGATCGCTCCCCACACCATGATGCCGGGTGTTGGCCCTGTGTGCCTCGGTCGTATGCAGTCCTGATTGTGGCGCTCACCTGCACGGCGCCAAACACGCATACGACCATCATTGGCACCAAGGCAGAAGCGACTCTCATCGCTGAAGACGACACGTCTCCATTCGTCCCTCCATTCACGCCTGTCGCGACACCACTGGAGGCGGGCTGCACGATGTTGGGGCGTGAGCGGAAGACGGCCTAACGGTGTGCGGGACCGTAGCCCAGCTTCATGGAGACGGTTGCGAATGGTCCTCGCCGATACCCCAGGAGCAACAGTGTCCCTAATTTGCTGGGAAGTGGCGGTGCGGTCCCCTACGGCACTGCGTAGGATCCTACGGTATTGGCGTGCATCCGTGCGTCGCTGCGGTCCGGTCCCAGGTCGACGGGCACGTGCACCTTCAGCCGACCACTGGCGACAACATCGATGTACTGTGGAGACCTCACGCCCCACGTGTTGAGCAATTCGGCGGTACGTCCAGCCGGCCTCCCGCATGCCCACTATACGCCCTCGCTCAAAGTCCGTCAACTGCACATACGGTTCACGTCCACGCTGTCGCGGCATGCTACCAGTGTTAAAGACTGCGATGGAGCTCCGTATGCCACGGCAAACTGGCTGACACTGACGGCGGCGGTGCACAAATGCTGCGCAGCTAGCGCCATTCGACGGCCAACACCGCGGTTCCTGGTGTGTCCGCTGTGCCGTGCGTGTGATCATTGCTTGTACAGCCCTCTCGCAGTGTCCGGAGCAAGTATGGTGGGTCTGACACACCGGTGTCAATGTGTTCTTTTTTTGCATTTCCAGGAGTGTATATTGTCTAGCTATCCGAGAAAGCAGTGTCCTAGGAACAAGATTTGCTTGTATATTGTCTAGCAATCCGAGAAAACAGTGTCCTAGGAACACCAGTGGGCAGAATTCAGGATGCCACATTGGTGACGAGTTATCAGAAGGACCCAGTCCCTGGCGGCCACGGACTTTCCTGTCATGTTTTCCTGGCGTCTTAATTCTCTCTTGTTGTTTTCTTTGCGGGGCCGTTTACTTGCTTTAACAGTCTCTTTTTTTAATCAGTGATTTCAGATGGGTATTGCAGAAATTTTCTTTGCTTTTGTACTGCATTTTCTTACTTGCCTTATCTGTTTCTTGCAACTGTCTCTTCCGACATGCCCTTCCCACCTATTTCGCCCCTGCTCAGGCGCCACATCCGCCAGCGTTATATGCCAAACAACTGATACAGATGTTTCAGTGCCAGACGCAGCAAATATCTACACTGCTCAACACGGTGCAGCAACTACTGGCCAACGATGCATCCCCTACAGAAGAAGCACCACCCACAGCAACACCTACTGCTATACCGCCTTTTCGCCAGTTTCGTGAACAAGAAGAAGAATGGCTCGAGTCGTTGCACCAGCTCAAGGCACACATACTAGCTCACAATGTACCAGGTATTGTGAAAAGCCATTATTTCTTAGCCACGCTAGAAAGCGTAGTGTTCCACCTCATCAACAAACTATTTCCTAACGCCACTACGAGTGAACTTCGCTAACTATCTATTGTGGCCAGCAAGTGAGTGTGGTAGCAGCTAGGGATCAATTCTGTAATTGCAGAAAACGGTCAGTGGGTAACAGATTTGCTGGGTATGATAAGGAAATGTGAATTCGGATGTGGTTGTGGTGCTTTATAAAAATGGTTTAAATGGCTCTGAGGACATCAGTCCTCTAGAACTTAGAACTACTTAAACCTAACTAACCTAAGGACATCACACACATCCATGCCCGAGGCAGGATTCGAACCTCCGACCGTAGCAGTCGCGCGGTTGCGGACTGAAGCGGCTAGAACCGCTCGGCCACCGCAGCCGGCGGTGCTTTATATTGAGATGTTATGTTCCATGATGCGATCGTGTACAGTGTACTTGATGTCAAACCCAGAGAACAGATTTTGAAACAGTCCGATCCATCATTTCAGCAGATAGTGTAAATGCTAGACCAGCACGATTCCGGCGCCGTATAGGTTGATAAATTTGAGCAGCCAGATATTTGTCGGGCTGACCCCCTTGTTTGCGATCGGCCTATTTGGCGGTCGGTGGCAGTAGCTTGCGCTTGCCACGCTGGCTAAACAATATAACAATATCTCTCCACGCTGCGTAAGCACTTCGCTAAACAGGCGGCTATACAACTCGGGACCTTTGCCTTTCGCGGGCAAGTGCTCTACCATCTGAGCTACCGAAGCACGACTCACGCCCTGTACTCACAGGTTTACTTCTGCCAGTACCTCGTCTCCTACCTTCCAAACTTTACAGAAGCTCTCCTGCGAACCTTGCAGAACTACTCAGATGGTAGAGCACTTGCCCGCGAAAGGCAAAGGTCCCGAGTTCGAGTCTCGGTCAGGCACACAGTTTTAATCTGCCAGGAAGTTTCATATCAGCGCACACTCCGATGCAGAGTGAAAATCTCATTCTGGAGGCGGCTATACAGGTGAACAGAATTAAGTCTTGCTTTCAGCGTTATTCACGGCACAAAAACTCAGTGTTAAGCTTGTGGTAGGAAAGGACATGTACAAGCCGTATGTTTACAACGGAATAAAGATAAGAATTCGGACCACTCACGAAAATCTAGTCACAAGGCTCATGTCGTTAATGCACTATATACAAAGTCCACAACAGATATTCGCAAAACTAGCAAGTGTACAGTTTCTTCAGTGATCTGCCCGTCCTACAAACTTTTTGTTCATTTACTTCTTCGTGGGAAACGGGTGAAATTTCAGATGGACATGGGTGCCTCTGTCATATTGCTAAATTGTCACTCATATGAACTGTTAGGCTCCCCAAGCCTGTCTAAAGCTAGCACGCAATTGACAGCTTAATAAAGGACAACACATTCCGATTCTCGGAAAATGTACATTGACTGCCATGTATAGCTCGCACACACGAACTGTGGTGTCACCGCCAGACACCACACTTGCTAGGTGGTAGCTTCTAAATCGGCCGCGGTCCGTTAGTATACGTCGGACCCGCGTGTCGCCACTGTCAGTGATTGCAGACCGAGCGCCGCCACACGGCAGGTCTAGAGACAGATCCTAGCACTCGCCCCAGTTGTACAGACGACTTGCTCGTGAAGCTACACTGACAAATACGCTCTCATTTGCCGAGACGATAGTTAGCATAGCCTTCAGCTACGTCATTTGCTGCGACCTAGCAAGGCGCCATTTATCCTTTGCTATGTATCTAATGAAGCATGAACCATTAGACCGATGTACTCCAATTATGGATTAAAGTTAAATATTCTACCAGTTACTCTTGTTTTGCTAGTCTTATTTCTCTGACCTGTTCCAGACCTCACGCCAGCCTGCGTGAGCTTAATCGCGTGCCTTTCGGCTTCCTCCAAACTCCGTGAATTGGCTCCTGCCAATTCACAACACGAACAGTGACTTTTACAGTGCTACAACCACGTGATTGTGAGAACATATTTGGTCTTGATTCATTTGTTTTTCTGGCTTTAACATTCAGGACAATGAGTTGTCACTGTCTGCATTCCATGCAAAAGACAGTGTAGCTACCTTGCTAAAAGAATTCCTGGTACTCTTTTCTGAAGATTTAGGCAAGGCTAACATTTTTGTTGCACCTATTACTCTGAAAGACAACGCTCAGCCTAAATTTTTCCGGGCCAGAACTGTTCCCATTGCATTACAGGACAAAGTCGCTGCTGAACTTGAAGAATTGCAAGATAGCGGAGCTATTGCGCCCGTACAAGCTCGTCAGTGCGCAAGTCCACTGCTTTTGCTCCCCAAACCTTCAGATCGCATTCGTCTCTGTGTTTACTTTAAGTCTACAGTCACCACACATACAGTCATTAATACTTACCCACTGCCACACTCAGATGATCTCATGAACAGATTAAATACTGGACGCTACTTTTCAAACACTGATTTGTGCAATGCGTATCTTCAAATACTGCTAGATGAAGAATCTCAAAAAGTGTGTTTAGTGAATTCTCATTTGAGTTTCTTTAAATATTTGCGTTTGCCTTTTGGCAGTGCTACCGCACCAGAGATTTTCCGACGGTATTTGGTACAGATGACTGCACAAGTGCCAAACTGTTCCAAATACTTTGGCGATATTATCACAGCAGGTCGTACACCTGAAGAACATATTGCAAATTTACGTTCTCTATTTCGTGTGTTATCTGATGCACGACTAAAATGTAGGCTGGGAAGTATGTTCTTTTTAAATCTGAGGTGCAGTATCTTGGTCATGTCATCAACAGTCAAGGTGTACATCCTCTTCAGTCGTATTTGTTAGTCATACGAGATTTGCCAGTTTCTCGCAGTGCCACAGAACTGCAGTCAGTCTTAGGGAAAATGAACTATTACACTACTGGCCATTAAAATTGCTACACCAGGAAGATGACGTGCTACAGACGCGAAATTTAACCGACAAAAAGAAGATGCTGTGTTATGCAAATGATTTGCTTTTCAGAGCATTCACACAAGGTTGGCACCGGTGGCGACTCCTATAACGTGCTGACATGGGGAAAGTTTCCAACTGATTTCTCATACACGAACAGCAGTTGACCGGCGTTGTCCTGTGGAACGTTGTTGTGACGCCTCGTGTAAGGAGCAGAAATGCGTACCATCACGTTTCTGACTTTGATAAAGGTCGGATTGTAGCCTTGCGGTTTATCGTATCGCGACATTGCTGCTCGCGTTGGTCGAGATCCAACGACTGTTAGCAGAATATGGAATCGGTGGGTTCAGGAAGGTAATACGGAACGCCGTGCTGGATCCCAACGGTCTCGTATCGCTAGCAGTCGCGATGACAAGTATCTTATCCGCATGGCTGTAACGGATCGTGCAGCCACGTCTCGATCCCCGAGTCAACAGATGGGGACGTTTGCAAGACAACAACCATCAGCACGAACAGTTCGACGACGTTTGTAGCAGCATGGACTATCAGCTCAGACACCATGGCTGAGGTTACCCTTGACGCTGTATCACAGGCAGGAGCGCCTGTGGTGGTGTACTCAACGACGAACCTGGGTACACGAATGGCAAAACGTCATTTTTTCGGACGAATGCAGGTTCTGTTTACAGCATCATGATGGTCGCATCCGTGTTTCGTGACATCGCGGTGAACGCACATTGGAAGCGTGTATTCTTCATCGGCATACTGGCGAACCACGCGGCGTGATGGTATGGGGTGCCATTGGTTACACGTCTCTGTCACCTCTTGTTCGCATTGACGGCACTTTGAACAGTGGGCGTTACATTTCAGATGTGTTACGACCCGTGGCTCTACCCTTCATTCGGTCCCGGCGAAACCCTACATGTCAGCAGGATAATGCACGACCGCATGTTGCAGGTCCCGTACGGGCCTTTCTGGATAAAGAAAATGTTCGACTGCTGCCCTGGCCAGCACAATCTGCAGATATGTCACCAACTGAAAACGTCTGGTCAATGATGGCCTAACAACTGGCTCGTCACAATACGCCTGTCACTACTCTTGATGAACTGTGGTATCGTGTTGAAGCTGCATGGGCAGCTGTACCTGTACAAGCCATCCAAGCTCCATTTGATTCAATGCCCAGGCGTGGCCGTTATTACGGCCAGAGGTGGTTGTTCTGGGTACTCATTTCTCAGGGTCCATGCACCCAAATTGCGTGAAAAAGTAACCACTTGTCAGTTATAGTATAATATATTTGTCCAATGAATACCCGTTTATCATCTGCATTTCTTCTTGGTGTTGCAATTTTAGTGGCCAGTAGTGTATATTCGATTCATACCGAATGCTGCGCAAATCCCTGCTCCATTGCATCTATTGCGTCGAAAGAATGTCCCCTTTGTTTGGACAGATGAGTGCCAAGTAGCTTTTCGAAAGTTACTTAGATCACTTCGATCCTGACAAACCAGTTGTATTGCAAGTTGACGCTTCCTCTTACGGAACCGTGCAATGCTTTCGCACAGAGCCGGCCGTGGTGGCCAAGCGGTTAAAGGCGCTACAGTCTGGAACCGCGCGGCCGCTACGGTCGCAGGTTCGAATCCCGCCTCGGGCATGGATGTGTGTGATATCCTTAGGTTAGTTAGGTTTAAGTAGTTCTAAGTTCTAGGGGACTGATGACCTTAGAAGTAAAGTCCCATAGTGCTCAGAGCCATTTGAACCATTTTTTTCTTTCACACAGAATTGGTGATAAAGACAGACCTATCGCTTTCACATCAAAATTGTGGCCAAAGCTCAGTATAACTATTCCGAGATTGAGAAAGCTGCTTTGGCTATTATGTATTCAACAAATTCCACCACTATTTGTATGCCAGAAAATTCTGCTTAGTGACGGATCACATGCCTTTGCAGTTCTTGTTTCATCCAACGAAATCGGTTCCTGCACGATTTGCCCAAAATTTGAAAAGATGAGCTTCGTTATTGTCTCAATACCAGTACGAGACTGTGTATCGTCAGACAGATCAACATGGTAATGCGGACGCACTTCCACGTCTTCCGATTGGCTCTGATACACACTTTCGCGCTTCTGGTGCATCTTGCTGTCACGTCGATCGTCAGGATTCTGAATTATTTCAATATTTTCCGCTGAACTATAGGAAAATTGCAGAGCCAACGGAAGCTGATTTAGATTTGAACATATTGTTAACATACCATCGCACGTCTTGGCCTCGTTCCTTGCTTGCCTAGCGTCAAGAACTCTGTAGTGCGCCGATACTTTGCCCGTCGTCATAGCCTCGCTGCACAGAAAGGCATGATTCTTGTTCAAAATGACAGTGGACAGTCACGTGTGTTGATCCCTAAAGCTTTGGGAAAAGGAGTGTTGCAGTAACTTCACCAAGGCCACTGGGGGATTGTTCGTACGAAACAGTCAGCGCGTCGACATTGCACTTGGCAGGGTATGAACACCCAAATACAGGGTTATTACAAATGGTTGAAGCGATTTCACAGCTCTACAATAACTTTATTATTTGAGATATTTTCACAATGCTTTGCACACATATACAAAAACTCAAAAAGTTTTTTTAGGCATTCACAAATGTTCGATATGTGCCCCTTTAGTGATTCGGCAGACATCAAGCCGATAATCAAGTTCCTCCCACACTCGGCGCAGCATGTCCCCATCAATGAGTTCGAAAGCATCGTTGATGCGAGCTCGCAATTCTGGCACGTTTCTTGGTAGAGGAGGTTTAAACACTGAATCTTTCGCATAACCCCACAGAAAGAAATCACATGGGGTTAAGTCGGGAGAGCGTGGAGGCCATGACATGAATTGCTGATCATGATCTCCACCACGACCGATCCATCGGTTTTCGAATCTCCTGTTTAAGAAATGCCGAACAGCATGATGGAAGTGCGGTGGAGCACCATCCTGTTGAAAGATGAAGTCGGCGCTGTCGGTCTCCAGCTGTGGCATGAGTCAATTTTCCAGCATGTCCAGATACACGCGTGAAACTTGCCCGCACGCGTTCAACCGTTTCCTCGCTCACTGCAGGCCGACCCGTTGATTTCCCCTTACAGAGGCATCCAGAAGCTTTAAACTGCGCATACCATCGCCGAATGGAGTTAGCAGTTGGTGGATCTTTGTTGAGCTTCGTCCTGAAGTGTCGTTGCACTGTTATGACTGACTGATGTGAGTGCATTTCAAGCACGACATACGCTTTCTCGGCCCCTCTCGCCATTTTGTCTCACTGCGCTCTCGAGCGCTCTGGCGGCAGAAACCTGAAGTGCGGCTTCAGCCGAACAAAAGTTCATGAGTTTTTCTACGTATCTGTAGTGTGTCGTGACCATATGTCAATGAATGGAGCTACAGTGGATTTATGAAATCGCTTCAATCATTTGTAATAGCCCTGTACAGCAAGTGACGTCACAGTAACCACTCCGACACAAAAATTCTCTGCTTGGCCTCTGTGGCAATCACCATAACAACGTGCGCACATAGACTTTGCGGAAACTTTTTGGAACACTCGTTAGTTGATTGTGGTAGACTCGTATAGCAAGTTTCCTTTTGCAGTGCCAATGAACTCGACAACGGCACGTAACACGATTCAGGTGTCCTCTATTTTTTGCCTCGAAGGTTCATCCGAAGTCATAGTGTCAGACAATGGCCCTCAGTACACGTCATATGAATTTGAAACATTCTGTGAACGCAATGGCATACAGCACCTAACTAGTGCACCGTTCCATTCACAGTCAAACGGCGAAGCGGAACGTTTTGTCAGAACCTTCAAGCAGCAGATGGCCAAACTTCGCTCTTCACACACCAGGGATCGAGCATTGGAACTGTTTCTCGCCTCCTATCGTTCGCACCCACGAGATGGACCATCGCCGGCGGAGTTGCTTCACGGATGCCGCCATCGGACACTGCTCCACCTGCTCCACTCTGCTCAGCATGCGACACCGAAGAAAGTTCGCAAGTATCGCTTAACGTCGCATGATATTGTTTTTTACAGGGTTGTTAGCGGCAGCAGACGGTGGGCGCGAGATCGTCCGTCGACTTGGCGTTTGCTTATTTCCGGTCCAGGTGGCTTGCAGCGCCGACATCAAGGTCAACTTCGCCTCTGTCATGTGCACGATGATATTTCAGTATCCCTTCTTCCAGATTCACGGATCACGAGGACACTGCGGCCACAGCAGCCACTAGAGTGTGTCATCACGACACCGCGGCACCCCAGCATGGAGATGGAGCTTTCGCCTCCTCCGCGCCCTCTTGCCCTACCGATGGAGGTGGACCTGCCCACACAGCAGCAGTCGCCGACTTCATGTGGGTCATGGTATCAGGGGGTGAACGCGTACCCTTCTGGTCGTTTTCCAGGGGACGTTTCCAGCAGAGCGAAGGCCCGATGATGGGGTACGACCGGAAGCTGGCGTCCCCTGCTGCCACAGCTTCCGGTCCACCGATGCGCCCACACTCTTGCCTCCCCCGCAGTTGTCGCATTCCCTATACCATGACGGTCCGTCGCTTTGGGTGGGTGGAGGTGGGGGAGAGGGATATTTCGGTGTAACGACAAGCGCCGGCACGAAGATAAAGAACGTAACCGCAGATAAGGCAGTGAGACGACGTCAGCCAATAGTATGCTGACGACAGGATAGGTCTCTATCCCAAGAGGATATATGCGTCGCTCCTGCTAGCCGCAGCCGAACAGTAGAAGACGCACTCTGGTAGACCGTCACTAGGAGCACTAGAAGTGAGGCACTAGAAGAGCCATGATTACATGCATGGACATTGTATACAGCGATGGACATTGGTTATTTACATGTCACCATCTGGCTGGGCACGTCATTGTAAATCATTGTCAGATCAATTACAGTTATAAACTCTATTAATACGATTTGCTTGTATGTTGTCTAGCTATCCGAAAAACAGCTTCCTAGGCACCCTATAAGACACGAGTGGGTAGGATACCACACAGCTGCACTGCTTATGCAGACTATCGCTTCGTCGTTCTTCTTAGTGGTACTGAGGTCAGGGAGTCGCTGGTATACCTATGGCAAAGCTACTGGTAGTTTCCTGAACAAATCGAGCGCCACAGCTATAGGTGCTTGGATTCTTTCTAGCAGCACTGCTTCTTTGCCTGCAGCTGCTACTATCCGATGCTTAGGACTTGATTTCACAAGTGATCAACAGCGTACGATAGTCCTCAACTGCCGGTAGCTAATGTCCCAACTGTGAGCTGGGCTCCTAGATTACCATACATGAGCCCTCAGTCTTGTGTAATGGGCACAATATGTAAATGTCTGTTTGGCGTCACGTATCCCCCACGTGGTACAGACACTTCCTATTCTGCTGTCCAAGGCCCACCTCATGCTAGGGGCACTGATTCATATGTCTGCGACTGCTTGGTGTTCACGACAGGGTACGAGACCTCCATCCTCCCATCGTGCAGCGGCGTTTTAAGCCTGTACCGCGTCCCTGACCGGAAGTTGGCCCTCGTCGTCAGCCCTCAAATGATGCTGTGGCACGATTGTCCTACGTACCTTATCAGCCTGTTGCTGGAGGTCCTTTCACCACGCTCTGTCTCAGCCCCTATACAGCTTTCGGAAGTGACGCCTCCATTCCGCTATTTTTGCATCAGACTCTGCTATGTCCGTATTTAACATAATTGAAGCCACACAGGTCACCGAATGTGGTTCAGGGAGAGCATCCCTGCGTCGACTGGCGAGCCGTCTGTGTCGATCTGTGTGTGCTGCTTATCTTATCAGTGATGACCAGTCTACTTGATACCTTACAGTCAATGGGATGCAGGTATGTCAGTCACTCCTTTTTTTTTTCTTTCGAATAACCCATTTGGAGGGTACGATGAATCAACTTTGGCTACTCTTCATTGTATTAGACTTCTTCAGTTTCCAAATTTCCTTCATCCTTTTAGAGTGTTGTTCCCTTTCTTCTTGAGTCCACTTTCGTCTAGTTATTTTCTTTCTCTCCTGAATTTCTGCCTTTTGAACTGCCTTTCTGAAATGTGTTCTGTTTTCTATTGTGTCTATTGTAACTCTAGCATTTTCAATGTCCTTTTCAGTCTCTATGAACCATGCTGGCTTGGATTTGTAGCTATTGAGTAATGTGAATATCTGCTTGGTTAGTCTGTTGTTATCCATTCTGAATATATGTCCAAAAAACTGTAGTCTCCTCTTCCTCGTTACATCAGTTAGTTTCTCCGTTTTCAGATATAGCTCTCTGTTTGGTCTTAACCTGTATTCAGCATTATCGTTTCTTTTAGCTCCCAGTATTTTCCTTAAAATTCTTCTTTCGACCTTCTCTAGTTTCTCAAGATCTCCATTTCTTGTTAGTTTAAGTGTTTCTGCCGCATAGAGAGCTTCAGGTCTGGCCACTGTTTGGTAGTGTCTTAATTTCGTGTTCCAGGACAAGGATTTTTTATTATAAACGTTTTTGGTCGTATGAAACACTCTTTCCATTTTGTGCACTCTAGTTTCTATAGCTATCTTTTCTTTGGCATTGTATGTAATCCACTCTCCTAGGTATTTAAAGGAATCTGTTTTGTGTATTGTGTTGTTGTCAACTGGAATATTTTGAGGAGCATCACACATGTTTGTCATAAACTTTGTTTTTTCATAGGATATTTGTAGTCCTACTTTGACTGCTTGTTTTTGTAGTTCTCTTATTTGTTCTTGGGCATTGTCTAGTGAATCTGTAATCAATGCCATGTCATCTGCGAAGGCTAAACAGCTGACAGTGACCTTGTTTGGATTTCTCCCTAGTTGAATCCCTTTAGTATTGATGGCCTTCCTCCATTCTCGAACTACCTTCTCCAAGACACAGTCACTCCTTTATGGGGTTCACTTTGCAGACACCCCGTGCGTGTCCCCTTTGACGTTCTGGACACTACACGCCTTTGGTGTTCTGCACATTCACGAGCGTCGCCTGATTTGCTGATCGGCGATATGTGTCTGATTCTTGGTGCGACAAATGCTGGCCTTAATTACCCGTACAACTTATCGTCAAATACCTCCCAAACTGCTTCTCTTTCCGGACCCAGGATACTTCTCACAAACGAAGACGAACTCCGTGAACTGGATTTGCGAACACGTAGTTCACTACTTGTTTGCGGACGGCGAGAAATAAGTCCTTAATTTTAGCAATTCCTTGAAGAACGCCACTGTGCAGTTGTCCGCAATCCCAAATGCAGACAATTTTTCTCCAGTTTGTTTTGTAGTGTCTTTCTTAATCCAGTCCAATTGTGGTGTTATTGCAATGAGGAGTTGGTCCACACATTTTCCACTGCTACGACCGGTTACTCTCTGGTCATCGGAATGCTCTTCTGATCGTTTCACCGAGTCTGATGAATTTCCGCTCCGACCTCCTCGTGACGTCAGTTTCCTGCTGTTCTCGGTGGTATTAATAATAATTAAGAAAAAAAAGATAAATAAATAAACCACTGATGTTCTTTGTACCTCTGCTTCACGTTCCCTACACTTTCCTTGGTTCCTTGGGATAGGGAACGATACATAGTGGCCAGTCCTCGGGCAGCGACCCCTACGCACTTTTTCTCACTCCTCCCTTCGGGGTGTGGAGGGATGGAGGGGGGCGGGGAGGTTGGAAGGTTCGTTTGTGGGGAAGAAAAAGTGAGCAGGCGACCCACATTCGAATCCTGGTGGGGCACAAATTTTCAGCTTTCCTCATTGATTTAAATTAATGCCCACTAGCAGCCATTGTCTGTAATTCCTGTCTACGTATGTTACTTAACTCAAAACTAGCATTTTTTTTAGTACCGTCTTACTACAGCACTAGTTCGGAATACATGCTATTGGCCACTTGCGACTATGGTGCGCAATTGAGATATAGTACGTAACAACCGCGAAAAATCACAGCTGTTCGTATCACCCTGTTACCTAAAACATTGTTCAATTTTTATTGAAACGACTCTTTTCTTTTGTCATACTATTGCTCTAAGAAAGTGCTTATGACCGGTAGACTTCTCCTAATATTTGTAGTGGAAGAAGTGGCTCTTCTTAATGAATACGAGCATAATCCCAAAAGTAAGGTCCCTTTTTTTTATAACTAGATAGGCCTGTTTATTTCTACAATGGTTTACATCATTTTACATGTTGAACATTTAGCTACTTTTCGATACAATCACCATTTCTGTCGATGCATTTTTGTAGACGCTATGGCAGTTTTTGTATGCCCATGTCATACCAGCTCGCCGCCATGCTGTTCAGAAAGTTATGAGCCTCTTCTTTCACCTTGTCGTCGGAGCTGAATCACTTTCCGGCCAAATATTCTTTTAACCTAGGAAACAGGTGATAGTCACTGGGCGCCAAGTCAGGACTATAGGGTGGGTGGGTGATTATGTTCCACTGAAAATGTTGCAGGAGAGCAACGCTTTGCTGAGCGATGTGTGGGCGAGCGTTGTCATGTAGAATGTGTACGCCCTTACTCAACATTCCTCTTCTCAGGTTCTGAATTGCCCTTTGAGTCTTTTCCAGAGTCTCCCACTACCTGTCAGCGTTAATTGTGGTCCCAGCGATTCAACTCCGACTACGAGGTGAAAGAAGAGGTTCATAACTTTCTGAACAGCATGGCGGCGAGCGGGTATGACATGGGCATACAAAACCTGCCACAGCGTCTACAGAAATGCATTAACAGAAATGGTGATTGTGTCGAAAAACAGCTAAATCTTCAAGCTGTAAACTGATGTAAACCATTGTAGAAATAAACAGGTCTATGTAGTTATACAAAATAGGAGACCTTATTTTTGGGATTACCCCCGAATTTATTAAATAAAATCACTTGCTTTGCGTCAGGATGGCTGTGGCATCCCCGTGTATCGGGCGCTGGCAAAATTGTCTGTCTCACAGCTAGCCACAGCGCCTAATTCGTCGGTCTACTGGCTACGCCAAATGGTGCAGCGGCTACTTCACCCAATGGGGGAACTGCAACCGTATTGCCTGCTATGCGTTCTGCAGTACTGCCTGAGCTCATTGAATGCTACTGATACCTGCAGTCTCGATGTAAAATATAAACCTGAAAAATAAGGAAATAAAATGTGGTTTGAAATTGTGGTGTACCGTACAAGTGTTACTTACGCCTAACTGAGGGCTACTCATACCGTACTCCTTTGCACCAAGTCACATTGCCGACTGGCTGATCACTAACAGACCCTCGGCTATCGCCCAGAGATCGCGTGCGTGCTTCGGACTTGGCCAACCTGCGGCAGATATCAGAGCGAGGGATCTGGTTGTTGGCGGAACGTCGAGTGGCTGCGGGAAGAATGGCGCGCCCACCACGCGAGCGAGGCCCGCCCCCCGTCGCCCGGGGCGTCGTTTCCGCCATTGTTCGACATTCCCGCGCCAAACAATGGACTGCCTGCCTGTCTGCCGGACGCGGAAGGATCGCTGCGTGGGCGGCCTGCACCGAGTGGCTGGCGGCTGGGTTGGGGGAAACTTCCCACCCGCCTGCACGCACCCGTCTCTACTTTCACTCCACATCGGGGCACCGGGTGTTACGCGGTCCACACTGAGCTCCCGTTGTCTTGCAGACATTAGCGTATCAGAGCCTCTGTTCTCGTTTCATCTGTTATTGTACTGAAACATTTTGGAAGGTGACCATCAACAGACGTCAAGAAATGTATAAAATGCATGTTTGACTATAATCAGCTGATTTTATTTTAAACCCAAATATCAACCGGTTTCAGTCATGGTCCATCAATTTTCAATATACGACACAGAACTTTTAGAAGCAAACACGCTAAGTGTAAATACTAACACTAAGTGTACACTTAGTATTATTATGTTTGCTTCTAAAAGTCCTGTGTCATGTACTGGTATTCATGACATGCTGCATGGGGGCTTAATTATAAACAAAAGGACTAATATTAATGAAAAAAGCCAATAATTTTAGTAACTGTGGGACCGGTTACGATGTCTCATAACCGGTTGGCCCTGACTAGTATTAGCACGCAGACTAACTGCATAAAATAAAAATAAAGAATGACAAGGAATTTCCATTAACACAATTGATTAATTAAGACCCCTGCAACTATAAAAGCTACGAAACAACAAAGCACAAGTGTAACTGTTCTGTGTGTGGTAGTGTGACTCAACGTACATGTATCTGGCTCGGTTCTTTCTTAATACGACAAAATATTTTAAAGACCATTTACAATGAACTAATTGAAAAACCAGAAATACTGTAATTGCACATTGAAACCAGAATTACGAGCCTAATAAATGAACACGAGCCAGATGCTTTGTTGACTGTAGCCGGCCGAAGTGGCCGAGCGGTTCTATGCGCTTCATTCCGGAACCACGCGGCTGCTACGGTCGCAGATTCGAATCCTGCCTCGGGCATGGATGTGTGTGATGTCCTTAGGGTAGATAGGTTTAAGTAGTTCTAAGTTCTAGGGAACTGATGACCTCAGGTGTTAAGTCCCATAGTACTCAGAGCCATTTGAACCATTTTGTTGACTGTACCTGTGAGCAAGAGGGATTGTCAGTAAAGAAAACTGTAACACCTTTTTACCTCATTATATATTCACGAAAACATTCCATTACACCAGCATTATAAATCAAAAGCCCATCTCCTTTCTCAAATATATTCTGACAATTGCAACTTCTTCCATTACACCAACCGAACAGCGTCTACTCTCTCGCCCTACAGAACAACAACTGCCCTCGACATCCTCGGAACTACTACTGCCCAGTGGAGGCGGCGGAATAATAACCTTTGGCGCAATCTCTGGCGCTGTGACTCAGTGTAGCCACCTTTCAATGCCCAACACATTATTTAAGTAATGACAAATGTAATGTGGCTGCTTAAACCAGTTAACCCTTATCCGTGAAGATGGTCGATGACTGAAACCGGTTGATATTTCGATTAAAAAGAAAAGTATGCATTTTATATATTATTGTACTGCCTTTGCCATGACGTATTTGACCTAGTTCCTGTCGTTCTCTCTGCAACATAGGGCCGTGACGAAATTCCTCCACCTGGTACGATTACTAACAAGTCTCTTCACTTCACTCCAGGCTTCCCCATCCTCTGCAGCCTCACTCTCGATCGTCCTTTTCCAGGTCTGTTTGGGACGACCACGTTTTCTAACCCCTTGAGGCTTCCAGTCCAACACCACCCTTTCAACAGCTCCATCTGGTTTCCTCAATGTATGCTCAATCCTGTTCCATTTTCTTTCCTTGATTTGTATATTGATTGGTTGCTGATTTGTCTCCCTCAAAAGATCCTCTTTTGTCATTGTATATCTCACATTTAAAATACGCCGGAGACAGCGGTTGATAAAAACTTGTAGCTGGTTTTCGATGTGGTTAGTCACATTCCAAGTTTCGCAACCATACAGCAGAACAGCCTTCACATTGCTATTGAAAAGGTGGAGTTTGGTCTTCTTTGAGGTGATCTTATTTCTCCAAACAGGGCCTAGTTGTACAAACGCACTATTTGCTTTGCGGATGCGATTGTGGACGTCCTCCTCAGCGCCTCCTGCAGTCGTGACTATACTTCCGAGATAGAGGAAAGATTGGACCTGTGCTACGTCCTCTCCATTAATGGTCAGCCTAGTCGTGATGGTCGAATTTATCTGCATTTCTTTGGTTTTGCTAACATTTATCTTGAGGCCTGCGAATTCTCCCTCTCTCTGTAACCTGGCCAGTTTCTCTTCCATGTCTCGATATCGTTGTGCCATTAAGCAGATGTCGTTTGCGGAATCTAGATCTTCGAGTCTATCCCACATCCCCCATTGCACACCTCTCTGCCGTCCCTCCCATCACTCTATCACATGGTCCAACACTAAAGGAAATAGTGTTCGCGAAAGAATACACCCTTGTCCTACTCCCGAATTATTTTGAAAGGGCTCTGTTAGTTCTCCATTACGTAGTAATTTGCATTCATAGTCTACATACATTTCCTTGATGATGTTAGTAATCTCGTTGGAATGCCATATTTTGCAAGTGTATCCCACATGACTCTTTCATTGAAAAAGTCGAAAGCCATTTCAAAGTCAATGAAGGTAAGGTAGAAGGTGTGTTGCCACTCCACACTTTGTTTCAGAATAATTCTGAGAATACTGGTAAGGTAAGGTAAGCTTCGATGTTTTCTAAACCCCGCCTGCTCTCTCCACAATTGTGCTTCCACAGAATCTTTAATGCCGTTTAAAATGATCCTTGAAGGTACTTTACTCGGTACTGACAATAGGGTATTGCCCCGCCAGTTGTTGCAGTTAGTAACATCTCCTGTTTTTGAGTATTTTCACCATAATACCTCGTTTCCAATCTGTTGGCAGTTACTCCTCTCTCCATATCAGCTCTAAGAGGATGTACAACAACTCGACAGTGGCATCCAAGTCTATTTGTAGCATCTCAGTGGTTGTATTATCTGGTCCTGGTGCCTTCCCATACTGGATCTGCTTCAAGGCTATCCCAATTTCTGCTTTCGTGGGTGCATTTACACCAATGCTAGGACTACGATCATTGTATTCCCTTTTGTTCTTGTACCTCACCGTCAATATCTCTATTTATTGTAGTTAGTATCTCCCCTTTCTTATACCTGGTTAGTTTCTCTGGAATCCTTTCTTTGAGAGGCATCTTAGTGATATCATATAGTTCTTTCACCCCCCCCCCCCCCACTCCGCGCTGCCTGGTCTGCTCTATCAGCCTGTGCATCTATCCTTGTGGTCTCTTCTCACATTCCTTTTCGCTTCCTTATCTGCTGCTCTATAATCAGCTTGTGTCTGTGCTTGTTGTTGCCTGGTCCTGCTCTGGTTTACTCTTCCCTTGGCCGCCTTTCTATAGATGATTTTCCTCCAGGTATATTTGGACATCCAATCTCTCCGCAGGCGATTTTTAAAGCCAAGTTGTCTCTCACTCACTTGTAAAAAAGTATTCTAAACCTCTGTCCACATTTCCTCCATGTTCTTATCCACAGTCATCTTCAGTTCCAGCGCCTGGAATCTATTCCGGAGTTCCAGCTGGGACCCCTCAGCTATCTGTGGATCTTTCAGTTTACATACGTCAAATCTTCTATTCCTTGGCTCGAATTTCCTTCTGGAAGCCACAATCCTCTTTCGGATACGGGCAGTAAAAAGATGGTGGTCGCTACTTGCGTCTGCTCCTCTTCTATTCCGCACATTATCCGGGTTCCTACTGAAATTCCTGGATACTTCGATGTGGTCAATTTGATTTTCTGTGGTATGATCTGGGGACACCCATGTTATCTTATGACATCTTCGGTGAGGAAACAAGGTCCCTCCTATTACAAGGTCATGGCTTGCGCAGAAGTCACTAATCTTTCCCCATTATTATTCACTTAATCCAAGCCATGTACCCCCATTACCTCTTCCTACCCATCATTGTTATCTCCCACCTTGGCATTTATGTCTCCTATAACAAAGAGGATATCTTTCTTGCTCACTTTCCGTACAGTTTCTCGTCGCAGGTAATAGAACTCCTTCTTCTCAATCTCTGTTGCCTCTGTGGGGGCATAGTACTGGATGAGCGTCACGTTTCGGACCTTCGTCTTAAATCTGGCATTCATGACCCCACTGGACAGGTCTCCATTCTAGAAGGCTCTTCGCCGGCCACTGTGGCCGAGCGGCTCTAGGCGCTTCACTCCGGAACCGCGCTGCTGCTGCGGTCGCAGGTTCGAATCCTGCCTTGGGCATGGATGTGTGTGATGTCCTTACGTTAGTTAGATTTCAGTAGTTCTAAGTCTAGGGGACTGATGACCACAGATGTTAAGTCCCATAGTGCCTAGAGCAGTTTGAAGGCTCTTCTTTGCTGCCTTGGACAACAATGGCCCAACTTCATACCGGTGTTCCTCTTCACATCCTGAGTACAAAAACGTAATTCTGTCCGAAGTTTACATTTTACCACTCTGGCTACCTCTCTTCACTCAATCCCAGGATGTCAAGTCTATGTTGTTGTTGTTGTTGTTGTTGTTGTTGTTGTTGTTGTGGTCGTCAGTCCTGAGACTGGTTTGATGCAGCTCTCCATGCTACTCTAACCTTCCATTTTATCTTCATCTACATTCTCTTCCATTTCCATAATATTGTCCTCAGGTGCATCGCCCTTGTATAGACCCTCTGTATACTCCTTCCACCTTTCTGCTTTCCCTTCTTTGCTTAGAACTGGGTTTCCATCTGAGCTCTTGATATTCATACAAGTGGCTCTCTTTTCTCCAAAGGTCTCTTTAATGTTCCTGTAGGCAGTATTTATCTTACCCCTAGTGAGATAAGCCTCTACATCCTTACATTTGTCCTCCAGCCGTCCCTGCTTAGCCATTTTGCAATTCCTGTCGATCTCATTTTTGAGACGTTTGTATTCCTTTTTGCCTGCTTCATTTACTGCATTTTTATATTTTCTCCTTTCATCAATTAAATTCAATATTTCTTCTGTTACCCAAGGATTTCTACTAGCCCTCATCTTTTTACCTACTTGATCCCCTGCTGCAGGCAAAAAACTTGGCGCCTCTGGGTGACATTTTCTGTTCAACTGTTTCATATATTAAAATGTGAATGTATTTCATGTATTAGGCCCCTTGGAGCCCCAATAATTTTATAGCTATTAAAACCAGCATTTATAGGTGTAGGAAGGCTACTTGGAGCCTCTGATTGATATTTCCTCCACAATTGTTTTAGTTAGTAAGATGTGCATGTATTCCAAGTAGAAGGCCGCCTAGAACCATTCAGTTCTTGATTTTACTGTTAGGTTTTCTTAGCTTATTATGAAACGATATTGCATAGGCCAGGCCACTGAGAGCCAGTGTTCTAATTTTTATGTCATTTTATGAGAAGTTTGTGTAAGCATTTATGTCAAATGCCCATTGAGAGGCAGGAACTTTAAATTTACACTACTATTTTAGGTAGGTCAGTACTCATGAATACTCTATAACAGCCACTGGTAGCCAGCCTATGACCTTCTATTAATATGTATACTTTAGATAATGGCCACATGCAGCCATACCACGAGTATTTCTTATTACCTTCTTGAATATTTTGTCAGGATGTTTACAGTGTAAAATGAGCTTGTAGCCATCTCACTACTTTTCTAATATGTCTAACCACTGCTCTATGGATTATGATAGGTATACAGGGTGCATCATAATCAATGGCTTAAATGCATACAGTTGAAAGTACATGATATTAGAAGCAAAAAAGTCTGAGTAAACATAGGGCCGAAAATGCATACCTTAAGAGCTACGAGCAATTCGTCATCTTCAACATTGTGAAACAAATCTCTTCTACAGCAAATTCTGTGATTTCCATATTTTGGGAACTGGTAGTATGGACCACAATAACACAAAAATGTCCAGCAAACTTGTGCTCTAAAATGCATACCTTAAGACCTATTAGCACATGTTCATCTTTGCTAGTTTGAAACATACCGCTTCTAATGAACAAGTGCTCGTAACTTTTAAGGTATGCGTTTTAGAGCACATGTTTGCTGGACATTTTTTTCCTATTTTGGTCCATACTACCACTTCTTAAAATATGGAAAGCAAAGAACTTGCAGTAGAAGAGATTTGTTTCACAGTATCGAAGATGAAAAATTTCTCGTAGCTCTTAAGGTATGCATTTTGGACCATATGTTTACTCAGACTTTTTTGCTTCTAGTATCATGTACTTTCAACTGTATGCGTTTACGCCATTTATTATGATACACCCTGTATAGGCCTCTGTAGGTCATTATGAAGGATTATTCATTCCCAGTTATATTGTCTCGCCTTGTTTGCTTAAATTTCTATGTCTCGTTTATTTAGCATCTATGCTAGTATTGACATACTCACAGACAGACTGCTGCCACATTTTTTGAGAATTGTTATACTCAAAGGCAGACTGTTGCCACACTTCTCATTATATTGTATAGAACTGACATGTCATATTGTACAGCGCTATGGCTTAATCCATATTATGATTTATCAAGATATTGCATCTTTGTTGTTCGCTATTGCCACATTTACTAGAAGTTGTCATGTTGCAACACTCAGTTTAGGCTGATTTAGAACTTACACATACATTCTGATACATTTATTAGGCTATGTTCCACTACTTTACCTTTCTTACTACTTACCACCTTCCATCATCCATTTTCCTTCCTCTGCTCATGGCATTGGAGCTATTGGATATCAGCAATGATACTTCAATGTGACTGTGCACAATATGGATCGCTGAAGAATCTTCAATTTCAAGTGTAGTGATGATGATGATCATCACAGTACTGATGTTCTGAGAATAACCATCTTTGGGTGTTGATAAATATAATGCCAGGTACTAACTGAACCTTTGCACTGGAGTGAGACTATGGTGACTTGTTTAGCTGTCCTTGGATGCTGGCCCAAGCTACTATGGCTAATGCTTAGATATGACACTGCAAAGAATGGGAATAATGCAGCCAAGTCTACATGGTTATAAGCTTCAGCCATGCAAAGACCTTTCCTTAACCATTTTCTAATTATTTTCTTGACAACTGCGGATATACTTTACTCTTAGTTTCACTAATGTTATGCATCATCTAGCAACGTGATTTTAGAACATTTTGTGTATAAGATGACCAGACTTTACCTTAATTACTTATGCATCAGAGCACCAGTTCGCTCAAGAGCTCAATGATTTGGGCTGCCTTTAGGATTATAATGTAATGATTATGTAATACCTATTATTCATATTGTAAAGCCTGCTGTAAAATAATTGCCCTACATTTGGCTCCATTGCGCATCCAAACCGTATGGCAAATTTAACAAATCACGCTAGAGGGTTTTGTGAGGGGTCCATTTGAACGTAGAGCCCGATTTTGTAATATATTTAATGAAAAATTACATGAAATGGCTATCACGACTTAAAGCTAGTGTCTACCTGTGAGAATTTAGCTCTTGGCCTACGGTCGCAGCATAATACAGTTTGTAAGACAACGAAATTTTGCACATTTAGTTTTAAGTATGCACCAATGCAATGTGAATCTTGCTAATTTTACGATACTGACTCTTGAATGTAGGAACAAAGTACTTGCCATTAGATTTAATGTATAGGTTGATTAGGTATATTCGATTTATAATATTTTCTGTATTTTGTATTTTATAAACCTGATACAAGGAAGTTAAATTTTGGAATCTATTTTGTCAAATGATATAAGACCATTTGTCATGTAACTATCCAAGTATTGTTACCTACGTCAGTGAATGAGAATTTTCGAGCAGTTGAGAGGTTCACTTATTTTGAAGTTACCGTAAAATGTTTCAAATCAGATTTTGTGAAGGATGAAATTTATTTTGAATACAATTTTTGAACTAAAGAATTCGGTCTTAGCATATCCTCTCATCAGTACCTCATCCTCTTCCACATCATATTTATTTAAATCCAATGAATTTTTTAAAAGAAAAGATTTTGTAATCAGAATAAAAAAAATTTAATGCCCCAGAATCAAAAAAGTATTAATGTAATGTTTGTAACAGCTTCAATGCGGACAGCATTGCACAGCGCTGAGGCAATATCCAAATTATCACTGAATACTTTCAAGGTTATTCATTTATCAACTAATCTACTGACATTTGTATGAAGCTATTTTACGGCCGACATTGCACTTCGCTGAGAAAAAATTGAAGATTTTGTATGCCTAATGTGGAGAGTACAGAATACCAAGATTACATCCGTTGCGACTCTAGAGCTGAGGAAAATGTATTTCACTGTTTATTTGCATAGGGAATTTTATCAGTTTGTTCCACAGGGCCATAGAACGCGGTGCTCACGAGACAGAGTAAATTTCAGAGGGATTTATTTCAAAATAGGCATTACATGTTCGTTTTCGAGATTAAGTTGATTAATTTTTATTTGGATTACAGTAAAACGTATTAAGCACACCATATGCTCAACACCACATCACACAGTAAATTAGGATAACACAAAGTTAAAAATTTTTAAAGAACGTTACAACATCGCTTAAAACTTCCGAGATATGTAAAAAATTTATGTGTAAAACTTTCTCCTAACGGCAAAAGATATACGACATCCTTTGGCTACACCGGGTGTATATAAAATTCCTTGCAGTTGTGCACTGGTTTATACTGATACCACAAGAAGAAGTGTTAACACCCATCTCGTTGAACACCGTAGCGGAACATCTTTTCGAAGAGGATGATCACGAAATAAAAGTAACCGAAACGAGTCTCATATTGAAAACATCCCATTGTCATGAGCGTATGTACAGAGAGGCCATTGAGATTTATAAAAACTATAATAATTTGAATAGAAGAGATAAAGGTGTTAAATTATCCAAAATTTGGATGTCAACGTTGCAAAGTGAGAATGAAGATCGATTACTTTCAATCGAGAATGTTGGCAATAGCAGCGACCATCTCGTAATCGAATTCACATGATATAGTGATGTGCCCTCTACGCTGCCTATATAATCGGCGCTTCCTAGAGTTCTGATTGGAGTCTGCCATTTTACCTCTGAAGCTGTTTCCCGCAGTAAGCAGCTAATGGTCTGGCTTTCATTGTAATTTCATACATGTAGATTAGTGTACATCGAATAATAATTGTGTTTTTGTTAAGTCTGAATAATCAACTGCGTTTGAAAAATAGTTAATTTAGATAGGTTATTAACAGGTTTGCCAACGTCCTAGCCGCAGTTGTAACACCGGTTCCCTTCAGATCAGCGAACTTAAGCACTGTCAGGCGGGGCTGCACGTGGATGGGTGACCATCCGGCCTGTACAGCGCTGTTGGCAGGCGGGGTGCACTCAGCCTTTGTGAGGCAAACTGAGGAGCCACTTGACTGAGAAGTAGACGGCTCCGGTCACGAAAACTGACAACGGCCGGGAGAGCGGTGTACTGACCACATGCCCCTCCGTATCCGCATCCAATGATGCCTGTGGACTGAGGATGACATGGCGGCAGGTCGGTACCGTTGCGCCTTCATGGATTGTTCGGACGTAGTTGAGTTTAGTTTTATTAACAGCTTTATGTGTTGATAAGAACAATGTTCTTTCCTGATAACTGGTAAGTGCAAACGTAATTAGTCACGTATTATTATCAATGTTTCATCCTGGTAACTAAAAAATTTAGACATAGAAGTTCATAAATAAACGAAGATAAAGAAACACGGGTCCCCAAACAGAGAAACAAATCAGTAAACTTACAGCGGGAAAATGTGGTTTTTCAGTACTACGAAACATTATAGGAACAAGAGGT
This sequence comes from Schistocerca cancellata, assembly GCF_023864275.1. Taxonomy (NCBI): domain Eukaryota; kingdom Metazoa; phylum Arthropoda; class Insecta; order Orthoptera; family Acrididae; genus Schistocerca; species Schistocerca cancellata. The sequence continues at coordinate 54,884,062 of NC_064627.1, forward strand.
GTACCGTGTTGTGCATTAGTTATAGATATATCGCTATACCTTATACTCCAGAATTACACTGGTGTAGGGACGTTATAAGAACTGTACTTCAAAATGTACCTAACATTTCTGTTTGTTGTTACGCTACTGAACATTATTTTGAAGACATTGTACGTTGAAAAAAAAAAAAAGCACAACTCTAACGCAAATAATTAGAATTATTTCTGAGTTCATACGCATACGCTGCTGGCTTTTACCTTTGCCACGAAGATGGTATACAACAGACACCAAATTGTCATAAGGTGCACTGCATACTTGGATATGATGCGATTAGCACTTCATGAGAATCGCAGGATCGTGGGTTATCGACAAAGTGGTTCATCCTTCCGCAGTGTTACTGCTGTCGTTGACTGGAATTGCACGACGGTCGAGCACTTGTGGAATCGAAGAGAAAGGAGGCCATACAGAACGCCACGTGGGACCTCAATGCCCTCGCTCGGCTAGTGCTGGCCACCACAGGCATGTTTTTCTCTCGGCCTTGGATGATCATACAGCCACGTCACGGGCCGTGAGGAAATCGGCTTGTCTGTAGCAAAACAAGTAAATATAAGGGCAGTGCGACGACGTTTGGAACACCATGAAATGTCAACACAATGACTACTTATGTGGATTCCCTTGACGCGTTAGCAGTAGACAGTAATGCATCTAACAGCTGCAATAGGCAGGGGAGTTCCAGTTCTGTGTACTACACTGCACAACACAGTTAAAGGACCGATTTCTGAAACCACGTAACTGCCTATGATTTCGACGCGTGATTTTCAGATTTAGCTCAAAGGTGCATCTAACATGAACCGCTCCGCGATACATAGGTCGCGCCACGGTCTCTAGTAGAATGTGTTTTGCCTCAGGAGGCCGTGGTTCGCGCAGAGATCGGAGGCGACAGGGCAGTGACAGTGAGACCGGGAAGGTGGAGCAGTTGTTGGCAGTTGATGACTGGTACAAGTTCGGCAATTAACAGTCATCGTCTCTGAGCGTAGCAGGAGATACCAGGAAGAGACACTCAGGCGGGTTCCTGGACTGCGAACCATTATTACCTCGCTTGCGGCCGCCTGCAAACCTTTCGTCGTGCGGAATGCTTACGGAGGAAAGACAGTGCCGTGTGCTTCAGCTACCGACAGGAAAATTCAACCCAATGCCACCATGGACGTTTCACTCGTTCGAAAGATCGTCACAGCCCTTCTCGCCCTCATTTCACCCCTTGTTTTGACGCATTTGGAACGGTACTCAGAGCCACGACGGTCAGCGTTGAGATCGTGTGCTATTCTTATGAACGTCCGAAGAAACACTCCACATGCACCGCTGCTCAGAGACGACACGAGAAGGCCGCAGGTGGCGTCAGTAACAACAACTCTTTTCCTCGGGCGTTGATTCCCACACATTTTGCGCTCAAAAATGGCAGTTCGCAATGAGATGAGCAACAGCAAGACGCTATTGACCATTAGATGTGATTGCGCCCCTTTGTAGAGCAGCGCGACAAGAACTCTTGCTATCGTGTACAGGTTGTAAATCCTAGGGACTGCTAAAAACCATTAGACGAAATTTGAAAGTGATCCGAAGCAGCAAAGAGTGCTTATTCTTATCCCATGCCTATGTTCGGCGTCCTTCCGTGGCGAGATTCTGGAGGTGTGCGACATTCACAGATGCTTAAATGAAACGATAAGGGCTCCTCTAAGAACCCCCACCCCACCCCATCCATAGTTTCGCAAAACCCTTTGTGGCACTCGCCCATGTACATAGACAACCTCTAAAGTAGTTTGAGGCGCCTGCAGGTAGGCAACACTTGACTCATGGCCGACTGGAGTCGCCTTCCTGCAACTGCCTCGGACCAATTAATAGAAGGGTTGTTCGAAAAGTAAGGACCGATCGGTCGCGAAACGGAAACCACAGGGAAAATCACAATTCTTTTCTTTGCACATTTAGCTGCACCATCCAGGTACTTCTCTACATATTCGCCGCTCTGACATAGACATTTGTCGGAGCGTTATACCAAATTTCCAACACCATCCTCATAGAAGGCAGCCGCGTGTGCTTTCCGTTATCTACGCTGACCTATAGCGCGTAGCCTGCGCCAAAGTGTTGTCTTCGTATCAAGTGTTTCATGTGAGCAGAGATGATAGGACGATCCAGTTGGGGCTGTGTGGTGGCTGATCAAACACTTCCCATCGAAATGGCTGCGAGTGCGTCTTCACTGCCCCTGCAGAGTGCGGCTGAGAATTGCCATGCAGAAGGAAGTGCGTGGCAGTTGTGTTATGTGGGCTGCATTCATTAAGGCGAAGTCTCTCAGCGGGCCCTCCTACTTGGCGGGAGACATCGTTGTTCTAGGCACCTTTACTCGCTCACAGTGCGCTCACAACTGAAAAGAACGTCTTGATGCGATCGACGGGCATGCTAGAGACACTGCCCAAAACATTTGTGAAAAGCCACGTCGGATTTTCACAGTGGTTTCCATTTCGCGAGCGATCGTTCCTCACTTTCCGAATAGACCTCGTATGTTGTCTCTGTACACGGTAATATTTAAAATATTCAGTAAAGGTGGGTGGGTGCCCCGGAGTACGCTAAACTGGAGGTTGGAATTTCGTCGAATGGCTTTGAACGGTTTATAGTGGTTCCATCATGTGCACAGGAGCAAAACTTTGGTGTCGCACTGCACTCCACGTGAGTGAGAGCAAGTTCAATGGGCGTATAGTCCCACAAGGTCTTTCGAGAAGGGTTGGAATATACGAGAGTGTCAGCAGAGTCAAAAGGTTGTTAAGAACGTCTTCTTCTTGCTCATCGCACAGCGAACTGTCGTTTTCGGCCGCGAAATGTTTAGGAATACACGTCCCAGGGAAAGGGATGTTTTCAATCACGCCCTTTATGCCGCAATGTGTCTGGAGGATTTCAACGCCTTGCGTCGCGGGCTTGAGTCCCATCGCAGGGACGACAAAAAAAGGGAGTTCATGATAAGAGGAACTGTGACGAGTTTATCATTGTGTGACACATCCATGGCGGCGTTGGGCAAAGTTGTGGTGAAATTTGGTGGCAATGTGACAACATTAACTTACTTTACACTTCACACGTCTGAGCTATGGTATGACTGGGTGTTGTGTGATGTCCTTAGGTTAGTTAGGTTTAAGTAGTTCTAAGTTCTAGGGGACTGATGACCATAGATGTTAAGTCCCATAGTGCTCAGAGCCATTTTGAGCTATGGCCTTGTTTTCTCACGTGATGGCACCTTAATGTTTGAAGTGTCGTAGGGCGCAAGGAATGACGTTACAGGGCGCCATGATTATGCACTATTACAGTGGAAGGTTTTACGCTCCTTCGATCCACATATGAATGTTATGCGTCGCAGTAACTGGTAATCAGGTGACTCGAAATGGTGACTCTGTAATTCAGTTACGCGATGTACATCGCCATGGATGTATCGGTGTATGGCTAAGTGGAGAATGAATTTGATCCGACAACTGGCATGGTGTTGGGGATGCCATTGGGTACATGAACCGCTCCCTTTAGATACTCGTAGCCGACGGTTTAGATAGTAAGCGTTACTTTTCTGACATTTTAAGGCCTGTGGCTCGCCGCTATCACTGAGCTCTCCGTGACATTATTCTCAACAAGATATTACAAGACCGCTTGTTGCCCCTGCTGTCCTGACCAACATCGATACAGAAGGTTTTCACTGTTGTTCAATCTCTCACCCACTGAAAACATCATGCCTGAGTTGCAGAGAGACTAGCATGCTTCTAGTGGTCAGGCAGTGTGTCTGCTCTGGAAGAGAGTACAAGCAGCGAGGCAATACGTACGTGTATGTGTCGTTCAAACTCAGTTCCAGCCGATATTACCTGCGTTAGAGCCATAGATACTGTCAGACGTGGCAGCCCTGTCTACAGAATGTAGCACCCTGCACAATCCCAGATCAGTCCTGCATTGCCCCTAACTGTCTGTATACGTACAAGTAAAGTTTAGTTACTTGCTATCCATCCCATGTTTATTATTGTAACGGCAGTGTACGTTCCCTATCCTTGCCGCTGCTGTCCGGTGAGGCTTATAGTTTTGACATCTTTCCTGGTTGTAGGTTGGTTGGCGATTCTTCTACTCTCGTAGTAGTGATTCCTTTCTCGTTCCAGGCGCGCTAAGCACAGTATTCTGCAGGCGGAGTGCAGACTGCCGGTTTCGGATCTGGTGTATTTTTACATCTTTGCATTTGGTTTATTGGACGTCAGGTAGCCTCAGCAAGATTATCATTAGTCATTCGTTAGACTGCCACTAGTCTGAGTTGCCATCTTGTGAAGTGTATGCAACTCTTGAGTGCCTATCACATCGCTTGTGAAGGTGTTTTTGCCGGACCTACTCAGAGGTCGATTCCTGGTGCACCGTCTGTGACTGGCCATTGTGTTTTATTATTGTATTTGGTGTTTTATTGTGTGTTTCTAATTTTTTCATACAATTGCCATTCTCGACGCTACTGCAGGCTTAAATGAGAGTGCCACCAAGATTACCATAATATTGTCTCACCTGTTTGGTGATCAGTTGCTTGTCCTTTTAAATTACCCTTTGCTGTTGTATTTACTGTTTTACAGTATGTTTGTTAAATTTTCTGTAATTGCCGTTGTTGGCATTAAAGGCCTTTAGCCGTGACTGTGGTTTCTTGCCTTAAAATTATAATTGGGATCACACTGACTTGTTTTTAAAAAAATATTTGCTGTGTCTGTATTTTAGTAATTAGAAAGCTAATCAAATCTACTTTCCCCAAGCACTCCACTCACTGCTCTTCGCCTCGGCAACACTACTAGCAGCAACACGAACCCAAGTTACTGGAGAATCGCGAGATCTCACAATGGTGGAGCTTTCTCTACTTGAATCCAACTGCACTCAACTTAAAGCTTACTGGATCCGGTTTATGGCGAGGTCGTGCACCCTCGTGACCACAGGCCTTCGATCCGGCAGTCCATGCGCGCCGCCAGCGCTCACGGCTTGCCCTCGCACTGTGCAGACCTGGCTCCTCCCGAGTCTCCCTATCGAACTCCACACTGACACGACCCGGCACAGCAAGAACGTCGCCTCAAAGATAGGGCCGAAGTTGCAACATATCGATAACAGCCGCTGTTGCCAGTAGCGGACAGGCAACGCTCGCGAAACCAAGTGGTGCCAGTCAACACGAAAAGAAGACAAACAACCACAACCATGCCAACTAAACGATATCGTGTGGCCTCCAACAGGGGACGGAAACACACAAACAGCACCAACGCGAGCCGCAGCACGGCTCAGTTATTTAGCTGACACGAATGGACGTCTTAAAGATATCCCTACTCACAATTAGTCCACAATTTCTTTAAGCAAAGCATGTCCTACTGCTAGATGCCATCGAGTCAAAGAAAGGACAGACTGCAAGTAGGAGTGGACCTCATCCCCAAGTGTACATGCAGAATTGTATTGATACGTTGTGCCTCTCAGAATGGTGAAATAACCCAGGGAACGCCACGAAACCAGTTCGCAGAGGAAAACGGTCCCTGCTACGCCCAGGACACTTCTGATGATTGTTGCAGGACCGTACATGCCAACTGCCATCTTTCCGATGAAGCATAAAACATGATTTCTTTCAAAAGGCCACCTGTGGCCACTCCCAGTTGCGGTATTGGCGTCCAAACTCCTGCAATCGTCACCGATGAACGGTATTCAGGTTGGGCGCATGAACGAGGCACCTGCTGCGGAGGCGTATACTCAGCAACAATCGCTGCACGTTCGTTGAGGAGACACTGTTGGTAGCCCCTTGGTTCATCTGATCGGTCTGCTGCTCAACAGTTGCACATCTGTCCATCCCTACACATCTCCGCAGCCATCGTTCATCCCTGTCACCTACGAGGTGCATTCAAGTTCTAAGGCCTCCGATTTTTTTTCTAATTAACTACTCACCCGAAATCGATGAAACTGGCGTTACTTCTCGATGTAATCGCCCTGCAGACGTACACATTTTTCACAACGCTGACGCCATGATTCCATGGCAGCGGCGAAGGCTTCTTTAGGAGTTTCTTTTGACCACTGGAAAATTGCTGAGGCAATAGCTGCACGACTGGTGAATGTGCGGCCACGGAGAGTGTCTTTCATTGTTGGAAAAAGCCAAAAGTCACTAGGAGCCAGGTCAGGTGAGTAGGGAGCATGAGAAATCACTTCAAAGTTGTTATCACGAAGAAACTGTTGCGTAACGTTAGCTCGATGTGCGGGTGCTTTGACTTGGTGAAACAGCACACGCACAGCCCTTCGCCGACGTTTTTGTTGCAGTGCAGGAAGGAATTTGTTCTTCAAAACATTTTCGTAGGATGCACCTGTTACCGTAGTGCCCTTTGGAACGCAATGGGTAAAAATTACGCCCTCGCTGTCCCAGAACATGGACACCATCATTTTTTCAGCACTGGCGGTTACCCGAAATTTTTTTGGTGGCGGTGAATCTGTGTGCTCCCATTGAGCTGACTGGCGCTTTGTTTCTGGATTGAAAAATGGCATCCACGTCTCATCCATTGTCACAACCGACGAAAAGAACGTCCCATTCATGCTGTCGTTGCGCATCAACATTGCTTGGCAACATGGCACACGGGCAGCCGTGTGGTCGTCTGTCAGCATTCGTGGCACCCACCTGGATGACACTTTCCGCGTTTTCAGGTCGTCATGCAGGATTGTGTGCACAGAACCCACAGAAATGCCAACTCTGGAGGCGATCTGTTCAACGGTCATTCGGCGATCCCCCAAAACAATTCTCTCCACTTTCTCGATCGTGTCGTCAGACCAGCTTGTGCGAGCCCGAGGTTGTTTCGGTTTGTTGTCACACGATGTTCTGCCTTCATTAAACTGTCGCACCCACGAACGCACTTTGGACACATCCGTAACTACATCACCACATGTCTCCTTCAACTGTCGATGAATTTCAGTTGGTTTCACATCACGCAAATTCAGAAAACGAATGATTGCACGCTGTTCAAGTAATAAAAACGTCGCCATTTTAAGTATTTAAAACAGTTCTCATTCTCGCCTCTGGCGGTAAAATTCCATCTGCCGTACGGTGCTGCCATCTCTGGGACGTATTTACAATGAACGTGGCCTCATTTTAAAACAATGCACATGTTTCTATATCTTTCCAGCCCGGAGAAAAAAAATCGGAGGCCTTAGAACTTGAATGCACCTCGTATGGCCCATGATGCACCTCAGTTGTCTCGGCGCCATTTTTGGGTAGCGTCATTTTGCCATGCATAGAATACTTTAACGAATGGTGAAACGCGAACCATTTACACACACACCTATTACGGAAATGCTTCCACCCTTGGCCCGAAAACCAATTCTCATGCTCTCCTGGACGTCAGATAAATCGCTCCGTTTCCACATTACGACAACGATTTCACTAATTTCCGCGTCTGCCAGACGTACTTTATACATACTCCACTGCTAGTGCTGCCACCTACCGTCTGTGAGAGGTTATTGCAGCCTGACGTCGAACATTGGCGGGGTTCACATTAATGTGACTGGATCGTGTAATCATCATTCACACCTAGTCAGTTGGCGCTGTAGTTAAGACACTGAATTCCTCTTCGGAATAGCCGAGTCTCAACTCCTCCGTCCTACCACCCAGATCCTTGTTTCCCGTGATTTCCTGCATCCCTTAAGCTAAAGTGGCGACATATTCTTTGAAAAGGAACAATCTGAGATTGTGATCCATTTCCATTGACCTCGTCATGGAAAGCGTAGTTAAACCTTAATGTTTCTTCATTTTGACTTACATTCGTAAAAACAATAGTTGGATTACCTAATGAATTTAGCTTTCACTGCACCTGAAGTAAACCATGTAACACCATCTGCGTGAAAGTCTGCTGAGGTCCAACGACACTAACACGTTTAAGATCCAATTTAATCCTTAAATGCATGATTTTTTATTTCAAGCTGTAAAAATTACCATTTCGAAAAAAATATTGAAAATTTTTTTAAATTAAATTAACAAAGCACTATTGTTGAAAATCGCTTTGTAGCTGATCAGCTACATTTTGAGTTAACACCTTACGAGCCACAATAAATGTGCTTATTTTGCTCCATCAATTTTGATCAAATCTCTCGTAATTTAATTGTTGATTATGATTAAATACTTTGTATAGGAAGGGAAAAATCCTAAAATAATAAATAGGACATTAATGTTGTAAATATTGAGCATTTATTGTATATTTTATACACTTTTATATATGAACAATAAGGTATCTAGTTCCAACAGGTTTGTACCCAAGCATGTGATAATCACTTTACATGAAAAGTTTTAAAACAGTTCTTTTGTTTGTGCAAACACAATGCAACTGCACATTTATTACACTGAACCCAGGAAAATCCCTTGCATCCTGGCATTTTGCACCTCTGCAAGTACGAAGGCAGGTGACCTACTTGATCCAGCCTTACATCTTGTGGAGGTACATGTGCTGTGGGCCCCTTTCTCTTCTTAGCTTGTATTTGGTTTTCGAGCTCATTACTTGGCCTTCCACGTTTTGCTGAAGTTTGACCTGAGCGACACAAACAGTGAGCAATTTCCATTCGAAATTCGGAGAGTTTCATAGTTCTCCTAATCCCTTTGGTTTCTGCTACTCTCCTATACAACAGCCAGGAATTGACTACTCCCATGTCCAGGAGATGGTAAAACAATCTTATATACCATTTTCGACTTTTCACAAGAATTTTATGTCGACCCATTATGCTGTCAAGAAGGTCAACACCTCCCATATGTTTATTGTAGAGCTTAATTATTTGTGGACAAGGTATTGTTATTCTTGACTTTGTTTTTTTGTCATACCTCCCTGCTTCATGAATAGGCTGCTGTCCAGCAAGTGTAGAAAGCAACATCACACTCTTGTTATCTTTCCACACTACATTTGATATGTCGACACCATCCACTGTTGCGACGCGCTCTACTGATGCACCTCGTGCCATTTTCTTCAGCTCAGCTTCTGAAGGGAGCTTGCAGTCTGGCACTCTGTTTCTTCTGACTGTCCCAAGTGAGTAAATTCCTTGTTTATGTAACCATACAAGCAGTGGCAGACTTGTGTAATAATTGTCACAGTACAGTTTGTGGTTCATATTTCTTGGTAGTATCCTACTGAGTCGAACTACAACATTTGCACTTGCTCCCAAGTCTTCCTCCCCAGTCACTCTTTTTTCTGGTTCATTTTCATCTCCAGTGAAAATCTCAAAATCGTAGGCATAACCAGATATGCCACTAATAACAAATAATTTGTATCCATATTTATGAGGCTTGTTTGGCATGTATTGTTTCAAATAACTTCTATCCTTTGTTGAACAAATCTGTTCATCAACAGAAACACACTCCTCAACAGGTATTGTTTGAAACCGAGATCTCATCAATTCTATTATGGGTCTTATCTTGAAGAGTCTATCATGATCTTTTTCACCCCTGGGTATCATTGCACTGTTGTCATTGAAGTGAAGAAACTTACGTATTTGCTCATACTGATTCACTGTCATTGTTGTCTTGATCAGATGAGTACCAGTAACTTCTCCCCAGTAATCCCTCGTATTAGGTACATGAACTATTGACATTACGAGACAGATGCCTATAAATTTTTTTATGTCATCACAGGATAAATCTATTGGTCTATCAGGATTACACTGCACACTGTATCTATGAGACTCTTCGACAATTAGATCAAACAATTTAGATGGAAATATATGTTTGAAGAATTGGTATGGAGTATTTAAGTTTATTACTTCTTCTGGTAACGAAGTATTGCCATGAAATTTTGACTGGAGTTCGGGAATAATCAACTGTTTATCTTTCCAAACCACACTCCTGCTGTTTTTGGTAACATTTTTGCTGCTGCATGGCAGTTTCAGAGCATTATCAGACAACTGTGACGTCGATTCCTTCATTATAACATCAGATTGTCTTGTTCCAGAAACATCTTCAGTCCTAATTATTGGTACTTGACTTTCTTCGTCACTACTGTCACTATCACAATCAACAGATTCTGGAGCAACATATGTCTCATCTTGAATGGAATCGTCAGAGAAACACTCAAGATCGTCATCACTGCTTAGTGGAATCTCTAACCATTCCATAAGCATTTCTTCTTGACTCTTTCGAGACATTTTTACGTCAGCGCCTGAAATGCAGTAAATGAAAAATGTAGCTGATAAGCTACATACACAAAAACAGGCCTCATTTCAAATCTATCGCAAAGACACTCGAATTAACTGTTTACACCATATCTACTTACGTTTTCAAAATGAAAAAGTAATTTTCAAACCCAGAAATCAGTGCACAAACACCAAAAACACACCTCAACTTCCCGCCAAAACACACACTTGGCAGTATGTCCACACAGCTCACTGTCGAACTGCTTCAGCTCGTCCTGCTATCTATGATCGCTATGAAGAACTACTAGAAACTGCAGCGGAGTGTATACACTTAGCTACATAACCAATTTGATCGAAAATGTTTCTCCATATGGAATAAATCGAAGAAATGAGGTCTGTAGCTTATCAGCTACAGTATGCATTAAAGGGTTAAGCTGGTTAAGTAATGAAATTGCCAACGGCCCTGCCGCAGCGGTAACAGTTCAGTGAACTGTGGATGAATCCCGACCAACAGGCGTTACATGCAGTGACCCAAAATGATAGTGCATTGAGAAAGGCTATTTTCTAGTTGAAATCTACATCTCCCAATAAAATTTAAAAAGGACGACTGATAGCTGAAATCTATTGTTTACAAGCCAATATGACAGTCGCTGCGTGCAACAGCCTTCTGAATGGAAGATAACCTGATATCATTTACAACACCAGTTCCTGTCAGATCACCGAAGTTAAGCGCTGTTGGGCTGGGCTAGCACTTGGATGAGCTACCATTCGGTCTGCCGAGCGCTGTTTGTTGGGTTGGCTGAAGAGCCAACACCGTGTTAGTAGAGGAGACCGAAATTCACGCGTGTTAGCTCACGCAGGCTGGCGTGAGGAGCGAAGAACTATACTGACGTGAGGTCTGGAACGTGACAAGGAATTAGAATTCGGAAAGCGGACGTAATTAGTTGGATATTTAACTTTAATCCATTAATGATGAACGTCGCTCTTGACGGTACATGAGTCACAATATTATCTGTTCGTAATACATTCTTGAATAGGACGCCATGCTAGGTCGTAGCAAATTACGTAGCTGAAGGCTATGCTAAACTGTCATTTCTGCAAATGAGAACGTATGTAGACAGTGAACCATCGCCAGCAAAGTCGGCTGTAAAACTGGGACGAGTGCTAGGGAGTCTCTCTAAACCTGCCGTGTGGCGGCGCTCGGTCTGCAGTCACTGATAGTGGGGACACGCGGGTGCGACGTATACCAACGGTGTGGTGTCACCGCCAGACACCACACTTGCTAGGTGGTAGCCTTTAAATCGGCCGCAGTCCGTTAGTATACGTCGGACCCGCGTGTCGCCACTATCAGTAATTGCAGACCGAGCGCCGCCACACGGCAGGTCTAGAGACACTTCCTAACACTCGCCACAGTTGTACAGCCGACTTTGCTAGCGATGGTTCACTGACAAATTACGCTCTCATTTGCCGAGACGATAGTTAGCATAGCCTTCAGCTACATTTGCTACGACCTAGCAAGGCGACATTACCAGTTACTATTGATGCTGTAAAACACGTACCGTCAAGAGCGATGCTCACCAATAATGGATTAAAGTTAAGTATTCCAGCAGCTACGTATTATTTTTGCTAGTCTCATTCCCTGTCCTGTTCCAGACCTCACGCAAGCCTGCGTGAGCTTAAACGCGTGCCTTTCGGCTTCCTCCTAGTGGATTGGCTGTCTTGCCAGTCCACAACAGTTGGCGACGAGCCCAAATCACGTTCGTAACTATACTGCCCTGATTTACTTGTGTAATGGCTTCGCCACAATCTCCAGATGTACTGTCCGAATTTTATCGCTTACAGAACCAGCAGACGCAGGCCTTACTGGATGCCCTTGGACAGCTCGTCCAGGGTCACCGTGCAATGCAAAACAATGCGGAAGCCGCCGCTCCACCGCCCACGCAGCCACAACACGCAGTTGCACCAACTTTTCGTCCTTTTGATGCTGCACTGGAAAGCTGGACGGAGTGGTCACGCCAATTTGGATTCCATCTCGCCACCTACAGAATTCAAGGTAATGAGCGGCAGCCTTTTCTCCTTTCTTGCGTCGGAGTGTCCACGTACCGTGTGATAGTCAAATTATATCCCCGATGTGACGTAGCAACTCTGTCCTGCGACGAAATTTTGTCTGCATTAGATGCATATTTCAAAGAATCTGTCAGTGTAGTTGCCAAACGGTATACCTTCTTTCGTACAAAACGTACGGCAGGTCAGACTAATAGGGAGTGGGTTGCAACCTTGTAAGGCCTTACTAGGGATTGTGGTTTTGAGTTTCAATGTGGACTCCCTTATTCAGATACTATGGTGCGTGATGCATTTGCACAGAACGTTTCTGATGTTCGTATATGGGAACAGATTTTGAAACTAGTCAGTCCCTCCCTTCAACAAGTGATAGACATATTGGATCGGCAGGACACACTTGACTTTGCTCAGGAATCATTTGTAACTTCGCCACCCGTGTGTCGGGTTAACCGGCCCGCCGGGCGAGCTGCGCGGAACAGTAAACAGTCCTCGCGCCCGGCCGCGCCAAAGCCGCCTGTCTCTCAGCCACGTGTCCCGCGCCAGCAAGCAAATGCAGTGAAATCATGCCCGCGGTGTGCTACTAGACATTCGCGTGAGAATTGCCCGTCACGCCAAGCTATTTGCTTTTTCTGTAATAATAAAGGACATGTTCAAAGTGTTTGCCAGAAAAAGCTCCGATCGGAAGCTCAAAACCATTCCAGGCCCTTTGCTTCTCGCCGAAATCGGAATCGAACCAAGGATACTCAGGCTCGCGAAACTTTGCACATGGAAATTCATGTAGTTCATGCCACTCCGCCCAGTGCTACTCTCTCTAACAGTGACTGTGTTCGTTCCACAAATAGTGTGCATCGACATCGCCGGAAATCCTGTCAAGTCGCAAGTGATTCTGTACCAGTGTCAGTTCACGTTGCACGAGACAGTCGCTCTTGTCGTCAGCAGGACAATAAACTTTTTGTTGATTTGGACATTAACGGCCAAGTGATACCGTTCCAGCTCGATACCAGAGCTGCAGTTTCACTACTCAATCACGACACGTACAAACAGCTGGGCACACCTCCGTTGCTTGCCGCAAATGTTAAGCTAACTAGTTATTACAGACTAGCGATCCCTGTGTTAGGACAGTGCAGCCTTCTTGCAACATACAAGGGACAAACAAAACTTGTGTCATTTTACGTCCTTCGTTCTCCTTCTGCAGTGAACTTGCTTGGTTTCGATTTATTTCAGTTGTTTAACTTGTCTATAGTAAATCAGGTCCTATCAGTGAACCAGACTGTGCCTTCAGACAGTGTTTCTCATCTATGTGAAGAATTTGCAGACATTTTTGCACCGGACCTCGGTTGCGCTAAGAACTATAAAGCACATTTGGAACTGAAAGTAAACGCGCAACCGAAGTTTTTTTAGAGCGCGTAATGTTCCCCACGCATTGCGTGATGAGGTCGCAAAAACATTACACGATTTGGAATCACAAGGTGTAATGGAACGTGTGCAGGCTTCTCTCTGGGCATCACCCTTACTAGTTTTGGAAAAACCTTCCAGAAAATTAAGACTTTGTGTGGACATCAAGGCAACAGTGAATCCACAACTAGTGACTGCAACTTTTCCTTTATCCCGCCCGGAAGATCTTTTTGACAAACTGTGCCCGGGTAAATATTTTTCAAAGTTGGACCTAGCAGATGCGTACTTGCAACGAAGAATCCCAGCGCGTTTTGGTGGTTAACATGCATCTTGGTTTGTATCGATTCAACCGACTGCCATTCGGGTGTGCATCCGCCCCTGCATTGTTTCAGCAATATCTACAAACTGTTTGTGCGTCGGTCCCTACGGCAGCAAACTATCTGGACGATATTGTGAACTCCGGAAAGACGGAAGACGAACATTTAGCCAATCTCAGAACGTTATTTCAGGTCTTGCGACAAAATGGTCTTCGCTTGCGGAAGGACAAATGTGTGTTTTTTGCTCGTGACTTACTCTATCTGGGATATGTACTCAATGCCCAAGGCATACATCCCAGTCCAGAGCACCTCCGTGCCATACAAGACTTGCCTTCGCCGCAGAATTTGAAGCAGCTACAGAGTGTGCTGGGCAAAATTAACTATTACCATAAATATGTGCGCCACGCCTCTTCCATTTCAACTCCGCTTAATCGATTACGCCGTAAAAGTGTTCCGTTCGTGTGGACGACGGAATGCGAACGCGTCTTTCGCCAGTTGAAATCGGCGTTGCTTTCCAATACTTGCCTTACGCCATTCGATCCCCGAAAGCCCCTTTTGTTGATGGTGGATGCATCGGATTTCGGGATCGGTGCTGTGCTTGCGGACAAAGATGGTTCGCACGATCGCCCTATTGCCTTTGCGTCCAAATTGCTCTCGTGTGCACAAAGACGTTATTCACAGATCGAGAAAGAAGCATTGGCTCTCGTATTTGGTGTTACAAAGTTTCATGATTTCTTGTATGGTCGTCACTTTACCATCATCACAGACCACAAACCTTTGACATCGCTTTTTCATCCGACCAAGCCTGTACCTCCACGTACAGCGCAGAAATTCATTCGCTGGTCTCTTTTCCTCTCGCAGTACCGCTACGATATCTTGTATCGGTCCACTGCTAAGCACAGAAACGCCGATGCGTTGTCCCGTTTGCCTGTTGCTGACGATAGAGCATTCGATTCTTCCGAACTTGCTTTCATGTTCCTTGATGCGGAAACAGATGACGTGGTCGAATCGTTTCCGATACAGCCACAGCTGCCGACCCTGCCCTTGCTACCGTTCTGCGTTTTGTTGCTACACAATGGCCCTTGTCAAAGTCACGGATCGGGGATCCGTTGGTTCGCAGATTTTTTGCTGACAAGGAGAGACTTTTTGTACGACGTGGTGTTTTGCTGTTGCGTTCTGATAATGATCAGTCCAGTGTCGTGGTCCCACGTTCGTTACAGTCCTCTGTCTTACGGCTTCTCCACCAAGGACATTGGGGTATAGTGAGAACGAAACAATTTGCTCGTCAGCACTGTACTTGGTTCGGAATCGATGCCGCGATTACGAATATGTGCTCTTCTTGCATGGTGTGTGCCGAACAACAATCAGCACCACCACGGAAATTTTTTGCATGGCCAAAAGCCGCTTCCCCTTGGCAACGCTTACACATCGATTTTGCTGGTCCATTCTGGAATGCTCGATGGTTGGTTGTGGTAGATTCATTCAGTAATTTTCCCTTTGTTGCCCGGATGTTTGCCACGACGTCTTCTGCCACCATCCAAGTGTTATCCGCTATCTTTTGCATTGAAGGTCTTCCACAGACTATTGTTTCCGACAATGGCCCACAATTCGTGTCCGCCGAATTTCAGATATTCTGCAAGGCCAATGGTATTCAGCATCTGACGTCCGCGCCGTTTTCGACCGTCCAACGGTGCCGCTGAACGTTTGGTCAGGACTTTCAAGTCACAGATGTTGAAATTGAAAGAGGACGCGTTATTGCTCTTTTTGTCCTCGTATCGCTCTTAGCCTCGAAATGGTCGCTCGCCGGCTGAGTTGCTTCACGGTCGCCCTCATCGAACCTTGATGTCTTTGTTACATCCGCCGCATCAGGTTCCTGTGCAGCGGCAGTCACCTGCTTTTGGCCCAGGCGACGTTGTATACTATCGCAAATATCGAGGTTCACGGTGTTGGCTCGAAGGGCGCATTCTTCGCTGCCTCAGCCGCGCTATGTATCTGGTTTAGGGGGCCTCTGGTGAGGTGCGTCGGCACCTCAATCAGCTGCGCATCTGTCGTCGCGCGGGATCTGCCGCTCCCCGTCTGCTTTCAGCGACGGTGCCGTCCGGTCAGCGCCCTGGGGACCCATCTACTGGCTCGCCTCAGCCCCAGGTGTTACCGACGATGGCTTCCATTTTGCCCCATGGCGACGCGCCGCCGCCGCCGCCGCCGCCTGTTCTCCCGCCGGTGACGCCCGCAGTGGACGCGTCGCTGCAACCTCCGGGCGCCTCCCTGGGTCACGCGCCGCCGATCGCTTCCGGTGACCAGTTGTCCTCCGCCATGGAATTCTTGCCCGCTCCGGACGATATTTCGTCTCGCCCGTCGGGGGCCCCGGCCCGGTGGAGGTCGACCCTTCGGCCCCTCCTGTCTCTCTACGGGCGCATACACCGCATGTTGGCGTGCACCCTGGACTAGGTTTTCAGGCGTTTCCTAGCTCCCCTCGGTCCGAATGGCAGGGAGCGGGTGGCACAGCCTCACCTGTTGTTAGGCTCCCCACCTCGTCGCATACGCCAACACGGGGTCCTCTCCACGGCGGGCGGAAGTCTTATGCCACAACCGTCCGCCGATTGGCGGGGGAGGAATGTGGTGTCACCGCCAGACACCACACTTGCTAGGTGGTAGCCTTTAAATCGGCCGCGGTCCGTTAGTATACGCCGGACCCGCGTGTCGCCACTATCAGTGACTGCAGACCGAGCGCCGCCACACGGCAGGTCTAGAGAGACTTCCTAGCACTCGCCCCAGTTGTACAGCCGACTTTGCTAGCGATGGTTCACTGACAAATTACGCTCTCATTTGCCGAGACGATAGTTAGCATAGCCTTCAGCTACGTCATTTGCTACGACCTAGCAAGGCGCCATTACCAGTTACTATTGATGCTGTAAAACATGTACCGTCAAGAACGATGCTCACCAATTATGGATTAAAGTTAAGTATTCCAGCAGCTACGTATTATTTTTGCTAGTCTCATTTCCTGTCTTGTTCCAGACCTCACGCCAGCCTGCATGAGCTTAAACGCGTGCCTTTCGGCTTCCTCCTAGTGGATTGGCTGTCTTGCCAGTCCACAACAAACGGACCGCGGCCGATTTAAAGGCTACCACCTATCAAGATGGACGCACTCAGCCCTTGTGAGGCAAACTGAGGAGCTACTTGATTGAAGTAGCGGCTCAGGTCTCCCTTAACTGGCATACGGCCGAGAGAGCGGTGTGCTGACCACACGCCCCTCCATATCCGTCCGAATCCAATGACGCCCGTGGGCTGAGGATGACACGGCGGCCGGTCGGTACCGCTAGGCCTTCCAAAGTGGATGGAGTTTAGTTTTAGTTTATTTAGCTAATGAAATCAGAGTACAGTATATAAATTCTACATATTTACTTAACTGTTAATTCGTTTCTTTTCTCTATCTAGATTACTGCTTTCAGATAGGCAATCATCTGTGACATTCCACTGTGAAACTCAGAAGCGACAGAGGATAGGTGGTAAGAGCTCATAGAGGGCTTGTCTGATGACTTAATGGAAGAAACTGGAGTCGGTATGGAGGACATAGGGGATCGAGTATTAGAGTCAGAATTTAAAAGTGCTCACGAAGACTTGAGATGAAAGGGATACGTAACATTCGTTCGGAATTTATGAAAGCATTGGGAGAAGTGGCAAATACGACTATTCAATTTATTGATTAGAATCTGAGTCCCTCAACATACGATCAGACTTTCGGAGAAGTATAATAAACACAGTTCCGAAGATTGCAAGCAGCGAGAGGTGCGCGAATTATAGCACAAGCAGCTTAACATCTCATGCATCAAAGCGGCTGACAAGAATAATAGACAGAGGAATGGAAAGGAAAGCTGAGGGTCTATTAGACGATGATCAGTTTGGCATTTGGAAAGGTAAAGGCACCAGAGAGGCAGTTCTCACATTGCGATTGATAATGGAAGCAAGACTGAAGAAAGATCAACCACACGTTCATTGGATTTGTCGACCTGAAAAAAGCGTTCGACAATGTCAAGTGATGCAAGACGGTCGAAATTCTGATAAAAATATGGATAAAGTATAGGGAAAGACGGGTCATGTGCAATATTTACAAGAACCACGAGGGAACAATTAGAGTGGAAGACCAAAAATAAAGTGCTCGGATTAAAAAGGGTGTAAGACAGAGATGAAATTTTTCGCCCCTACTGCTCAATCTATACGTCGAAGTAGCAATGATGGAAATGAAAGTAATGTTCAAGAGCGGCATTCAGTTTCAGAGCGAAAGGATATATCAATGATAAAATTACCTGATGTCATTGCTATATTCAGTGAAAGTGAAGAATAATTACCTGATCTGCTGAATGGAATGAACAGTTTAATGAGTAAGGAACATAGATCGAGAGTAAATCGAAGAAAAACGAAAGCAATGAAAAGTAGCAGAAGCAACAGTAGCGAGAAATTTAACATCAAAATTGGTAACCACGAAGTAGATGAAGTTAAGGAATTCTTCTACGTAGGCACCGAAATAACACTTGATGGACAGAGCAAGGTGTATATAAAAAGTAGAGTAACAGAAGTAAAAAGAGAATTCCTAGCCAAGAGAAGTTTGCTAGTATCAAACATTGATCTTAGCTTGTCGAAGAAATTCCTGAGAATGTACGTCTTGAGCACTGCATGGTACATTAGCGACATCATGTAACAAACATGAAAAACGCATGAGGCGTGCTGTGTAGCAGCATTTTAGCACAACCACACAAATTAGGCAGCAGTGTGGCCGCCTACACTCCGTTTATACGGAGGTTTCACAGCAGATTTCTAATTCGGAAATCCCGTTGGAGTGTTGTTTGTTTCTGATAACATCGTGCTAAGCATCGTGTAAGAAGGGGAGTTGTCTACCGTCGCATTCAATATTCGACAGCGGCAGGATCATGCATATCGAGAATGAGGTTGTTGTTGTGCGATACCTCCTTTCTCGTTGGTCGGCATTCCACGACTGTCATGTGAACATAGGAAGAGGATGGCCGTATTAAACGTTATGTAGGACTTCAGTGACCCTTCCTGACTAGAGGTTGTTCTCTCGATCGTGGAGGACCATACATCCAATACATACACGCCACGTACCTTGGGTCAGGAAATGGCCTTCTTCGCACCAAGAAAAGAAGTTATACAGACAACATGATGAGTCTGGGGCATCAGGACGACCATTCTTGCACGATGTACTTCTCCATCGTCATATCGGCCCAGTATGTGGCATGTTGGTGTGGGCGATCTTATGCAACACCCTTTGCTGAGTGGTGTGGCTGGACACAGTGAAATGCACTCATTGAAATAACAACTGTTTGTTACAAGAGCCAAGTTAAAAGCGACTTCTGAGTATAAACTCTACACAGCTTGGGATCAGGTATGTTTTGAGGAGCAGGGATAATTAATAACGGCACTGTCCAATGAGACTGTCTCCTGATGAGCAGCAGGTGCTGTGACAAAACGGTCCTGAGAGACTGGAAGCTCCTAGGCAGTCCGCTTGTAACGGTACGGTTCTAAGAGACTGGGAACTCGCAGACAGTCAATTTCTGAGCAGCAAGGTGCCTTAAGGGGCTCCGGAACGCCCTATACTTGCAATGTTAAAATAACGCTTATAAATTACATCTTTCCTCACAAAGTATTTGAGGTAGGAAGTTGAACTTTTTACAGATTATTTATTGGAATATGGGCTACAACTTAACACAGGGATTTTACAAAATTTTAGTTCAGTTATTAAAGATGATTTTTTTCAATTGTAATGAAAATTCACAACATTTTATTGCAATTTTTTATTTATATATTCAAAAATATACAGTTTTTTGGAAAAAGGCTGTGTTAAATTATGCAGAAGGTACTGTGTAACATTTACTGAAAGTTTGAAACAAATATGTTGGGAAGATCCTTAGAAAACATGTAATTAGTATGAAAAATTAAAAGTTTTGGGAATCGAGCGACAAAGATTGGATTAACTTTTAGTGCATTCCAGGTCCATAGGATGGATTATTTTCATCCTCTGCAAACTCCTCCTCCAGCTTCCTCTTGTTCCTCCTCCTGCTTACTCTTGCTTGTATTTCTAGACTCTTTACAGCCCTGTCTGCAGCCCGAAGGCGTTCCTTGTCTAAAGCAAGCATCGCTCGTACCATGTTAGAATGTTATTATTTACAGTAATAACACATACCTTTGGCTTTCCAACATTTCTCCTTTTCTTAAAAGCCTTCAGAGGATTTCTAATAACTTTACTTTTACTCATTATTATACTTCAACAAAACAGAGACTCAAGAAACAGAATTAATTACGAATATTTTCGAGATAACGACAGAGTAAATAAACATGAAACAATCGACAATCACACCAGCGATATATATTGAACCATCACAGGTTAGCCACAACACATACTTTATCTCACATCACTAAAATGTACCTGATGAACACGGACGTTAATAATAACACCATGTGACAGCAGTTTAACAGCGCCACAGTGGGTCACGCCCATGTAGAACACATTTCAAAAAAAAAAAATTATAAATAGTTGTAGTCTTCGGAATTGAATAAATTATATATCTATTAAAAGGTAATAGTCTGCAGATTCAGAAAACGCGAAAAAGTAAAAATTGAACTTTTCATGATTTTTGAGCATTTCCGGAGCCCCTTAACACGGTCCCACGAGGAACTAAGATCGTGGGGAGTCTCAATGAATACTGCGAAGCGGTGCCCTCGGAGTGGCTGACTGGAGCGCAGTTTCTGACGTGGCTCAAGACAAGGGCGTCACCGGCAGGTGGGGTCCGCAGCGGAGACTTGAGGCGGCTGTCAACGCTCGGAGCTCGGGACCAACTGGTCCTCTGCGGGCAGGGTGTCGACTTAAATACACGCCCGCGGAAGGATTCATGCACGGTATCAACTGAAGAGGTGACCGAGCGTACGTAAGTTAGTGCCCGTTACTTAGCGCTCCAGCACGTTATGGCGGCTGCTGGCGGCTTCAGTACACAATACCTCGTCTCTTCTATCGACAAACACAGTACACAATACCTCGTCTCTTCTATCGACAAACAACCTCCTAGGTGAGTAGAGGCCGTACCAGCCCCGCGAAACACACGCGTAGTTACTGTGGCCGAAATAAGCAGAGGAAGCACTACTTACATCACGTCTTACAAGTAAATGTACCAAAGGGGTACGCTTCGATTTTGATCGGCTTTGAATACGATGTAGTGCACAGCAAAATAAGAGACATTTTATTATATGTGCCCGTGTGACCGTTCCTTGAAAAACTCAGTTTAATGTTTCTGAATGAAGTAGTGCTCTAACTCTGTCTTCCTCTGCTGCTTTTACCCTTTATAGCTCCCTCTAGCACCATAGAAGTTGTTCCCTGATGTCTTAACAGATATCCTATCATCCATATATTCCTTTCCTCTGCTGAGAACCTCCTCATTTCGTGATATCTTAACAGATGTACTATCATCCTCTCCCTTCTCATTATCAGTGTTTTCCACATATTCCTTTTCTCTCCAATTCTGCGCAGGACGTCCTCATTCCTTACCTTACCAGTCCACCTAATTTTCAGCATTCTTTTGTAGCAGCAAATCTCAGTTACTTCGATTCTCTTCTGATTCAGTGTTCCCACAGGCCATGTTTGACTATCATACAATGCTGTGCTCCAGACGTACGTTCTCAGAAATTAAGGTCTTCCTCAAATTAAGGCCTATGTTATATACCAGCATAATTATCTCGGCCAGGAATGCCCTCTCCGCCAATGCTAGTTAGCTACTTAGATCCTCGTTCCTTCGTCCATCAAGGGTTATTTTACTACCCCTGTAGCAGTATTCCTGAATTTCGTGATCCCCAGTTCCGGTAAGTTTGCCGTTCTCATTTCTGCTACTTCTCAGTACTTCCGTCTTCCTTCGATTTACTTTCACCCAAATTCCGTACTCATTAGATGGTTCTTTACATTCTGCACATCCTGTAATTCGTCACTTTCACTGATGATAGTAATGGTATCAGCGAATCTTTTCACTGATACCTTTCCACCCTGAATTTTAATCCCACTCTTGAACATTCATTTTAGTCACTGCTTCTTCGATGTATAGACTTGTAAGTAGGCTGTTTAGGTTTTTATGTTGGTAACGCCACGAAGCGCTCTATATGAAAATCACTGACTGTGCCGTTTGCAATCTGTGGCTGGTTTGCATTGTTGGTTCAAATGGTTCAAATGGCTCTGAGGACTATGGGACTTAACATCTGAGGACATCAGTACCCCAGAACTTAGAACTACTTAAACCTAACTAATTTAAGGACATCTCACACATCCATGCCCGAGGCAGGATTCGAACCTGCGACCGTAGCGGTCGCGCGGTTCCGGACTGAAGTGCCTAGAACCGCTCGGCCACTTCAGCCGGCTTGCATTGTTGGAATTTGCTATTGTAGTGTTGGGCAGTTTGCTGTAAACAGCGCGTAGCGTTGCGCAGTTAGAGGTGAGCCGCCAGCAGTGGTGGATGTGGGGAGAGAGATGGCGAAGTTTTGAGAGCGGATGATCTGGACGTCTGTCCATCAGAGACAGTAAATTTGTAAGACTGGATGTCATGAACTGATATATATATATATATATATATATATATATATATATATATATATATATATATATATATAAAATGACTCTTGAACACAGTTAAGGTAAATACAGTGTTTGTTATACATCAAAATCTTTCATTTGCTAACTATGCCTATCAGTAGTTAGTGACTTCAGTAGTTAGGATCTTTTATTTAGCTGACAGTATTGGCGCTCGCTGTATCGCAGTAGTTCGAGTAACGAAGATTTTTGTGAGGTAAGTGATTCATGAAAGGTATAGGTTATTGTTAGTCAGGGCCACTCCTTTGTAGGGTCTTTTGAAATTCAGATTGCGTTGCACTAAAAATATTGTGTGTCAGTTTAGTGATGATCAGAATAAGTAAAGAGAGAAATGTCTGAGAACATTCAGTTTTGCTCAGCTGTTTGAAAATCAAATAACGTAAGGGGTTTACCAGCACAATCATTCATAAATTTTTCTAAGGGGACGTTTCATATGGTCACCCTGCCAGGATACCTCACTGAAATCTTCTGATTTTTTCTTGTAGTTTGTGTCATTAGTGTAGCTTTTGTTTATTGCTAGCGCGTAATTATAGAGAGAATTTCCGTTGTAGTTGTAGTTTTTCATTGTTGTACAGTAAAACAGTTGTGGCATGCATGTAGATTTGCACCAAGTATTTCGTAGCTGCACTAGCTATTAACGAGATGATATTTTCAGTGCTATGTTAATGTGTTCTTTTATTTTGCTCTTCAAACATGTGCTTATCGTGTGAAATATTGCGACAGTAATGGCATGTGAAATATGTAATACTATGCTCCAAAGTAAATTGAGAAATGACAGTGAAGACGAAAGCAGTGTGTTAGCGCCACCGAGTAATGAATTAACTAATGTTCAAAGTAGTAATTTGGTAATTGTGCATAGGGAAATGGAGCAGGCTGCAAATAATAGTGTAGGCAGTGAAACCATTAGTGAACAGGGAAGCATTATCGATCGATCGGTCGGCAACAGCTCGCCTCAGGAATCCGAAATGACAGGACACAATCTTGCAAATACCGTAGGTTCAGGCATTGCATCCTCACCGTTTTCTCAGATAGGTCAAGACACATTTTCTGCTTCTCAAAATGCGAATATTGCCGGTTCAAATGCACTGCCGAATAGCACTGAGGAACATGTTTCAGACACCAGTGCATTGTTATTACAGTTAATGCAACAAATGGGACAAAGGCTACAAAAGTTAGACACAACGCTTCAACAAAATCAGAAACAAATGGGACAAAAACTTCAAAAGTTAGACACAATGGAACAATATCTTCAAAAGTTAGACATAGTGGAACAACACCAGAGACAAACACAGCAACAATTAGACACAATGGAACAAAATCAAAAACAGGCACAGCAACAGCTTCAAAAGTTAGACACCACGCTTGAACAAACACGTGAAGGTTTAACTGATGAGTTACTTAAAATCGAATCGAAATGTCAAAAAGTCTGTAATGACGTAAAAACACATATTTGTGAGCATTTCCAAACTATTTTTTCGCGTCATGAAAATGAATTACAGAATCACGAAGCAGCCATAAAGGAACTGCAAACTATTGTTCATGAAAATCACGACACGAATCTACCGAATCGGTTTCGCAACTTGCAAAAACTCAGGAAAACTTGGTCCGCAGCTCGTGGTCGTGCATTAGCGTTCTCGCTTCCCACGCCCAGGTTCCCGTGTTCGATTCCCGGTGGGATCAGGGATTTTCTCTGCCTCTTGATGGCTGGGTGTTGTGTGCTGTCCTTAGGTTAGTTAGGTTTAAGTAGTTCTAAGTTCTAGGGGACTGATGACCATAGATGTTGAGTCCCATAGTGCTCAGAGCCATTTTTTGATCGCATTTCCATAGTAATGAATGTGACAGAGACAACCATAGAAACAGACAATATGGGAACCAAAACAATTAATATCAACGGAGACAGAATAACTTCTGACACAGCGGTCCTCCGCTCAGTTACGACTCAGGGAGAAGTTCTCCACCACGTGACCGACAAGAAATTAATTACAGAAATTACCGACATGACGACAGTCGATGTAATCATGACGACAGAACTGAAATTCATCAGAAGTGGCGAGATTCAAACAGGGCAGGGCCCTCTCGACAAGGTGAATTTGTAGATGTTAGGTCTCCTAATCCTAATAACGACGAGCGCCAACAAAGAGACAGACAATGACTCATACGGCAGGCAGCCACGTGCGCCGGCTGCCTCAGAGAAAAATAACAGACGCTAACCTTGAAAAAATTCCAGTAATCTTTACCGACGTATACGGCATGATAATTGCGTTCAAGTTGGAACTCTGAGTACTATGAAGAGTAAAGGATTGCACCACATTTCTGATGTAAAACCGTTTATTGAGAGATAATCTGCTTTTTAACTTAGACTTTGATATAAAAATTTTCACTTCACGTTACTAGTGCACTTTGTCACACTTAGAAACTGTTAACATGCAACTATGTTTGAAAGTTAACTGTCCAGTCGAGAATCTAGGGAACTTATTTAGACAAGTAATTACAAATGCATTGTTATAGTGAACAGAGGACACAGTGTTATTGTGTGTGTACATTGTTGCTTGTTAGTTGCACGATTATGTAACAACTATAAGGCTTACATACTTAGAACATATACTGGTACTGCTAATGAGATTTTAATGCAACATTTTGGTTTACTTGAAAATACATTATGGATTTAAAGTGCTTTCTGTGAGATACGAGATGACACAGTGGTTAGTTTGTTTGACAGCTACACGATTATCTTACGATGCTACTAATGAGTGACACAGTTTCTATTGTTGCTTTTGCGCTGTATCTGTTTTATATCTACACAGTTTTTCTGAATTATTCTGGAAAGTGAAACATGTTTTAGTAGTAACTTATGTGGTGAAGCTACAATGAGACAGCCTTTTCCGTAGCACAACAATACGTTACAGTACAGTGCTTTCTTCATCACGGCAATAAGCGTAATAACTACGATATCTATACGCAAAGCATTTCACTTTTGTTTATGATGAGGTGAGTACATCGACTTCAGCAGAACTTTGCTTACAGAGGACGATAACTACGACACTTCCACAGAATTATCTTACAGCAAGACGCATATTTAGTGCTACAGGACACGCAATCGAGTGATTAATTTTGTACTTAAAACATTTATTTTTAAAGATTTTTGAATTACAAAGATACAAAGGTTTTCCGTGATACATTTCATTCCATTGCTGTAATATGTAACACCTGAGGGTATAATTACTTTAACACTTAGGGGGGTACACGCTTACTTTGTGTGCCATGTGTTTGGCAGGCACAAGGAGCCCTACCTAATATGGTATTTGCTTATACAACTTTACACATCGGTACCATATTTCTCTAATACATAAAATACACAGCTATCTGATCATTTAACTCAGAGAGTCAAACATTTTTTTACTACGTCAGTGACACATGTTTACGCAATTGCACAGTCAGATAACTTCATACTTATGAAATTGTATTTCGTCTGTACTTTGTGAACTGTTCATATTTTTTCGGAACCATTGTGATACTATGAGAGCTTTGAATGATGTATTTGGTATGGGATCAAGATTTTTAAAGTCCGTTTGAGGTAGATGACACTATTGATACGAGCAGAGAATTTCTTTTAGGTTTTGAAATTATTGCAGAAAGCTACGACATTTTTGAGATTTGACTGAGGTGTTATGATGTTATTATTATGGCGACGATGTATATTATGCTGTTATGGTATGTTTATGATCAATAAGTTGATGCTATATGAGGAATTTGATTATGCTATGTATTTATTATGATGAAATATTGAAGAAGTGTCGACGAATATGTATATGTGTAATAAGGTAAGGAATAATGAGTAGTGATTAGGGACTATGATTTGTGGAAAAGGATGTTGAAATGTGTGTAAATGCGTGAAATGTATCACAATGCTGGCGAAAATTTTTTGGACAATGTTTTATTTATAGGATTTTGTTTCTACACATTTATACTGTAATTTCTCGAGTTGTGAAATTTTATTTGTATCAAACTGTCACTGTAGCGGAAACTTCTGTTGTAAATTTCGATAAGACAGGTAAGTGACCTTAACGTAATGCGTTGTGGGCGCCCAACTGAGCGATACTCGCCTGAAAAAAGAAAGCCATTAGATGGAGAAAAAAAAGAGGCCATTATTCTCGCTATTGACATTTCTTTGTAAAAAGCATCGCGAATACGATATGTCCAAACTTGAAAACATATGATTACACTGTGGAGTTCTTAATTTATGATATTTACTAAAATGCCTAATGAAATGTGTTGTGTCTAGACAAGACAGCCTAGACACAATGAGAGGAAGCCAAAAGGCACGTGCTTAAACTCACGCAGGCTGGCGTGAGGTCTGAAACAGGATACGTAATGAATGCTATAAAGAAAAGTACGTAGCTTCTGGAATACTTAACTTTAATCCACATTTATAGAACATCGCTCTTGATGATACATTAATAGAATCTCAATATCTATACTGGTAATGGCGCCTTGCTAGGTCGTAGCAAATGTAGCTGAAGGCTATGCTAACTATCGTCTCGGCAAATGAGAGCGTAATTGTCAGTGAACCGTTCCTTGCAAAGTCGGCTGTACAACTGGGACGAGTGCTAGTACGTCTCTCTAGACCTGCCATGTGGCGGCGCTCGGTCTGCAATCCTGACAGTGGCGACACGCGGGTCTGTCGTATACTAGCGGACCGCGGCCGATTTAAAAGCTACCACCTAGCAAGTGTGGTGTCTAGCGGTGACACCACAAAATGATGCGAAACATTTTACATCTCTTGTCTTTCTAGTTGAGAGATTTTTTTACTGCCTTTGGAGACACCATTTGCCTAGTGAATCACGTTTCATGCTTTGCTTTATATATATATATGCTCATTTTGTTTAATATCTGGTTTCTAGCTGCACTGCAGCATTGGTTAGAATAGAATTTAATAGATGTACTTATATAGATATTTTATGCCTACAGGTCCAGTAAATAATAATTTTATGATCTACTTCCAAAAAAACGAGGAAACACAAAAAGACATTTCCCTTCACAGGAATTGCATACAAAGTTTTTGTCAATGACTGGGTAACTAGCTTCGTAGAGTAAGTCAAGGTGGTGCATCGCTCCAGTGTTAATATGTGACATAGGTATTATACATGGCCATCGTTACTGTAATATTTTTTCTGCTTGAGCTTTGTCATGTTTAGGTATAAGTTATAGCATTTTTTGCTGCTGTTTTCCAGGCATAGTGGTACTAAATTTCACTTTGTATTACTCTGTTAAGCCAGTTTTACTACTGATTTATTTTTCTTGTTGTTGCACATTGGCTCATATTAGTTGTAATGTTGCATTTGCTTTGCTAATTTAGATATACTGCTGCTTGCTTTGCTAATTTGCATTTTTTTGTCATTGCTGTTTGTGTTAATTTGTTGTGTGTTGCTGCGTTACCTTGTCCCTTGGTATATATATCTGAGCTCAGTAGATTTAAGTTAGCTTAAGAGGGGGTCGACTATATAAGAAACTAACTATGAAGAATAGGGAAAGAATGCATTGAAAAGTTATATAAAAAGATTTGGGCAAAAATAAGTATTGTACAATGAAAAATATTTATGTTGAAACAGGATACAAACAAAACAGTAGGGTTTAGGGACAACAGGGTTAGATAGGATTTTTTTTTCAGGAGCAAATGTTGAAATAAGGTGAAAGATCTATGGAATGAAGTTTTGGGTTAGACTGCAGTACCAAAAGTTACACTGAAAACGAACCCTGTCCTTTCTTTTTCTGTTATTCCGCTATGTGTTTGTGTACCCTTGTGTATTCCTGCCTTTATGTGTTTAGCTAATGAAGATTTATGTTGCAGAATTTTTCTAGTACTAAGATACATTCACTATGATGAGGAATACTGTTATCCTCTAATATAATTTGCATTAATATTGTGTTATTTACTTTGTAAATATGTTAAGACATTATTTTCGAAAGTTATTCTGACGTTTTATGTATTTACTTATGTCATAATTCCTGTAACACTGATGTATATGTTATTTCATTTCTTTTCTAAAGTCCGTGTTACTACAAATGTTATCTGTACTGTTATGTTCTTTAACGATATATTTTGTACCTTTGTAATTGTATTCTTATGTCTTAAATTTATAATTGTATAGACACCAGTTCTTCAAATTAAGTTACATTTCACTGCACACGTTTCTGTTGGTCATAGTATATGCACAATATGTGAGAAGTTGGGACTGTTAGTGTTTGCACGTGTGTTAATAATTGAGCAAGGGACTGGTTGAGCAAGGGACTGGTTAACAGCATTGCTGGTTCTAAGGACAATTCCAAAAACTTTGTGAGTGCGCAAGTGGTGGTTATGGACTTGCTATATTGTCTGCAAGACGCTTCGATGGTGATTGGGCACCTGCACAGTCGCAACAGATGGCTCCTGGCCATCTCTACAAGGACTGCAGTGGGTCTGCACCTTTAATGACCCACCAATACCATTATTTCTGCATGGACTGCAGTGGGTCTGCACCTCTGGTGGCCCACCAATACCATAATCTCTACCAGGACTACAGTGGGTCTGTTCTGTGATGACCTACCTGCCAATATTCTTCAAAACGTCGACTGACTCTCCTGTGGGTTTACTCTGTTGTGGCCCATTACCTGTCTGCATGTCAAGAGTCAGCATTCTCTTTCCATTGGAAGGAAACCCTACTTCTTCAAGACTGCATGGAAATCCACTACTTCCGTGTGCATTTTCTTATATTGCTCAGACTTTAAGAAAAAAACCATTGCAATTGTACTGTGGTGAACGATCAGGACTGTCTTTATGGGCTGTGAGAAAATCTTTGCTTTTGACCAACAGTGCATCAGTAAGGGTGTGCATTTGATATCTTTGTTATTGTAATTATGTAACATTTTCACAAATATGTATTCGCCCAAAACAATTTGTAAAATTTTTTTTGGAAAGCATGGGGGCTATGTAAGTAGGCTGTTTAGGTTTCTATGTTGGTAAGGCCACGTAGCGCTCTGTATGAAAATCACTGGCTGTGCTGTGTACAGTCTGTGGCTGGTTTGCATTGTTGGAATTTGCTATTGTAGTGTTGGGCAGTTGGCTGTTAGCGCATAGCGTCGCGCAGTTGGAGATGAGCCGCCAGCAATGGTGGATGTGGGGAGAGAGATGGCGGTGTTTTGAGAGCGGATGATCTGGGCGTGTGTCCATCAGAGACAGTAAATTTGTAAGACTGGATGTCATGAACTTATATATATATATATATATATATATATATATATATATATATATATATATATATATGACTTTTGACCATTATTAAGGCAAATACATTAAATACATTGTTTGTTAACTATGCCTATCAGTAGTTAGTGACTTCAGTAGTTAGAATACTTTATTTAGCTGACAGTATTGGCGCTCGCTCTATTGCAGTAGTTCGAGTAACGAAGATTTTTGTGACGTAAGTGATTCATGAAAGGTATAGGAATTTGTTAGTCAGGGCCATTCTCTTGTAGGGATTTTTGAAAGTCAGATTGCGTTGCGCTAAAAATATGGTGTGTCAGTTTAGTGATGATCAGAATAAGTAAAGAGAGAAATGTCTGAGTACGTTCAGTTTTGCTGAGCTGTTTGAAAATCAAATAAGGTAAGGGGTTTACCAGCACAATCATTCATAAATTTTTCTAAGGGGACGTTCCAGACTGAACAGTAGGTCTCTCACCCTTTTTAATCGGAGCACTTCTTTAATAGTCTTCCACATTTATTGTTTGCTTTTGGCTGTTATACATACCGTATATTACCTGTTCTTCCCTATAGCTTTCCCCCAATTTTGTCACAATTTTGACCATCTTGCACCATCTGACGTCGAACGCGTTTCCAAGTCCACGGACGCTATGGACATGTTCTGATTTTTCTTCAGTCTTGCTTCCATTACCATCCGCAACATCGGAACACACTCTCTGGTCGCTTTACCTTTCCTAAAGCCAAAATCACCATCATCTAACAGATCTTCAATTTTCTTTTCTATTTTTCTGTATAATATTGTTGTCAGGAATTTGGGTGCATGAGCTGTTAAACTAATTGTGCGATTATTCTGGCATTTGCCGGCTCTATCTATCTTCGGAACTCTGTGGATGACGGTTCTCCGAAAGTCTGAGAGTGTATCGCCACTCTGATACATTCCACACACCAGCGTCAGTAATCCTTTTGTTACCACTTTCCCTTTTGGATCTGCGTGCGCAACGGCTTCATTGGTTAACTTTAATGCTAATTAACTCGGTAATGAAGCAATGTATCCAATTTTATTCTTCACTAATATTTCTCAGCACAACCTACCCTGCAACACCCCCTACAAGCTTTTTATACTGTTTCTGACCACCCGATATATAAGCGTTTCTGCAGATTATCTTAACTGTTTGCTAACAGGTCTACAGTCAGAATGACAAATCACTTTTATTTTATCGTCCCTAATTATACAACCATTACTAGCAAATTATTTCGTTATCGCCTCTTCCAGGACTATATTAAAATGTAGCGGGCTCAAAGAGTCACATTCTCTCGTACCACTATCAACTGCTGTACAGATAGTTAGCCTGGAACAAATTTTGGTATGGATTCAGTTGTTGGAATAAATGTCTTCATTGATTTTTATTAAGTTTGAAGGAATGTTCCGACTGTAGAGTAGGTTTATCAAAATCGTTCAAATGGCTCTGAGCACTATGGGACTTAACATCTTAGGTCATCAGTCCCCTAGAACTTAGAACTACTTAAACCTAACTAACCTAAGGACATCACACACCCATGCCCGAGGCAGGATTCGAACCTGTGACCGTATCAGTCGCGCGGGTCCGGACTGAAGCGCCCAGAAACGCTCGGCCACCGTGGCCGGCGTAGGTTTATCACATCCGTTAACTGGATCCTAGCGAAAGTCTCTTGTAAGTCAATAAATCGAAGATAAGCTGTTTTGTTGTATTAAAACCTGTCTGAGGGTGAATACAGCATCTAAAACCATACCACTCCTCTGAAAAGGTTGTAATGTTTTCTATTTTATTTCCTGTTACTTCTGTTACGAGTTTAAGAGCTGAACGGAGTAGATTTATCCCTCTCTAAGGATGTAATCTACCCTAACACGCAGAATGTAAATGACCATGCGTTATGTTAATTACTTTGAGATTACGTCTATGTCCTCCTGAATAAACATTCGCTTTTTTGTGAGTGAACAGTCCAACGCTTGGCGAATTTTGCTTTGCAAATGAAAATAGTTTACTCAGATGTGCAACGAAGGTAATCCTGTAAATCACTGATATCACAACCTCAACAGTATATGCCGCATCAAGGTAGCAGTCACTACAGTGTATTCCACTCCATTTGTAAATCCCTGTTCTCCTCGGACAGGCAAGTGACTAACTTTTTGTCAGTCGAAGATAGCAGAAGAAAACCAGTTCGACGTCCACCTCTCTGCTGTGTCATCGTTACGTAAAATGCCTAACGATGGTAGAAAGCCACCAGAATAAAGAGTTGCTGAGCAGAGAGAAGCAGCAAGAAAGGGACAGGCTGCAAAAAAACACGAATCGTGGAGAAACGAAATCAGTTCGCTAGGGATCTTTAGGTGTGAATGTCGTAACACTCATTGTACTGTGAAACGAGGAGAATCGTGACTGGGGACCGTCTGCGGATCGAGAATTGGCCCTGGTTCTGTTTTCGTTTTAAATCGCCCTCACAAACAAACAAACACATCTAGCATCTGAGTGTAGGGATGTAACAGTACACTGAGTTCGCAGAATCTATCTGACTGAATATGGGCCACGTATTCCTAGTGAGACAGTTAGACTTTCACCATGTCAGAAGATGGATTAGTTAAACGTCACATTCTAAGACATATTCTTCGGGCATTGCCTATTTTACAACGAGTGTGTTTACGTCTGTGGAAGCGCAAGGGTCAGTATGAGCTGTTATATACATTAAGCAATAACTTAGAAATGGCTGGCTAATGCAGTAGAATGTCTGACAGACGAGGAAGGTTTGTGTATCTAATTCATTACCGACGAGTAATGATGAATGTTTAAATGTATCTAGTTTTCCATTAAAAACATTCATGCATCATTTCTACTCTGTGCTTCTTTCTGAGAACTAAAACTATATGCAAATTTTAATTTACTTTTGCTACCATTTACCATTACGGTCGTATTGTCCTTAACAAAATCTATAACAGACTCATGGTTCACCAACGGATAGGTTCCTATGATTAGTCTGATACACTGATTTGCTATCGCCATTTGATAACATCCCTTGCTGTTTCTTAAGCTGTCACTTGCATTAATACTTGTTTCTTGTATTGTTTTACTGTTGTCTCCAACTGCATCTACATGCAGGACCTTAGTTACTGAATTCTCTTTATGAAATTGTCTTTGAAGTCCTATTATGACGGAAAACCTACGACTGTCAGTAGTACTATCAACCTTACCACTCACAGTAAGCTGATAACCATATTTAGTTTCGGTATCTGTTTCTCCCCCCCCCCCCCCCCTTGTCCATGTTTTCTTTGACATATCACTGTATTCTGTATTACCATGAAAGTTTGAATTCCTCTGTTTTCTCAGCCAAAAACATTATTTTGTCTGCCGTCATTGTAGCACTGGTGTTAGGTGGAATGGGGTGCAGGTGTGGGGTCAAATTAACAAAGAATTTATTTAACATAAAATATTCTTCATGACAACAGAAAATTGATAACAAAATAGGACTTTATTTACAGTTCTTGAAGGAATGGCTCAGTAAGAGCATAACAACGTAATATACCTTCACTATAAAGAAAATAAAATTCATATAGACTACGCCACAGCAGATAGAGTCAGGCCAGCAACAACACTAGTTTAGAATACACTCCTGGAAATGGAAAAAAAGAACACATTGACACCGGTGTGTCAGACCCACCATACTTGCTCCGGACACTGCGAGAGGGCTGTACGGCAATGATCACACGCACGGCACAGCGGACACACCAGGAACCGCGGTGTTGGCCGTCGAATGGCGCTAGCTGCGCAGCATTTGTGCACCGCCGCCGTCAGTGTCAGCCAGTTTGCCGTGGCATACGGCGCTCCATCGCAGTCTTTAACACTGGTAGCATGCCGCGACAGCGTGGACGTGAACCGTATGTGCAGTTGACGGACTTTGAGCGAGGGCGTATAGTGGGCATGCGGGAGGCCGGGTGGACGTACCGCCGAATTGCTCAACACGTGGGGCGTGAGGTCTCCACAGTACATCGATGTTGTCGCCAGTGGTCGGCGGAAGGTGCACGTGCCCGTCGACCTGGGACCGGACCGCAGCGACGCACGGATGCACGCCAAGACCGTAGGATCCTACGCAGTGCCGTAGGGGACCGCACCGCCACTTCCCAGCAAATTAGGGACACTGATGCTCCTGGGGTATCGGCGAGGACCATTCGCAACCGTCTCCATGAAGCTGGTCTACGGTCCCGCACACCGTTAGGCCGTCTTCCGCTCACGCCCCAACATCGTGCAGCCCGCCTCCAGTGGTGTCGCGACAGGCGTGAATGGAGGGACGAATGGAGACGTGTCGTCTTCAGCGATGAGAGTCGCTTCTGCCTTGGTGCCAATGATGGTCGTATGCGTGTTTGGCGCCGTGCAGGTGAGCGCCACAATCAGGACTGCATACGACCGAGGCACACAGGGCCAACACCCGGCATCATGGTGTGGGGAGCGATCTCCTACACTGGCCGTACACCACTGGTGATCGTCGAGGGGACACTGAATAGTGCACGGTACATCCAAACCGTCATCGAACCCATCGTTCTACCATTCCTAGACCGGCAAGGGAACTTGCTGTTCCAACAGAACAATGCACGTCCGCATGTATCCCGTGCCACCCAACGTGCTCTAGAAGGTGTAAGTCAACTACCCTGGCCAGCAAGATCTGCGGATCTGTCCCCCATTGAGCATGTTTGGGACTGGATGAAGCGTCGTCTCACGCGGTCTGCACGTCCAGCAAGAACGCTGGTC
The DNA here is from genome assembly GCF_023864275.1 of Schistocerca cancellata. Taxonomy (NCBI): domain Eukaryota; kingdom Metazoa; phylum Arthropoda; class Insecta; order Orthoptera; family Acrididae; genus Schistocerca; species Schistocerca cancellata. The sequence goes on from NC_064627.1 coordinate 54,918,622, forward strand.
CAACTGAGGCGCCAGGTGGAAATGGCATGGCAAGCCGTTCCACAGGACTACATCCAGCATCTCTACGATCGTCTCCATGGGAGAATAGCAGCCTGCATTGCTGCGAAAGGTGGATATACACTGTACTAGTGCCGACATTGTGCATGCTCTGTTGCCTGTGTCTATGTGCCTGTGGTTCTGTCATTGTGATCATGTGATGTATCTGACCCCAGGAATGTGTCAATAAAGGTTCCCCTTCCTGGGACAATGAATTCACGGTGTTCTTATTTCAATTTCCAGGAGTGTATATGGCCCCAGTCCACAGACCGGCCGCGCGGGATAGCCGTGCGATCTCAGGCGTCTTGTCACGGTTCGCGCGGCTTCCCCCGTCGGAGGTTCGAGTCCTCCCTCGGGCATGGGTGTGTGCGTTGTCCTTAGCGTAAGTTAGTTTAAGTTTAAGTAAGTAGCTCGTAAGCCTAGGGACCGAAGACCTCAGCAGTTTGGTCCCATAGGAACTTGTCACAAATTTCCAACAAACTACAGAACATCTGTCTGCCTTAATTAACGCTACTTACATCAACACGCAAGTAAAAGTAGTTCCATAACGACTCCAAACCAGTCAAACTACCAGCAATCACCACATTGTCTACGTACAATTCACATTGTCTACATACGACAATTTCTCAATACAATTTTCTATACCATATGAGACACCAAATAGGTAACTCTTATAGCGTAAAATAAAACGCTAATTTTCGATGCAGTGTGATAAAAAAAATCAGCCACTCTCACTATACTGCGAGTGTGGCTGATTTTTTTATTGCATTGCATCGGAAATTATCTTCTTATTAATTATATTAACAGCAACAAGATCAGATTTTGTATATTGATACATAGAAGTCAATTACGGTCGTGGTGCAAAAATAACAAAATCTATATCACTTTCGATTATAAAGAAAACAACTGCACACCGAACTTGCCACTATACAATAACCATAAGATACAGAACTGTACACATGGACCATCTGTGTATGATATTGCTGACCTTCCGGTCCACTCAATGCATGGCCTGTACTGTGCACTGTGCTCCGTGCACTATGCTGCATCACTCAACCGACCGAAACGCTGCTGTCGGCCACCGAAGCACCTAATTAGTGCTCCTCTTATAGTCTGGAAGCCCTTGTCCGCGTTGTTGTTGTTGTGGTCTTCAGTCCTGAGACTGGTTTGATGCAGCTCTCCATGCTACTCTATCCTGTGCAAGCTTCTTCATCTCCCAGTACCTACTGCAACCTACATCCTTCTGAATCTGCTTAGTGTATTCATCTCTTGGTCTCCCTCTACGATTTTTACCCTCCACACTGCCCTCCAATGCTAAATTTGTGATCCCTTGATGCCTCAAAACATGTCCTACCAACCGATCCCTTCTTCTAGTCAAGTTGTGCCACAAACTTCTCTTCTCCCCAATCCTATTCAATACCTCCTCATTAGTTACGTGATCTACCCACCTTATCTTCAGCATTCTTTTGTAGCACCACATTTCGAAAGCTTCTATTCTCTTCTTGTCCAAACTGTTTACCGTCCATGTTTCACTTCCATACATGGCTACACTCCATACAAATACTTTCAGAAATGACTTCCTGACACTTAAAGTCTATACTCGATGTTAACAAATTTCTCTTCTTCAGAAAGGCTTTCCTTGCCATTGCCAGTCTACATTTTATATCCTCTCTACTTCGACCATCATCAGTTATTTTGCTCCCCAAATAGCAAAACTCCTTTACTACTTTAAGTGTCTCATTTCCTAATCTAATTCCCTCAGCATCACCCGACTTAATTAGACTACATTCCATTATCCTCGTTTTGCTTTTGTTGATGTTCATCTTATATCCTCCTTTCAAGACACTGTCCATTCCGTTCAACTGCTCTTCCAAGTTCTTTGCTGTCTCTCACAGAATCACAATGTCATCGGCGAACCTCAAAGTTTTTATTTCTTCTCCATGAATTTTAATACCTACTCCGAATTTTTCTTTTGTTTCCTTTACTGCTTGCTCAATATACAGATTGAATAACATCGGGGAGAGGCTACAACCCTGTCTTACTCCTTTCCCAACCACTGCTTCCCTTTCATGCCCCTCGACTCTTATAACTGCCATCTGGTTTCTGTACAAACTGTAAATAGCCTTTCGCTCCCTGTATTTTACCCCTGCCACCTTCAGAATTTTAAAGAGAGTATTCCAGTTAACATTGTCAAAAGCTTTCTCTAAGTCTACAAATGCTAGAAACGTAGGTTTGGCTTTTCTTAATCTTTCTTCTAAGATAAGTCGTAAGGTCAGTATTGCCTCACGTGTTCCAACATTTCTACGGAATCCAAACTGATCTTCGCCGAGGTCGGCTTCTACCAGTTTTTCCATTCGTCTGTAAAGAATTCGCGTTAGTATTTTGCAGCTGTGACTTATTGTCCGCGTGTCCACTGGAATTACCTCCTCTCGGCCAGGAAAAAGACGTCAACCGCCCGACTGGTTTGTTAATGTCCATGGATACCAACTGTCCCACTGCGTTTGTGTGTACGCAGTGACCATGCCCGGCGCTGATCGGTTAGTGAGGTCCAATATCTCCTTAGCATATCAACTCAGAGAAGGTTTGCCGTTCTTGGCTCTCTACCAACGGTCTGCACTCGTCCACAGCTTCATCCACCGCAGCCCCAACGGCCCCAATGTCAATCATTTGTGTGGGCGGCGCTCTCTCGCGCAGTGACAGCTTAACGAACCGCCGTGGGCGAAACGCAAGCGCCGCTCAACGCAGCACATCGTGTAAATGTGAGCCCCTTCGGTTGTCACCTATTGCTCTCCTTTCCTTTCCTTTCTGTCTTGTTCCTTCGACTGTTGCTCACACAGTCATTGTTTCTGTTCCCATTTCCCTTCGATTTAATTCCACGTCGTTCTAACCAGTACGGTAGGTGGGGGAAAGCCCCGCGTGGGGTAAAAAACTCGCACTGAGTTTTTGAACTGACCGCCATCGATTCAGGAGTTAAACACTTCGTGGTAGGTCTGTCTCACCGTAACTTATTCTTTCGTGAAAGTTCGTCTCGGCAGGTCGCTCCAGAGATGCGAAAACGAGGTAAGTATGTTTTTTACTACCTACTTGTAACTTATCTGATTTTTTTACCTAAATATGATGGTATGTAGGTTTCGAAAAGAAGAATCAATGAATTACTCATTGATACTACTGCAGCTTAGCTTCATTTACACGTGGCAACAACTGTTACAGTTGGTCCCTTGGTCCCCAAAATAATATTTGTGAAAAAAGGGCGAAATGGGACCAATACCTGCAGGTGTTTTGGGGTAAATATCCGCAGCTCCTATAATGTGATGACAATTCCAGGTACCTGCAAATTTCTTGAGACAAAGGAAGAGTCATTCACAGTTATAGACCATGTCATAATAAAACTACAGAAACCCACGGCGATAAAAACGGCACGATTCCATAACGCAATAACTTTTTCAGAGCACCTAAAAAAGTACACCATTTATCCTAGACTGCTTACCCTCAGCCAATGAACTCTTTCAGATATCCTACCAAACCTCGCTTCGTGAAGAACAAAGTATTACTTTTGTACAAGTATTTTTAAGCGTATCTGAGATATTTAAGTTTAATATTGCGCTGGGTAACTTGACTACGGTGTAACTGTGTTACACTATGTTTACATCACGTATTTTATTCTGCATTTATCCATTTTTTCCATGTTTATCTCAAATAGGGCGTACACCAGCACTGCGTATCCTTATCCCATTTTGTGAAGTAAGACAGCGCTAATTTTTTCCTTGCTAAATTGTACATTTCTCCGTGAATAATAACCAGACAGAGCTGGAAATTGAGTGGTTACAGGTAACAACTCAGTCTGTGACTTCAATTTGACATCGTCGGAAAATTGATTCCACATTGACGACAGTGTTAGAAAATCTAAAAATTGTAGGTGTTTACCCCTACCTAACCTCCCTTTCCTGCTTCTGCTTCTCCTGATTAAGCAGCCATCCAATTTAAGGACTACAAAATATGTCCCGGCTCTTTTGTATGGTTCCCAACAGGGTGTACATTTTTTTTTATTTTTTTTTTGCAGCAAAGAAGTAAATAGTAGTTTCATTAAGAACATTTTCACTCTTAGTAATTGCTATAATTCCTTACTTTATTATTTAGAATTCAGCTTTTTCTATACGTTTTCAGCAGAAATTAAAAAATTAAAAAACTTATTGATCTAACGCCGGGTACCATCTACCTCCTGAAACACTTCCCTTGTATCAATGACAAGAGTTTTTTTAACGGATCTACTCTAATAGACAGCATGGACGGTACATGTTTTGTCTTATAATTTATATCAGGTTCCGTCCTTTTACATTTCTCAACCTCCTCATGAACGGTAGTCTTCAAACTAATAATAGCTGTCTCATTGTCATTTAGGCCTATAACTTTACTTGATTCGACCTGAAAGGTTTCACTTATTCTCACTGCATTTGCTAACACATACGTTATTAATTTTTTTCCTCCAAAACCAGTAATTTTTCATTTAATGCTTTAAATTCTTTTTTTGTATTAGAGATAACTGTCACTAATGTTTCTACTGTAGTCTTAGTATTGCTAGCTCCTGCCTCTACTTTACTGTTGGTTACTTCTACTTCGTTGTTAGTAGCTTCTACCTTTCCAGCGAGAGTTACCTCCGTTTTGTCAGATTTACTGTTAATATACTTCACAGATGATTTTGTTTTACTATTAGTCTTCATGATATCCTTCCTTATTTAAACTAAATTACTATCTGAGGCCAATTTTCCCTTTCTCACAAATTTCCTAGAAGTTTGCAATGTTTTCTCATAAAAAATACGTCCATTGCCGTTGATTTCATGCCAGTTAATCACTATTTGAGTACTTGATTCAGTAACATTTATTGCTAAATCTTCAGTTCTTTTACTCATTTCAGGCTCTTCAGTGCGCAAAACCTTGTGACACACATGACGATTCAAATTAAGTTCTTCTGATATCGCATGCACAGTTACGTGATCTAAGCAGTGACTGCCTTAACAGGCTCCACGTTTGCTTCGGTACGTGCTGTAGATGGGCGACCAGCTCTGGGATCGTCTTGCACTGAACCTCTGCCTTCACGAAACCATTGCAACACTCGAAAACACGATTTTTTGAAAGTGCATATCACCATATGCTGCCTTAATAGTAGTCCATGTTTCACTATGGAATTTCCCTAGTTTAATGCAGAGCTTAAAGTTCACTCTTTGCCCACAATCAGTATACATTGTGTCACAGTAACTAATGTGGCAAGAAACCAAACAGTGTGTTACTAAGCACAGCCCTGCCACCTAGTGAGTTCGTGCAGAAACATGGGTGCACACACAGCAAGTAACATAGAAACAACATTTGTTCCTTTTTAAAATTGCAAACTCAGAAATAAAAAACGAATTTGTCCTGGAACTTTTCTGACAAAGGGAGCATGTATTTCCGACCACTGGTTCCCTACCCTAATATAATCAGTTGTGGACCCACTATCACCTTTTTCAATTTAACCCAAAAAGTTTTGAGACAGCGTTCATGTCGTGAGGCCGCTTTACTCATGGCGCAGAAATATCCAGAGTATATTCATGAAGGATTTGAGAGAGAGAACACTTAGCAGCTTCCAAAAAAAGTTACCAGATAATTTGAAACCTTCACGAAATTTTTACTCGCTGACATCCCTCACAAAACGATGAAACGAAAATGGTTAGATTTCCGCTGTTCATGCAGTAAAAGTACTGCATCAGGCATGACGTTTTAATTTATTACTTGCTTATTACTGATTCTATCTGTAACACAGCTTGCACACAGCGTTCACATATACCACTGAATTTATCTGCAAAATGATGTCATAGTGCGACACACAGTTCACCAGGTATGACGTTATAGACAATGATACGAATGAAAAACTAGCCTTTACCCAAAACGGAGCGCGAATACCCAGACTATACTCATCCACTTTTCATTCTTTTTCATTAGCATATATGTGAATAATAACAATAATAATAGTAATTGTTATTATTATTATTAATTCCTTTAAATCTTTACGTGGAGAATAGGGCTGCAACAAAGGATCGCCATCTTGTTCTGTCTTCTGCCAGTATTTTCACTTCTTCCCGTTCTATTCCTTGCTATTGACCTTCTACTTCAGCTGATCCTCTCCACGTCGTTCTGGGCCTGCCTCGCCTCCGCCGTCCCTGCCGGATCCAATAAAGTGTTTCCTTCGCAATGTATTCATTTGGTCTCCTAAGTGCATATCCTAACCAGCGTCACTTCCTGCTTCTTATTTGCAGCTTAGTTGGCTTCTTGTTGGTTCTTCCCCAGAGTCTTTCGTTAGAGATGACGTTTGGCCACCATATCCCCAGGAAGTTCCTCAGATATCTGTTGTTGAATGTCTGCAGCATATCGATTACATGCTTCGTCACTTTCCATGTTTCACATTCATATAGTAGCTCAGGTTTTTACAATACTTTCAAATGTCCTCAATTTGGTCAAAATGCTTCAAATGGCTCTGAGCACTATGGGACTCAACATCTGAGGTCATCAGTCTCCTAGACCTTAGACCTACTTAAACCTAACTAAGAACATCACACACATCCATGCCCGAGGCAGGATTCGAACCTGCGACCGTAGTGGTCGCGCGGTTCCAGACTGAAGCGCCTAGAACCGCTCGGCCACAGCAGCATGCTCTATTTGGTCATCTATGTGTGTAATACGAAACATAAAATCAATATAACCAAGGTTTTGCATCTTCAGTCACGATGATCGTACAGGGTATTCCGATACTGTTTGTTCAGCTTAATGCAGGAGGTATAAGACAACAAAACAAATTTAGTTGTGGTATATATGGTACCCCGAGGGCAATTTATGATGCTAGGGACGACCTACACAGAGGTGCCAATCACAGGAACTGCACGAATGCGCTGCCATTGGTCTGTATGTAAGCAGTATGCTGTCTGACTATGATTGTCGTGTCCGTTTCGTGGCATGTCCACAATGGTGCCAGCAGCGACGGCAATTCTACCGACGAGGTCTTCTTCTGTTTCTACAACGTTTTCATTCACCAGCTACCTCATATGCGTCCAGAGTAAGATATCCAGAAACGTGAGTTCAGTTGCCAATGGCCAGACCACAGGGTCACCTCGGCCGATACATCGATTCCCGGTTTTCAGACGATTCCACAGAGAAATGCAGAAATGGGCTGGAGTCCCATGGTGCTGAAAATCCATCCCTAATCTAACATTCTGAGGGACACCCTCCAACAGTTCTAGCAACACATGTTCCACGACGATGCGATATCTCCATCAGCTGGAAGAACGTACATGTACCCTTACATGTGAACTGTGGATAATGCAATAGCCTTCGCGAGTAAACAAAGCCTCGTCGGTGTATTGGACCTCGTCCGGAAATAAGGGGTGGAGAGCAAATTCTTGTAAGAAGCCACTGAGCGAACTGCACGAGTTGGAGAAAATCTTCAGGCCCCACGCGCTGTAGACAGAAAGGATGAAACTGCTGATCATGTAACACATTCAACATAAGGCTACGTCTGAAGCAAGGATGTGTGCAGTACGTCGTGAACGTGTAGATGGAGTGTCTTCAGCAGAATCTCGTCTTTCTTTAGGAAGTTCGAACTGTTCGATTCCGATCTCTATCACGCATATTTACACGGAAAGTACAAACAACTGTCTTGCGAGGGCAACCACACCGCAGAGACATTGTGAGTAACAACAACAGCACTCAAGACTTAATAACCATTCAAATTGTCATAAGAAATTGAACAATTAAAAAGTCAAGAATGATGAGGCGTTTCCAAAAACTGCATATCTGTATGACGGTGCTTTATTCACAACTACCGGTTTCATGTCAGTACAGACGCATCCGTAGGTTTATAATGGTTCCATTTCCGTATTGTTGTTGTTGTGGTCTTCAGTCCTGAGACTTGTTTGATGCAGCTCTCCATCCTGCTCTATCCTGTGCAAGCTTCTTCATCTTCCAGTACCTACTGCAACCTAAATCCTTCTGAATCTGCTTAGTGTACTCATCTCTTGGTCTCCCTCTACGATTTTTACCCTCCACGCTGCCCTCCAAAACTAAATTGTTGATCCCTAGATGCCTCAGAACATGTCCTACCAACCGATCCCTTCTTCTAGTCAAGTTCTCCCCAATTTTATTCAATACCTCCTGATTACTTATGTGATCTACCCACCTAATCTTCAGCATTCTTGTGTAGTACCACATTTCGAAAGCTTCTTTTCTCTTCTTGTCCAAATTATTTATCTTCCGTGTTTCAGTTCCATACATGGCTACACTCCACACAAAATACTTTCAGAATCGACTTCCTGATACTTAAATCTATGCTTGATGTTATCACTCTTTCCTTGCCATTGCCAGTCTACATTTTGTATCTTCCTTACTTCGACCATCATTAGTTATTTTTCTCCCCAAATATCAAAACTCATTTACTACCTTAAGTGTCTCATTTCCTAATCTAATTCCCTCAGCATCACCCGACATAATTCGACTATATAATTTCCGTACTATAGATGGAAAATGTTGGGGTCCCAGTTTTTAGAAAGTTGTCCACGTTAAGAGTCAAACTTCACTGGTGGCTTGTTATAAACCTCAAGAGGCGTCTATACTGACGCGAAACCAATAGCTGCGTATAAAATACCTCCATGCAACTATGCTGCTTTTGGAAACATCTCATCATTCTTGACTTTTTAATTACTATAATTTTTACGATAATCTGAAAGGTGATTGAGTGTTGAGGGTTGTCACTGTTACGCACGAAATGTGCCTTTTTCACTTAGCAGGCGATGCAGACGTCTGAAGTTTTGCTGTTGTGGATCCTGTAGATTGGGAAGGCGCTGTCGGTACTCTCAATCCAGCTCGTCCGTTTCTATTTACAGATCCGTATTCCTGAGGCACATCAGCCATTACAACATACGTAAACCGTTCCATATTCACTGGTATTATTAAAAGTTGGTATTGGCTCCAACTGAATCTGTGTTTTCACAAGAAAGTCGCCGTTGTTTTCACACGGCGGTGATACTTCCGAATGAATCGGTGTGTTTCCAAGCAGACCTCAGAGCCAATAATCTGTACACAGAGCAGTGCTGTATGTCAGCCAGCGATACCGACACAACAGCTTGCGTTAGCACTACTAAGAAAATTTTGTCTAACATTACAGGTTGACTTCAAAGACCATAGGTTCCTTATCGATATTTTCTTCTTCCTGTGTTAATTTGAACATAGTGTCGGAACACCCTGTATATGTTTATCGTTAAATATTTGACACACTAACTCATTTGTAAGGTTGTCCGACGTTTGTAGATGTTGTACGTAAGGGAGAGCGAGGTTCCTGGGTTTCCCTCTAATCGACCGCTACCTTCGTAACACTCCTCATGGAACTATCTGGAAACACTGCTCGGAAGCCTTGTCAGTGCGAGCAGGAAAACGCAGCCAGCACGCATGCTCCGAGATTCCTATCTTCACAAGGAAGCGATCGTTGGGCTCTTCAGTGGAATCTTATTACGACACAAGTAGACCTCTTACCACACACCTAAATCACGAACAGACGGAAGTCCTTCCTCGCTGCCGCCACGACTTCGGGTCTTACAAGTGCTCCAGTGGCCGCCATTTGGGCACGAATAAATTTATTGCGGAGCTGGAGGCGCGAGCGTCTGTGCTGATAGCACTTTCTACTGGTGCTCCTGGTGTGTGGCGCTCCAGCGAGCAGCAGGAAATAAGCGGCGTCCCACTCGCCGCCGGCATTCCTGCACCGGTGCCCGTGATGACGGCGACGCCTAATTTGGGGTCGCTGCCGCCTACCGCTCTCTCTCTCCAGATGTTATCATCCGCTGCCCGCTGCTCCTGGAGTCCTTGATGGCCCTCGGCCGCGGCACGCACTCATTTACATGCGGAAGCTCGCCCACCAGCTCTTCCCGAACTCTCTCGACATGTGAACGAGCATTCGGTGTTTCTCCACGCGTCGCGCTCCCAGCAGTTACGTCACATCACGGCAGGTGCGCGGAATGAAAACTCCTGCCACCGGCGACCATCTCTAGGTTTTCAGATTTTAATATTATTTTTTTGCCTTTGCCCCATATACAGGGTGTTTCAAAAATGACCGGTATATTTGAAACGGCAATAAAAACTAAACGAGCAACGATAGAAATACACCGTTAGTTGCAATATGCTTGGGACAACAGTACATTTTCAGGCGGACAAACTTTCGAAATTACAGTAGTTACAATTTTCAACAACAGATGGCGCTGCAAGTGATGTGAAAGATATAGAAGACAACGCAGTCTGTGGGTGCGCCATTCTGTACGTCGTCTTTCTGCTGTAAGCGTGTGCTGTTCACAACGTGCAAGTGTGCTGTGGACAACGCGGTTTATTCCTTAGAACAGAGAATTTTTCTGGTGTTGGAATTCCACCGCCTAGAACACAGTGTTGTTGCAACAAGACGAAGTTTTCAACGGAGGTTTAATGTAACCAAAGGACCGAAAAGCGATACAATAAAGGATCTGTCTGAAAAATTTCAACGGACTGGGAACGTGACGGATGAACGTGCTGGAAAGGTAGGGCGACCGCGTACGGCAACCACAGAGGGCAACGCGCAGCTAGTGCAGCAGGTGACCCGACAGCGGCCTCGGGTTTCCGTTCGCCGTGTTGCAGCTGCGGTCCAAATGACGCCAACGTCCACGTATCGTCTTGTGCGCCAGAGTTTACACCTCTATCCGTACAAAATTCAAACGCGGCAACCCCTCAGTGCCGCTACCATTGCTGCACGAGAGACATTCGCTAACGATATAGTGCACAGGATTGATGACGGCGATATGCATGTGGGCAGCATTTGGTTTACTGACGAAGCTTATTTTTACCTGGACGGCTTCGTCAATAAACAGAACTGGCGCATATGGGGAACCGAAAAGCCCCTTGTTGCAGTCCCATCGTCCCTGCATCCTCAAAAAGTACTGGTCTGGGCCGCCATTTCTTCCAAAGGAATCATTGGCCCATTTTTCCGATCCGAAACGATTACTGCATCACGCTATCTGGACATTCTTCGTGAATTTGTGGCGGTACAAACTGCCTTAGACGACACTGCGAACACCTCGTGGTTTATGCAAGATGGTGCCCGGCCACATCGCACGACCGACGTCTTTAATTTCCTCAATGAATGTTTCGATGATTGTGTGATTGCTTTGGGCTATCCGAAACATACAGGAGGCGGCGTGGATTGGCCTCCCTATTCGCCAGACATGAACCCCTGTGACTTCTTTCTGTGGGGACACTTGAAAGACCAGGTGTGCCGCCAGAATCCAGAAACAATTGAACAGCTGAAGCAGCACATCTCATCTGCATGTGAAGCCATTCCGCCAGACACATTGTCAAAGGTTTCGGGTAATTTCATTCAGAGACTACGCCATATTATTGCTACGCACGGTGGATATGTGGAAAATATCGTACTATAGAGTTTCCCAGACCGCAGCGCCATCTGTTGTTGAAAATTGTAACTACTGTAATTTCGAAAGTTTGTCTGCCTGAAAATGTACTGTTGTCCCAAGCATATTGCAACAAACGGTGTATTTCTATCGCTGCTCGTTTAGTTTGTATTGCCGTTTCAATTATACCGGTCATTTTTGAAACACCCTGTACATTCCCCACAAGCCAGCATACGATACTTCGTCATTTTTGAAACACCCTATAGGTGCAGGGTCGGTATGGTTAAATAACGGATTTGGCATGGTTAATGTGAAGGGTGACCGGATGTCATTCCTGCCGCCAACCCCCACACCCACCCCCACCGAGATGGCATAGGTGTACCATAACTGTAGTGTTATTCGTGTTAAAGTGGACAAAACTGTTTTAAAATGTTTTCCAACTGTGTAACTGAGGCTCGACGCGGATATCAGCCGGGTACTCACGCAATGGGATGTCGGAAATCGCCTAACAACGCATACACGCTGGCCGGCTCACTGACCCTCATCACTAAACTAGTACGTGGGTTCGACCCGGGCCGGTGCACCTCCTCATCCTGGAACTGACGTTCACCGGAGAGGGGTTGGTTCAGTTTTTAAAACAGCGAATGAAATGCTGACGTACACAATGTCCTATCCCGTGAACAAAGCAGACAAGTGTGAATCAGCTTACAACTAAATGATTGTATCCTAGACTGATATCAGCGTTGGAAATAAATATACGAATGGCGTTCAATAAGTAATGCATTTTTTTATCGGCCTACTTTTGATAAAAAAATGTGGAATTTGTTGAGGGACATCGTGGAATATGCCCGCTTCAGCTCCTATACTTTCGTCAAGTTCCGATATGTTGTGGCATTATACAGAGCCATCAAGATCTTGTATCTTACGGAAGTGCATTCCAAGCTATCAGAGTTTCTTTTAGCGGAAAACCAGAGTATCGCACATATTCACAGGCGCTTCCAGAATATCTACCGAGACCGCGCAGTGAACAAAAGCACGGTGAGTCGTTGGACGACGCGTCTCTGATCATAGTAAGGTCGCACGAACTCTTCCGCGTGCCGGCCACCTGCACATAGCTATGACTCCTGCAATGTTGGAACGTGCGCACACTCTCGTTCGAGGTGATCGATGTATCACAATCAAACCCCTCGCTGCTGAACTGGAGGTCCCTGTTGGTGGAGCTCACACACTTGTCCACCAGCTGGCGTTCTCAAAAAGTCGCCACCTAACGAAAGACGGTAAAGAGAAATGAAGGACCAATTGTGCGGAGTTGGTTGTGCCTTACGAGGCTGGTCGCAACAATTTTTCGTCGAACATAGTCACATCTGATCAACCATGGGTTCGTCATTTTGAATCGGAAACAAAACACCAATCCATGGAGTGGTGCCACACCACCTAACCTTTGGAAGAAAACGTTCAAAGGCGCACTCTCAGCCGGTAAAGTCATTGGTTTCTGCAAGTCTGAGGGGGTTATTATGTTTGATTTCCTTCCTCATGGTGCGAGGATCAACAATGTAATGTATCGTGCTACCTTCAGTGTCTTTGTCGCCACAAAAATGCGAATGGATTACTCCATGACAATTCAAGGCCTCACACAAGTCTGCGCATCCGTGAGGGGCTCACGAAACTTCACTGGACAGACCTTTCTCACTCACCCCACAGTTCGTATCTCTCGCCTTCCGACTTCAATCTGCTTAGCCCAATGAAGAAGGCACTCTGCGGGAAGCATTACGCGGATGATGGGGAGGTTAGAGACGTACCCTAGTGGCCATAAAATTGCTACACCAAGAAGAAATGCAGATGATAAACAGGTATTCATTGGACAAATATATTACACTAGAACTGACATGTGATTACATTTTCACGCAATTTGGGTGCATACATCCTGAGAAATTAGTACCCAGAACAACCACCTCTGGCATTGATACGCCTGGGCATTAGTCAGACAGAACTTGGATAGCGTGTACAGGTACAGCTGCCCGTGCAGCTTCAACACTACACCACAGTTCATCAAGAGTAGTGACTGGCGTATTGTGACGAGCCAGTTGCTCGGCCACCATTGATCGCCGGCCGAAGTGGCCGTGCGGTTAAAGGCGCTGCAGTCTGGAACCGCAAGGCCGCTACGGTCGCAGGTTCGAATCCTGCCTCGGGCATGGATGTTTGTGATGTCCTTAGGTTAGTTAGGTTTAACTAGTTCTAAGTTCTAGGGGACTAATGATCTCAGCAGTTGAGTCCCATAGTGCTCCGAGCCATTTGAACCATTTTGAACCATTGACCTAAAGTTTACAGTTGGTGAGAGATCTGGAGAATGTGCTGGCCACGGCAGCAGTTGAATATTTTATGTATACAGAAAAGCACGTACAGAACCTTCAACATGTGGTCGTGCATTATCCTGATGAAATGTAGGATTTCGCAGGGATCGAATGAAGGGTAGAGCCACGAGTCGTAACACATCTGAAATGTGACGTCCACTGTTCAAGTGCCCTGTGCAAGCTTCTTCATCTTCCAGTACCTACTGCAACCTACAGCCTTCTGAATCTGCTTAGTGTATTCATCTCTTGGTCTCCCTCTACGATTTTTACCCTCCACGCTGATCTCCAATGTTAAATTTCTGATCCCTTGATGCCTCAGAATGTGTCCTACCAACCGATCCCTTCTTCTAGTCAAGTTGTGCCACAAACACCTCTTCTCCCCAATCCTATTCAATACCTCCTCATTAGTTATGTGATCTACCCATCTAATCTTCAGCATTCTTCTGTAGCACCACATCTCGAAAGTTTCTATTCTCTTCTTGTCCAAACTATTTATCGTCCATGTTTCACTTCCATACATGGCTACACTCCATACAAATACTTTCAGAAACGACTTCCTGACACTATACTATACTCGATGTTAACAAATTTCTCTTCTTCAGAGACGCTTTCCTTGCCATTGCCAGTCTACATTTTATATCCTCTCTACTTCGACCATCATCAGTTAGTTTGCTCCCCAAATAGCAAAACTCCTTTACTACTTTAAGTGTCTCATTTCCTAATCTAATTCCCTCAACATCACGCGACTTAATTCGACTACATTCCATTATCCTCGTTTTGCTTTCGTTGGTGTTCATCTTGTATCCTCCTTTCAAGACACTATCCATTCTGTTCAACTGCTCTTCCAAGTCCTTTGCTGTCTCTGACAGAATTCCAATGTCATCGGCGAACCTTAAAGTTTTTATTTCTTCTCCATGTATTTTAATACCTAATTCAAATTTTTCTTTTGTTTCCTTGACTGCTTGCTCAATATACAGATTGAATAACATCGGGGAAAGGCTACAACCCTGTCTCACTCCCTTCCCAACGACCGCTTCCCTTTCATGTCCCTCGACTCTTATAACTGCCATCTGGTTTCTGTACAAATTGTAAATAGCCTTCCGCTCCCTGTATTTTATCCCCGCCACCTTCAGAATTTGAAAGAGAGTATTCCAGTCAACATTGTCAAAGGCTTTCTCTAAGTCTACAAATGCTAGAAACGTAGGTTTGCCTTTGCTTAATCTAGCTTCTAAGATAAGTCGTAGGGTCAGTATTGCCTCATGTGTTCCAATATTTCTACGGAATCCAAACTGATCTTCCTCGTGGTCGGCTTCTACTAGTTTTTCCATTCGTCTGTAAAGAATTCACTTTAGTATTTTGCAGCCGTAACTTATTAAAATGATAGCTTGGTAATTTTCGCATCTGCAACACCTGCTTCCTTTGGGATTGGGATTATTATATTATTTTTGAAGTTTGAGGGTATTTCGTCTGTCTCATGCATCTTGCTCACCAGACTGTAGAGTTTTGTCAGGATTGGCTCTCCCAAGGCTGTTAGTAGTTCTGATGGAATGTTGTCTACTCCAGGGGCCTTGTTTCGACTCAGGTCTTTCAGTGCTATGTCAAACTCTTCACGCAGTATCATATCTCCCATTTCATCTTCATCTACATCCTCTTCCATTTCCATAATATTGTCCACAAGTACATCGCCCTTGTATAGACCCTCTATATACTCCTTCCACCTTTCTGCTTTCCCTTCTTTGCTTAGAACTGGATTTCCATCTGAGCTCTTGATGTTAATGCAAGTGGTTCTCTTTCCTCCAAAGGTCTCTCTAATTTTCCTGTAGGCAGTATCTATCTTACCCCTAGTGAGATAAGCCTCTACATCCTTACATTTCTCCTCTAGCCATCCTTGCTTCGCCATTTTGCACTTTCCGTCGATCTCATTTTTGAGACGTTTGTATTCCTTTTTGTCTGCTTCATTTACTGCATTTTTATATTTTCTCCTTTCATCAATTAAATTCCATATTTCTTCTGTTATCCAAGGATTTCTTCTAGCCCTCGTCTTTTTACCTACTTGATCCTCTGCTGCTTTCTCTGCTTCATCCCTCAAAGCTACCCATTCTTCTTCTACTGTATTTCTTTCCACCATTCCTGTCAATTGTTCCCTTATGCTCTCCCTGAAACTCTGTACAACCTTCAATTTAGTCAGTTTATCCAAGTCCCATCTCCTTAAATTCCCACCTTTTTGCAGTTATTTAGATATCACTGTATTAGGTATACGATGTCAGGTACAACAGATCGAATTGTCAAGTACAGTTAAGTAAGGTTCGTGTCAGTACTCTTCATAAAGGTTTCTGGTTATTTCATATTGCATTGCCACACTTTTGTTCTAGTGCCGCCCTTTCAAGGCAAATGTTTAATTAACAATAGTAGCGTGCATCCTGCCACCCATTTTAATGCTCTACAGTGGAGCGTATATGTGGAAGAGACCTGGAGACAACAGGTTTCAATTGATTATATAATAGTAAGACAGGGATATCGGGACCAGGTTTTAAACTGTAAGACAGGGATAAAATAAAGTGAGCGAAATGCTATATACAATTTATACAGAAACCAAATGACAGTTATAAGAGTCGAAGGGCATGAAGGGGAACCAGTGGTTGAGAAGGGAGTGAGACAGAGCTGCGGCCTATCCTCAATGTTGTTCAATCTATATATTGAGGAAGCAGTAAAGGAAGAGCAGTTGAACGGAATGGACGATGTCTTGAAAAGAGGATATAAGATGAACATCAACAAAAGCAAAACAAGGATAATGGAATGTAGTCGAATTAAATCAAGTGATGCTGACGGAATTAGGTTAGGAAACGAGACAAAGTAGTAGAGGAATTTTGCTATTTGTAAAGCAAAATAACTGATGATGGTCGACGTAGGTAGGATATAAAATGCAGACTGGCGATGGCAAGGAAATCATTTCTCAAGAAGAGAAATTTATTGACATCGAGTGTAGAGCTAAGTATCAGGTAGTCCTTTCTGAATGTATTTCTATAGAGTGTAGCCATGTATGGAAGTGAAACATGGACGATAAGTAGTTTGGACAAAAAGAGAATAGAAGCTTTCGAAATGTAATGCTACAGAAGAATGCTAAAGATTAGATGGGTGGATCACGTAACTAATCAGGAGATACTGAATACAACTGGGGAGAAGAGGAAATTGTGGCACAACCTGACTAGAAGAAGGGATCGATTTGCTGGGACCCATTCTGAGGCATAAAGGAATCACCGATTTAGTACCGAAGGGAAGCATGGGGGGTAAAAATCGTAGAGTGAGACCAAGAGATGAATACAGTAAGCAGATTCAGTAGTTACTCGGAGATGAAGAGGCTTGCACAGGATAGAGTAGCACGTAGACCTGTATCAAACCAGTCCTTGGACTGAATACCACAACAATAGAGCAGAACACATATTTTCTGCTACTGTGGATGTTTAGACTGAGTTAGCAACATTCAGATACACTATCCCAACACAAATTATTTTTCTTTACCGGCATATGTTTCAGCATCTACGTGTTATCTTCTGTGGGTTTTTCTCTTTTAATGCGCAAGAAAAGTCATAAATGATCGATTAGTTTTCTAAGCGTAGCGGAGGAAGATTTAGTCACCCTAAGGAGACATCGCTCTGATCCGTGTATCATCGCCTCTGGCTTTTATAAGGCATCAGTTTGGCGAGGTGGAGAGTCGGTAAGTTTCTTCGGGTGTGCCATATCCTGCTGAAGCCATTCATTAGTGATCAAATAATAAAGTTCGACCACAAACACGAAACATTACCGTGTCTAATACGGTGTAGGGAAATCGTTGACATTCAAAAGCGGTTCCAGTTCTCTCGGAATAGATAAAAATAAGTCCTGTATCGTTTTCAAGGAAATCTTACATCATTCTTCTTGCAAAATAGTGGCAAGTTCGGATAACTATGATGGAGATAGTGATCACGCATGGTTCTCTCCAAAGTAGATCACGAAGGCTCAATAGTACTGAAATCTTGTACTTGCGAATGACGGGAAGGATGCAACAGTTCATCATCGTGCTGACAAACCCAGTCCTGGACGACGCGAGCTGTGTGGACAGGGGTTCTGTCCTCAGGGAACACAGCATCACCACTGGCTAATAAACACTGTGCCATGGGATGCATCTAATCGGATAAAATGGTCACGTAATCCTCCGTAGTAGTGCGAGCTTGCAAAGCATGGGATCCATGCAATACCACGATATAGCTGCTCTCATTATCACCGAACCCCCCCGCCATGTTTCACTCTTGGGACGTAAACTTGGCCATAAGTTGGAGACAGTGTGACGAACAGCGCACCTGACGATGGCGACATGTCTGATCGCCGAAATTGTTGTGTCTAGACAAGACAGCCTAGACACAATGAGAGGGAGCCGAAAGGCACGCGCTTAAACTCACGCAGGCTGGCGTGAGGTCTGAAACAGGATACGTAATGAATGCTATAAAGAAAAGTACGTAGCTTCTGGAATACTTAACTTTAATCCACATTTGTAGAACATCGCTCTTGATGATACATTAATAGAATCTCAATATTAATTGAATACGGCGCCTTGCTAGGTCGTAGCAAATGTAACTTAAGGCTATGCAAACTATCGTCTCAGCAAATGAGAGCGTAATTCTCAGTGAACCATGGCTAGCAACGTCGGCTGTACAACTGGGGCGAGTGCTAGTACGTCTCTCTAGACCTGCCGTGTGTTGGCGCTCGGTGTGCAATTACTGACAGTGGCGACACGCGGGTCCGTCGTATACTAGCGGACCGCGGCCGATTTAAAAGCTACCACCTAGCAAGTGTGGTGTCTGGCGGTGACACCACAGAAATATTGTGCCCGTTGGACACTATGGACCGGCAGTACACCCGTGGACTGTTCGAGCAAGATATACGCCGGGACAAGTTGAGGAATCCCAGTGTGAAACAAGTCTCATCCGACCAAATGAAATTCTTCCACAGCTCGATAATCCAAGTGCTAAAGCTTCGGCACCACGTTTTCCTGTTACGGTCACTTGCATCACTGATTAGTGGTTTCGGATTTCCATCTCGCGCTGAAATCCGCAGCTTACGGAGCTCCCTTTGTGTTGTTTTGGTGATGACAGGATTCGCTAATGTGATATTCAGTCCTGCCGTGACGTTTGCAGCTGTCGTCCTCTTCTTTCTCGTCACAATCCTCTTTAAATTACAATCTTGCACGACCACACTTTCCCTGTACGTGATGTAAATCTTCGATACGGTTCCTCTTCAAACACCAAACACTTGGGCTACGTTGATTATGGAAGCGCCCTCCATACGAGGAACAATAGTTTGCCCACATTCTAATTCACTGCCGGCCGCGGTTGACTCGCGGTTCTAGGCGCGCAGTACGGAACCGCGTGACTGCTACGGTCGCAGGTTCGTATCCTGCCTCGGGCATGGGTGTGTGTGATGTCCTTAGGTTAGTTAGGTTTAAGTAGTTCTAAGTTCTAGGGGACTGATGACCACAGCTGTTAAGTCCCATAGTGCTCAGAGCCATCTGAACCATTTTTTCTAATTCACTTAGCTCCGACATAATGCACTCACAAATGCACAGAACACAGTTATAACTACGGCTGACACTTGCAAAGCATTGAGGACACTTCAGTAGGTGTCGTTTGTGGTCAAATACAACACCATCATCTACAGCCTTGGCTAACACCTGCATTGACGTTCAAGCATGAGTTCCTCGCGCTGCCTCCATATGCTTTTGTCCAATTTCTGTAGCTATGATATTAAATACTACGTTTCACCGCTGTTCACAATAGTCCCAGGCATTGTTTATGGGTCTAAGTTAGGGTACGTTACCGGGCCAGACGACGTGCAACAAACCAAGAACGTAGGCGCACTGGTCTGTATACATGTTTGTTTTCATCTGGGAATACTGGAGCAACAAAAACATACTCATACTTAAGATGGAGAAGAAAGAACAAAACTTGGTCACCGAGAATGTTTAACTAAACCTCCTGGCTCATGATCCCTTAGATTTTGGGAGCGCAGCCACATAAAATGTACTTCTTCTTCTAACGTTTCGACCATATACACTACTGGCCATTAAAATTGCAACACAAAGAGGAAATGCAGATGATAAACGGGTATTAACTGGACAAATATATCATACTACAACTGACATGTGATTACATTTTCACGGAATTTGGGTGCATAGATCCAGAGAAATCAGTACCCAGAACAAGCACCTCTGGCCGTGATAACGGTCTTGATACACCTGGGCATTGAGTCAAACATAGCTTGGATGGCGTGTAGAGGTACAGCTGCCCATGCACCTTCAACACGATACCACAGTTCATCAAGAGTAGTGACTGGCGTATTGTGACGAGCCAGTTGCTCGGCCACAATTGACCAGACGTTTTCAGTTGGTTAGAGATCTGGAGAATTTGCTGGCCAGGGCAGCAGTCGAACATTTTCTGAATCCCGAAAGGCCCGTACAGGACCTGCAACATGCGGTCGTACATTATCCTGCTGAAATGTAGGGTTTCGCAGAGATCGAATGAAGGGTAGAGCCACGGGTCGTAACACATCTGAAATGTAACGTCCACTGTTCAAAGTGTCGTCAGTGCGAACAAGAAGTGACCGAGACGTGTAACCAATGGCACCCCATACCATCACGCCGGGTGATACGCCAGTATGGCGATGATGAATACACGCTTCTAATGTGCGTTCACCGCGATGCCGCCAAACACGGATGCGACCATCATGATGCTGTAAACAGAACATAGATTCATCCGAAAAAATGACGTTTTGCCATTCGTGCTCCCAGGTTCGTCGTTGAGTGCACCATCGTAGACGCTCCTGTCTGTAATGCAGCGTCAAGGGTAACCGCAGCCATGGTCTCCGAACTGTTCGTGAAGATGGCTGTTGTCTTGCAAACGTCCCCATCTGTTGACTCAGGGATCGAGACGTGGCTGCACGATCTGTTACAGCCATGCATAAGATGCGTGTCATCTTGACTGCTAGTGATACGAGGCCGTTGGGATCCAGCACCGCGTTCCGTATTACCCTCCTGAACCCAGCGACCCCATACTCTGCTAACAGTCATTGGATCTCGACCAACGCGAGCAGCAATGTCGCGATACGGTAAACCGCAATCGCGATAGGTTACAATGCGACCTTTATCAAAGCCGGAAACGTGATGGTACGCATTTCTCCTCCTTAAACGAGGCATCATAACAAAGTTTCACGAGGCAACGCCAGTCAACTGCTGTTTGTGTATGAGAAATCGGTTGGAAACTTTCCTCATGTCAGCACGTTGTAGGTGTCGCCACGGGCGCCAACCTTGTGTGAATGCTCTGAAAAGCTAATCATTTGCAAATCGCAAGCATCTTCTTCCTGTCGGTTAAATTTCTCATCTGTAGCACGTCACCTTCGTTGTGTAGCAATTTTAATGGCCTCTTGGTCATCTTCAGAATGAACCGACAGACTGGTATTGCAGTGCCCCGTTACGTTGTTTTAAACCACAGAGACGCTGATCTTCGACGTCTGAGATTACGCATGCATTGAACCAATCTGTCAGCTCATTCTGACGATGGCCGAAAGGTATAGGGCCGAAATATAGGGGGATGAAGAAATTTGAGATTGTGCGTCTGCACTCACGTACTGTGCCGGAAAATAAGATGCACTATGAGGTGACTACTCTTCCGGCTAGCCATGTCTCTCCCATAAGTGGAGCTGAGTAGTGTGCTAATGACCTAATGACATGAGAAAGGACAGTTGTGCTTACAATAGCAAGCACGGATATGCCAGTGATTGCAGTGGCAATACTAAATTTCTGTACCTCATCTTTCTCTGTTGGGCTTACATACACTATGTGATCAATAGTATGCGGTCACCTGGCTGAAAATGACTTACAAATTCGCTGTGCCCTCTATCGGTATCGCTGGAATTCAAAGTGGTGTTGGCCCACCCTTAGCCTTGATGACAGCTTCCACTCTCGCAGGCATACGTTCAATCAGGTGCTGGAAGGTTTCTTGGAGAATGGCAGCCCATTCTCCACGGAGTGTTGCTCTGAGGAGATGTATCGGTCGGTGAGGCCTGGGGCGATGTTGGCGTTCCAAAACATCCCAGAGGTGTTCTTTTGGATTCAGGTCAGGACTCTGTAGGCCAGTCCATTACAGGGATGTTGTTGTCGTGTAACCACTCCGCCACATACCATGCATTATGAATAGGTCCTTGATCGTATTGAAAGATGCAATCGTCATCCCCGAATTGCTCTTCAACAGTGGGAATAAGAAGGTGCTTAAAACATCAATGTAGGTCTGTGCTGTGATAGTGTCACGCAAAACAACAAGGGCTGCAAGCCCCCTCCATGAAAAACACGAGCACACCATAGTATCACCATCGTCTCCGAGTTTAACTGTTGGCACTACACATGCTGACAGATGACGATCACTGGGCATTCGCCATACCCGCACCCTGCCACTGGATCTCCACATTGTGTACCGTGATTCGTCACTCCGCACCACGTTTTTACACTGTACAATCGTAAAATGTTCACGCTCCTTACACGAAGGGAGGCGTTGTTTGGCATTTAGCGGCGTGATGTGCTGCTTATGGGCAGCCGCTCGACCGTGAAATCGAAGTTTTCTCACCTCCCGCCTAACTGTCATAATACTTGCAGTGGATCCTGCTGCAGTTTGGAATTCCTGTGTGATGATGTTTGGTTTATGGGGCGCTCAACTGCGTGGTTATCAGCGCCCGTACAATTACCCAATCTTTGCTCAGTCCAATTTCGCCACTTTCCGGGATGATGATGAAATGATGAGGACAACACAAACACCCAGTCATCTCGAGGCAGGTGAAAATCCCTGACCCCGCCGGGAATCGAACCCGGGACCCCGTGCTCGGGAAGCGAGAACGCTACCGCGAGACCACGAGCGGCGGACGGAATTCCTGTGTGATGGTCTGGATAGATGTCTGCTTATGACACATTACAACCCTCTTCAAATGTCGGCGGTCTCTGTCAGTCAACAAACAAGGTCGGCCTGTACGCTTTTGTACTGTACGTGTCCTTTTAGGTTTCCATTTCACTATCATATCTGAAACAGTGGACCTAGGGATGTTTAGGAGTGTGGAAATCTCGCGTACACACTATGACTTAAGTGACACCCAATCATCGTACCACGTTCGAAGTCCGTGAACTCCGCGGACTGCTCCACACTGCTCTCTCACGATGTCTACTGATATGGAGTACCTGGCAGTAGGTGGCAGCACAAGGCACCTAATACGAAAAACGTATGTTTTTGGGGTTGCTCGGATACTTTTGATCATATAGTGTATCACGAGGAGATGAACACCGTGCCGTCAAGGGCAGGAGAGCGCGAAAAAAAGGAGCTAAGTTTCTTCCTTTGGGAAGCAAGTTTCAGTGTTGTTTCATAAGATAGGCAGTGAACTCATGGCAGGGAGAAAGAGGGAGAAATGGGCCTTGTGTGACATGACAGGACGGGCAGGTGCCGAGCCACCCAGGCCTATAATAATTTTTCAGGACGATGTTGCAGTGTTTAAAATGCATCTGCTCCTCCCCCCCCCCTTGTATGATTTTTTTTTTTTTTTTTTTTGGTCATCAGTCTACAGACTGGTTTGATGCGGCACGCCACGAATTCCTTTCCTGTGCTAACCTCTTCATCTCAGAGTAGCACTTGCAACCTAAGTCCTCAATTATTTGCTTGACGTATTCCAATCTCTGTCTTCCTCTACAGTTTTTGCCCTCTAGTACCATGAAAGTCATTCCCTCA
Source organism: Schistocerca cancellata (assembly GCF_023864275.1). Taxonomy (NCBI): domain Eukaryota; kingdom Metazoa; phylum Arthropoda; class Insecta; order Orthoptera; family Acrididae; genus Schistocerca; species Schistocerca cancellata. The sequence goes on from NC_064627.1 coordinate 54,942,241, forward strand.
TGTCTTAGCAGATGTCCTATCATCCTGTCTCTTCTCCTTATCAGTGTTTTCCACATATTCCTTTGCTCTCCGATTCTGCGTAGAACCTCCTCATTCCTTACCTTATCAGTCCAGCTAATTTTCAACATTCGTCTATAGCACCACATCTCAAATGCTTCGATTCTCTTCTGTTCCGGTTTCCCCACAGTCCATGTTTCACTACCATACAATGCTGTACTCCAGACGTACGTCCTCAGAAATATCTTCCTCAAATTAAGGCCGGTATTTGATATTAGTAGACTTCTCTTGGCCAGAAATGCCTTTTTTGCCATAGCGAGTCTGCTTTTGATGTCCTCTTTGCTCCGTCCGTCATTGGTTATTTTACTGCCTAGGTAGCAGAATTCCTTAACTTCATTGACTTCGTGACCATCAATCCTGATGTTAAGTTTCTCGCTTTTCTCATTTCTACTACTTGTCATTACCCTCGTCTTTCTCCGATTTACTCTCAAACCATACTGTGTACTCATTAGACTGTTCATTCCGTTCAGCAGATCATTTAATTCTTCTTCACTTTCACTCAGGATAGCAATGTCATCAGCGAATCGTATCATTGATATCCTTTCACCTTGTATTTTAATTCCACTCCTGAGCCTTTCTTTTATTTCCATCATTGCTTCCTCGATGTACAGATTGAAGAGTAGGGGCGGAAGGTTACAGCCTTGTCTTACACCCTTCTTAATACGAGCACTTCGTTCTTGATCGTCCACTCTTATTATTCCCTCTTGGTTGTTGTACATATTGTATATGACCCGTCTCTCCCTATAGCTTACCCCTACTTTTTTCAGAATCTCGAACAGCTTGCACGATTTTATATTGTCGAACGCTTTTTCCAGGTCGACAAATCCTATGAAAGTGTCTTGATTTTTCTTTAGACTTGCTTTCATTATTAGCCGTAACGTCAGAATTGCCTCTCTCGTCCCTTTACTTTTCCTAAAGCCAAACTGATCGTCACCTAGCGCATTCTCAATTTTCTTTTCCATTCTTCTGTATATTATTCTTGTAAGCAGCTTCGATGCATGAGTTGTTAAGGTGATTGTGCGATAATTCTCGCACTTGTCAGCTCTTGCCGTCTTCGGAATTGTGTGGATGATGCTTTTCCGAAAGTCAGATGGTATATCGCCAGACTCATATATTCTACATACCAACGTGAATAGTCGTTTTGTTGCCACTTCCCCCAATGATTTTAGACATTCTGATGGAATGTTATCTATCCCTTCTGCCTTATTTGACCGTAAGTCCTCCAAAGCTCTTTTAAATTCCGATTGTAATACTGGATCCCCTATCTCTTCTAAATCGACTCCTGTTTCTTCTTCTATCACGTCAGACAAATCTTCACCCTCATAGAGGCTTTCAATGTATTCTTTCCACCTATCTGCTCTCTCCTCTGCATTTAATAGTGGAATTCCCGTTGCACTCTTAATGTTACCACCGTTTCTTTTAATGTCACCAAAGGTTGTTTTGACTTTCCTGTATGCTGAGTCTGTCCTTCCGACAATCATATCTTTTTCGATGTCTTCACATTTTTCCTGCAGCTATTTCGTCTTAGCTTCCCTGCACTTCCTATTTATTTCATTCCTCAGCGACTTGTATTTCTGTATTCCTGGTTTTCCCGGAACATGTTTGTACTTCCTCCTTTCATCAATCGACTGAAGTATTTCTTCTGTTACCCATGGTTTCTTCGCAGCTACCTTCTTTGTACCTATGTTTTCCTTCCCAACTTCTGTGATGGCCCTTTTTAGAGATGTCCATTCCTCTTCAACTGTACTGCCTACTGCGCTATTCCTTATTGCTGTATCTATAGCGTTAGAGAACTTCAAACGTATCTCGTCATTCCTTAGTACTTCCGTATCCCACTTCTTTGCGTATTGATTCTTCCTGACTAATGTCTTGAACTTCAGCCTACTCTTCATCACTACTATATTGTGATCTGAGTCTATATCTGCTGCTGGGCTTGCCTTACAATCCAGTATCTGATTTCGGAATCTCTGTCTGACCATGATGTAATCTAATTGAAATCTTCCCGTATCTCCCGGCCTTTTCCAAGTATACCTCCTCCTCTTGTGATTCTTGAACAGGGTATTCAATATTTTACTAGCTGAAACTTGTTACAGAACTCAATTAGTCTTTCTCCTATTTCATTCCTTGTCCCAAGCCCATATTCTCCGGTAACCTTTTCTTCTACTCCTTCCCCTACAACTGCATTCCAGTCGCCCATGACTATTAGATTTTCGTCCCCCTTTACATACTGCATTACCCTTTCGATATCCTCATACACTTTTTTTATCTGTTCATCTTCAGCTTGCGACATCGGCATGTATACCTGAACTATCGTTGTCGGTGTTGGTCTGCTGTCGATTCTGATTAGAAGAACCCGGTCACTGAACTGTTCACCCTCTGCCCTACCTTCCTATTCATAACGAATCCTACATCTTTTATACCATTTTCTGCTGCTGATGATATTACCCGATACTCATCTGACCGGAAATCCTTGTCTTCCTTCCACTTCACCTCACTGACCCCTACTATATCTAGATTGAGCCTTTGCATTTCCCTTTTCAGATTTTCTAGTTTCCCTACCACGTTCAAGCCTCTGACATTCCACGCCCTGACTCGTAGAACGTTATCCTTTCGTTGATTATCCAATCTTCTTTCTCATGGTAACGTCCCCCTCGGCAGTCCCCTCCCGGAGATCCGAATGGGGGACTATTCCAGAATCTTTTACCAATGGAGAGATCATCATGACACTTCTTCAAATACAGGCCACATGTCCTGTGGATACACGTTACGTGTCTTTAATGCAGTGGTTTCCATTGCCTTCTGCATCCTCATGTCGTTGATCATTGCTGATTTTTCGCCTTTAGGGGCAATTTCCCATCCCTAGGACAAGAGAGTGCCCTGAACCTCTATCCGCTCCTCCGCCCTCTTTGACAAGGCCGTTGGCAGAATGAGGCTGACGTCTTATGCCGGAAGTCTTCGGCCGCCAATGCTGATTATTTATCGAAATTTAGGGTGTGGCGGGGATCGAACCCGGGACCGAAGACGTTTTGATTATGAATCAAAGACGCTACCCCTAGACCACGGGTACCTCCTTGTATGATATGCATTACAAAATTAATCCATTGGCCAGCCGATGTTGACTTGCGGCAAAACGGACGGATTGGTTACCAAAACTGAGGCGCACGAGTAACTGTCACGAGACATAGAGGAGTGTGCTTTTCAGATTTTTGTGTTCAGTATTTAGGGAGATAGATTCACGATTGGGCTTCTGAGTAATGAAGTTCGGGCTCCAGCCGTGGAGTACGAAGGATTCAGATTCGCGTTCCGGCTTTTGAAGCAGACTTCGGACCTGGGAATTCATAGTCGGACGGACTTAGAGGAGCTAGCAAGCAGTGGCAGAGGGACCCCTCTAGTTACCTCGGTTCGACGCTGACCATCGACGTTCATGGTACGATTATATTGCAGCACCAGGACCGACAGCCACAATAATTCGCTCATTCGGATGGAAGTGGTGACCTCTTTAACGGTTGCTCTCGCGCAGTAGGATATTTGCCTTAATTTTCTGTCAGCTTCACGCCTTGCATGTTTTAGTATGTAGTTTGTGAACTAAATTCTGAATCCATTGTATTCTATGATTTTACTTTCATATTCAGTAAATCAGATGTTGCAGAAAGTAGTAGTGTTGTTGTTGTTGTGGTCTTCAGTCCTGAGACTGGTTTGATGCAGCTCTCCATGCTACTCTATCCTGTGCAAGCTTCTTCATCTCCCAGTACCTACTGCAACCTACATCCTTCTGAATCTGCTTAGTGTATTCATCTCTTGGTCTCCCCCTACGATTTTTACCCTCCACGCTGCCCTCCAATACTAAATTGGTGATCCCTTGATGCCTCAACAAATGTCCTACCAACCGATCCCTTCTTCTGGTCAAGTTGTGCCACAAACTTCTCTTCTCCTCAATCCTATTCAGTACTTCCTCATTAGTTATGTGATCTACCCATCTAATCTTCAGCATTCTTCTGTAGCACCACATTTCGAAAGCTTCTATTCTCTTCTTGTCCAAACTATTTACCGTCCATGTTTCACTTCCATACATGGCTACACTCCATACAAATACTTTCAGAAATGACTTCCTGACGCTTAAATCTATACTCGATGTTAACAAATTTCTCTTCTTCAGAAACGCTTTCCTTGCCATTGCCAGTCTACATTTTATATCCTCTCTACTTCGACCATCATCAGTTATTTTGCTCCCCAAATAGCAAAACTCCTTTACTACTTTAAGTGTCTCATTTCCTAATCTAATACCCTCAACATCACCCGACTTAATTCGACTACATTCCATCATCCTCGTTTTGCCTTTGTTGATGTTCATCTTATATCCTCCCTTCAAGTAGTAGTAGTAGCAGAAAATTCAATGAGACCCGCTCAGGATACAGGGTTTCGGGCACCCTGTTCCAGATCCTGCGAATTAAATCCCATTTCGTAACTTTATTTATCAGCACTGGCTTCTGAGGAATGATCTATGGTTGTAACTAGACTGGTCAGATATGTCATATGGAAAGCATAGGTAAAGGGAGGGGAGGCAGAGTTTCGCAGCAGTTCCTGGCTCATGTTCACAGTATGAGTGGGCCGAATTTGTGGTACAAAAACGAATCCCAAAGCAACAGCGAATATTTTCTGAGACGTACAGACGGGTTAAGGGCTTCTATGTGGCGTCGGTGCACTCGACGCCTTCAACCATTTGAAAAGAAGTACATTCACGACTCATCAGGCCACACCAAGCCTTCAATCAGCGACTGTCCATTTTCTGTAATGTTTGGCCCATTACAGTGCTGCCTTATGTACCTCTATGAGCAATGGCCTTCTGTGCGTACCAGATTCCAAACGTCAACCGCATCCAGGTTCCTCCGCATTTTATCTCGGAAAGTAGTTGTGCCTGAGCTGTATTTATTGACGACAGCTACTCCTGCCGTGTTTCAGACCAACTGTTACTGGCGAGGCGTGACACTCATCTTCAAACCCGATCGGTTAAGACCTTTATATGACCACTGGCCCTAGACGTGCTACACGGGTGCGAATGGTCTCGACAGCCTCCTTTGGCATTTCAACAAATTGAGCAACTTCATTCAGAATGTGATAGGGGGCACTTTCAATCACCACAGCTCCTTTCAATGAGGGCTAGTCAAATGAAAACCAAACACCCCGCCTCCCCCCACCAACGGGACCATGGAATGGTTCCATTCAAACCTGATCACCACAAGCGTTAAGGCATATGTCCCACTGGGAGACGAGACGACTGCAGAACGCAGTCGTCCGCTTATTGGACTTGGCGCTTGCACTTCCTCGTCCGAGTGAAACCAACGTCCACCAAGGTATATCTTCAGGTCGCCAAAGATGAGAAAAGATCCAGGCTGTAAGGAGGACGTTGCAGTGTTTCCCAACCAAATCCTTGAAGCATAGCCTTCGTCTGATTGGCAGTGGGTTCGGCTGGGTGTTATCGTGGAAAAGGACAATTCCGTCCGACAGCATACCGACAGCCCGTGGGCAAACGTCGGAACCAGCAGTGGAAGTATCACACATCTTCCGCGCCAAAGATATCCAGACAAGTTACTGTAAAGTCATTATAACAATTTCTCCGGCTGCAGGGGTCCTCTCTTCATTGAGTTCCTCGAGCGTGGAGCGACAAAATACGCAGCGCTGCGAAGACACTTCGCAGAAACTGCGACAAGCCATAAAGTCTAAACTCCCAGAGGTGCTGTCGGGCGAAACCAAAATGTCGCACGATAACGCCTGTCCCCACATTGCCAATCTTACGCAGGTTATGTTTCAGCGATTTGTTTGGGAAACGCTGCAGCATTCTCAGTGCAGCCTGGACTTAGGTGCCGGCTCTTATCCCCGAACGGTTCTAGGCTCTCAGTCCGGAACCGCGCTGCTCCTACGGTCGCAGATTCGAATCTGCAGTGGGCATGGATGTGTGTGATGTCCTTAGGTTAGTTAGGTTGAAGTAGTTCTGAGTCTAGGGAACTGATGACCTCAGTTGTTCCATAGTGCTTGGAGCCATTTGAACCATTTTGAACTTAGGTTTCAGTCCGAAGGGGAAGTGCAAGAGTGGGTGCGTTTGTAGATCCATGAGCGGTCGACCGCTTTCTACAAAACAGGAATTTGGCGTTTCTTCTCCCATTAGAATAAATGTCTTAATGCGTATGGTGATTACTTTTGAATGAAACTATTCCATAGTCTCGTTGTTGTGAGTGTTCCGTTTTCGTTTGACCCCTCCCCCCACCTTTTCTTAGCGAGGTGGCCCAGCGGTTGGTACACTTGACTAGCATTCGGGAGGACGACAGCTGAAACCCTCGTCCGGCCATCCTGATTTAGGTTTCCCGCGATTTTCCTAAATCGCTTCAGGCCAATGCCGGAATGGTTCCTTTGAAAGGGCACGGCCGACTTCCTTCCCCACACCTTCTCTAATCCGATGGAAAGATGACCTCATCGTATGGCCCCTAATCCAAACCAACCAGCCAACCCTGACTGCCGCTTAGTCCATTCTGTCATGTCTCCAAGTCGACCAGTCTTAATATGGTGATTCCATACAACCAATCATGACTTACGACAGAAGTGAAGGGTCACATGATACATGGTACATGATCTACAGCGTCTACAGTGTTCCAAAGCGATCAGTGTGCTCCCTGAACGGGGTGACTTGCCTTTTTCAGGTCCAATTAGATTGAACACATTTTACACTAGGGAATTCCTGTTCTAAACCTGGTGGTAAGTGCGTGTCACGTGGCAGTGTTTAAACCAGAAATCAACCACGACGTCAGCGGTGCGACGGTTAGGCAAGATGTAGAGGTCTAAGGCCTGAAGTTTTCTGATGACTATGCGTGTGTAGACATATGGGACTACGGTATCGTCCACTAACAACAGAAGTTAATCCTCGACTCGCTCATTCATGTAACAGTAACTGATGTTGTACTTTTGTATCTTCTTAATTATCATCATTTTTTTGTTTACATGACACATCACAAAGATTGCATGATTAATTGATATTTTTACTGCGAGCAAATGGTGTTTCGCTTTTACAATGCCTGAAGAAAGTAAAACCTACATTCTGCGTAAGTAATAACAAAAATAGGTGAAAAACAGCGAAAACGTCAATTCTATTCAAAGAGAAAAATACTTATCGATGTTACACTTAGATGAAGACTTAGACATTTGATAATGACTTAGAAATACTGAAAGAAAAAAATGATAAAAGCTTCTTTGATGTGTTTGCCTGTATATATACCTTCTAGAGTAAATAAATGTTGATCTATTGAAGAATTAGGACGGCATTTGTCCTACTCTCTCAGTTCTCTGTTTCTATGGAGAATTTGCCATACGACTTATCAACACCAGCCACAATGAATTTTGTATTGATCATTACGAATCTCTATCACTGCTAGTTCGTTAGTTCTGTTCTTGTGATTCAACTTGTTGCGAGAAGAATGTTCCCTCACAGTTTCACAATCGCAGGTAAGGAGCTAAACGGCACTACATATAGCGTTCGTACTGCGAGTGTACCTAATTTTCGGAATAGTTGATTATGGCTCTAATAGTTATGAGCTTATAGAAGGCATAGGAACAGGTGATGGCTTTTACTTGCATGCCCACTGAAATCTAACAAAGTTATAAACTTTCGGAATACCGACACTTTATCTTCAAAAAATAGTAACAGAATATTCTTTAAATAAAATCGTTAGTCAAATCCTCAGGAGTTATTAGTTTCTCTAATTGTGAAGTGGGAGTCGTTTGTATTTAAAGTCGCTACTGATCAATGTGCGAATGTTCAATTTGCTGCCATATTCCATCTTCAAATAAAATACAGTCCAAACTTCGGAAAAGTCCCCACCATCTCGAATGGTTGTAAGTCCAACGGCACACGACAATGTTTCGAAGCTGATAGACAATCGAAAATATAACCAAGTCCAGTGGAATCGTTCCAACGTCCAACTGTTGTTGTTCTTGTTGTTCTGATCTTCAGTCAGAAGAATGGTTTGATGTAGCTCTCCACGCTACTGTCTCCTGTGCAGCCTCTTCATTTCCGAATAACTGCTGCAACCTACATCCTTCGCAATCTGCTTACTGTAGTCATCTCTGCGTCTCTCTCTACGACTTTTACCCCAAAAACGTCCCTCGAAAAGTAGATGGGTGATCCCTTGATGTCTCACAACACGTCCTATCAACCGACCCCTTCTTTTAGTCAAGAGTGAAACGTGGCTCGCTTTCGGTGACTATTTCGGCAGCTATATCGCGGTATTCCGTGAGCCACATTATTACTCTGCAAGTGACCATTCTGGTTTACCGGGTCCCTTCCGTGGCATAATGCTATATTCGCAGATGAAAGTGCCCCTGTTTCCACAGCTTGCAACGTGCATTACTGGTTTTGTGGGCACGAGGATCAATTGTCTCACCTTCCCTGCCCATCACAGTAACCAGATTTCAAAATTATTGAGCCTTTGAAGAGAAGTGGGCATGATCGGTATCTATCTCCATCACTCCTTTGATAACCAGACATAAATTGTATTTATACAGCCTAAAACGCCTTAAAGCTTTTTTGAATGCCAACGGTTTTCCTACGTCGTATTAGACATGGTAACGTTTGTATTATGAGGGTCACTCCAAAACAAATGCACACTATTTTTGTAAAAATACAGTTTTCATTCTGCATGTGTGAAAGTCTTACAGTGTGTAGATACATCCTTCCCGCTTGTTTTCAACCTGTTCCCGTAAGTGGCGCCGTCACAGCATGTCTTCAAGATGGCTGCTACACTTGACGTTCGTCAGAAGCAACGTACTGTCATAGAATTCCTGTTTTGTGAAAACGAGACAGTGGGAAACATCCTCAAGAGGTTGAAAAGGGTGCAGTACAGTGAGTCGGTGGACAAGCAGGTTACGTGATGAAACCGGGCACGACAATATTGAGGATTGTCCTCGCAGCGGCAGGCCTCGTACTACACATACTCCAGACAATGCACAGAGAGTTAACGAATTGGTGACTGCTGACAGATGCATCACAGTGAACGAATTGTCACGCTACATTGGGATAGGGGAAGGAAGTGTTTGCAGAATACTGGATGTGTTGGCGTTAAAAAAGTTTTGTGCCAGGTGGGTTCCCAGGATATTGACAGTGGCTCACAAAGAAACAAGAAACACGGATTGCAGCGAACTTTTGGAACAGTACAAGAATGGTGGAGATGAAATTCTTGGAAGAATTGTGACAGGTGATGAAACATGGCTCCATCATTTTTCGCCAGAGACGAAGAGGCAATCAATGGAGTGGCATCATGCAAATTCACCCAAGAAAAAAAATTCAAAACCACACCCTCTGCTGGAAAAGTTATGGCTACGGTGTTTTTCGATCCCGAAAGACTCTTGCTTGTGGACATCATGCCAAGTGGAACCACCATAAATTGTGATGCGTATGTGACGACACTGAAGAAACTTTAAGCTCGACTGAATCGTGTTCGATCACACATCGGCAAAAGCAGGATGTTTTACTGTCGCACGACAATGCACGGCCACATGTCAGTCAAAAACATGGAAGCGATCACAAAACTCGGATGGACAACACTGAAACACCCGCCTTACAGTACTGACCTGGCTCCATGTGACTATCACCTCTTTGGGAAACTGAAAGACTCTCTCTGTGGAACAAGGTTTGAAGATGATGACTCCCTTGTGCACGCTGCCAAACAGTGGCTCCAACAGGTTGATACAGAATTTTATCGTGCCAATATACAGGCGCTGGTTCCAAGATAGCGCAAAGCAGTTGAGAGGGATGGAAATTATGTGGAGAATGAAAATATTGCTCTTAAAGGATGTATCTACACACTGTGAAACTTTCAAACATGTAGAATAAAAGATGGATTAAAAAAAAATAGTGTACATTTCTTTTGGACTGACTCTCGTATTTCCACATTTTTGTAATCTGTAGATCACGGCATTTCTTTCGACTGGTCTTCAGTTCTGCATCATCATGTTGCATCGATATTCTTATTTTTAATTAGTATCAACATTTTTTTTCTAAAATTGTTTGAAAAATATGACAAACTTCTAATAATTCAAAAATAAATATTAATTACGAACTCTTGGCAACAGCTCACTATTCCACTTTCAGTTACGCTTCTTCAGAGCTATTGCTCAGTTCTGTACAGTCAGTACAACAGAAGTTAATAATTTTCTTAATTTACAACAAGTTGTATACGTTTACTGTTCGTAATCTCTTAAACTTCGTATTATTAATAGGATTTTAAAATGTCCGTTAGGCCACCGCATGCTTTCGCAGTGGACGCAAATGACCTTGCACAGCGTATTTCCAGCCAAGCTCCGCCACCTCGTGCCCTTCTATCTCGAGAAATGAATCTGTCAGAAATTACATTGGGTAGCCTCATGCCAAATACTTCGTCGTCTGCAGGCCGGACAGAGAACTACCTCCCCACTTCTGACCCGTGGACCCCGCGAAGTTTGCACCGGGCGACCATGGACCCCCAGACAGACCAGCCAGTGCACTGTTATTTTGTCGCCGACTTGTATACAAATGCGACTTGTGACAGTCTCGTTTCAGTAGCGGAATTATACGTCATAGACGTAGCACTAGTTTCAATTGCCATGTACAGTCTACTGAGACAAGAAATTCGTACGTGTAAATAAGGCCTTAGGGAAAAAATACACTCCTGGAAATGGAAAAAAGAACACATTGACACCGGTGTGTCAGACCCACCATACTTGCTCCGGACACTGCGAGAGGGCTGTACAAGCAATGATCACACGCACGGCACAGCGGACACACCAGGAACCGCGGTGTTGGACGTCGAATGGCGCTAGCTGCGCAGCATTTGTGCACCGCCGCCGTCAGTGTCAGCCAGTTTGCCGTGGCATACGGAGCTCCATCGCAGTCTTTAACACTGGTAGTATGCCGCGACAGCGTGGACGTGAACTGTATGTGCAGTTGACGGACTTTGAGCGAGGGCGTATAGTGGGCATGCGGGAGGCCGGGTGGACGTACCGCCGAATTTCTCAACACGTGGGGCGTGAGGTCTCCACAGTACATCGATGTTGTCGCCAGTGGTCGGCGGAAGGTGCACGTGCCCGTCGACCTGGGACCGGACCGCAGCGACGCACGGATGCACGCCAAGACCGTAGGATCCTACGCAGTGCCGTAGGGGACCGCACCGCCACTTCCCAGCAAATTAGGGACACGGTTGCTCCTGGGGTATCGGCGAGGACCATTCGCAACCGTCTCCATGAAGCTGGGCTACGGTCCCGCACACCGTTAGGCCGTCTTCCGCTCACGCCCCAACATCGTGCAGCCCGCCTCCAGTGGTGTCGCGACAGGCGTGAATGGAGGGACGAATGGAGACGTGTCGTCTTCAGCGATGAGACTCGCTTCTGCCTTGGTGCCAATGATGGTCGTATGCGTGTTTGGCGCCGTGCAGGTGAGCGCCACAATCAGGACTGCATACGACCGAGGCACACAGGGCCAACACCCGGCCTCATGGTGTGGGGAGCGATCTCCTACACTGGCCGTACACCACTGGTGATCGTCGAGGGGACACTGAATAGTGCACGGTACATCCAAACCGTCATCGAACCCATCGTTCTACCATTCCTAGACCGGCAGGGGAACTTGCTGTTCCAACAGGACAATGCACGTCCGCATGTATCCCGTGCCACCCAACGTGCCCTAGAAGGTGTAAGTCAACTACCCTGGCCAGCAAGATCTCCGGATCTGTCCCCCATTGAGCATGTTTGGGACTGGATGAAGCGTCGTCTCACGCGGTCTGCACGTCCAGCACGAACGCTGGTCCAACTGAGGCGCCAGGTGGAAATGGCATGGCAAGCCGTTCCACAGGACTACATCCAGCATCTCTACGATCGTCTCCATGGGAGAATAGCAGCCTGCATTGCTGCGAAAGGTGGATATACACTGTACTAGTGCCGACATTGTGCATGCTTTGTTGCCTGTGTCTATGTGCCTGTGGTTCTGTCAGTGTGATCATGTGATGTATCTGACCCCAGGAATGTGTCAATAAAGTTTCCCCTTCCTGGGACAATGAATTCACGGTGTTCTTATTTCAATTTCCAGGAGTGTATAATGTGCACTCGTCCATAATGCGACTTGTGCGGGACAGTTACTAACTGCATAAAATAAGTTTTTACCTCTGCCACATAGTTCTTTCGCAATAATGCTAACAAATTAGATAATTAGATCCCCATCTTTCAATTCAGTAAAAGTTTGCTCCATTAATAACAGACCTTCATTTATACAGAGGTAAAAATGTAAATACAGATCACTACGTTGTAAAATCGGAATTCCAGCTATGATCAAGATTGAAACAGTAACCAATAAGAAACAAATATAAAGATGAAGACAATTTAAACGCGGGATTAGCTGAGCGGTCTAGGGCGCTGCAGTCCTGGACTGTGCGGCTGGTCCCGGCGGAGGTTCGAGTCCTCCCTTGGGCATGGGTGTGTGTGTTTGTCCCTAGGATAATTTAGGTTAAGTAGTGTGTAAGCTTAGGGGCTGATGACCTTAGCAGTTACGTCCCATAAGATTTCACACACATTTGAACATTTGACAATTTAAACAAAAAATTTAAGGTACATCTGTTGTAACAAGAGAGCTTAAGAAATCTGTATCAGAACAGACCCACAAAACCACCGAATGAAATATGAACTAGTGAAAACATAAACGCAGAATGGTCTGATATTAAAAACGCCGAAAACGGATAGCAAGTGAAGTGCTTGGTGAAAAACAGAGGAACAGTCGGAAAAGGGGTTTAAAAATTTGGAACGAAGGGATACAAAACGTTATAAACGGTAAAGAGAAAAAATAATGAATACTTACCGAAGAAATCATTAGAAGCGAAATAGCAGTGTAACTGGAAATGAAATGAAGCAAAAGCGATAATAAGGACAGCACGTCACACATCGTGGGACGTCATTATAAGTAAAGCTGAAAGATATACATGGAACGCAAGAAATAGCATACAAATTAATGAAACATCGCAACAAAGAAGAAATAGATGACGTAAATCTAAATGTATTGCAAACATCTGACAGGGTTCCACATAATAAAGAACTGTGCTGCAATCCAAGTATCAAAGAGGTAGATAATAAAGAAAAACTGCAAGGAATAAACTATATAGAACTGACAGAATTGACGACAGTTACAAAAAATAGAAAACCGAAAATCACCCGGACTGGATGGAATAAATTCGAATTGTTAAACACGGAGAAATTCTCTCAGAATTAATAATGCTACATATTTTTAAAATGTGCTTAGCAAAATATGAGAGGAGTTGAACGTAGCAAAGCCCATTTCAGTACACAATAGAGGCGAAAGAAGTAATACATCTAACTACTGTGGTATTAATGTTCCAAATATTACTTACAAAATGTACAGCACGATAACAAAGGAAAGGCTACGAAATTTTCGGACGGAATTTTAATGGAGGGCTAAGCAGATTTCCGAAAGGGAAGATAATTCCTAATGATGTTTTCGTAGTGAAATAGATAATTCAAAATAGAAGAACATGTAATTTGGAAAACCATCTAGCATTTGAAGGCCACGATAGCGCGGCTGACAGAATTCACAGACATGAGCTATGGGTAGTAAGGGAAACAAACAAGAATCCATAATCATCTGATTCAAGTCGCAAAGAGCCTGTTTTGAACTCCAGAGTCGACACCTGTAAGGATATAATACATGAAATACAAACAAATCAAGGAATAACAGAAGGTTGTAGCTTGTCACTAACATTATTCAGTATATATGTAGTTGACCTGATCAAAGATTGAAAAACAGACAGAACTCCATGAGGCATACATACTAGGAGACATAGATATATTAGCAGGATGTTATTTGCGAATGATTAAGTTATGTTACAGGACAGGGAAGATACCTTACAAATTGCATCACATAAACTTTATAAGATAAGTGCAAGCTGCAATACGACTATACTTACAAATAAAATTAAAACCATGACCTTTTTAGGTATTTACCCACTAGGAACAAAACTAGTCCTCAATAATAAACCGAGAGAACAGGTGGCCCATTTCAAGTAATTGTGATGTGACATACCATATGATCACGATAAGGATGTACAGAAAGAATGTAATACTTACCAGCGTATATGTATCACAATAAGGAGAAGTCTTAAAGGGAAAATGAGCAAAGAGACACAACTGAAATTTTATGAAGTCATGGCAGTCTCCATTTTATTATATGGAGCACAAAATAGGATGCTGAGAAATAAGAATTTACGACAGTTAGAGGTTGTAAGTAGGCTGTTCAGGTTTTTATATTGGTAACGCCACGTAGCGCTCTGTATGAAAATCACTGGCTGTGCTGTGTGCAGTCTGTGGCTAGTTTGCATTGTTGTCTGCCATTGTAGAGTTGGGCAGCAGGATGTGAACAGCGCGTAGCGTTGTGCCGTTGGAGGTGAGCCGCCAGCAGTGCTGGATGTGGGGAGAGAGATGGCGGAGTTTTGAAATTTGTAAGACTGGATGGGATGAACTGCTATATATATTATGACTTTTGATGACTATTAAGGTAAATACATTGTTTGTTCTCTATTAAAATCTTTCATTTGCTAACTATGCCTATCAGTAGTTAGTGCCTTCAGTAGTTTGAATCTTTTATTTAGCAGGCAGTAGTGGCGCTCGCTGTATTGCTGTAGTTCGAGTAACGAAGATTTTTGTGAGGTAAGTGATTTGTGAAAGGTATAGGTCAATGTTAGTCAGGGCCATTCTTTTGTAGGGATTATTGAAAGTCAGATTGCGTTGCGCTAAAAATATTGTGTGTCACTTTAGTGAACGTTTGAGTACGTTCAGTTTTGCTCAGCTGTTTGAAAAGCAAATAATGTAAGAGGTTTATCAGCACAGTAATTCTGAAATTGTTCAAAGGGGACGTTTCAAGGTATCAGAAACGAAATTTCTAAGATTTATGAAAGGCTGCACTAGGAATGACAAAATTAAAATTGAGATAATAAGGTATGAAATAGGGATGCAACCAATAACCCAAAAGGCAATCCAATGGCAAGAAAAACAGAGAGAACATGTCAACGAAAAGTCTTCGTAAACAACCAATGGGTTATAAAGAATGGGGCAGGAGAAGCGTGGGAAGACTGAGGACGAGATAGTGACACCAGGACAGCCCCTTTGCCTAATCCTGAGATGGAAGAAGAAGAAGAAGAAGAAAAGAATCTCCCATCTTCAGGCATTGGCAAAACATTATTAAATCTTTGCACATCTTTCAGCTGACCGAAAGTGATGGGGCAAGTTAAAATTAATAACATAATAGTTATGATATTAATTACAAGTTTTACTACTTTCTGTTTATAGATTTCTTACAGTAGTGTAGTTCAGTTTGACTGATGCCTGAAGATGGAAGATTAAGCCTTCAAAATTGGCAAACGTCACACTTTATCTACTATAACATGTGCGTGTATTGTGTTGTGATTACATAATTGAAGGCGCATCATTTAAAGCTTTCGTTTTAGAGGTAGGCCTGCCTTCATACACTTTCTAACGTGACAGCATATAATCAGTGAAGTAATCAGATGTATCAAATTGGCTCGTAAGTTAGTAGCGTCTTTCCATGAATTAAATAAATACTACAGATACAAATAAGAGACTTTAGTCATCAATAATACGAGTATATTCGCCTTCGATATTTACAATAGTCTGCCAACGCGGGTGTAAGTTCTCGATTCCGCGACAGTACAAATCACATGGTTTTGAGGCGAAGAGCTCGTCGACCTATGTTCGGAGTGGAAACGAAGTACCTTGAAGGTTGTTCGACAGAGAGCGATAAGGGTGAAAATTCGTGATCGCAAGGTTGCGCGAATAGGGTGGTTGAAGAATGACTTTCCAAATCAACTCCTTTAGACTATTTTCAGCCATAATGGGGTTATGTTTGTGCACCGTGGCACCGTGAGAGGTGCTGGAAAGAAGAAAATAACTCTGTGCATGTTGTGTTACAGAAGAATGTGAGGATTAGACGAATAAATAGAGCAGTTAATGAAGAGCTACATAATAGAAGAGGGGAGAAAAGAAATTTACGGTAGGACTAGACTAAAAGAACGGGTGGCCTGAAAGATCTGAATCAGATACATCAAGAAAAAGTCAATTTGTTATTTGAGAGAAGACGAGGGTCTAAAAATTGTAGAGGAAGGCCAAGGCTTGACGGCAGTAAGTGCGATCGAACTGATGTAAGTTGCAAGAGTTACGCAGAGGTGAAAAATGGTTCAAATGACTCTGAGCACTACGGGACTTAACTTCTAAGGTTATCAGTCCCTTAGAACTTAGAACTACTTAAACCTAACTAACCTAAGGACACCACACACATCCATGCCCCAGGCAAGATTCGAACCTGCGACCGTAGCAGTCGCGCGGTTCCGAACGCAGAGGTGAAGAGAGTTGCTAGCATGACAGGCTAGCATGGAGAGCTGCATAAAATCAATCTTTGGCCACAAGACCACAACAACACAGCCTGCAGAACGAGTTATTAGAATTTCACATGCACGTATTTTCCCCCATGAATCAAGGACCTTACCTAGATGGATTGGTTCTCGTGCCACACAAGGGAACCGCCCTATCGCAGCCGCCTCGGATTTAGTGGTAAGAAGGCCCAGTGGATAGCCTGTCAAAAACTGAACACAGATCAAGCATGAAAACAGGAAGCAGGTGACTGAAGTGTGAAAAAGTAGCAAAATAGAAACAATGAAAGGTCCAAGCTAACGAAGTGCAACATCAAGCGAATTTAAATACACACGGCGTCGTGGTTATGTGGTGACTGTTTTGGTCTACGAAGTGGGGAGCTCCATATTCAGATTTCCCTCGTGATCCGTATTCTTTCCACAAAGTTACGAACTGTCCGTCCAGTCACTAAATGTCTGTGTCGTGGCGTAACGTCCGCTTGCAACAGCGAGGTGTAAGGACGGGGCCTCCAGACGTACTACCCCGTGTTCGTTCTGCACCAGTACCACATGTTGTGACTATTGTGTGCCGTTTTGGAAGTTTTGACGCTCTAATTCCTTTGTTCTAATGTAGTTCACTCCCGTTTATTTTTTGTTTTCATTTCTGTGAGAGGTCTATGCTGTATCTCGCCTGCTCTCACTATTCATCATATTTACTTGCGACGGTAATATATTCTTACCACAATGACTCACATTCTATAACCAATGTTATAACCAAGGTATAGTATGACAATCGGCAAGACTACAGAAGTAGAACAGACATGCCAATGGCCGGACAGAACGTACATAATTTTGTGAAAAAAGAATGTAGGGCACAAAGGACATTTGAACACGGATCCCCGGCTTTGTAATCTAACGCCGTGACCACACAACCAAGAGGCCACCATTTTGGTAATTTGCTCGATGTTGTACATTTTGAGCTTGGACCGTTCACGGTTTCTATTTTCCTTCTTTTTTCACCGTTCAGTATACCTTATTCCCGTTTTCATGCTTGATTTGTATTCAGTTTTTGACGGGCTATCCTCGGCGACATTTTATCACTAAATACTTGGAACGGAAAATGAAATGACTACTAGTGATACAGCTACCCTGCGTCAAGCACTGTGCGGTGACTTGGGGAGTATATATGTAGATTGTTGAAAACCATTCAAAAGCCAAGATCGCACAAAATATTTTTTACTCAAGACAACCGGTTTCAAAAATCTTTGATGTGTTCTGTAGGTCTTAAAATATTTTTGTAGTAAAACTGGTTGTCTTGAATAAAAAATATTTCTTGCGATTTAGTTTTTGTAACAGTTAAAACAAATCGCCCTTCAGTAATCTCATAATAAGAAAATTCAGTGTATGTACATGTAGATGCAGCATTAGGCAACTACTGACTGAAACAATGATAATGCAGTTAACAGGGAATGATATGCTTTGAGAGATGAAAATCTGACAGAAGTGAATGGTCAGATACGAAAGAAGGACAAGGCTCAGTAGAAATGCTTGAATGAAACACAATACATCAATGTAGCTGACAAAAAGAGGAAGCACAAAAAAGTAGCAGATGAAACAGGTGAATGGAACACAGATGTCTAACTCGATTAATAGAGAGTGCAACACAGTTAAGCAGAAATGGCTAGAGGGCAAACGTAAGGATTTAGAAGCATATATTAGTAGGGAAAAGATACATACTGCCCATAGGAAAATTAAAGAGATCGTTGGAGAAAAGAGGAGCTGTTGTATGAATAGCAAGAGCTCACATGGCAGGGTAGTACTAAGCAAATAAGATCTAGCTGAAAGATGGAAAATATACATTGAAAGGACATTCAAGAAAAGTGAATTTGAAGACAATAATGTACGAAGGGATTAGGAAGTAAATGAAGAGAAAATGGGAGATATGATACTCCTATATGAATCTGACGTAACACTGAAATACTTAAATCGAAATAAGGTCCCTGGAATAGAAAATATTTTCTCAGAGTTATTGAGATCCTTCGAAGCGCAAACCATGGCTAAATTATTCCCCGTGGTGTGCGAGATGTAAGAGACTAGTGAAATACTCCCGGACGTCTAGAGGAATGCTGAAACGTTTACATATTACCGAACCGTCAGTTTAATAGATAATGGTGACCTTGAGAAAGATCAGGTTTAGTTCCTGTGAAATGTGGAAACGTGTCAGGCAATATTGTCCTTACGACATATGTGAGAAGTCAGGATGAAGAAATTCAAATGTTCGTTTACATCATGTCTAGACTTAGAGGCAACTTTTGACTCTGATGCTTAGAATACACTCTTTGGAAGTCTGAAGGGAGCAGAGAGGAAACGCAGAGAGCCAAATTTTACCCACAACTCGCACAGAAACCAGACGCACAAACCGAAACTGTAATTGTAAGAGTCGAGGACTTTAAATGCAAACAGCCGCTGAGAACGAAGCGAGGCAGAGCAGCTGAACGAAATGTGTAGTGGTATGAGGAGGGGTTATAAGAACACATCAACAGATGTAAATCAAGGACATGATAGGTGTTCGACTTATTAGGCGACGCAATGGAAATTGGGTTAGAAAGTGAGACACCAAAAGCAAAATAGCTTATGGCTATCAAAATATGATATAAAATACAGACTGACAATAGCAAGGAAACCATTTCTTAAGACGAACAATTTAACACTAAATATAAATTTTGGTGTTAGGAAGATTTTACTGAAGGTATTTATCTGGAGTGTAGCCTTCTACACAAGTGTTACATGGACGCTAAACAGTTCAGACAGAACGGAAATTTTTGAAACGTGGTGCTACACAAGAATGTTGAAGAATGGAAAAGTAGATCGAATAACTAATATGGATCTATATTGGGGTAAAGAGAATTTTATGCCATAGCTTGATTAAAAAAGAGGGACTGGTTGATAAGACACACCCTGAGTCATAGCGGTATCGTCCATTTGGTAATAGGGAAGCGTGGGAGTAAAAGTAGTAGAGATAGACTAAGTCTTTAATTCAGTAAGCGGACTCAATTATATGGAGGCCGCAGTACTTATGCAGAGATGTAAGAACCTGCACAGGATAGACCAGCGTGGACAGAAGCATCAAATAAGTCTTCGGACTGAAGATCACAACAGAGTGTACAAGATTAAAAAAAAAATTCGAACAGTGGACTCCTAGGAAAAGCCTCGGTATATCTGCGAATAAATGTAACATATACATTATTTTGCAAGAATCGGAGGCCCAGTTATTTTCTGATAGAATATTTCAGATCAGCGACGTTACGATATAAGACTCTATATGAATAATTCAGGTTGCTGGAGAATAGGTCGCAGTGGAAATTAACATTCCCTTAAAAGCTTTCCCTGTGGAAAAGGTGAAGCATATTTACCTGGCCGCTTTAGTTAGGAATACCTCCAGTTGTTTTTAAAATAAAAAAGTTATTTCTTGACTGAACAAACTTTCATATGCTAATGTTTGCTCTGGCTATACTCAGACCGGTGTTCCGCCGTTCTGTCGCTGATGAGAGGCGAAAGCGAGGACATAGAGTAAACACAGCGAGCAAACGCGGTAACCTCTGACCTCTGGACCTCGTCTGAGTGGCGTAGAGCTTAACATTGGCAGCACTTTCTGTCTTGTAAGGGAGTTCCAGCGCTGGCTTTGCGTGTATTTACATATTCCCACCTTTCTTCGCTTTATCTTGCCGAATTGTCGTATTTTTCTGTATAGACCAACAATGCATGTCACAGTTCATGTTCCGTTGCTCCCACGTGCTACATGATGAGTGTACTTGTGAATCCACTGATGCAAACACTCCACAGTTGTGTCTGCGTTTCTTTTTAACAACTACGTGTGAGCAGGAAGAGAGAAATTCTTCACTTGAAAAGCTCGTTCGACACTGGGCCCATCCCTGTCCGCGCCCCATATTAAACTAGAAGTCCCAGACTGCATGAACTAGTTCATAGATGATTACTTTCAACGATATCATACCTCGTCATACCTACTGACATGGTTGTCCAACCTTCGAGCGGCTGTCTAGCTTTCTACGCACTTGTTTCAGCGCTGGGGCGGCTCTGATATTTCCCTAAAGTGGTATACAAAAAATGCAAGGGAAAGACAAAGTGAAGATAGAGGAAATCGTGAATCACAAGAATAAATTTTTATCAAGAGTCAGAATCGTGTGAATTCAGCATCACCGTCAGCACTCGCTCAGATTTAAGTGAACAACAAGTCTGAAATAATATGAAAAATAAAGAATTAAAGTCTATTGTTTCTATAGAAACAGTTCCTAATTAGGGGCGGTGGCAAGGGGGGGGGGGACTATGAGGGCTATAGGCCCCCGCCCCCATGGAGTATCATATTATTTGAGAAATCAGCGAATATATTACTCCAACAGATTCAATCATTTTTTTAATAATTATATAGCAATATAGGTTACAATGTATTTCAAACACATTTTAACAAAAGAATAAGAATGGAAAATAGCTTACTTTTTAAACCAATAAATATCATTTAACTTAAAATAGGTGTCGGATTATTTAATAAAACATTTTTTACCCTGAACTCCAAAACAGTTACCGAAAAAGTACTTTAGGCAACACTAAATTTTACCACATTGTCGGTAGAGGACGCCAACTCTCCTTTTGTTAAGCGATATCCCATTCCCCCAAACCTCCTCCCCCCAATTAGCCCCCCCCCCCCTTGACCGACTTCTAGACTCGACCCTAAGCTATGGAGTAATAAAGTTTTAAAAATTGTATTACATTTTTGGACAAGCACTAGACATATATTTATTTGGTATTAGACGTGCAAGGTGAATGAAAAATGTTTGGACGTTTCGGAGGCAGGTATTTTCATACTGAAACAAGGGAAACATGTCAGGTATAAATACTTTGTTTCTTGGATCTTATTGAAACACAATTATAAAATAACAGATTATTAGTAAGGCTATAGGGACTCCAGCTCATTTTTACCTTAAATGATTTTGAAAAGTGCAAGTGCTAAATTAATTTGGCTACAAGCCATGATCTAACTCATAACACCACAAGCCAGACCCACATTATCTATGAAATATTCATCGTCAACTTGATCATCATCATCATCGTCGTCATTATTGCGTCACATCACATTGCATCACATGCCTTCTTTCTATGTCCTCATCGTTCTCCTCCTCCACTCCCTCCCCCCCCCCCCCCACCCGTACCTCATCAACCAGGGCCTAGTATTTTATGTGCCACTGAAATGAAACAGCCAATCCCATCCCAGTAATTTAAAGGCTTTTAAAACGAAGCATCCATTCACAATGTAGTGACAAACGAGTCCTTATGATGCCATGTTCATAAGTATCCAAACAATTTAAAAAATAAAGTTATGAATAATGCAACAGAACTTCCATGTCAAAATTCATCAGCCTCACCTGAATTTTGTGTAAATTGGTGTCATC
The DNA here is from genome assembly GCF_023864275.1 of Schistocerca cancellata. NCBI lineage: Eukaryota > Metazoa > Arthropoda > Insecta > Orthoptera > Acrididae > Schistocerca > Schistocerca cancellata. The sequence continues at coordinate 54,964,202 of NC_064627.1, forward strand.
TTCAATTATTATATTGATAAAAAATACAGCAAGATATTGATAATACCAGTATAATTTTGAACTAGCGGTCTAGTTTATAAGTTAACCAGCACTAGTGAACACCCATAGTCTGATCTCTGTACTGTACTTGGTGTAAGCAGACAGATCCTCTACTGAAATATTTTCACTTCTTAATTGTTTTGTGATGCTTTGCAACTGTCACAATATTACTTCCAACACACACACACACACACGCACACGCACACGCGCGCATACACACACATACATACATAATAAAATAGTGACGGTATTTAACTAGAGAGTGCTTAGTCATGTTTTAGGTTTTGCATTTGATATGACTATGTCTTCTCAAGTTAAAGGCCCCCCTCTTTGTGTTTCCTGATCTAAATTCTAACAAAACACATGTGGCCAAAAAACAACATTTTAAGAGGGTAGATTAACATTTAATTTATAGGGCTAATGTTGATGCACCGAAACAAACTTGAACAAGCATTTGAGTGTGCAAAACCCATGCTGGCTAAAACACTATGCTAAGTAAGCAAACACACAAACAAATAGGCAGGCAGCTACTGGAAGAATGCCATTAGGGTGTGATACCTAAGGCAAGGGTGTGAACTCTCAAATTAATGAACACAATGATAATTCCACGTCTAAATTATTCTAAAAAAACACAAGATGCCTCTCAAGTTGCACAATGTTAACTGTTTGTCAAAAGTGTCTGCAAACTTCATCCTCAGCACAACGTTTTTGTCAATCTTATTTCCACATCTTGTCAAAATAAAAAGTGTCAGCAGCTCATAGAACGTTTATGTCAGCGTTATAGTGATATCTCTACATCTAAGATATCTGTCAAAAAATGGTAATAGTACTTTGACTGGCGGGTGTATTCCTCACAGTTCAAAGATTGAACTATGAAGAGCTGCTGTTTTTACAAGTTTTTCAGTAATGTCTCACCTCACCAAGGATCATTTATGAGGTGGGGAAGCAGATAATGCATCTTGTTCAGCACTAGAAAAATATAATCAATGTTACTGAAAGGCTAATAGCACATTGTATTGCATTTAATCTAGGTCTGCTCAAGGTCGCATAAAAGAAACAAACTTTTGAGGAAGGCTGCAATATTTTCACATCAGATTTACATTGTGGAAACTCTCTAACACGTTTAGAAACTGTTTCCCCTTAATCAACTACTGAACAATACAAAAATTTAATAATAATGCCCAAAAATACCCGATGCAAAAACACAGAACATAGCCAAAGAAAAGTGAACTGACCAAGCACAGTTTTAGGAGGGACGAACGTGTGTTGACAAGATCATTATTGCATTGTAACACTTAAACTGCATACTTCTGGAATAAACAAATATAAGATCATAATGCTCAGAATATGGTAGACCATTGGTAATAATCTAACCAGCCAGAGATGTAACAAGGCCACAACAACTGTGAGCAAAACATAAAAGGTAGGTAACTTGAAAACTCGATCTTGGCACCAAAATAAGTAAAGATTTTGAGTACAAAACACGCATAACACTACTGTTTTAAGTCAACTGTTGCACAAGATTAAAAACGAACAAAACGAGTTTGGCTTGCTTACAGGCGCTACTGAAATAACTTGCAGAATACACGGCACTTGTTGATGACGAAGGTTTGATATCCGTTTCACACATTTCAGGCAAAATGGGCTCTTCAGTTAAATATTTCCACATCTAAATTGTCTGTATAACTTACCAAAATACACATGGCTCAGTTATTGGCACTACTGACATAATACGTTAATAGGCAAGCATAGTTAACCTTAGAACAGTGCATTAAGTTTACCGAAATACATAAAAATAGGAACCCCCATATGAGGATATTAACTTCATTTCACAGTTCAAAATGTTCATCACGTTCTGTTGATAATACTAAATCATGCTTTCACACAATGAAACCGTATGAAAATTGGAAGAAATAGCATACTGAAAAGTAGTAAAACACATTCATATAGATTAAGTTTTTATACCTGGGATTCACAGTCATATAGGTTAGAAACGTGGCTTCCTATGCTTTCACTTACCCGGTTTCAAAGCCAGACAGACATTATAGCAACCCAGTGCTAGCATATTAACTTTATTTTACGTACAACCATTTGTCATCTTTTGTTATTTTACACAGTGTAGACTGTATTATCCTTTCTTCCATACATAGACATTTTACAAAAGTAACAAATTACCGTATACAGGGTGGGCCATTGTTAGTGACTGGGCCAAATATCTCACGAAGTAAGCATGAAACGAAAAAACTACAAAGAACGAAACTCGTCTAGCTTGAAGGGGGAAACCAGATGGCGCTATGGTAGGCCCGCTAGATGGCGCTGCAATAGGTCAAACTGATATCAACTACGTTTTTTTTTAAATACGAACCCCCATTTTTTATTACATATTCCTGTAGTACGTAAAGAAATATGAATGTTTTAGTTGGACCACTTTCTTCGCTTAGTGATAGATGGCGCTGTAATAGTCACAAACGTATAAGTACGTGGTGTCACGTAACATTCCGCCAGTGCGGATGGTATTTGCTTCGTGATACATCACCCGTGTTAAAATGGACCGTTTACCTATTGCCGAAATGGTCGATATCGTGTTGATGTATGCTATTTTGATCAAAATGCGCAACGGGCGTGTGTTGTGTATGCTGCTCGGTATCCTGGACGACATCATCCAAGTGTCCGGAATGTTCGGCGGATAGTTACGTTATTTAAGGGAACAAGAAGTGTTCAGCCACATGTGAAACGTCAACCACGACCAGCAACAAATAATGATGCCCAAATAGGTGTTTTAGCTGCTGTCGCGGCCAGTCCGCACATCAGTAGCAGAGAAATTGCGCGAGAATCGGGATTCTCGAAAAAGTCGGTGTTGAGAATGCTACATCAACATCGATTGCACCCGTACCATATTTCTATGCACCAGGAATTGCATGGCGACGACCTTGAACGTCGTGTACAGTTCTGCCACTGGGCACAAGAGAAATTACGGGACGATGACAGATTTTTTGCACGCGTTCTATTTATCGACGAAGCGTCATTCACCAACAAGGGTAACGTAAACCGGCATAATATCCACTATTGGCTGCGACAAGTGGAACATAAGCGACCTTGGCGGGCTAATGTATGGTGCGGCATTATGAGAGAAATGCCGGCCGAAGTGGTCGTGCGGTTAAAGGCGCTGCAGTCGGGAACCGCAAGACCGCTACGGTCGCAGGTTCGAATCCTGCCTCGGGCATGGATGTTTGTGATGTCCTTAGGTTAGTTAGGTTTAACTAGTTCTAAGTTCTAGGGGACTGATGACCTCAGAAGTTGAGTCCCATAGTGCTCAGAGCCATTTGAACCATTTTTGAACTAGAGAAAGGATAATTGGCCCCACTTTTATCGATGGCAATCTAAATGGTGCATTGTATGCTGATTTCCTACGTAATGTTCTACCGATTTTGCTACAAGATGTTTCACTGCATGTCAGCATGGCGATGTACTTTCATCATGATGGTAATCCGCCACATAGCTCGCATGCGGTTGAAGCGGTATTTAATAGCATATTTCATGACAGGTGGATTAGTCGTCGAAGCACCATACCATGGCCCGCACGTTAACCGGATCTGACGTCACCGAATGTCTTTCTGTGGGGAAATTTGAAGGATGTTTGCTATCGTGATCCACCGACAACTCCTGACAACATGCGTCAGCGCATTGTCAATGCACGTGCGAACATTACGGAAGGCGAACTACTCGCTGTTGAAAGGAATGTCGTTATACGTATTGCCAAATGCATTGAGGTTGAAGGACATCATTTTGAGCATTTATTGCATTGATGTGGTATTTACAGATAATCAAGCTGTAACAGCATGCGTTCTCAGAAATGGTAAGTTTACAAAGGTACATGTATCACATTGGAACAACGGAAATAAAGTGTTCAAACGTACCTACGTTCTGTATTTTAATTTAAAATACCTACCTGTTACCAACTGTTCGTCCAAAATTGTGAACCATATGTTTGTGACTATTACAGCGCCATCTATCAAATAACGAAAATAGTGGTCCAACTAAAACATTCATATTTCCTTACGTACTACACGAATATGGAATAAAAATGGGGGTTCCTATTTAAAACACGCAATTGATATCCGTTTGACCTATGGCAGTGCCATCTAGGGGGCCAATCATAGCGCCATCTGGCTTCCTCCTTCAAGCTAGACAAGTTTCGTTCTTTGTAGTTTTTTCGTTTGATGCTTATTTCGTGAGATATTTGGCCCGGTCACGATCAACGGACCACCCTGTATATGAGTACATTACAGTGAAACTGTAATTAACTCACAGTGGTGGAAAACTTGTAACAAGTTACCTCATAAATGTTATAAGAAAATTATTATAAAGTGGTGAAGTACTCACCCATGGAAGGTAAAGGTCTTGAATTCGCATCTCAGTCCAGTGCTCAGTTTTAACCTATCAGGAAGTTTCAAACTGCCTCATGTTACAGCAAAACTGAAACAAATTGCAGTAGAGATCATCATGCTACAGCAAAAATGTAACAAACTCTTCAATATTACAGCAAAAATGTAACAAACTCTTCAATATTACAGCAAAAATGTAACAAATTATCACAGACATCACAACGTTACATCAAGATTGTCACACATTGCCTCATAAACTGGCACATAACAGCAAAATTATAGCAAATTGCCCTATACCCCATGATGTCGCAGCAACATTGTAACAAACTGCCACATCATCACCATGTTACACAAAAAATGTAACAAATTTCCACATGTCACAGTAAAAATGTAGCCAGTCGCTGTATATATTACCATGTTACAGCAAAACTACAGCAAATTGCCCCAGGTAACAGTAAAACTGCTATAAAATTCCCACTGAAACGTCCCCTTTCAACAATTATACACGACTGTGCTTATACTGACACACCTTTTTTTTTAGCGCAACGCAATCTGACTTTCAGAAATCCGTACAAAGGAATGGCCCTGATTAACATTAACCTGTACCTTTCACAAATCACTTACCTCACAAAAATCTTCGTTACTCGAACTACTGCAATGCAGCGAGCGCCACTACTGCCAGCTAAATAAAAGATTCAAACTACTGAAGGCACTAACTACTAGTAGGCATAGTTAGCAAATGAAAGATTTTAATAGAGAACGAACACTGTATTTACCTTAATAGTGTTGAAAAATCATAATATACATAGCAGTTCATGACATCCAGTCTTAAAAATTTCAAAACTCCGCCATTTCTCTCCCCACATCCACCACTGCTGGCGGCTCACCTCCAACTGCGCAACCCTACGCGCTGTTAACATCCAGCTGCCCCTCTACAATGGCAGACAACAATGCAAACTAGCCACAGACTGCACACAGCACAGCCAGTGATTTTCATATAGAGCGCTACGTAACGTTACCAATATAAAACTCTAAACAGCCTACTTACACCACTATCATAACAAACATGTAACCAAGTGCTTCTGTTATGGCAAAATAGTAACAGATCCCCTAGAAATCAATATGTAACCGCAAAATTACAAGAAATATATCTATGTGTTGTCATGTTACAGAAAAATAGTAATAAACTGCTATATAAATCGCTACGTTGCAGGAAAATAGTAACAAATTCCCCTATACGTCAAAAAGTTGCAAAATTGTAATAAATTACATTGTCAGTTTACAGAGTGGGAAATGGATGGTCAGTTTGCAGGGTGGGGTAATGTGGATGTTGAAACTGTATCGTTACACCAATAGCTGACAGTCTGGGCATGTAGTGGCCCTCAGGAATTGGATATTGAAACATTATTTATACACCAGCAGCTGACAGTGTCTGTGGCTGTCAGCTACTGGAGGTGTCAGCTACAGGGGGTGACAACTACTTATTCGGTTACAGATAACTCTCAAACCAAATTGTAATGAACTGCCACGTGCATTTTTATGTTATAACATGACTGTAACAATTTACCCATACATCACCACTGTTACATATAATTGCAACAAATTGCCCCTGTTACAGAAAAATTGTAACAAATTAACAACATACATCATTATGTTACAGTAAAAATTTCCCGATACGTCAACATGACTTCATGTTATCTTTACTTTCGATGGCCAGTAAAATGCCGGGCTTTAATTAGCTGTTTCGTTTGTGTGACTTGTATAAAGTCGTAGGCGTTTAGCTGATTACCCATTTGTGACAAACGGAGTGACAGACTTCTCGAGGAGCCCCTGCCATGACGAGTTGCATTTGCCCAGACCTGATGCAGCTAAACCCTCACTGTGGTACCAGCATTAAAAGCAGTACCCTCGTCTTGCTGCAAATAGTTTATGAGATTTTATTTAGTGTTGTAAGACTTCCTCATATGCTTTATATGGGAATATTCTTGCTGTCTCAAACTACAGTGACTGAATGGAGCACCATGGGGTGTGGTAATAGCTCACTGAATTTCTAAGGTGACGTCATTATGCAACATTCAAGATCGTGTTTCTCACAGCTTTACGACTTCATATGAACAACCCCTAGCAGAAACAATACTACATCTGGTATAGCTTTTATTTGTCTTCTGGCCATAGGGTATGGATTTTGTTGCTGTGGTCCATAGTTTGCAGATTGGTTTGATGCAACTCACCATGCTGGCCTGTCCTGTGCGAACCTGTTCATCTCGGTAGAACTGAAGCAAATTGCATCCATTAGAACCTTCTCACTGCATTTAAACCTTGGCCTCCTCTTACAGTTTTTAACCCACACACCTCCTTCCATTACCAAACTGACATTTCCGTGGTGCTACGTGTAGTCAGGTTGTGACATAAACATCTAATATCGAGCTTTTCTCCATAACCCAAACTGATCTTCCCTGAGGACGGCTTCTCCCAGTTCGGCCCATTCCTTTTAAATAGTTCAGGGGCAATATTCTGTAACCATGGCTTGTTAAACTTATAGTTAGGTAATGTTCATACCTGTCATATTCTGCCTACCATCAAATTGAAATTATTACATTCCTCCTGAAGTCTGAAAGTATTTCACCATTTTCTTACAGCTTGTACACCAGGTGGAGTGGTTACGTCATGGATGGCTCTCAGGGTTTCCCAATAAATGTAAAGGATTGTCGTCTACTCCATGGACCTCGGTTCAACATAGACGTATCAGTGGTCTGTCAACTTCATCTCGTACTCTCATACCTCCCATCTCGTCTTCATTACTTCCTCTTCTCTTTCTATAAGATTGTCTTCAAATGCATTTCCCCTGTATAGCCCCTCTGCTATGCATATACACTCCTGGAAATGGAAAAAAGAACACATTGACACCGGTGTGTCAGACCCACCATACTTGCTCCGGACACTGCGAGAGGGCTGTACAAGCAATGATCACACGCACGGCACAGCGGGCACACCAGGAACCGCGGTGTTGGCCGTCGAATGGCGCTAGCTGCGCAGCATTTGTGCACCGCCGCCGTCAGTGTCAGCCAGTTTGCCATGGCATACGGAGCTCCATCGCGGTCTTTAACACTGGTAGCATGCCGCGACAGCGTGGACGTGAACTGTATGTGCAGTTGACGGACTTTGAGCGAGGGCGTATAGTGGGCATGCGGGAGGCCGGGTGGACGTACCGCCGAATTGCTCAACACGTGGGGCGTGAGGTCTCCACAGTACATCGATGTTGTCGCCAGTGGTCGGCGGAAGGTGCACGTGCCCGTCGACCTGGGACCGGACCACAGCGACGCACGGATGCACGCCAAGACCGTAGGATCCTACGCAGTGCCGTAGGGGACCGCACCGCCACTTCCCAGCAAATTAGGGACACTGTTGCTCCTGGGGTATCGGCGAGGACCATTCGCAACCGTCTCCATGAAGCTGGGCTACAGTCCCGCACACCGTTAGGCCCTCTTCCGCCCACGCCCCAACATCGTGCAGCCCGCCTCCAGTGGTGTCGCGACAGGCGTGAATGGAGGGACGAATGGAGACGTGTCGTCTTCAGCGATGAGAGTCTCTTCTGCCTTGGTGCCAATGATGGTCGTATGCGTGTTTGGCGCCGTGCAGGTGAGCGCCACAATCAGGACTGCATACGACCGAGGCACACAGGGCCAACACCCGGCATCATGGTGTGGGGAGCGATCTCCTACACTGGCCGTACACCACTGGTGATCGTCGAGGGGACACTGAATAGTGCACGGTACATCCAAACCGTCATCGAACCCATCGTTCTACCATTCCTAGACCGGCAAGGGAACTTGCTGTTTCAACAGGACAATGCACGTCCGCATGTATCCCGTGCCACCCAACGTGCTCTAGAAGGTGTAAGTCAACTACCCTGGCCAGCAAGATCTCTGGATCGGTCCCCCATTGAGCATGTTTGGGACTGGATGAAGCGTCGTCTCACGCGGTCTGCACGTCCAGCACGAACGCTGGTCCAACTGAGGCGCCAGGTGGAAATGGCTTGGCAAGCCGTTCCACAGGACTACATCCAGCATCTCTACGATCGTCTCCATGGGAGAATAGCAGCCTGCATTGCTGCGAAAGGTGGATATACACTGTACTAGTGCCGACATTGTGCATGCTCTGTTGCCTGTGTCTATGTGCCTGTGGTTCTGTCAGTGTGATCATGTGATGTATCTGACCCTAGGAATGTGTCAATAAAGTTTCCCCTTCCTGGGACAATGAATTCACGGTGTTCTTATTTCAATTTCCAGGAGTGTATTTTTCCGACCTTTGAGCTCCCCCTTCTTTGATTAGTGTTAGCTTGCCATTGGAGCCCTTGATATATGCATGCAAATGCTTCTTTTTTCTCCAAAGGGCTACTTAATTTTCCTATAGGTGACATTAACGTTGTCCGCCGCTCGTGGTCTCGCGGTAGCGTTCTCGCTTCCCGAGCACGGGGTCCCGGGTTCGATTCCCGGCGGGGTCAGGGATTTTCACCTGCCTCGAGATGACTGGGTGTTTGTGTTGTCCTCATCATTTCATCATCATCCAGGAAAGTGGCGAAATTGGACTGAGCAAAGATTGGATAATTGTACGGGCGCTGATAACCACGCAGTTGAGCGCCCCACAAACCAAACATCATCATCATCATCATCATCATCACATTAATCTTTCCCCTAGTCATGTATACTTTCACTATCTTGATCTGTAATCAAACCTAATAAGCATTTTGCATTTTCTGTCAATCCCATTGTTTAGACGTCTGTCTTTCCTTTCATCTGTTTCATTTGATGCTGGGCTGGTGCGCCGCTGGGGTAAGTCTCCATCGATTCTCATCAGGATCGTCTGAGTCGATTTTCGATGCCTGCTCTGCTTCGTATCTTTGGCGGATGGCAATTTAACTGCGGCGCACGCACTCTCTGGGTCTTCAGTTCGGGTATCACGTGTGGCGTTGTGCCTGTTTGCAGCGTGGCGAGTGGTCGACGGAGGAGCGTGGGCCGCTGCTGCGGCGTGTTTAGCCGTGGTAATGCAGATCCGCTGCCGACGGTGATCGGGGTTTCTTGGATATGTGAAGTACAGATTTCCTTCGTTTCTCTTGCATGTGATTCAAAGTCAATGAACTGGAGTCGTGGAAGTGTTCATCGGTGGGTTCCGTTCATGATAATTGAATACCCCTGTGCACTGAAAACTGTCTTGGCTGTTTCAGTTACCTCTGATCTCGCTGCCTGGTATTTTGACGGCATTGAAGGGAGTGCTAGTGACGCAAAACCAATATACATGAAGCCGTGTTCAATGCATACCAAGTAGTGCATAAGTTTGTGCCTGGCGTTCAGAAGCGCGCCGAAATATTTTCCCTAATTCCTTTTCTATTTCATTATTTTGTTTGTTGTTTTAGAGGTTGTCTAATCAAATCTTAAGACTCACTGTCACCTATGTGACGTATGTTTGCTTAAGGTTCATTTGTGCTGCGTAGAACTAAAGGTTTATTGACGCCTGGTTGGGTTAATATCCATGTGTATCTGTTGCGTCAGAGTGTTGTCTCCCGCTGCTGTGTTTATGTTTCATGTAGTTGGCGGTGGTCGACGCGAGCAAGCTCCGATCGGGGTATCACGGTGGAAGAGTGAAAATTAACGACCTGGATCTGTGTCTATGGTTACGCTGTTAACATGCGGTAATTCCTTCTTGCCGGTGGAGCGTTGTGGTTTTCCGCAAGCTTAGTGTAGATCAAAGTTGAGTATATTTTTATTTCACCTTCTGATCCGTGCATATCCTGTCTCTGCTAGAACCTTTCGGTTTGCTCGCGGCCATCACCAGTTTATCGTAAAGTTGAGGCGGTCCCATGTTAAGATGATTTAATGTGTTATTATTATATTAAATGTATTACGATCCTGTTAATTTGTCAGAAATTTTAAGACTATTTGTGGAAAGATCTGAGCTTATTGGACTTAAGTGGATTAATGTTCTTAGCCGGGTCTTGAGTTACATGAAAGCCAGTTTCTATGTTAGTTGAAGCATGTTTGAGATTTGATTAATTGTGGTTTTATGAATATTGTTTTAATTAAAGTTGGCTAAGCAAAGTTTGAAACATTTGTATTTGTTGGACGTAATACACCCCCTTAGTTGTGGAAGTAGTTTTAGATTTAGATGTGAATTATATGAAAAGCAGTTTCAATGTAAGTTATGAAGCTTGTGAGGTTTAGTTATGGGAGTTATATATTATTAATAATGGTTTTATGAATATTGTTTTATTTAATGAAAGTTGGTTAAGCAAATTATGAAAGATATGATTTTGATGGACTTAATGCATTCGTTAGCTGTTGGAAGTAGGTACAGTTTTGATGTGAGTCATGTGAAAAACAGTTCCATGTAAGTGATGAAGTTTGTGTGATTTAGTTCACTGAGTCATATTTGACTAATGATACTTTTATGAACATTGTTTTAATTAATGGATTTTGGTTGAGACAATTTTGAAAAATATGTGGTTACATAAGGCAAGCCCCTTTCTATAATCGCTGCTACTGTTAATTTGATAAGAGCAATATGTTTGTAATAAAGAAGTGTGTGTCAACTACAAACTGGTTATGTGTCGAAAGAGTTCCACACATCGGAATCATCCCTATAATTTTTCTTTGATCGAGTAAATTCAGTATTATATGTGTTACTCAAGGTCTTGCTTATGTGATCCTCTGGTGATTTTATTATTTTATCTCTCAAAGCTACCCATTCGTATTCTGTGGTATTCCTTTGACCCGTTTTAGTGAATCATTGTCTAGTGCCCCCTCTGAAACTTTCAACAACCGCTGGCCGAATCTCCTTCATTCCCGACATTTTTACAATTCCTTCAGATTCAATCTGCAGTTCATAATCAATAAATTATGCTCACAGTCCCTATCAGCTCTGGAAATGTGCTGGAGTTTAAAATCCGGTTCTAAAACCTCTCTCTTACCGTCATATAATCCACACGAAACCCTCCAGTGTTTCCACATGTCTTCAACGTATACAGAAAGCTGTGGCTGTGCGATGCCTAATGCCTTTCCATCGGAGCTCACATTTATTAAGAGTCTGCTGTTGAATCAACTCATATTTCTTTTATTTGGATGAAGACATCTATGCTAAGCACCTGGTATCTGAGTGGCTCGAAGACTTCTTAAATAGCTGAACCCAGCATGTGGTCCTCGACGACGAGCCTTGATCAGAGACAAGGGTATTTTCTGGTGTGCCCCATGGAAGTGCGACAGAAGTGCTTTTGTTTTTCATATACACAAATGGTCTGGAGGACAGAGTAAGCAGCAGTCTGTGGCTGATAGCTAACGATGCTGTATTGTATGGGAAGGTGTTGTAGGTGAGTGATTGTAGATACAAGAGGCTTTAGACAAAATTTCTGGTGTGTGTGATGACTGGCAGCTATCTCTAAATGTAGAAAAGTGTTAATGTAGATGAGTAGGAGAAGCAAAGCCATAATGTTCCAATATAGTATTACTAGTGTACCGCTTGACACAGCCGCGTCTATTAAATATCTAAGCGTAACGTTGCAAAACAGTATGAAATGGAAAGAGTATGTGAGGATAGTAGTGGGGAAACCAAATGGTCGACTTCAGTTACTTGGGAAAATTCTATGAGAGTCTGGTTCATGTGTAAAGGAGACCACGTATAAGACACTAGTGCCAACCGTTATTGAGTACTGTTCGAGGGTTTAGGATCCACACCAGGTCGGATTGAAGAAAGACAGTTCAGAGGCAGACTGCTAGCTCTGTTACCAGTAGGTTTCTCTTTTCCAGTCGTCCCAGGGCAACGAGACCATTTGGGATTCGTGCCAAGCATTTGCTTGAGTGCCTTGGTGTGGAGCGTGTGGCCCCCCAACGCCAAGGTTTTACTCGCCTGCCTCCATGGTTGCTCCAGAGGCCCAGCGTCCTTTTAGACTTGTCGGAGTACCGGAGGAGCTGCACTCCTGCGTTTGTTTTTACCTCCTTATTTTATGATATTTTAAACCAGCATACCGACCATGTACCAGTCTTTACGGATGGCTCTAAACAGGGGGACTCTGTTGGTTGTGCTGTTGTTTTCCCTGATCGAGTCGTCAAGTTACGGCTTCCTGCGGCGTTTACAATCTTTGATGCCGAATTGTTTGCGATCTTGCGGGCATTGGAGCAGATGAGGTGTGTTCCCAGTCTTCAGTTTCTCATCTGTTCTGACTCCCTGAGTGCCCTTCAGACCATGCAACACTTGTACCCAGCGGATACGTTCGTCCAGAACATCCATGATGCCCTCCTCCACCTGCAGCGGCAAGGGAAGGAGGTTTCCTTCTGCTGGGTGCCGGGGCACGTGGGTATTAGGGGAAACGAACTGGCGGATGTGGCTGCCAAAGATGCATGTTCCCTCCCTCACGTTGTTGAATGTGCCGTCCCCCTCCATGCTGTTACCTCCCTCCTGCGTTTTCGCGTTATGCGTCAGTGGGAAGAGGAGTGGCTGGCAGTCGGTGAAAACAACCTGCGTCTGGTCAAGGCTACCACGCGGCCATGGCGTACGTCCTACCAGTCATGCAGGCGGGATGAGGTTCTCCTTACTCGCCTCCGCATCGGGCACAGTCCCTTAACGCACGGTTTTTTACTCCGGCGGGAGGACCCCCCAATCTGCAGTTCTTGTGGCGTCCACATTACTGTCCGCCACATTTTACTTGACTGTCTTTTATTCTCTGACCAGAGGGCGGTGGTTTCTTTGCCACCGGACTTGCCCTCTATTTTACAAGATGACGCAACGACTGTCGTTAAGGTCTTACGGTTTTGTGTCCTGTCCAATTTGTTGCCTCGGATTTTAGGGAGAGGGATTTAATGTGCTGCTGGGTGACTGGCTCACCCAGGTGTTAGGTAAGAGGTCAGCCAGTCACGATTACCTCCTTGTCTCCCTTCGGTTACTGTTCTCTTTTCCTTGTGTTTCCTTTCCTTTTTAGTGCGTTTCTTCTCCTCTTGTTTTGCCTCTGTATGTGAGGATTTGGAACTGTGTCAGGTCTGTGTCTTTTAGCCGTTCTCCTTGTTCGCTGTTTGTCTTAGTCCCTTCACTGCCAGTGTTCTTCTTTTTATGCGTTTGGGTGCTGATGACCACGCTGTTTAGCGCCCGTAAACCTCAAACACACACACACACACACACACCAGTAGGTTGGAACAACACTCAAGAATTATGGCCATGCCTCGGGAAGTTACATGGGAATCACTGGAGGGAAGGCGACACTACTGAGAAAATTTAAATAACCCCCATTTGAAGCTGACTGCAGAGCGGTTCTGTTGCCGCCAATGGACATTCTGGCTAAGGACCATGAACATAAGATGAGAGAGATTAGGGCTCTTACAGGGTACCAATCGCCAGGCGTCATACGGTGCCTCGCAGAGTATGTGTAAGACATGTAGTTGAAGATAACATCTGGTACTAAGCGCCGCGGGTTCGAATCCGCGCCAGACGGCGTGGAACTCAACGACCACTAGAGGCCTCTGCAGCAGTCCGCTATAAGACGTGGCTGTGCGTGCTTCTGGCTCCTCCTCATCCCCGCTCACGCTGCGGTGAGGTACGCATAGCAGATTGTCGCTGTTGCTACTGGAGATGCCTGGACGCGGAAGTGGACGCAAAGCTGCTGCCTTGGCGGAGTTGCTGCTCACGAGAGCAGGGACTTCCGGCAAGAAGAAGAGGAAGACTGCAGCGCAGTGCTTTCGCTGCCAAAAGCTTGGCCACGTCGCCAAGCACTGCAGCGGAGCAGTTGCGTGCTTGAAGTGTGCGCAAGCACACGACACACGTGACTGCAAGAAGCAGAAGGACGCCCCCTGCACCTGCGCCAACTACGGTGGCGCACACGCGGCCAACGCCCGTTCCTGCGCCTACAGAAGAAATTGGCGCGGACCGGAGAAGAAGACGCAGAAGCAAGTGACCACCACACACGAAGAGGTGGTCACTTGCACAGAAGACGTCGTCACCAGGCGCCTTAACGACGCCGTACAAGAAGCCATGTCCGCCTTCAAATCCGCCATGGCGTCATGGCCTCGGCGTCAGATTGCTGTGCTGACGCAGGAGCTTCGCTCAGCCAAAGAAGTCTCCGCCATAACAGAGGACACCGCCACCCAGACGACTCCTCCACGTGAGAAGGACTTCGCGACGGTGGCCACGCAGACAGACGAGCCTGCCGAAGGGGAGGCGACACAGCACAAGGAGGACACCGAAGCAGCAGCGCAAGAAGAGGAGTGGGAAGAAGTCCCATTCCTGCCGCTTCCAGACATGTACAGTGCAAGCGCTGTGACGAAGAAGATCGATGAGTCGCTTCGCGATGGTACATACCCCCACCACGACAACCCTTATCCTTTCGTTCCACCTAACCTTTCTAAACCTCCACCCCCACACCAACCAATTGAGTATCCAGAAGGCCTTGTTGGTCTTTCTAGGGAGGATTACGATCTGATCAATTCCTTCCCTATCTTCACAGAGTGGCAAATGCGCTACATCATCTTCGCTCTGGTCCACGGAGAGTATGAAAAAGCAGGATACACTATATCCACTATCCCAACCGAGGGAGAGCCCTCAGCAACAGCCAAGAAGAAGAAGAAAACTCGTCACACCGACAAGTACAGGAAATAGGTCATCGGCACTCCTTGCCAGTCCAGAAATATCTACCAGTACAGAAAGGAGTCTAACGTGAGCGCGCCACTGTGCAGCACGTGGTCCCAGCGGCCAATAGCGACATACCCTGTCATGTATTTAGGCGGCTGGTTCAAATGGTTCAAATGGCTCTGAGCACTATGGGACTTAACTACTAAGGTCATCAGCCCCCTAGAACTTAGAACTACTTAAACCTATCTAACCTAAGGACATCACACACATCCATGCCCGAGGCAGGATTCGAACCAGCGACCGTAGCGGTCACGCGGTTCCAAACTGACGCGCTTAGAACCGCACGGCCACACCGGCCGGCATTTAGGCGGCTGCCTCTCACTCAGCGAGGCAGTCTGGTATTCGCTTGTACTTACAAGGGAACCTCCCCATCGCACCCCTCTCAGTTTTAGTTATAAGTTGGCACAGTGGATAGGCCTTGAAAAATTGAACACAGATCAATCGAGAAAACAGGAAGAAGTTGTGTGGAACTATGAAAAAAATAAGCAAAATATACAAACTGAGTAGTCCATGCGAAGATAGGTAACATCAAGGAGAGTGGAAATCTAGGAGCGCCGTGGTCCCGCGGTTAGCGAGAGCAGCTGCGGAACGAGAGGTCCTAGGTTCAAGTCTTCCCTCGAATGAAAAGTTTAATTTTTTATATTTAGTTTATGTGACAAACTTTTATGTTTTCATCACTTTTTGGGAGTGATTATCACATCCACAAGAAAACCTAAATCGGGCAAGGTAGAAGAATCTTTTTACCCATTCGCTAAGTGTACAAGTTAGGTGGGTCGACAACATATTCCTGTCATGTGACGCACATGCCGTCACCAGTGTCGTATAGAGTATATCAGACGTGTTTTCCCGTGGAGGATTCGGTTGACCTATGACCTTGCGATCAAATGTTTTCGGTTCCCATTGAATAGGCACGTCCTTTCGCCTACTAATCGCACGGTTTTGCGGTGCGGTCGCAAAACACAGACACTAAACTTATTGCAGTGAACAGAGACGTCAATGAACGAACGGACAGATCATAACTTTGCGAAAATAAAGAAAGTAAAATTTTCAGTCGAGGGAAGACTTGAACCAAGGACCTCTCGTGCCGCAGCTACTCACGCTAACCACGGAATCACGGCACCTCTGAGTTCACATGTTCCTTGATGTTGCATATCTTGCACATGGACCACTCAGTTTGTATATTTTACTAATTTTTTTTATGGTTCCACACGACTTCTTCCTGTTTTCTCGATTGATCTGTGTTCAGTTTTTCAAGGCCTATGCACTGTGCCAACTTATAACTAAATCTGAGGGGGGTGCGATGGGGAGGTTCCCTTGTTAGTATTACTGTCTGTGAGTGTTATGTGCTACGCCATCCGTCGATACTTTTATGCTCCGGTCATACTTCGCCTTCTGTTCTTTCCATTGTCCCAGTGCCTGGTTTTTTGTGTGCGCTACTTTTTTACGGTTTTTATCTCCATTTTACAGCCACCACTTTTTGTCCACTGTCTTCCGTAATGTTACCCCCTTCGTTATACTATGTACACCATGTTTTCTCCTTTATGTTATTTTTAAATGTCTTCTATTGGATATTCTATGTCTTTCGGCTGAAGAGCAGCGCATATGCACTGAAATACAATAAAGGAAAAAAAAATCTGGTATTCGCGTTGAGTCGGTTGATATCTCGCTTAAAGACATCGTGGTTACGTTGCGTGTGCTTACAAGTGGACGTGAGGTTATCTCTTGTGAACTCGTTGCTCAATACTTTGTTGTTGATCTCGGTGTCTTGCTCGGTTGTCTGTCGTCGTGCTTGTCCTTCCATTCCCGTTCGTCCGTCCTGTTTGTTCGTGGACCGCTCTCGTTCGGTCCCGCCGAGTTTTCGTTAGCGACAACCCTGTAAGTAGGCTGTTTATGTTTTGTTATTGGCAACGTTACGTAGCGCTCTATATGAAAATCACTGGCTGTGCTGTGTGCAGCCTGTGGCTAGTTTGCATTGTTGTCTGCCATTGTAGTGTTGGGCAGCGGCAGCTGGATGTGAACAGCGCGTAGCGTTGCGCAGTTGGAGGTGAGCCGCCAGCAGTGGTGGATGTGGGAAATGAGATGGCGGATTTTTGAGTACAGAATGGATATTATGAACTGCTATGTATATAATGCTTTTTCAACACTATTAAGGTAAATACATTGTTTGTTCTCTATTAAAATCTTTCATTTGCTAACTATGCCTATCAGTAGTTAGTGCCTTCTGTAGTTTGAATCTTATATTTAGCTGGCAGTATTGGCGCTCGCTGTATTGCAGTAGCTTGAGTAACGAAGATTTTTGTGAGGTAAGTGATTTGTGAAAGGTACAGGTTAATGTTAGTCAGGGCCAATCCTTTGTAGGGATTTCTGAAAGTCAGATTGCGTTGCGCTAAAAAATATTGTGTGTCAGTTTAAGCACAGTCGTGTACAATTGTTCTAAGGGGACGTTTCAACCCCACGACCGTTCCTGTCGCGGTTACAACATAACACTGAATACATCAATACCTACCGATATGTGGATTCCTGTCTTTTATAAGAAGTCGTAGCTAAAGCGATGCGTCAGGATATTGTGTCCCACTGTTTAGAGGCACAGAACGCGTGGGTGTTTTCAGATCGTTACTAAATGCAAATAAGTAGGAGGCCGAGTTGATAGGTGCTGAAGCAGTCCAGGTTGCAATAATGTGTGGTACGGCACACTGTTACAGAGGATTATTATTCGAGAAACACATAGTACAATGAAATTACTTATCTTCGGTAGTTTGTAGGACTGCAGCTGCGGCTATGAACTGACAGTCTCGTAACATGGATATGGTGTGCGTACTGTAAGACCTTCGGTACACTTTTGACTTGTCGCTCCAACGAACTAGGCGAGTGTCAGCAATATGTCTAGTGGTCTTATCGTGGCGTGTTTATCTTCCGGCGGGGTCAGGGATTTTCCCTGCCTGGGTGTTGTGTAATGTTCTTGGTTAGTTAGGTTTAAGTAGTTCTAAGTTCTAGGGGACTGATGACCATAGATGTTAAGTCCCATAGTGCTCAGGGCCATTTGAACCATTTTTTTTGTTTATCTTCTGCCGTTAGGTCAGACGATAGAAATGCCACTTGCACGCTTAGAGTAGCAGATTGACGGTGACCAACTTTAAACAGAACTTGATTAATTTTCACACACATTTATTAAAATAATAACAAGCATAAAAATAACTTAACTTGGTTCTGGATGCTATTTACAATTGACAATCT
This sequence comes from Schistocerca cancellata, assembly GCF_023864275.1. Taxonomy (NCBI): domain Eukaryota; kingdom Metazoa; phylum Arthropoda; class Insecta; order Orthoptera; family Acrididae; genus Schistocerca; species Schistocerca cancellata. The sequence goes on from NC_064627.1 coordinate 54,982,525, forward strand.
GAAGTTCCTTTGGTCGTGGTACGTTAAACTTATTCTCACATATCTCTGATACTTGACAAAGTGTCTATACATTTCTCTTCATGGCTATGTACAGGAATATGATACTCTTATTAGGCGCAGACTGAAACTTGACTATAGACTGGTACAGACTGGTGCAGACAAATGCAGAATGACTAATCGGAGGTTTTTTTTCTTTCTTTTTCTTCCTTTATTGAGTTTCGATTCCCCCTAAAGGGGGGCGGGCTGGCAGCAGCTTATTACGCCGCTCTTCAGCCTACAGAATTTGTTTTTAAAAGATGTAGATAATAAAAAATAATAACAGTTGGCGATAAAATCGGAGACTTAAAGGTAAAATGGCAGAAAATTCTGGAGCTTAAAACATAAAACACAGGGTTGATGATGCTAATCAAATACACAGGAAGCAGAAAAATAATAGACAGACAATTAAAAAACACGGCGACAGTCTGGGTTCTGTTCGCAAGAGATATAAAAAGCACACCTAGCGACAGCATGATTTCTGTTCGCAACACTGTGGAAAGATGCACAACACTGAACACTCACTTAAACACTGCACTAAGAAGTTGGCACAAATATGACATACCACACCCGAGAGCAGGTGGGGCGAAACTGGTCAGATGGCGGGAAAAAGGGGGGAGGAGAGGAAAAGTGAAGGGGGAGGGGGGAAAGGAGCCAATGGAAGATGAGGATCCATAAGAGGGGTGGGGGTGCTGATCAGACGTGCCAGGGAGTGGGGAAGGCAGAGGAGGGGAGTACAAAAGGTCTCGGGGGGGGGGGGGAGAAAGGAGATAGGGAGAGGGTACGCGGGGAGAAAACACAGGATGGAAGGGGGGAGGAAGAGGGAGCCCAGGGAAAGGACGGAGGAAAGGAGGGGGGTGAGGATCAGAGTTGATAGGGAGGATAAATGGAGGGAGGGAGGGCATCATCCGGGAGGGGGAGTTGATGGAGGGTAGAGGGGACACGACGGTGAAGACGTGGCAGAGGGCGGGGATGGGAGAGGAGAGGAGCAACCAGGGGGTGGGGGGTTCAAGATGGCGGGACGTGTAGAGGATGTGGATATATTCGAGGAATAGGAGCAGATGGGGGAAAGGAATGAGATCAACTAATCGGAGGTCTGTACACTCGTTATAATACCTTGCGCGTTCAGGTATCACTGCGCGAGTGTGATCCGCGAGGAGAAAAGGTTCTACGTTAGCAGCAACCTCATTGGCTGTGTTACATATTAATACGCGGATCGGCGGAAGCAGAATTTAGTCCGTCTCTAAGACAGCGCCATCTCGTAGTGCGGAGTTGTGCTTAGCGGGGCACGCTGTAGTGGGAAAATTGTGTGCGCGCTGACTACGCGGAACTATGTACACAACAATGGAATACCATGAACTAATACAACATATTCTCAGGGACTAACGCTGATGGGCCCTCCTCAAAGAATCAATGCAAACAATACAGAACTGGCTGAGTGCCGATTATGAAAGTGCGTCTGCCTAGGTTGAAATCTGGCTAAGAAGTGAACGAGGCAACCTCCAGTTCTGTCGAGCTGCACAGCCCGCTAGAGTGCTCTGTGCTCGGCAGACGACGGGCTGCCAGCTGTGAGTTGGTGCGGCGTTGTAGTAGTATCTGTGGCAGTGACACTACACCGGAGATCCTCAACTTGCCAATGCTTTGAAACAGCCCAGATTCATACCACGTACCAAGGAAGGTACCAAATACGATGTTTACAGCCATTCAGTACGACTGATCCTATCTACTGTTTGTGGTGTAAAAAGCTGTCGCATCTCATTGGCCACGTTGTCCTCCACAAGGCGAAAATCTGACATCCCAGATTTTTTATTTCCCGCACCACAGTGTCAAGCAGTAAAGGAAACAAAAGAAAAATTCGGGGTAGGTATTAAAATCCATGGAGACGAAATAAAAACTTTGAGGTTCGCCGATGACATTGTAATTCTGTCAGAGACAGCAAAGGACTTGGAAGAGCAGTTGAACGGAATGGATGGTGTCTTGAAGCGAGGATATAAGATGAAAATCAACAAAAACAAAACGAGAATAATGGAATGTAGTCGAATTAAGTCGGATGATGTTGAGGGTATTAGATTAGGAAATGAGACACTTAAAGTAGTAAAGGAGTTTTGCTATTTGGGGAGCAAAATAACTGATGATGGTCGAAGTAGAGAGGATATTAAATGTAGACTGGCAATGGCAAGGAAAGCGTTTCTGAAGAGGAGAAATTTGTTAACTTCGAGTATAGATTTAAGTGTCAGGAAGTCGTTTCTGAAGGTATTTGTATGGAGTGTAGCCATGTATGGAAGTGAAACATAGACGGTAAATAGATTGGACAAGAAGAGAATAGAAGCTTTCGAAATGTGGTGCTACAGAAGAATGCTGAAGATTAGATGGGTAGATCACATAACTAATGAGGAAGTATTGAATAGGATTGGGGAGAAGAGAAGTTTGTGGCACAACTTGACCAGAAGAAGGGATCGGTTGGTAGGACATGTTCTGAGGCATCAAGGGATCACCAATTTAGTATTGGAGGGCAGCGTGGAGGGTAAAAATCGTAGGGGGAGACCCAGAGATGAATACACTAAGCAGATTCAGAAGGATGTAGGCTGCAGTATGTACTGGGAGATGAAGAAGCTTGCACAGGATAGAGTAGCATGGAGAGCTGCATGAAACCAGTCTCAGGACTGAAGACCACAACAACAACAACACCACAGTGGAATGTAACGTGGAATTCCGCGTTGTGGCGTCACCAGCTCAACGTTCACTTTCACGTCCTGTGAGAAGATGGCTCGAGGGATACGTATACGTGATCGGTGGCGATTCCGGCTCCCTTGGCTGTTCCTCCCCTCCTGCGCACCCCCTTCCTCCTCGTCCACGCCAGCCCTTCGACAGACAACGCCAGTCGGCGGACACGGAGTATCCGGAGGCGCCCTCTTGAGGCGCGCCGTAAGGCAGGTCGGCTAGCGCCGCCGCAGGTCAGCCCGCGGCCCGGCGCCCAGACAAGGCTCCACAACGACCCACGCAAACGAGGCCCGCATTGTCCCAGCGGTGGCCTTTCCTCTCGCCGTCCGTTATCCGAGGCGACCCGGCACTCCCTCTGGTGGGCTCTTCTCCCTGCGGTGTCGTTACCGCGACTTTATCGGCCCAGAAATCTTGAGACTTCAGTGCGCTGCAGATACACCGCACAAACAAGCGGCAGTGTCGTTCTCTGGGACTGCGAGGTGGGCGCAACAACAGCCGTAAGTAACGAATAACTACACTACTGACCTTTAAAATTGCTACACTACGAAGATGACGTGCTACAGACGAGAAATTTAAGCGACTGGAAGAAGATGCTGTGATACGCAAATGATTATCTTTTCAGAGCATTCAGACAATGTTGGCACCGGTGGCGACACCTACAACGTGCTGACATGAGGAAAGTTTCAAACCGATTTCTCATACACAAACAGCAGTTGACCGGCGTTGCCTGGTGAAACGTTGTTGTGATGCCTCGTGTAAGGAGGAGAAATGCGTACCATCACGTTTCCGACTTTGATAAAGGTCGGATTGCAGCCTATTGCGATTACGGTTTATCGTATCGTGACATTGCTGCTCGCGTTGGTCGAGATCCAATGACTGTTAGCAGAATATGGAATCGGTGGGTTCAAGGGGGTAATACGGAACGCCGTGCCGGATCACAACGGCCTCGTTTCACTAGCAGTCGAGATGAAAGGCATCTTCTCCGCATGGCTGTAACGGATCGTGCAGCCACGTCTCGATCTCTGAGTCAACAGATGGAGACGTTTGCAAAACAACAACAGTTCGACCACGTTCGCAGCAGCATGCACTATCAACTCGGAGACCATGGCTGCGGTTACCCTTGACGCTGCATCACAGACAGGAGCGCCTGCGATGGTGTACTCAACGACGAACCTGAGTGCACGAATGGCAAAACGTCATTTTTTCGGATGAATCCAGGTTCTGTTCACGGCATCATGATTGTCGCATCCGTGTTTGGCGACATCGCGGCGTGTATTCGTCATCGCCATACTGACGTATCACCCGGCGTGATGCTATGGCATGCCACTGGTTACACGTCTCGGTCACCTCTTGTTCGCTCTGACGGCACTTTCAACAGTGGACGTTACATTTCAGATGTGCTACGACATGTGGCTCTACCCTTGTTTAGATCCCTGCGAAACCCTACATTTCAGTAGGATAATGCACGACCGCATGTTGCAGGTCCTGTAGGAGCCTTTCTGGATGAAGAAAATGTTCGATTGCTGCCCTGGCCCGCACATTCTCCAGATCTCTCGCCTATTGATAACGTCTGGTCAATGGTGGCCGAGCAACTGGCTCGTCACAATATGCCAGTCACTACTCTTGATGAACTGTGGTATCGCGTTGATGCTGCATGGGCAGCTGTACCTGTACACGCCATCCAAATTCTGTTTGATTCAATACCCAGGCGAATCAAGGCCGTTATTACGGCCAGAGGTGGTTGTTATGGGTACTGATTTCTCAGGATCTACGCACTAAATTGCGTGAAAATGTAATTACGCCGGCCAGTGTGGCCGAGCGGTTCTTGACGCTTCAGTCTAGCACCGCGCGCCCGGTACTGTCGCAGGTTGGAATCCTGCCTCGGGCATGGATGTGTGTGATGTCCGTAGGTTAGTTAGGTTTCAGTAGTTCTAAGTTCTAGGGGACCTCAGATGTTAAGTCCCATAGTGTTCAAATGGGTCAAATGGCTCTGAGCACTATGGGACTCAACTTCTGAGGTCATCAGTCCCCTAGAACTTAGAACTACTTAAACCTAACTAACCTAAGGACATCACACACATCCATGCCCGAGGCAGGATTCGAACCTGCGACCGTAGCGTTCGCGCGGTTCCAGACTGCAGCGCCTAGAACCGCTCGGCCTCTCTGGACGGCAGTCCCATAGTGTTAAGAGCCATTTGGACCATTTGTAATTACATGTCACTTCTAGTGTAATATATTTGTCCAATGAATACCCGTTTATCATCTGCATTTTTTCTTGGTGTAGCAATGTTAATGGCCAGTAGTGTAGTCCCATACCGCTTGTAACGGCTGTAAGTGCAGATGTTTCTATTGATGACCTAGGACAGTGTAGTGAGCAACATTACGTGAGTACCCTATTTACATCATTTGAAGACTAATAATTTTAGCTGTTACAAGTCGTATGCTTTTAGGCTGTGTACTACCTCCAAGTAAGACGGTTGCCCAGAATGTAATATACCACATTGAGCCGAAAACAATCCTACGAATGTGAAACGTTACGTACGCATTAGTTGAAGCCTCCTGAGTCAGCGCGCCAAGTTTCCCTCACTTCCGACAGATAGCGTAGCTGCAGGGCAGTTTTTAAACGGCGACTGTGGGTGATGTACGTTACAAGCAACATGCCGTCATTGAATTACTCAGAGGAAGAAACTGTGGGGAATATTGGCTAACACTTGTGCAAAGTCTATCGAGCATCTGCTGTCAACAGAAGTACAGTTAGTCGTTGGGCAAGTCATCAGAAGTCGGTTCGGCGGAGCTCCACGATTTGCAGCGTACGGGGAGACCATCCACTACTCTCACTCTTGACGTGTTGCAGCGAGCTGATGTTGTCAACTTGCAAGGACAGACACATTACGACTCGGCAGCTGGTGCTGCATCTGTCAATCAGCAAAGGAAGTGTGGATGCAATTACCGGCACTCTTCGATATTCAAAAGTTTGTGCAAGATGGGTCCCGCCTTGTCTTATGGTGGATCACAAACAGTGCAGAAAAAAAACGTTTGTCTTGATTTGTTGCAACAGTTTCAAGCTGAGGGCGAGAGGCCTTCTTGTCCCAGATTGTGACAGGTGATGAAACCTGGGTTCACCATTTTGAGCCCGAAACAAAACGATATTTCCACTATCCACAGATGAAAAAATTCAAAGCAACTGCTCCCGCCGGTAAGGTAATGATGACCGTGTTCTGGTACTGTGAAGGTGTGATTCTCAGTCATGTGATTTCAAGAGGCGGTACCATTCCTTCAGAAGCATATGTCAACACATTAACAAAACTCAAGATGCGCTTCCAGCGACTGCGGAGCCACAGCAACCAAGGAGATGTTTTGCTGCAACACGATAACGCTCGTCCTCACACAAGTCTGCGGACTGCTGAACATATCGCAAAACAGGGTTGGACAGTGTCACACCATCCAACCTACAGCCCTAACCTACCCTCCTCGTACTTCCACTTGTTTGGACCATTAAAATGTTCAAATGTCTGTGAAATCGTATGCGACTTAACTGCTAAGGTCATCAGTCCCTGAGCTTACACACTACTTAACCTAAATTATCATATGGACCAACATACACACCAATGCCCGAGGGAGGACTCGAACCTCCGCCGGGACCGGCCGCACAGTACATGACTGCAGCGCCCAGACCGCTCGGCTAATCCCGCGCGGCAGGACCATTAAAGAATGGCATTCGTGGAAGATATTTTGAGGACTGTGAGGAGGTGATTCACACAGTGAAGCACTGGCTCCGCCACCAGGAAGGAGACTAAGCGAACGGTGTTCGCGCTCATGAATCGCTTCCTGAACAACGAATCATAGCCTCTCGTCAGTTAAGTGCCGCCACTTTGGTCGGATCGCGATCCACTATGATTCGTAAAGTCTTGTGGCGATCGACCACTGTTGTCCAAGGAATTACCCCGCAATGACAGGAAGACACGTTTGCGACTATTAATGAGGGCACCAGCAAGGCGCCAAAAGGAACCCAAGGTATCCTTGAACCCGGAAATGTCGGCAGTTCAAATGGTTCAAATGGCTCTGAGCACTATGGGACTCAACTGCTGTGGTCATAAGTCCCCTAGAACTTAGAACTACTTAAACCTAACTAACCTAAGGACAGCACACAACACCCAGCCATCACGAGGCAGAGAAAATCCCTGACCCCGCCGGGAATCCAACCCGGGAACCCGGGCGTGGGAAGCGAGAACGCTACCGCACGACCACGAGATGCGGGCAATGTCGGCAGTGCCTAATGAAACAATTACGACATCGGCGTAAGTGCGGATCGAAAATCGTTCCCCGAAGATAGTCCAGCCACGTAGTTGCAAGTAAATACGCCGAAGAAAGGGTTCTAATAACAAAAGAAAGAGGGACTTCGACATGGGGCTTACCTGAGGTAGACAGCCTCGGATCGGAATCCGGGTGGTAATGTAACTGTTCTCAACAACTGAGGCATGATACCAGTGAAACATTAGCTAGCATCTGGCATCAGTTATGATAAAACTCAAAGAGCTTTAAAAAATCCATTCATGAATATAGCTGACAAATGCCTTGTGGATGTCGAGGAAAAGACCCTCCCCCCTCCCCCCTTGAGATATTAGTGGTTCAAAAATGGCTCTAAGCACTGTGGGACTTAACATCTGAGGTCATCAGTCCCCTAGACGTTGTTGTTGTTGTTGTTGTGGTCTTCAGTCCTGAGACTGGTATGATGCAGCTCTCCATGCTACTCTATCCTGTGCAAGCTTCTTCATCTCCCAGTACCTACTGCAACCTACATCCTTCAGAATCTGCTTAGTGTATTCATCTCTTGGTCTCCCCCTACGATTTTTACCCTCCACGCTGCCCTCCAATACTAAATTGGTGATCCCTTGATGCCTCAGAACATGTCCTACCAACCGATCCCTTCTTCTGGTCAAGGTGTGCCACAAACTTCTCTTCTCCCCAATCCTATTCAATACTTCCTGATTAGTTATGTGATCTACCCATCTAATCTTCAGCATTCTTCTGTAGCACCACATTTCGAAAGCTTCTATTCTCTTCTTGTCCAAACTATTTACCGTCCATGTTTCACTTCCATACATGGCTACACTCCATACAAATACTTTCAGAAATGACTTCCTGATACTTATATCCATACTCGATGTTAACAAATTTTTCTTCTTCAGAAACGCTTTCCTTGCCATTGCCAGTCTACATTTTATATCGTCTCTATTTCGACCATCATCAGTTATTTTGCTTCCCAAATAGTAAACTCCTTTACTACTTTAAGTGTCTCATTTCCTAATCTAATTCCCTCAGCATCACCCGACTTAATTAGACTACATTCCATTATCCTCGTTTTGCTTTTGGTGATGTAGAACTACGTAAACATAACTAACATAAAGACATCACACACATCCATGCCCGAGGCAGGATTCGAACCTATGACCGTAGCAGCTGCGTGGTTCCGGACTGTAGCGCCTAGAGCGTCTCGGCCACAGTGACCTGCTATATCAGTGCTCGCAGCCATATTACGATATCTCGACGTTCGATAAGATGTCAGTATCGTGCGTCCAGGCACACGACATCCGTGAATGGCAATGATTTTGTAGAGCAAGTCAGAGTGAAGGATGTTTACAGCTCGAGTAATAATCTTATAGTCGGACTTTTGGAGAATAATGGGACGAAGTGAGTCAGGTTCAGGTCCACCCTTGATTTTCGGGCTGAGGATGATATTACTTTGAAAGGAGTAGGGAACTAAGCACCCTGTATTACTACATTGACCATAGACGTTACTGTGTCACCTACGAGAGGGAAAAAATTAACATGAAGTTCCTTATTTATACCATCTAATTTACATGGCTTGTGTGACTGAGGCCCGCTAACTTCATATACACTCCTGGAAATTGAAATAAGAACACCGTGAATTCATTGTCCCAGGAAGGGGAAACTTTATTGACACATTCCTGGGGTCAGATACATCACATGATCACACTGACAGAACCACAGGCACATAGACACAGGCAACAGAGCATGCACAATGTCGACACTAGTACAGTGTATATCCACCTTTCGCAGCAATGCAGGCTGCTATTCTCCCATGGAGACGATCGTAGAGATGCTGGATGTAGTCCTGTGGAACGGCTTGCCATGCCATTTCCACCTGGCGCCTCAGTTGGACCAGCGTTCGTGCTGGACATGCAGACCGCGTGAGACGACGCTTCATCCAGTCCCAAACATGCTCAATGGGGGACAGATCCGGAGATCTTGCTGGCCAGGGTAGTTGACTTACACCTTCTAGAGCACGTTGGGTGGCACGGGATACATGCGGACGTGCATTGTCCTGTTGGAACAGCAAGTTCCCTTGCCGGTCTAGGAATGGTAGAACGATGGGTTCGATGACGGTTTGGATGTACCGTGCACTATTCAGTGTCCCCTCGACGATCACCAGTGGTGTACGGCCAGTGTAGTGCTGGTGTGAACTTGTTTTCCTCTACGCTGCAGCGCCTGGCGTCGTTGACGGGGCCCTCCTGTGCGGCCCTCTTGCCCGCGGCGATGGACATCAGACGACTGAGCGCACCGCGGCACTACACCAAAATGGCGGGAACCACGGAAGCAGACCGTAGAGGAAAACAAGTTCACACCAGCACCATAGATATATAAATCGCCCTATGCTTTTAGATCGTATAAAAATGATAATTTTACTGTTTTTTAATCCTGACAAGTACAGATTTTAACTTTGACATCTACATATTTTAACTAAATATTTTTAATATAAAAAAGATCTACTGAATACAGTATGTACAAATGGAATGTAACAAATGTACCAGACGCAACCTGTCGGTAATAGTGTTATAATTAATATAAATGACGTGCACTCTGCCAACCAATTTTATGTGACGTAGCATGTGAAAGTTGCTGGATTTGGACGGGTTACTCCTGTAACTAAAATATCAGGTACGTTCTGGTACATTTGATGTTGATTAGATAGGATGAAAAACATTTGCTTCCGTGTAATAGTAAATTAGTATAATTATTTTTACAGATCTGAAGACGGTTCTGAATGATCCGAAACCGGTCATAGGAATAATAAATTTTTTTTTTTTTTTGCAATGAAGATGGATTTTATGTAACAGTATCAGGTATGTATCTCCCCTTAGTGCTGGCGAAGCCGTCGTCAGTACACCGGTCGGCAAAGATGTAGCAAGATAGTAGGCGATGGATCAAGCGTGTCTATCAGGAGAGAGGCCAAAGACAGACTCGCAAGCCAACGCCCTCTGGACTGCAAGTATTTAGGTCGCTGCCGCAGACCGAAGGGCTGACTCAGTCACTCTCAGTTTCAATTTCACTCAGTAGCTTAGTCTCAATCAGCAGCGCAGTCGCTCAGTCACTAGCTCAGTCACTAACGCACCAGATAGCACGCCAAGTTGGTGACCCTCAGTACACTGCGATCAGAATAGTATACACAGTGTAGCTTTACTTTACCAGCAAGGAGGTTAACGTGAGCTATTACAGAAGAGCTTGTACCACAACACATGCACTCTTATTAAAGTTAAGTAGCTTCCTGTTTATGCGAATAAAGAACCATCTTAATACATGTGTGCAGTTGTGTTGTACAAAGAGCATACCAGCCACCAAACATCCTATCACCTGATTTCTATGGTACAATACTCTACAGTGTCGACGAGGACACAACAGTAATTTGCAACTCGTGGATGGAGTGTTGCAAAATGAGTGAACCAAGCAAGAACTCGGTGGTTACCAACTACTGTATTAACATCATCAGACTTTTAGCCTATAGTGTCCTAAAACTTTTATGGAATGCTGCTAGAAGTCGAGTCATCCAAAGTGTTTTGGGATTAACTCTGAGTGAGACTGGCAATAAAATACGGAATAGTTTTTCGATCCGACTACCATCCATGCAGTTACGTAGAGCTTACTTACTTACTTATACTGGCCACACAAACCACAGCCAGTCCTTGGCCTCACTCATTCCAGCCTTCCACACTTGCCCGTCATCTGCATCTTCATCTCCCAGACACAGTATCTGCATGTCTCCCATGGTATTATCCTTCCATCTCCATACCTCTTTTTAAAATCGTGGGAGAGACTTTGCTGCAGTAACTGCAGTTTGTACTGAAAGGCGAAAACCGTCTTCCTGTCGTCTGATGACGCTTTCACGATACACAAGTTGCAAGTATGCTGCAATATTACGAACTCTTCTACATACTCGAACCCAGTGTCCCTTCCGAAATTTTTTAATCTCTAAGCTCTGTATAACCACGCCTGGAAGAAAACTACTCTTCCAGCCGGTCTCAAGTCCGGATAAAGTGGGATGGTAATAGTTGGGCTAACCATCCAACATTGTAAAACATTGACGGGTTCGTATACACTCACACCTAGCCTCGTATTGGAATAAATCTAATGGAAAACGACCCAAGCTTATGAATAAAGGACTACGAACAGGCATATGGAACGTAAAAACACTGTACGCAGCAGGACAATTTGATGAAGAACTAACAGAGTAGAAGGTTGATATTACAGCCCTGCAGGAGATACGATGGCCTGGACAAGGTATCCACAGAGAAAAAAACTACACGATTACATTCAGCGGAAACAAGCATGGTCACCATATATTTGGGACAGGATTTGCGGTTCATAATAAAATAATGCCAATGTGATGACACTAGAAAATATCAATGAAAGAATATGCTACATCAGAATTAAAGTCAAATATAGAGATATCTAATTAATTAGTGTTCATGCCCCAACTGAGAACAAGGAGAAAGACATAAAAGACGAATTCTGTGGCACCTTGGACCAGATGTACTCCGGTTTACCACTGACCGACATCAAAATTTGCTGGGAGACTTAAATGCCAAAAAAGGACAAGAACAGCAACGGCAACCATATGTGAGCATGTTCAGCCCTCACACTGAATCATATGGTAATGGTATATGGCTTATTAACTTCGCCACAGCTAGAAACTTGAAAATAGCAACTACATCATTCCCCATAAACACATACATAAAGCAACATTGTCCTCACCGGATGGATTAAGTACTAGCCATAAAAATTGCTACATCAAGAAGAAATGCAGATGATAAACGGGTATTCATTGGACAAATGTATTATCCTAGAACGGACATGTGATTACATTTTCACGCAATTTGGGTGCATAGATCCTGAGAAATCAGTACCCAGAACAACCACCTCTGGCCATAATAACGACCTTGTTACGCCTGGAAATTGAGTCAAACAGAGCGTATATGGCGTGTACAGGTACAGCTGCCCATGCAGGTTTAGCACGATACCCTAGTTCATCAAGAGTAGTGACTGGCATATTGTGACGAGCCAGTTGCTTGTCCACCATTGACCAGACGTTTTCAATTGGTGAGAAAACTGGAGAATGTGCTGGCCAGGGCAGCAGTCGAACATTTTCTGTATCCAGAAAGGCCCGTACAGGGCCTGCAACATGCGGTCGTGCATTATCCTGCTGAAATGTAGGGTTTCACGGGCATCGAATGAAGGGTAGAGCCACGTGTCGTAGCACATCTGAAATGTAACGCCCACAGATCAAAGTGCCGTCAATGCGAACAAGAAGTGACCGAGACGTGTAACCAATGGCACCCCATACGATCACGCTGGGTGATACGCCAGTATGGTGATGACGAATACACGCTTCCAATGTGTGTTCATCGCGATGTCGCCAAACACGGATGCGACCATCATAATGCTGTAAACAGAACCTGAATTCATCTGAAAAAATGACGTTTTGCCATTCATGCACCCACGTTCGTCGTTGAGTACAACATCGCAAGCGCTCCAGTCTGTGATGTAGCGTCAAGGGTAACCGCAGCTATGGTCTCCGAGCTGATAGTCCATGCTGCTGCAAACGTCGTCGAACTGTTCGTGCAGATGGTTGTTGTCTTGCAATCGTCCCCATCTATTGACTCAGAGATCGAGACGTGGCTGCACGATCCGTTACAGCTATGCGGATAAGATTCCTGTCATCTCGACTGCTAGTGATACGAGGTCGTTGGGATACAGCACGGCGTTCCGTATTACCCTCCTGAACCCACCGATTCCATATTCTGCTAACAGTCATTGGATCTCGACCAACTCGAGCAGCAATGTCGCGATACGATAAACCGCAATCGCGATAGGCTACAATCCCACCTTTATCAAAGTCGGAAACGTGATGGTACGCATTTCTCCTCCTTACACGAGGCATCACAACAACGTTTCATCAGGCAACGCCGGTCAACTGCTTTTTGTGTATGAGAAATCGGTTGGAAACTTTCCTGATGTCAGCACGTTGTAGGTGTCGCCACCGGAGGCAACCTTGTGTGAATGCTCTGAAAAGCTAATCATTTGGATATCATAGCATCTTCTTCCTGTCGGTTAAATGTCGCGTCTGTAGCATGTCATCTTCGTGGTGTAGCAATTTTAATGGCCAGTAGTGTAGGAACCAAATAGACCATGTATTGATAGAGAAAAATATAAAAAGGCAATAACAGATGTTAGGACAATGACAGGATCAGACCATTCTCTTTTGCTAATAAAGATGAAACCATCATTACCAAAACCACCTAGTAAGGACAACAGTGGTAAAAGAACCCAAAGAGTAGATGTGAGTAGGCTAAAATAGAAGGAGGTGAATAAACAGTTTAAGATTAAGCTTAAAAATAGATTCGCTGAATTAGAGAATGACAAAAATAGAAGAGAAGATGAAGATATCAACATAAAATGGAAGAAGATCACAACAGTTATGTGGGAGAGAGCGCATGAACTACTAGGAGATAATAATAATAGGAATATCAAACGCAAATCATGGATCAATGAAACATGTAGTAAATCAGTACAGGACAGGAAGAGAGTCAGACAGACAATGATGAACAATGACAACCATGAAAACCAAAGAACTTACAGGAAAGTCACGAGAGGAATGAATAGTATAATAAGACGAGAGAAAAGAGCATTCGTAAATAAACAGGTGACCAAGACAGCCTCGCGTCAAACTTCACACATACGAGTGTCGTTCAATAAGCAATGCCCCACTTTTCTTTCACAGAACATATTTGTTGTTAAGAGTCAGAATTAGGTGACGATATACATCAGCATGTGTTGTCCATGTCCTATTTTTCTACGTAGTCCCTATCCCGGTACGCCAACGTTGTGGAAGAGCACGTATTCTCTGCTGCAAAAAGCTCTTGTCCTGTTGACACTCTCGTCATCTTCAATGTGTGTGTTCCCCGTAGAGAGTGTTTAAGCGGCCCAAAGAGATGGGAGTACCAGGCCTGGACTGTAGGGTGGAACCCATCGTGAGCAGCTCTTTGAATATCCGAGAGTCTCGATCATTGCAGACGCTCTTCCAATGCTGACCGACAACTGCAGCGCCAGTTGTCGAGCTGTGGCACGGATAATTCACTGTTCGACGTGGGTTCTATTTCTGATATTAAAGTATGTGCTTCTAGACCATTTTACCATGGGAAATTCAAATATGTAAACAAAATATCGTTGTCAGGGATGTGGAGGGAGCCTAAGGACCATGTTAATGATTGTTATTTCTGTCTAACAAAAATTCAGGGTTTTACAAACAAAAAGTCGAAGAGGCACATTGTTTACCCAGATCTGCCTTCAGCGAGAATGCCAGTGCAGCATTCCGACAACCTTCCAGTACCTTCAAGAGCTCGAGGTCAATTTCCGAGTGACAGTGAAATAAGTAGTACTGAAGAATCACAGATGGTGATTCTTTATATCACTGCACAAGTGAGTCATCGCCACATTTGTTAACACAGGCAAATTTAAATGATTTAGTACAAGAGAAAAAAGTGATGTGCATTACAAGGCAGTGGCTCATTGTTTGTCAGTCTCATGTCAAATAAATGCTTCAAAGTGTATACACAAAGGTTACTGTGTTATATGTTAGATCCCACCCTCCATTAATGTGATGAACTTATAACATCATAAAGATGTGCATTTTTTTGTCGAATTTCACCTCACGTTTGCTGTACTATATCAGAAACTGAAAAGAGAAATAAATTGCGATTACTCATAAACTATCCCTGACACAAAAAAACCAAAAACAGTTTTCAATTCAGCACTCAAAATACAACTAGGATCACAATATTTTTTATCAGAAATAGAAAAAAAGGTTTTTTTTGTAGAACAGTGGGGTCCAGTACACGGACTACAATGCACCTCATTTTTTATTGGCTCCCGCAGAAGGCCTGCCTAGTGCGTTACAGCCCTACTACACTACCGACTCGGCTCCCTTCACCTCTCTGCACCTGCCAACACATCTCACCCTCCCACTCCTAACATGGCACAATAACTCTATGTAAGCTGCCAACGATGAGTATGCAGCCAACAAAAACTCTCAATTTTCGATACCGTTCTTAGATTGCTAACAGTATCAGGTATGTATCTCCCCTTAGTGCTGGCGAAGCCGTCGTCAGTAATGGCTTCCGCACGATTCAGCATGTCTGGAGCAGTGGCTGTGACAGGACGTCTCGAGCGTGCCTGATAATGAAGCTCTGTTTCTGCATTTCCTGAGGCTGTAACTTTCTTTACTCATTGCCCAACTGTACTCCTATCAACTGCAACGTCGCCATATACTGCACACAAACGTTTATGGGTGGTCACCATGGTTTCTTTTTCTTCACACAAGAATACAACAGCACGCTGCTTTTAACGTGAGTCGTATGCAGATGCCATTCTGACGCTATACTACGTCTCTGAAATCTGCCAGAACGGTTCGAAACTTTAGCGGCGCAGAGAACAAACGTCAAACGTGAAGCACCAACAAGGACGTTTGCCTATGTGTATTAATGGATTTTTAAAAAGGTTTTGGCCATTACTTATCGAACGACCCTCGTATAATAGCGGAAGAAATCGGGTCAGACCGCTACGGTCCCAGGTTCGAATCCTGCCTCGGGCATGGATGTGTGTGATGTCCTTAGGTTAGTTAGGTTTAAGTAGTTCTTTCTGGGGGACTAATGACCACAGAAGTTCAGTCCCATAGTGCTCAGAGCCACTTGAACCAAATCGGGTCACGAGTTTCGAATGACATTATGACGCAAAAAGAAGATCTTTGTTTGGAATGTTATTTGAGAAGTGAAGTTAAAGTGGAGCCACACCGAATTATTTGTCAGAAAATGCAGCGGAACTGATGATTTCTCAGTTTTTGCTGAAGAAGATGGTGCAAAAGGCTCTGAGCACTATGAGACTTAACATCTGAGGTCATCAGTCCCCTAGAACTTAGAATTACTTAAACCTAACCAAGCTAATGATATCACACACATCCATGCCAAGGCAGGATTCGAACCTGCGACCGTAGCGGTCGCGCGGTTCCAGACTGAAGCGCTTAGAGCCGCTCGGCCGGCTGCTGAAGAAGATTATGAGCTGAAAGTCATACATCGAAGTCATGATTAAAGACGAATTGAGGAGGGAATTTGTAAGTGTGGAACGTATTTTCTTCATTGTCTCAACGGTAAATCTCCGTAAATCACTTAAAGTTTTTGATGAGAGGTTTTTTAAAAAAAGAGGTGTTCTGATAACTAATTGAAAGAAAACGAAAAGCACACTCGTTTAATCAATGACAAAGAATTTAAGATAAAAATGTAATTAAATTTCATATTTATCTATTAGTCTTCACACTATTCACAGATGACAAAAGTGTTTTTATTCATGTAAGTGAATAATGTTTCGATTAATATTTCTTATTCACAAATAAGGAATAGTAATTTATATCTGTATTCGTTATTTGCCATTAGCATAAATTTTGTCCAATCGTGGCGCGCATTCAAATGGGGGGCGCAACACGGGCCTTGATTTTTCTTGATTTTCGCAACAAAAAGCGAAAAATACCATAAGAATAACAATACAGAAACTTGATTTTCGAGCAACACGGATTAAGTAAATATACTGAACGTCTTCGGAAAGGACTTGAAATTACTTATTGTGGCCCTTAAAAGGACCGTTTGTTGAGAACACTACTTTCAATGATTATATAAAGTACAATCACCCACAATGCGACAATCTTCCAAAGAAGAAGGACCATTTGCCTTCACCCATAAATGGACGCTACAGTCTGAATTGATCTTAAAACGTCTACGACAAGACAAGGACAAATTACTGTGAGGAAAAAGGTAGAAACCCTCATTAGCAATCATAATCTCAGAAACAGGAATAGTCCAGTATGCTAAGACTTCTCTGCTTTCAAAGGATTCCAAACCTGCTCTACCTGCATTGTTACAGGCAACGAAAGCTACAGTCAGCCATCCGTTACCCAAACTAGAGGAAGAAGATACTTTCATTATAGAAAAATTTAATCTAGCCCCACAAAATAAAGTAGGCCCATGAATGAGAACAAATTGAGCAGTTTTAGAAACCGCTCTTGTTTCGTTCTTTTTGCCCTTGCCAAAAGATGTCGAAGCTCCAAGGGTGCCGTCCACATTGACAAGTGATTTGTAAACCAGCAATCGCCGGCGACGACGATAACAACGTTCATGCGCAACGCTCATGCGCACACTGCAAATTCGCAGCCTATGTGCAAGTGATTGCATCCGCGCGAAATCCGCGTGGCTCACGCGACTGTGCTAGCCCTGTGTACATGCACTCGCGCGATTGTCATTACTCATTAGCGTCGGTAATCTTCGGCAACATCGGCCAACGTTCGTGAAGCATATCAGCACTTTCACTCGCACACCGCAGGCCACGCGGATAGGCCACCGGTTGCATGGATCTAGTGTGAACACCTCTTCCACCTTCCAACTGTTTCTCGTTCTTCCCCGATGCGACTCTCTGAGGCTGGATACGTTGCTTGCTTCGGCTGATCGATATTGTGGCTACCTCATGGGTTTGTGTGGGTGGGTCATGCAGAAAATCCGTTTCAAACTGATGTTCAAATGTGTGTGAATTGCTAAGGGAACAAACTGCTTAGGTCATCGGTCACTAGACTTTCACACTACTTAAACTACCTTATGCTAAGAACAACACACACGCCCATGCCCGCCGGAGGACTCGAACCTCCAGCGGGAGGGGCCGCGCAGTCCGTGACATGACGTTCTGAACCGCGCGTGCCACTCCACGCGGCCGTTTCAAACTGAGAGGATGAGACTCCTACAGAGACCTCTACGCCCCACTCGTAGACGGACAGTGGCTCGCGTATGGAGATTGGTTTACTAACGACGAGGTCCTCCTGCCTTTGGGAATCAATCAAGTTATGCTCATCAAGAGGTTGTGGCGTCAAGGCAGCGACAGGAGGTCAGAAGTAATTTGGGAAGCTGAGACAACAGGAGAGGCATCACATAGGGCCGGGGGACACAAATGGGAGTCCTGAAACAGATTCCGCAACAGGTGTTGCCGACGTGGCGGCCAAAGTTGTAACCTCCCCCTCACTTATCGACCTTAATGACAATGAAAAATTAAACCGCGTGTACCTAATGGAAATTTGGGAAAAGCAATCGTCACCGAAGTTAATCTGTCGGTAAAGAGGGAGGAAAGGGTTACATCTAACTGAAAGGAAAAATGCTAATGCAACTGGTGGAAATTAATTTTGAAAAAGGGTAAAGTTAATAAAGAAAGTAAATGTGCGGCCGTTACGTTAACAATTAACTAGCGGTAATTAGATATTTGAGATTTGGGGAAAATTATGGTCGCCAGTCCTAAGGACAATTACTATAGTAACTGAAAAAGAAAGGTTATTACACATATAATTAGCACTAGAAGTGTGGCAACTGAAGGTTGACACGTGTAGTGTGAAAACTGAAAGTTTGTCAGAAGTAATAAATTTCGCTACACTCTGACTTAATTTAGCAAAAAAATTAATAAAACCGGAAAATCGAAAGTTAATTTAGTGACTGAAGTTAATAGTGAGCTTTCTTTCTGAAGCACATCGAAATTCAGTAAAATACGGTTAGTCTTGGACTACCTCAACAATCATTTCAAAAGCTACTTGAATCTACGCAATTTAGAAATAAGAGATTTAACTTTGAACTTGAATTAAATGATTCTGAACAATAGTAAAATTTAGTACATACGAAGCTGAGCTGCAGTCACAGGTAGGCTAAAATACGGTAACAAAACTCGCACTCTTAATTCGTGCTTGTGTAATCTAAATATTGTAGCCAGCTATGAATGCCTTAACTGAAATTTGAAATTAAAGCAGTGAAATAGAATTATATTTGAACTTCAACGACACTCGGGCTCATTTAGGAAAAGGTAGGGACCCTGCTTGGCAATGCAATTGGGACAATGAGCAACAAACGTTCATGCTAAGTTGCTGTAATTTTGTGATTTGAACAGTTTTAAAAGCTGAGGTCTGCCATACAGTTCTAAAACTTTACGTGTTTGCAGTCTTCCTTGTAGGTTGATTGAAGGTTTGAAGCCGTCGATCGAGGAGGTGGCGACAGTCACTCATTGTCGGCCGTCGCTGTTGCAGAAGCTGGATGTTGGCGCGCCTTCTTCTCGACACGGTCACCAGACGAAACGGGCTCTTGACGTGCGCTAGCTAATGTTTCCCGTCCGCGACACCATGTCAGAAACTATCATCGCAAGTCGAACGCAATTACATGCTGCCAAACCCCGAAAGCGCGGCAACTCGCGGGAGCTTCACACAACACACCTGCTCCACTCGCTACTCCAGCCAGACTCCCTCTCTGCCCGCGCTCCATGCGGCAGAGTTAACACTACCAAAGATCCTACACACTTTGATTCTCCACACGACCTATCGATGATATCGTTCGATAGCATAGTTTTCCTTAGGCAAGACCCAGCGTAAAAATACAAATAATATTTACGAAACAAACCAATTATACATCGACATAAATGCATAAATATATATATATACAAATAGTAAAACAATTACAATATGTAAAGACACAGAAATGTCATATATTCAGGTAACAAAAATAAGGAAAACAAATTTATAGTACAATAGATGGAAATAGGAGGATATGCATTTCCGGCGTTACAAGGTGACGGGAGAATTGCCCGATGACTTATCAGTAACAACCTGATCTGGTACGGAAGCATCCGTGGCGACCTGGTCCACAAAGTGAGGCCAAGAAAGAAGATCCTTCAATGAAGGGCTATCCGAAGCCTGAGCCAAGGAAAAAGACTCCTCAACTGCATCATCGTCCTGCGTTCTGTGACGTTTGTTTTGAATAATCAGGACAGGCGCCGCCAGAGTGACTGCATTAATGTCCCTTAGTGTATACAGCGTGAGAAAATCACCAGCGTTATCTCTCAAAGATGCACTTGGACCCCTCCCTTAGCCGGGGCTGGCTCAGTTGCAGAATTCTAAGGGAGAAAATACGCGTAAGTCACGCTGTTTTTAAGTGGGTTGTAATACCACCACACGACGCGGAAAACTGGTACAGAGATGGGGCCATATAGCTGCAAGTGAGAGAGAATATTTTTTTAATCGCCATTTCTGCCGACTGAATACCGCTATAGAGCTGCAAACACAGTTCTTAAATTAGGCTGACGCCTTGGGGGGGGGGGGGGGGGGAGAAAATCAGCTAGAAGCCATACACTGTCAGGCCTGCAAACGGTGAAATGACCAAATATACGTCGGCCGATGAGACGACCAACCGAACGACCAACCAACGGCCGTGCCACTCCAATCTCCCTCCGTCGGACAGTTCATATGTGTCGCCAGCGGTCGGCGAGCACTGGCTGTGGGCGCCTCACAGGCGCTCCGTCCCCCGACTCCACTGCTGTTGCACACAAAGAAGTAGGACAGTGAAACTACTATAAGGCACTAAATGGTTGGAGGCCCCGACTCGTCACAAAACGTGGGGTTTGGAGGCTTGTCTGCTCTGTGAACTAGTATAGATAGTGATCTGTGGTATCTCTGCCGAAAGAGCACAGTGCTAGTCCAAGCACAGATGCTCCAGACCATACCGTTCATCGTTCATCGAACCCCCATAGACGAGATCCACAGGAAGGTCTGCGCCAGAATGTCCACCCTATACCCTATCCTGAACAGAACCAGCTCCCTTCCCTGCCCAGTAGCAGTAAATGTACACCTGGCCCTGATCCGGCCGGTAATGGAGTATGCGTGCCCTGTCTGGGGATACGCGGCAAAGCAGCACCTGGACAAACTCCAGAGGCTGCAGAACCGCGCCCTCAGAAGGGCACTACATCTACCACTTGGATTCCCCACAGACGACCTGCACGCCGCAGCCGAAATCCCACTCCTGAGAGAGCGTTTCCAGGATCTGGCAAGGGCCTTCTATGAAGGTTCCTCCAGATCCGGAAATGCACTCATCCACTCCCTAGGTCGGTATGACATGTCCCGCGATAAGCACAAGCGCCCTATGACGATCTTCGACGATTAAGTCGAAGAGAAAATCCCAACACCCAATCCCTAATCCAGTTCCTTCCCATACAACACCAATCATCTCGCCTACCCCAGGCAAGCACCAGACACATTCACAACAATTCATCACATATCACAGACACCAAAAATATATAGAAAAAAAACACACACACGTACACAGGGGAGTAAAAGCCAAAAGGCTACAAACTCCCCCTCACACTTCCCCAAAGAGGGGAACGTATTAGATGAGAGCAGCATACCGTTCATCGTTCATCGTTGAGCGTGGAGTTCCGCAGAACATTTGGACTCAACGACATCATCAGTTACTACTACAGTGTTCACAACGACCATCGGGATTCGACCGTCGATCATTGGAAACGTGTCGGCTCTTCGGATGAATCACATTTTTGCTGCACTAGGTCGCTGGTCGTGTCCAGAAAGGTCCTCATCGAGGTGAATGGCGGCTCCAAATGTGCTACGCGCCACGGACACAGGTTGGTGGCAGCCGTATTATGCTATGAGAGAAATTGTCCTGCGCTTGCGTAGTTCCTGTGGTAGTAATCGAAGACACGCAAACAGCTGTGAAGCACCTGCACCCCATGATGTCTTCCCTAACGACGGCCGGCCGTGGTGGCCGAGCGGTTCTGGGCGCTTCAGTCTGGAACCGCGCGACCCCTACGGTCGCACGTTCCAATCCTGCCTCGGGCATCGATGTGTATGATGTCCTTAGGATGGTTACGTTTAAGTAGTTCTAGATTTTAGGGGGCTGATGACCTCAGATGTTAAGTCCCATAGTGCTCAGAGCCATTTGAACCATTTTTGAACCCTGACGACAACGTCATCCTTCTGCATTATGATTGTCCGTGTCTCGGAGCCACAACTTTGGTGTCTCGGCGACCAAATTCGCCTGATGTAAATCGTATGGATCCGATCTGGGTCGCTATCGGGCGCCATCACCGCGTATGCAAATCAGCTGCCTGTTATTTAGGCCAATTACGTGACCTGTGCTTAGACACCTACTGCGCATACCTCCACAAACCGACCATCAAACTGTCGGATCCCTGACACGCAGAATCAGTGATGTATTTCGTTCGAAAGACAGACAAACAAACTATGAGGCAGGTCATCATACAGGGTGTTTCAAAAATGACCGGTATATTTGAAACGGCAATAAAAACTAAACGAGCACCGATAGAAATACACCGTTTGTTGCAATATGCTTGGGACAACAGTACATTTTCAGGCGGACAAACTTTCGGAATTACAGTAGTTACAATTTTCAACAACAGATGGCGCTGCAAGTGATGTGAAAGATATAGAAGACAACGCAGTCTGTGGGTGCGCCATTCTGTACGTCGTCTTTCTGCTGTAAGCGTGTGCTGTTCACAACGTGCAAGTGTGCTGTAGACAACATGGTTTATTCCTTAGAACAGAGGATTTTTCTGGTGTTGGAATTCCACCGCCTAGAACACAGTGTTGTTGCAACAAGACGAAGTTTTCAACGGAGGTTTAATATAACCAAAGGACCGAAAAGGCAACGCGCAGCTAGTGCAGCAGGTGATCCGACAGCGGCCTCGGGTTTCCGTTCGCCGTGTTGCAGCTGCGGTCCAAATGACGCCAACGTCCACGTATCGTCTCATGCGCCAGAGTTTACACCTCTATCCGTACAAAATTCAAACGCGGCAACCCCTCAGCGCCGCTACCATTGCTGCACGAGAGACATTCGCTAACGATATAGTGCACAGGACTGATGACGGCGATATGCATGTGGGCTGCATTTGGTTTACTGACGAAGCTTATTTTTACCTGGACGGCTTCGTCAATAAACAGAACTGGCGCATATGGGGAACCGAAAAGCCCCATGTTGCAGTCCCATCGTCCCTGCATCCACAAAAAGTACTGGTCTGGGCCGCCATTTCTTCCAAAGGAATCATTGGCCCATTTTTCAGATCCGAAACGGTTACTGCATCACGCTATCTGGACATTCTTCGTGAATTTGTGGCGGTACAAACTGCCTTAGACGACACTGCGAACACCTCGTGGTTTATGCAAGATGGTGCCCGGCCACATCGCACGGCCGACGTCTTTAATTTCCTGAATGAATATTTCGATGATCGTGTGATTGCTTTGGGCTATCCGAAACATACAGGAGGCGGCGTGGATTGGCCTCCCTATTCGCCAGACATGAACCCCTGTGACTTCCTTCTGTGGGGACACTTGAAAGACCAGGTGTACCGCCAGAATTCAGAAACAATTGAACAGCTGAAGCAGTACGTCTCATCTGCATGTGAAGCCATTCCGCCAGACACGATGTCAAAGGTTTCGGGTAATTTCATTCAGAGACTACGCCATATTATTGCTACGCATGGTGGATATGTGGAAAATATCGTACTATAGAGTTTCCCAGACCGCAGCGCCATCTGTTGTTCAAAATTGTAACTACTGTAATTCCGAAAGTTTGTCCGCCTGAAAATGTACTGTTGTCCCAAGCATATTGCAACAAACGGTGTATTTCTATCGCTGCTCGTTTAGTTTTTATTGCCGTTTCAAATATACTGGTCATTTTAAACACCCTGTACAATTGATGGGCGTAGTGCACATATTGTTGTTAGAATTACATGGGAATCAAATGAAAACAAAATAATACCGGAAGCGAGATCCGATCCACAGACCTGGCGCTTATGGAGCTAAGAGCTTACACTCTTGGCTGTGGAATCTTGATCACTGGCGACCATACGAAGTATGTAAGCACACATAAAATGCTCTAATTCGATTTTCTCGAATTTGTTTGAGACTTGCGTATTGCTATTTACATGTTTTGTAAGTCCTAATCGTGACCTAAACAGCAATATGAATCAAATCGGTACGATTGATAACAGCATGTAGGTGTACTGATATTCCTCTGAGTCTCCTGATAACGGTTGAGTATTGTCTTTCCTTTTATTGGTATCTGAGCCATGGAATCCTATTTTAATATAATTATCGTTTGTTATTTTAAGTTATGTTGATTTCTGGAGTGCAAAAGCAGAATACGGTTTACAACTCCCAATCATAACAATCTGTTGAAATTTTAAATCTTTTGAAGTTTTAGTAAACTACGTTTGTGCATCTCCCATGCGTTCAGTAGCCAGATGTGAACAGTGTTTAAATTGATTTTTAATGGACTTAATGTTCTTTGTAATTCAGTTGATTTCTGTCTATTATAGAATTCCATTATTTCTTATTCTGTCCGTTTCTCATTACCATTCAAGGTCGTTAGTTGGCTGGTTATGTCAGTACCAGTGAAACCGAACTGTACTTCATTTACTGTTTTGAAACAAGACTGATTGAATACAACTAGTCAAAGTTTTTATTGTTTAACAATGTCACTGATTTTTTGCACTAATGGATGTTGATTAGTTCAGATATCCGAAGGTTGTACTTGTTGTTAAAATCACGGATATTTATTTTTGCTAGAGAATTCCGTAAATGCTTATATGGTGAAATTTGTAAATACGTTTGCAGAAGAATTTTGTATTTGTCATTTAATAGAAGAATACGTAAATAAAAACTTCGTGCTAATGCCCTGGTGGTAAAAATTATCCCCATCACCTTAGCACTTCTCAATCTCCCCCTCCGTCCCTGCCAATTATAACGTCTTTTCTGGAAGTATTTGTCTGTATGGAAGGCTTATTTGGAAATGTGATGTGGATAACGGACTATGCAAACAAGAAGAGAACAGGTATTAATGTACTGATAAACCGTTACATGCAATATATTATTTCATTGACACTGAAACACCGAAGAAAAAAGTATAGACATGCATATTCAAATACAGAGATACGAGGTGCATTCAAGTTATTATTTTAAAACGAGGCCGCATTGGAATTTTACCGCCAGCGGCGAGAATGAGAACTGTTTTAAATACTTAAAATGGCGACGTTTTCCTTACTTGAACAGCGTCCAATCATTCGTTTTCTGAATTTGCGTGGTGTGAAACCAATTGAAATTCATCGACAGCTGAAGGAGACATATGGTGATGGAGTTATGGATGTGTCGAAAGTGCGTTCGTGGGTGTGACAGTTTAATGAAGGCAGAACATCGTGTGACAACAAACCGAAACAACCTCGGGCTGGCACAAGCCGGTCTGACGAAATGATCGAGAAAGTGGAGAGAATTGTTTTGGGGGATCGGCGAATGACTGTTGAACAGATCGCCTCCAGAGTTGGCATTTTTGTGGGTTCTGTGCACACAATCCTGCATGACGACCTGAAAATGCGAAAAGTGTCATCCAGGTGGGTGCCACGAATGCTGACAGACGACCACATGGCTGCCCGTGTGGCATGTTGCCAAGCAATGTTGACGCGCAACGACACCATGAATGGGACTTTCTTTTCACGGTTGTGACAATGGATGAGACGTGGATGCCATTTTTCAATCCAGAAACAAAGCTCCAGTCAGCTCAATGAGAGCACACAGATTCACCGCCACCAAAAAAATTTCGGGAAACCGCCAGTGCTGAAAAAATGATGGTGTCCATGTTCTGGGACAGCGAGGGCGTAATCCTTACCCATTGCGTTCCAAAGGGCACTACGGTAACAGGAGCATCCTACGAAAATGTTTTGAAGAACAAATTCCTTCCTGCACTGCAACAAAAACGTCCGGGAAAGGCTGCGCGTGTGCTGTTTCACCAAGACAACGCACCCGCACATCGAGCTAACGTTACGCAACAGTTTGTTGATGATAACAACTTTGAAGTGATTCCTCATGCTCCCTACTCACCTGACCTGGCTCCTAGTGACTTTTGGCTTTTTCCAACAATGAAAGACACTCTCCGTGGCCGCACATTAACCAGCCGTGATGCTATTGCCTCAGCGATTTTCCAATGGTCAAAACAGACTCCTACAGAAGCCTTCGCCGCTGCCATGGAATCATGGCGTCAGCGTTGTGAAAAATGTGTACGTCTGCAGGGCGATTACGTCGAGAAGTAACGCCAGTTTCATCGATTTCGGGTGAGTAGTTAATTAGAAAAAAAAAAAATCGGAGGCCTTAGAACTTGAATGCACCTCGTATGTAAACAGGCAGAATACGTTCCTGCAGTCGGCAACACCTATGTAAGACAAGTGTCTGGCGCAGTTGTTTAATCGATTACTGCTGCTACAATGGCAGGTAGTCAGGTCTTAAGCGAGTCTGAGCCAACGGCTCTGCCGCAGTGGTAACACCGGCTCCCGTCAGATCACCGAAGTTAAGCGCTGTCGGGCTGGGCTAGCACTTGGATAGGTGACCATCCAATCTGCCGATCGGTGTTGGCAAGCAAGGTGCACTCAGCCCTTGTGAGGCAAACTGAGGAGTTACTTGATTAAGAAGTAGCGGCTCCGGTCTCGGAAACTGACACACGGCCGGGAGAGCGATGTGCTAACCACATGCCCCACCGTCTCCGCATCGAGTGACGCCTGTGTGGCGTGAGGATGACACGGCGGCCGGTCGGTACCGTCGGGTCGTTAAGGCATGTTCGGAGGGAGAGACAAAGAGAGACAAGTGAGTTTGAACGTGGTGTTATAGTCGGAGCACGAGCGATAGGACACAGCATTTCCGAGTTAGCGATGGAGCGGAGATTTTCCCGCACGACCATTTCAAGAATGCACCGTATATATCAGGAATCCGGTAAAACATCAAATCACCGACAACGATGCGGCCGGAGAAAGATCCTGCAAGAACAGGACCAACGACGACTGAAGAAAATCCTTCAATGTGACAGAAGTGCAACTCTTCCGCAAATTGCTGCAGATTTCAATGCTGGGGCATCAAAAAATGCCAGCTTCCGGAGCCGAAGGCCCACTCGTGTATCCTTGATGACTGCGCGACAGAAAGTTTTACGCCTCACCTGGGCCCGTCAACACCGACATTGTACTGCTGATGACTTGAAACATGTTGCCTGGTCGTACGAGTCTCGTTTCACATTTTTAATTTACGAATGGACGTATACGAGTACGGAAACAACCTCATGAATCCGTGGAACCTGAACGTCAGCAGGGGATTGTTCAAGCTTGTGGAGGCCCTGTAATGGTGTGGGACGTATACAGTTGAAGTGATATGGAATCCCTGACACGTCTAGATACAACACTGACAAGTGGCACGTACGTAAGCGTCCTGACTGATCACCTGCATGCATTCATGTCCATTGTGCATTCCGAAGGACTTGGGAAATTCCAGCAGAACAATGCGACACCTCACACGTCCATAATCGCTACAGAGTGACTCCAGGAACACTCTTCTGAGTTTAAACTCTTCCGCTGGCCACCAAACTCCCCGGACATGAACATTATTGACCACATCAGGGATGCCTTGCAACGTGCTATTCAGAAGAGATCTCCACCCCGTCGTACTCTTACGGGTTTAAGGACAGCCTTGCAGGATTGATGGTGTCAGTTCCCACCAGCATTACCTCAGACATTAGTCGAGTCCATGGCACGTCGTACTGCGGCACTTCTGCGTGCTCGCGGTGGCCTTACACGATATTAGAACAAGTGTATCAGTTTCTTTGGCTCTTCAGTGCATTACTAGTTCCACTCAAAGACGAGAGCATTGTCAGGTATTCATTTCTAATGTTCCATTAGGCAGCACCATCATCAACGAAAAGTGTTGCGAGTTGCGTGCATCCGATGTGTTATTGTATGTAAATGCTGAAGGTTAGACGGGTGGGCCGCATAAATAATGATCAGGTACTGAGGTACTAAAACCGATTATTAAGAAACATGCCTTGCAATCTACATTGCTTTATAATTAATTTCACGCTTAAGAATAGCATTTATTGCACCTACCGACTAAAAGTAGGGATAGTTTGAGAGGAGACAGCCTAATGCAGCGGAGAACAGTTAATTTGGTTATAGATGGATGTGGTGGGGAAGAGGGGAAGGGACGGAAAGGGAAGCTCTAAAATTGCCATTTTTGTATAAATGAACACAATATCGCGGTGCCTGTGTGATTCAGAAGTACGATGCAATGTTCCTTTGGCCGGCCGGAGTGGCCGCGCGACCGCTACGGTAGCAGGTTCGAATTCTGCACGTGAACCTTCTTAAACTGTTGAGTGAAATTAAACGTACTGTCACTCTGCTTGTCTTATCGTTTGAACACTGGTCTACAGAGTTTTCACTGACAAATAAAATTCGTTAATGACCTACAATGTATAAGGATAAAGCAATCTGACTATTAATTAACACAAAAGAATGGCCATGAATTAAAAGAAATCCTAACAATAACTCATTCATTTCATAAGTCACTTAGCTCAAACAAAATCTTCATGACACGAACTACAGAAAATACAGTAATTATACAGCCAGCTAAATAAAAAGATTGTAACTACTGTAGGCTCTAACTACTAATAGGCATGTGGTTAGCAAAGGAAAGATTTTGTTGCAGAGCAAACAATGTATTTAGCAGATTTTTACCTTAATCATTTGACATCCACTTCCACAAATTATATAATCGTCAATAATTCCATTACCCACATTTTACAATACATGTCCAATCAATATGAAATCTCCATGACGGAAACACGTCTTGACCGTCCACTCCCGCTCATACTGCTTCTAACCTCCATCACTGCTATGTAACTTCTAACTGCGAGTCCTTCCAGTCCCAGAGTCTCTTTCCGAGGGCACACAGCGCTGTCAGTGATATTAATGCAGTCTAAAACGCTAAAGCGCTGCCAACATAAAAACATATAAACAGGCAATCTTACATAGCCCCCTGCTCCTCTCAAAAAATGTTAGAAAGTGTTTTTGGTAGTGGCCAATACAAAGTTGTTAAATTTTTTTATATTAACAATATAAAATAGATCAAATGCACACAATTAGTTGGTCAATAAAGTAAAAATTGTCCTCACAGTCCCTAAAGGCAGTCCTTATCATTCATCAGAAGAATAGTACATGACAGTATTATGTACAAAGTCTGAGCAGTAAAAGAAAATGCTGACGTAAGTAGTGGACTCCCAATGGAAACACAGTGCTGACTCTTGACATGAAGATTGGTAATGGGCCACAACAGAACAGACCCACAGCAGGGTCAGTTGGAGTCTTGAATAATATTGGTAGAATTGGTAGGTGACCACAGAGCAGAACCACAATATTCCTTGTAGAGGTTATGGTAGTAATGGGCCACCAAAGGTGCTTTCCCACTACAGTACTTGTAGAGACAGCCAGCAACCAACCGTTGCGACTGTGCGGGTGCACAATCACAATTGAAGAGTCTTTAGGATAATATAGCAAGTCTGTGAACCACCACTTGTGCACTCACTAATTTTATTTAATTAAATTAATTTATTTATTTATTTACACTCCTGGAAATGGAAAAAAGAACACATTGACACCGGTGTGTCAGACCCACCATACTTGCTCCGGACACTGCGAGAGGGCTGTACAAGCAATGATCACACGCACGGCACAGCGGACACGCCAGGAACCGCGGTGTTGGCCGTCGATGGCGCTAGCTGCGCAGCATTTGTGCACCGCCGCCGTCAGTGTCAGCCAGTTTGCCGTGGCATACGGAGCTCCAACGCAGTCTTTAACACTGGTAGCATGCCGCGACAGCGTGGACGTGAACCGTATGTGCAGTTGACGGACTTTGAGCGAGGGCGTATAGTGGGCATGCGGGAGGCCGGGTGGACGTACCGCCGAATTGCTCAACACGTGGGGCGTAAGGTCTCCACAGTACATCGATGTTGTCGCCAGTGGTCGGCGGAAGGTGCACGTGCCCGTCGACCTGGGACCGGACCGCAGCGACGCACGGATGCACGCCAAGACCGTAGGATCCTACGCAGTGCCGTAGGGGACCGCACCGCCACTTCCCAGCAAATTAGGGACACTGTTGCCCCTGGGGTATCGGCGAGGACCATTCGCAACCGTCTCCATGAAGCTGGGCTATGGTCCCGCACACCGTTAGGCCGTCTTCCGCTCACGCCCCAACATCGTGCAGCCCGCCTCCAGTGGTGTCGCGACAGGCGTGAATGGAGGGACGAATGGAGACGTGTCGTCTTCAGCGATGAGAGTCGCTTCTGCCTTGGTGCCAATGATGGTCGTATGCGTGTTTGGCGCCGTGCAGGTGAGCGCCACAATCAGGACTGCATACGACCGAGGCACACAGGGCCAACACCCGGCATCATGGTGTGGGGAACGATCTCCTACACTGGCCGTACACCACTGGTGATCGTCGAGGGGACACTGAATAGTGCACGGTACATCCAAACCGTCATCGAACCCATCGTTCTACCATTCCTAGACCGGCAAGGGAACTTACTGTTCCAACAGGACAATGCACGTCCGCATGTATCCCGTGCCACCCAACGTGCTCTAGAAGGTGTAAGTCAACTTCCCTGGCCAGCAAGATCTCCGGATCTGTCCCCCATTGAGCATGTTTGGGACTGGATGAAGCGTCGTCTCACGCGGTCTGCACGTCCAGCACGAACGCTGGTCCAACTGAGGCGCCAGGTGGAAATGCATGGCAAGCCGTTCCACAGGACTACATCCAGCATCTCTACGATCGTCTCCAAGGGAGAATAGCAGCCTGCATTGCTGCGGAAGGTGGATATACACTGTACTAGTGCCGACATTGTGCATGCTCTGTTGCCTGTGTCTATGTGCCTGTGGTTCTGTCAGTGTGATCATGTGATGTATCTGACCCCAGGAATGTGTCAATAAAGTTTCCCCTTCCTGGGACAATGAATTCACGGTGTTCTTATTTCAATTTCCAGGAGTGTTGATGGATGTGGTGGGGAAGAGGGGAAGGGACGGAAAGGTAAGCTCTAAAATTGCCATTTTCGTATAAATGAACACAATATCGCGGTGCCTGTGTGATTCAGAAGTACGATGCAATGTTCCTTTGGCCGGCCGGAGTGGCCGCGCGACCGCTACGGTGGCAGGTTCGAATTCTGCCTCGGGCATGGATGTGTGTGATGTCAGATTAGTTAGGTTTAAGTAGTTCTAGGAGACTGATGACCTCAGAAGGTAAGTCCCATATTGTTTCAGAGACATTTGAACCATTTTTTGTTCCTTTGACATGCACACATGTCCGAAGGAACAGGTACTGCGGCGACTATAGGTATTACGAAAAACAGTTCCAAATATACAGAACCATTAGCTGTATGATGGAATGACAACAAGATAATGGAATGACTACAACGAAAATTTGTCCAGGACCGAAACTACACCCGGGATTTCCCGCCAAATGTGAGTGATCACCTTATCATTACGATATACAAGCGTGACACACCATCAGACACAAACTACCATATGTCATCAATCAAGGGTCTTCAGAATTGTCCGTATTGGCAGCTGCGAATTTAAACATAATAATGAGAGTGTTGTCTCACTATGATCAGCCACATAATGCTACAAATGGCTAAACGAGAGGTTTGGCTGCATCGCGTGGAATCACTTCCAGGAATGTATGAGAATTATGTAATGAATAAACGTTGTGTACTCAAGATTTCGGTGGAAGAGGGGGGGGCGGTGGAATGTCACCCCTTCATTCACCCTCCCTTCCACTTGAGGTGTAAATGGTTGCAAGTTAAGGAGAGATGAACAGACATTCACAGGATAGACTGCTACATCAGAACATCGTTCAGACTGAAGACCACAAAAACAGTTAAAAAGAGAGTTAAGAAAGAGAGCGACCTCGTTGCTGGAACTTCCAGTCATGCGGGCATTTGGGAAAGGTGCTGTTATAGCAATCAAAAAGAACTAAACCACAGAAGAAGAAGAAGAAGAGCAAGAGATGTTATTTGAAACACATTTCATTAATGGTATGGGGACCATTTCTTGTGACTGCAGTAACAAACGTCAGACCTAAAGCAAGCTGCATTTTAGTTTCTGCTTCGCAGTCGAGAGCTGTGCTATGACGTCGCTATTTTTTGTAAAGCTATTTTCCTTAAGTGGTTACCTCGTCTTATCAAACGGCATCTTTCGCCGACGCCAGTCTGTAATTCATCAAATCGCCACACGCGAAGGGCATAATGTTAACCCGCTACATTTATTTCTGGAAAAACAACACTGGAAAAAGAGCTGAGAACAAAGTATAAAATCAGCGTTATTTTAGTTCAGTAGTTACAAACACGTTCCGTGCTCCGATTCATATCACGAGCTGTGACGTGTTGCCATGAATTACATAAATCACTGTTGAGATTTGACCAGAGGCATCGTCACAGGGAATAAAATTTTAAATGGTACTCGATAAGCAATACGTGATTACTCGATGGGGAGTGCTAAACGGGCAATCGAATAACTTATGACGTGACAGGAAATAGACACTTTGAGAGTCTGTGTTCCCATTGGCACTGTACATCACATGGTTCAGAAGCAGCTTAATTATTCACAACCTTCAGCTACTCTGGTACTTCCAGCGCTTAACATGAATGTCAACTCTAACAATATATTGCGAGTGTCAGAAACATCGATTTGCACATTGTGTTAATTCCAGGTTTACCTGTAACCATTAATCATTGGTCAATACACAGTGTAATCAGAGTTTTACATGAAAATATCTGGGCTTTGGAATCCGCCTGAAGATGAATCATGAGCTAACGAATACTCACCGTAAAACCTAGATTCTATGATGTTTATTATTACATGCCATACAAAAAATAGAAACTTTTAACTCACTCCGTTGGATAAGAAAAACCAAAAAGACGCCTCCATTTGTGGTGTACAAAAGATGTTTCTTGACCTGAAAATATCTACATCTACGTCTGCTATTCACAATAAAGTGCCTGGCAGAGGGTTCAATGAACCACCTTCATGCTGTCTCTCTACCGTTCCACTCTCAAACGGCAAGCGGGAAAAACGAGCACTTAAATTTTTCTGTGTGAGCCCTGAGTTCTTTTATTTTATCGTGATGATCATTTCTCCCTATGTAGGTGGTTGCCAACAGAATGTTTTCGCAATCGGAGGAGAAAAGTGGTGGTTGAAATTTCATGCAAAGATCCCCTCGCTACAAAAACGCCTTTGTTTTAATGATTGCCACTCCAATTCACGTATTATGTCTGTGACACTTTCGCGATATTACAAAACGAGGTGCTCTTCTTTCTACTTTTTTGATGTCATCCGTCAGTCCCACCTGATGCGGATCCCACACCGCACAGCAATACTCCAGAACAGGACGGACAAACGTAGTGTAAGCAGTCTCTTTGGTAGACCTGTTGCACCTTCTAAGTGTTCTGCCAATGAATCACAATCTTTGGTTGGCTCTACCCACAATATAATCTATGTGATCCTTCCAATTTAGGTTATTTGTAATTGTAATCCCTAAGTATTTAGTTGAATTTACAGCACTCAGATTTGTGTGACTTATCGCGTAATCGAAATTTAGCAGATTTCTTTTAGTACTCATGTGAATAACTTCACACTTTTCTTTAAACAGGGTCAATTGCCACTTTTCGCACCATACAGATATCTTATCTAAATCATTTTACAAGTCATATTGATCATCTGATTACTTTAAAAGACGGTAAATGACAGCATCATCTGCAAACAATCTAAGACGGCTACTCAGATTGTCTCCTATGTCGTTAAAATAGACCAGGAACAATAGAGGACCTGTAACACTTCCTTGGAGAACGCCGGATATTACTTCTGTTTTACTCGATGACTTTCCATCTACACTCCTGGAAATGGAAAAAAGAACACATTGACACCGGTGTGTCAGACCCACCATACTTGCTCCGGACACTGCGAGAGGGCTGTACAAGCAATGATCACACGCACGGCACAGCGGACACACCAGGAACCGCGGAGTTGGCCGTCGAATGGCGCTAGCTGCGCAGCATTTGTGCACCGCCGCCGTCAGTGTCAGCCAGTTTGCCGTGGCATACGGAGCTCCATCGCAGTCTTTAACACTGGTAGCATGCCGCGACAACGTGGACGTGAACCGTATGTGCAGCTGACGGACTTTGAGCGAGGGCGTATAGTGGGCATGCGGGAGGCCGGTGGACGTACCGCCGAATTGCTCAACACGTGGGGCGTGAGGTCTCCACAGTACATCGATGTTGTCGCCAGAGGTCGGCGGAAGGTGCACGTGCCCGTCGACCTGGAACCGGACCGCAGCGACGCACGGATGCACGCCAAGACCGTAGGATCCTACGCAGTGCCGTAGGGGACCGCACCGCCACTTCCCAGCAAATTAGGAACACTGTTGCTCCTGGGGTATCGGCGAGGACCATTCGCAACCGTCTCCATGAAGCTGGGCTACGGTCCCGCACACCGTTAGGCCGTCTTCCGCTCACGCCCCAACATCCTGCAGCCCGCCTCCAGTGGTGTCGCGACAGGCGTGAATGGAGGGACGAATGGAGACGTGTCGTCTTCAGCGATGAGAGTCGCTTCTGCCTTAGTGCCAATGATGGTCGTATGCGTGTTTGGCGCCGTGCAGGTGAGCGCCACAATCAGGACTGCATACGACCGAGGCACACAGGGCCAACACCCGGCATCATGGTGTGGGGAGCGATCTTCTACACTGGCCGTACACCACTGGTGATCGTCGAGGGGACACTGAATAGTGCACGGTACATCGAAACCGTCATCGAACCCATCGTTCTACCATTCCTAGACCGGCAAGGGAACTTGCTGTTCCAACAGGACAATGCACGTCCGCATGTATCCCGTGCCACCCAACGTGCTCTACAAGGTGTAAGTCAACTACCCTGGCCAGCAAGATCTCCGGATCTGTCCCCCATTGAGCATGTTTGGGACTGGATGAAGCGTCGTCTCACGCGGTCTGCACGTCCAGCACGAACGCTGGTCCAACTGAGGCGCCAGGTGGAAATGGCATGGCAAGCCGTTCCACAGGACTACATCCAGCATCTCTACGATCGTCTCCATGGGAGAATAGCAGCCTGCATTGCTGCGAAAAGTGGATATACACTGTACTAGTGCCGACATTGTGCATGCTCTGTTGCCTGTGTCTATGTGCCTGTGGTTCTGTCAGTGTGATCATGTGATGTATCTGACCCCAGGAATGTGTCAATAAAGTTTCCCCTTCCTTTGACAATGAATTCACGGTGTTCTTATTTCAATTTCCAGGAGTGTATTACTACGAACTGTGACCTTTCTGACAGGAAATCACGAATCCAATCGCACAAATGTGGCGATACTCCGTAGGAACGCAGTTTGGTTAGAAGACGCTTGTGAGGAACGGTGTCGAAAGCCTTCTGGAAATCTAAAAATATGGAATCAATTTGATATCCCCTGTCGATAGCACTTATTACTTCATGAGTATAAAGAGCTAGTTGTGTTTCACAAGAACGATATTTTTAGAATCCGTGCTGACTATATGTCAATAAATCGTTTTCTTCGAGGTACTTCATAATGTTCGAATACAGTATATGTTCTAAAACCCTACTGCAAATCGACGTTAGTGATATAGGCCTGTAATTCAGCGGATTACTCCTACTTCCCTTTTTGGGTATCTGTGTGACTTGAGCAATTTTCCAGTCTTTAGGTACATATCTTTCTGTGAGCGAGTGGTTGTATATAGTTGCTAAATATGGAGCTATTTTATCAGCATACTCTGAGAGGAACCTGACTGGTATACAATCTGGACCGTAGGCCTTGCCTTTATTAAGTGATTTAAACTACTTTGTTACACCGAGGATATTTACTACTATGTTTCTCGTCTTGGCAGTTGTTCTTGATTGGAATTCAGGAATATTTACTTCGTCTTCTTTGGTGATGGGGTTTCGGAAAACCGTGTTTAATAACTCTGCTTTAGTGGCACTGTCATCAGTGACTTCTTCCTTTACTTATACTAACATTAGCTAGAGACAAAGTACTGAGCTAATCAAAGCAAAAGTGTCCTTAACTTATAAATAATGGGTGACAAACAAATTTTGTGATTAAGTCTGCCGAGTCTGCTGTTGTTTAATCTAAAATAATTAAAATACTCCTACTAAAGTACCCGACGCTTCGACGGTATTGTTGGGGAATTCCTAGGTGGATAGAGAAAAGATGAAATGTCGCATGTTCTATAAGATGACACCTAGAAAGATTTTAATGAGATTAATACCCGTCGCGAAAACCGAATGTACAGCACACTCTTTTTTTTTAAACTTGTGGCGATGAATTATCCCGCTAATTTAAAGGAACTGAAAAAGATGAAAACCCCCGATTCTATAAGGATGATGTCTGATGTTGAGCACGAAAACTAGCGACCAATGTGTGACAAAACTGGGCAATCATGACAAAATGTTTCCCTGTTACGTCACTTATTTACTTCCCTCTTTTCGCGTAATTCCATTTACATCTGTAGAAGCAACTATTGTGCACCACTGCTGTTTCTAACGAACCTTCAGAATCGGGAAAAAAGTATACCACCTAAGTTTCATTCTTGGCGCAAAGTATGAAAAAAACAAGGTTACACTTAAGTAATGTGAAAATTCACATTCTGATGCAAATCTACGTCGATTTCATACACAATCGTAAAGCGAGCTGGCTTCAGAGTGGCGTGGCAACAGTCGACGTAGGATAGCTGGACAGGAGCAGAAACGATTAGCGAACAAGTTAACATGGCAAACAGGACATATACTTAACTTGCATTTCTCCATCTGAGCGAAAAGTCGTTACAAATAATGCAGCAAGGATCAGAGTCCAGCTATCTCCGTGTCAACAATGGAGTCGGAGCCGCGACTAGGCGGCGTCTGCGATGCAAAGTGGCTCCGAGAACAAATGGGATGAGCGGTTGCCGTCGGCCATCCTATACCGTGGCGGCGGTGGGCCTTCGGTACGGAGCTATGTAGGTGTGGCTCAGTGGATGCGCACCACTGGCTTTGCCAGATCCTGCATGACCACTGTCGCCATCAGGCGGAAACTTGGCATTCTGTTATGAACCTTGATTCGACATGGAGTGGTATCGTTACGTGGTACCACATACCCAATACGTTCACCAGTCACCATTAATTATGTGACTACGTAGATTTCACCAGCGTATCAACTGATAATATTCTTGTCTGGTGTGCTACCGGATCGTGCAATCATCTGGACACAAAATTCTGTGGTCTATCTGACTACCAACTGCAGATGGGAATGATGTAAGCCAATCCCGCCAGAACTGTAAAGATGATCGCATGATCCAACTGTAGATCTGACAAAAATAACATTATCAATTTTGCTTTACCAATAAAAATAAATGTGTTTGTTCAAAGTCTTTCTTCATTTGCAATACTCGCGGAATGAAAAAAAAAGAACTTCTGGTAACATCTGCTAAGGAAGGAGAGCACCCAAAAACATAGAAAGAATGCTCATTTGATGGCGGTTGAGAGTGGAGATATGTTTGAGATACATGTAGAGGAGGCACCTAGCTAGACACTCACATGCTAGACGACCAGGATAGCAATTGTCCAAAGAGTCCCGACAGTAAGGATGACCATTATCGCTGAAGTAAACTGTTTTTGGTGGCATCCGTTTTTTTTTTTCCCACACCACATTACCTGACTGATAAAACTGCTCAAAATAACGGGTTTCTGAAATACACTCCTGGAAATTGAAATAAGAACACCGTGAATTCATTGTCCCAGGAAGGGGAAACTTTATTGACACATTCCTGGGGTCAGATACATCACATGATCACACTGACAGAACCACAGGCACATAGACACAGGCAACAGAGCATGCACAATGTCGGCACTAGTACAGTGTATATCCACCTTTCGCAGCAATGCAGGCTGCTATTCTCCCATGGAGACGATCGTAGAGATGCTGGATGTAGTCCTGTGGAACGGCTTGCCATGCCATTTCCACCTGGCGCCTCAGTTGGACCAGCGTTCGTGCTGGACGTGCAGACCGCGTGAGACGACGCTTCATCCAGTCCCAAACATGCTCAATGGGGGACAGATCCGAAGATCTTGCTGGCCAGGGTAGTTGACTTACACCTTCTAGAGCACGTTGGGTGGCACGGGATACATGCGGACGTGCACTGTCCTGTTGGAACAGCAAGTTCCCTTGCCGGTCTATGAATGGTAGAACGATGGCTTCGATGACGGTTTGGATGTACCGTGCACTATTCAGTGTCCCCTCGACGATCACCAGTGGTGTACGTCCAGTGTAGGAGATCGCTCCCCACACCATGATGCCGGGTGTTGGCCCTGTGTGCCTCGGTCGTACGCAGTCCTGATTGTGGCGCTCACCTGCACGGCGCCAAACACGCATACGACCATCATTGGCACCAAGGCAGAAGCGACTCTCATCGCCGAAGACGACACGTCTCCATTCGTCCCTCCATTCACGCCTGTCGCGACACCACTGGAGGCGGGCTGCACGATGTTGGGGCGTGAGCGGAAGACGGCCTAACGGTGCGCGGGACCGTAGCCCAGCTTCATGGAGACGGTTGCGAATGGTCGTCGCCGATACCCCAGGAGCAACAGTGTCCCTAATTTGCTGGGAAGTGGCGGTGCGGTCCCCTACGGCACTGCGTAGGATCCTACGGTCTTGGCGTGCATCCGTGCGTCGCTGCGGTCCGGTCCCAGGTCGACAGGCACGTGCACCTTCCGCCGACCACTGGCGACAACATCGATGTACTGTGGAGACCTCACGCCCCACGTGTTGAGCAATTCGGCGGTACGTCCACCCGGC
This sequence comes from Schistocerca cancellata, assembly GCF_023864275.1. NCBI lineage: Eukaryota > Metazoa > Arthropoda > Insecta > Orthoptera > Acrididae > Schistocerca > Schistocerca cancellata. The sequence continues at coordinate 55,021,204 of NC_064627.1, forward strand.
CTCCCGCATGTCCACTATACGCCCTCGCTCAAAGTCCGTCAACTGCACATACGGTTCACGTCCACGCTGTCGCGGCATGCTACCAGTGTTAAAGACTGCGATGGAGCTCCGTATGCCACGGCAAACTGGCTGACACTGACGGCGGCGGTGCACAAATGCTGCGCAGCTAGCGCCATTCGACGGCCAACACCGCGGTTCCTGGTGTGTCCGCTGTGCCGTGCGTGTGATCATTGCTTGTACAGCCCTCTCGCAGTGTCCGGAGCAAGTATGGTGGGTCTGACACACCGGTGTCAATGTGTTCTTTTTTCCATTTCCAGGAGTGTAATTGATTTTCGGTTATAATTCCTTTTATTTCCTGTAATATACGAAGTAATCGAACAAAGATTGAAAAATTTTGGCTCGCTCAGTTTCAAGATACATAGAATCAAAAAATTAAATTAAATAGACAAATAAAAAAAAAACTACTTAGCCCTTGCACCGTTCGCTGTTTTACTTGCAAAGTGGTAGGTGGTTGAATACTACAAAAAATCAGCAGTATTCCCCTTACTGATTCTAATTTTTTGGAACTCTGCTTAAAAATCATCTATTAATCGAGAATCATACCAGTATTTGGGCACTACATATAGCCAGTGCTAAAGGGTGAAGAGTGATCTTGAAGAACTCTTTTTTTTTTCGTTTTAATTTGTCCCTTTTCAAGGGTGACTAGCAGAGAAAGGCATATTGTGTAAACACAGGCTATAGACGAGCTACTTTCTATTTTTACTATGTACTAAAAATGAATTGGTATGTTCTTGATTTATTACTGTTGCCGTAATTCCCGGCGTCATTTATTAATTCATAAAAGGGGCACACAAGTCTTAACCTTTTAAAGCATATGAGGCGTTATACTTCATTGCTATGTCACTTCGTACAAATATTTCCGGAGTAGGGTTGGTGCTACTTTCCCGGTGACGACAGCGAGAAATTACCATATAGCTCAGCTGGGGGCAATTCTTGCACACGTGCACCTTAAGGCACGACACACGGCAACGGGGACAGTATTGTCTTCCAAAGCTGTGCTAGTTCTTATGCCATGTGTTTGTTGCTCGTTTCTGTTAGAATTGTTGTTAAAATAGCACTGATCACTTTTCCCATTTCCAATATTAAACCAATTCGTACTACGGATAAAAATTATTCCTTTTTCTAAAAATATTTATTTGAAAACGAACTGCTGCAGTGGATATTTGATAGTGCGGTTTTATACTCGGTTATTAGAAAGAAATTTAAAAAAACAGATGCTTCAATCGAAACCAAACAAATATCAAAAAATAGCAATTATTAAGAACTAAAATACTGGTATCAGTTTTAACTGATCGTCGTTCTCATCCGTACCCGGTAGGCACCCAGCACCACTCCTGAAGTTTAAGTCGAAACACCGAGCAACCATAATCAAACTTTCCTCACAGGGGGGAAAGTACTAACGGAATTGAAGCTGTGAGAAGGGGCGGTGAGTTGTGCTTGGGTAGCTCAGATGGTAGGGCATTTGCCCGCGGAAAGGCAAAGGTCCCGAGTTCGAATCTCAGCCCGGCACACAGTTTTAATCTGCTAGGAAGTTACATATCACCGCAGCACCATGATTCTTTAAAGATTCGAAATCCTTTTTGTAAATCACTTTCAAACTTTACTTTCACGTTAATGTGTCGGATAAAAGGTATCAGATAGATTATATGATGGTAAGACAGAGATTTAGGAACCAGGTTTTAAATTGTAAGACATTTCCAGGGGCAGATGTGGACTCTGACCACAATCTATTGGTTATGACCTGTAGATTAAAACTGAAGAAACTGCAAAAAGGTGGGATCTGGATAAACTGAAAGAACCAGAGGTTGTACAGAGTTTCAGGGAGAGCATAAGGGAACAATTGACAGGAATGGGGGAAAGAAATACAGTAGAAGAAGAATGGGTGGCTTTGAGGGATGAAGTAGTGAAGGCAGCAGAGGATCAAGTAGGTAAAAAGACGAGGGCTAGTAGAAATCCTTGGGTAACCGAAGAAATATTGAATTTCATTGATGAAAGGAGAAAATATAAAAATGCAGTAAATGAAGCAGGCAAAAAGGAACACAAACGTCTCAAAAATGAGATCGACAGGAAGTGCAAAATGGCTAAGCAGGGATAGCTAGAGGACAAATGTAAGGATGTAGAGGCTTATCTCACTAGGGGTAAGATAGATACTGCCTACGGGAAAATTAAAGAGACCTTTGGAGATAAGAGAACCACATGTATGAATATCAAGAGCTTAGATGGAAAGCCAGTTCTAAGCAAAGAAGGGAAAGCAGAAAGGTGGAAGGAGTATATAGAGGGTCTATACAAGGGCGATGTACTTGAGCACAATATTATGGAAATGGAAGAGGATGTAGATGAAGATGAAATGGGAGATACGATACTGCGTGAAGAGTTTGACATAGCACTGAAAGACCTGAGCCGAAACAAGGCCCCCAGAGTAGACAACATTCCATTGGAACTACTGACGGCCTTGGGAGAGCCAGTCCTGACAAAACTCTACCATCTGGTGAGCAAGATGTATGAAACAGGCGAAATACCCTCAGACTTCAAGAAGAATATAATAATTCCAATCCCAAACAAAGCAGGTATTGACACATGTGAAAATTACCGAACAATCAGTTTAATAAGCCACAGCTGCAAAATACTAACACGTATTCTTTACAGACGAATGGAAAAACTAGTAGAAGCCGACCTCGGGGAAGATCAGTTTGGATTCCGTAGAAATACTGGAACACGTGAGGCGATACTGACCTTACGACTTATCTTAGAAGAAAGATTAAGGAGAGGCAAACCTACGTGTCTAGCATTTGTAGACTTAGAGAAAGCTTTTGACAATGTTGACTGGAATACTCTCTTTCAATTTCCAAAGGTGGCAGGGGTAAAATACAGGGAGCGAAAGACTATTTACAATTTGTACAGAAACCAGATGGCAGTTATAAGAGTCAAGGGACATGAAAGGGAAGCAGTTGTTGGGAAGGGAGTAAGACTGGGTTGTAGCCTCTCCCCGATGTTATTCAATCTGTATATTGAGCAAGCAGTAAAGGAAACAAAAGAAAAATTCGGAGTAGATATTAAAATCCATGGAGAAGAAATAAAAACTTTGAGATTCGCCGATGACATTGTAATTCTGTCAGAGACAGCAAAGGACTTGGAAGAGCAGTTGAATGGAATGGATAGTGTCTTGAAAGGAGGATATAAGATGAACATCAACAAAAGCAAAACGAGGATAATGGAATGTAGTCGAATTAAGTCGGGTGATGCTGAGGGAATTAGATTAGGAAATGAGACACTTAAAGTATTAAAGGAGTTTTGCTATTTGGGGAGCAAAATAACTGATGATGGTCGAAGTAGAGAGGATATAAAATGTAGACTGGCAATGGCAAGGAAAGCGTTTCTGAAGAAGAGAAATTTGTTAACATCGAGTATAGATTTAAGTGTCAGGAAGTCATTTCTGAAAGTATTTGTATGGAGTGTAGCCATGTATGGAAGTGAAACATGGACGGTAAACAGTTTGGACAAGAAGAGAATAGAAGCTTTCGAAATGTGGTGCTACAGAAGAATGCTGAAGATTAGATGGGTAGATCACATAACTAATAAGGAAGTATTAAATAGGATTGGGGAGAAGAGAAGTTTGTGGCACAACTTGACCAGAAGAAGGGATCGGCTGGTATGACATGTTCTGAGGCATCAAGGGATCACCAATTTAGTATTGGAGGGCAGCGTGGAGGGTAAAAATCGTAGGGGGAGACCAAGAGATGAATACACTAAGCAGATTCAGCAGGATGTAGGTTGCAGTAGGTACTGGGAGATGAAGAAGCTTGCACAGGATAGAGTAGCATGGAGAGCTGCATCAAACCAGTCTCAGGACTGAAGACCACAACAACAACTTGACATTAAGAACGTAAGCAAGAAAAAGTGTAGTAAACGCTTAAAATTATGTGCAAAGTTTGTTGGAAATCGCTAAGTTCTCTTATTCTCAAATACTGCATGAATATAGTCTGGATAACAATGCGCTACGTGAGTTACGCTGCTTTGAGACACATACACATAACTGTAATACGGGCCTTACAGAGTTAAACTTTAACATGAGACTGTAGCTCCTAATGAATCGATGAAGACAGAATTTTAAATTTTTAAATTCGGTCGATAATTATATCAAATAGAGTAAATCAATTTTTTGTTGCTCCTACAGTCCGTTAGATAGGCAACCTGCAACTTGAATCATGCACCATGAACTAGGTTAGCTATTTTGTAATATAGATAGTTTACATTAGTGTCAGTGTAAATGTTCTGCGCACTGAACTATCCTTTTTTTTTTATAGCGGTGCAAACCGACGTTATTCATTTATCGTTACCGAGGGTAATGTATGCCTGTTCATGCCTGTTAAAAAATGGACGTCTGAAGAGGCAATCGAAACCATACATTGGGCATTCCAAATTAGAATCAGTCCACCAGACCACTTTTTTTTTACGAAAACATATTCTCTAATACATTTTCCTCCAAGTAAGGTAGTTTTTCTTTATATAATTAATATCAATGTAATGATCTAGAAGTTTAAAAGTGAAACGTTTCTCTGGTTCCACAGTGTTTGATGATGATTCTTTTTTATGACATGATCTTCATAGTTTTCCTCCAGTTAATTAGAAAACTACCTTTCTTCGATTAAACAAATCAAAGAATAAAGTATTTCTCTCATTTAAAATAAATCCGGCCTTATAACGAAATTCATTATCTCCTGAAGGGCGAATGTCTACTACGTGCGCAGTGAGTAAGCAAGATATGTTTTAACTACAGCTTAAAATGATCCGCTCTCAAGAGCTGGAGAAACTCCAACAATGAAGCGTCTCAACTGGAAATTGTGTAGCGAACGTACTGTTCCAGCAACGAAGCCACGCAGTTAGTCGTTGCAATGGGACAACAATTCCACTCAGGCTTTGTAACAGAGGTCATGTTTATTTGCGGTCCTATGGGTCCTGCGATAGTGACTAACTTTATCTTATCAATTTCCAAGTCTAGGTTTGATCCCTATACACAAATGTGTGTGGGTTGGAGTCCACAATTTGACATTGTGGACATTTTGGGTTTGGAATTAACCTGATTGTATGTATCTTTCCTCTGATGGAAATGGTGTCGTTAACGACGTCGTTTAAAATGGCCTAGACGTTGGATTGTAGGGTGGGATTGTTTATGTACGGTGCCCTAGAATTCACAAATCAAGAATGGTTCACATGGCTCTAAGCACTATGGGACTTAACATCTTAGGTCATCAGTCCCATAGACTTACAACTACTTAAACATAACTAACCTAAGGATATCACACACATCCATGCCCGAGGCAGGATTCGAACCTGCGACCTTAGCAGCAGTGCGCTTCCGGACTGAGGCGTCTAGAACCGCCCGGCCACAGCAGCCGGCCACAAATAATTTCTGGGTAGTAGCACTTTAATTGAAATGAAATTTTTACACTATTAAAGAAAATAAATGTAACATGGAAGAAGACGCACAATTCAACGAGGTCGCTGCCGTTCGACATGACTGTCCTCCATATCCTAGCAGAGTCGCCATCTCTCCGCGGAGCACCTAAGTGCAAGCTGCAACATTCCTGTGGTAATTGTACGCACAGCTACCGAAATGCGTTCAGGCAGGTGCTACAAACTCCTAATATTCATCTTTTCCACCTGACTCTTGATGTTATCCTACGCAGAGAAGTCCAAGAATGTTAGAGCAGGTGAGATTTCTTCTCAGAACTGTGATGCGGCTCGCCCAATCCAGCGTCCTGGGAACATCTCGTTGAGGTAATTAGACACCACGCGAGCAAAGTGTGGCGGGGCGAATCCAGATTGTTGTCCGCGAACAATTTGGGCAGCAGGACTTACTTAAATATGTCCAGGTACGATGTCGTTGCAACAGCAAAAAAGAATGGACCGTAAATTTTCTTTTGGAGAGGCCCAGCGACACATTTACTTTTGGAGTGTTACCTTCCAATACCATAGCGATGTCTGACTGTTCATCAGCCCATAGCCTGCTCTTGTGGCCACAACGAGTCCACAGGTACGGAAAGTAATTTTATGACACAACAGGTTGTGTGTCAGTACATGTTGATTGTTTACTGCCTCACTTAAGTTGTGGCATATTGACAGCCCAGCTTCAAGATGATAGACCGCCTGGATGTGGTAAGTCTTTGTCTTCACTGTGAAGCGCAAGATTTATCACAGTGGGCTCTGGGACGTCGCTTTTCCCGTTGAGTCGACCTGTGACCGGTTTTGTACTCTGCTCGATAACAGCTGTAGGGTCATCACAGTTTCCTGCAGCGTCAAAGTCCGCCCAGAATGTATCTCGCCATAGACATTCTCGGCTCGCTAGAACTTGCTGATCAAACTTTCCTTCGGTTAGTCGCGTTCGGGCTTCTGTACGGTAGCGTTGACGAAACCGTTTTTTAACCCCAGCAAAGGGCAGGCAATCGAATCTCCACCTTACAACACTTATTCGTCGTTCTGGGTCAACATCTTTCAGATTGGCTGGAATAAAGAGACAAAAATTAGCATTGTCCCAGAAATGGTTAGAGATGTCTTAGGCACCATGGTTTGTTCCACATCATCTGCCAGTTTGCGGAAGGATATTTTTGTTCTGATGCTTTTCTTGGAAGTTGTTTGGTTAATTTAGTGTACAAGGGTTTCGTGGTAGATCGATATCGTACTTCACGCAGATAACTAAGATCTAAGTAGTATCGCCATACATAATTGTTTATGAAACACAAGGAACATTAATTAATTGGGATAGGTTGGTCCCTGTTTCTAATCTCATGATTAAATATTTTGTTTTGGCGTCGTAGTTGTTGACAATTGTTTTACAAGCTTCTCTGAGAAAGAATCGTTGCTTGTCCTCTGACTTCTTCCTTCCAAAACTTTTCCAGCCAGGTTTAACGCGGCCGTTTTCAAGAGAGACGTAAAAATGTTAACGCGTCGGACGTGTTAATACGATAAGCCTTGTATTTTTTTTAGTAATTTCTGCTGCTACTTCGTTAAACTATCCAAACATGACTCACGACCAGCCCTCACAGCTTTAGTTCCGCCAATACCTCTTCTCGTACGATCCAAACTTCACAAGAAGTTCTCTTGCATAACTTGCGGGGTTAGCATTCATAGAAGAAAGTATATTGCGGAGAAATGGCTTAATCACAGGCTGGGGTATTGTATCCAGGACGAAACGTCACTCTGGTGCGGGGTGTGAACTTTGGAAGGTAGAGGAGAGGTAGGCCTAGTGGCGAAAATACAAGCGTGAGGACGATCTGTAAGTCGTAACTGTATATCTCAGTCGCCAGTATGGCTTTAGCGGCGGAACAGATTTACGTGCTGCGTGTTTTCGCGTCGCGAGTAGGCTCGCCTTATGTACATCTTCCAGCCGACACTAACGTGACACCGTAGAGTGACAAGGTCATCGCGAATCTACATAAAAATTCGCTTTTAGAAACGACTTTGCTAGACCAAAAGCAGTCGATGTCGAGCTCTTTGTAAATGAAGAGGGCAAGATCCCGGCTGCCGATGTCGTCGGCATGGCCTACTCGACCGTAAGTAACACGGTCTATGTGAAACTTATTAACGACGGTGCATGCGACAGAGCTCTTCGAGAGATGAAACAAGGACTCCGCTTCTGCCAAGTGGACGGAAATCTTGGCAACATTGAGGTTGACCATGAGTGTCTGTAACTGTGAACTACCCTTTGAACTTCCAGTGGCAGCACACTGTCCCTACGGAAAAGCAAAAGAACACGCGACAGAAAAGTGGACCCAATTTAAGATTTGATTCAGTTTTTATCCATAGACCCAAAAAATGAGATGATTCTTGTTGGTGTGGAACACCTCAGAAAGTATAACAGAAAAACATAAAACATTTGAATGTAATACATATTACCCCCATCTCTTGTCAGGATATTGTCAAGCTACGTGAATGCAACGCAGTAAACTCGAACAGCTAATATTTATAGAATTAATACGCTGTCAGAATGCAACAGGTATAGTTAAGCCGGTTCCTCCAATGAATGAAGTCACACAGGACTGCAAAACACTAGCAGGCCCACTAACTAAAAAGGACGTTGTTTTAAAATTTGGTGGTGCAAATGATGTCTACCAAAACAACACCAGAGAAGCCATGAGATCTGCTAGAAGGGCCCTGAATAATTTAACAAATCCAAATGTAGTGTTATCAAGCATACTACTCAGAAAAGATCTAGTTCCAAGTTCGTGTGTAAACAAAGAAATTAAAGTCGCGAACAGAAAACTGGAAAAGATTACCAAAGCCTTCCCAAATACATTGTTTTTAAAACTTGATGGCTTAGAAAGAGTGCATTATACCAGACATGGTATGCATTTGAATAATACGGGAAAGCAATATGTCTGTACACAAATAAAAAGGCTCATCTGGAAATTTATTGACAAGAAAAATGATGATCCTATTATTTTACAAATGGGAGCAGAAGACCCAACACAGTACTCTAATATGTGTATAGAAACGAAGGTAAACAACCACGGCACCTTCTCTAACTACGAAAGCTGTGCCTAAAGGACTAGTCGAAAACAAATTATGTACTCCAACAGCTTCAAGAACCAATGTAAGAACAAATGCAGTACAGCTCACTCCTGCTGGAACAAGCACACAGAAGTCTGAAAGCAAGATCAATAAAATAACTCAGGGAAACACTCCACTATTCCAAGTAGTTGCAACAATAACGGAAAAACAAGATCAGTGCAGCATACAGTGACAACCGACACACCAAAGAATGGAAAAATTAGCCTAAGACCAAAACGACCTTCAAGAATAAACCAGGATTTTTTCTACTCCAGAACAGGAAAAGTTGCAGTATAGAACTTTCAACAAATGTGCAGACAACCAACTTCTCTACGACCAGTTCGGTAAAACAAACTGTAAGTGTAACTAAATCTAGGCTCCCATCAAATTCTTTTCCAGTTGCGAATCTAAATATTCAGTCTCTAAGAAATAAGTACCTTCAACTAGAAGTTGCTTTAGATGAGTTTAACATTAAGTGCTTGTGTCTTTTGGAGCATTGCTGTAGGGAATATGAATTAAACATCATTATACACCCTTTTAGACTAGCTAGCTCTTAGTGTAGGGAAAATGCCAGAAATGGTGGTGTCTGTATTTATACAAAAACAGGGATAAAATTCAAAAGGAGATGTGATATTGAAAAGTAAAGTGTAGAAAAGCATTTTGAAGCAGCTGCTATTGAGTTGTATGGTAAGCAAAGGAAAATGATAGTAATGATTGTGCGCAGGTCACCATGTGGAGACGTAGATAAATTTTTTTTTTCAAAACTAGAAATTATGTTAAACATTGGGTACAATGAAAAAGCTACTGTGCTTCTTTGTGGGAATTTTAACATAATTCTCATGTGCAATAATACGGTTAAAGATAAATTTCTGAATATGTTGCAGAGTTTTAACAAGTTACCCCATGTAGGAGGTCCTACCCAAATAACACACATATCACAGACCCTCATAGATAATATATTCTCAAACATAGAGTCCAATGATGTGGAGGTAAATAACACTGACCTTGGTTTATCTGATCACAATGTTCTTGTGCTTACCGTTCCCCCAATGCATCTTGTCACACTCATAGAAGAATTTTTTCTAAAGAAAACTGCACACATTTTGTTAACTGTCTAACCACTGAAAGCTGGACAGATGTGAGATCAGAATCAAGTGCAAATAATGCATATAATACCTTTTCTTCTATATTCATGTCACAATTTGAAATGTGTTTCCCTAAGAAGTTAGTGAGGTCCAAGTCTTAGAACAGAAACCTTGGATAGCTACAGGCATTAGGATTTGCAGTATAACCATGAAAAGACTGAACCAAGAACTTAAAACTTGCTCAGATCCACAGTTTGTAGAATATGTAAAAACGTACAGAAAAATATACCGAAAGGCAATAGCAAAGGCAAAGTTGCTATATAATGACAATTTAATCAGTAACTCAGACAACAAACCACAAATTATATGGGACATTGTTATGAATGAAACTACTACCTTTGGAGATGAGGAAGAAATAATACTCAAAAGCAGTGAAAATTGTAGTATAGAAAAGAAGGAAATGGCAAACTATATTAATAACTACTTTTTAAATGTACCACATTGACTAAATTTAAACTTCACAAAACAAAAAATAATACATGCTCCAAGGGCTGCCTGCACCATGAATATTCCTTCAACAAATGAACAGGAAGTAATTAGAGTGATTAGAAGCTTAAAACCTAAAATGGCAGCAGGTGTTGATGAAGTACCAGTTTCAATCATAATAAGGACTGCAGTGCAGATTGCAAAATCTTTAGCACATACTGCAAATTTATCCTTTAGTGAAGGTTTGTTTCCTTGGCGACTGAAGATCTCAAAAGTGAGGCCACTATTTAAAAATGGAGACAGACATTAAATAGAAAACTACTGTCCCATATCACTTCTTCCTGCTTCTCCAAAATATTAGAGGAACTGATGAAATTGAGAGTCACTAGTTACCTAGACAGTAATAAACTGTGGAATAATAATCAACATGGTTTCATAGACAACACTCAAGAAATAATTAAAAATTTGGAGAAAAACAAAAATGTAGTAGGAATCAATTCTCGTGGAAAGAAGTTGTAAGTTTGCTGTCATTTATTATAGACAATTTCATTTTGTACATTCTATATTTTAATTTCTTTGTATGACAAATCCAATTGTAGACAATTTCATTTTGTATATTCTATATTGTTAATTTCTGTGTATGAAAAGTCCAATAACGCTTGTACGATGACACAGATGCTAAATAAATAAGTAAATAAACATTGTTAGGCACTGTTAATAAATTTATCATATACGAAATACCTAATATTGTCTGTTGTGACCAAGTGCTGTCAAAAATGAAAGCTGGCTTAACAGCATCTGTTAAGATATTCATCTACAGAGTAGAACGAGTTACCCATCGAAATGTCTTTCAACCTCTGTTGAAACCATGCTTTATCTGTAACCAAGTTTTTAATGGTTGCTTGCAATTTGTTGAAAATGTGTGTTCCTGAATAGTGATTTTAGGTCTTTATGTACATTGTTCTTATTCTTAGTAGTGATACTATGCATTGAGCTATTGGCTGGAAATAGAGATACATTACTTGCAACAAATTTCATTAAGGAATAAACATATTGAGAAGCAGTGGTTAGAAAACAAAGTTCCTTCAACAGTGTTCTACGTGATGTTCTTGAATTTACATCACAAATTATTGTTATTACATGCTTTTGCACGTTAAAAACTTTTGCTCGGTTTGATAAGTTACCCCAGAACATGATCCCGTACGACATAATAGAGTGAAAGTAGGCAAAGTGTGCAAGTTTTTATATTTATGTCTCCTACATCTGACACCATTCTCACTGCAAATACATATTTGTTTAGGCGCTTAATCAATTCTGTGGTATGCTCTTCCCAGCTGAATTTGTTATCGAGTTGTAATCCCAGAAATTTAACACTGTCAACCTCTTCGATCTGTGTGCCTTCATACGTCACACACATTCTGGAAGCAAATCTCTTACAGGTTCTCTACTGCATATAGTGGGTCTTTTCAAAGTTTAATGACAGTGAATTTGCTTTGAACCGTTTATTAACGTCAGTGAAAATTTGATTAGCAGCTATTTCTAAATCTGTACTTGCTACTTATTGCAATGTTTGTATTATCTGCAAACAAAACAAACTTAGCATCTTGCAGTGCAACAGACGAGAGATCATTAATGTACACAAGAAAAAGCAATGGACCCAAGATGGAACCTTAAGGACACCACATGTAATTAATTCCCAGTCAGATGAAGACTGCACAGGTATTTCGACTGGCTACAGCACAGGTATTTCGCAGTGACACTCTTTGTTTCCTGTTTGTTAGATAAGACTCAAACCATTTCGCAGCACTGCCAGTGACACCATAACATTCTCTTTTACTTAAGAGAGTAGTGTGGTCCTCACAGTCAAGGGCTTTTGACAGGTCACAGAAAATGCCACTTATTAACGGAGTACGCCATGTGTTCTTCACGTACCAGCATACCTCCAAATAGTAGGCTGTTGGGCCGTAGTTATGGCTAACCTAAAACCTGTTCCGGATGCCCAAAGAGGGTCACCTACAGTCCGAGTGCTTCCAGCGTTACATCAAACAACTTCCAACACAGGATTGCTACCGGTACTGAAGTCGACAATTCTCCCAGTAACATACGCACGGCATCACGACATTCATAAACGCCATCGATACGACCGAACATTGCAAGCACCGCCGACAGCAGGATGGCAGTCGATAAACTTATCGTACGAAAAGAAGGCTTTGTGTCCCCTAGGTGTGAATCAACGTCATTTTCCAATTTGGGAGGCCACACACTATACCAATATGCTCAGTAACACTGAAAACGACGCCTTAGGACTACGTTGTAACACAGCTCCCACTCGCAGGAGGTAGAAGGACTGATCCTGCAGCACGTCGACCACGAGGCTGACACCACTACTGCTGATTCCACCCCCGCAGAACGTCCAGGAGGGTGGGCGTAGTCTGTCTGTCTGTCTGTCTGCCAGTCCTCTGTAGCCAACAGTGATACTACGGAAGATTTCACTGCAGGGTACGATGACACTCGGTCCCTTCCTATCAACTACTTCGACCTCCGAGGACGTCGCGATCGGGCAGCATGCCAGTGTGGGGTCCGCTGAAGTCTGAACAACACCGGGAGGCCGCGGTCGGCGGCACATGACGTCTCTTGTCAGCTTTTCTCGACCGTCACCATGGATAACCCTGTCCAATCACCACACCATCAGGCTTACCGCTCGGCCCCGATGTATGTCAACATGGTGAACCCTCCTGACAAGATCCAACTCTGGAGAGAAACAATATGATCCACAGGAGCCGACTTTGCATTCCTGCAAGAAGTGCGAGGTATCGCACTCGCAAACGTTTACGGTTATGCAACGTATGTGACGCCAGGTAGTCCCACAGACACCACCATAGCGCTTTTAGTGCGTGACAGTATCGAAACCACTGGCATCATGTTTCTGCCATCCAAACCAGGGTTAGCGGTCACGGCATTCGAAACCCAGTTTATTCCTTTACCTAATGTCGTGACCGGGCCAGGATGCTGACATCGCCTCCGTTTTCTAAGGACGATTTTAATTGCGTCATTCATCCTAAGGACCAGATTCCTCACTATACACACTATCCGGAACTGGGTTTGATGAGTCACCATCTTCACTTGTGCAACATGTGGGAATAGATACACTGCAATAATTGTGGACACACGCATCTTACCAGTCATACAGCGAACTATCTGGATTGTTTGTATGTATGTGTCGCAAGGTCTTACACGGGGAGAGATGACCGCTGAACATTGGCCTCTGGCCTTCCCTGGTCACATCTGAATGATGCATCTCCACCCTCAACGAGATTGTTACAGCCTTTGGAAGGTGTTCGCAACACACCTGTAGGACCCGGATTGCCGTCGGAAATTCACCGCAACCAGAGCGACCTTTGACCGACGTCACTCCCGAAACCACTCGACTTTGTTGTTGTGCCTCCTCTGCACCAAATCATCGGTCTGCAAGACACTCATACAGTCTGGCAAGAACATGGCACAGACAGACAGTGGACTTTTAGTATGCAGTGCTCCGGGACCTCAATGCTCTACCCACAACGAGAACGAGACTGAATCAAGGCTCACATACTATCATTAATGAAGCGCCCATTAGAAGGAGCCGTAGTCTGCTCACGACGACAAGACCAAACAACCACAGAGGAATCAACCAGGCACCACATTGTGGCAGACATGCACCACAGTTAATCACACGCCTTATGACGCGAGATGGTCACACCTGTACGACCCGAGCAATCACTTGAAGCCATGGAGGATCATTTTCATCTTTATCTGGAAATAACTGGAGATGATGAGGCCACTGAGTAAGCTTTACAACAGGTGACATCCGCTATCGATGGCATTAATGGAGGAAGTCTCGTCTGAGAGAAGATGAGAGACGCCTTGGACAAAGGTCAGTAAGTCTCCAAGGTCTGATGGATTGCTAGTCGAGTATTACAGGAGCTTCCATGACATCATGATACCCTGCTGGATTAAATTATTCCGAGAATTCATGACCCCAGACTGCATAGTACAGCCGACCTCAGCCGAGGGACTTCTCATACCGGTACATAACCCAGCGGGAGGTCAATCGTTCAATGACTGCCAGTCATTTACTGTGATGAACGCCAACTACAAGATCTACACTAGAGATGGGGGATCCGCTCCTGAACTGATTCATAGAGTTGAATCTTTCAAAGGAGCGAACAATCAGTGATTCAGAAAAAAATAATGGTAGCTCCAAACGTTTCCCATGGCAGACAGAGAGAGAGAGAGAGAGAGAGAGAGAGACGGAGCATATCAGCGGGGCCTCTGCTGGTCAGAGCACACTGCACACCACACAACACAGCCAGCGCTGGCCTCTGCCCTGCTTCTGCCTTGGCTGCCTGCATTGTGCAGTGCCCCATTGGATTTTGTGTTTCACATATGCCGTGCCATCTCTGTCCTTCTTCTGCCGTGTGCAGTGTCTGGCGCACCTTAACTTGCATCGCACTCTGTCGGCGGTCGTTTCAGTCGCACGTCCTGCCCTCTGGGCAGTTGATGCGAGCAACAGGACAGAGAGCCTCTTAGCGGAGAACATAAGAACTACTTGCAACAACCTGCTCGCAAGAGAACGGACGATTTGTCTCGGAGCGGGTGACAGGTGGCTGTTCACTGCTCCCCCCACCCATGGAACTAGCCCGCTCAACGCTCATCCCACCATTCTCGACTCCAGCCATAGCACTGAGCAAAGCAACTCAGGTGTAACTCTGGTCTCTGCGGTCTTAGCTCACGCAGTAATACAGCTCGCGGCTCGACCTGCTTGACTCAGCGCCTCTGCATCGGAGTTCGTCTCTACTGGATATTGTTCTTTGTAGTAATACTGCTAAGTATATTACATTATTATGTTATGTATACATCATTTGTTTTTATTTAATTTTTATTTGTTTAAACTGATCAGATTAGGTTCCTGACGACTCCTCTTACTATAGAATATTTATTATGGACACTCGAATTTACGTTTTAATTACGAGCGAACCGATAAACGTATCGCAAAATGTGATACACCAACATTTTCTTCGTTTTATTCTGCGTAAGGCTATATGCAGCATTTAGTCTTACAGTGAAATTTATATATATTTTTTTCTTATTCTGGTACGGATTCTGTGATTTTAGGCGTCTTCGGAAGGAAACGTTCACTTTAAAAATATATGGCTTGCGATGTATTTGTACAACGTTAATGAAATTTTAATACATTATAGCCAAATATATTGTTAATGTAAATCTCAAGTTACAACATTTTCCGATCACCCAAGAAACCACGACAGTGCAAAATAAATCAGTAATCAAAAACTTCGTCATATCGTGGAAATTTCAATAAACAATACAAAATTCTTACTCATTACCTGCGTTATTTAAAAATAGGATCAAATAAGATTAAAATACAGGTATAGTACTGGAATAAACCAAGTTTAAAGGGCAATGTGCCTTCCATTTGTTTTCAATTGTGAATGAGTGGTGAGTCATGAAAAAGAGCTCGTTCACTTCAGGGAGTGAACAGTTCTGATCTGATCTCTGAAAAGAACAGTTTTGCCCATCTACACCAGCCTTTTGGCAGGCTGCATTAAGAAGACATTGCCAATGATGCTCACCCGAGAATAGACGTCGCAGAGGAGGGGAGACTCCAGCACACAAATGGCCAATGGCGACTTAGTAGCGATTGTCTCGGCGTGCCGCCTGAGAGCAACGTTCGTCTCCATTGATTTCAATCAGATGTAGGTGATGGCCATACGAAATTTCCCCTGAGACTCATTGAGACCCTGTGGCACCTTCTGGCAGCAGATAGCTCTAAGGTCCAGGCCAACAATTGGACAGTGGGCCCAATACACATCAAAAGATCTCTACAACAAGGATGCACCCCTTTATACCTACCTTTACGTAATCGCGTTCGAGGCACTCTTGGGGGGGAGGGGGGGAGCGGTGTCTCAAGAACAGGCTATCTGACATCACCCTGCAGGGTATCACCTTCGGATAGAGGACGTATTCCGACGACTTGCTGTTGCTGGTTAATTTCACCGATGGAGTCCATGGGGTCCATGGAGTCCATTGGTTTGAGCGATCTGGACAGGCTACCAACTGTCTTCTGAACTTCAATAAATCGGTGACGCTCAATATCGGAAGCGGTCTCGGTCGGGTACTGCCGTCCAGGTTCTGAGGTGAGATATTTGGAGTCACGTTTACGAAGGATGTGCGCGGAGCGGCCGCTGCTAACTAGCGACGGTTGCTTGTAAGCGTGACTGTGCGCCAGAACTTGTTCTAGCATTTGTACCAACATGTCGAATACCTGAGCCTCTACGTCGCTTCAAAACTCAATCACTGTGCACACGTCCTCCCCTACTGGCAGTGACAGGTGGCAGACTTGAGGCGGTCTTGGTTATTTCCTGTCCACAGGGCACATATTTAAAACACATTACGACACTCTAGACCTCCCTCTGCGTGATGGTGGGATGGGACTGGTTAACGTTCGGGCCCTTTGTGAGCAATATGTAGAAACGATGGACCAGTCAACGCACCCGCTTCTCACGTACCACCATTGTCGGTGGTGCACGCCGCGACGCAGCTCTCCCAAGTATCGACATTCATTCTAAAATACAGCTATCTAACCTCGGAACTCGCCGCAACGCGCCCCGCCGAAGGCAAAAGATTTTTACACCACCTTTCCGCGGGCAGTTCCGAGTAACGTTGCAGAAAGCAAGGACCTAGATGTTAATTGGCTACGACTGTGGGAAACGATACTCCACTACGTTCAAGTCAATCACCGGGCGTGCGACGTGGTATGCAGTCGCCAACAAAACATGTGCGACAAAGATACCAGCTCCACGCTATTAGATTAATGGACTCCACGCTTTTCCCTGACAGTCATGTCATGGACACCGATGAACATCGTTTCACGTGCGTGTCGTCGTCAGGCATTTGGCGACTGACACAGAAAACCTTAGATTATTACCTCCGTGTTGCAGCTCACGTGATTGAACCTCGGACTAACCTGTGTCCGGATGAGTATTACTTTTCTCTCGCAAGATATCATGCTCTTTCGTACAAGGGGATGATCATCGACCAAGGGTAGAAAGTGGAACTTGGTCACCGGTAGTACCTGCAAAACGCTCATAGCGCTTATGACCGCTCACCGAGATACTGTACGCTCTTTCCAAATTATTTATGCAGTGTTTTCGTAATCACCCCCCTCCACCCCCCATCCCAATCTAGTTGGGGAGTGGCAGGCTCAGTTGACTTTCTGCAGCATCACATTGAAGACTGAGTTCCTAAATTGTAAGCACTGAGGGAGGAAAGAGACTGTCGGATTCAAGGAAAGCTGCATTCATTGAGGCATTAGCAAAACAGCATGAGTCCGTTGTAGATATTTTAGGCGATGTTGCTGGAGATAAAAATCGCCGATGGCAGTGGACAAGAAAACTCCTGTTGCACCATTTATGGAAGCAGGATTCTTTTCGTTGAAGTAGCACAAGCAATATACAAAGTTATTCTAGTTTATTCTTTGAATCACATTTTTGTACCATTGTGTTTTATACAGATTTCATGTGTACACATTTACTAATAATAATAATTGTGGAATAAATAAATACATTAAACAAAATTATAGAACTGTGGAGCCTATCGCTGTGGGGGAACTTCTTGGACACAGTTAGGGGCAACGTCTGAAGATGGATAGTACATTTTTTGTTACTGGTGGGGTGAAAGTGGCGGTGGCAAGTAGGGGTAGATTTGATTTATTTCATTAATTTTTAGATATAACGTAGATAAGGAGTCAGGGGCACCACCAACAAAAAAAAAGGCAAATGTTTCAGGTTCGAGTCCCTGTCCAGCACACCGTTTTAATCTGCCAGGAAGTTTCACAAGACATTTTTGTCAAAGCAAGATTTGTAAAGGACGTCAGTACAGTCCAAAGAAACATATTTTATGGATATAAAATGACTATAACATACTCTATTCAAATTCGTATAGTTGGTGCAACTAATCTTTCTATTTTTGTTAATCAGAAGTGCCACACACTCAAGAGTAAGTTTTTATAATCAGTAAAAGTAATTAACATAAGTTAGCTCCGAAGTGTGAGGCTTATGAAATTACACAATGTTTAAATGACGCCCATTGTGGAGTTGCGGAACATTTACATTTTAACTTGCATTTTTTGTTGCAATGTCTTCACATTCACAGTGTAAATAATTATATACAGAAAATTGAGAACACAGAAAATAAATTTCTGAGAAGGACGCCTGTCCTAGGTTGTATAAAGTCGCAACAATAATAATTTCAGTGCAGCTAATGAAAGATAATTTATTTGTAAATTCAGCAGCTGTAAGATTATTTTCCCGAATATACATGTTTTAATGAATCTGAATTGCGTTAAAAGTAAAGCACGATTCATTTTGGAATTCCATAACTGTTTAATTGTTTTTCCGGGTGCTTTGCTGTAGCGCATATGTAATGTCAGCTTATAAAACATTTATTTTAATTTTTATAGTATAAAATTTATTAATTCCTCGACGATTCGCTGAAAAACCTTGTGCAGTGACAGAGCCAGATAATCAGTAGTTAATGGCTAGTTAATTTCATCGATAAATATCCCAATAGACTCACCGGGTACGGCCGGGCATTTTCTTGCTGAAATGCAAGCCAGAATGACTTGCAATGAAGAGCAACAAATCGGGGAGTAGAATATCAAGGACGTACTGCTGTCCTGTAGGAATACAGTGGATGACGACCAAATCTCTTGAGTAAGATGGCTCTGAGAACTATGGGACATCTAAGGTCATCAGTCCCCTAGACTTAGAACTACTTAAGCCTAACTAATCTAAGGACATCACACACATCCATGCCGAAGGCCGGATTCGAACCTGTAACCGTAGCGGTCGCGCGGTTCCAGAATGAAGCGCCTAGAACCGCTCGGCCACACCCGTCGGCTCTCTTAAGCATTCCTGAAATGAAATGAAAGAATTTTTTATGCTCCTCCATATTCCTAGAGTCCCACAGAATACACGTTACATACATTCTAAGACAATAGCAATTAAAAACGACGCACCACGAAGGAATTATCCGAATTGGACGGATATTGGCAGATGTGAAGCACATGTACAGAAAAAAAATCACAATTTCAGAAAGAAACAGATGATTTATTCAAGAGAAATAGTTTCAGAGATTCTCTGCCTCGTGATGATTGGGTGTTGTGTGATGTCCTTAGGTCAGTTAGGTTTAAGTGGTTCTAAGTTCTAGGGGACTGATGACCATACTGCTCAGAGCCATTTGAACCATTTTTTAGTTTCAGAGATTGAACAAGTCAATAACGCGTTGCTGCAACTGTGGCCTTTGTGCAGGCAGTTATTTGGTTTGGTATTGATCGACATTTGCACGATGTCCTCCTGAGGGATATTCTACCAAATTCTGTCCAATCGGCACGTTAGATCGTCAAATTCCCGATCTGCTTGCAGATCCCTGCCCGTAGCGCTCCAGATGTTCTCATTTGGGGATAGATCAGGCGACCTTGCCGGCCAAGGTAGGTTTTAGAAAGCACGAAGACAAGCAGTAGAAACTCTCGCCGTGTGCGAGTTGGCATTGTCTTGCTGAAATGTAAGTCCAGGACAACAAAACGGGGCGCAGAATACCGTTGACCTACTTCTGTAATGTAAAGGTTCCACGGTTGACAATCGAAGGGGTCCTGTTGTGAAATGAAATGGTACCCCAGATCATCAGATCTGGTTGTCAGACAGTAGGGTGCCAAATAGCCCGGTCGTTATCCCACTGCTATCCAGAGCGTCTCCAGACACTTCTTCGGCCTGGAATCTCATTCTCTGGAGTAGAATCGTCTTCAGTGAAGAGTTCTCCTCCGAACTCTGTACCAATAACAAGAGAAGAAGTGCCTGGAGACGCCATGGATAGCAGTTCTACATCTACATTTACATCTACATACATACTCCGCAATCCACCATACGGTGCGTGGCGGAGGGTACCTCGTACCACAACTAGCATCTTCTCTCCTGTTCCACTCCCAAACAGAACGAGGGAAAAATGACTGCCTCTATGCCTGTGTACGAGTCCTAATCTCTCTTATCTTATCTTTGTGGTCTTTCCGCGAAATGTAAGTTGGCAGCAGTAAAATTGTACTGCAGTCAGCCTCAAATGCTGGTTCACTAAATTTCCTCAGCAGCGATTCACGAAGAGAACGCCTCCTTTCCCCTAGAGACTCCCACCCGAGATCCTGAAGCATTTCCGTAACACTCGCGTGATGATCAAACCTACCAGTAACAAATCTAGCAGCCCGCCTCTGTATTGCTTCTACGTCCTCCCTCAATCCGACCTGATAGGGATCCCAAACGCTCGAGCAGTACTCAAGAATAGGTCGTATTAGTGCTTTATAAGCGGTCTCCTTTACAGATGAACCACATCTTCCCAAAATTCTACCAATGAACCGAAGACGACTATCCGCCTTCCCCACAACTGCCATTACACGCTTGTCCCACTTCATATCGCTCTGCAGTGTTACGCCCAAGTATTTAATCGACGTGACTGCGTCAAGCGCTACACTACTAATGGAGTATTCAGACATTACAGGATTCTATTTCCTATTCATCTGCATTAATTTACATTTATCTATATTTAGAGTTAGCTGTCATTCTTTACAGCAATCACAAATCCTGTCCACGTCATCTTGTATACTCCTATAGACCTCAACGACGACACCTTCCCGTACAACACAGCGCTGTATACTAACCTGTCAGAACCCCCCATACGGCCCGACAACCATGAGTAATGATGTAGGATGACAATTCATTTCATGGCAGGACTCCCTTGGTTATCATCCGCAGCACACAGCAGTACGTCGATAATATTCCGTACATCGGTTTGTTGTAGTTCATGACAAGCCACCTTGGGCTTACATTGCACTAAGGTAATGCCCGTCCCAGCATGGCGAGAGTTACTACTGGCTGGCAAACGCTACCTTTTCCAGCAAGGCCGCTGGATCTCTCACCACTTGAGAACGTTTGGAGCATTATGAACAGAGTCCTCCAACCATCTTATGATTCTGACGATGTAACACGCTATTGGACAGAATTTGGCATGATATCCCTTAGGAGAACCTCCATCAATGAATGCCAATCCGAATAACTGTGGTGTCACCGCCAGACACCACACTTGCTAGGTGGTAGCCTTTAAATCGGCCGCGGTCCGTTAGTATACGTCGGACCCGCGTGTCGCCACTATCAGTGATTGCAGACCGAGCGCCGCCACACTGCAGGTCTAGAGAGTGTTCCTAGCACTCGCCCCAGTTGTACAGCCGACTTTGCTAGCGATGGTTCACTGACAAATTACGCTCTCATTTGCCGAGACGTTAGCATAGCCTTCAGCTACGTCATTTGCTACGACCTAGCAAGGCGCCATTACCAGTTACTATTGATGCTGTTAAACATGCACTGTCAAGAGCGATGTTCACCAATTATGGATTAAAGTTAAGTATTCCAGCAGCTACGTACGTTTTTTGCTAGTATAAATTCCTTGTTCTGTTCCAGACCTCACGCCAGCCTGCGTGAGCTAAAACGCGTGCCTTTCGGCTTCCTCATAGTGGGTTGGCTGTCTTGCCAATTCACAACATTATGGCGACGAGGCCAACTCGCGTTCGTAACTATACTGCCCTGATTTACTTGTGTAATGGCTTCGCCACAATCTCCAGATGTACTGTCCGAATTTTATCGCTTACAGGATCAGCAGACGCAGGCCTTACTGGATGCCCTTGGACTGCTCGTCCAGCGTCAACGTGCAATGAAAAACGATGCGGCAGCCGCCGCTGCACCGCTCACGCAGCCACAACACGCAGTTGCACCACCTTTTCGTCCTTTTGATGCTGCACTGGAAAGCTGGACGGAGTGGTCACGCCAATTTGGATTCCATCCCGCCGCCTACAGAATTCAAGGTAACGAGCGGCAGCCTTTTTTGTTAGCATCCGTCGGCGTCCACACGTACCGTGTGATAGTCAAATTATTTTCCCGACGCGACGTAGCAACTCTGTCCTACGACGAAATTTTGTCTGCATTAGGCGCATATTTCAAAGAATCAGTCAATGTAGTTGCCAAACGGTATACCTTCTTTCGTAGAAAACATACGGCAGGTCAGACTAATCGGGAGTGGGTTGCAACCTTGCAAGGCCTTACTAGGGATTGCGCTTTTGAGTGTCAGTGTGGACTCCCTTATTCAGATACTATGGTGCGTGATGCAATTGCACAGAACGTTTCTGATGTTCGTATAAGGGAACAGATTTTGAAACTAGTCAATCCCTCTCTTCAACAAGTGCTGGACATATTGGATTGGCAGGACACACTTGACTTTGCTCAGGAATCATTTGAAACTTCGCCACCCGTGTGTCAGGTTAACCGGCCCGCTGGGCGAGCTGCACAGAACAGTAAACAGTCCTCGCTCCCAGGCGCGCCAAAGCCGCCTGGCTCTCAGCCACGTGTACCGCGCCAGCAAGCAAATGCAGTGAAATCATGCCCGCGGTGTGCTACTAGACATTCCCATGAGAATTGCTCGTCACGCCAGGCTATTTGCTTTTTCTGTAATAAAAAAGGACATGTTCAAAGTGTTTGCCAGAAAAAGCTCCGACGGAAGCTCAAAACCATTCCAGGCCTTTTGCTTCACGCTGGAATCGGAATTGAACCATGGATACTCAGGCTCGCGACGCTTCTCCCATGGAAATTCATATAGTTCATGCCACTCTGCCCAGTGCCACTCTCTCTCACAGTGACTGTGTTCGTCCCACAAATCGTGTGCATCGACTTCGCAGGAACTCCCGTCAAGTCGCAAGTGATTTTGTACCAGTGTCAGTTCACGTTGCACGAGACAGTCGCTCTTGTCGTCAGCAGGACAATAAACTTTTTGTACATTTGGACATTAACGGCAAAGTGATACCGTTACAGCACGATACCAGAGCTGCAGTTTCATTGATCAATCGAGACACATACAAACAGCTTGGCACACCTCCGTTGCGTGCCGCAAATGTTAAGTTAAGTAGTTATTCAGGACAAGCGATCCCTGTGTTAGGACAGTGCAGCTTTCTTGCAACATACAAAGGACCAACGCAACTTGTGTCATTTTATGTCCTTCGTTCTTCTTCAGCAGTGAACTTGTTTGGTTTCAATTTATTTCAGTTGTTTAACTTGTCTATAGTAAATCAGGTCCTATCAGTGAACCAGACTGTGCCTTCAGACAGTGTTTCTCGTCTATGTGAAGAATTTGCAGACATTTTTGCATCAGGCCTTGGTTGCGCTAAGAACTATAAAGCACGTTTGGAACTGAAAGTCACCGCGCAACCGAAATTTTTCAGAGCGCGCAATGTTCCCCACGCATTGCGTGATGAGGTCGCAAAAACATTACACGATTTTGAATCACAAGGTGTAATTGAACGTGTGCAGGCTTCTCTCTGGGCATCACCCTTAGTAATTTCGCAAAAACCTTCCGGAAAATTGAGACTTTGTGTGGACTTCAAGGCAACAGTGAATCCACAACTAGTGACTGCGACTTTTCCGTTATCCCGCCCGGAAGATCTTTTTGACAAACTGTGCCCGGGTAAATATTTTTCGAAGTTGGACCTAGCAGATGTGTACTTGCAAATACCGGTGGACGAAGAATCCCAGCGCGTTTAGGTGGTTAATATGCATCTTGGTTTGTATCGATTCAAACGACTGCCATTCGGGTGTGTATCCGCCCCTGCATTGTTTCAGCAATATCTACAAACTGTTAGTGCGTCGGTCCCTACGGCAGCAAACTATCTGGACGATATTGGGATCTCCGGAAAGACGGAAGAAGAACATTTAGCCAATCTCAGAACATTATTTCAGGTCTTGCGACAAACTGGTCTTCGCTTGCGGAAGGACAAATGTGTGTTTTTTGCTCGTGACTTATCCTATCTGGGACATGTACTAAATGCCCAAGGCATACATCCCAGTCCAGAGCACCTCCGTGTCATACAAGACTTACCTTCGCCGCAGAATTTGAAGCAGCTACAGAGTGTGCTGGGTAAAATAAATTATTATAACCGTTATATCCCACACGTCTCTTCCATTTCAGCTCCGCTTCATCGCTTACGCCGTAAAGGTGTTCCGTTCGTCTGGACGACGGAATGCGAACGCTCCTTTCGCCAGTTGAAATCGGCGTTGCTTTCCAATAATTGCCTTACACCATTCGATTCCCGGAAGCCCCTTTTGTTGATGGTGGATGCATCGGATTTCGGGATCGGTGCTGTGCTTGCGCACAAAGAGGGTTCGCACGATCGCCCTATTGCCTTTGCGTCCAAATTGCTCTCGTCTGCGCACAGAAATTATTCACAGATCGAGAAAGAAGCATTGGCACTCGTATTTGGTGTTACAAAGTTTCATGATTTCTTGTATGGTCGTCACTTTACCATCATCACAGACCACAAACCTTTGACATCGCTTTTTCATCCGACCAAGCCTGTACCTCCACGTACAGCGCAGAAATTCATTCGCTGGTCTATTTTCCTCTCGCAGTACCGCTACGATATCTTGTATCGGTCCACTGGTAAGCACGTAAACGCCGATGCGTTGTCCCGTTTGCCCGTTGCTGAGGATAGAGCATTCGATTCCTCCGAACTTGCTTGCATGTTCATTGATTCGGAAACCGATGACGTGGTCGAATCGTTTCCGATTGATTTTCGTCGGGTAGCTACGGCCACAGCTGCCGACCCTGTCCTGGCTACCGTTCTGCGTTTTGTTGCTACGCAATGGCCTTTGTCAAAGTCACGGATCGGGGATCCGTTGGTTCGCCTATTTTCTGCTCACAAGGAGAGACTTTTTGTACGACGTGGTGTTTTGCTGTTGCGTTGTAATAATGATCAGTCCAGGGTCGTGGTCCCACGTTCGTTACAGACGTCTGTCTTACGGCATCTCCACCAAGGACATTGGGGTATAGTGCTTACGAAACAACTTGCTCGTCAGCACTGTACTTGGTTCGGAATCGATGCCACGATTACGAATATGTGCTCTTCTTGCATGGTGTGTGCCGAACACCAATTAGCACCACCGCGGAAGTTCTTTGTATGGCCAAAAGCCACTTTCCCTTGGCAACGCTTACACATCGATTTTGCTGGTCCATTCTGGAATGCTCGATGGTTGGTTGTGGTAGATTCATTCAGTAATTTTCCTTTTGTGGTCCGGATGTCTTCCACTACGTCATCTACCACCATCCAAGCGTTATCCGCTATCTTTTGCATTGAAGGTCTTCCACAGACTATTGTTTCCGACAATGGCCCACAATTCATGTCCGCAGAATTTCAGTCATTCTGCAAATCCAATGGTATTCAACATCTGACGTCCGCGCCGTTTTCGCCACAGTCCAACGGTGCCGCTGAACGTTTGGTCAGGACTTTCAAGTCACAGATGTTGAAGTTGAAAGAGTCTCATTCTCGGGAGGACGCGTTATTGCTCTTTTTGTCCTCGTATCGCTATCAGCCCCGAGATGGTCGCTCGCCGGCTGACCTGCTCCACGGTCGCCCTCATCGCACCTTGATGTCTTTACTACATCCACCGCATCAGGTTCCTGTGCAGCGGCAGACGCCTGCTTCTGCCCCAGGCGACGTTGTCTACTACCGCAACTATCGAGGTTCACGGCGTCGGCTCGCAGGGCGCATTCTTCGCTGCCTCGGCCGCGCTATGTATCTGGTTTTGGGGGCCTCTGGTGAGGTGCGTCGGCATCTCAATCAGCTGCGCCTCTGTCGTCGCACGGGATCTGCCGCTCCCCGTCTGCTTTCAGCGACGGTGCCGTCCGGTCAGCGCCCTGGGGACCCATCTACTGGCTCGCCTCAGCCCCAGGTGTTACCGACGATGCCTTCCATTTTGCTCCATGGCGACGCGCCGCCGCCGCCTGTTCTCCCGCCGGCGACGCCCGCAGTGGACGCGTCGCTGCAACCGCCGGGCATCTCCCTGGGTCACGCGCCGCCGATTGCTTCCCGTGACCAGTTGTCCTCCGCCATGGAACTCTTGCTCCGGACCATATGTCGTCTTCGCCCGTCGGGTGCCCCGGCCCGATGGAGGTCGACCCTTCGGCCCCTCCTGTCTCTCTACGGGCGCATACAACGCATGTTGGCGTGCACCCTGAAGCAGGTTTTCAGGCGTTTCCTAGCTCCCCTCGGTCCGAATGGCAGGGTGCGGGTGGCACAGCCTCGCCTGTTGTTAGGCTCCCCACCTCGTCGCATACGCCAACATGGGGTCATCTCCACGGCGGGCGGAAGCCTTATGCCACAACCGTCCGCCGATTTGCGGGGGAGGAATGTGGTGTCACCGCTAGACACCACATTTGCTAGGTGGTAGCCTTTAAATCGGCCGCGGTCCGTTAGTATACGTCGGACCCGCGTGTCGCCACTATCATTGATTGCAGACCGAGCGCCGCCACACGGCAGGTCTAGAGAGTCTTCCTAGCACTCGCACCAGTTGTACAGCCGACTTTGCTAGCGATGGTTCACTGACAAATTACGCTCTCTTTTGCCGAGACGATAGTTAGCATAGCCTTCAGCTACGTCATTTGCTACGACCTAGCAAGGCGCCATTACCAGTTACTATTGATGCTGTTAAACATGTACCGTCAAGAGCACGTTCACCAATTATGGATTAAAGTTAAGTATTCCAGCAGCTACGTACGTTTTTTGCTAGTATATATTCCTTGTCCTGTTCCAGACCTCACGCCAGCCTGTGTGAGCTTAAACGCGTGCCTTTCGGCTTCCTCGAAGTGGGTTGGCTGTCTTGCCAATCCACAACATAACTACTTACATAAGGGCCTGAGTTCAGTCTGTGAAGCTCTTTCTCTTCAATAAATTTTCCATTTTTTTCTGAAATTGGATCATTTCATTTGCCTGTACATGTACATCACATTTCCCGATTTTCCATTCGGATACGAGGTCGCCCACAAAGTAAGTTCCGTTTCTATTTCTATCCGCGGCAGCGCTACGATCGCAGTTCCGAGGATGCGCGGCAGTTACTCGAACTCAAGGAGAAGACATGTACGCCATTTTCAGATCGCTACTGCCGACATGTGCTTTGTGGTGCTTCTATGTAATGTCAACCGTAAGTAAAAATGCCGCCGCGCGTGACATCTGATCTGTGATTAGTCTTCTGCATGCAAAGAAACTTAAACCAAAAGAAATTCATCGGCAAATCTGCGAGGTTTACGAACAAAATGCTAAGAGTGATTCAATGGTTAGAAGATGGGTCAGACTGTTCAATGAAGGAAGTGATCAAGTGCACGATGAAGAACGAAGTGGACGCCCATCTGTGGTTACTGGTGAACTGGTTCACATAATAAACGAGAAGCTTAAGCACAACCGTAAATTTACACTTAGTGCCCTTCCTAAGAAGTTCCGCAAATCTCACGATCTCTAATTCATGAAATTGTTACTGAAAAACTGAAATTTCGAAAACTTTGCTCACGTTGGGTACCCAAAAATCTTACTGAACAACACAAAGAACAACGGATGGGTCGTGTACTTCAGTCTTTGACACGCTGCAATGAAGAAGGCGATGGTTTTCTTTCTCGGATAGTCACGGTGGATGAAACTGGAGTATCGTATGACACCCTTGAAACAAAATGGCGATCAGTGGAATCGAGGCGCACTTCTTCCCCCACGAAGGTTAACCCGAAGCAAAGCTTCACACCTCGAAAAGTCATGTGCACCGTTTTTTGGGACAGAAGAGGCATTTTGCTGATTGATTTATTACCACGAGGCCAAACAATCAATGGACATGGTTACTGCGAGACCATTAAGAAACTGCGCCGCGCAATACGGAACAAGCTCCGAGAATTAGTGTCAAAAGGTGTTGTTTTTTTCCACGATAATGCCCGTCCCCACACGGCGAATGTAACCAAAAAACTCTTATGGGAATTTTACTGGGATGCGTTTGATCATCCTCCGTACAGCCCGGCCCTCGCTCCTAGCGACTTTCATCTCTTCTTACGCCTAAAATCTGTCCTTGGTGGTCAAAAATTCAGCGATGATGACGAGCAGAAAGAACATGTTACCACATGGTTGAATACACAGGCGGCTACCTTCTATGAAGAAGGCATACAAAAACTTATGCCACGCTATGACAAGTGCCTACAAAATTTCGGAAGCTGTGTAGAAAAGTAGTTAACAGTTGTAGATTTTTGTACAATAAATATTTTTTTCTGTATCTAAACACTTTTGTTTTATATAACCAAACGGAACTTGCTTTGTGGAAGTATGAAACCGGGGACCTAGAAACGATGTAGAGGCTTCGTCCTGCCATAGCCCCCAGCGGTTTACAACCCTGCAATAGGCCACAGCAATCCACACACCCCACCGCCTCCCCACACAGAACCCAGGGTTATTGTGCGGTTCGGCCCCCACTGGACATCCCCCCCCCCCCCCCCCGCCCGGGGGAACGTCATATACCACACGAGTGTAGCCCTAAATGTTTGCATGGTAGAATAATGATGCTCTAAGCGTAAGTGGAAATGGTGTTTGAGCATCAATCTCCGGCACAATGTAACTGAGGCGGAATAAGAGGAACCAGCCCGCATTCGCCGAGGTAGATGTAAAACCGCCTCAAAAACCATCCACAAGATGGCCGGCACATTCGAATAATTCCTTCGTGTTGCGTCGTTTTTGTTTTCTTTTTGTTTTTTTAATTTTTTTTCTAAGAGTGTAGTAAGTGAGATGTAGCAGTAGTTCCTACCATAAAGCAAAACAAGCGCAACGGAAATCATGCTACCGAACTTCGGATCGACTCATAGTGGTTAGGACTGTACTAAATATCTCCTAGTAATTCTCTGTTACAGGGTACGTGAGGGTAGAGATCACAGGAGGGAAGGCGTGCTGGAATGCCCATTGCTTCGAAGTTTAACGAATTAAATATCTGCATAATAAACATTTATTTACACTACTGGCCATTAAAATTGCTACACCACGAACGTGCTACAGACGCGAAACTTAACCGACAGGAAGAAGATGCTGTGATATGCAAATGATTAGCTTTTCAGAGCATTCACACAAGATTGGCGCCGGTGGCGACACCTACAACTTGCTGATATGAGGAAAGTTTCCAACGGATTTCTCATACACAAACAGCAATTGACCGGCGTTGCCTCGTGAAACGTTGTTATAATGCCTCTTGTAAGGAGGAGAAATGCGTACCATCACATTTCCGACTTTGACAAAGGTCGGATTTTAGCCTGTCGCCATTGCGGTTTATCGTATCGCGACATTGCTGCTCGCGTTGGTCGAGATCCAATGACTGTTAGCAGAATATGGAATCGTCGAGATGACAGGCATCTTATCCCCATGGCTGTAACGGATCGCGCAGCCACGTCTCGATTCCTGAGTCAGCAGATGGGGGCGTTTGCAAGACAACAACCATCTGCACGAACAGTTTGACGACGTTTGCAGCAGCATGGACTATCAGCTCGGAGACCATGGCAGCGGTTACCCTTGACGCTGCATCACAGACAGGAGCGCCTGCGATGGTGTACTCAACGACGAACCTGGGTGCACGAATGGCAAAACCTCATTTTTTGGATGAATCCAGGTTCTGTTTACAGCATCATGATGGTCGCATCCGTGTTTGGCGACATCGCGGTGAACGCACATTAGAAGCGTATATTCCGTCATCGCCATACTGGCGTTTCACCCGGCGTGATGGTATGGGGTGCCATTGGTTACACGTCTCCGTCACCTCTTGTTCGCATTGACGGCACTTTGAATAGTGGGCGTTACATTTCAGATGTGTTACGACTCGTGGCTCTACCCTTCAATCGATCCATGGGAAACCCTACATTTCAACAAGATAATGCACGACCGCATGTTGCAGGTCCTGTACGGGCCTTTCCGGATGCAGAAAATGTTCGTCTGCTGTCCTGGCCAGCACATTCTCCAGATCTCTCACCAATTGAAAACGTCTGGCGAATGGTGTCCGAGCAACTGGCTCGTCACAATACGCCAGTCACTACTCTTGATGAACTGTGGTATCGTGTTGAAGTTGCATGGGCAGCTGTACCTGTACACGCCATCCAAGCTCTGTTTGACTCAATGTCCAGGCGTATCAAGGCCGTTATTACGGCCAGAGTTGGTTGTTCTGGGTACTGATGTCTCAGGATCTATGCACCCAAACTGCGTGAAAATGTAATCGAATGTCAGTTCTATTATAATATATTTGTCCAATGAATACCCTTTTATCATCTGCATTTCTTCTTGGTGTAGCAATTTTAATGGCCAGTAGTGTGACAGGAAGAGCACACTCCTGAAACTGCATTTATATGGAACACACATAAAATCCTAATATTACAGTTCTGTACGATGAAATTGTAATATCGTAGCAATCATCACTAATGGGCAAGGATTAGGTGGACTAATGAAGGAATATGGACGTGCAATTGCTCACTCACGGAGGTACAAACAGAGGAGAAAAATCTAATCCAAAATTCACTACTTTTAGTAAGGATTGGAACCTCAAAGTGGACTTGTGATTCGCAACAAAAAGAATCATGAAAGTTAGCTGGGAAGAAAATTCACGAAGTGAATCGTGAGTGAATCAGGACCAAGTTCAGTTCCATCTGAATACACGTTAGCAAAATTATCACCCAAGGGGATCATGTACGTGCCCTAAGGAATTAATTTAATCGTTATAGAGAATCCTAACTGAAGACTGAGCTAACTCCCATCCAAAATCACCGTTCAAATGCACATAGAAGCACCAATTCGTACACCATACTTAGTTGACCAAAGAGCAGCGACTCCATTGCTCTGTATAAAATTCAACGTGCCTCGCCTCTGTGTCTAGAAATCGAATGAACTTGGAGGGTGTGCACTTACCTATCACTGAAATAAATTTGCCAGAGGTAGCAGGCTTCTCCTTTACTCAGGAGACAGGAGAGCCAACGCCTTAGAATTTTCCGCTCGGTTGAAAACCGAAAATTCGAACATGGCATCCTCAGCGGAACCAATCATGTCGCCGCACGTTTCAGAACGCTTGGGTAGATGAGTGTCCGAAATACTAGCGCCTCGGGTCGGCTTCGAAGTTCGAAGTTTACATTCAAATTCTGCTGAAAAGTTAAAACCACAACTTACATCTAAAGCCACCCATTTGCATGCGTTTGTAACTATACCCACATTCACTCAATCCAGTAGTCATCCATGCTTAGGACAGATGGTTGCAGGTACATAGTGTGCTCGATATAAAATATCACAGAAATGAGAATGAAACACTCATATTTGGTTCCCTGTGTGGTGTCACCGCCAGACACCACACTTGCTAGGTGGTAGCCTTTAAATCTGCCGCGGTCCGCTAGTATACGACGAACCCGCGTGTCGCCACTGTCAGTGGTTGCAGACCGAGCGCCGCCACACGGCAGGTCTAGAGACAGATCCTAGCACTCGCCCCAGTTGTACAGCCGACTTTGCTAGCGAAGCTACACTGACAAATACGCTCTGATTTGCCTAGACGATAGTTAGCATAGCCTTCAGCTACGTCATTTGCTACGACCTAGCATGGCGCTATTTATCCTTTGCTATGTATGTAATGAAGCATGAACCATCAGACCGATGTCCTCCAATTATCGATTAAAGTTAAGTATTCTACCAGTTACTCTTGTTTTGCTAGTCTTATTTCTCTGACCTGTTCCAGACCTCACGCCAGCCTGCGTGAGCTTAATCGCGTCCCTTTCGGCTTCCTCCAAACTCCGTGAATTGGCTCCTGCCAATTCACAACACCCTGCGCGATCTTCCTCCTTGGCATGTAAAAATGTGGGATAACGGACGCAGAGAAAACTTCATCACACCACAAAAATATATGAAAAGTGGATTGATTGCCGCCTTTCACATTCTGCACATTATAACCTCCAGACAACTATCTATTCTCTGAAACTTCCTGGCAGATTAAAACTGTGTGCCCGACCGAGACTCGAACTCGGGACCTTTGCCTTTCGCGGGCAAGTGCTCTACCAAATGAGCTACCGAAGCACGACTCACGCCCGGTACTCACAGCTTTACTTCTGCCAGTACCTCGTCTCCTACCTTCCAAACTTTACAGAAGCTCTCCCGCGAAACTTGCAGAACTAGCACTCCTGAAAGAAAGGATATTGCGGAGACATGGCTTAGCCACAGCCTGGGGGATGTTTCCAGAATGAGATTTTCACTCTGCAGCGGAGTGTGCGCTGATATGAAACTTCCTGGCAGATTAAAACTGTGTGCCCGACCGAGACTCGAACTCGGGACCTTTGCCTTTCGCGGGCAAGTGCTCTACCAACTGAGCTACCGAAGCACGACTCACGCCCGGTACTCACAGCTTTACTTCTGCCAGTACCTCGTCTCCTACCTTCCAAACTTTACAGAAGCTCTCCCGCGAAACTTGCAGAACTAGCACTCCTGAAAGAAAGGATATTGCGGAGACATGGCTTAGCCACAGCCTGGGGGATGTTTCCAGAATGAGATTTTCACTCTGCAGCGGAGTGTGCGCTGATATGAAACTTCCTGGCAGATTAAAACTGTGTGCCCGACCGAGACTCGAACTCGGGACCTTTGCCTTTCGCGGGCAAGTGCTCTACCAACTGAGCTACCGAAGCACGACTCACGCCCGGTACTCACAGCTTTACTTCTGCCAGTACCTCGTCTCCTACCTTCCAAACTTTACAGAAGCTCTCCCGCGAAACTTGCAGAACTAGCACTCCTGAAAGAAAGGATATTGCGGAGACATGGCTTAGCCACAGCCTGGGGGATGTTTCCAGAATGAGATTTTCACTCTGCAGCGGAGTGTGCGCTGATATGAAACTTCCTGGCAGATTAAAACTGTGTGCCCGACCGAGACTCGAACTCGGGACCTTTGCCTTTCGCGGGCAAGTGCTCTACCAACTGAGCTACCGAAGCACGACTCACGCCCGGTACTCACAGCTTTACTTCTGCCAGTACCTCGTCTCCTACCTTCCAAACTTTACAGAAGCTCTCCCGCGAAACTTGCAGAACTAGCACTCCTGAAAGAAAGGATATTGCGGAGACATGGCTTAGCCACAGCCTGGGGGATGTTTCCAGAATGAGATTTTCACTCTGCAGCGGAGTGTGCGCTGATATGAAACTTCCTGGCAGATTAAAACTGTGTGCCCGACCGAGACTCGAACTCGGGACCTTTGCCTTTCGCGGGCAAGTGCTCTACCAACTGAGCTACCGAAGCACGACTCACGCCCGGTACTCACAGCTTTACTTCTGCCAGTACCTCGTCTCCTACCTTCCAAACTTTACAGAAGCTCTCCCGCGAAACTTGCAGAACTAGCACTCCTGAAAGAAAGGATATTGCGGAGACATGGCTTAGCCACAGCCTGGGGGATGTTTCCAGAATGAGATTTTCACTCTGCAGCGGAGTGTGCGCTGATATGAAACTTCCTGGCAGATTAAAACTGTGTGCCCGACCGAGACTCGAACTCGGGACCTTTGCCTATCGCGAGCACTTGCGGGCGAAAGATCTCTTGCGCGCGTCGTTTGGTGATGATCGTGTGCTCGGCCGCCACTTTCGTCATGCTTGGCCTCCCAGGTCGCCAGACCTCAGTCCGTGCGATTATTGGCTTTGGGGTTACCTGAAGTCGCAAGTGTATCGTGATCGACCGACATCTATAGGGATGCTGAAAGACAACATCCGACGCCAATGCCTCACCATAACTCCGGACATGCTTTACAGCGCTGTTCACAACATTATTCCTCGACTACAGCTATTGTTGAGGAATGATGGTGGACATATTGACAATTTCCTGCAAAGAACATCATCTTTGCTTTGTCTTACTTTGTTGTGCTAATGATTGTTATTCTCATTAGATGAAGCGCTATCTGTCGGAAATTTTTTGAACATTTGTATTTTTATTTATTTTTTGGTTCTAATAAAACCCCTTGTCAGTCGAAGCATGTGTATCAATTTGTACCTCTCTATCTACATTATTCCGTGATTTATTCAGTTTTCAAATTTATACTGACTTTTTGATCACCCAGTATATACATGTGATGAACAAGGAACTGGGAGGAGCGTGTATGCCTTCCAAAACGTCCCGTGCAGTTGACACGGACAAGAAACGTGGAAAAAGTTATTGTATTCATCTGTTATGAAAATCGACTTTAGTAATGTTAAAAAGCAAAATGCACCTGATGTCATGAAAAATTATATTTGGTCACGAACCAGCTTTCGGCTTGTAACCTCCCCGCAAAATTTTGAAAAGACAATAATTAAATGTTAATGGGAATCGTGTTCAACGTAACCTCCCAGCAAATTCTTACAAGACAATACAAATGTTAACGTGAACAGAGCCAAGTGTGATTTCCCAGCAAAAAATAAAAAGAAAGTCTATGATAATGAAAACGTGCCAAAAGTTATTTCCCACAAGATTACTGAATAATAATGACCCAAATGTTGTTGAGCTCCCACAAAACATCGTTAAATTGAAATAAAAGCGACTGTACCTTCGCTACAAAAATATTGAAAAAATGGCCCAATGTAAACTCGACACAAAAATTGAGAAATGAACATTCAATTGTAATGATTTTTTTCTTTTTAATAACGATTGCTTTGAAAACAGAATTATTATTGGGGCATTTCTTGAACAAATTAATTACAATTACAATACATTATTAACTGAGCGCAGCGCTGCTTCATTACCTTATTTAACAATATACATCGTCCTGAATCGTGACCAGAGACCCATGTCGACCCCCGCCGACTCCTCACACACTACAGTATTGACTGACTACTGCTCTCGAACTGCTAACTCGCAACTGAACTACATGCTCTCGCGACTCGCTACGTACCACAACTGCGTCCAACTCGGAACTGAACTCTCGCGCGGTCAAGCGCAGACTAGCAACGATAAATAACTCTCTGGTCAGAGATTCTCTCACGGCTCGCCGTCGCTGTACTGAATACATACGTGTTTCATAACCCTCCACTGGGAGGGGGGGGGCAAAAATTTGGCAGCGATGGTGAGTCATTTGGACTTGCCATGAGTATCAATTTTTTTTAACTAATTAACTTTACAATTACAGAGAATATACAGATGTAGAACATGAAGTAAATATGGTGCACATGCACCGAGTACAAAACATATCAGACAATGGCAAATTGTGAGTACAAAACATATTAGCAAATCAGAAAATTGTATATACTAATTATTTGATAGATAACAAAAGTGCACACGCACTGAAAAACTCTTTAGCATTTTCAGAACAAATAAACAGAATGGCAAAAAATCATGTTGACAAGTGACATGAGTGCACATGCACTGCAGTTCAGAACATATCAGCAAATCAAAATGTTCATACAATGAGTAGTAATCATGTTATAAAATGACAAAAGTGCACATGCACTGAAATTCGGAATATATCAGCAAATCACAAATGTATATACAGTAAGTAGAAATCATGTTAGAAAAATGACAGAAGTGCACACGCACTGTAATTCAGAATATATCAGCAAATGACGAAATGTATATATAATGGGTAACAAATGACATAAGTGCACACGCACTGAAGTATTGAACATATTATGAAATCACAAAATGTATACAGAATGAGTACAAATCATACTAACAAATGACGAAAGTGCACAAATGCACATACAATGAGTAGAAATCATGTTAGAAAAATCAGCAAATCACAAATGTATATACAATAAGTAGAAATCATGTTGGAAAAATGACAAAAGTGCACACGCACTGAAATGCAGAATATATCAGCAAATGGAAAAAAAATGTATACGCCATGAATATAAATCATGTTAGCAAAAAATGATTTTCACTATGTTACAAGAATTAGGATAGGAAAAGGAAGGATTGCATCATGGTTGTAGCACTTTAGGTTGCACGCAGCTGCACTGAAAGTCCATATCTTTCCACAGAAGTACAACACCAAGTGAGACAATCTGAAGTTCTTTTCCCATAAGTGTTTATCAGCGTAGCTAAGACACTGAAATGTCGTAGTAATATTCCATGTTATCATTTTGGCAGTACATCAGGTACACCAAGCAGTGGGACCATAATAACGTCTCCATCGCTCACGGTGGTGGACAGCATGTCGTGTCAACACCACGCTTTTACAAGGCACATCAACGTAGAATTAGTGTAAAACCAAATATAGTGCTCCATGATCACGAGGATATACAAGACAAATGGATATTGCAGTAATTCAGGGTAGTCAGGTCAGAAGGTGAAGGACATTAAGTCACATGAGAATTACACTAGTCTAACAACTGATTTACGTAATTGGTGGCACTCATCGCCCAGTTACTGAACATTTCTGTACCATATATGAAGTATTACAGAATAATGTTCATAAATCATCTGATTACAGTGAATAGTGGCAATCAATGGCCAGTTACAAACCAACAGAAGTCATCATTCAAAACAGGAGCTAATGAGTGTTGCATCAAGCTACTAGTATTCATATATATAGCATAAAAGTGACATAATACAAATTTAAAATATAAGAAACAGTGGCATTCGTTGGACAGTTACAAGGCATCATTTTTTTGTATTATTAAGAAGTCATTATTGAAAATCAGTTAATTACTGTCATAGCATTTATACATAATTAATAATCATGGGCATCATAAGTAGTCTTATTACAATAAACAGTGGCATTTATTGGCCAGTTACAAAGCATTATTTTTTTTGTATCATTAAGAAGTCATTACTGAAGTGACATACTATTCAGAGCTGATCAGTATTATTCAGAATTCTCTTAAACTAGTTGCATTATTTAGGACTGGTAATTACTTCGTTTGCTTTTGAGTTATTGCTGCAAATGAAGATGTGTAACGTCATTCGTCATGAGTCAGCTGTAGCAAGGCTATGAAACAAGGCAGTATATGTGATCACATTTATAAATGATAGACACAACTGGGTAAAAAAATGCAAGTGCTAGTACAGGTTTAATAAGTAACAGGTTTAGTAAGTATCATGAAAAGCTTCTCCTGGAAAAAATACAAAACGGATTATTAAGCTGAAAGAAGAAACGCATATTATGCTGAAAAGTAGTGAACTTCGAATTAACAGCTAGTGAAATGTGTATAAAAGATGTGTTCCATAGCTATCCCTTCCAAAACCTTCAGTCATCGTACTAAGCAATAAAATACCTACTGTCAAAACGAACTGCAACAAATACTTAAATAACTACATAGCATAAATACATAACTTCAACATTATCCTCAACTGTAAAGAAAAAAGCTTCATTATCCATCACTTCATTATCATAACTCCATTATTATTATCACCTGTAAAGAAAAGAAAAACTTCATTATCCATATCGTCATCTTCTTCATCATTATTCATCAGCATTCATTATCATCTGCAAAAAAACCTCTTCATTACTCATTATACAACTATTCCTTATCTCTATCATATTTCATCACTAAAACTACGATGTGTAGTTCTGTCTGACAGCCTGCATCAATCCCCTCGTATTCTGAAAGAAAAAATTAGTTAAGACTGCTATTCTGCGATGTGTATAGTATATTTTTGTTAATGCTTGTCAATTCTGATCCATTTACTCTTCCCCATAAGGTTTTTGTATCTTCTTTCGTCTATTCCGTAGGTGAAATTCCCATTTCTGTTTAATTTATTTCCTTACACGTTATTTCTTTCTGAAATTGATGAACAAAGATTAATGTCTTGCATTTAAATCATATACCCATTAGATAAAAACTGGTTTATAGTAACATAACTGAGCATACAGCATAACATGACGTAATATGTCAGAAACATAGACAGTGTTCAAAAGCAAAATGTACACAGAATATCATAATGCAGCAGCAAAAGGAAGTAAAGTAGTCACGATGTTGAGATATCTTAAAGCAAAAATTTCAAAGTCAACTGGTGTTTGCTATGTCTTAGCTATTTCATAATGCATCTAAGCAAACAGGAAAACAATCATACATACAAAAAAAATGGAAAATGTGCACGGTCTGATGTGTAACGACAAGAAGAGCGACCTGCTAGCCTTACCTTGCCGGGCACTTGCCAAGAAAAAATACGATAACCATCAGTAAGTGTTCATGTGAATATAATTGCATAAGTGGTCATAAAAATTAGCAAATGGCATTACAGCATGTCAAATCATAAAGTATCTTCATTCAATAAAGGGTTTGATGTTGGAGACGTGGTGATTTCCTTTCGATTTTCTGGTTCTCAAAGTTCCGACGTGTACAACATTGGGGTGAGGAATGCTGCGAATCCGATATGGACCTGCGTATAGAAGTTCAAATTTACTGCATCTACCTTTAATTTTGTTGGATAAATAGTGTGTACGTACTAATATCTTCTGTCCAACGTGAAAGTCACGGCGTATACAAACCTGTTTTTGCTGTCTTCTCCGACGCTCTGCGGCACGTTTGATGTTCTTCAGCGCAATGTTAATTATTTCGTGGTGTCGTAATCGACAAGATGTAGGAAAATTTACTAATTCTTTTATTTTGTTATGTGGTTCAACATTTTTCAGTATATACACTCCTGGAAATGGAAAAAAGAACACATTGACACCGGTGTGTCAGACCCACCATACTTGCTCCGGACACTGCGAGAGGGCTGTACAAGCAATGATCACACGCACGGCACAGATGACACACCAGGAACCGCGGTGTTGGCCGTCGAATGGCGCTAGCTGCGCAGCATTTGTGCACCGCCGCCGTCAGTGTCAGCCAGTTTGCCGTGGCATACGGAGCTCCATCGCAGTCTTTAACACTGGTAGCATGCCGCCACAGCGTGGACGTGAGCCGTATGTGCAGTTGACGGACTTTGAGCGAGGGCGTATAGTGGGCATGCGGGAGGCCGGGTGGACCTACCGCCGAATTGCTCAACACGTGGGGCGTGAGGTCTCCACAGTACATCGATGTTGTCGCCAGTGGTCGGCGGTAGGTGCACGTGCCCGTCAACCTGGGACCGGACCGCAGCGACGCATGGATGCACGCCAAGACCGTAGGATCCTACGCAGTGCCGTAGGGGACCGCACCGCCACTTCCCAGCAAATTAGGGACACTGTTGCTCCTGGGGTATCGGCGAGGACCATTCGCAACCGTCTCCATGAAGCTGGGCTACGGTCCCGCACACCGTTAGGCCGTCTTCCGCTCACACCCCAACATCGTGCAGCCCGCCTCCAGTGGTGTCGCGACAGGCGTGAGTGGAGGGACGAATGGAGACGTGTCGTCTTCAGCGATGAGAGTCGCTTCTGCCTTGGTGCCAATGATGGTCGTATGCGTGTTTGGCGCCGTGCAGGTGAGCGCCACAATCAGGACTGCATACGACCGAGGCACACAGGGCCAACACCCGGCATCATGGTGTGGGGAGCGATCTCCTACACTGGCCGTACACCACTGGTGATCGTCGAGGGGACACTGAATAGTGCACGGTACATCCAAACCGTCATCGAACCCATCGTTCAACCATTCCTAGACCGGCAAGGGAACTTGCTGTTCCAACAGGACAATGCACGTCCGCATGTATCCCGTGCCACCCAACGTGCTCTAGAAGGTGTAAGTCAACTACCCTGGCCAGCAAGATCTCCGGATCTGTCCCCCATTGAGCATGATTGGGACTGGATGAAGCGTCGTCTCACGCGGTCTGCACGTCCAGCACGAACGCTGGTCCAACTGAGGCGCCAGGTGGAAATGGCATGGCAAGCCGTTCCACAGGACTACATCCAGCATCTCTACGATCGTCTCCATGGGAGAATAGCAGCCTGCATTGCTGCGAAAGGTGGATATACACTGTACTAGTGCCGACATTGTGCATGCTCTGCTGCCTGTGTCTATGTGCCTGTGGTTCTGTCAGTGTGATCATGTGATGTATCTGACCCCCAGGAATGTGTCAATAAAGTTTCCCCTTCCTGGAACAATGAATTCACGGTGTTCTTATTTCAATTTCCAGGAGTGTAGTATATATATCAGAGATAGCGTAGTGGATGCATTTGGAATGGAATTAATTACATCCTGGAATGAGAGTATGTGTGTATCTGTTGTCGAAAAACTGGAGCTTGCTGTAAAAAGAATTTTGTGTAATTGCGTGCGTTCGTCGTCTGCACTTGCACTGCTTTGCTTAACTTTATCTGAAATCGTCTGTATTACGTCATAGTCGGCTTCGTCTGGAGTATTATAGTTGTGTGCGTACGTATATGTGAACAATGTTGAGTTACAGTCTATGTTACGTGATACGGAAATGACCTATATGCGATTAATTGTCTGTTCTTCCGCAGATAAAGAGTGCTGAAATTCTAAAGCCAATTGTACATTTTCATCCTTTAGCATTAAATAGGAATTTTGAAAGTC
Organism: Schistocerca cancellata; assembly: GCF_023864275.1. Classification (NCBI taxonomy): domain Eukaryota; kingdom Metazoa; phylum Arthropoda; class Insecta; order Orthoptera; family Acrididae; genus Schistocerca; species Schistocerca cancellata. The sequence goes on from NC_064627.1 coordinate 55,061,729, forward strand.
AATAACTGCGTCGTGTTGTACCAGAAAGTTCGTGCCTAAAATAACGTCTGTTGTCAATAAAGGAACAATCCAAAAATTTGAGTGAAACGTGTGACCTGCAATACAAAATGATAAATGTGTCTGTAATTTACCGTCTACTCCTTTACTCGATATTGCTCCTTTCACTTTCATTTTACCTAATGGTAATGTAGGATACTTATTCTCTTTGTTACACTCGTTAAAAGTTTCTTCATTTATTACTGACATAGGTGATCCGGAATCGATTACTGCTGAAAATTTCGATGAACCAATTTTATTTTCGATGACAGGGTGTGAAATGGTTTTTTGAACAACTGGTCTTTCTTGCAAAAGAGTGTCTCTGATGTCGTCAAAAGTAATTACATTTTCGTGAACAACATTCTGCGTGTCTAAAGTAGTGCTTGTGTTACTGGAAGATGCGACATGTACAGTATCTAGTCAGATTTTATCTGACGTGTTATTATTGTCAGGACGATTCTGTGGCATTTCGACTATTTGAACTGTTCTATTATTTCTTCCAGACGTATTACGCTCTGGATGATACCTACTGTCGGGTTCATTCATGAGAATATGTTCTTGTGGATAATTTTGCTGTTGGTAAGACCGACTGTTGTTAGATGTACGCTGAAAATTGTCCTCATTATTTTTACGTCTGTCGTAATAGTCATTCCTATACGGTGCATTGCGATAGGAATTGAAGTACTGTGTTTTCTGCACGTAGTTGTTCCTTTGCTGCCGTGCGTTACTATTTGTTGAACCAGGGACTATACGTCCACGCGGCGAAACATTAAAGTTAGGTTGACCTTGTGCATTACATTGTTGGTTAGGTATTCTAACCGGCTGGTTTTGTTGCAGTTGTTGTGAAAAACCTCTATTGTTACTAAAATGTGGTTCTTCTTGCTGATAATTTTCTCGATACTGATAATCAAAATTTTGTCTGCTATTAAAGTTCTGGTGGTTGTCGTTCCTAAAGCGTCTGTTACCTTTGCTATTGAAATTACGTGGTTGACCGTAATTACTGTAAGTTTGTTGGCCTCGGTTGTTACATGAAAAATTTTTGTTTACGAAGGAATAATCTGATTGCTGCACTTCTAAAAGCTGCAGCAGATCCCTGAATGCCGAAATATTTTCTTTTTGCTGACCCGTTAAAAGTGACACTCTTAATGATCGTGGCAATTTAGAAATACATAATTGAATGAGTGCAGATTCACTATATGGTTCACTTAAGTACTGGTTTTGTTGGACCATATGCTCAAAAAATTGCGTGACACTGGGAAAATTTGTGTTCTCATAATTTGGTAAACTAATTAGTTGATCTTTAATTCCGCGCTGTGTCGTCTTCGACCAATACGCTGATAGAAAAGCATTCTGAAACTCTTCTACCGAATAGCATTGTCTCGCGATCGGTCTCATACGAGTTGCCGGTTCGCCTTCCAAAAAACTGCAAATAAATTCAAGTTTATGCGTTACGGGCCAAGTCGGTGGAAAAGCAAAGCTAAATTGTTGTATCCAATCTAGTGGGTGAATCTGTGTTCTGTCATTTTTAAACACTTTAAATTTTCTCACTGACAGAAAATGTTTGTAATTACAATTATCGTCTCTGTATAATGGAACAGGTTCATGATTGTAAGAGAATCTATTTGTCTGTGTCTGTTACGGAATCTAAGTCCCGTACTCTCTGCAGATTACCCAAATTATACGCGCTGCGTGAGTCTGAAAAATGTTCGTGAAGTGGCGTCTGCTGTGATGTGTTATTAACTGAAATACTTTTCATCTCTGTTACTTCTTGCTGTAAACTCGACAATTTTCTACGCAACGTGTTATTACACGAATCGATCTCATTAATTGTCTGCTGTTAATTTTGAAATTCAGGTGTTTGGTTAAATGAAACTGGTGAGGTATCGTCTGATTTGATGTCATTATTACTTTCAATAACATCAATACGACTGGCCAATTCATCATATTTTTCAGTCAATATTTTTGCCTGATCATCATTTTTACTGTCAGAATCATTAATCTGTTTTTATAATTTACGTGTGGTTTCGTTCAATTTTTTAACGTCAGCTTTGACGACATCGGAATCCTGTGTTACTTCTAATTGTTCGAGTCTGTCTGTCACTGTTTGAATATCTGCTGTGTGTGTATCTGTTTTCGATTTAAGATCGCAAATTTCGTCACGTATTTCTGTGTTCGACTGTTTGATGGTATTAATTTCATCGGATACTGTAGCAATATTGTTGTCTACGTATGTTTTTGCCTTCGCAAACATTTTACGTTTATCTTCTTGTCTCTGTGCAGTGATTGTTTCCATGACTTGACGTTTTACTTTATTTAGATCCTGTATAAATTTGCGGAAACGTGTATCACTATTTTGTATGTGGTGATTAAAACGTTCGTCAATCTGAGTGTTCTGTTGGTCGAACTTCGCTGCTGCCATTAGTTTAAACTCGTCGCGTAATTGTGTAGCTTTTTCAGAGCATTGCTTACCGACTGTATTAATTTCCTCTCTAAGTGTTTCTGTTGTAGCTGTTTGCATATCCCTTAATTCTTGAGCAACAGATCTAATTTCTTCGCTACTTTTCCTAGCGCACGTCTCAATTTCCTCACGTAATTGTTCCTTAGTGTCATGACACTGCGCGGCAACGTCTCTAATTTGTTCACTAAGCTGTCTGGAATTGTTGTCCAATTTTTCATTTAACTGCCTGGAATTGTTGTCTAATGTTTCATTAAAGTATTGTTTGAGTTTTTCGTTATTTTCATTAAGCTGTTTGAAATTTTCTTTAAATTGTTTGTTATCTTCACTCTGTTCTCAGACCTGTTCACTAAGTTGTTTGAGATCTTCATTATTATTGTCTAGTTTTTCATTCTGTTGTTTGGAATTGTTATCTAGTTTTTCAATACGTTCATTAATTCGTAGCAACAATGCCATACATGGATCCGACACAAACTTAGCATTTCTATTCTCTGTGCTGTTTAATGGTGGGTCTGGAATTGTCTCGCTTTCTGTAACCATTTGGTTATTCTGAGATTTACAAAAAGGTTTGCCAGTCGAATGTACACTGTCAGTCATTATTTCGGAATTACATAAATCCATCCTACTTTGAGTATCCTGTTCATTTTCATTAGAAAAATTCGCCTGCTCGTCACGTGAATTTAGCGAACCGGTTGTATTAAGCTGGGCAGCGTTCATTGCAACAAAACGCCCTGCGTCATCAATTGTCGTCAAATTAACAGAGGAGACAATTGAGTTCGTTTGTTCATCATTAAGATCTATATCATTATGAGTGGTTGGAACGCACTGATTGTCAGTGAACGCAGGATTGTCATCATTACACTGCGTGTCACAAGTACTATCGGTGAAGTTGTTTAAGTCGGTAATTTCATTCATTACACCTCGCGATATACTATTAATAGTTTTTCGCGGCATTTTAACACAAATCACAATTATTCACAAATGAAACAAAGACAATGCAAAATTCAACAAATACAAATACAACAGAGAGCAACGAATTGCCGATGATCTGTGGAAGAAAATCACAAAATTAGTAAAAGCGTTGCGCCAAATGTTAATTTTATTAAGTAAATGAGAGCAGATATCTGGCTACTTTTCAGAAGATTCTCAAAGAAATACGATCCTGGACTGGATGTCGCCAAGTGTAACCTCTCCGCAAAATTTTTGAAAAGATAATAATTAAATGTTAATGGGAATCGTGTTAAACGTAACCTCCCAGCAAATTCTTACAAGACAATACAAATGTTAACGTGAACAGAGCCAAGTGTGATTTCCCAGCAAAAAATAAAAAGAAAGTCTATGATAATGAAAACGTGCCAAAAGTTATTTCCCACAAGATTACTGAATAATAATGACCCAAATGTTGTTGAGCTCCCACAAAACATCGTTAAATTGAAATAAAAGCGACTGTACCTTCGCTACAAAAATATTGAAAAAATGGCCCAATGTAAACTCGACACAGAAATTGAGAAATGAACATTCAATTGTAATGATTTTTTTCTTTTTAATAACGATTGCTTTGAAAACAGAATTATTATTGGGGCATTTCTTGAACAAATTAATTACAATTACAATACATTATTAGCTGAGCGCAATGCTGCTTCATTACCTTATTTAACAATATACATCGTCCTGAATCGTGACCAGAGACCCATGTCGACCCCCGCCGACTCCTCACACACTACAGTATTGACTGACTACTGCTCTCGAACTGCTAACTCGCAACTGAACTACATGCTCTCGCGACTCGCTACGTACCACAACTGCGTCCAACTCGGAACTGAACTCTCGCGCGGTCAAGCGCAGACTAGCAACGATAAATAACTCTCTGGTCAGAGATTCTCTTATGGCTCGCCATCGCTGTACTGAATACATACGTGTTTCAGGCTTCTCAGACAATCTTCAGCTGACAACTGAATGTCGCAAACACCGATGAACGTGGTGTGCTACTTACACAGATATTATTTGTACAGAAGGTACAAAAATGACAAAGCACAGACATTGGACAAACATTACAATAATTACATTAACTAAACAAGGGTATACAAAATTTTTATGAGGAGATACATTTAACAAATGATGAGAAATAAGATGACTTTACAGTTTGAACCTAGTATTTGTAGCGAAAACTTAATTTAACAAAGGAGAAAATTGAGACTAATCATGTAATACTAGGCCGGCATTCCATATTGTGTGTTTGTTGATTGCCAGTATTTCCAACAGGGTCATTCTTCTGCTTTTCCTTTTCCTGACAGAAGCTAAAACTTCAGATTCTAGGTCAGTCGCCAGATTCTTTCATGTTCACGTAGCCAATTGCCACAGCTCTGCCTGACTGACAAATGTAAAAGAAAAGCGGGAAAATCTTCAGACACATGACACTCAATGCCATCGTAGTATTAAATGGTCAGACTCAGTTTTTCCATTTGTTAAATTGAGTGTTCTTACAAGTACCAGATTAAAACTGCAAATTCATCTTATTTCTCATCACTTATTAAATATATCTCAACACAAAAAAAATTTTTTTGCCATTATTTAGTTATTGTAAGTATTGTAATGTTTCCCTATGTAAACATTTTGTCATTTTTGTACCTTGTGTACAAATAACATCTGCATAAGTCACACGTTATGTTTATCTATGTTTGCGATATTCAGTTGTCAGAAGATGGTCTGAGAAACAGAAAGCTGGCTCGTAGCCAAATAAATATAATTTTGCAGAACTTTAAATTTTCCTTTTTAATATCATAATCATGTTCTGCCAAGCAACAACGAAAAATTCAGCTAATCAAAATTAGCAACCTGGCAAATATACCTATCGGCTTTGCTGCTGTATGACATTTCGTTAAGTCCCACAATTTTTCTTCGTAGCAGTTACTCGACATCGTCAGATGGATATGGTAGTTGTTACAGCAACACGTAACTGATGCAAATGCATCCAAATTAGCAAAATATATCCATATAAAGGTCTGGGAAAGCTGCTTGAAATAAATACTGTTTCAATAAATTTTTACAACATAGTCTACAGAGAGCAGCGACTGATTTTATATTTAAGTTAAAATTAATAGTCGAGATCATAATAATATTTCTTTATTGACAGGTTTCGCCTAATATACAAGCCATCTTCAGTTTTTTTTTCTGCCCCCTATGGAGAGAAATCCGATCAGCCATCAGCGCCAGTCATAAGGGGCAAAAAATTTCTGAAGATGGCTTATATATAAGCCGAAACCTGTCAATAAAAAAATATTATTGCAATCTCGACTGTTCATTTTAACTGAAATATTGTGGAACTTGTCCAACATTATCCGACGTCGAACCCGGTAAGTGTATCTGCAACAGGTCGACGGGGAAAGCCCGAAAAGTTACAACTTAAATATTGTTCGTCATTGTCATTATTCCATTTTAAAACTATCAATGACTTCGTATTGCAAAAACAAGTTCGCGGTGCATTCAAGTTCTAAGGCCTCCGATTTTTTTTCTCCGGACTGGAAAGAGATAGAAACATGCGCATTGTTTTAAAATGAGGCCGCGTTCATTGTCAATACGTCCCAGAGATGGCAGCACCGTACGGCAGATGGAATTTTGTCGCCAGTGGCAAGAATGAGAACTGTTTTAAATACTTAAAATGGCGACGTTTTCCTTACTTGAACAGCATGCAATTATTCGTTTCCTGAATTTGCGTGGTGTGAAACCAATTTAAATTCATCGACAGTTGAAGGAGACATGTGGTGATGGAGTTATGGATGTGTCGAAAGTGCATTCATGGGTGCGACAGTTTAATGAAGGCAGAACATCGTGTGACAACAAACCGAAACAACCTCGGGCTCGCGCAAGCCGGTCTGATGATATGATCGAGAAAGTGGAGAGAATTGTTTTGGGGGATCACCGAATGACTGTTGAACAGATCGTCTCCAGAGTTGGCATTTCTGTGGGTTCTGTGCACACAATCCTGCATGACGACCTGAAAATGCGAAAAGTGTCATCCAGGTGGGTGCCACCAATGCTGACGGACGACCACATGTCTGCCCCTGTGGCATGTTGCCAAGCAATGTTGACGCGCAATGACAGCATGAATGGGACTTACTTTTCGTCGGTTGTGACAATGGATGAGACATGGATGCCATTTTTCAATTCAAAAACAAAGCACCAGTCAGCTCAATGGAAGCACACAGATTCACCGCCACCAAAAAAATTTCGGGTAACCGCCAGTGCTGAAAAAATGATGGTGTCCATGTTCTGGGACAGCGAGGGCGTAATCCTTACCCATTGCGTTCCAAAGGGCACTACGGTAACAGGTGCAGCCTACGAAAATGTTTGGAGAACAAATTCCTTCCTGCACTGCACAAAAACGTCTGGGAAGGGCTGCGCGTGTGCTGTTTCACCAAGACAACGCACCCGCACATCGAGCTAACGTTACGTAACAGTTTCTTCGTGATAACAACTTTGAAGTGATTCCTCATGCTCCCTACTCACCTGACCTGGCTCCTAGTGACTTTTGGCTTTTTCCAACAATGAAAGACACTCTCCGTGGCCGCACATTCACCCCTATTGCCTCAGCGATTTTCCAGTGGTCAAAACAGACTCCTAAAGAAGCCTACGCCGCTGCCATGGAATCATGGCGTCAGCGTTGTGAAAAATGTGTACGTCTGCAGGGCGATTACGTCGAGAAGTAACGCCAGTTTCATCGATTTCGGGTGAGCAGTTAATTAGAAAAAAAATCGGAGGCCTTAGAACTTGAATGCACCTCGTACAACGTAAACGCGCCGACATTATATAGATACAAGTGCTACTTCCCTGGCATCTGTAGATGAGGGATATATCGATGGGCAGCTGTCCACGGAGATCCAGTAAGTCACCGCTGGCCCTTGTTGTTTGCAGGCCTTCGGGGAAGACCCGTATATAACTGGGCCAGGGAGCTGCGTTTGCTCAAACTTTCATCGCGGCCGCGGGCGGCTCGCTGAATACGTAATAACGCGCTGCGTCCGCGCGCAGAAGGCAGCCGCCCTGATGCCCGCACTCTTTTGTTTCAAACAAAAACGACGCGAAGTATCCACGCGAATTTGAAATTCAGATCGCCCTGCGAACAGAGCACAGCAAAAGTCACATTGATCCACGTAAGTTAAAACCTTGAACTACATACATACTGACGGTAAGCGTATACTCTTGAATGGGTACCGAAACACTATCTGACATACTGGGAGATAATTGAGTGAATACTGTAACGCAGTTTTTGCATGAAGTTCTTGAATATTTTAAATGGTTTATTGAAGCATCTATACGTCGTTGCAAAGAGACGCGTCGGAATATACAGGCTGTTCACAAATTCAGTATCCAAACTGACAGATAATAGCGACGGAGCCAACGACAAATACTGAAACGTCTCATTTGAAAAAATTAAAAATGACAGTGCCGGAAAACCTATTACGTTATTTGGTTCTCAAACAGCTGAGCAAAACTGACCTCCATCTTTAGAAATTTCCTTTTTCTGGCGGACACACGTCCAGATCGTCCGCTTATAGTAACCTCTCAAAACTCTGGCATCTCGCTCTCCACATCCACCACTGCTGGCGGCTCACCTCCAACGACACAACGTTACGCACTGTTCACATCCAACTGCCCAACACTACAGTGCCAACCAGCCACAGACTGCACACAGCACAGTCAGTGATTTTCATACAGAGCGCTACGTGGCGTTACCAACATAAAAACTTGAACAGCCTAATTACAATACATTTAGTTAAGCAAGCAAGCGTCGAAAACGCACACTGAGTGAGCTTTAAGCAAGGGTGTGGATACAGTGTGGTCAGAAACACTCTGAAAAGCTTGCAAGCGTTTAGCAGGAAACTTTGTGCCAGGAGACAATTGTTAAGAAAAAAATTTCGGTACGTTGCTCCGTTTCCGAATTATTTAACGCTAAAGTTAGCCAGTCAGGTCCCTACGCGCGGAAATTCAAGCACTTGCAAGGCCAAAATGCGGCAATGCTCAGACATCTGTAGGTTCCTGAGTTCCTACTTTTTAATGTGCTCTTTACCAGGTAAAATGTGTCTTTTTCTGAAGTGACGTATTTAAGTAAGGTGAGCAAAAGCTACATTTGTTCGGTTTAAGGGAATCAAATAAAGAACACATTTGGCGACACCGCCTTTGGCAGGCTGCTTGAGTTTGCGCACGTCATTACCTGATTGGCTAAATTCATGCTAAATGGCTCCGAAATGGCGCAACGTATCGAATCTTTTCGCAACACCCTTACAGGCCTTTCACACTATTTCTGACCATCCTCTATATACATAGGATGGCCAGAAATACTAGTGAAGTCTGTAATGGTGTGACTGACAGTGCCTCATATATACAGGGTGGTCCATTGATCGTCACCGGGCCAAATATCTCACGAAATAAACGTCAAACGGAAAAACTACACAGAACGAAACTTGTCTAGCTTGAAGGAGGAAACCAGATACCGCTATGGTTGGCCCGCTAAATGGCGCTGCCATAAGTCAAACGGATATCAACTGCGTTTCTTTAAATAGGAACCCACATTTTTTGTTACATATTCGTTTTAGTTGGACCACTTCTTTCGCTTTGTGATAGATGGCGCTGTAATAGTCACAAACATATGGCTCACAATTTTAGACGCACAGTTGGTAACAGGTAGGTTTTTAAAAGTAAAATACAGAACGTAGGTTGTTCCAATGTGATACATGTACGTTTGTGAAGTTATCATTTCTGAGAACGCACGCTGTTACAGCGTGATTACCTGTAAATACCACATTAACGCAATAAATGCTCAAAATGACGTCCGTCAACCTCAATGCATTTGGCAATACGTGTAACGACATTCCTCTCAATAGCGAGTAGTTCGCCTTCCGTAATGTCCGCACATGCACTGACAATGCGCTGATGCATTGTCAGGCGTTGTCGATGGATCACGATAGCAAATATCCTTCAACTTTCACCACAGAAAGAAATCCGGGGACGTCAGATACGGTGAAGGTGCGGGCCATGGTATGGTCCTTCGACGACCAATCCACATGTCATGAAATATGCTATTCAATACCGCTTCAACCGCACGCGAGCTATGTGCCGGACATCCATCATTGTGGATATCCGTCGCCATTCTGTCATGCAGTGAAACATCTTGTACTAACATCGGTAGAACATTACGTAGGAAATCAGCATATATTGCACCATTTAGGTTGCCATCGATAAAATGGGTGCCAATTATCCTTGCTTCCATAATGCCGCACCATACGTTAACCCGCCAAGGTCGTTGATGTCCCACTTTTCGCAGCCATCGTGGATTTTTCGTTGCCGAATAGTGCATATTATGCCTGTTTACGTTACCGCTTTTGGTGAGTGACGCGTGCAAAATATCTATCATCGTCCCGTAATGTCTCTTGTGCCCAGTGGCAGAACTGTACATGACGTTCAAAGTCGTCGCCATGCAATTCCTGGTGCATAGAAATATGGTACGGGTGCAATCGATGTTGATGTAGCATTCCGACGTTTTTGAGATTCCCGATTCTCGCGCAATTTGTCTGCTACTGATGTGCTGATTAGCCGCGACAGGAGCAAAAACACCTACTTGGGCATCATCATTTGTTGCAGATCGTGGTTGACGATTCACATGTGGCTGAACACATCCTGTTTCCTTAAAAAACGTAACTATCCGACGAACGGTCCGGACACTTGGATGATGTCCAGGATACCGGGCAGCATACATAGCACACGCCCGTTGGACATTTTGATCACAATAGCCATACATCAACACGAGATTGACCTTTCCCGCAATTGGTCCATTTTAACACTGGTAATGTGTCACAAAGCAAATACCGTCCGCACTGGTGGAATGTTACTTGATACCACGTACATATACGTTTTTGACTATTACCGCGCCATCTGTCACAAAGCGAAAAAAGTTGTCCAGTAATAAAAAATGGGGGTTTCGATTAAAAAAAAAACGTAGTTGATATCCGTTTGACCTATGGCAGCGCCATCTAGCGGGCCAACCATAGCGCCATCTGGTTTCCACCTTCAAGCTAGACGAGTTTCGTTTTTTTTAGTTTTTTCGTTTGAAGCTTACTTCGTGAGCTATTTGGCCCGGTCACTATCAATGGACAGGTACTGACAGCCATAATTTCGAGTGAAAGTGAATACAGAGTAATCGTGAATGTTCATACAGTATATACAATGTGGGCCTACAACATACGATGAACAGACCTGAAGACCATGCATATATGCCACAATTTCAAAAATCGACGATGGTATGCCTTATGTCCTTACGGTTCTCAGCGCCTGATACTGATCGATAAAAAAAAAAGAAAAAAAATGAAGCACCCACAAGACACTGCCGGATGCCGATGCGACTTCGTACACCTGCACATCATCAGTGGGTGTATATACTTGATTATAACTGCAATACTCTGTGTAGGTAGGACGACCATCAGACTCAGTGTTTTCCGGTATAAGTTGGTAGGCTTCCGCGACCGGTGTCATTTTGGATAAAATAACTTTGATTACTAGCCCGCATTATCGTAAACTACTAAAACCACTAAATTGCCGACGTTTCGACCGATTTGCTGGGGTCACCTTCAGGGCGGTGGAAACGTCGAAACGTTGCCATTTTAGTTGTTTCAGTAGCTTACAATGCTGCGGCCTAATACCCAAAGTTGGTGTTGTCCGGGTTTAGTACTGTTACCAGGCCTGATAGGGTATTTGAAGGACGTGAACAGTGCCACATGTTGAGTGATGATTACGAAGAACACGAAGATGACACGTACTCCTGAGAAAAGCGCTATCAGGACCTGACGGAATTTGAAATGGGCCTCATTCTGGGTCTCCAGTTGACCGGCTGGTCTAATCGTGCAGTATGCGCTTTTGTGGGGCATTCAAATGAGGCGGCGGTCCGATTTTGGACTGCACGGCAACACGAGGGCAAGTATACTCGTCAAAATTTCGGTCCCAGTCTGTGTCCCGCACTACCGCAAACGTGAGTAATATGGGTATTAGGTCAGTGGCGTCTGAAACAGCTAAAATCGCCAAAATTAAGCAAGGCTCCAGTGTGCTACGAGATCCCTGTAAGTTTCTACAAAAAAACTCTCAGTTGAGTTAGCTCCCACTTCGACCGTAAGATACCGTAGAGTCTTCGAACAAAAAACCTTTCCCAATAGTTCGAAATAAGCAAAGGTCACACCTGTCTACAAGAAAGGTAACAGAACTGGTCCAGAAAACTCCTGTCCAATTTCACTGATGCCACTCTGCTGTAGAATCCTAGAACATATTCTGAGCTCAAAAAAAAAAAAAAAAAAAAAAAAAGAGCTAACTCGAACGGAATAATCTCCTCCATGTCAAGCAGCGTGGATTGCAAAAACACCGATCATGCGAAATCGAACTTGTGCTTTTCTTCTACGACATTCTAAAAACCATGAATCAATACACTGTTGTAGATGCAGCAGTTCTTAATTTCCGAAATGCTTTACGCTTGGTAGCACTCCAACGTTTATTAACAGAACTTCTATCATGTGCGGAATTAAACAAAACTTGTCTCCGGGGCGACGATTTGCTGGTAATCAGAACGCAGTAATAATAATAATAATGGCGTGTGACGATGTCTCCCTTCGGGTAGACCGCTCGCCTGGTGCAGTTATCGTGAACAGAGAATCATTGACAGAAACAGAAGTAACTTCAGGGGTGCCTGCATGAGGGAAGTGTGCTGAGACTGTTGTTGTTCACGTAGAGTATTAACGGCTTGACAGACCATATAAACAGATTAATAGCAAGCTCGGACACTTCGAAGACGATGCAGTTAGCTGTGATGAAGCACAATCTTGGAAAAGTTTCAGAAATACCCAGTGAGATCTTGATAAGATTTAAAACTATGGAAAGATTGGCAGCTTATTTTAAATGTTCGGAAATGCAAATTGTGCTTTTCACAAGACGAAAAAAACGTACTACCCAATGACTACAACACACACGAGTCACAAGTGGAATCATTGAACTGTTACAAATATCTGGAATACCGTTTCGTACTAATATGAAATGGAACGATTACATAAGCTTTATCGTAGCTAATGTTTGTGGCACGCTTCGGTTATTGGTACGATACAGGGGAAATGCAGTCAATCTACAAATGAGGCTGCTTACAAATCACTCGGGCGTACGATCTTAGACACTGCTGAAGTGTGTGGAATCGATGACAGACACGACTGACAGAGGATATCGAAGGTATGCAGAGAAGGGTGATACAAACTGTCGCAGGTTTGTTTAACTCATGGGAGAGTGTCACGGAAATGTTGGAAAACATGATTTGCCACAATACTGAAAATTATCCCGTGAAAACCTGCTTACAAAATTTCAGGAACCTGTATTTAACGAAGAGATGTTATTCAGTCCACTTCATATCGCTCCCGAATGGACTCTGAAGACGATATTGTACTGAGTACAGCACGCACAAAGACATTTAATCATTCGTTCTTCCCACGTCCCATACGTGATTCGAACGGGAGGAATCCTACTACTCAGTTGTTTCCTTCGTAACTGGGTCCAGAGTCGTTAAGTACTGTTTAAATGAGGACATGGTATCGCTGTCGCTGTAACTTTATACAATGCTTTCATCTGCTGTTCGCTAGTTTCACTTTCATGTTCGTCACCAAACATTTCTTATAGTACATTTAGTGGTAAGTAATACGTTTTAAACTTTGTTGTCAAACTACTACGAGAGACTTTGAATCCATAATTTATCTATGTATTAATTACGTATTTGATTCATATTTGAGCGTTTTGTGTTAATAGGCAAATGCATGATGATGCCTATGTAGTTGAACCTAGCCCATAGCAAATAAAAGTAATACGGGGTGAGCATAAAGCGCTTCCCTGATTACAAAAGTTTATATCCATGGTTCAAATGGCTCTGAGCACTATGGGACTTAGCATCTGTGGTCATCAGTCCCGTAGAACTTAGAACTACTTAAACCTAACTAACCTAAGGACACCACACACATCCACGCCCGAGGCAGGATTCGAACCTGCGACCGTAGCAATCACGCAGTTCCAGACTGAAGCGCCTAGAACCGCACGGCCACACCGGCCGGCTTATATCCATGGTACTATGCTAGATGATAGCTATGCGGTTAGTTGCAGATGGTACAGTCACTCGTAAAGCTTTTTGTGGATACACTGCTTCATATCCACGCAGTTTTTTGCGAATGGTAGCTTAAGTCATGAAGTTTTTATGAATACAGTTACAAGAATTTCGCTCACGGGTAGTGTTTCAACAAGATGGTGCACGGCCACACTGGGGGTTATTTGTTTGCCATGAAAACTTTCCGGACAGATGGCTCGGTAGAGACGGTCAAACATCATGGTTACCATGTTCACCAAACAAAAGCCTCCTGACATTTTTTTTATGGTGTCACGTTAACGGCAGTGTTCATTTCACCAGTTCCTGATGTGCAAATTCTTAGTGAGGAGGCGCTGACGAAAATTACTTTGGCAAACATATGAGGAGAAACTGAGAATCGCCTAGACGTTTTGCGGGCAACAAACGCAGCAGAAGTGGAAATCAAACTTTACGAGTTAAAAAACTTCCTGGCAGATTAAAACTGTGTGCCCGACCGAGACTCGAACTCGGGACCTTTGCCTTTCGCGGGCAAGTACTCTACCAACTGAGCTACCGAAGCACGACTCACGCCCGGTCTCACAGCTCTACTTCTGCCAGTATCTCGTCTCCTACCTTCCAAACTTTACAGAAGCTCTCCTGCGAACCTTGCAGAACTAGCACTCCTGAAAGAAAGGATATTGCGGAGATATGGCTTAGCCACAGCCTGAGGCATGTTTCCAGAATGAGATTTTCACTCTGCAGCGGAGTGTGCGCTGATATGAAACTTCCTGGCAGATTAAAACTGTGTGCCCGAGGGAGACTCGAACTCGGGACCTTTGCCTTTCGCGGGCAAGTGTTCTACCAACTGAGCTACCGAAGCACGACTCACGCCCGGTCTCACAGCTCTACTTCTGCCAGTATCTCGTCTCCTACCTTCCAAACTTTACAGAAGCTCTCCTGCGAACATTGCAGAACTAGCACTCCTGAAAGAAAGGATATTGCGGAGACATGGCTTAGCCACAGCCTGGGGGATGTTTCCAGAATGAGATTTTCACTCTGCAGCGGAGTGTGAGCTGATATGAAACTTCCTGTCAGATTAAAACTGGTAGGAGACGAGATACTGGCAGAAGTAGAGCTGTGAGACCGGGCGTGAGTCGTGCTTCGGTAGCTCAGTTGGTGCCGGCACGGTAGCTCAGCGTGTTCGGTCAGAGGGTTAGCTGCCCTCTGTAATAAAAAAACTGAGTTAATCGATCAACAAACGAACTTCAACGGATGTCTTACGACGTCCGCCCCGAGCAGAAGCAACGAACCGAAGCGAACAAAATGAGATAAATAAATTTAAAAAAAAGTTGGTAGAGCACTTGCCCGCGAAAGGCAAAGGTCCTGAGTTCGAGTCTCGGTCGGGCACACAGTTTTAATCTGCCAGGAAGTTGCATATCAGCGCACACTCCGCTGCAGAGTGAAAATCTCATTCTGTTTACGAGTTAAGTTGCCCTGCAACAACTGCATTGCTGTATCTAGACAGTTCCTCAGAAATATTTCTTTACAATCAGGGAAAACTTTATGTTCAGCTGTACATACAGCTACAGTCTCAGCGCAAAGCCTAACATGTCGTAACATGCTAAGCACCCTCTACAGTGCACTCCACAGTGGCTTGCAGAGTACGTATGTAGAGGCTGGAACGCTTAGCGGATGGAGGTCGTTTCCGAGAAGTTCAGTATATTTGCTAAGGAAACAGGTTGTCAGCTGCAGAGGCTTGTCCGTTCGCCCCAGATGGCGTCTGGCTGTCTCTTCTGAATGTCAGGCCAATCTTATGACACACTAGCGCACCCGCTGTCTAAGAATACGACGGACCACACCGGTATACCGGGGGGAGGGGGGGGGGAGGCAGACAGCCCTGGCGGTTCGTGCCAGGCACTCCCTGTTCCAATTCGTTTCACTTCTCTGCCAACAGCTGTCGGCCCTTCCACGTAACGCGCAACCCTTCAGCTCCACACAGTGTGCACGCTACGTTGAATAAAATAAATCAGAGAAGCCATTCTGCCGGCCGTTGTGACTGAACGGTTCTAGGCGCTTCAGTCTGGAACCGCGCGACTGCTACGGTCGCAGGTTCGAATCCTGCCTCGGGCATGGATGTGTGTGATGCTCTCAGGTTAGTTAGGTTTAAGTCCTATAGTGCTCTGAACCATTTGAAGGAGGCATTGTACATGTACATCCACATTTATACTCCGCAAGTCACCTTATAGTGTGTCAGATTTGGAGGGGGGTAGAGGAGAGGGTACTTTGTGGACTACTGCCCCCCCCCCCCTTCCCCATTTCCTTTTCCTGCTCCGATGCCAATGGTAAGGGAGAAGAGGGACTGTCAGAAAGTTTCCGTTCGGGAATGAACAACTGAGGAAGTATTAGATTACAAATCGTTGGAATTAGGAGAGATGAAGGCATCAGAAAAGCGGTTCTGAGGTTACGATTGATAATCGAAGCAAAACTTAAGAAAAATCATGACAGGTCCACAAGATTTGTCGACCTAGAAAAAGTGTTCGACAATTTAAAATTGTGGAAGATGTTCCAAATTCTGATTAAAATGGGTATGGGTAATATAAAAACGTACAAGAAAGCGAGAGTGATGAATAAGAATGGAAGACCAAGAACAAAGTGCTCGTATTAGGTAGGATGTAAGATAGGGATGCCATGTTTTGCCCGTACTTTCTAATATACGCACCGAAGGAACATTGACGGAAGAGCCAGGATCATGAGGAGCATCAAACTTCAGCGTGAAAGGATATCTATGACAAGATCCGCTGATGGCATTGTTATTCTCAGCGACAGTGTGGAAGATCTGCAGGAGCTGTCGAATGGAATGGACAGTCTGATGAGCATACGCTATGGAATCAGAGTAAAGCGAAGAAAAATGAAAGTAATAACGAGTAACAGAAATGAGGCTAGTGATAAATTTAACATCAAAATTGAAGAACATGAAGTTGAAGAAGTAAAACAATTCTACAACCTTGGAAGAAAAATAATGCATGGTGGACGAAGCAAGGAGGGCGTAAAAAGCAAACTAGCTCAGGCAAAGAAGGCATTCCTGGCCAGAATAAGACCACTACACGGTCCAATTAGATTAATGTGAGCCCCTGTCAGAAGTCCCAACAACTATCTTTTCCAGCGCAGACGTGCAGCAAAAGAGTCATTGAGGTTCTGGAAGGTACCGACAGGGATGTGGAGCAGTGCTGACTCCAGGGCCATTGCCAGCTGAGCTGGGTGCCTCAGCTGAGGATCCATGGCGTGGACAGCCCGATCGAGATGGTCCCACAGATTCGATTGGGTTTAAATCAGAGGAGTTCGATTGTCAGAGGAGTACGGTAAACTTATTCCAGTGCTCTTTGAACCAGGCACGTATCCTACGAGCTCTGCGGGGTGTTGCGTTGTCCTGCCGGTAGACAAACTGCATGTAGGAGTGGACATGCTCCGCAAGGATAGCTGCATGCTTGTGTTGATCTGTTGTGCTTTTCAGAATGACGAAATCTCTCCGGGAATGCCACAAAGACATTCCCCAGACCATAACGCTTCCTCCTCCAGCATGGTCACCTCCAGCGATTACAGTATTACCACACACGACCACGGGCATCTGCCCAGTGGAACATAAAGTGTCTAGTTGCGGTACTGGCGTCTGAATTCCAGCCTTCGTCGCCAATGTACAGCTGTCAGCTTGAGTGCATGAACCAGGTGCCTGCTGCGAAGACCTATGTACAGGAAAGTTTACTGAATGGTCGTCGGGGAGGAGCGCCTTGGTTCAATTGGACAGTCGGCTGCACAACAGCTGCACGTCTATTCGCCAGCACACATCTCTGCACCCATCGTTTACCTCTGTCATCTAGGGCCTACACTACTGGCCATTAAAATTGCTACACCAAGAAGAAATGCAGATGATAAACGGGTATTCATTGAACAAATATATTATACTATAACTGACATTTGATTACACTTTCTCGCAATTTGGGTGCATAGATCCTGAGAAATCAGCACCCAGAAGAACCACCTCTGGCCGTAATAACGGCCTCGATACCCCTGGGCATTTAGTCAAACAGAGCTTGAATGGGGTGTACAGGTACAGCTGCCCATGTAGCTTCAACACGATACCACAGTTCACCAAGAGCAGTGACTGGCATATTGTGACGAGCCAGTTGCTCGGCCACCATTGACCAGACGTTTTCAGTTGGTGAGAGATCTAGTGAAAGTGTTGGCCAGGGCTGTAGTCGAACATTTTCTGTATCCACAAAGGCCAGTACAGGACCTGCAACATGCGGTCGTGCATTATCATGCTGAAATGTAGGGTTTCGCATGGATCGAATGAAGGGTAGAGCCACGGGTCGTAACACATCTGAAATATAACGTCCACTATTCAAAGTGCCGTCAATGCGAACAAGAGGTGACAGAGAGGTGTAACCAAAGACACTCCATACCATCACACCGGGTGATACGCCAGTATGGCCATGGCGAATGCACGCTTGAGATGTGCGTTCACCTCGATGTCACCAAACAGGGATGCGACCATCGTGATGCTGTAAACAGAACCTGGATTCATCCGAAAAAATGACGTTTCGCCATTCATGCACCCAGGTTTGTCGTCGAGTACACCATCGCAGGCGCTCCTGTCTGTGATGCAGCGTCAAGGGTAAGAGCAGCCATGGTCTCCGAGCTGATAGTCCATGCTGCTGCAAACGTCGTCGAAATGCTCGTGCAGATGGTTTTTGTCTTGCAAACGTCCCCATTTGTTAGGGATCGAGACGTGGCTGCACGATCCGTTACAGCCATGCGGATAAGATGCCTGTCATCTCGACTGCTAGTGATACGAGGCCGTTCGGATCCAGCACGGCGTTCCGTATTACCCTCCTGAACCCACCGATTTCATATTCTGCTAACATTCATTGGATCTCGACCAACGCGAGCAGCAATGTCGGGATACGATAAACCACAATCGCGACAGGCTACAATTCGACCTTTATCAAAGTCGGAAACGTGATGGTACGCATTTCTCCTCCTTACACGAAGCATCACAACAACGTTTCACCAGGCAACGCCGGTCAACTGCTGTTTGTGTATGAGAAATCGGTTGGAAATTTTCCTCATGTCAACACGTTATAGGTGTCGCCACCGGCGCCAACCTTGTGTGAATTCTCTGAAAACCTAATCATTTGCAAATCGCAAGCATCTTCTTCCTGTCGGTTTAATTTCGCGTCTGTAGCACATCATCTTCGTGTAGCAATTTTGATGGCCAGTAGTGTACAATACAGTACGTTTCTTTATGTTGAGTGCCATGGCAGTAAAGAGACACGAGCTGACAGTGATATGTCCAACAATGAAACTGGACACATGAGTGTCGCTGTGTAGCCTTTTCAGACGACTCCTGGTTCTGAATTCACGACCCTGTATGTGGGGTAGAGATGGGTAGTTCGCGAACGAACGGGTGCAACGGAACGGTTCACCAAGATGAACGAAAGACCGAGGAACGAATTCCAAGGAACGATCGGTTCATAGTTCACTTCGGTCGCGGCGGTCTACTTATAGTTCCCGGGAACGAGGAACGAACGGTTCATAGTTCACTAGTTCACTTCGGTCGCGGCGGACACTTCGGCAGTTCAAGTTCCAGCCTCGGTCGCGTGCTCGTCTGAGTCTCGGTCTCCCTCGGCCGCACTCGGCGTTCTTCGCATGACCACCTGCCTCACTTCCACTGCCGACTGCTCCTAGCTAGTTGACTATTCAGTCGTTCGTTTCGTTCAATGCGCTCGCCAATTTTACATGTGTTCTTGCACTTGGTTCTGGCTATTCAGCGTCCACTACCGGAAATCAAAAAGTATTTTATAGTTACGTAAATTACATAAAAATTACGTTGTACCTATTAGGTACGTCTTTTCAGGTAACAAAAGGGCATATCAGCTCACTTCATTATATCGATGAACAGCAGGTGACATACTTATAACAAGGCAAGTTTTTTTGTTATTCATATATTTTTTCGTTTCATCGACTTGATTTAGCAATTAACTTTCAATAATTTACTTAATTTTTAGTGTAAGAAAATTCATATTAAATGATTTTCGTGTATCTTTCAAATATAATACATTTAGGAAGGCTCTAATTATTTTTAAGTTTGGTAGTTTCCAATTTTCATTGCTTGCTAGTTTGGTTTCTTTCAAAAAAAAAAAAAAAATGTGGGATGTGGGTCATTTTGGCTCAGTAGGAAAAGCGGTGCCTCTCCATTTGAAAAGACATAGATTGCCATAAAATCC
Source organism: Schistocerca cancellata (assembly GCF_023864275.1). Lineage (NCBI taxonomy): Eukaryota > Metazoa > Arthropoda > Insecta > Orthoptera > Acrididae > Schistocerca > Schistocerca cancellata. The sequence goes on from NC_064627.1 coordinate 55,081,629, forward strand.
TATTTACTTGGAATGGAAATTAAGTCCCATGCTTCTTTACAGAGCGTAGGGGAACGATGCGGGAGACCCGCACCGCCGTGCTAGGCAAGGTCCTAATGGAGGTGGTTTGCCGTTGCCTTCCTCCGACCGTTGTTGTTGTTGTGGTCTTCAGTCCTGAAACTGGTTTGATGCAGCTCTCCATGCTACTTTATCCTGTTCAAGCTTCAACATCTCCCAGTACCTACTGCAGCCTACATCCTTCTGAATCTGCTTAGTGTATTCATCTCTTGGTCTCCCTCTACGATTTTTACCCTCCACGCTGCCCTCCAGTACTAAATTGGTGATCCTCGATCTTTCAGAACATGTCCTACCAACCGATCCCTTCTTCTAGTCACGTTGTGCCACAAGCTCCTCTTCTCCCCAATCCTATTCAATACCTCCTTATTAGTTATGTGATCTACCCATCTAATCTTCAGCATTCTTCTGTAGCACCACATTTCGAAAGCTTCTATTCTCTTCTTGTCTAAACTATTTACCGTCCACGTTTCACTTCCATACATGGCTACACTCCATACAAATACTTTCAGAAACTACTTCCTGACGTTTAAATCTATTCTCGATGTTAACAAATTTTGCTTCTTCAGAAACTCTTTCCTTGCCATTGCCAGTCTACATTTTATAGCCTCTCTACTTCGACAATCATCAGTTATTTTGCGCCCCAAATAGCACAACTCCTTTACTACTTTAAGTGTCTCATTTCCTAATCTAATTCCCTCGACATCACGCGACTTAATTCCACTACATTCCATTATCCTCGTTTTGCTTTTGTTGATGTTCATCTTATATCCTCCTTTCAAGACACTGTCCATTTCGTTCATCTGCTCTTCCAAGTCCTTTGCTGTCTCTGACAGAATTACAATGTCATCGGCGAACCTCAAAGTTTTTATTTCTTCTCCATGGATTTTAATACCTACTCCGAACTTTACTTTTGTTTCCTTTACTGCTTGCTGAATATACAGATTGAATAACATCGGGGAGAGGCTACAACCCTGTCTCACTCTCTTCCCAACCACTGCTTCCCTTTCATACCCCTCGACTCGTATGACTGCCATCTGCTTTCTGTACAAATTGTAAATGGCCATTCGCTCCCTGTATTATACCCCTGCCACCTTCAGAATTTGAAAGAGAGTATTCCATTCAGCATTGTCAAAAGCTTTCTCCAAGTCTACAAATGCTAGAAACGTAGGTTTGCCTTTCCTTAATCTTTCTTGTAAGATAAGTCGTAGGGTCAGTATTGCCTCACGTGTTCCAACATATCTACGGAATCCAAACTCATCTTCCCCGAGGTCGGCTTCTATCAGTTTTTCCATTCGTCTGTAAAGAATTCGCGTTAGTATTTCGCAGCCGTGACTTATTAAACTGATAGTTCGGTAATTTTCACATCTGTCAACACCTGCTTTCTTTGGGATTGGAATTATTATATTATTCTTGAATCTGAAGGTATTTCGCCTGTCTCATACATCTTGAGGATGATGATGAAGACGACACAACAACACCCATTCATCTCGAGGCAGGTGAAAATCCAAGACCCCGCTGGGAATCGAACCCGGGACCCCGTCCTCGGGAAGCGAGAACGCTACGGCGACACCACGAGTGGCGGACCCTATTTACTTATTATCTCAAAAGCATTTGTTCAGAAGGACCTTTCAAACCTAAAATTTATTACTGCGAACTTAATTATTATTATTATTACTGCATTAACTTTAATAATCCAACATAAAAAACGTAATTTTTACTAAGCATGTGACGCAAGTATGATGAGAAAATCACATTTTATTTTATGCTTCCATAAAGTCTCACTTCGCCTACGAACTCAGAGGCAATGTGAAGTATGTATAGGGTGTAAACGATTATTGTTTACAACGTTCATAGCTATGTAGTGGAAGTGGAAACGAAGAATTTTATACAAGAGACTTGTGGTCTAGTAAGCTGGGAAACAGGTTTACAAGACTACATGAGCTATAGCCCATGCGCGTCGCGTGAGATTTTCATGTTCACTTCTCTAGCTCTCTACACATCGTCATCGATTGTTTCGCCATTGTTGCTTGCCTTAGCTTGTTATTTCTTCAATGCCTAATTATTACATGTTTGTCTGTTTGTTGTATCTGCTCGTAACTGGCAACACATCGTCCATAATTGGCGAGCAGTCTGTACTCGGGGCCGGTTTTTCGTGCGCCACCCTATAGTATTCCCCTGCGATCAGCCACACAACGCTACAGTTGGCTAAACGTGAGGTTCTGCAGAATCACAGAAATTACTTCTAAAAGTGTGTAAGAATTCTGTAATGAATAAAAATTCTATACTCCAGGGGGTAGGCAAGTGCCCTCTCTTTGTCCTCCATCCTTCAGTCACCTACACTACTAGTTTTCAGTTTCTCATAAGAACCATATACCAAGCACAAATGAACGGTGAACGAGTAATAATGAACGGTTCCCAAAAAAGAACGATCAGCAGTGAACTAGTTCCCAAGGATGAACGAGTTTGCCCATCTCTAATGTGGAGCCTCCGAGCAGAATAAACGTCGCCAGACTGCATTAGTCATCGCCATACTGACCCACAACTGGCGCGTTGTTATGAGGTGTCACTGAAAACATGACGTGATCACGTCTGTTCGCAAAGCCTGTGATTTTGATGGCAGCCGTTACATTTCTGGTGTGTTAAAGTCTACGACTGTCCGGTACGAGCAACACAGCTTGACATTTGGTAGAGGGTTGGCGAGAAACACATCACCACTCACCTGCCAGTAAGACTGATGAACTGTGGGATACATGTGGAGCAGCATGAAAGGAAGTACACGTTTGTCATAGAAGCTAACGTCGACTCGATGCCCAAGACGGTTACAGCGTCAGATACCAGCATTGTGTAATAAATTTTGCACTCTGTATGACACCAAATCATCTAAGAATCTAATTATGTACTCCTCCTTCTCTAGTACAGATTTACAATAAGTAACAGTTTCGTTATTTATTTTCCTTCGCAGTGCTCCAGTTTAATGGTCAGAAGTGTACTTACATGGATTACACATAAGCTTGTCATGTCGTATATAACTGAGGTGACAAAAGTCATACCTCCTAATATCGTGTGCGGCTGGTCCCGGCGGAGGTTCGAGTCTTCCCTCTGGCATGGGTGTATGTTCAAAAATGGTTCAAATGGCTCTGAGCACTATGGGACTCAACTGCTGCGGTCATTAGTCCCCTAGAACTTAGAACTACACTCCTGGAAATTGAAATAAGAACACCGTGAATTCATTGTTCCAGGAAGGGGAAACTGTATTGACACATTCTTGGGGTCAGATACATCACATGATCACACTGACAGAACCACAGGCACATAGACACAGGCAACAGAGCATGCACAATGTCGGCACTAGTACAGTGTATATCCACCTTTCGCAGCAATGCAGGCTGCTATTCTCCCATGGAGACGATCCTGTGGAACGACTTGCCATGTCATTTCCACCTGGCGCCTCAGTTGGACCAGCGTTCGTGCTGGACGTGCAGACCGCGTGAGACGACGCTTCATCCAGTCCCAAACATGCTCAATGGGGGACAGATCCGGAGATCTTGCTGGCCAGGGTAGTTGACTTACACCTTCTAGAGCACGTTGGGTGGCACGGGATACATGCGGACGTGCATTGTCCTGTTGGAACAGCAAGTTCCCTTGCCGGTCTAGGAATGGTAGAACGATGGGTTCGATGACGGTTTGGATGTACCGTGCACTATTCAGTGTCCCCTCGACGATCGCCAGTGGTGTACGGCCAGTGTAGGAGATCGCTCCCCACACCATGATGCCGGGTGTTGGCCCTGTGTGCCTCGGTCGTATGCAGTCCTGATTGTGGCGCTCACCTGCACGGTGCCAAACACGCATACGACCATTATTGGCACCAAGGCAGAAGCGACTCTCATCGCTGAAGACGACACGTCTCAATTCGTCCCTCCATTCACGCCTGTCGCGACACCACTGGAGGCGGGCTGCACGATGTTGGGGCGTGAGCGGAAGACGGCCTAACGGTGTGCGGGACCGTAGCCCAGCTTCATGGAGACGGTTGCGAATGGTCCTCGCCGATACCTCAGGAGCAACAGTGTCCCTAATTTGCTGGGAAGTGGCGGTGCGGTCCCCTACGGCACTGCGTAGGATCCTACGGTCTTGGCGTGCATCCGTGCGTCGCTGCGGTCCGGTCCCAGGTCGACGGGCACGTGCACCTTCCGCCGACCACTGGCGACAACATCGATGTACTGTGGAGACCTCACGCCCCACGTGTTGAGCAATTCGGCGGTACGTCCACCCAGCCTCCCGCATGCCCACTATACGCCTTCGCTCAAAGTCCGTCAACTGCACATACGGTTCACGTCCACGCTGTCGCGGCATGCTACCAGTGTTAAAGACTGCGATGGAGCTCCGTATGCCACGGCAAACTGGCTGACACTGACGGCGGCGGTGCAGAAATGCTGCGCAGCTAGCGCCATTCGACGGCCAACACCGCGGTTCCTAGTGTGTCCGCTGTGCCGTGCGTGTGATCATTGCTTGTACAGCCCTCTCGCAGTGTCCGGAGCAAGTATGGTGGGTCTGACACACCGGTGTCAATGTGTTGTTTTTTCCATTTCCAGGAGTGTAGTTAAACCTAACTAACCTAAGGACATCACAAACATCCATGCCCGAGGCAGGATTCGAACCTGCGACCGTAGCGGTCTGGCGGTTCCAGACTGCAGCGCCTTTAACCGCACGGCCACTTCGGCCGGCATGGGTGTATGTGTTTGTCCTTAGGATAATTTAGGTTAAGTAGTGTGCAAGCTTAGGGACTGATGACCTTAGCAGTTAACTCCCATAAGATTTCACACACATTTGAACATTTTTTTCCTCCTTTTCCCGGAGTAGTGCAGTAATTCGACGAGGCATGGACTCAACAAGTCGATGGAAGTCCCCTGCAGAAATTTCGAGCCATGCTGCCATAGCCGTCCCAAATCGCGAAAGTGTTGCCGGTGCAAGATTTTGTGCACGAACTGGCCTCTGGGCTGTGTCCCGGAAATGTTCGATAAGATTCATGTCTGTGGTGTGGGTGGTCAAATCATCCGCACGAATTGCCCAGAATGCTCTTCAGAGCAATCATAAACAAATATGGCCTGGTGACATGTTTAAGGTCATGAAGCCCATGAATGGCTGCAAATGGTCACCGAGTAGCCGATCATAACCATTTCCGGTCAGTGATCGGTTGCACTCCACGTAAACACAGCCCAAACCGTAATGAAGCCCCAACTATCCCGATCAGTGCCTTGTTGACAACGTGAGTGCACGGCTTCGTGGGGTCCGCCCACACTTACACCCTACCATCAGCTCTTACCAAGTGAAATCTGGACTCATCAGACCAGACCACGGTTTCCAGTCGTTCTCCAGTCACGAGCCCAGGAGAGATGCTGCAAGCGATGTCGTGCTGTTAACAAAAGCCCCTGCCACAGCACACTAGCGCCGAATTTCGCCACACTGTCTTAACGGATATATACGTCCCACTTTTATTTCTGTGGTTATTTCACTCTGTGTCGCTTGTCTGTTAGCACTGACAACTCTACACAAACGCCGCTGCTCTTGGTCGTTAAGTGAAGACCGTCGGCCACTGCGTTGTCTGTGGTGAGAGGTAATCTACATCTACATGGATACTCTGCAAATCACATTTAAGTGTCTGGCAGAGGCTAATGCCTGAAATTTGTTATTCTCGGCACACTCTTGACACTGTGGATCTGGGAGTATTGATTTGCCTAACTGAACCGTGCTAAAAATTGCTGTTTTGAAGAGCGCGCCGCAGCGCGTTGTGTGAAGCAGTCACCCTCCCTTTTTGGCGGTGGCGCCGCTGTGGCAATTGCAGCTTTGGTGTCTCCCTCTGGTGGGAAAGGGGACAGGTTGCCTGTTCACGTGCATTTAAGGGGCGCTATGAGCTCGCCAGTCCCCCCCCCCCCCCAAATTCTATAAGTCCCTCCAGATCCTTGAGCGTCATGCACTCCGCCTCGCCTTCCGTATCCGCCTCCCGTCCCCCACGCGGATCCTCTATGATCTCATTCCTTTCCCCCATCTGCTCCTATTCCTCGAACATATCCGCATCCTCTACACCTCCCGCCGTCTTGAACCCTCTCACCCCCTGGTTGCTCCTCTCCTCTCCCATCCCCGCCCCCTGCCACGTCTTCACCGTTGTGTCCCCCCTACCCTCCATCTCTACACCCTCCATCTCCTTTCCCAAGGTGGCTTCCGTCAACTCCCCCTCCCGGACGATGCCCTCTCTCCCTCCATTTATCCTTCCTATCAACTCTGATCCTCACTCCCCCTCCTTTCCTCTGTCCTTTCCCTGGGCTCCCTCTTCCCCCCCTTCCGTCCTGTTTTCTCCCCACTAAACCTCTCCCTACCTCCCTTCTCCCCCCCCCCCAAGTCCTTTTGTATTCCCCTCCTCTGCCTACCCCACTCCCTGTCGCGTCTGCCCCCCACCCCTCTTATGGGTCCTCATCCTCTATCAGCTCCTTTCCCGGTTTCCCCCTTCGCTTTTACTCTCCTTTGCCCCCTTTTTTGTTTTCCCATCTTCTGTCCAGTTTCCCCCCACCTGCTCTCAACTGTGGTATGTCACATTTGCCAACTTTTTAGTGCAGTGTTCCAGTGACTATTCAGTGTTGTTTGTCTTTCTCGTGTTGCGAACAGAAACCATGCTGTCGCTAGGTGTGAATTTTATGTCTTTTGCGAACAGAATCCAGACTGTCGCCGTGTTTTTTAATTGTCTGTCTATTGTTTTCCCTGTCTGCTTCGTATGTAATTTATTAGCATCATCATCCCTCTGTTGTTTGTTTTAAGTTCCACGATTTCTTTTCGCCATGTTACTCGTTAAGTCTCCGATTTTATCGCCTGTTTTACATTATTTATTCTCTTGAACTTTCTCACAAAATCTGTAGGCTGAAGAGCGGCATATTAAGCTGCTGCCAGCCCGCCCCCTTCGGGGGGAATTGAAATTCAATAAAGAAAAAAAAAACTCGCCAGTCAGTCAGTCTGGGTCAGTCTCTCGTCCCCAGCTTGCTAGTCTGTCTCCCGTCCGCATTTGTTACGCAGTTAGTGTCTGTCTGTCGTTCGGAGTCCTAGTATGTCAGTCGTTCGGATCAACATTTAAAGCCGGAAAAATGAGAGTCCTACCACTCCGCCAGTAAGAGAACTCAGCGAGTGATCGTCGCGTCGGGGCTTAGTTCGTGCATCTGAGTCTGCGCGCTAGGCCGCCGTCTGCTCGAGTTTGCTCAGGCAATGGTCAATGGCTGTTGGATCGATCGGTTGGTCGGTCGCTCACTGAGACACGAGATGACTGGTCCGTCTTGAGCGTCGGCGCATGCGAGGTCGCCAGTGAGTCCAGTGGGCCGCGGCATATAGTGAGGGGTAGTGACTTCGCGGTCGACACGAGAACAACAGGAGTCAGCCCACGACATCGGTCTGGCCGGTGCGAGCTGCGACGCCGTGAGACGGGAGATCGGCGCGCCTTCCTGCGTCCGCTGAAGCGGCTGGCAGCGGACGGTTCGGGAGAGTGATTTGGGGGTGGAGCGCCAGGTCTTCTCGAGAAATCAGAGTTTATTGGAAGTTAAGTGACTGGTGATACGTTGTTTGATTTACTCTTGTTAAATTCTACTTGTTTTCTTGGTGAGGTCACCAGCCGTTTTGCTTTGGGGTCGTCCCACCATTCTTCTCCGTTTGCCCACCGGTGGGGAGATGGTTGTTTATAAATTGGGTGGTCCCAATTTCCCTTGTGGAGTAGTGGCGGGTTAGAGCAACCTGGGGTTCTGGTTGTTCGGTAATCTCCCTATCAATCTACCATATATTAGTAGCTGCCTTTGTCATATTTGTCGGATTTGGTATGTGAACGATTTTATTGCTTGGATTGTAACGGCCTAATACCTGAAATATGTTTTGATCTTTGGAAACTCTGATATTATTGCCTATGATCTTGAGAGGCGGTACCTGGTTACTGTAGAACATCTTAACTATTGTTTGGCCAACCTTGCAGAATTTTATATAAGACTGCATTTGCATGGGCTTTTATTTAAATGATCATTTTAGTATATAAAGTTGCAACCCTTCCACTGTAAGACTTTTCTTAGAAGTTAAAATCAAGATGCACCTTCGATGGCAAGGTTAATATTTTAATTGTTAGTGTTTTGTACGATTTCCATCCCTCCTACTGGGGGTGCATAGTTTGTGTGCTTGTGCAAATTGTTAAAACTCTTAGTTTAAAGTTATCTGGTGTGTTGCAGATTTGCACCAGTGTAGTCTTTCAGAGACTGTTGTGAGCGGTCGTAACTACGGCCGTGTCAAAAGGGAGTGGCAAGGTTCTCTGGCCGAAAGCTCATACAGTCTAAACTTGTTTCTTTCTGCCTCTGAATAAATTGCAACTTTGATATCTAGAGGGTGCTTTCTGATTATAATTTTAAATCTGTTTCTTTTAAAAAATGCTTTTAGCCACTATTAAAGTGAATAAAATTTCCATTTGTTAAAAGGAATTTGGTTATGATTTCGTCAGTTACTCCCTGGCAACTACTTCGATGCTTACATAGTGTGATGAAATGTGTTAATGTTCTTGATGAGTCACTAGTAAATAAAATAAATTCTTAAGAGTATTCTTTGAAAAGAAATCACGGTACACTAACGATTTCCGGAATGTAATGTCACATGCGTCTACCTTCAATTACTATTCCGCAGTCAAGGTGTCTGTTAGTTCACGTCGTGCGGCCATAACCACGTAGGACACCTTTTGACATGAGTCACATGAGTACAAAAATGACAGCTCTGTCATTGCACTGATCATTCATACCTTGTGTGCGCGATACTAGAGCCGTCTGTATTTGCGCTTATCGCTATGCCATGACTTTCGTCACCTCAGTCTGGTCTGAATGTTAAATCTGTTCTTGACTGTTAGTGCAGTTGCAGAGCATTAAACACGTACCTTTTGGTTTTGGATAGTTCCGTTAATTTTCCTTCATCCATGAGGACCAACATATTTACCACCTGCTGAATTTATAGTTGGGATTCTGACTTCCTCGTCTCTCTGAGGCCATTTACCAAACATACGTCGCTCTTTGGCTGGTCTGAGAAGGAGCCGTGCGCAATGCAATTTTATGCGCCGAGTAAGTGCGGCGGGTTTCTGCGTTTACGATGCTGCAGCAGCTGCCCGGATTATAGGCGCAGGTCGACTTCGCACGTTCGCTACGGGCTCATTTTACACGCAGCAGTTAACTGTTGCCTTTCCCAAGCTCCGGAGCTTTCGATATTTGCAATAATGCACACCTGCCGCAGCCGATTAAATCAAATACGACAGAAACATTTGCAAGCTAAATTGGACCGTTGAAAGGAGCTTCAGTGGTCTGGGAGAAATATACAATAGACCAAGAGTTGTTAAAACGGAATAACAACGTAATGTAGTATAAGTGATTTACCGTCATCTTGCCTTTTTTTCGAACAAACATCGGTAAGCATGAAATAGAGTCCCTGACCAACATCTTGCGAAGTTCCGTTTTTTCCTAATTTCTTAAAAAAAGTGCTTCCAATACCTCGAAACGCAAACATTTTTCAGTTTCTTAAAAATTCTCATTTGTTCGGATGTTCTACTTAAAGAAAATCTGTACAGAAAATCGTAACACTGAATGAAAAATGTGTCTATGTGAGGTCAAATAAATGGAATTTATGTATTTCTCTAAAAAAAAAAAAAGATGCTGCGAATCTTCTGTCAGTGGAGTACCTGAACATCACGCAGACAGTTCATACAGGCACGTGCCGTATTTGGGCGAGCATTGTTCTGTTGAAAAATGGCACTTCAATACTGTCACGTAAGAGGTAATACATGAGGACGCAGGACGTACCTGGTGTACAGTTCTCCCGTCAGGATTCCCTCAGTCACTACCAGCCCTGACCCGGAGTCATATCCGATGGCTGACCACACCGTAACACCAGGAGTGTGGAACCTCCCTCTTCCTAATCGGCCTATTCGATTGCGATATACTCGTAATTGACCGTTATTCCGCATGCCTAACGAAATTTTACAATAAATAAGATTATCGTTACCAAACAATATTGGTTTAGTAGGAGTAAAGCGTATAACGGACCCTTCTGAAGGAAGAATCTATTCTGAACCTAATCTAAATACTGATAAAAATTTAGAAATGGGGGGAATTTAATGCAACCACTCACGAGCCGTACATGGAGAAATGGATACCACGTAATATTTAATATAACAAATACGGATTATCAAAAATGGGATAGTTAAACGGTCTCCAGCACACTAGGGCAATGAATATCCAGAGTCCTAAGAAAGTAATGGCAAATAAAATTAAGCAAATAATCGCTGGTGCCGCAACAGAAAATTGTCAGGCTTTTCCAAAACACAACAGTTCACGAGAAAATAAATGAATCAGAAACCACTGAGTTTGCAATTACCTATTCTGAAATACCGGATTTTGAAAACAAAGTTAAATGAAGTTGCTGGTTCAACAAATAACTGACTGTAACTTAAACTTTGTTATGTAAAAAACTGACTTTCAGAAAGCTCAGCGTAACGTAATGCAAAATTTGTAAAAAGGCAAGCAATTTACTTTTAATTATTGAAAGATTGAATTAAATTTACTTTAAGAAAACAGCAACTGTTTTATATTTAACATAATAGCGCTAGAATACGTACCAAGCCAGGAGAACCCAATCGCTAAGCTAACTAGAGAATAAATGAAATAGCGCACTCTTAATTTGTGCTGTATCTTTATTTATTAGTTTTGCCAGTGAAATTCATACGTTACTTTAAGTGGGTGAAGTCAACACTCAAAATTGCAAATTACTTAAGTCTCTGTTGTGCAATACAATAATGAACAGTTACTGAGGCAACAAACAAACAAAATTGGTTCAAATGGCTCTGAGCACTATGGGACTTAACTTCTGAGGTCATCAGTCCCCTAGAACTTAGAACTACTTAAACCTAACTAACCTAAGGACATCACACACATCCATGCCCAAGACAGGAATCGAACCTGCGACCGTAGCGGTCGCACCTTTCCAGACTGTAGCGCCTAGAACTTCTCGGCCACCCCAAACAAACAAAAACTGGCAGTAAATTGTTAATCAACTTTCATATTTTTACGACACTCGGTGACTGCAAGGAAAGGAAGGGGACCCTGGTTGGTAACTATGTATGAGGACAATGCCAACACAGGTGACTTAGAAGCTTTGAACTATTATACGAGGGCAGTTCAATAAGTAATGCAACACATTTTTTTTTCTGAAACAGGGGTTGTTTTATTCAGCTTTGAAATACAGCAGGTTATTCCCCAATCTTTTAGCTACACAACACTATTTTTCAACGTAATCTCCATTCAATGCTACGGCCTTACGCCACCTTGAAATGAGGGCCTGTATGCCTGCACGGTACCACTCCACTGGTCGATGTCAGAGCCAACGTCGAACTGCATCAATAACTTCTTCATCATCCGCGTAGTGCCTCCCACGGATTGCGTCCTTCATTGGGACAAACATATGGAAATCCGACGGTGCGAGATCGGGGCTGTATGGTGCATGAGGAAGAACAGTCTACTGAAGTTTTGAGCTCCTCTCGGGTGCGAAGACTTGTGTGAGGTCTTGCGTTGTCATGAAGAAGGAGAAGTTCGTTCAGATTTTTGTGCCTACGAACACGCTGAAGTCGTTTCTTCAATTTCTGAAGAGTAGCACAATACACATCAGAGTTGATCGTTTGACCATGGGGAAGGACATCGAACAGAATAACCCCTTCAGCGTCCCAGAAGACTGTAACCGTGACTTTACCGGCTGAGGGTATGGCTTTAAACTTTTTCTTGGTAGGGGAGTGGGTGTGGCGCCACTCCATTGATTGCCGTTTTTTTCAGGTTCGAAGTGATGAACCCATGTTTCATCGCCTGTAACAATCTTTGACTAGAAATTGTCACCCTCAGCCACATGACGAGCAAGCAATTCCGCACAGATGGTTCTCCTTTGCTCTTTATGGTGTTCGGTTAGACAACGAGGGACCCAGCGGGAACAAACCTTTGAATATCCCAACTGGTGAACAATTGTGACAGCACTACCAACAGAGATGTCAAGTTGAGCACTGAGTTGTTTGATGGTGATCCGTCGATCATCTCGAACGAGTGTGTTCGCACGCTCCTCCATTGCAGGAGTCACAGCTGTGCACGGCCGGCCCGCACGCGGGATATCAGACAGTCTTGCTTGACCTTGCGGCGATGATGACACACGCTTTGCCCAACGACTCACCGTGCTTTTGTCCACTGCCAGATCACCGTAGACATTCTGCAAGTGCCTATGAATATCTGAGATGCCCTGGTTTTCCGCCAAAAGAAACTCGATCACTGCCTGTTGTTTGCAACGCACATCCGTTACAGACGCCATTTTAACAGCTCCGTACAGCGCTGCCACCTGTCGGAAGTCAATGAAACTATACGAAACGAAGCAGGAATGTTTGAAAATATTCCACAAGAAATTTCCGGTTTTTTCAACCAAAATTGGCCGAGAAAAAAAATGTGGTGCATTACTTATTGAACTGCCCTCGTAGCTTACTATTCAAGAAAGTTGGTATTTGAAGTTTGTTGAAGAAATGCCACTGGGTAATGGCTGCACAGTATTAGTTATACTGCGTCAGTATTACGATGTTGCTGCTGTGCGGACGACGAAGAATGTAGAAGATGAAAATGCTGAGCTGCTGCTGCTGGTTAAGAACCATGAGTTGTTTCTAGAGCCATGCATAAATTATGGGACAGGCAACAGTTAAAATTGCAGCTTCCTCCACCTATCCACTCCGAACATGCTCTCAACACTTGCTGGTTAATAAAGTAAGTGCGGCAACACTGGTTCAGTTATAACTGCACAACACCTGTGTGGGAGCGCCCAAGAAACACTTCTTTCAAAACTCAGGCAGCTGTGTCCCCTCTCTGCTCGCAGTGCAACAGACTCTCCATGTGCAAAGAAACAATGGCACAGCTACTGCCATTTCGTCATTGCTACCGGTATATTGAATAAAGTTCTCTTGGCGACTACCCAGCAATTTATAATGCTTACATTATAAATCCCCCCCATGAACAAAAACGGCCCTGCTGTGCTGGTACTGCTAACGGCTGAAAGCAAGGGGAAACTACCGCCGTAATTTTTCCCGAGGGCATGCAGCTTTACTGTATGATTAAATGATGATGGCGTCCTCTTGGGTAAAATATTCCGGAGGTAAAATAGTCCCCCATTCGGATCTCCGGGTGGGGACTAGTTCTACGGATCCGAGCGTGGAATGTCAGATCCCTTAATCGGGCAGGTAGGTTAGAAAATTTACATTTCCAGGGGCAGATGTCGTCTGACCACAACCTATTGGTAATGACCTGTAGATTAAAACTAAAGAAACTGCAAAAAGGTGGGAATTTAAGGAGGTGGGACCTGGATAAACTGAATGAACCAGAGGTTGTAAAGAGTTTCAGGGAGAGCATAAGGAAACAATTGACAGGAATGGGGGAAAGAAATACAGTAGAAGAAGAATGGGTAGCTTTGAGGGATGAAGTAGTGAAGGCAGCAAAGGATCAAGTAGGTAAAAAGACGAGGGCTAGTAGAAATCCTTGGGTAACAAAAGAAATATTGAATTTAATTGATGAAAGGACAAAATATAAAAATGCAGTAAATGAAGCAGGAAAAAAGGAATACATACGTCTCAAAAATGAGATCGACAGGAAGTGCAAAATAGCTAAGCAGGGATGGGTAGAGGACAAATGTAAGGATGTAGAGGATTATCTCACTAGGGGTAAGATCGACACTGCCTACAGGAAGATTAAAGAGACCTTTGGAGATAAGAGAACCACTTGTATGAACATCAAGAGCTCAGATGGAAACCCAGTTCTAAGCAAAGAAGGAAAAGCAGAAAGGTGGAAGGAGTATATAGAGGGTCTATACAAGGGCGATGTACTTGAGGACAATATTATGGAAATGGAAGAGGATGTAGATGAAGATGAAATAGGAGATACGATACTGCGTGAAGAGCTTGACAGAGCACTGAAAGTCCTGAGTCGAAACAAGGCCCCGGGAGTAGACAACATTCCATTGGAACTACTGACGCCTTGGGAGAGCCAGTCCTGACAAAACTCTACCATCTGGTGAGCAAGATGTATGAAACAGGCGAAATACCCTCAGACTTCAAGAATAATATAATAATTCCAATCCCAAAGAAAGCAGGTGTTAACAGAAGTGAAAATTACCGAACAATCAGTTTAATAAGCCACAGCTGCAAAATACTAACACGAATTCTTTACAGACGCATTGAAAAACTAGTAGAAGCCGACCTCGGGGAAGATCAGTTTGGATTCCGTAGAAATACTGGAACACGTGAGGCAATACTGACCTCACGACTTATCTTAGAAGAAAGATTAATTAGCTTAAGAAATGAGACACTTAAAGTAGTAAAGGAGTTTTGCTATTTGGGGAGCAAAATAACTGATGTTGGTCGAAGTAGAGAGGATATAAAATGTAGACTGGCAATGGCAAGGAAAGCGTTTTTGAAGAAGAGAAATTTGTTTACATCGAGTATATATTTAAGTGTCAGGAAGTCATTTCTCAAAGTATTTGTATGGAGTGTAGCCTTGTATGGAAGTGAAACATGGACGGTAAATAGTTTGGACAAGAAGAGAATAGAAGGTTTCGAAATGTGGTGCTACAGAAGAATGCTGAAGATTAGATGGGTAGATCACATAACTAATGAGGAAGTATTGAATAGGATTGGGGAGAAGAGAAGATTGTGGCACAACTTGACCAGAAGAAGGGATCGGTTGGTAGGACATGTTCTGAGGCATCAAGGGATCACCAATTTAGTATTGGAGGGCAGCGTGGAGGGTAAAAATCGTAGGGGGGGGGGGGCAAGAGATGAATACACTAAGCAGATTCAGAAGGATGTGGGTTGCAGTAGGTACTGGGGGATGAAGAAGCTTGCACAGGATAGAGTAGCATGGAGAGCTGCATCAAACCAGTCTCAGGACTGAAGACCACAACAACAACAACATTGTAAATACAATCAATTATATCCATTCACAAATAAACACAATATTGTAGCCATTACATCTTAAATATAGTTTCTCTAATAAAGTTTGCAGATTCAGAATAGCAGTAAATTATAAGTTATCACCAGATATTATAAGACGAAAATTTTGGATGGTGTGAAGGTAGTTTATCTGCATTTCCGGTGTTACAAGTAACATCTTTATATGCCCCTCCAAAACATTGAAAGAATAGGACAGCTCGACAGGCTGTTCCCATACTCATTGATGATGGCCATCTGAGGCAGTACTGAACCACGATTCATCGTAGAACACAGTGCGATGCCATTCAACAGAGATGCCACGCTTCCTTGTCACGGGACCACCCAAAACCCAGCCATATGCGTTGTGGTGTTAACGGCAGCCTATGTACGAGACACTAATTTCCTAGTCCGTCTGTTATTATTCTCCCACTCTAGGGTGGGATGACATAAAATGTTAACTCGTTCTCAGATGGCAGGTGGAGGTGTGCAGTGATTCCTGAGTGCTTCGTTCAGAATACGGTGATCAACCCTTGTGGTGGTCAGACGTGGTCAACCATAACATAGATGGCAAGTACGCACACTCTCACGTTCTCATGCAGTCCAACATTTTGTCACTGTCAAATATTGTTGTTGCACTATTCAACGAGCCGGCTAAATGGAGAGTCACAATGAGGCTCCTTTCCAATCCTGTCAGATGCTAAAAATGCTGTCACACATGAGTACATGGTATTTACATGTCCTTCACAGGCACCACTTTAGGGATGGAGAGAGCCGACCGGTTAAAACTGATAGCGGTACCTTAGTTCTGAATAACTCTTATTTATCGGTATTTGTTTAGTCTAATTTGTAACGGTGTTTTCTTTTTATTTTTTACCAATAACCGAGCTAAAATTCGGTATATCAGTTTGTCATAGTAGTGGTACTAAAATATTTGGTTCCTAAATAATTTATTTAAATGAGTAATATTCGTAAAATTTCCATTGCTTTGAAGTGCTGGGTTATTACTGAAAACGAGAAAAGTGATCAGTGCTCTTTTAATAGCTAGGCCGACAGTTTGAAACGAGCAACAGACATATGATATCACAATTGGTGCAAGATTGCTGTGATAATAATGTATCTGTTGTCCTTTACTAGCCAGATCCTTTCGTTTTTTGGGAGCAGAGTAGAAGATGTATGGCATGCTTGTCATCAGTAGCCCAAAAATATTTATTGTTGGTAGGAAGTTCTGTGGCTTTGGAGGACTGATATTGTTGAATGGTATTGTTTATGATGAACAGAGTCGACTTACAGATTAAAGCATTATAGAAAGAGTATCTATGAGCAGACTGGACAATAAACATTTGTCAATGATTAATTCAATATTGAAATTTTAACTACTGTCAAGTAATTGTTTCTGGTAAATGTACTATTTTGCCTGCTATTTAAGTCGTTCATTTGAATTATTCGAAACAGCATCTTAAGTTCTGTCGTCAAACAATCAGTTGTATTCAAATTCGTGTTAGAAAGTAAATACACTCCTGGAAATGGAAAAAAGAACACATTGACACCGGTGTGTCAGACCCAGCATACTTGCTCCGGACACTGCGAGAGGGCTGTACAAGCAATTATCACACGCACGGCACAGCGGACACACCAGGAACCGCGGTGTTGGCCGTCGAATGGCGCTAGCTGCGCAGCATTTGTGCACCGCCGCCGTCAGTGTCAGCCAGTTTGCCGTGGCATACGGAGCTCCATCGCAGTCTTTAACACTGGTAGCATGCCGCGACAGCGTGGACGTGAACCGTATGTGCAGTTGACGGACTTTGAGCGAGGGCGTATAGTGGGCATGCGGGAGGCCGGGTGGACGTACCGCCGAATTGCTCAACACGTGGGGCGTGAGGTCTCCACAGTACATCGATGTTGTCGCCAGTGGTCGGCGGAAGGTGCACGTGCCCGTCGACCTGGGACCGGACCGCAGCGACGCACGGATGCACGCCAAGACCGTAGGATCCTACGCAGTGCCGTAGGGGACCGCACCGCCACTTCCCAGCAAATTAGGGACACTGTTGCTCCTGGCGTATCGGCGAGGACCATTCGCAACCGTCTCCATGAAGCTGGGCTACGGTCCCGCACACCGTTAGGCCGTCTTCCGCTCACGCCCCAACATCGTGCAGCCCGCCTCCAGTGGTGTCGCGACAGGCGTGAATGGAGGGACGAATGGAGACGTGTCGTCTTCAGCGATGAGAGTCGCTTCTGCCTTGGTGCCAATGATGGTCGTATGCGTGTTTGGCGCCGTGCAGGTGAGCGCCACAATCAGGACTGCATACGACCGAGGCACACAGGGCCAACACCCGGCATCATGGTGTGGGGAGCGATCTCCTACACTGGCCGTACACCACTGGTGATCGTCGAGGGGACACTGAATAGTGCACGGTACATCCAAACCGTCATCGAACCCATCGTTCTACCATTCCTAGACCGGCAAGGGAACTTGCTGTTCCAACAGGACAATGCACGTCCGCATGTATCCCGTGCCACCCAACGTGCTCTAGAAGGTGTAAGTCAACTACCCTGGCCAGCGAGATCTCCGTATCTGTCCCTCATTGAGCATGTTTGGGACTGGATGAAGCGTCGTCTCACGCGGTCTGCACGTCCAGCACGATCGCTGGTCCAACTGAGGCGCCAGGTGGAAATGGCATGGCAAGCCGTTCCACAGGACTACATCCAGCATCTCTACGATCGTCTCCATGGAAGAATAGCAGCCTGCATTGCTGCGAAAGGTGGATATACACTGTACTAGTGCCGACATTGTGCATGTTCTGTTGCCTGTGTCTATGTGCCTGTGGTTCTGTCAGTGTGATCATGTGATGTATCTGACCCCAGGAATGTGTCAATAAAGTTTCCCCTTCCAGGGACAATGAATACACGGTGTTCTTTTTTCAATTTCCAGGAGTGTATACATATATGACTATAAACCGTGTTTTTCATTCAAAATATCTAAAGGAAAGGAACACTACAAATTTTACACAAAAGCTTATCATTAGTCTGCCATTTCTATCAAGTGACAAAGAGACAGAAAATTAAATCAACAGTTATAAATTAAAAACTTAATAATTCATTCATTGCTTACGATAAAAATAAAAAATAGCTGATCTGCCACCTGTGTATACATAGTATGCATTTTTGTGCTTGTAGCAACTGAAACAGATAACATAACATGAGAAATATCCTCCAGCCACAGTTTTCTCCCTATAGCATTGACAATTCATAATGGCCAAATACTTGGGCATTCTTCAATTACATGATTTTTGACCAGTAGCAAAAAATTAGATTCAATCAAGATTACCTTACCACTCATTACTGTTCACGAAAAGCAGGTAAGGTAAATGTGCTTTTATTTATCTGTATTATTCGATATTTTATTTTAGATACCTCGAAACATATCATGCAAAACTCTGAGGATATCTTAGAATTTTTCAGTTTGTGTACGATATCTACGTTTATTACTGGAAATAACAACAATAAAAACCAAAATGTTGTTATTTCAGAAACCAACTGTTTTGAGTGATTTCAACAGCCAAGTTTAACTGAAGATGAAAAAAAAGTACAACCTGAAATAAGTTGTTTCAGCGATTACTACCATGCCTAGATTACTCAACATTAACGCTATTCAGACCCTTTATACACTTTAGCAAGCCAAGTAACAGCACTAAACACAGACAATTACGACGTACTCTGGTGGCCATTTAACCCGTCATGTGAATTGTAACTGCAACCATTCCCCTAACTGCCAGCGGTGCGTTCGTGCATAAAGTTACTTTGACGTCTGACCATGCAATTTGGTGCTTCACATTTTTTGTCAGATTTTGTATTATCACTGCTTTCAAATAAATTATGGACACGTTTTTTTCTTGGTCATCAGTCTACTGACTGCTTTGATGCGGCCCGCCACGAATTCCTCTCCCGTGCTAACCCCCTTCATCTCAGAGTAGCACTTGCAACCTGTGTCCTAAATTATATGCTGGATGTATTCCAATCTCTGTCTTCCTCTACAGGTTTTGACCTCTACAGCTCCCTCTAGTCCCAGGGAAGTCATTCCCTCATGTCTTAACAGATGTCCTATCATTCTGTCCCTTCTCCTTATTAGTGTTTTCCACATATTCCTTTCCTCTCCGATTCTTAGCAGAGCCTCCTCATTCCTTACCTTATCAGTCCACCTAATTTTTAACATTCGGCTGTAGCACCACATCTCAAATGCTTTGATTCTCTTCTGTTTCGGTTTTCCCATAGTCCATGTTTCACTACCATACAATGGTGTACTCCAGACGTACACCCTCAGAAATTTCTTCCTCAAATTAAGGTCGATATTTGATATTAGTAGACTTCTCTTGGCCAGAAATGCCCGTTTTTCCATATCTAGTCTGCTTTTGATGTCCTCCTTGCTCCGTCCGTCATTGCTTATTTTACGGCCTAGGCCGCAAAACTCCTCAACTTCATCAACTTCATGACCATCAATCCTGATGTTAAGTGTCTCGCTTTTCTCATTTCTACTACTTCTCATTACCTTCGTCTTTCGTCATTTACTCTCAACCTATTCGCTGTACTCATTAGACTGTTCATTCCGTTCAGAATATCATGTAATTCTTCTTCACTTTTACTCAGGATAGCAATGTCATCAGCAAATCGTATCGGTTACATCATTGTCTTACTCCCTTTATAATACGACACTTTGTTCTTGGTCGTCCACTCTTATTATTCCCTCCTGGGTATTGCACATATTGTATGTGACCCGTCTCTCCCAATAGCTTTCTCCTTTTTGTACATAAGGACGTTTTGAATTTTCCGACATACCAATAGCATCGTCTCCGACAATGGTGCACGGAATCTGTACTCCCATGTTTCATACGGGGCTTTTCTCCAATATTCTTAAATTTTTATCTTCAGAATTTTCAGAATTTCGAACATCTTGCTCCATTATACTTTGTCGAACGCGTTTTCCAGGTCGACAGATCCTACGAACGCGTCTTGATTTTTCTTTAGTCTTGCTTCCGGTAATAACCACCACAACAGAATTGCCTCTCTCGTGCCTTTACCTTTCCTAATGCTAAACTGATCGTCATCTAGCGCATCCTCCATTTTCTTTTCCATTCTTCTGTATATTACTCTTGTAAGCAACTTGGATGCATGGGCGGTTACGCTGATTGTGCGATAATTCTCGCACTTGTCAGCTCTTGCCGTCTTCGGAATTGTGTGGATGATGCTTTTCCGAAAGTCAGATCGTATATCGCCAGACATACATTCTACACATCAACGTGAACATTCATTTTGTTGCCACTTCCCCCAATGGTTTTAGAAATTCTGATGGAATGTTATCTATCCCTGCTGCCTATTTGATCTTAAGTCCTCAAATGCCGTTTTAAATTATGATTATAATATTGGATCCTCTATCTCTTCTAAATAGTCTCATGTTTCTTCTTCTATCACATCAGACAAATCTTCCCCCTTATAGAGACTTTCAATGTAATCTTTCCACCTATCCGCTCTCTCCTTTGCATTTAACAGTGGAATTCCTGTTGCACTCTTAATGTTCTCACCCTTGCTTTTAATGTCACCGAAGGGTGTTTTGAATTTCCTGTATGCTGAGTCTTTCCTTCCAACAATGATTCCTTTTTCGATGTCTTCACATTTCTTCTACAGCCATTTCGTCTTAGATTCCCTGCACTTCCTATTTATTTCATTCCTCAGCGACTTGTATTTCTGTATTCCTGAGTTTCCCGGAATATTTTTATACTTCCTCCTTTCATCGATTAATTGAATTATTTCTTCTATTACCCATGGTTTCATCGCAGTTTCCTTCTTTGTACCTATGTTTTCCTTCCCAACTTATGTGATGGTACTTTTTAGAGACGTCCATTCCTCTTCAACTATACTGCCTACTGAGCTATTTCTTATTTCTGTATCTATAACCCTAGTACTTCTGTATCCCACTTCTTTGCGTATTGATTCTTCTTTACTAATGTCTTAAACTCGCAGGCTGTCAGGTAAAAAAAAAATGAAGATGCCGTGATGGTCCTCAACTACGTACCCTCAGACTCAGAGTTGAAATATTGAAAGTTTTGGCTGGTTTCGTTGTCTAGGCCAGAGGCTGCGATACCTAGTTGCCGCATTACAAGCCAAATACTGCTGAGTCTACAGTACACAATATGAACAGACACATGAATCGAACGGTCGGAGGTTCCTATCACTCGGCAATTGCGAATTTTTAATACAAAATAGTAATTTACAAATGAAAGATTGCAATTAAATAAAATCTGCACGTACTATCTAAACGACTTTAAATGATGAGTATGATAGCAGAAGTACTGTTTAGAATGTCATTTATTACTGCAAAACACTTACTGGTATCGATGGTCCAGCAATCCTACTTCACGTAATTAGTTTTGAACAACAACATAGCTCGTGAGATATTCACTTCCAAATACATACTACGTCTTCATTGCAGAAGCCACTGGAATATAACAAGTGCGCAAGTTGGCACTACGAAATATTTCTATCTCCTACTACCACGCACAAAACTGCTCCACTCTCCAAGTCTTTTCCGTGACTATGCGTCAGTCGCGCCATACTGTACCGGACTCTCTCCGTGTCCTGTCTCCTGTCTCGTCCTGTCGCTCGCGCCGCACTGTTCAGAACTGCTATCCTCCACTTCCATACAGTCTCTCCACGTGTCCTTTTTGGAACGATCGCTGTGATTGGCTAGAGCGCTCCCACCCTGTCTCCAAGCCAACACGCACTCACAAACATAATGAAACACTTTCGAAATACTGGATTTACATTTCAATAACTTGAAGTTAAATAAATAAATATAATGACGGCTGCACCATAAACATGCTCTAACACACATGATTAAATACATAAACAGATTAAATAAAGATATATCAAAGGAACAGAACAGATGTAAGCCAGTAGCCTATTGTCCCTATGCTTTCTGAAACACAGTAAATAACTGACCAGTTTCTTCATGAATAATATATATCGGATATAAACAAATATATAGATCAATAAATATATTAATAAGCATGCTGCTACTGTTTTCTCGTGTAAATGTGAAGTACTAACGGCCTGAAGCGACCGATAGTAATTGGCCACTTTGACCTCCAATAACTCATGTGCTGTTCAAATTACATGCCTGTAATTAATTACCAGTTTAGGTTTAGAATAATAGCTTTCTAAAGACACGTCGATCGACAAAATCGGATGAACCGTTTAGATTTTGGAAAATCGTTGCTGGGTGTTACTTGTGAAATTTATAATCAGATACTAAACTTTAAACTAATAAAGATATTGAAAATCTGATTACACCATCAGAATCGTCATGCAAATTATGGTAAAGTACATGTTTCTTTTTGAGGTGCCATGATTCATCTGGCTACTATTAATTTCTATAGAAAATGTGAAATGTCTGCCGTTAAGGTTTCACAAAGTCCGCCATCTTCGGCACTCCCGGCGTGTCTCCTTCATCGACACAGCGTCACCGAGGAATTCCCCCCAGCCACGTGGTCTCCGGACCCCGGCTAACGTTTGGCACCACGCGGCTGCCGATGAGCCGCTGCCCGCTGAGAGGCCCCAGCACGGCACCGCCCACTCCAAACTTAGAATACAGGGTCATTACAAATGATTGAAGCGATTTCACAGCTCTACAATAACTTTATTATTTGAGATATTTTCACAATGCTTTGCACACACATACAGAAACTCAAAAAGTTTTTTTAGGCATTCACAAATGTTCGATATGTGCCCCTTTAGTGATTCGGCAGACATCAACCCGATAATCAAGTTCCTCCCACACTCGGCGCAGCATGTCCCCATCAATGAGTTCGAAGGCATCGTTGATGCGAGCTCGCAGTTCTGGCACGTTTCTTGGTAGAGGAGGTTTAAACACTGAAACTTTCACATGACCCCACAGAAAGAAATTGCATGGGGTTAAGTCGGGAGAGCGTGGAGGCCATGACATGAATTGCTGATCGTGATCTCCACCACGACCGATCCATCGGTTTTCCAATCTCCTGTTTAAGAAAGGCCGAACATCATGATGGAAGTGCGGTGGAGCACCATCCTGTTGAAAGATGAAGTCGGCGCTGTCGGTCTCCAGTTGTGGCACGAGCCAATTTTCCAGTATGTCCAGATACACGTGTCCTGTAACCTTTTTTTCGCAGAAGGAAAAGGGGTCGTAAACTTTAAACCGTGAGATTGCACAAAACACGTTAACTTTTGGTGAATTGCGAATTTGCTGCACGAATGCGTGAGCATTCTCTATCGCCCAGATTCGCACATTGCGTCTGTTCACTTCACCATTAACAAAAAATGTTGCTTCATCACTGAAAACAAGTTTCGCACTGAACGCATCCTCTTCCATGAGCTGTTGCAACCGCGCCGAAAATTCAAAGCGTTTGACTTTGTCATCGGGTGTCAGGGCTTGTAGCAATTGTAAACGGTAAGGCTTCTGCTTTAGCCTTTTCCGTAAGATTTTCCAAACCGTCGGCTGTGGTACGTTTAGCTCCCTACTTGCTTTATTCGTCGACTTCCGCGGGCTGCGCGTGAAACTTGCCCGCACGCGTTCAACCGTTTCTTCGCTCACTGCAGGCCGACCCGTTGATTTCCCATTACAGAGGCATCCAGAAGTTTTAAACTGTGCATACCATCGCCGAATGGAGTTAGCAGTTGGTGGATCTTTGTTGAACTTCGTCCTGAAGTGTCGTTGCACTGTTATGACTGACTGATGTGAGTGCATTTCAAGCAGGACATACGCTTTCTCGGCTCCTGTCGCCATTTTGCCTCACTGCGCTCTCGAGCGCTCTGGCGGCAGAAACCTCAACTGCGGCTTCAGCCGAACAAAACTTTATGAGTTTTTGTACGTATCTGTAGTGTGTCGTGACTATATGCCAATGAATGGAGCTACAATGAATTTATGAAATCGCTTCAATCATTTGTAATAGCCCTGTATTTTCAGGGCGCCACAACTCGCTCGTTACCTCACAAACTTCAGCCTACTCCTCATCACTACTGTATTGTGATCTGAGTCTATATCTGCTCCTGGGTACACCTTACAATCCAGTATATGATTTCGGAATATCTATCTGACTGTGATGTAATCTAACTGAAATTTTCCCATATCATCCTCCCTTTTCCAAGTATACCTCCTCCTCTTGTGATTCTTCAACAGAGTAGTCGCTATTACCAGCTGAAACTTGTCACATAACTCAATTAGTCTTGGTCCTCTCTCATTCCTTGTCCCAAACCGATGTTCTCCTGTAACCTTTTCTTCTACTCCTTCCCCTACAACTGCATTCCAGTCCTCCATGAATATTAGATTTTCATCCCCCTTTACATACTGTATTACCCTTTCAATATCCTCATACACTTTCTCTATCTCTTCATGTTCAGCTTACAATGTCGGTATGCGTACCTGAACTACCGCTGTCATTGTTGGTTTGCTGTCGATTCTGATAAGAAGAACCCCGTCACTGAACTGTTCACAGTAACACACTCTCTGTCCTACCGTCCTATTCATAACGAATCCTACTCCCGTTATACCAGTTTCTGCTGCTGTTACCCTATACTCATCTGAATAGAAATCCTTGTCTTCTCCCCACTTCACTATAATGACCCCTACTATATCTAGATTGAGCCTTTACATTTCCCTTTTCCAATTTTCTACCTTCCCTAGCATGTTCAAGCTCCTGACATTCCACACCCTGACTCATAGAACGTTATCCTTTCGTTGATTATTCAGTCTTCTTTCTCATGGTAACCTCCCCTTTGGCAGTCCCCTCCTGGAGATCCGAATGAGGGACTATTCCGGAATCTTTTGCCAATGGAGATATCATCATGACACTTCTTCAATTACAGGCCACATGTCCTGTAGATACACGTTACTGCCTTTATTGCAGTGGTTTCCATTGCCTTCTGCATCCTCATGCTTTTAATCATTGCTTATTCTTCCACTTTTCGGGGCAGTTTCCCACCCCTAGGACAAGAGAGTGCCCTGAACCTCTGTCTGCTCCTCCGCCCTCTATGACAGGCCGTTGGCAGAACTAGGGTGACTTCTTATGCCGGGAAGTCTTTGGCCCCCATTTCTGATTATTAATCAAAATTTAAGCATTGGCGGATTCGAACCCGAGACCGTAGACGTTTTGATTATACCTATTATACCTAGCATAGTGTAAAGGGTGAAATATTCACCTAATGTGTAAATTGCCTTACTCTACAAGCTACGAAAGCAGATTTGCAGTCACTTACTCGTAACAAGAATAATTCTTTACCAGAATCTTCTAATGCAGGAAATATCACTAAGCAGTGCAAATCCATGGAAGCTGAAGCACTACTTCCATTTACAAAGCCTAGATCAGGAAGAGATAAGCACATAAATTAATATAAATAATTTGTTAATAAAAGAACTGAAGAACTATACTATACGAGAAAAACAAGAAACTAACAGATAAGTTTTAAATTTTTTAACTTTAAAGATAATTTGAAATATTTATTTAAAATCATAGGTAAAACATGAGGATTTAAAAAAAATTCAGGCTAGAGTCTGTCCTTATTCATTTTTCATATTCTCCCTCTTTCATTCTCTCTCTCTCCCCCTCTCGAGATCTCTACATGATGAAGGTTGTGTTGAACGTTGGAGCTATCATTAAGTTTCTTGTTATAAAAGGTTATTACACAATGACGGAAGAGAATTTAATCAGAAATATTCAAACGAGAGATGTAGGGTAAATGAGAATGAAGGAACAGGAATAAAAGGAAATTTTGAAATTTTACTGTTTCATGATGTACTTCATAATATATGAATAAAAGAACAACATGAACCTGAGGAGAAAGAGTAAAAAAATATGTTTCCATCCCCTACATATGTATCTGGACAGCCTAGAGAAAGAAATCATAAGCAGAAGTTGTCTTTTCAACGCTGCAGTTGATAGGAGTAGAGTTAGGCGATGGGTAAAGAAAGTAACAGCCTCTGGAAATGCAGACACGGGGATCCAAGATCACCCACGCTCAGCAGGTCCTGTCACAGCCAGTGCTCCAGACATGCTGAGCCGTGCGGATGGCATTGTTCGTGCCGACCGGCTCATCACAACTCTACAAATGGCTGCAGAGTTGTCGGTCAGCACTGGAAGTGCGTCTGCAATTATCGAGACTCTCCGATATTCAAAGGGGTGCTCACGATGGGTTCCACGAATGCTCACAGCGCACCACAAGATTCAAAGAAAGGATCTGTCATCTGAATTGTTGGAGCGTTTTGAGGCCGACGGAGAAGCCCTTCTGTCACATATCGTTACGGGGGATGAAAGATGGGTGCAATACTTTGCGCCGGAAACATAAAGGCAGTCCTTGCAGTGGCATCATCCTCATTCACCACAAAAGAAGAAATTCAAGTCAACCCCCTCTGGCGGAAAAGGTATGGTGACAGTCTTCTGGGACTGTGATGGCGTCACTCTCGTGGATGTGATGCCAAGAGGGCCAATCATCAGTTCGGTGGCATACGCGAAGACTCTGAATAAACTCAAGAACCGTTTCCGACGTGTCCGATCGGACAAGAATCAAGCAGAAATCTTGCTCCAACACGATAATGCACGCCCTCACACAAGTGTGAGAAACCGGGGAACACATCGCCAAATTGGGTTGGACGTCATTGTTTCATCCACCGTACAGTCCAGACCTGGTACCCTCGGACTTCCATCTCTTTGGGCCATTTAGATCCTCTACAGGGAACTCGCTTTGAAGATGAGAGTTTCAGTCATCTAGTGAACACATGGCTACGTCTACAGGACAAGAGCTTTTATCAGCAGGGAATACATGCTCTTCCACAACGTTGGCGATCGGTCATAAATCGTGATGAAGCCTACGTAGTAAAACAGGACATGGGCAACACATGTTGATGTATATTGTCAGCACTTTTTGACTCTTAACAATAACTATGTTCTGAGAAAAAATTGTGGGGCATTACTTATTGAACGACCTTCGTAGAATGCGTTGTATATAAAATGATTGAAAGTTATTTAGTGATTCACAATGGATTGAGATGTAATATAAATTTACATTGCAGGGTTAGGTCGCTTAATAATTATCAAACATTAATTCATGTAATAACTCAATGGTTCTTGATGGAAGTATCAAAAGATACTGTAAAAGTGTTAAAAAAACAAATAGCAACATGATTAATCAAATTTCAAGCAAGAGGTTCTGACAGAAGTTTAGGTAAGATTAAAGTTTATTGTCAGCAATTAATAGGTATAACCGTGTAGAAGGATTATCTTATACTGATATACCATATATAATCACAAACAAAAATTTCATGCACTAATCTGAAGAACGGAGATAAAAAAATAATTCATGTACCCTATCAAATCAGCGTGAAATCCTGTATCAAAAGATCGTCGAAGAGCTACAAAGTTTAAGAACGATTAACAATTAATGTTTAGAATTACATTTAGCTTTATATTCAGCATTATATTTAGCGCTATGTTCTACATGTAGGATTTTGAGTTCCAGTGTTTTCATATAACCTTTCTCTTGCTAATTTTTGTGCATTTTTTCATTGGCTTATTATTATTCCTATTTCCAACACAGATAATTAAAAGCACTTAAGACTTCAGCTTGCATGACAAACGAGGAACCTAACCTGCATGAAAACCGTAATGTGAAACACGACGCCAAAATTAAAACTAAACGTAACGGCGTATCTTCAGTCCTCAACATATATCGTCTGTCCCTTTGAGCACTGTTAATTACTCCATGCATTTCGAACCATTGCTCTCAACTGTGTCAGTTCCCTTTCCCTATCAACTACTATGGTCACACGTACCCAGAAACATGAAAGTTTGCCATTCCTGAGTGGAAATGAATATTTGGTTTTCACAGTTGTATTTTGTTGTGGGATCACAGTCTCGTAAACTTTTTTAAATGACACCATATTCGCCATCGATAGTACCATTTATGTCGATATGCACTGCTGCAATTTTCGGACTTAGGGCAGTTTCAATTGAGCACAGGTGTACACCATTTCTGTGTTTTGCGCACATGTAACCACATGAAAATGACCTAAGGTCGAAATTGTAGTAGTGAGTATTGAAATAAGTAGTATTATCCATGGCGAACATGGCATTAATTAAATACTTAGTTTTCAGTTGATTTACGCAACTTACAGCTTACAGCAAACAACTTAAGGTTAGTTTATTAGCTTATTATTCTCGCTCAAAATCAGAAAATGCCTTTCAATTAAAGATGGCGGTCTCGGAACAATGCCTGCTCTCTTAAGCCGTAAAACATTCGTCCATACTCATTTAGATCGGAAGCTAGACTATATCTATTCACAAAAGTCAACATCGAACCAAAGCTCTCATAATTCAAGGAACAGAGAGAGTATCAGCGATAATGTTGCTTTCTCGCAGTGAGTTGCGCGCGAGTATGCTTCAAATAAAATCTTGTTACGGGACTACAAGTCCCACCGCCACACCTCCAAAGTGAATTGCAGTGACAAAGTCACTGCACAGTGGAAATTTACTGGCCCACCAACACAGCTAGACCGCAACAGACCGGTGATGCTGTATTGTAACCTATCACCTCGGACCACAAGTCCATTAAATAACCTATCACCTCGGACCACAAGTCCATAAAAAAAAAAAAAAAAAAACATTTATTTTTTACATTTGGGTGACACAAACTGCTACACCGTTCAGGATCCGTAAGTACAAAGGATTTCTTGGTATAAGTTCAGCATTGATGATTTGTTGCATCGTGTACGTACCTGCCTTCGTCGGAGCAATATAATCCTTCATCAAAACCAACAGCTCACCTTAAAGAGTTAGTGTTACATATGAAACCAATCTAATTAAAGTCCAAGTCTGTCTGCATCGTTCGGGAACACACATATTCAATAATATCAGTACACATAAAATGTTTACCTACCATCAAAACGTCACTTAAGAAATGATGGCCACGTCGCACTACTCGGATGATTAAGTGATGTTTACATGAAGCCTCCTTAAAGAACAAAGCTGCATTCCGAACCTTGATTACAACATGACCCACGTATTTCGAGCTCTGTCCTCCTACCGACTAATCAGTTCAGCGTAACTAACGACAAGCCCTCATAGCTTAACTTCTGCTATTACTTTTCCCCTACTTTTCGAAGTTCTACTGGCGCTGTCACGCATGCCTTGCAGGACTAGACTACAGCAAAAAAGGTAACGCCGAGAAATTCCTTACCAGTAACCTAGAGGCTCTTTGCAGAACGTTTGAACCTCCCTACGAATGCCTATGCTGTAGAAGTACTAATCACGAAAATGGGATGTGTAGTCTCGAGTCCCGGTGAAGCACAGAGTTTTCTTCTGTCGGTAAATTAATAAGAGCGCACACTCACTGGGTGTATTAATAGCCACCTTTTGAATTTAGGAATCTCCTTTCCTATGATTTACCGTTTACTTCCAAAATAAATGATTGGACAAATAATATACGTGGTTTTCCTTCCGAAAACTTCGTGGCTTTCGCCCGAATGAATAGTCTAACTCTTCTTTATTTCAACTATTGATAAGTGCTACGCATTGTAAAGTGACAGCTTGTACTGTCTTATGTTATTTACGCTGAATAAAGCGGCACCACATTTTTAAGACTGAGGTTCTTGTCAAGTTGCTTTTCGCGGATTTACGTGGTCTTTGTCTGCAATCCATGGGAACTGCATTACACGTGCGTGGCTGTGGTACATTCGCTTTATGTTTTTAATAATTGTTCTAAACATTTTAGAAAAGAGGAGAGCTCGTGGAAGCGAATTTTGTGCGTTCAGTGATTTGTAGGTACCGTTCCACTCAGCCTTTTTCTAGACAGCTTGCGTTTCTGGAACTTGCGGGAAACGGATTTTTACATAGAACTGATGTTCTTTGTAAGCAAGCGTAGATCTATTTGAAAAGAGCAAATCTATCACTGAAAAATTTTGGTGCCTTTGGTAATGTGTGGATTAATGATACCTGATGTCCCTCCATGTGTCCTTGCGGCTTTAATATTTTGTTGTCAACATTTGTCTGTACTGTTCATATTTGTTCTCAACTTACAGATAAACATTGTGTGAAAAAAACTTACCTAAAAGCTGTGACTGAACTACTGTTTACATAAATTCTGCTTAGCGTCAGCTACATCACTTCTTTCTGACAATCGCGTTTCTCATAAAGTTTATCACTTTTGAAGCACTTTAAACTCTGGTTTAGTGTCAGCTACATCACTTCTTTCTAACAATCGCGTTTATAAATCAATCATAATGTTCATCGCTTCTGAAGCACTTTAATGGATGTGTCTTAGTTTGTTCATGTAATTAATAACATATGAAACTGGATTCGTGGAGCATGGTGCCGAAAGGCAAAATTATAGGACATGGGTACTCGCTGGTACGAGTGTTTCACTTATAATATTTGTAGGAGAATCCTACAACGAGAGTCAGGCTTCGATTCCGTAATGCGCTACCTTCCTGGAAAGATGCATTATCTTTCGTGGGAAACTTGTTCATAATTGTATGCAGATGGGCTCTTTCATTTTTGAAGCAATAAATATTCTGGGATACTGTCTTTGGGATTGACCAGATAGCGGTAACATTAGTTTCTTTTTGGCTTAACAATTTTACGTGTGTAGTTCTTGATATTTAACGGACTCGTGAGGACATATTTGTACAGGATGGTTGAGGGACTTCGGCAGTTCAATACATATGCAGAATGTTCGACTCCACATGAGATTTGCTTCCTCTTACACGTTGATCAAGGGACCTGAAAATGGAGTAGTAAAAGACCGAAACTGGTGGCATAAATAAATTACGTTCAAATATAGACGGATGAACATTTTATCGTGAGAAAGTATGTATCAGTAGTCATCTACATCTACATCTACATCTACATCCATACTCCGCAACCCACCTGACGGTGTGTGGCGGAGGGTACCTTGAGTACTTCTATCGGTTCTCCCTTCTATTCCAGTCTCGTATTGTTCGTGGAAAGAAGGATTGTCGGTATGCCTCTGTGTGGGCTCTAATCTCTCTGATTTTATCCTCATGGTCTCTTCGCGAGATATACGTAGGAGGGAGCAATATACTGCTTGACTCTTCGGTGAAGGTATGTTCTCGAAACTTTGACAAAAGCCCGTACCGAGCTACTGAGCGTCTCTCCTGCAGAGTCTTCCACTAGTGATCTATCATCTCCGCAACGCTTTCGCGATTACTAAATGATCCTGTAACGAAGCGCGCTGCTCTCCGTTGGATCTTCTCTATATCTTCTATCAACCCTATCTGGTACGGATCCCACACTGCTGAGCAGTATTCAAGCAGTGGGCGAACAAGCGTACTGTAACCTACTTCCTTTGTTTTTGGATTGCATTTCCTTAGGATTCTTCCAATGAATCTCAGTCTGGCATCTGCTTTACCGACGATCAACATTATATGATCATTCCATTTTAAATCACTCCTAATGCATACTCCCAGATAATTTATGGTGTTAACTGCTTCCAGTTGCTGACCTGCTATTTTGTAGCTAAATGATAAAGGATCTATGTTTCTGTGTATTCGCAGCACATTACACTTGTCTACATTGAGATTCAATTGCCATTCCCTGCACCATGCGTAAATTCGCTGCAGATCCTGCTGCATTTCAGTACAATTTTCAATTGTTACAACCTCTCGATACACCACAGCATCATCTGCAAAAAGCCTCAGTGAACTTCCGATGTCATCCACCAGGTCATTTATGTATATTGTGAATAGCAACGGTCCTATGACACTCCCCTGCGGCACACCTGAAATCACTCTTACTTCGGAAGACTTCTCTCCAGTGAGAATGACATGCTGCGTCCTGTTATCTAGGAACTCCTCAATCCAATCACACAATCGGTCTGATAGTCCATATGCTCTTACTTTGTTCATTAAACGACTGTGGGGAACTGTATCGAACGCCTTGCGGAAGTCAAGAAACACGGCATCTACCTGTGAACTCGTGTCTATGGCCCTCTGAGTCTCGTGGACGAATAGCGCGAGCTGGGTTTCATCAGATTTCTAATAATCGTTTGCGCAACATTCATGTTGATAAAGTTGTGACTTCAAATACATTTCAGTTTCATGTGAGGGCTACATAGTGTATAAAAGTAAAGAATTACGAATTTTTAACTTTCAACGGTCAGTACCGGCCACAAATGAAGGTTAGTTCTCAAGCAAAAGACTTCCGTACGGCGGGCTTTAGATCGATAAGGAACCAAGGTTGGTCCTTGCATGAAGGCTTCCGCCCAGTGAAGCAGAGCAGGCCAGAGGCCGCCGCGAAAGCCAGAGATCCGGTTCTGGGCCTCGATCCGGCTCCGGTTTCTGACTGTCACGTAAAGTCCGAGGTCTAACCTACGGTCCTTTCTCCAGCACGCTGCGTTACCGCCACTAGGTTACTTCTCTTACTGGGGCAGCCATGCTATGAAATAATTATCACGTTGGTCTATAAATGACGACTCTATAGTTAATGTGATTATGGGGAGGTTGTTATTACAACACTTTGTTTAACCGATGCCGATGGTACTATGTTAAGAGATTGGGCTCCAATCCCGATAGAAGCGAGGTTCAAAACCGCACATGGTAACCCAGATTTACGTTTACTTTGGTTTCTTCTGTATCAGTCAAGGCAAATTTTTGTAGATCCATTTGTACCGAGTGACCGGGAAGTAAGGACGAATTTGAATGTTGCGCCATTTTGCCATATGACGGTTTGCAGTCGTGGTTTTTTCGTGTTTGTTATCTGCGGTCCTTCTCATTGGTAGCCTGACATCCTTTGTGTGGTGAGCATTGTTGTTTGAAGCCTGGAGCAGATGACAGCTGAGCAACGCAACCAAGTGATAAAACGTTATTACAAAACCATTGAAACTCCCACGGCAACCGTTGGTGAATTACGTGACACACTCGGACGTAATACTGCTCCAACCGAATCATCAGTTCGGAAGCTGATTCAGAAGTTTGAGACCACGGGTCCTGTTTGAAACATTAAGAAAACCGGACGGTGGCATCCTGTTCGAACACAATGAAACATTGCTGTCATGTGTGACTATGTGATCGTAAGTCCCAGATAATCGGTTCGCCAACGAGCTCAACAACTGAATTTATCATCGAGTTCAGTGCACGAAATGCTTTCAAAAGATCTGACAATACATGCGCACAAATTTCAGCTCACACAGGAGTTGAAGCCTGCAGACCATGAAAAGAGACATCGATTTGCTCAATGGGTCTTGGCTCGACAAGCGGGGGACGAGAACTTCACAAAAAGAATAATTATCCCAGATTGGGTGGACTTCCAATAAAATGGCTCTGAGCACTATGGGACACAACTGCTGTGGTCATAAGTCCCCTAGAACTTAGAACTACTTAAACCTAACTGACCTAAGGACATCACACACGTCCATGCCCGAGGCAGGATTCGAACCTGCGACCGTAGCGGTCGTGCGGTTCCAGACTGTAGCGCCTTTAACCGCTCGTCCACTCCGGCCGGCGGTGGACTTCCACCTCAGTGCGTGTGCCAATAAGAAGAATTGCAGAATTTGAGGTAACGAAAATACGCGAGTGACTGTGGAAGATGAGATGCATCCACAATGCAGGACTGCGTGGTCTGGTTCTGGGCAAGAGGAGGGATCGACCCATACCTTTTTGAAAATGATGATGGAGCTGCCGTCACTGTGAGTGGCAACTGTAACCGAAACACGCTTCCTGGTTGTTTTTCCCTCTTACTGATGAAAATGACGATTTGCGTTCAACAAGATGGTGCGACATCTCACACATCCCCTGAAACGATTTCTCTGCCGAATGAAAAGTTTCCTCAAAAAGTATCTCTTTACGTGCCAACCAGGAGTGGCCTGACAGATCAAGCGATTTTACGCCTTTTGAATTTTTTGTGAAATCAAAATTCTACAAGGGCAGTTCAATAAGTAATGCAACACATTTTTTTTCTGAAACAGGGGTTGTTTTATTCAGCATTGAAATACACCAGGTTATTCCCCAATCTTTTAGCTACACAACACTATTTTTCAACGTAATCTTCATTCAATGCTACGGCCTTACGCCACCTTGAAATGAGGGCCTGTATGCCTGCACGGTACCATTCCACTGGTCGATGTCGGAGCCAACGTCGTACTGCATCAATAACTTCTTCATCATCCGCGTAGTGCCTCCCACGGATTGCGTCCTTCATTGGGCCAAACATATGGAAATCCGACGGTGCGAGATCGGGGCTGTAGGGTGCATGAGGAAGAACAGTCCACTGAAGTTTTGTGAGCTCCTCTCGGGTGCGAAGACTTGTGTGAGGTCTTGCGTTGTCATGAAGAAGGAGAAGTTCGTTCAGATTTTTGTGCCTACGAACACGCTGAAGTCGTTTCTTCAATTTCTGAAGAGTAGCACAATACACTTCAGAGTTGATCGTTTGACCATGGGGAAGGACATCGAACAGAATAACCCCTTCAGCGTCCCAGAAGACTGTAACCGTGACTTTACCGGCTGAGGGTATGGCTTTAAACTTTTTCTTGGTAGGGGAGTGGGTGTGGCGCCACTCCATTGATTGCCGTTTTGTTTCAGGTTCGAAGTGATGAACCCATGTTTCATCACCTGTAACAATCTTTGACACGAAATTGTCACCCTCAGCCACATGACGAGCAAGATGGTTCTCCTTTGCTCTTTATGGTGTTCGGTTAGACAACGAGGGACCCAGCGGGAACAAACCTTTGAATATCCCAACTGGTGAACAATTGTGACAGCACTACCAACAGAGATGTCAAGTTGAGCACTGAGTTGTTTGATGGTGATCCGTCGAACATCTCGAACGAGTGTGTTCGCACGCTCCGCCATTGCAGGAGTCACAGCTGTGCACGGCCGGCCCGCACGCGGGAGATCAGACAATCTTGCTTGACCTTGCGGCGATGATGACACACGCTTTGCCCAACAATTCACCGTGCTTTTGTCCACTGCCAGATCACCGTAGACATTCAGCAAGCGCCTGAGATGCCCTGGTTTTCCGCCAAAAGAAACTCGATCACTGCCCGTTGTTTGCAACGCACATCCGTTACAGACGCCATTTTAACAGCTCCGTACAGCGCTGCCACCTGTCGGAAGTCAATGAAACTATACGAGACAAAGCGGGAATGTTTGAAAATATTCCACAAGAAATTTCAGGTTTTTTCAACCAAAATTGGCCGAGAAAAAAAAAAATGTTGCATTACTTATATTGAACTGCTCTCGTACTTGAACAAACCTGTCTTTATATGGTAGTGTAGATGAACCTTTCATAGAACCGTGTTTACTGCAAGGATCCATTGAATGCGGTATTATCACAGCTTTGCGGCAGCCGTGATCATGACGGCATCATTCCCACTCCTTCCTGTGACCCGTACGCGACACGCATAGCGGCAGACGCTACATAAGTATACCCATCCAATTTCTATCACTGCTTACGTACAACAAACAATGTTAGAAACAGAAAATGGAACATGAGTTAGTACTAAATACGGGGAACAGGGATGAGTGCATTTGACTTTCTTATCAACAGCGAGTACCATATGTCAATGGAAATGTTTCTTTCCAAAAGGACACAAGTTCCGCATTGCACGCTTTGCACGGGCGTGAAGGTATTCCCACTACAATACAGTCTCTGGGTAATTCGATTAGAAAACCGCACGAATTACTCCGTAATAAGACGTAAGCAACCAAAGATCCATTATGTCAAAAAAAAAAATGGTTCAGATGGCTCTGAGCACTATGGGACTTAACATCTGTGGTCATCAGTCCCCTAGAACTTAGAACTACTTAAACCTAACTAACCTAAGGGCAGCACACAACACCCAGCCATCACGAGGCAGAGAAAATCCCTCACCCCGCCGGGAATCGAACCCGGGAACCCGGGCGTGGGAAGCGAGAACGCTACCGCACGACCACGAGATGCGGGCTCCATTATGTCAAAACAGGTAAATGTCTCTGACCAAACTCTGAATGTTTATTTAGGATTCACCATGTATGAGGGGCTGACAAGTTGTTGAAAAAGTTTCCTAGCATGGCTGACATCCCTCGTAATAATAAACCAGGAATTAAGGGCCACAGCCAATATTACCGTGATCTCACAAGCGACAATCTCTGTATTAGCATCAGCATTACCAACTGGCATGGGGTTTTCACAACAAAGTATGCACAACACACTGATGCACCACCACCACACCATGCTGATGCGATGACTTGAACAAGACGTGTTGTGAAGCGAACGCGAAAGGGATATCTGTTTCACCAGATCAGAACATTGCAACGCTAACACCTGAGTGCAACTGAGCAGCAAAAAGGAGAAGCTATTGAAACTTCCTGGCAGATTACGAGGTGCATTCAAGTTCTAAGGACTCCGATTTTTTTTTTTCTAATTAACTACTCACCCGAAATCGATGAAACAGGCGTTACTTCTCGACGTAATCGCCCTGCAGTCGTACACATTTTTCACCACGCTGATGCCATGATTCCATGGATGGCAGCGGCGAAGGCTGCGTAAGGAGTCTGTTTTGACCACTGGAAAATCGCTGAGGCAATAGCAGCACGGCTGGTGAATGTGCGGCCACGGAGAGTGTCTTTCATTGTTGGAAAAAGCCAAAAGTCACTAGGAGCCAGGTCAGGTGAGTAGGGAGCATGAGGAATCACTTCAAAGTTGTTATCACGAAGAAACTGTTGCGTAACGTTAGCTCGATGTGCGGGTGCGTTGTCTTGGTGAAACAGCACACGCGCAGCCCTTCCCGGACGTTTTTGTTGCAGTGCAGGAAGGAATTTGTTCTTCCAAACATTTTCGTAGGATGCACCTGTTACCGTAGTGTCCTTTGGAACGCAATGGGTAAGGATTACGCCCTCGCTGTCCCAGAACATGGACACCATCATTTTTTCAGCACTGGTCCGCCGCTCGTGGTCTCGCGGTAGCGTTCTCGCTTCCCGAGCACGGGGTCCCGGGTTCGATTCCCGGCGGGGTCAGGGATTTTTCACCTGCCTCGAGATGACTGGGTGTTTGTGTTGTCCTCATCATTTCATCATCATCCAGGAAAATGGCGAAATTGGACTGAGCAAAGATTGGGTAATTGTACGGGCGCTGATAACCACGCAGTTGAGCGCCCCACAAATCAAACATCATCATCATCATCATCATTTTCAGCACTGGCGGTTACCCGAAATTTTTTTGGTGGCGGTGAATCTGTGTGCTTCCATTGAGCTGACTGGCGCTTTGTTTCTGGATTGAAAAATGGCATCCACGTCTCGTCCATTGTCACAACTGACGAAAAGAAAGTCCCAAACATGCTGTCGTTGCGCGTCAACATTGCTCGGCAACATGCCACACGGGCAGCCATGTGGTCGTCCGTCAGCATTCGTGGCACCCACCTGGATGACACTTTTCGCATTTTCAGGTCGTCATGCAGGATTGTGTGCACAGAACCCACAGAAATGCCACCTCTGGAGGCGATCTGTTCAACAGTCATTCGGCGATCCCCAAAAACAATTCTCTCCACTTTCTCGATCATGTCGTCAGACCGGCTTGTGTGAGCCCGAGGTTGTTTCGGTTTGTTGTCACACGATGTTCTGCCTTTATTAAACTGTCGCACCCACGAACGCACTTTCGACACATCCATAACTCCATCACCAGATGTCTCCTTCAACTGTCGATGAATTTCAATTGGTTTCACACCACGCAAATTCAGAAAACGAATGATTGCACGCTGTTCAAGTAAGAAAAACGTCGCCATTTTAAGTATTTAAAACAGTTCTTATTCTCGCCGCTGGCGGTAAAATTCCATCTGCCGTACGATGCTGCCATCTCTGGGACGTATTGACAATGAACGCGGCCTCATTTTAAAACAGTGCGCATGTTTCTATCTCTTTCCAGTCCGGAGAAAAAAAATCGGAGGCCTTAGAACTTGAATGCACCTCGTAAATCTGTGTGCCGGACCGAGACTCGAACTCGGAGACGAGGTATTGGTAGAAGTAAAGCTGTGAGGACGGGGCGTGAGTCGTGCTTGGGTAGCTCAGATGGCAGAGCACTTGCCCACGAAAGGCAAAGTTCCCGAGTTCGAATCTCGGTTCAGCACACAGTTTTAAACTGGCAGGAAGTTTCATAGCAGCGCACACTCCGCTGCAAAGTCAAAATCTCATTGAGGAGACACTATTCTCTACATTGGAAACTGTAGTTTACAAATGATGAAGCCAAACTATCGACAAGATTCCGGTGATTGTTCAGATGTTCACAGTTGTGTGTGAATTCCTAAGGGACCTAGCTACAGAGGTCATCAGTCCCTAGACTTACACACTACATAACCAACTTGTGCTAAGAACAACAAACACACCCACGCCCGAGGGAAAATTCCACTCTCCGGCGAGAAGGGCCGCGTAGTCCGTGACCCGGTGCCTCTAACCACGCGGGCACTCCGCGCGGCGGAGGTTGTTCGGGATTTGGCTTGTTACGGAATGATTCCATTTCGTTTGATTTCTTACATCTACTGATGTTTGTTTGTATCTGTTTTACACTTGAAACGAACCGAGGTGAAAAAAGACATGGGATAGCGGTATGTACATACACATGGCGGTAGTACCGCTTACACTTGGTATAAAAGGACGGTACACTGGCGGATCTGTCATTTATACTCGGGTGATTCACGTGAAAAGGTTGTAAAGGGTCCATGACTAAAGAATTTATTGCTAGCACACTCGACCAGATGTAACTTCGATGGATTGCTCACGCGCTGCCTGCGATATGTAAGCTACAATATAATCGCAGCAGTAGTAGTAGTAGCGGCTCGCAGTCGGGCAGTTGCGTCAGGTCGGTCGTAGAGAGCAATTGTCGAGTTGTATAGCTCACAGAGTGCACTTGTGACCTGTGTGGAATTACCAAGGCCGGTCGTGGAAAATGATGGCGTTGCCTATGTGGTGTAGTATAAGGTAAAATCAAAATATTATTGTTCTCTGTTGCCGTGCGCATATGTTAATTGCTACAACTGATTTTTGTACTATTGTTATGTCAAAGTCCGATGTAAATGTTTTCAAAACATCTTCCGATAATAATCTTCCTTGTAAAGATAACTTTTGACAGTCATTCATCTGAATTTAAAGTTTTTACTAATTTCTCCTATCCATAATCATACCGATTATCGTAAACAAAATCAGTTGTTTTTCATACATAACAAAATCTAGTGGCCAGCATTTCACAGGGCTGTGCCAGAAAAATTTCTTATAGGAGCAGACATATACGCGTTATCCGGCGACATCGTTGAGGATCATTGAGGTAAGAATTTTCAGCTTATTCAGAATGATTTTTCAGGGCCATGACGCAGCACTGCTGACGTCCAGATTTACCAGTTTACATTCACAGTTAGTTAATTATTGAAAGGTTACATTACGAGATTTCTTTTGAAAGGTTATATATGAATCACATTTTTATTGGGAGGTTAGTCACTTTTTTTTATTGCGAGGTTACGGAATTTATTTATTGCGAGATTACGGAATTTATTTATTGGAAGGTTACGGAATTTATCTGTTGGGAGGTTAGAAGGTTACTGTTGTGACTTGGCAAGAGAGCCAAGCCACTATGAGGAAGCCGAAAGGCACGCGTTAAGCTCACGCAGGCTGGCGTGAGGTCTGGAACATTTAAGGAAGTTAGACTTTAGCAGAAAAGGTCGTAGCTGTTGGAATACTTAACTTTAATCCATAATTGGTGAACATCGGTCTGACGGTACATGCATCACAAGATAAATAGCAAATGATAATGGCGCCTTGCTAGGTCGTAGCAAATGACGTAGCTGAAGGCTATGCTAACTATCGTCT
The DNA here is from genome assembly GCF_023864275.1 of Schistocerca cancellata. NCBI lineage: Eukaryota > Metazoa > Arthropoda > Insecta > Orthoptera > Acrididae > Schistocerca > Schistocerca cancellata. The sequence continues at coordinate 55,121,582 of NC_064627.1, forward strand.
CGGCAAATGAGAACGTAATTTGTCAGTGAACCATGTCTAGCAAAGTCGGTTGTACCACTGGGGCGAGTGTTAGGAAGTCTCTCTAGACCTGCCGTGTGGCAGCGCTCGGTCTGCAATCACTGACAGTGGCGACACGCGGGTCCGTCGTATACTAACGGACCGCGGCCAATTTAAAGGCTACCACCTAGCAAGTGTGGTGTCTGGCGGTGACACCACAGTTACCAACGTGATTATGTCCGCATGACGGGAAATAACAGACTTTGAACGCGTAATGATAACTGGAGCTATACGCGTAGAACATTCCATTTCGGAAATCTTTAGGGAATTCAATATTCCGAGATTCACAGTATCAAGAGTGTGCCGAGAATACCAAATTTCAGGCATCAGCTCCCACCACGGACGCACTGGCCGATGGGATTCACTTAGCGACGGAGATCAGGAGTGTTTGTGTAGAGTTGTCAGTACTGACAAACAAGCAACACTGCGTGAAATAAGGGCGGAAATGAATGTGCGAGCAACGTATGTGTTACGAATGTGCGTCGGATTTCGGCGTTAATTGACTATGGCAGCAGACGACCGACGAGAGTGCCTTTGCTAACAGTAAGACATCGCCTGAAGGCCCTCTCCTGGGCTCGTGGCCATATCGGTTGGACCCTAGACCAGTGGAAAATCGTAGCCTGCTCAAATGATACCCAATCTGAGCCCACGAAGACATGGGCTCAACTTGTGAACAAGGCACTGTGCAAGCTTGTGGTGGCTTCATAATGGTGTGGGTTGTGTTTGCATGGAATTGACTAACTCCTAGGATCGAACTGAAGCAACTATTGACTGGAAATTTTTATATTCGGCTACTTGGAGGCCATTTGCAGCAATTCATGAACTTCATGTTCCTAAACAAGGATGGAATTTTTAAGGATGATAATGCACCATGTTACTGTGCTGCACTTGTTCGCGATTGGTTTAAAGGACATTGTGGACAGTTAGAGCGGTTGTTTTGGCCACCCAGATCGCCCGACATAGAACGTAATGGACAGGGTAGTTCGTGCACAAAATCCTGCACCAGCAACACTTTTGCAGCTGTGGATGATTATAGAGGCAGCATGGCTCAACATTTCTGCTGGGGAGTTCCAGCGACTCGTTGAGTCCATGCCACACAGAATTAATTGCCTCACCACTCCGTGCAAAACTAGGTCCTGTAACGCCGGAAATGCATATCCTCCTACTTCCATATATTGTACTATAAATTTTTTTTCCTTATTTTTGTTACCTGAATATATAACATTTCTGTGTCTTCGTATATTTTAATTGTTTTACTAATTGTATATATATATATATATATATATATATATATATATATATATATATATTTATGCATTTATATCGATGTATAATTGGTTTGTTTCGTAAATATTATTTGTATTTTTACGCTGGGTCTTGCCTAGGGAAAACTGCTATCGAACGATTACATCGATAGGTCGTGAGAAGAATCAAAGTGTGTAGGATCTTTGGTAGTGGTAACTGTCGCGTGGAGCGCGGGGAGAGAGAGGGAGTCTGGCTGGAGTAGCGAGTGGAGCGGGGGTGTTGTGTGAAGCTCCCTCGAGTTGCCGCGCTTTCGGGGTTTGGCAGCATGTAATTGCGCTCGACTTGCGATGATAGTTTCTGACATGGTGTCGCGGACGGGAAGCAGTAGCTGGCGCACATCAAGAGCCCGTTTCGTCTGGTGACCGTGTCGAGAAGAAGGCACGCCAACATCCAGCTTCTGCAACAGCGACGGCCGACTATGAGTAACTGTCGCGACCTCCTCGATCGACGGCTTCAAACCTTCAATCAACCAACAAGGAAGACTGGAAGCACGTAAAGTTTTAGAACTGTATGGCAGACCTCAGCTTTTCAAACTGTTCAAATCACAAAATTACAGCAACGTAGCATGAACCTTTGTTGCTCATTGTCCCAATTGTATTACCAAGCAGGGTCCCTTCCTTTTCCGGAATGAACCCGAGTGTCATTGAAATTCAAACGCCAGCATTAAAGTAATATTCTATTTCACTGCTTTAATTTCAAAGCTACAACATTTAGATTACACAAGCACAAATTAAGAGTGCGAGTTTTGTTACCGTATTTTAGCTTACCTGTGACTGCAGCTCAGTTTGGTATGTACTAAATTTTACTATTGTTAATTGTTCAGAATCATTTAATTCAAGTTCAAAGTTAAATCTCTTATTTCTAAATTGCGTAGATTCAAGTAGCTTTTGAAATGATTGTTGAGGTAGTCCAAGACTAACCGTATTTTACTGAATTTCTATGTGCTTCAGAAACAAAGCTCACTATTAACTTCAGTCTCTAAATTAACTTTCGATTTTCCGGTTTTGTTAATTCTTTTGCTAAATTAAGTCAGACTGTAGCGAAATTTATTACTTCTGACAAACTTTCAGTTTTCACACTACACTTGTCAACCTTCAGTTGCCACGCTTCTAGTGCTAATTATATGTGTAATAATCTTTCTTTTTCAGTTACTATAGTAATTGTCCTTAGGACTGGCGACCGTAATTTCCCCCAAATCTCAAATATCTAATTACCGCTAGTTGATTGTTAACGTAACGGCCGCACATTTACTTTCTTTATTAACTTTACCCCTTATTCAAAATTAATTTCCACCAGTTTCATCAGCATTTTTCCTTTCATTTAGATGTAACCCTTTCCTCCCTCTTTACCGACAGATTAACTTCGGTGACGATTGTTTTCCCAAATTTCCATTAGGTACACGTGGTTTAATTTTTCACTGTCATTAAGGTCGGTAAGTGAGGGGGAGGTTACAGTCCGACGTGGCATTAGGAGGTATCCCATGACTTTCGTCACACCAGTGTATTTGCATAATAGTGCAAGTATAGACGTATACCATGTGTGTATTGTTCAGCAACAAACTTGTTCCCTTCTCTCAAGGTACTTACTGTTGACAACATTTTAACATCCACTCTACTGTTTTCCCTCAAGCTTCGCACTGAGTGCTGTTCGATTCTGTCTCGAGTTTTCTTTCGTGCAGAGTTAGCTTTACGTAAAAAATATACGCAGCAATAAGCGTAGGTTGACTGACGCAGAGATGGTCGACATGCACCTCCGTGACTACAACGAAAGAGTGGCAGAATTACGTTGTGCTGAGCTCTTCCAGCAACGACAACAACCTCACAGTATTTTTGCATCTAAACCTTTTACATTACCTTTTTTTCTGTTGTACGCATTGGTAACTGCATATTACAGACTTTTCCACTACTGCGACTGAATTATCACGGAAACAGTGGGAACAAGTGGAATCGTGATTTCCAGTCAGAATGTTAATGGTTTTTGGTATTTTTCAGGAAGTCATCGGGTGAAACAAAAGTGATACCTGGGGTTCCAAAGGAGATATTGTAGGCTCGCAACCATTCGTAATCTACTTAACCGATTTAGCATTTGATCCGACCAGTCCTCTTACAATGTTTGCAGATGATGCTGTCTTTTACCGTCCACTGAACAAGTCAGAGAAGATGAACAAGGATTGGGCTAGAGGCTTTCAATAAGCAGAGCAACTCTTTTTTTCGGAAAACAGATTAGTTATATTCCGGATTCCAGTACACCATATTATTCCCCACTCTTTATACTAAAAGACCCTACTTTTCAACACAATCTCCGTTCAATGCGACGGCCTTACTGGGAGGGCCTTTATGTCCGTATGGTACCAAAATATGGTCGATGACGGAGCCACATTTTGCTGCGTACATAAACTCATCGTCATCTACGTACTGCTGCCTGAGAAGTGGATCCTTCATTGGGCGAAACAGACAGAAGTCGGAAGGTGCAGGCAGTATGGTGAATGAGGAAGAAGAGTCCAGTGAGGTTGTGTGAGCTCCTCTCTGGAGCGCAGACCTGTGTGAGCTTCGCGTTGTCATGGAGAAGTTGAAGTTCGTTTGCATATTTGTTGCGAAGAAAACGCTGAAGCCGTTTCTTGACTGTCTTGAAAGTAGCACAGTACACTTCAGACTGGACTGTAGCATCATGAGGGAGGACATCAAACAGAATAATGCAAACTAGCCACAGACTGCACACAGCACAGCCAGTCATTTTCATATAGAGCGCTACGTAACGTTGCCAATATAAAAATCTAAACAGCCTACTTACATAGCCCCCATGCTCCCCACAAAAAATTTTACAAATTGTTTTGGGCAGTGGCCAATAATGGTTTGATAAAATTTTTCATAATTACAATAACAAAGATATCAAATGCACACACTTATTGATACAATGTTGGTCAAAAGCTGAAATTTTCTCACAGTCCCATAAAGACACTCCTGATCATTCATCACAGTATTAATTACCATTTTATGCACAAAGTCTGAGCAGTAAATGAAAATGCACACGGAAGTACTGGATTTCCATGCAGTCTTGTAGAAGTAGTGTTGTCCTTCCAACGGAAAGACAGTGCTGACTCTTGACATGCAGACAGGTAATGGGCCACAATAGAGCAAACCCACAGCAGAGTCAGTCGAAGTTTTGAAGAATATTGGTAGGTAGGTCATCACAGAGCAGACCCACTGTAGTCCTGGTAGAGATTGTGGTATTGGTGGGTCATCAAAGGTGTAGACCCACTGTAGTCCTGGTAGAAATAATGGTACTGGTGAGTCAGCAAAGGTGTAGACTAGAGATGGGGGATCCGCTCTTGAACTAATTCATTGAGTTCAATCTTTCAAAGGAGTGAACAATCAGTGATTCAGAAAAAAAGAACGGTAGCTCCAAACGTTTCCCACAGCAGAGAGAGAGAGAGAGAGAGAGAGAGAGAGAGACGGAGCATATCAGCAGCGCCTCTGCTGGTCACAGCACAGTGCACGCCACACAACACAGCCAGCGCCGGCCTCTGCCCTGCTTCTACCTTGGCTGCCTGCATTGTGCAGTGCCCCATTGGATTTTGTATTTCACATATGCCGTGGCGTCTCTGTGCGTCGTCTGCCGCGCAGTGTCTGGCGCAGCGTAACTTCGCATCGCACTCTGTCGGCGATCGTTTCAGTCGCACGTCCTGCCCTCTGGGCAGTTGATGCGAGCAACAGCACAGAGAGGCACCTAGCGGATAACATAGGAACTACTTGCAAAAACCCGCTCGCAAGGGAACGAACTATTTGTCTCGGAGCGGGTGAGTTCACCGCTACCCCCTCCCTCAGAACTCGCCCGCTCAACGCTCGCCCCACCGTCTCGACTCTAGCCAGAGCGTCGAGCAAAGCGACTCAGGTGTCACTGTGGTCTCTGCGGTCTCAGCTCACGCAGTAATACAGCTCGCGGCTCGGCCTGCTCGACTCAGCGCCTCTGCATCGGAGTTCGTCCCCACTGGATATTGTTCTTCGTAGTAATGCCGCTATGTATATTACATTATTATGTTATGTATACATCAATTGTTTTTATTTTATTTTTATTTGTTTAAACTGATTAGATTAGGTTCCTGATGACTCCTCTTACTGTAGGATTTTTATTATAGACACTCGAATTTACGCTTTAATTACGAGCGAACCGATAAACGCATCGCAAAATGTGATACACCAATATTTTCCTTGTTTTATTCTGCGTAAGGCTATATGCAGCACTTTCGTTTTACAGTCAAATTTATATTTTTTTTTCTTATTCTGGTACGGATTTTGCGATTTTAGGCGTCTTCGAAAGGAAACGTTCACTTTAAAAATATATGGCTTGCGATGTATTTGTATGAGGTTAATGAAATTTTAATACGTTATAGCCAAATATATTGTTAATGTAAATCTCAAGTTACAACATTTTCCGATCACCCAAAAAACCACGATAGTGCAAAATAAATCAATAATCAAAAACTTTGTCATATCGTGGAAATTTCAATAAACAATACAAAATTCTTACTCATTATCTGTGTTACTTCAAAATAGGATCAAATAAGATCAAAATACAGGTATAGTACTGGAATAAACCAAGTTTAAAGGGCAATGTGCCTTCCATTTATTTTATATTGTAAATGAGTGGTGAGTCATGAAAAAGAGCTAATTCATTTCAGGGAGTGAACAGTTCTGATCCAATCTCTGAAAAGAACAGTTTTGCCCATCTCTAGTGTAGACCCACTGTAGTCCTTGTAGAAATAATGGTATGTATGTAAGTCGGCTGTTTATGTTTTCTTATTGGCAACGTTACGTAGCGCTCTATATGAAAATCACTGGCTGTGCTGTCTGCAGTCTGTGGCTAGTTTGCATTGTTGTCTGCCATTGTAGTGTTGGGCAGCGGCAGCTGGATGTGAACAGCGCGTAGCGTTGCGCAGTTGGAGGTGAGCCGCCAGCAGTGGTGGATGTGGGGAGAGAAATAGCGGAGTTTTGATATTTGTAAGAATGGATGTTACGAACTGCTCTATATGTTATGACTATTAAGGTAAATACAATGTTTGTTCTCTATTAAAATCTTTCATTTGCTAACTATGCCTATCAGTAGTTAGTGCCTTCTGTAGTTTGAATCTTTTATTTAGCTGGCAGTAGTGGCACTCGCTGTATTGCAGTAGTTCGAGTAACGGAGATTTTTGGTGACGTAAGTGATTTGTGAAAGGTACAGGTTAATGTTAGTCAGGGCCATTCTTTTGTAGGGATTTTTGAAAGTCAGATTGCGTTGCGCTAAAAATATTGTGTGTCAGTTTAAGGACAGTCCTGTATAATTGTTCTAAGGGGACGTTTCAACTGTAGCTGGAGAGTATGGCTACAAAATTAGTTTTACTTAGGAAAATAAAGCGAAAAGGTATGCTGTGCATGAAATTTACAAAGGGAGGAATCTTCGTGAAGAATTTCATAATTTATTATCAACTACAAAGACCACCAGACAGAGTCTTCGAATACACGCGAATGAATAGAGGAGTATTCGACTATCTCATTACTAAATTAAAGACGAATGTTTTTACCATGAACTTTTAACAGCCGATAAATGCGTAAGAATGAATGATTACTGACTCCTGAAATATAAAGAATGAGGGAAAACATCTAAAGTATGATGTGGTGTAACGGTAGCGTTCCCTGTTTGAGAATGATGCACTGAAACGGCCCTGGGTTCGGTTCCTGCTACTGTGTATGATTTAACTGACTCAGCTACAATTCTGTATTTTAAGTTTTATGTATACTGTTTACATTGCATCGCTAAGTACATTTTAGGCCTTCCCACAGTGTATACACATCTATCCCGATAATGACACACACTAAATTCCTAATAAATTACCATGAACAACCATGAAATTTTACAGATATTTGATGTTGCGAACGTAACTCATCAGCAGTCAGTGTTAAGGCTAGTCGTTACGGCTAATCTAAATAGTCTGTAAAAGTAAAGCATACAAAATTTTTGAAAAGAAAGTTAAACGTTTTGTGAAATGATTCGTCGAAAAGTATGAAATAAAAAAAATATTATAGAAAGGTTTGATGCACCTCATTTTCTGTTCATGATTTAGAGCGTCATTCAAAGACACGTGCAACGTTTCTCTGATCTATTTATTTCTTTTACACGAATCATTTCACAAAATATTTGACCGATTTTTTTTTCATTTCTTATATTCAAGTTTTATTCAGAAATCATGATCTTACTGACTCGTCGTTTGCCTTCCTAACGTCTTCTGTTCTTGAAAATCCTAACTTTGGTACTTGATCCGAATGAAGCCTTTTTGACATTTAAATACCGCACCAATGTATCTTTATGTGTGCCAAATAGCTAGGCCTTGAAAAGATGAACTTTTTGACACTTCAGTTATACAGCTTCGGTCAAGTATTTCAATTTTTCTTCAACTCATTAATTAAGTTTTCCTTAATTACCCTGATTACTTTCAAGCAGTTAAATATTTTCATGCGAAACTAACCCTTACGCTTGTCACTTTGATATCCCGTTTGCCTGTTTTTCTCTCTTTGATTATGAAAATTCGGACAAAACCTCATGGTTTAACTTATAGGGTGTCTTGTTTCCGCTCTGCTCACGAGTTTTCAAAAACGTATCGAATAATAATCATACGACAAAATAGTCCTTTCTACGTGCTGTCGTTTCCAAAGAACGTCGTTTCGATGTCTTGAACCGTTTATGAGATACGACGATTTTTACGACCATTTGATTCCCTAAGCGCGGGATAGGATTCGGACGCGTCGCGAGCGACCCGTCCGCGGATATAACAACCAATATCTCAAGAATGAAAACTTAGATACAATTTAGATATACTGGCTACAGTTCATACGCAGTAATGCATAGCCTTAAATGACGTACATGGAAAGTCTGCGAAATGTGATTTTACCACTGCAAATTCTTAAAATTTTTTGCAGGCACGTATTCAGTTTCGTGCAGCCCAGTAACCGTAACGGAGGAGGAGGATATTGGTGTTTAACGTCTCGTCGACAACGAGGTCATTAGAGACGGAGCACACGCTCGGATTAGGGAAGGATGGGGAAGGAAGTCGGCCGTGCCCTTTCAAAGGAACCATCCCGGCATTTGCCTGGAGTGATCTAGGGAAATCACGGAAAACCTAAATCAGGATAGCCGGACGCGGGATTGAACCGTCGTCCTCCCGAATGCGAGTCCAGTAACCGTAGCGAATAACGGAAATAAATTCATATCTTCATAGAGCAAAGATATCAAGCTATAAGATGCAGAAGAACCAAATTTTTTGTCACCGAATAGTTTTCTTAAAATCGGATGATAAGTATTCCACAGCTGCCGTCGCGTCCGCTCCACTGCTTTGCCGAGAAGACACGTGGCTGTCGCCATCACTGAAGCGCGTGCTGCAGCGACAAGATTCAAACACGTTTGAATTCAAATGTCAGCAGTTGTAGCAGAGGACAGGCAGCGCCACCGAAGTCGCCCGCGTACGACACTTCCGTAGCCGTACATGCGGTGGTGTTTCGTCGTCTGAAGCTTCGCGCGGTGTCGGCCGGTTCCGTCGCTTACGTAGGACGCGGCTTAACAGTCGCCAATCAGAAGGCTACATATAGCGTCATCACCAATCGGAATGTCATGAAACTATAAGGGGCGGAAATAGTGATATTCCACGCTGTCCCACAACCAAATCCGCATTTTTTCAGCTGAAATAGGCCGAGAAAAAAAGTGGTTGTGTTACGATTCAACGACCCTTCTAAAATAACATATCTGTATTGTGCGAACAATGGTAATTAACCGTGAACAAAAAGAACTGTCAGGACTCGCACATGATCAGAAAAACGTACCGTTTACCGTTTTACACGATAAAGCACGCAAATTTAAAGACTGTCCTTTCTGTGCTGTCACCGCCAGACACCACACTTGCTAGGTGGTAGCCTTTAAATCGGCCGCGGTCCGCTAGTATACGTCGGACCCGCGTGTCCCCACTGTCAGTGATTGCAGACCGAGCGCCGCCACACGGCAGGTCTAGAGAGACGTACTAGCACTCGCCCCAGTTGTACAGCCGACTTTGCTAGCGAAGCTACACTGACCAATACGCTCTCATTTGCAGAGACGATAGTTAGCATAGCCTTCAGCTACGTCATTTGCTACGACCCAGCTAGGTGCCATTACCAGTTTATATTGAGATTATAAATCATGTATCAACAAGAGCGATGTACACCAATTATGGATTAAAGTTAAGTATTCCAGAAGCTCTGTACTATTTTTGGCTACTATAATTCCTTGTCATTTTCCAGACCTCACGCCAGCCTGCGTGAGCTTAAACGCGTGCCTTTCGGCTTCCTCCAGACTCCGTGAATTGGCTCCTGCCAATTCACAACACTTTCAGCTAAACAGCTAGTGATTACATTTACCAGAAACTTAAACTGGAACCCTTACATAAAAAATGTTTACGGTTAAGTGAGCAAACATGCAATTTATTGGTAGACTACAACAGCCGTAATAAAGAGGCTGCCTATACTACGCTATTCCGCCCTCTTGTGTAGTGCTACAGAGCGGTACCTGATGGGATCGATGGAGGACATCGAGGAAGTTCATACAAGGGCAGCTCGTTTCGTATCATCGCGAAATAGAGGAGAGAGTGTCATGGACGTAATACGCGATTTGGGATAGCAATCATTAAAAGAAAGGCATTTTTTGCGTCGACTTTCTTCCACGAAATTTCATTTACCAACTTTCTCCTCCGAATGTGAAAGTATTTTGTTGACTCAAACTACGCAGGGAGAAATAAGCATCGTGATAAGATAACGGAAATCAGAGCTCGCACAGAATATTTTAGGTGTCTTTTTTTTCCAACGAGGTATTCGAGAGTGGAGTGGTAGAGAAATTGGATGTGATTCTATGAACTGCTTACTAAGCATTTCAGCGCGAAATGCAGAGTGGTTAGGTAGATCTAGATACGGATATAACTAGAATAACGAACCAAATAATTCATAATTACATCATTACAATTAAGCCACCGGGGATGACGTGTCACTTGCACAAAAACACTCAGAAAATATTTCTGAAAACGCCCGGAAGTTTTGTGGTTGGTCCGCCCTGGTTCGCCTTGTTTATATTAGTGTAGCCAATACGAAATGAATTGCAGTGAAAGATAATTTTGATTTAATCGTGATGGAAACTGGATGCAAATTCTAAATTCAAAGTAATTTTCTGATAATGCTATTTCCAAAAGACTTGTAATTTCAAGGATTCCAGTCATGGATATTTTTTATATTTTCTAACGGGTTCTATTTTTTTACTTTGATTGTCTCCTGTACTGGCGCATTGGTGTATAGCTTAGTGACATCAAATGAAATAAATTTACCATTAGGTGGTATTTTTATGTCTTTTATATCTCTTGCCAGAGTACGCGAATTTTTGCTTGTGCATTTTTTCTTGAAAGTATAAGGTTTTGTAATTAGTGCGTTCAGTTTTTTGCTTATCAAATATGATGGGTAATTAATGCAATTAATTACGGGTCGACTCCGAACCGTCAGTGTATGTGTCTTTCGCTGGCCTCGTAATTACATAATGGTAAATTTATTTCATTTGTTGTCACTGATCTATACACCAACGTGCCAGTACAGGAAACAATCCAAATGTTGTTGTTGTTGTTGTGGTCTTCAGTCCTGAGACTGGTTTGATGCAGCCCTCCATGCTACTCTATCCTGTGCAAGCTTCTTCATCTCCCAGTACCTACTTCAACCTACATCCTTTTGAATCTGTTTAGTGTATTCATCTCTTGGTCTCCCTCTATGATTTTTACCCTCCACGCTGCCCTCCAATACTGAATTGGTGATCCCTTGATGCCTCAGAACAAGCCCTACCAACCGATCCCTTCTTCTAGTTAAGTTGTGCCACAAACTTCTCTTCTCCCCAATCCTATTCAATACCTCCTCATTAGTTATATGATCTACCCATCTAATCTTCAGCATTCTTCTGTAGCACCACATTTCGGAAGCTTCTATTCTCATCTTGTCCAAACTAGTTATCGTCCATGTTTCACTTCCGTACATGGCTACGCTCCATACAAATAGTTTCAGAAACTACTTCCTGATATTTAAATCTATACTCGATGTTAACAAATTTCTCTTCTCCAGAAACGATTTCCTTGCCATTGCCAGTCCAAATTTGATATCCTCTCTACTCCGACCATCATCAGTTATTTTGCTCCCCAAATAGAAAAACTCCTTTACTACTTTTAGTGTCTCATTTCCTAATCTAATTCCCTCAGCATCACCCGACTTAATTCGACTACATTCCATTATCCTCGTTTTGCTTTTGTTGATGTTCATCTTATACCCTCCTTTCATTACACTGTCCATTCCGTTCAACTGCTCTTCCAGGTCCTTTGCTGTCTCTGACAGACTTACAACGTCATCGGCGAACCTCAAAGTTTTTATTTCTTCTCCATGGATTTTGATACCTACTCCGAATTTTTCTTTTGTTTCCTTCACTGCTTGCTCAATATACAGATTGAATAACATCGGGGAGAGGCTACAACCCTGTCTCACTCCCTTCCCAACCACTGCTTCCCTTTCATGTCCCTCGACTCTTATCACTGCCATCTGGTTTCTGTACAAATTGTAAATAGCCTTTCGCTCCCTGTATTTTACCCCTGCCACCTTTAGAATTTGAAAGAGAGTATTCCAGTCAACATTGTCAAAAGCTTTCTCTAAGTCTACAAATGCTAGAAACATAGGTTTGTCTTTCCTTAATGTAGCTTCTAAGATAAGACGTAGGGTCAGTATTGCCTCACGTGTTCCCACATTTCTACGGAATCCAAACTGATCTTCCCCGAGGTGAGCTTCTACCAGTTTTTCCATTCGTCTGTAGAGAATACGTGTTAGTATTTTGCATCCGTAACTTATTAAACTGATAGTTCGGAAATTTTCACATCTGTCAGCACCTGCTTTCTTTGGGATCGGAATTATTATATTCTTCTTGAAGTCTGAGGGTATTTCGCCATCTTGCTCACCAGATGGTAGGGTTTTGTCAGGATTGGCTCTCCCAAGGACGTCAGTAGTTCTAATGGAATGTTGTCTACTCGCTCGGCCTCGTTTCGACTCAGTTCTTTCAGTGCTCTGTCAAACTCTTCACGCAGTATAGTATCTCCCGTTTCATCTTCATCTACATCCTCTTACATTTTCATAATATTGTCCTCAAGTACATTGCCCTTGTATAGGCCCTCTATATACTCCCTCCACCTTTCTGCTTTCCCTTCTTTGCTTAGAACTGGGTTTCCATCTGACCTCTTGATATTCATACAAGTGGTTCTCTGTTCTCCAAAGGTCTCTTTAATTTTCCCGTATGCAGCATCTATCTTACCCCTAGAGAGATAAGCCTCTACATCCTTACATTTGTCCTCTAGCCATCCCTGCTTAGCCATTTTGCACTTCCTGTCGATCTTGTTTTTGAGACGTTTGTATTCCTATTTGCTGCTTCATTTACTGCATTTTATTTTTTCTCCTTTCATCAATTAAATTCAGTATTTCTTTTTTTACCCAAGGATTTCTACTAGCCCTCGTCTTTTTACGTACTAGGTCCTCTGCTGCCTTCACTACTTCATCTCTCAAAGCTACCCATTCTTTTTCTACTGTATTTCTTTCCCCCATTCCTGTCAATTGTTCCCTTATGCTCTCCCTGAAACTTTGTACAACCTCTGGTTCTTTCAGTTTATCCAGGTCCCATCTCCTTAAATTCCCACCTTTTTGCAGTTTCTTCAGTTTTAATCTACAGTTCATAACCAACAGATTGTGGTCAGAGTCCACATCTGCCCCTGGAAATGTCTTACAATTTAAAACCTGGTTCCTAAATCTCTGTCTTACCATTATATAATCTATCTGAAACCTGTCAGTATCTCCATGCTTCTTCCATGTATACAATCTTCTTTTATGATTCTTGAACCAAGTGTTAGCTATGATTAAGTTGTGCTCTGTGCAAAATTCCATCAGGCGGCTTCCTCTTTCATTTCTTAGCCCCAATCCAAATAATAAAATATAACCTGTTATAGTATAGGAAAATATCCATGGCTGGAATACCTGAAATTATAAATGTGATGGAAATTACTAAGTACCTTTGTCAATCAACCCGCCGATGTTCAGTCCGTTGGGTCACTGCAGCTTAACGCTGAACCAAGCGGCGCATAGCTTTCTGCTGCAGTGTCCTGTCTTATCCTGAACAGAATTACTGCGGCTGCGTACTACTAGAATATTCTCTCCTGTTTGGGAGTTGGGATCTATGAATAATGCATTTACAACAGCCACATCGCCGTAACTCAGTTAAGTGCTTGTTTATTCTGTTTAGTTAGGTATCAGATTTACGTTCTACCTATCTCGTTGAGTTACCAGGCGCTACAAGACACACGCTGGAAAATATTTTCTACGGCAATACGTAACGCATCGGGGTGACGAACGTGGAGTCAGTTCTCTTCGGCATACTCAGGAACATATTTCGTAGCGTACTATGTTTAGCAGCCAATATTGCTTGGACACTTATTTGGCTAGACTTTTTGACTCAGGGAAAACTAGCGACAGAGCAGTAGCAGCAGCATAGACGACACGTGGCAATTAATCTAACTCGTAGCTTTTCTCAGCTACTATATCAAATGCTCTAATTTTCACGTTCGTGCTTCATATTCATGAGAAGCAGATTTTAACATATGTTCATGTCACACGAATGTGGGCCTTATATCGCTGCTCGTTACAGTCTCCTATAACGAATGCAATCTCACGTGACATTTAAGTCTTTTAATATTCTCCATCCTCGTCCAGCCGAGCAAGATGTCATCGACTGTGACAGAACGTATAACTGTATACAGTAATTTCCATATACAATAAAGTTTGTGACAATTGATAGACGTAGGATACACTGGACTGCAATAAACATCAAGTCTCACATTAGGTAAACAGAAATGCACGTATGACCAAAGTTACATAGCTGTGGATGATCCGTAATTCAGTACGGAGATTATGACGCATCAGTTGTCCTAATTTGTGACTGTTCTTAGAAGACACGATCCTATAATCAAGATCTATAAAACCAGGAAAATATGACTCAGTATTTTTGCATCCTTTCACATACTACATATATTGTATAACTGTCTATATTTTTTCATGTGGTGTTCCGTACTTTAAGAGCATTATGCCGTCAGACGTAGTAAAAAATATGCAAGCTGCAAAATGCATTATCAAACATGCGCGAGACTCCTTACTTTTACGTGTGATATTGGGCATACCGAACGTAATTATTGGTGGCGTTTAAGACCCTTACTGATGTCTGTTAAGTGCCTAACAAAACACCAGAACCATTTACCTACCGAAAGTTGTAGCACCCTAATGCAAATGCATCCGTGTCCACTCACGATACAAGTTTACTTGCAAATCTTTGACCATCTGTATGTCTGTCTTACAGCAACAACTAAAAACGTTCATATTCCTATTTTACAATATTCTGCGTATATTCAGATATGACAGAGTGGATTATGACACTCACTAGTATATCATCTTACATAATTCACCGTTGTTAACTAATTGAATCCTTTATGATTCATTCCTGGTTCCTGTTCCACACAAATTTTGCTCACTACATACACTGCAAATTGCAAACTATAAGTATAAAACCTTATTACGACTAAAGCATATTAAGTATGCTGGCATCTTTTGCCAAGAACATCGCAAAAGTGGGTCCGGAAATGCTCATTGCGTCTTTCCGTTTAACAAATTGGCTCTTTCATCTATGAAAGCGCAAAATATTTCCATTTTCTATTCTTCATCTAAATGCAGTTTGTTCAAGATGGATGTGATATTTCCTAAAGACAACTACTCAATCTTAAGGCGTTCCGTCAATAAACCATTTTCTACACTGTTACTACTAGGGGTTACATCATGGTGAGTCAGAGATTCCGAAATCAGATAATGGTTTATGAGACGTACTCAGTGCACATATTGTTTCAGATCGCAATTTAGTAATGATGAAAAGTAGAGTGAAGTTTAAAAGAACCGTTCGGAAGAATCAACATGGAGAGAAGTGGGGTACTCAGGTAATGAGGTACTGTGTGTCTGAAATTCTCCAAGGCTGTACATAGAGTGATAATGAATGCTTCCGTGGGCAGTCCAGTTGAAGAGCTAAGATGTCTCTAAAAAGGGTAGTCAAGAAGGTGGACAGACAGATATACGTGCAAAGAAGTTAACTGCGAAGAATCCTTGGACAACGGATGAAATACTTCAATTTGTCGATGAAACATGATCATTAAACATGCTATGGACAGACGTGAAGCTACCATCCTAACAATTTTTGACTTTAGCAAGGCTTTTGATACAGTTGACTTTGATATATTACTAATTAAAATGAAACAGCTGAATTTCTCAAACAGCGCAATACAGTGGTTCGACAGCTGCCTCAAAAACAGAAGTCAACAAGTCATTTGTGGGTCGGAAAAGTCATCATGGAAAAACGTGCGCTCTGGAGTTCCCCAAGGCTCCGTCCTTGGTCCATTACTCTTCTCACTGTACATTAATGATATTTTTTCAGTGATTCACTCCTGCAACTACCATCTATATGCCGACGACATCCAACTGTACATAAGTGCAAGCCCCAAGAACATTGCTGACGCAGTAGCGAGTATAAACGCAGATATTTGCTCTGTTTCTCGATGGGCACAGAACCTAGGTCTGAAACTAAACCCCAAGATATCCCAGGTCATACTTATATCTCATCCAAAGTTAATCAGTCGGTACTTTCGCGAAACAGTCCCTCAAATACTCCTCAATGGTACCCAACTACCATACCAAAAATCAGTAAAAGACCTTGGAATAATCTTGGATGAACACCTAAACTGGGAAGAACAAACAGTCACAGCTTGCCGGAAATCGCTCTCCTCCCTACATGCAATTCAAAAATTTAAAAAAATATTTCCAACCCATGTTAAACAAAAATTAGTCCAAACACTAGTCTTGCCTAATCTTTACTACTGTGATGTAGTTCAACACGGCGCAAATAGTGAAAATTCGAGATGCCTCGAGCTAGTGATGAATGCTTGCGTTAGATACGTATGCAATACACGGTTGTATGACCATATCAGTCCTTCATACTCCCAGCTAGGTTGGATACGCCCACATAAGGCACGCGATCTCCACACGATGTGCTTACTTCATCGATTTCTTAGCCACTGGTGCCCCCAATACTTATCTTCTCACATTAAACACCTATCATCATTCCACAACCACAATACCAGATCGGATACGTCTAGCATCTTGGCTGTACCTTTACATAACACAAAATCTTTCTCTGTGTCATTGTAAGTTCCATTTCACTGCACACGTTTCTGTTGGTCATAGTATATGGACAATATGTGAGAAGTAGGGACTGTTAGTGTTTGCACGTGTGTTAATAATTCAGCAAGGGACTGGATGGCAGCATTGCTGGTTCTAAGGAAAATTCCAAAAACTTTGTGAGTGCACAAGTGGTGTTATGGACTTGCTATATTGTCCGCAAGACTCTTCAATGGTGATTGTGCACCCGCACAGTCACAACAGATGGCTGCTGGCCATCTCTACAAGGACTACTGTGGGTCTGCTCTGTGATGACCTACCTACCACTATTCTTCAAAATTTCGAATGACTCTGCTGGGGTTCTGTGGCTAGTTTGCATTGTTATCTGCCATTGTAGTGTTGGGCAGCTGGACGTGAACAGCGCGTAGCGTTGCGCAGTTGGAGGTGAGCCGCCAGCAGTGGTGGATGTGGGGATAGAGATGGCGGAGTTTTGAAATTTGTAAAAATGGATGTCATGAGCTGCTGTATATATTATGACTTTTGATGACTATTAAGGTAAATACATTGTTTGTTCTCTATTAAAATCTTTCATTTGCTAACTATGCCTATCAGTAGTTAGTGCCTTCCGTAGTTTGAATCTTTTATTTAGCTGGCAGTAGTGGCGCTCGCTGTTTTGCTGTAGCTTGAGTAACGAAGACTTTTGGTGACGTAAGTGATTTGTGAAAGGTATAGATTAATGTTAGTCAGGGCCATTCCTTTGTAGGGATTTCTGAAAGTCAGATTGCGTTGCGCTAAAAAATATTGTGTGTCAGTTTAAGCACAGTCTTGTATAATTTTTCTAAGGAGACGTTTCAAGTTCTTATTACGTCATTACACTGTTTGCACCGCGAGAAGCGGGCATCGCCATGTCATCAATGTGGACACGGTAAGCTTTCGCACGGCCCATCTCTTTGCATTCGTACCTTCAACTCCTCACTGCTAAACGCTTTCTTTCGTGATATTTGCCTCAAAGAGTTAATGTCATTTCTACAAATTCCGCTCTCTAGGGTCTGCATGCCTAGTAATCCAGACATGTGGGTAGATTTCCAAGTATGTAGCACGACAACCTCGTATTGTGTTGTAACGCGCAACCTACGCGGTCCAGTCACACTAACGTGACCATTGCCTATGTCTGACGTCAGCGTCCAATAGCCATTCACAGACGGCGGATGGCAGCACTAGCAGTGGGGAGTATGTAAGCCGTGTCGGGGACAAGAAAACTCCAGTTGCACAATTTATTGAAGAAATATTCTCTTAGCTGCACTGGAAGATAAACAGATATCTGTCCTCTCACGTCCTCCAACACAGCAGTGGCAGCGCCCCCATCTGCCCCTGAGATAAGACAGCAACCTGACAAAGCTCACGGCCGAATTGACCAACGTCAATTGAAATAAGACATACGTTAAAATATTATTGTAAGTATTTTTGTTTTGAACTGATTAGAAGGACCACACTCTTAAGAAACTTTAAATTATAGCTGACGTTACTGAATTCGACTTTTAGTTGCTAGATGCATATTTTCTATAAAATAAGACTGAGGACCGCGAACCGCAGGAATACTTCCGAGCAATTCCGTCCGCATTTGGCCCGCTAGCCATTAGAGGGTTATGACAGAGTGTGGCATAGCTAAGTCGACTTTTGACAACATCAAGGAAATTTGCAATAAAACTCTGTGTGTTGAAATACACTTATGCTCATAAATTAAGGATAATGCTAAAACATGATGGAACAACGCTCTGGTGGGCGGTTTGCTGGTTCAAATCACCTCGGGGTGTGACCATGCGGTGCATTTGACCTGCGGTCGTCGCACGGTGGCGCTGGCAGCAGTTCACATATGCAGAAGTGTGTTGGTGCATGTCAGAGTACGGTGCAGTGAGTAAGTGTGCAGACGTTTTCGGACATGCTAATGGTGACTGTGTGTTGAAAATGGCTCAAAGAACACATATTGATGACGTTGTGAGGGGTATAATGCTAGGGTGACTGGAGGCTGGTCAAACACAGCAGGCCGTAGCACGGGCCCTCCGTGTGCCACAAAGTGTGATCTCAAGATTATGGCAACGATCTCAGCAGACAGGAAACGTGACCAGGTGCTACAGTACGGGACGACCATAGTGTTCAACACCACAAGAAGACCGATATCTCACCATCAGTGTCCGCAGACGGCCACGGAATACTGCAGGTCCTTACCGCAGCAACTGGAACAGTTGTCTCCAGACACACAGTCTACCGACGACTGAACATGGTTTATTCGCCCGGAGACCAGTAAGGTGCATTCCACTGACCCCTGGTCACAGGAGAGCCCATAAAGCCTGGTGTCAAGAACACAGTACATGGTCATTGGAACAGTGGCCCCAGGTTATGTTCTCAGACGAGTCCAGGTATAGTCTGAACAGTGATTCTCGCCAGGTTTTCATCTGGCGTGAACCGGAAACCAGATACAAACCCCTTAATGTCCCGTATGGAGGTATGTAGGTCGTGGTTTGATGGTGTGGGGTGGGATTATAATTGGTGCACGTACACCCCTGCATGTCTTTGACCGAGGAACCGTAACAGGTCAGGTGTGTGGGGACGTCATTTTCCACCAGTATGTCAGCCTTTACAGGGGTGCCGTGGGTCCCACCTTCCTCCTGATGGATGATAACGCACGGCCCCATCGAGCTGCCGTCGTGGAGGAGGACCTTGAAACAGAAGATATCAGGCGAATGGAGTGGCCTGCCTGTTCTCCAGATCTAAACCCATCAGGCACGTCTGGGATACTCTCGGTTGAATTATCGCTGCACGCCTTAAAACCCCTACGACACTTCAGGACCTCCGACAGGCACTGGAGCAAGAATGGGAGGCTATACCCCAGCAGCTGCTCGACCACCTGACCCAGAGTATGACAACCCGTTGTGCGGCCTGTGTGCGTGCGCATGGTGTTCATATCCCATATTGATGTCGGGGTACAAGAGCAGGAAACAGTGGCGTTTTGTACCACATGTGTTTCGGGACGGTTTTCTCAACTTATCACCAATACCGTGGACTTACAGATCTGTGTCGCGTGTGTTCCCTATGTGCCTATCCTATTAGCGCCAGTTTTGTGTAGTGACACGTTGTGTGGCACCACATTCTGCAATTATCCTTAATTTATGAACATGAGTCTAATACCAACTAGCCGGAAAACGAAAATAAATACCTAGACGAAAATTGACCATATTGGTTGAGTTTTGTCTCGCTGAAATCGACTTAATACATTGAGGAAAGTTGCAAAAAAATTTGAGACCATGTGCTGAAACAAGATTAAGTAGCCGGAAAACGAAAATGGACGCCTGGAGCAAAACTGACCACCACTGATGCTTTACTGTATGTCGCACACACAACAACGGCCTGTTGATGTTCGCAGTAGTTAGCCACAGGATTTCGCATAATATTACGTTTTATCAAGTTAAATTAACTACAGGATTTCTCATAATATTACAGTTCATCAAGTTTTTTATGGTCAGATAACTATTTTAGAAAACATTTCTGTAACTAGGACTGGAAATCGCCCCAGTTAGTAATAGTGAAGTCTGACTATATTTTATTTGTTTCTGAGACGATGTTGTCATTAGCCAATCAAGAAACTAAACTATGTATGTGTGGGTGTAAACGTAAGATGCTTGAGAATAGTTTTAATACTCTCCATTCACGTGGGTAGAGGTGTTTGAATAATGACCCTGCTAGGGGTCTGTCAACCAAGTAGCAGACGAGCTGGTAGTGGGACGAAATGAGTACTGCTTAGAAATGTTTGGGAGGTAGTTTCCAGTCTCGGCATAAGCCTTACGACCCAGGGCAACCTCCCAGACAATTGGAAGGCTGGGAGTAGTGCAGAGGGGTTTAGCAAACGGCAATATTTTGGAAGGGATTTTCAATTCTAGCACTCGCCTAGCGGCCAAAGCAAACTTTGCAAAACCTTCATGGAAGCTACGCGACAAACTATTTCAATTTCTTTCTTGGGAAATATCACCTGTTACCCCATCAACAATATTACAGTTTGTTATGTGTATGCGTATGTGTGTATATGTGTGTGATACGTAACGGCATCGGAAAGTGGTCGACGGACCCAGTTCCCTCAGGAGCCGGTGCGAACGGCAGGTAAGACAAGTCAGACAACCCACCATTCAACCTCACCCCTGGCAGGCAGGGCTGTTGCAAATGGCATGTGTAAGAGGCAGTCAAATGGAAACGAGGCAACCAGATGAAAGTAAGTAAGCTGTTTATTATTTCGAAACAAATCGCCCCAACTTCAAATCATTTATCGTACTGTGATACAAGACGGTCAGTGTTCTCGTGGAAAAGTGTTCGGAGCCATGGTTGTACTGAGGCGTGCACCTCTTCGCCCGAAGGAAATCGACAACCACGAATGTGTTTTTTCACAACTTCAAAAATTTGAAAATCGCATGGGGAGAAATCGGGACTGTGCGGAGGACATGTAATAGCTCCAAAGTAGAAGTTCTGCAGGGTAGTCGAAAGCTAGACATCAGACGGCTGTTATCCTGCAACACAATAATGCCGTCCGTCAACATTCCTCGCCGTCTGGACTTGATAACCTGCTTCCAATTTTGCAAAGTACCCACGTACCGCTGTGCAGTAATTGTGGCGCCGTCCACCTGGAAGTCAATGCGCAGTGGGCCCTCGCACTCAAACTAAAGGTCATCAGACCTTACCCGGAGCTGAAGTGCGTGTTGTTCTTTCTATGCTGCATAAGTCTCGCTGGGAAACCCTTAGACATCATCCATAGAGCGTTGTTCACTTCGCATGCGATTTGCATATTTTTGGTGCCCTGATGAAAGACATTCGTGGCCGTCGATTTGCTAGGTGCACGCCTGGGTGGAATCTTAGTTCCGTAGCGAACAGCAAACTTTTTTCCAAGTAGGCGTTAACCGTCTTGTCTCACAGTAGGATAAATGTATTAATGGTTCAGGCGACTACTTTTGGAATAATACACAAGTTACTTAATTTTTTCCAGCTATCTCGTTTCAGTTAACTATCCCTTAAATACGGATTACGCATGTCCAGCATGTCATTCTGAAATTGGAGACTAATGAAATAAATAAATAAGTTAAAATTAAGTAAATGCCCACTGCCGATAACATGACCCTCTCGATATACACTCCTGGAAATTGAAATAAGAACACCGTGAATTCATTGTCCCAGGAAGGGGAAACTTTATTGACACATTCCTGGGGTCAGATACATCACATGATCACACTGACAGAACCACAGGCACATAGACACAGGCAACAGAGCATGCACAATGTCGGCACTAGTACAGTGTATATCCACCTTTCGCAGCAATGCAGGCTGCTATTCTCCCATGGAGACGATCGTAGAGATGCTGGATGTAGTCCTGTGGAACGGGTTGCCATGACATTTCCACCTGGCGCCTCAGTTGGACCAGCGTTCGTGCTGGACGTGCAGACCGCGTGAGACGACGCTTCATCCAGTCCCAAACATGCTCAATGGGGGACAGATCCGGAGATCTTGCTGGCCAGGGTAGTTGACTTACACCTTCTAGAGCACGTTGGGTGGCACGGGATACATGCGGACGTGCATTGTCCTGTTGGAACAGCAAGTTCCCTTGCCGGTCTAGGAATGGTAGAACGATGGGTTCGATGACGGTTTGGATGTACCGTGCACTATTCAGTGTCCCCTCGACGATCACCAGTGGTGTACGGCCAGTGTAGGAGATCGCTCCCCACACCATGATGCCGGGTGTTGGCCCTGTGTGCCTCGCTCGTATGCAGTCCTGATTGTGGCGCTCACCTGCACGGCGCCAAACACGCATACTACCATCATTGGCACCAAGGCAGAAGCGACTCTCATCGCTGAAGACGACACGTCTCCATTCGTCCCTCCATTCACGCCTGTCGCGACACCACTGGAGGCGGTCTGCACGATGATGGGGCGTGAGCGGAAGACGGCCTGACGGTGTGCGGGACCGTAGCCCAGCTTCATGGAGACGGTTGCGAATGGTCCTCGCCGATACCCCAGGAGCAACAGTGTCCCTAATTTGCTGGGAAGTGGCGGTGCGGTCCCCTACGGCACTGCGTAGGATCCTACGGTCTTGGCGTGCATCCGTGCGTCCCAGGTCGACGGGCACGTGCACCTTCCGCCGACCACTGGCGACAACATCGATGTACTGTGGAGACCTCACGCCCCACGTGTTGAGCAATTCGGCGGTACGTCCACCCAGCCTCCCGCATGCCCACTATACGCCCTCGCTCAAAGTCCGTCAACTGCACATACGGTTCACGTCCACGCTGTCGCGGCATGCTACCAGTGTTAAAGACTGCGATGGAGCTCCGTATGCCACGGCAAACTGGCTGACACTGACGGCGGCGGTGCACACATGCTGCGCAGCTAGCGCCATTCGACGGCCAACACCGCGGTTCCTGGTGTGTCCGCTGTGCCGTGCGTGTGATCATTGCTTGTACAGCCCTCTCGCAGTGTCCGGAGCAAGTATGGTGGGTCTGACACACCGGTGTCAATGTGTTCTTTTTTCCATTTCCAGTAGTGTAGTTGCAATTCAATACAACGTTATCATCGATATAACCACGGCTAAACAGCAAATATGAAGGTAAAGGGTAAGTGCCAAACCACAAAGTACCAGCCGTCAAAACCCAATTATAGTGATGATTTTAATCTTCTCAGGCAAACTAATGTGATGGAGAGTTGTAAAATTAATGTCGTCGTCAAAAGAGTTCATGTTAAACCAGTAACAATCTGTACTGTACTTAAGACACGTAACAGCAATCACCACACATACGACAGGTCCATGCCCCGTAGTGTCCACCCATGTAATAAGACGAAGGAAGCCACAAACGAAAATAGGATACTACGTACGCTAACTTTTTAAAATTACACGTTTTACAACAGTACCAGCAAGATTATTGTGTGTCCTATCGTAAAAACACTACTTAGAGGATACGAAATCACATCAATTATTGGGCAGAAAATTCCTTACATCATACCTCTGGAGAGTATCTGTGGAAAGAACATGATTAACAGTAGTTTCGTCATAGAAAGTCGCGAAAATAACAAATATATTACTTAACTGTGTCACTATGGATTTTATACACGGAATAGTGCACTCCGTGTGCATACCGGGGGAAGTCATTCCAGATGTGGAATGGGTCCTTCCGGATGCCATGAAGGGTAGATGGTGCACCCATCTGCGGGTGGTCGCTCATGTCGTCACCAATGATGTGTGTCGTTATGGATCGGAGGAAATCCTCTCTGGCTTCCGGCGGCTATCTGATTTGGTGAAGACTGCCAGTCTCGCTAGCGGGATGAAAGCAGAGCTCACCATCTGCAGCATCGTCGACAGGACTGACGGCGGACCTTTGGTACAGAGCCGAGTGGAGGGTCTGAATCAGAGGCTGAGACGGTTCTGCGATCGTGTGGGCTGCAGATTCCTCGACTTGCGCCATAGGGTGGTGGGGTTTCGGGTTGCGCTGGATAGTTCAGGAGTCCACTACACGCAGCAAGCGGCTACACGGGTAGCAGGGGTTGTGTGGCGTGGACTGGGCAGCTTTTTAGGTTAGATGGCCTCGGGCAAGTACAGAAAGGGCAACAGCCTCAAATGGTGCGGGGTAAAGTCAGGACATGCGGGGACCAAGCAGCAATCGGTATTGTAATTGTAAACTGTCGAAGCTGCATTGGTAAAGTACCGGAACTTCAAGCGCTGATAGAAAGCACCGAAGCAGAAATCGTTATAGGTACAGAAAGCTGGCTGAAGCCAGAGATAAATTCTGCCGAAATTTTTACAAAGGCACAGACGGTGTTTAGTAAGGATAGATTGCATGCAACCGGTGGTGGCGTGTTTGTCGCTGTTAGTAGTAGTTTATCCTGTAGTGAAGTAAAAGTGGATAGTTCCTGTGAATTATTATGGGTGGAGGTTACACTCAACAACCAAGCTAGGTTAATAATTGGCTCCTTTTACCGACCTCCCGACTCAGCAGCATTAGTGGCAGAACAACTGAGAGAAAATTTGGAATACATTTCACATAAATTTTCTCAGCATGTTATAGTCTTAGGTGGAGATTTCAATTTACCAGATATAGACTGGGACACTCAGATGTTTAGGACGGGTGGTAGGGACAGAGCATCGAGTGACATTATACTGAGTGCACTATCCGAAAATTACCTCGAGCAATTAAACAGAGAACCGACTCGTGGAGATAACATCTTGGACCTACTGATAACAAACAGACCCGAACATTTCGACTCTGTAAGTGCAGAACAGGGAATCAGTGATCATAAGGCCGTTGCAGCATCCCTGAATATGGAAGTTAATAGGAATATAAAAAAAGGGAGGAAGGTTTATCTGTTTAGCAAGAGTAATAGAAGGCAGATTTCAGACTACCTAACAGATCAAAACGAAAATTTCTGTTCCGACACTGACAATGTTGAGTGTTTATGGAAAAAGTTCAAGGCAGTCGTAAAATGCGTTTTAGACAGGTACGTGGCGAGTAAAACTGTGAGGGACGGGAAAAACCCACCGTGGTTCAACAACAAAATTAGGAAACAACTGCGAAAGGAAAGAGAGCTTCACTCCAAGTTTAAACGCAGCCAAAACCTCTCAGACAAACAGAAGCTAAACGATATCAAAGTTAGCGTAAGGAGGGCTATGCGTGAAGCGTTCAGTGAATTCGAAAGTAAAATTCTATGTACCGACTTGAAAGAAAATCCTGGGAAGTTCTGGCCTTACGTTAAATCAGTAAGTGGCTCGAAAGAGCATATCCAGACGCTCCGGGATGATGATGGCATTGAAACAGAGGACGACACGCGTAAAGCTGAAATACTAAACACCTTTCCCCAAAGCTGTTTCACAGAGGAAGACCGCACTGCAGTTCCTTCTCTAAAACCTCGCACAAACGAAAAAATGGCTGACATCGAAATAAGTGTCCAAGGAATAGAAAAGCAACTGGAATCACTCAACAGAGGAAAGTCCACTGGACCTGACGGGATACCAATTCGTTTCTACACAGAGTACGCGAAAGAACTTGCCCCCTTCTAACAGCCGTGTACCGCAAGTCTCTAGAGGAACGGAAGGTTCCAAATGATTGGAAAAGAGCACGGGTAGTCCCAGTCTTCAAGAAGGGTCGTCGAGCAGATGCGCAAAACTATAGACCAATATCTCTGACGTCGATCTGTTGTAGAATTTTAGAACATGTTTTTTGCTCGAGTATCACGTCGTTTTTGGAAACCCAAAATCTACTCTGTAGGAACCAACATGGATTCCGGAAACAGCGATCGTGTGAGACCCAACTCGCTTTATTTGTTCACGAGACCCAGAAAATATTAGATACAGGCTCCCAGGTAGACGCTATTTTCCTTGACTTCGGGATGGCGTTCGATACGGTTCCGCACTGTCGCCTGATAAACAAAGTAAGAGCCTACGGAATATCAGACCAGCTGTGTGGCTGGATTGAAGAGTTTTTAGCAAACAGAACACAGCATGTTGTTATCAATGGAGAGACGTCTACAGACGTTAAAGTAACCTCTGGCGTGCCACAGGGGAGTGTTATGCGACCATTCCTTTTCACAATATATATAAATGACCTAGTAGATAGTGTCGGAAGTTCCATGCGGCTTTTCGCGAATGATGCTGTAGTATACAGAGAAGTTGCAGCATTATAAGATCGTAGCGAAATGCAGGAAGATCTGCAGCGGATAGGCAATTGGTGCAGGGAGTGGCAACTGACCCTTAACATAGACAAATGTAATGTATTGGGAATGCATAGAAACGAGGATCCTTTATTGTATGATTATATGATAGCGGAACAAACACTGGTAGCAGTTACTTCTATAAAATATCTGGGAGTATGCGTGCGGAACGATTTGAAGTGGAATGATCATATAAAATTAATTGTTGGTAAGGCGGGTACCAGGTTGAGATTCATTGGGAGAGTCCTTAGAAAATGTAGTCCATCAACAAAGGAGGTGGCTTACAAAACACTCGTTCGACCTATGCATGAATATTGCTCATCAGTGTGGGATCCGTACCAGATCGGGTAGACGGAGGAGATAGAGAAGATCCAAAGAAGAGCGGCGCGTTTCGTCACAGGGTTATTTGGTAACCGTGATAGCGTTACGGAGACGTTTAGAAAACTCAAGTGGCAGACTCTGCAAGAGAGGCGCTCTGCATCGCGGTGTAGCTTGCTCGCCGGTTTCGAGATGGTGCGTTTCTGGATGAGGTATCGAATATATTGCTTCCCGCTACTTATACCTCCCGAGGAGATCACGAATGTAAAATTAGATCGCTTCGAGCGCGCACGGAGGCTTTCAGACAGTCGTTCTTCCCACGAACCATACGCGACTGGAACAGGAAAGGGAGGTAATGACAGTGGCACGTAAAGTGCACTCCGCCACACACCGTTGGGTAGCTTGCGGAGTATAAATGTAGATGTAGATGTAGAACAAAGCCAGACTTAAACTGTTGCATATATATCACATCGGAAATGCAAAAACCGAAAAGTAAACTCAAGCACATACTGAGAAATGTTAAGGCAAATGAGAGTCCACACTGGGTTTCGTAACTGGCATAGTTAAAGGACGACGTACATTTCACCATATGACATCCAAATATATCACTTCATAATAACGTAATCACGGAAAAGTCGCTAGAAAATAATCTCCACTCCCCAGACCAACATTACACCACTTAAATGACTTACTTAAATGCAGATGAAAATTGCAAAGATGTAATAGTTACAATCAACCAACAGGGTAACGTAAAAACCGATGCTGTCCGCAGCTCGTGGTCGTGCGGTAGCGTTCTCGCTTCCCGCGCCCGGGTTCCCGGGTTCGATTCCCGGCGGGGTCAGAGATTTTCTCTGCCTCGTGATGACTGGGTGTTATGTGATGTCCTTAGGTTAGTTAGGTTTAAGTAGTTCTAAGTTCTAGGGGACTGATGACCATTGCTGTTAAGTCCCATAGTGCTCAGAGCCATTTGAACCATTTTTTTTTAAACCGAATGGACTGAAACATATATATAAATAATCCCAAAAGTGTCCCATACCCAAATGACCTAACCACACGAGACAAAACACACTACTAGAGTGAGATTTCCAGTCTGCAGGGGAGTGTGCGCTGATATGAAACTTCCTGGCAGATTAAAACTGTGTGCCGGACCGAGACTCGAACTCGGGACCTTTGCCTTTCGCGGGCAAGTGCTCTACCAACTGAGCTACCCAAGCACGACTCACGCCCCGTCCTCACAGCTTAACTTCCGCCAGTACCTCGCCTCCTACTTTCCAAACTTCACAGAAGCTCTCCTGCGAAACTTGCAGAACTAGCACTCCTGGAAGAAAGGTTTTTGCGGAGACATGGCTCAGCCACAGCCTCCTGCATGTTTCCAGAATGAGATTTTATCTCTGCAGGAGAGCTTCTGTGAAGTTTGGAAACTAGGAGGCGAGGTACTGGCGGAAGTTAAGCTGTGAGGACGGGGCGTGAGTCGTGCTTGGGTAGCTCAGATAGTCGAGCCCTTGCCCGCGGAAGGCAAAGGTCCCGAGTTCGAGTGTCGATCCGGCACACAGTTTTAATCTGCCAGGGAGTTTCTTATGCATTAAATATTCGTAACTGGGCATAGACTATTCCGCTAGACTCGAACTACTGCTGCTGAAGTATCGGAAACATTTCGGTACTGCACGTAGTCAGTGATAGCCTCGATAGTTTACTATTTCCTTTATTTCGTCACCGACAGTGGACTGGGTGTGACAGAATGTTTTCGCTACCCACCTGTCTTTCTTTCTTTTTTATCCCAA
Organism: Schistocerca cancellata; assembly: GCF_023864275.1. Lineage (NCBI taxonomy): Eukaryota > Metazoa > Arthropoda > Insecta > Orthoptera > Acrididae > Schistocerca > Schistocerca cancellata. The sequence continues at coordinate 55,150,092 of NC_064627.1, forward strand.
GGCTGCAATTAAACAACTGAGGCCCGCCATGTGACTCATTTTATGCGGCCTTTAAGTGCTCCACTCAGTACACCTAGTCGGTTCCTAAAACGCCCCTCCCATTGCAACGAAATTTGACTATGCAGGGACAATTTAGTGACTTGGCTTCCCCGTATTTTAGGAACCACTGTAACCATTGAAACTTATATAGAACATTAAACTGTATGTTTTGTGCCTACAGAACTAAAATACACTCCTGGAAATTGAAATAAGAACACCGTGAATTCATTGTCCCAGGAAGGGGAAACTTTATTGACACATTCCTGGGGTCAGATACATCACATGATCACACTGACAGAACCACAGGCACATAGACACAGGCAACAGAGCATGCACAATGTCGGCACTAGTACAGTGTATATCCACCTTTCGCAGCAATGCAGGCTGCTATTCTCCCATGGAGACGATCGTAGAGATGCTGGATGTAGTCCTGTGGAACGGCTTGCCATGCCATTTCCACCTGGCGCCTCAGTTGGACCAGCGTTCGTGCTGGACGTGGAGACCGCGTGAGACGACGCTTCATCCAGTCCCAAACATGCTCAATGGGCGAAAGATCCGGAGATCTTGCTGGCCAGGGTAGTTGACTTACACCTTCTAGAGCACGTTGGGTGGCACGGGATACATGCGGACGTGCATTGTCCTGTTGGAACAGCAAGTTCCCTTGCCGGTCTAGGAATAGTAGAACGATGGGTTAGATGACGGTTTGGATGTACCGTGCACTATTCAGTGTCCCCTCGACGATCACCAGTGGTGTACGGCCAGTGTAGAAGATCGCTCCCCACACCATGATGCCGGGTGTTGGCCCTGTGTGCCTCGGTCGTATGCAGTCCTGATTGTGGCGCTCACCTGCATGGCGCCAAACGCGCATACGACCATCATTGGCACCAAGGCAGAAGCGACTCTCATCGCTGAAGACGACACGTCTCCATTCGTCCCTCCATTCACGCCTGTCGCGACACCACTGGAGGCGGGCTGCACGATGTTGGGGCGTGAGCGGAAGACGGCCTGACGGTGTGCGGGACCGTAGCCCAGCTTCATGGAGACGGTTGCGAATGGTCCTCGCCGATACCCCAGGAGCAACAGTGTCCCTAATTTGCTGGGAAGTGGCGGTGCGGTCCCCTACGGCACTGCGTAGGATCCTACGGTCTTGGCGTGCATCCGTGCGGTGCTGCGGTCCGGTCCCAGGTCGACGGGCACGTGCACCTTCCGCCGACCACTGGCGACAACATCGATGTACTGTGGAGACCTCACGCCCCACGTGTTGAGCAATTCGGCGGTACGTCCACCCGGCCTCCCGCATGCCCACTATACGCCCTCGCTCAAAGTCCGTCAACTGCACATACGGTTCACGTCCACGCTGTCGCGGCATGCTACCAGTGTTAAAGACTGCGATGGAGCTCCGTATGCCACGGCAAACTGGCTGACACTGACGGCGGCGGTGCACAAATGCTGCGCAGCTAGCGCCATTCGACGGCGAACACCGCGGTTCCTGGTGTGTCCGCTGTGCCGTGCGTGTGATCATTGCTTGTACAGCCCTCTCGCAGTGTCCGGAGCAAGTATGGTGGGTCTGACACACCGGTGTCAATGTGTTCTTTTTTCCATTTCCAGGAGTGTACATATATATATATATATATATATATATATATATATATATATATATATATATATATATATAATCATTTTATAAGGAAAATTGCAAATTTTGTAATAAGATAAAAATCCGAAAATCTGAAAAAAATTCCATTTATACGTTAATTTACATTGGAACCAGTATACTTGTTTTATATACAGAACTGATGTGTGATTTTTGGTATAGAGCTATGAAATCAAAATATAGTGAAAAATTGAATTGTGTTGTCAAGATATTTATATATACAACATACAGAATGAAGATTTCTATGAAGACATGAAGTCGAGGAATGATAAATTTGATACTAGTGACTATCGAGTAGGTAATGTAGACAACATTCCCGAAATAAACAATAATTATTTAGGAAAAATTGAAGATAAAATTTAATGGAGAAAAATTGGAAGAATTTTGTGGTTTAAAAGCAAAAAGTATGCTTATTAAGTTGGTCACAAAACAGAGATAAAATCGGAAGGAATTAAGAAATATTTTCTTAAAATTAAAATAATTGAGAGGATTATAGATATTTTTTGCTTAACAACAAAGAACAACACAGAACTATGAATTTTGTATGATGCACTAACATGAAATTTGTTCAGTCGAAGTAAATAAGAAGGCACTTAGCCTACATGGTGATAAAAGGTATATTTTGGAAAATAAAATTGTTACAATACCACATGGACATTATCTGATCAAATAAAGTGTCGTTTAAATTTTATTAATGAAAATTTTTAGTATTGAAATGGAGGTTGCACTGAAGAAGCTCAACAGTGTTTACGATTATAATTTTTGAAAAAGATTAATGAGTTAAAAGTAAATAATTTGTATTACATTACTGGCTATGAATATCTGAATACTAGATATGGAACAAAAATTTCTATGGAGCTTGAGAATACATTTAAGATTATCTTACCAGACAGATACTTTAAATAAATTAGTGTTCGGGATTTCCCATTTTTTGAAGATAGAAATAACAACTCTTCCTAGGATACAGAGGAGTGAAAAAATTTAGGAATAATGAAATGCATATCTGAAGAAATTTATTTTTTTTCTAATCAAGAATTTCATAAAGATAAGTACTGAAAAGAGTGATACCATAATACATAAAAATCTGAAGTTCATATTTATCTTATGTCTCCTAAAAATGTAACCAATGGAATCCGTTTCCCTTGTTTTCTTAAAATCGATTTTTCCTAACACAGGGAACTTAAGGCAAAATTCTTCTCGTTTCTGTTTTGTTTATTTTATATGTACAGGGTTACTGTAAACGATGGACCCATTTTCAAAAATTCGTATGTATTCGAGTACAAATCCAAAATTAACAAGCTTTATACTAATGAAAAGAGGAAGTTTCAAAGTTTTTGGCGGGCAGCGGTGGGCGGGTTGTGATGGTTTAATAAGCGGCCGGTAGAATTCGCGCAGCAGTAGGGCCGTCATTCCTTTTCACTGTTGTGAGTGAGATGGCGACTGTGGTGCACAAGGTTCTTAGCATTCTTGAGTTCAACAAAAGTGAGTCACAAATTGCAGTGCAGAGGGCATTTCGTACCAAATTCAGTGTTCCACCACCAACTCGCAAAAGCATTAGCGGTTGGTTTAAGCAATTTAAACAGACTGGGGGTATGTGCAACGAAAAAAGCAGATGCCGACCACGTGTTTCAGAGAATAATGTCCGACGGATTGAAGAAAGTTTTGCGCGCAGTCCCAGTAAGTCTACCAATAGAGCTAATCGAGAACTTTGAATACCCCAACTAACTAAGATTCGAGCGCGCACGGAGGCTTTCCGGCAGTCGTTCTTCCCGCGAACCGTACGCGACTGGAACAGAAAAGGGAGGTAATGATAGTGGCACGTAAAGTGCCCTCCGACATACACCGTTGGGTACTTGCGGGGTATAAATGTAGATGTAAATGTAACTGCATGGAAGGTTCTGAGATAGCGTTTGCTGTACAAGTCCAACCGACTGCAAGTTGTGAAGGCTTTCAACCCCAATGAGAAAGAGAAGCGTCTCGCATTTTGTGGTTATGTGCTAGCAAAGATGGAGGATGACGTATTTCTACAGCGTGTAATTTTTAGCGATGAAGCGACGTTCCACGTTAGTGGAAAAGGCGACGGACACGATATTCGTGTATGGGGTTTAGAAAATCCACATTCGCCGTTGGAACATGAAAGAAACTCGCCGAAGATCAGCATGTTATGTGCTGTATCTCGCATGAGGCGTGGGACACAGGTTGAAGGATACTTCAACTCAATAAAGACAAGGTAATAATTACCAATCAAACTCTTTCTTGGATTTACAGCAGATTTTATTTGACAATTGCATGACAACAGTAAACTGCTGCTACCTCAGAACAATATACATAATTGCCATAGAATTTGAAACATTACTGAACAGATAAAATTTCTAAGGGCGTCAAAGTACACCCCAAACAATAAATAATTTTAAAACCATCTTTACACAAATCTTAAGAACCAATAACAATGGAAACAACTCACAATTTCTCTTTCTCAAAAAGATACGAGTATTAAAAACCCAGTACAATGAAAGGCATCTTTCAAGTATTACAAAATTTCAGCGGGAAGTAACGGTACATAAGAGGTGCGCGGAAACTGTAACTCAGATCGATCCTGAATGACTGCTCAAAGGAACGGTGAAGAAGGAAAGACGGACGCCTCGGCATCGCCAGGAACAAATAATAAAATACTCAACTAAAATACGCCGAAGAACTGGAGTCTACTGACAAACACAGCAACCGCTGCTATCGGCTACAATTCAAACTGGCCGCCGCCTAGGCGTCCCCCCTCCCCCACCCCCTACCCCCACCCCAGCACCTCCCTCCCCACCCCAGTTAAACGACAAGTTACAACGGACGACGCGCACCGCTGATTATACCACTGAAACAACAACATGAAACCACACAACTGGACAGTATCCAGAGTAACACAAACACTAGAAAAATTTCAAAACAGGAATACAATTATTCGTTGCAGCCAAATGAAATCTCTTGCAATCACTGTCTACAACAACAGTTCACACTCCAATCGCATAGAAACCACGATACATAAAAGTTCACCATTTGAACAAAGAGAACCGTAAATTGCAAACAGCACAGTACTGGCCATTAAAATTGGTACACCAAGAAGACATGCAGAAGATAAACGGTTATCCATTGGACAAATATATTATACTAGAACTGATATGTGATTACATTTTCACGCAATTTGGGTGCATAGATACTGAGAAATATCCAGAACAACCACCTCTGGCCGTAATAACGGCCTTGATACGCCTGGGCATTGAGTCAAACAGAGCTTGGATGGCGTGTACAGGTACAGCTGCCCATGCAGCTTCAACACGATACCACAGTTCATCAACAGTAGTGACTGGTGTATTGTGACGAGCCAGTTGCTTGGCCACCATTCACCAGACGTTTTCAATTGGTGAGAGATCTGGAGAATGTGCTGGCCAGGGCAGCAGTCGAACATTTTCTGTATCCACAAAGGCCCGTACAGGACCTGCAACATGCGGTCGTGCATTATCCTGCTGAAATGCAGGGTTTCGCAGGGATCGAATGAAGGGTAGAGACACGGGTCGTAACCCATCTGAAATGTAACGTCCACTGTTCAAAGTGCCGTCAATGCGAACAAGAGGTGACCGAGACGTGTAACCAATGGCACCCCATACCATCACGCCGGGTGATACGCCAGTATGGCGATGTCGAATACACGCTTCCAATGTGCGTTCACCACGATGGCGCCAAACACGGATACAACCATCATGATGCTGTAAATAGAACCTGGATTCATCAGAAAAAAATGACGTTTTGCCATTCGTGCACCCAGGTTCATCGTTGAGTTCACCATCGCAGGCGCTCCTGTCTGTGATGCAGCGTCATGGGTAACCGCAGCCATGGTCTGAGAGCTGATAGTCCATGCTGCTGAGAAACGTCGTCGAATTGTTCGGGCAGATGGTTGTTCTCTTGCAAACGTCCCCATCTGTTGACTCAGGAATCGAGACTTGGCTGCACGATCCGTTACAGCCATGCGGATAAGATGCCTGTCATCTCGACTGGTAGTGATACGAGGCCGTTGGGATCCAGCACGGCGTTCCGTATTACCCTCCTGAACCCACCGATTCCATATTCTGCTAACAGTCATTGGATCTCGACCAACGCGAGCAGCAATGTCGCGATACGATAAAACGCAATGGCGATAGGCTACAATCCGACCTTTATCAAAGTCGGAAACGTGATGGTACGCATTTCTCCTCCTTACACGACGCTTCACAACAACGTTTCACCAGGCAACGCCGGTCAACTGCTGTTTGTGTATGAGAAATCGGCTGGAAACCTTCCTCATGTCAGCACATTGTAGGTGTCGCCACCGGCGCCAACCTTGTGTGAATGGTCTGAAAAGCTAATCATTTGCATATCACAGCATCTTCTTTCTGTCGGTTAAATTTCGCGTGTGTAGCACGTCATCTTCGTGGTGTAGCAATTTTAATGGCCGTTAGCGTATATGCAGCAGTACTTTAAGAACGTGAATAATTCCGACCGTTTGATTCTGTACCGTATCCGGTTGCAGGCTGATACTTTCCAAAGCCACTTTCACATGTTCAGATCGTTTAGCAGCACAAATGAGACCATCGCCCTCTCCCTAGACGCTTTACTCACTCGCCGACAGCACGCACGTCTCCGTCCGCAGCCCCACTGCCCACGTGACAGAGAGAGGCAGAGCATATGCACAAAGAGCGACCACCGAAACCACACTGCACACAAGAGCGCCAACCAACCGACCGAAATCAGTCCTCTCCCCACAGTGTCGTGCTCTTAAACAGCCGCAAAGCGACCTAAGAGGGAAACCGCGGCCACGCGATACAGTGTGGATCGCTGAGATCTTAAATGAATACAGAGAAGCGACTGGCGTCAACGGCGCCTTGCATCACCGTACAAAGGTTTATGGACCATTTTTCTTTGCGGAAACTACTGTAACGGGGATCACATGTTGGAACAATGGCTGCTCCCTCAAGTTATGGAAGATTCCCAGGACTTCATTTTCCAACAGGATGGAGCTTCGTACTATTGGCAATGGCTGCTGCCTCAAGTTATGGAAGATTCCCAGGACTTCATTTTCCAACAGGATGGAGCTTCGTACTATTGGCAATGGCTGCTCCCTCAAATTATGGAAGATTCCCAGGACTTCATTTTCCAACAGGATGGAGCTTCGTACTATTGGCAATGGCTGCTCCCTCAAGTTATGGAAGATTCCAAGGACTTCATTTTCCAACAGAATGGAGCTTCGTACTATTGGCAATGGCTGCTGCCTCAAGTTATGGAAGATTCCCAGGACTTCATTTTCCAACAGGATGGAGCTTCGTACTATTGGCAATGGCTGCTCCCTCAAGTTACGGAAGATTCCCAGGACTTCATTTTCCAACAGGATGGAGCTTCGTACTATTGGCAATGGCTGCTGCCTCAAGTTATGGAAGATTCCCAGGACTTCATTTTCCAACAGGATGGAGCTTCGTACTATTGGCAATGGCTGCTCCCTCAAGTTATGGAAGATTCCAAGGACTTCATTTTCCAACAGAATGGAGCTTCGTACTATTGGCAATGGCTGCTGCCTCAAGTTATGGAAGATTCCCAGGACTTCATTTTCCAACAGGATGGAGCTTCGTACTATTGGCAATGGCTGCTGCCTCAAGTTATGGAAGATTCCCAGGACTTCATTTTCCAACAGGATGGAGCTTCTACTATTGGCAATGGCTGCTCCCTCAAGTTATGGAAGATTCCCAGGACTTCATTTTCCAATAGGATGGAGCTTCGTACTATTGGCAATGGCTGCTCCCTCAAATTATGGAAGATTCCCAGGACTTCATTTTCCAACAGGATGGAGCTTCGTACTATTGGCAATGGCTGCTCCCTCGAGTTACGGAAGATTCCCAGGACTTCATTTTCCAACAGGATGGAGCTTGGTACTATTGGCAATGGCTGCTGCCTCAAGTTATGGAAGATTCCCAGGACTTCATTTTCCAACAGGATGGAGCTTCGTACTATTGGCAATGGCTGCTCCCTCAAGTTATGGAAGATTCCCAGGACTTCATTTTCCAACAGGATGGAGCTTCGTACTATTGGCAATGGCTGCTGCCTCAAGTTATGGAAGATTCCCAGGACTTCATTTTCCAACAGGTTCCAACAGGATGGAGCTTCGTACTATTGGCAATGGCTGCTCCCTCAAGTTATGGAAGATTCCCAGGACTTCATTTTCCAATAGGATGGAGCTTCGTACTATTGGCAATGGCTGCTCCCTCAAATTATGGAAGATTCCCAGGACTTCATTTTCCAACAGGATGGAGCTTCGTACTATTGGCAATGGCTGCTCCCTCAAGTTACGGAAGATTCCCAGGACTTCATTTTCCAACAGGATGGAGCTTCGTACTATTGGCAATGGCTGCTGCCTCAAGTTATGGAAGATGCCCAGGACTTCATTTTCCAACAGGATGGAGCTTCGTACTATTGGCACCGTGGCGCTCAAGGATTTTTTAATGACTCCCTTCCTCAGCACTGGCTCGGTCGCACGGGACTTGACGACCTGGCTCTGCGCTTCTGGCCACCGAGATCTCCCGATCTCACACCCTACGACTATTTCTTATGGCCAATAATAAGATACCAACAGCCGTTATTTTGGTTTATTTGTCAGGTAACCAGTTTCGGCATTACATTATGCCATCTTCAGGTCTATACAGTAAAGGCTACAAAAGAGTAATAAATACATAGCAAAAGGGGGAACAAGGGATTTACTAGAAGAGATGGAGATATTTATCCGTTTAGATAACGAGCCTGGTGACCTGTTAAATGAGTAGGTGGATTTTAAAAACAAACAATTCTTTGAAACATTCAGAGACCGCTCTTAATTTAATCAATTACACATGTGTTGTTATGTAACGTAAATGAATATCGTCCTACAGACTTTTCGCGAGTTTCCGTACCTTTCGAGTTCTTTCATATTTATTCTTATTTCTTATTTTTAGAGACTGATGATTCTGCACCTGATGTATGGGTTTTAGGTAGTCGTCGGTTCAGGCTCTGTCGTTTCTTAATCGGTTTTCTTGTCAGCTTTACGTCCATCTTCTTGTTATATGGCCTAAGCCCGTCTTTGTGCCTTTGACTGAACTGCGATATATCGACTCGACTCAAATAGGCTCTTCCATGGTACATGGAACAGGTTGTAGTGTCTTTTTTGGCCTTCTGGTTTGAGTGGTTGGTTTGACAGTTGATGGCAGCTGACCATGGAGGGCATATGCCCGTGGGAGTACGTACTTGTGAGGTTACCATACCTTATCTGTGATGTATTCTTCGTTACTTTATTACTAATGTTGACTTCTCTCTTCAGAAAAAATCTTCACGATACCAGTTGACAGTGCCGTATTGGTTTCTAACACGAGGGTTACTCGATATATGCATGTGAGTGGACCCTCCCTTGTTGATTTACGTCTTTCTGGCCATCTGTAGCTTCACGTAGGTCCAACAGTACAATTAGTAGTGTGTTTTTACCTGACTTGTCTCGTGTAGTTAGGTCATTTGGGTATGGGATACTTTTGGGTTTATTTATGTATATGTTTCAGTCCATTCGGTTTTTACGTTACGCTGTTGGCTGATAGTAGCTATTACATCTATGCAATTTTCATCTGCATTTAAGTAAGTCCTTTAAGTTATGTAATAATGGTCTTGGGTGTGGAGACTATTTTCTAGTGGCTTTTCCGCGATTACGTTATTATGAATTGATATATTCGGATGTTGTACGGTTAAATGTACATCATCCTCTAACTATGCCAATTATGGAACCCAATGTGGACTGTCATTTGCTTTAACATTTCTTAGTATGTACTTGAGTTTACTTTTTGTTTTTTTGCATTTCCCATTTGATTTAGATGGAACAGTTTACGTCTGGCTTGGTTGAGCACTATTCCGTGTATAAAATCCATAGTGACGTAGTTAACTAGTATATTTGTTATTTTCGCGTCTGTCTACGACGAGACTAGTGCTAAGCATGTTCTTTCCTCAGACACTTCCCAGAGGTATGATGTTAGGAATTTTTTGCCCAATAATTGATGTGGTTTCCCATATTCTAATTAGTGTTTTTACAGTAGGATACATAATAACCTTTCTGGTACTTCTGTCGTGTGTTTTTAAAGACTTTTAAAAAAAATTAACAATCGTAGTATCCTCTTTTCGTTTGTGGTTTCCTTCGTCTTATTATATGGGTGAACACATTTTTATGGCCTCGTTCTCTTGATAGAACACGCGTTTGGGTACAAGATAGTATCATTCATTTTAGCAGTCATGTGATACTACGGGGCATGCACCTGTCGTATGTTTGGTGATTGCTGTTAGATGATTCTGAGTACAGTACAGATTGTTACTGATTTAACATGAATTCTTTTGACAACCACATTAACTTTACTACTCCCCATCACTGTAGTTTGCCTGAAAAGATTGAAGTGATTACCGGTACTATAACTGGGTTTTGATGGCTGGTGCTTTGTGGTTTGGCACTTAGCCTTTACCCTCATATTTGCTGTTTAGCCGTGGTTACAACGATGATAACGTTGTATTGAATGGCAGCTATACCAAGAGGGTCATGTTGTCGGTTGTGGGCATCTATTTAATTTTAACTTATTTATTTATTTCATTATTCTTCAATTTCAGAATGACGTGCAGGGCATGCATAGTAGCTCACTATGGTTATGACTAAAATTGTTTTATATTACGGGCTGTTGTACTCACTTCTTACGTTCGGCTCCTTTATAAGTCCATTTTTAGACATCCAAATACCCATGCATATTTGCTGACAATGGATATACAGGTCTGATGGTTGCATTACGTTGACACTTCTGTTTTATGATTACTTCCACTAAACTACTGATGCTTTCACACTATGCATGTGTAATTGGTCAATTCCTGATAGCACATATTACGTTGTAACATATAGATTTTAATTAAGACTGATTTTTACTTATTTAAATTAATATGTAACACTTGCTTTATTTAGATAATACTTTCTTGCTTTTTACTACATACTTATTGCTCTTTTGTAATCTTTACTGTACAGATCTGAAGATAGCATAATGTAATGCCGAAACTGGTTACCTAACAAATAAAACCAAAATAATGCCTGTTGGTATTTTATTATTGGAAATCGACCAGCCGAAATCCCTCACTCCGGACATAGGATTGAGTTCATTTATGTCTTATGCGCTTATGTGAAGGAAGAAGCTGTTTACGTCCCGCCTCCTCCAACCACTCTGAACCGTGGTTGGTGGAAAATGACGTGCCGTGGAGCCAACGGTGACCACAATGAACGCCTATGACAGTTATTACATTTATCATTATTAAATAATTGTTAGAAACTAATTATTTACAAATTATAAAATTTATTAAATCGATATGAAACATTATGAAAAAACTTTGGAACTTACTCTTTTCATTGGTATAAAGCTAGTTCATTTTGGATTTGTACTTGAATAAATACGACGTTGTGAAAATGAGTCCATCACTTATAATAACCCTGCATTTTATAATATTATTTATATCTTTTTTATTTTCGCACGAAAAAAGTGAGCCAGAAATGAAAAATCGTGATAGTACGTTTAGTATTGTAGGTACTTTTTAATAAATTGAGCTAAAACGTACAGTTTTATCGAACTTGGAGCCTTTATCAGAGCTAATCCATTCATCTTGCTGTCGTCCAACTCGATGTTGACATAGTATCATGTCTTCGCAGATAGTGTTTTCAATTTTGGAGATTTAATCTGCCTGTTTATTTAATAGTTTCTATTTACCTGCGTACCTGATATCTTGCTATGTAAGTGCCTGACACGGACTACTGTATACATTTTGTCATTCGCCCTGTTCTCACTAACCCCCCCCCCCCCCCCCCCCACGCAATTCGTTTTCGGTTTGGGTGGAGTAGGTAGTATTCGTAATCCTCGGGTTCCTTTGTTTCAGAAACTATCGTTATACAGCGATTTTAATAGTGCTGCAGCAAGTGACCGGAACACAACTTTTGCCGCCCGGTAAACGTGTGTCGCCGTACGTACTTTGTCATTACAAAACCGGCCACCTTAGGTGTCTGGCTGTAAGAGCCTCCGTGAGGCAGTCGCATGGAGATTCAATCTGGAATTACAAGAGGGGACAAACGAAAACCTTAACTTTATTTTATTGGACAAAAAAGGAACAGAATGGTTCCATTTCTCGACATAGCCTCCGTGTCGTTCAACATACTTCCTCCAGCGCATGGAAAGTGCAAAGATTTCTCTGGAAAAAGAGTGTTTTCCTCAGGTACACCGTCTGCTACACCTCCTCATTGGAACGAAATGTCTTTCTTCCCATCATCTCTCTGAGTCGTCCAAACATGCGGTAATTACTCGGCGTGAGGTAAGGTGAGTATGTCGGACGTGGAAAATATCAGAGGGCAGATCAAGTGCTACACGAGCGGAATGACGCTGAGCATTGTAATGTTCCAAAATACACTCCTGGAAATTGAAATAAGAACACCGTGAATTCATTGTCCCAGGAAGGGGAAACTTTATTGACACATTCCTGGGGTCAGATACATCACATGATCACACTGACAGAACCACAGGCACATAGACATAGGCAACACAGCATGCACAATGTCGGCACTAGTACAGTGTATATCCACCTTTCGCGGCAATGCAGGCTGCTATTCTCCCATGGAGACGATCGTAGAGATGCTGGATGTAGTCCTGTGGAACGGCTTGCCATGCCATTTCCACCTGGAGCCTCAGTTGGACCAGCGTTCGTGCTGGACGTGCAGACCGCGTGAGACGACGCTTCATCCAGTCCCAAACATGCTCAATGGGGGACAGATCCGGAGATCTTGCTGGCCAGGGTAGTTGACTTACACCTTCTAGAGCACGTTGGGTGGCACGGGATACATGCGGACGTGCATTGTCCTGTTGGAACAGCAAGTTCCCTTGCCGGTCTACGAATGGTAGAACGATGGGTTCGATGACGGTTTGGATGTACCGTGCACTATTCAGTGTCCCCTCGACGATCACCAGTGGTGTACGGCCACTGTAGGAGATCGCTCCCCACACCATGATGCCGGGTGTTGGCCCTGTGTGCCTCGGTCGTATGCAGTCCTGATTGTGGCGCTCACCTGCACGGCGCCAAACACGCATACGACAATCATTGGCACCAAGGCAGAAGCGACTCTCATCGCTGAAGACGACACGTCTCCATTCGTTCCTCCATTCACGCCTGTCGCGACACCACTGGAGGCGGGCTGCACGATGTTGGGGCGTGAGCGGAAGACGGCCTAACGGTGTGCGGGACCGTAGCCCAGCTTCATGGAGACAGTTGCGAATGGTCCTCGCCGATACCCCAGGAGCAACAGTGTCCCTAATTTGCTGGGAAGTGGCGGTGCGGTCCGCTACGGCACTGCGTAGGATCCTACGGTCTTGGCGTGTATCCGTGCGTAGCTGCGGTCCGGTCCCAGGTCGACGGGCACGTGCACCTTCCGCCGACCACTGGCGACAACATCGATGTACTGTGGAGACCTCACGCCCCACGTGTTGAGCAATTCGGCGGTACGTCCACCCGGCCTCCCGCATGCCCACTATACGCCCTCGCTCAAAGTCCGTCAACTGCACATACGGTTCACGTCCACGCTGTCGCGGCATGCTACCAGTGTTAAAGACTGCGATGGAGCTCCGTATGCCACGGCAAACTGGCTGACACTGACGGCGGCGGTGCACAAATGCTGCGCAGCTAGCGCCATTCGACGGCCAACACCGCGGTTCCTGGTGTGTCCGCTGTGCCGTGCGTGTGATCATTGCTTGTACAGCCCTCTCGCAGTGTCCGGAGCAAGTATGGTGGGTCTGACACACCGGTGTCAATGTGTTCTTTTTTCCCTTTCCAGGAGTGTAGCTGTATTCAGTCCACATCACTTTGGTATTATTTCAGGCCGAAGTTGATTTTCCAACATTTTGGAATATGAAGCAGTGATGATGATGTGTCCCACCCGCCACCCCTCCCCCCTAGTCGTACAGTGTTCCAAGAAAATGCCTCGTTCATCCTAAAGGAGAGTCGGCAAGATCTTTCTTGCAGCACGCTGAGTCTGGAATTTCAACTATTCCTTGCTTGCTCTCTTTGTTTCCGGTTGGTGGTAGTGTAGCAAGGTTTCGTTTCCCGTAACAAATCTCGAAAATGAGCCATCACATTCAGCTTCAAAGTGCAACAAAAGTTCTTCACTGACGTCAAGGCTTCCCTGTCCTGGAGTGAGCTGCCGTGGCTCTCAACTTGTAGACACTTCACAAAACATAAAGTACTTCATCAATGATATGATGTGCTGAGCAATCACTAATGTTCAGTTTTGTGACCACCGTCATATGGCGATTTTACATCACGATGTCTTCGACTGCTGCGTTGTGTATGCCCCGAGCGCTGAGCGTCTGTCACAGAAGTTGCGCCATTTCCGATCTTTTTACTCCACTTGTAACGTCTACGCTCGGGCGTACGTTAACTCTTTAAAGCCTGTACTATGGTAAGTTGACGGGCTTCACCTTATAAGAAAGGATTTTAGTAAACATGTTGACCGCGTGTACCTGAATGGAGGCAAAATCAGACTTACACCCACTCAGTAACAACAATGATACGCCAAGCAAGTCTAAAGTTCAACTACACGTTTGGACGGACAAGAAACATACTCAGCAGATGCTACCAATTATTAATAATACGGTCGCCAGCCTAATTAGGCATTAAGTGAGTTTTTTCCTTGTACAAGTGGATGTACGTACAAGCATAACAACACGTAGTAATACTGCATAAAATGGTAAATTTTAGAACCAGAAAAATCTACTGAACTAATATTTTCACTTTCTGTACTAATTTGGACAAGCTATAAATACACAACATTACACTATAATGATTACTACAAACTGCGTTTGGTCTATTGATCCGACTGAAATCGGGCATAGGTTACCCTAGAAATAGCACTTTTGAAACACACTTACAATGTCAATTTTAAGAAGGGTAAAACAGTGATAAATTTAGGTTTTATACTGACTTTAACTTTGCTGGTCAAAGCAGTTCAGTACACTTCATGATTAAAATGAATAGAAAAGAAAGAAAGGAGAAGGGGGGGGGGAGGACCCTGAAACTGTTATGATCACTGTAGTGAAAGTTTGATCATTGAGAGCCTTAAGCATTCTAGATTTCCAATATATGATTTACCACTCTTTTTGTCTTATTTCCTGCTCATTTAACTACTGTTATTTTTGTCTCAATTTAAATAAACTTCATTACTAAACCAATTTCAATATTATCTCCCAACTTGGTCAGACCTATATTATTCGTCCAGGATTTCATTAACAACAAAGTTCTTTAAACATCATCCTAACATAGATAGATCTGCAGGTAATTATTATTAACATAAACTTTAAATCTTCATCTTGGGACACTCGGATTGCACAACATGCGGAAAGGACCCTGTCTAGGTTAGTTGTGAGGATAATTAATTGATAGGACAGTTCTGGTGAAATTTAAGTTATTATTGAACAGTATGTAGCAAAAGTGACACTGGTCCACACGAATACAGTACTGAAAGTTTCAACCTGTTCGTATCGGTGAGGCGGTCGGCAGGTGGCGAGACGGCGAGGCACAAAGCACACGTGCAATTACAGCAATGGCTCATGAAATATCGGCACTTTACTTCTTCATGGCGTCGCAATGCTTTTCCATTTAGTGCCTATGGAATATTGTCATGCTGTGTAGACGTCGGAAACAGCGCATCCGAGGCTCAACGAAACCACTTTTTCCAGGAGAGCCTCCTCGATCCAGCACGCGTTTCTCAGATCGATGCCCAACTCCGACTACTACTGTTGAGCCCGTTATGCCGTACCGTGCCCGTGTGTATTTTCCCGTGCTCGCCTGCCTCCACCTTTTACCGCTCCCCTACAGACAGGGTATTCACCAAAGGTTTTACATTCCACATAATCTAATACATTGCCTACGTATGGACCAGGTGTACAAATACAACTTTCACATCTTACAATAGTTTCAACATTAGGTACACTTCCCTTCGATTACAACATTGCTTGAAATTTGACATAAATATTAAAATTTACATCGAAATTTGTTTATAGCTTTTTCAACATAATGGCATGAAACAAAAAATAAATGAAACCAGAATATCGATTATACTAATTTATCGAAATTCAGAAGACAAAAATTTATTACATATACAGTAGGATAGCGTTAGTGTTGTTACACACTCATACTGTAATGTTTTCATATGTTTTCTGATATTGTAAATAATTCAACTTTACTGTAGTGGTACAAAGATGAATGAGCGCACTGCAGGAGTTGTAAGTAAGATCCTTGACTATGACTTTAATTTTGTCTACGGCTGACTTGCTAGTTAGGCACTTGTGCAGCACCGGGGCATTCTTAGTTGAGGCTTAGCAGCGTGCAGTTTAGTGTTCCAGAGAACGAGGTCTGTTTTCCATGAAATTATCTGGAGGAATTATCTGGAATACTTTATTAGGAGATGAAAACTCATTTATAACAATTTCTTGTTCTTTATATTGATAGAGAAGATTTTGAAGAATTTCAATGGTATGCTTGCAGTTTCTTGGAGAGAATTTTCTAATTGCTAGGTCTTCTTATGTTGTGCAGTCTTTTTGTCAATAATCAGATTTCTCTAAAACGACTTTTTTAAAAGTAACAACCACCTTCATGATTTATAGTAAAGTTTTAAACATTCTGTCGTAGAAACTTTAAAATGTCGTAGCATGGACTGCACCTTAGGCCACAAGCACCAACAGGTTGTTTCTGACAAGCAAAATAATTTAAAGTAGATTTTTACCTTTAGCTGCTGCATCTGCTGACTTGTATTTGCTTTCGAGGACGTCATTACATCAGACAAACAGCAGCGTACTGAGCAAAAGTTAAGTCACTTTTATTTCAGGGCAGATATTACATTGAATTCTTGAGCAAACAGTGTGTAGTCGGGATTGTCGGGTGTCATGCTAGCAAGTGGATTAATTTTGAGTGAACAGTAATGGTAATTTCAGACAGTTTTTTTCTTCCGAGTAGAGCAGTAATTTATTTCTGCGGGCGTTCCAAGTCGAACACTGCACTTAAAATTAAACCACTTGTAATACTTCGGTACTGAGTTTTAGTTAGTTTAAATTATTATCTCACGACAGTATTCAGGGACTGCTACGGTCGCAGGTTCGAATCCTGCCTCGGGCATGGGTGTGTGTTATGTCCTTAGGTTAGTTAGGTTTAAGTAGGTCTAAGTTCTAGGGGATTTATGACCTAAGATGTTGAGTCCCATAGTCCTCAGAGCCATTTGAACCATTTTTCACAGTATTCACTTGCGCATCACAGGGCCAACCAAGAGTCGGTATTGCTAGGCAGTTAAATAGGATGTCTAAAGTACCCGTTACATGCGGAGAAAAGTCTATATATTCAGTTTTCTCACATACAGACAATCCTTTTATAGAAAGCTTACTATACACTTGCTGCAGTAATAAACATGCGTCACCATACTGGACCTTCATTCGCCGATGGATTTCAATAGGTTTCTTACCTTCACTGCTCAAAAAACGTATGACAGAACGCTGTTCTTCGTTGGTGCAAGTCTCAAGCTGGTATTGTGGCCGCGTTTCGCTTCCGTATAGTAAGCTGCCGCCTGTAGGGCATCCCTTACATTATTGGTAAAGGTGCTGCTAAGTTACAGAAAAATGATGCGAAATGTCGATTTTTAGCTAGATTTTAAAGTGTTCTAAGAATTGAACACGAACAATCTCAAACGCAAAACATCTTTGTTTTGTAGTTACCAAGTTCGTGATGATGATGATGATGATGATGTTTGGTTGGTGGGGCGCGCAACTGCGCGGTCGTCAGCGACCGTACGAGGTCCCAATTTTTACACAGTCCAGTTTTTTTACACACTTCAATTTAGCCACTGTCAGGAATGATGATGATGAAATGATGAGGACAACACAAACACCCAGTCCCCGGGCAGAGAAAATTCGTAACCCTGGAGGGAATCGAACCCGGGACCCCGTTCCCCAGAGGAAGAAACGCTAGGCACTAGACCACGAGCTTCGGAATAAAGTTTTCGGTCAGTTTTTGACCACCTTGAGACCTCTTACGATGGCGGTGAACGAAGCAGGTGTCACGACTCTACGAACTTTAACTGCAGTTTTTTTGCGGTCGGAACTGTGTTCATTTAAAAGTACTAAAAAAACGCTGTTCTCCACGAGAAATGTTCTCAAAAATTATTTAAAATTTACATTTCCTTTCTAAGTAGGCTATGTAAGTAGGCTGTTTAGGTTCTTATATTGGTAACGCCGCCACCACATATCGCTGTCTGTATGAAAATCACTGGCTGTGCTGTGTGCAGTCTGTGGCTAGTTTGCATTGTTGTCTGCCATTGTAGTGTTGGACAGCGGCAGCTGGATGCGAACAGCGCGTAGCGTTGCGCAGTTGGAGGTGAGCCGCCAGCAGTGGTGGATGTGGGGAGAGAGATGGCGGAGTTTTGAAATTTGTAATACTGGATATTATGAACTGCTATGTATATTATGATTTTTCAACACTATTAAGGTAAATACATTGTTTGTTCTCTATCAAAATCTTTCATTTGCTAACTATGCCTATCAGTAGTTAGTGCCTTCCGTAGTTTGAATCTTTTATTTAGCTGGCAATAGTGGCGCTCGCTGTATTGTAGTAGTTCGAGTAACCAAGATTTTTGTGAGGTAAGCGATTTGTGAAACGCATAGGTTAATGTTAGTCAGGGCCATTCTTTTGTAGGGATTTATCAAAGTCAGATTGCGTTGCGCTAAAAATATTGTGTGTCAGTTTAAGCACAGTCAAGTATAATTGTTCAAAGGGGACGTTTCATACCTTGTATTTTGATATGACAACGATTTCAGCTGTTACCATTAATTCCAGCACTGCCATGGTGATCTTCTTCTGTCCGTACAAGAGAAACAGCTGTTCAGGAAAGAGATTCCATTCAAATAGCACATTCACGACACAGCTATAATCACAACTTAATAGGTTAGGTGAATAGTACTTATGTGTAATGGCTACGTCAGTAACGACATTATAATAGGGAAGTAACGAGTAACTAATATTTTGTAACTCGTATGTACCTCGAGAATACGGAGAACGGGTATAAAATGTGATCCGTTATTTTTACAGCGGTGCTGCTCACACGTCCGGCCGGCCAGCCGACGCGTCCAACAAACCATTCATTATCTCGGCTGGGACGGGTATTTCTGGCTGCGGTCTGCCGTAGCCGCTGACAGACAGGACCAGCTGCTGTTGCTGCGAACCGGACGCTCCACCTGAGTTACACGCTGGCCACAAATTGTACGCGGGGAGGCAAACCACGCTGCGCACCAACGTAACGTCCTAGAGGACAGCTACTGCCGATGTGCAAGTATCGTGTTCAAGAGGGTGTCTGCTATTAGGACTGTCGATATTTTTAAGGGGCTCCGGAAAGGCTCAAAATCATGAAAAGTTCAATTTTTACTTTTTTGAGTTTTCTGAATCTGCAGACTATTACCTTTTAATAGATATATAATTTATTCAATTCCGAAAACTACAACTATTTTTAAATTTTTTTTGAAATGTGTTCTACATGGGCGTGACCCACTGTGGCGCTGTTAAACTGCTGTCAAATGGTGTTATTATTAACGTCCGTGTTCATCAGGTACATTTTAGTTATGTGAGATAAAGTATGTGTTGTGGCTAACCTGTGATGGTTCAATATATATCGCTGGTGTGATTGTCGATTGTTTCATGTTTATTTACTCTGTCGTTATCTCGAAAATATTCGTAATTAATTCTGTTTCTTGAGTCTCTGTTTTGTTGAAGTATAATAATGAGTAAAAGTAAAGTTGCTGTTGCGACTTTCAATGATGGCAACATTGTAAGGTGCAAGGTATTTAGAAATATGGGAATGAAGATAGGTTCTAACATGGTACGAGCGACGCTTGCTTTAGACAAGGAACGCCTTCGGGCTGCAGACAGGGCTGTAAAGAGTCTAGAAATACAAGCAAGAGTAAACAGGAGGAACAAGAGGAAGCTGGAGGAGGAGTTTGCAGAGGATGAAGATACTCCGTCCTATGGACCTGTATAAAGGCACATTTGCATGCCGAGCGTGGGTTTCCTCGGAAACGCGAAATATTACTTAAATAAATAATCAGTGACAAATAAATAAAGCCTATGGCACACAACTGCAGCGCTGTGTCGCTGATAAAACAAAAGCACAATTACGTTACTCTTATGTTTGATTAAGAAATGGGAGAGCTCTGGTAGAAGTGGTGCGAGAAGCACGTATTTTATTCTATTGTCTGGCACACCGCCATATTTCATGTTATAGAAGAATACTGCGAGTTGCAACCAGACTAGGCACTCGATTCTGTAAAGAATTTATATTTATAAAATAGACAATCACCTCTGTACGACGTATTGGCATGGCTGGCAAATTATTGAAATATTGAGATTTAGATTATGAGTCCGCACCTACCGCAGCAGTCTTTGGAAACGATTTATTTACGAAGTCCGATTATTTCAGTTTTATTTCACGGTCAACTACGAGTAACATTGCCTTTACGAGAAAGCCATTGTCAAGCGTCTGAGACCGAATAATTAAACGTCCACGTTCCAGATAAGCAAATATTTATTACAATTACAATCACAATCACCATCATACAGATAGAATAAAATTAATATTTAAATAATATTTTTTATTTTGTTTATTTTATATTGGCGACTGTGTGTCGGACTTGTTATTTTGTCATTTGTTACATTGTTCTCTTTGTTTCATGTGAAAAATCAACTTTCTGGACCTGGACGTGAATGTATGAGAGATAACAAAAAATCTGAAGATATTTTCCAATTCTAAAATTTTGCGGGAAGACGCAATGAAACTTCCAGCAAAATAAGGTAAGACGCAGCATCTTTGCATTAGCAGGCTTGACCAGACGTATAATTCAGTGTATTAGCTTTTCAGTAGATTCTGTAGTGTTTCTTTCGTGCATAACAGTTTTCAGTGATAAATTTCATTCTCAGTACTTTTCCTTAAACAATAACGTATGCAACAATACCAATACACGAATGTACAATATGGCCGACTTCTGTACGATACGTAGTAACATGGACAGCAGCCATTACCAATAATCTCAAATTCAGTTTATATTTTTAAATTAACAGACAGCCATTGTTGCTACGAGCGATTCATGCTCAACTGCATTTTATTTTAAAATCAGTGTCAAATATTTTCTTGAAACATATATCACGTGTGGCATGGTAATAACTAGAAATCAATACGCAAAAATGGAACAGCAAAGACGTACTATTCAGACGCAATCCGACTCGGACGAGAGACAAATGTTAGAAAATGACTTTACGACAGCAACCGGTAGTGACGATTTATCAAACATTGACGCAAGTGTTGACGGAAATTTTGGCAATAGGCCGTCCACTACAAAAATTTCAAAGTCTCAGTCAGAGCCCATGTTGATGCATGACGTCACGTCTAATGACGCGACGGGGGCACAGACCTTGCAAACAGTAAACATTGCCGACATGTTACAAATGCTAATGAAACAAAACGCCGAAAACATGGCAACCTTACAGACACAAAATGACGCAATTAAATCTGACCTCATAGCACTCAAGACAGGTAATGACACTTTATGTAAACGTGTGGAACTTATAGAGGCCACACTGACCAAACAGATGACTGAACTCAGTACTAAATTTTCCTAGCTTAATACGAGACAAGAAAAGACTACAACTGACGTAGCACTTTTACAGACACAAGTAAAAAACCTTAATGTCACGTGTGAAGTTCTTACTGAACAAATTCAAACATATCCTTCAGTACATGACAACCTTGAAAAACGAATTACTGACGTACAGAATAAATTTGACAATGTTGAACAACACCTGACTGACATCTTACAATCTGATGCCACAGCTCATTTTCAAAATATTAATAAAGAATTTCATGATTGGGTAGTGAACAAAGACAAACATTTTGATAGACGCTTACGTGAAAATTTACCAACAATTGTGCACGACTCCGTAGCGCAATACATTACTAATAACAAACAGCTGATCAGTGACGCAGTACAATCCGTCACTGCACCCATGAGACAATTCACCGATCGACCACAGTCTGAATGTAACGAAAATATCAGTCAAAATGCACAGTTCAGGAACCAATATACATTCGAGTATGACACACACATACCGCACACGACAAACACACAAGAACAAAACACACCACGACTACAACACATACCACGATGTGCAAACACAAACACAAGCTATTATCATGGTAAACCACAGCAACATTATCGTAATTACTCGCCAGCTGAACATACCAGTAATTACAGTGGAATAAATCCATATCACAATACGAAGGAAGAAGA